>NC_056661.1:6416085-7717751 GCF_018350195.1 Panthera tigris
GAGCCGACGGAGTCCCCCGGGCGCCCCTGAAAATGCAGGTCATCTTTAGGCAGAACCGCAAGTGTTGGCCGGGTGAGGAGCAGGTTATCCCACAACCACAACCCTGCTCACTGTGTCCCCAGAGCGGGCTGTGTGCATTTGTTGATTTTCTGGATCTTCTCTGTTGCTGCTTATGTCCTGGTCACCTGATCTATGACACCAAGCCTGTTGAACTTAAATGAAACATGTACATGCCGGAAAGCCCAAGCCATCCTAGTCACCTCCACGTCTACCGCTTTAGGAGTAAGAGGCACAGAACATCTGACAGCTAGTGTTGAGGGGAAGGGACTGCACGTAGCCCTGTGGCCAGCCTTCCTTGTCTCCATGGTTTCCAAGGTAAGATTTGAGCCGTTTGCTGAGGGAAATTAGCGTAATAAGTCTCCTCTGGCATATATTTCCAGTGTCCAAGTGGAAGTGCCGAGACATTGCTCAAGAGTAGCACAGGGGTGGGGGTGGGGAGTGTGCGTCACGTCAGCCCGAGGGGTTTTTACCCTGTGGTTTTGCAATATGGAAACCTGGTCTGGAATGTGGGTGCGTGGAGGGAACACTGGGCTGGTTTCTAGGATTTATCTTTCCTTGGGGCATTTCAAATTTTTGTTTTAAGTTTTATTTAATATTAGTATTATTAGTATTATTGCTATTATTGTTGTTGTTATTTTCATGTTGTAGCCAGCCACTGGAAAAGGCAAGACTTTTCCCCTGAATTCGGGTCCAAGTTAGAGACATTTTGATCTTGGCTTGGAGGCGGTTGAGAGGGGAGGGTCTTCTTGCTCCGGGCAGAGTTTCTCTGCCCTGGCCCTTTGGACGTTCAAGGCTGGACCGTTCTCTGTGGTGGCACCTGTCTCGTGCACTGTGGGGTGTTAGGCAGCATCCCTGGCCTCCCCCCTGTCTGTACCGGTAGCTCCCCCCCCCCCCCAGTGTTGGGACAACTACAAACGTCCCCAGACACTGCCAGTGTCCCCTGAGGGGGGGAGGCAGAACTCTCCCCCATTTGGGGACTCCTGGGCCAGGGTGATGGCATCTGGGGGAGAGAGGGTGCTCCACAATTGTTCTCTCCTTTTCGTGGCAGAATGGGAACCCGGAGCCAGCTGTCGGCCACGTGTGTGCAGAATCAGTGGTTTGGCCATCGCAGCTCTGTCTGCCGACAGAAACCGCATTCCGCCCCCCACCCCCCAACCCCGGGGGGCCAGAGAATCCGAGGAAATGTGACTACAGTCCACGGCGGGTGGGTTTATGGATCTCCCAGGTGCCGAGCTGGGAGGAGAGGACAAAGCGACGGGGGCGGGGTGGGGGGGGGAAGGGGGCAGATCCGTTAAACACCTGAATCCTGACCTCATAGACCAGAAGAAAGCACAGGACACCATGCAAGTTTATTTGGTTTGGGGTGCGGGCTGGGGACTCGGTGTCCCTAAGCCAATCTGGAGGAAGAGCCAGGGAAGGGAACGTTCAGCATTTTCCCCTGAGTGCTTCACACACAGTAGGACAGAATACAAAGGAATCATCTCCTACCTCTGATGGCAACTGGCCCACAGCAACACGGAGGGTCTCACTGTGGCTCGGCCGCTCGCCAGCTAGCTGTGTGACCACAGGCAGGTTGCTTCAGTTCTCTGCGCCTGGGTTTTTCTCATCCGTGAAGGTGCGGGGTGGGGGTGGGGGGGACAACAGTAATGCGTAAGGTTGTTGTCTTTCTGCTCAGTCCCCGCGTCTCTGTGAGAAAGGCCCCCGGGTTTATTTGTGCGCAAGCCCACCTGAGACTGGTTAGCGGGGACCGTCTCCACTCGCGGACTCCAGCTTCTTTAAAACACACCCCCTGCTATATTTAGCCACATGTGTTTCCTCGGGACCACACGTCTCTGAGCTGCTTCGCCCCTTGTAGGGCACCGGCCGGGACCTCCGTCCTCCCTCCGGTGGCGACAGTGTCTTTCTTTGTGCGTTCTCGCTCCTCTGGTTGAGATGTGGCTTGGTCGCCTGGAGTGGGGCCGTCGGCAAGTCTCCTCGGCTTCACGGAGGCTCCTTGTCCCCGCGGCTGAAAACTTGGCTGCACACCCCTGGCCGACTTGACACCTTTGAGCTGCCCGTGAATGGGTTTTCAGAGCCTTCTCTTGTTTGCTTCACTGCACGCCTCTCTGTGGGCTCTTGTGAAATCATCGGGGGAGGGAAAGCCAAGTGGAAAACAGCCCTTCTTGGTGTCAGGGCTTGAGGGTGATGGAGACAGACCGTGATGGAGATTTGCATTAACCGGTCTGCACATGTTACAAGATTTTATCTTTTTTTTGTTTTTTTTAAATTGTGTGCTGGTCTGTTCTGGTGGCTCAGAGAAGGGAAATAGTGAACTCTGGGTCTAATGAAGGACAAGGACAGATAACAGATATAGCAGATTAAGGGCTCCTGAGCACCTGGAAATGGCACAAGCCATTACTTATTAGGCACCACCTACTAGATACGTGGCCCTTGTAACCATGAAGAGAGGTAGGATTTGAGCCTAAAGTCTGGCCCCGGAAACCCAGCCTTTTCTGCTCTACTCTGTGGTACAGAGGAAGGGGCCTTTTGGGCTGGGTTTTGAAGGTTGAATAGGAGTTTGTTGAAGAGGAACCCCGATCCTGTACTGACTTTGGCCACCTGTTCTTCCTAGAATTGGCCAGAGGCTAATATCTTGGAGGCCATAATTAGGTTACTAGGGTGACCAACTCGTTTTGGTTTTCCCAGGACTTTCTTAGTTTTAGTAAGCCCCGCTTCCTGGGAAACCCATCAGTCCCAGACAAACCAGAACTGTTGGTCACCCTAGGTTTCACCCAGCAGCAGAATTTTACACCCAAGCCTGGAGACCCACTGAATTCTCTTTAACGCACCCCCTCACCCCCCAACAAGGGTCTTCTCTCAAAATGCTCCCTTGTATCTTCATCCTGGGGTTCTTTCTCTAGACCCTTCCACTTCTTGGCTTGGGTGAGAATTCAGTGAGGTAATTAATGCTTGTGATGAGCAAAGCAAAGTAGCTGGCATGTGGTAACCCCCTTGGGTTTTGCGATTTTAGCCCTCTTTCCTCTCTTTGTCTGCACGGGAGCTGGCGCCCCTGTCCCTGATGGGACCAGGCTTCCTTGTCCCCTTCGCTGAGGGAACACAGTCACCCCAGCCTGGCCCTCCCCGAGGACGTGGCTGTTTGCCCCCAGGATCCAGGGCAGAGCCCAGTCACCATCAATTAGGGAAGCTACAGGCCTGCCGGAGTTACGGGGCAGCATGGGAGTGTTGAGTGTCAGGTCTTAGCAGAGCAAGTAGGAAACAGGTTCAGGGTTAGGATTCAGGGCCAAGGCAACTGAAGGTCATCGGAGGCCAGGCATTTGAGTTCTGGCGGTGGCCCAAAGGGTCAAGCTGGGCCAGGTGTTAGTCAAGAGTCCCTCATCCTTCCAACTGCTGCCACCATCAGCAGCATCTCTGCTGCTCGCAGAGCACCGGTCACCCCCGCCCCCCCTCCCCCCTACTGCTCGTTGACTGAGAACACCTGCTCAGACGCCCACCCGCCCTGGACTCTGATGCAGCCTTTCTTAACCGGTGTCGTGCAGAAAAGTGATGGTGATGAATATTCATCGGGCGCGAAGTCTGTGCCAAGCACAGGGCTCACTGTGTTCTCCACCACTTTCCCATAAGATGTGGCCGTGGGCTTTGGGAACCCGTTCCAGTTTTCATTCAAATTTCCAACCCGGCTGGGCCTTGCGACTTGAGTGCGTCCGGGAAGGAAGACAGGGAAGCAGAAATGGGGAGTGTTATCAGGAAAGGAGGCTCAGTGTCTCTGGGGCTCACCGCTGCCCCAGAGCAGTACGCGCTGAGTCTTTGGGGTCCTGACGCACTGGAGAGGATAAAGAGGTATCGGGTAAGCACACGTGGGTGGTGGGGGCGGCAGCTGCCTGTTCGGCCCGGATCGAGAATCTGGGAGATTATTCTGGTGGTTTGGTTGTGATGTTTTCCCCCAGATTTAGACAATGACACAGGGGACAAATACGAGCAACCATGACCTTCCCCGTGTCCTTGCTGGAAGCATCTGACACTGCAGAAGAGGGCTGGGTGTGCCTGAGGTCACTGGTGTCCACGTGAACACGCGTGGACAGGAGCCCACAGTCCTGGGTTCTAATTCTGGTTCTGCTTGCTGTGTGACCTTGGGATTCACTTAACATCTCTGTTCTTCTGTAACATCGGGCAGGGCGGTGGGGGGGCAGGGAATGCTTGCATCTGCCTCTTATGGTTGTTGAGCGGATTACACAAGACAATGTCCGCAGATCCCCTAACACGGGTGCCTGATACGGAGCTGGCCTCCGTTATTTCTCCTCGGGCTCCAGTAATGGCAGGTTTTAAACCCCCATGCTTTTGCCCATCTGTAGGGAAGGACATTTTTTAACCTGGGTAAGCACCATAGCAAAGAACGAAGACCTCAAGCCAGGTTGGGGAGACCTGGCTCCGTGACCTTGAGGAGGCTTTTAACTTTTAACTTGAGTCCTGACGGCCGGTTCCCTCTGGTCGGGTGACCCAGGCGTCTTGAGGTTTCTGTTGCTTCCAACCCGTTTTGGTTTACTCACTAACTGTTCACGGAGGGCGGGCATGGGCGAATATGACCCTGCCTTCTCAGGCGCTACGGTGGACGGTGGGCGTAAATGAAAGGTCGTTGGAAGAAATGGGCTTAGGGTCAGCAGAGGGAAGGGGGTCACCGCCTGCCTCCCTCCTGGGGGGAAGCTTTCCTCTCCCACCTGGTTTGCTTCTTACACTGTATTTCCCCCTTCGAATGAGTATGTAGTTTAATTACAGACAGAAAATACCTTCATCGGTTTGACATCCTTAAAAGGAGCTGATTTGTATAATGTTTGGCCAGACTGTTAATAGCTGACCAGCCGGGTTTTAGAAAGTTCAAGTGCCTCTGTCCTATGCATTAGCCGTTAAAAACCCCACCTTCACAGGTACCTCTTCTAGAATGCCTTCTCAGACTTCCAGAATTATCTGTTCTTGGTCTCATTTTAGCTCATATGTTTCTCTAACTAGGACTGTTAGAGATTTTTACTTTTGTGATACGATACATGAAAGACAGTAGCATCTTCTGTTTATTGAGGGCCCCTGATTTTCCAGGACCCGAGTTAGTCATTTTCCGTGCATCAGCACGTTTAATTTGCTAACCAGTTGTCATGTAGGGATTGTGTTACTCATTAACCCCTGTTTACAGACGGGGAAACTGAGGCTCAAGGATGTTGGCTCCCTTGCCCGGTTTCATGTAAGGGCTGAGTTGGTCGTTGACCTTGGGTCTGCCCGACCTCAGAGTCTGAGCTCTGAGCTCTAGTCTAGTTGCTGGCCATTCTGCCCTGCTCACGGGGTCGGGAAACCTGTGAGTTCCTGCACTCCCCCCCCCCCCCCCCTCCGCCGCACCGTGTACCCCAGGGCCCAGCCCGAGGACAGCCAGAGGAGTGTTTGTGGTTTGGCTAGGGGTCATGTGACCAAGTGGTTCCCACCTGTCATCTTGGTGAGCATCAGCAGAAAGGCAGCGTTTGCAGATTCACGTGGGGAAGTGGAAGGAATTTACTGGAAGGCAGGGGGTTGGGGCAGAAATTCAGAGTTAGGAATCCGAAATTTGAAGACCCTTACAGTGTGAACATTAAAGTCTGGACTCTGGCGCCCGGCTCCTTGGGTTCAAATCCTGGCTACACCTTCATCCACCACGCCCTTGATGTGTGACCTTGAGCAAATGACTGAACCTTCTGTTTCCTTATTTACAAAATAAGGATAATTTTATACCTGATGTGGTTAGCAGGAAGGTGCAGATCTCATTATACAATGCTGGCATGGGGCTGGCTACCGTTATTTTTATTCCTCCTTGAGGTGGGTTTTTTTTTTTTTAAGTTTGTAAACGTTTTGTTTCTTTTTGAGAGAGAGCTCATGAGCAGGGGAGGGGCAGAGAGAGAGAGGGAGACAGAGGATCTGAAGCGGGCTCTGTGCTGACAGCAGAGAGCCTGATGTGGGGCTTGAACTCATGAACTGTGAGATCATGACCTGAGCTGAAGTTGGACGCTTAACCAACTGAACCACCCAGGTGTCTCGCTCCTTGAGTTTGTGTGTGTGTGTGTGTGTGGTAAAATATACATAATGTGAAATTAATCATTTTAGCTATTGTTATGTGGCCAGTTCAGTGACATTCAGCACATTCACACTGTCATGCAGCCACCCCTACCATCCATCTCCAGAACTTTCTCATCTCCCAAAACTGAGACTCTGTCCCCACGAAGCACTGACTCCCCACCCCCTGCCCCACCCCTGGCTCCCTCCTTCTACTCTCTGTCTCTGTAGACGGGACTCCTCTAGGGACCGCCTGTGGGTGGGATCGTGCAGGACGTGTCCTTCTGTGTCTGGCTTCTCTCACTACACACAGTGTCCTTAGGGTCCGTCCGTGTGGTGGCAGGGGGCAGGATGTCTTTCCTTTTTAGGCTGACTATATTCCATTGTATGGATGGACCACATCATGTCTATCCTTTCATCCATTAATGGTGCACCTTGGGTTTTAAAACCCATGTTCACACTGACCTCTTGTACGAGGGCACCCAGGTCACGGACAGCGAATGGGTTTTTCATCACGCGTAGGTGCGGTTGAAAGCTTGCTTTTCCATGTCTGGGCCGTATGTGTCTTCAGTCAAGTCTGTCTATGAGAAATGAGCAAATCTAACCTGTGTCACTAGATGTCTGTGGGGATGCAATGAAACAAGGCACGGGAAATTGCCCTGAACACGTCCAACAAAGAGACCCTGGAGGGCGGGCTCCGTTCCTCTCAGCCGCGGTTCTGAGTATTCAGCCTGCGGTTTGACACGTTCTGTTGTGCGTGTTTCCCTGCTGGCCCTGCGTTGATGAAGGTGTTGCTTTTCTTTGTGAGTGATGTTGGTGTGCCGGGCTGTGTGGATTATCCAACTTTAAACCTGGGCGAATCCTTCGCTTCTGAAATCGACCTCTCTGAGACACTCTTTGTCTTGAGACGTTAGGACCCCATAAAGGCGGACTGGCCCTGAGTATTCTCTGGTGAGAGAAGCAGAAGGAAGGTGGACTTTTAATACGAATTCTTTGCAGGATTCACCAAGGGTGGGCTCTTACAGGGCCCTGTAGTGGTTTAAGAAATCCTCAGTATGGTTCGAAGCCTCACATTTTTATCTATCTACCCATCTATTTATTTATTTTTAATTTTTAAAAATTATTTATGGGGCGCCTGGGTGGCTCAGTCGGTTAAGCGTCTGACTTTGGCTCAGTTCATGATCTCGCGGTCCGTGAGTTCGAGCCCTGCGTCGGGCTCTGGGCTGACTGCTCAGAGCCTGGAGCCTGTTTCAGATTCTGTGTCTCCCTCTCTCTCTGCCCCTCCCCTGTTCATGCTCTGTCTCTCTCTGTCTCAAAAATTAATAAAAAAAAAAAAAGTTAAAAAAATTATTTATGTTTGAGAGAGAGAGAGTGCATGAGCCAGTGGGGAAGGGGCAGAGAGAGGGAGACACAGAATCCGAAGCAGGTTCCAGGCTCTGAGCCGTCAGCCCTGAGCCCGACGCGGGGCTCGAACTCACAAGCTGTGAGATTGTGACCTGAGCCAAAGTCGGATGGACGCTTAACTGACTGAGCCTCCCAGGTGCCCCCAAGCCTCACATTTTAAATGGATCTGAGAGATGACCCTCACTGCTGGCCTGGGGCTCTCCTGTGCTTCAGGGATTCACAGAGGGACCAGGGCTGGTGGGCTGGCAGAGAGTGGCACGGAAGCAGATGGAAACTTCTCTCTGGCTCTGCCTGCCCGTAGGCTGGTGGCACGGTGAGGGCAGTGGTGGCAGGACCCCCAGGGCCTGGCACGTGGCAGACCCTCAGTGACACTTGGGCAGGTGGATGGTACAGTGGGTTGTGTGCGCACGTCCAGGGTGAGAGCTGAGCTCCAGACGCAAGACTTGGGTTGTGGGGCCTCTGGCATCGGCAGCGTGACCCTGGGGTGGGGTGCTGGAGCCTCTGCAGCTGGAACCCAGGACTGGATGGACAGATAGACGACCTTTGTCATTTCGTCCCCGTTCACTCTTGTGATTTCCCTCTGTCTTCGCCTCGGGTCGCGTTCTAAAGCGGTGGTTCTCACAGGACGGTGATTCTAGCGATATCTGGGGATGCCTGGAGGAGAGGGGGGTGCTCCTGGCCTCTAGAAGGTGGAGGCCACCGTCCTCCCTCGACAGGGAACGATCCGGCTGCAGATGTCCCCGGCGCTGAGGTTGAGAAACCAGCCCTGGTCATGGTGGAAGTGGCAGTCCCAGATCAGTCCCAGATCTCCCGTATCTGTGACTTGAGAAGGCGCCCCAGAGTTAACTGGGTGTGCGCCTGGCAAGGGTGGGAAGAGAAGGAGGGGCTGGTAGGTGGTCGTGTCCTGCCTCACACAAACGAACATTCCCTCCAAGGCTCTCCTTGGCAACAGATCGCTTGTCGCCTCTTGCCCAGGGTGTCTCTCATGATAAGCTTTGTGGATCGTTCCGGATCGTGTTGATGGGGACAGCTCCCTGCTGGCTCTGTCAGTGGGAGAGGAGACAGGTGCCTAGCTCATGACTGTGTTCCTGGGTAAATGAGCTTGCGCGTGTTTCGGTTCAGAGGGTCACCGGGTTGTGTGCTTTCCTTTTGTTGTGAGTCAATTTAATTTGTTACTGCTAATAAAATCCGGAGCTTACCTGGCCCTGAAGCCCCAGCTCATTGAGAAAGCTTTGATGGCGTATTGTTTTCAGAGGCTGGCTTTGGAAAAAGTGGAGGATAGAGTAAAATCCTTTCCTGTTCCAGGACAGGAGCATCTCCCAAAAACTGAATTTACCTTATTACTGACTAAACTGGCAACTTGATCCCAAGGGGTCAGTTTTTCTAGAATTACCTCCTTCTATATCAAGAACACTTTGACTAAGGTCTCTGGATAGGGACCCTGGGGCACAAAATACAAGGCAACGTCAAAAAACAGTATTTTATTTAATTACTTAATTAATTTATTTATTTATTGAAAAATGTGTTTTAGGCAGTTTTTAAAAAGTTTATTTGTTTCGAAAAGAAAAATGTTTATTTATTTTGAAAGAGAGAGAGCACGAGCAGGGGAGGGGCAGAGAGAGAAAGGGAGTCACAGAATCGGAAGCAGGCTCCCAGCTCTGAGCTGTCAGCACAGAGCCCAACGCGGGGCTCGAACTCACAGACCGTGAGATCATGACCTGAGCCGAAGTCGGACACTTAACCGACTGAGCCACCTGGTGCCCCCGAAATTCAGTACTTTAATGTGGTATTTAGTTTTTATTTTTTGTTGTTGTTAGAGAGAGAATGCGGGGGGTGGGGGGAGGGAGGGAGGGAGGGAGAGAGAGAGAGAATCTCAGGCAGGCTCTGTGCTCATCAGGGAGCCTGATTTGGGGCTCGATCCCATGACCCAGGGGTCACGACCTGAGCCGAAATCAGGAGTCTGGCGCTCAACTGACTGAGCCACTCAGAACCCCCTTTAATGCGGTATTTTTTTTTAAGTGCAATTTATGGCCCAAACATTCATGATGAATAAAATTTCAAAATTTTATTTTATTTTATTTAAAAAAAAATTTTTTTTAACGTTTATTTATTTTTGAGACAGAGAGAGACAGAGCATGAACGGGGGAGGGGCAGAGAGAGAGGGAGACACAGAATCTGAAGCAGGCTCCAAGCTCTGAGCTGTCAGCACAGAGCCTGACGCGGGGCTCGAACCCACAGACCGTGAGATCATGACCTGAGCCGAAGTCAAATGCTCAACCAACTGAGCCACCCAGGTGCCCCAAAATTTCAAAATTTTAAATAAAAATGGTATCTGACCCTCCTCACCTCACCCCAATCATGGTCCTGTTCTGGTTTTAATTAAAGTTTTGATGTTTTGTGCACTATGGACTTTTTGGCCTCAACTGTGAGTTTTAAAACTATCGTTTGTCCCGATGACAGAGTGTTTTGCCACCCCCTTACATCTTGAGCCCGAGGTGAGTGGGCAGTGAGAGTGAGAGGTGAGTGAGCCCGGGAGTCTGGGCAGTTTTCTCAGATCATTCTACAGATGGAGAAACTGAGGCCTGGGGAGGCTGGGTTTCCCTCCTGTGGTCACAGGCAGCAAACTGGGGCAGGGAGTTAGGCCTGAGCAGTCAGACTGCAGAATCCATAGTCTTCTGGCTTTTAGCTTCTCGCCGACTGCCTACCTTTGTGTGTTTTTGGGAAGCCAGAGGTTTTCCTGCTTGTTTACGGGAGGAGACACCCCTGTTCCTTTTGGCTTTTACCTTGAATTGCATCATGGCAACGTGGATTATGCAGAACCTTGTCACCTAAGTGCTCAAGCTATCAGATTTCTACCTGTGTCTTACTTTTTTTTTTAACTTAAAGGTTTTTGTTTTTTTTTTTTAATCATATGTATATAACATAAAATTTACCATCTTAACCGTTGTTATGTGTCCAGTTCAGTGGGGTTAATTGTATTCGTGTGGTTGTACAGCCATGACCCCCATCTATCTCCAGCGCTGGCCCATCTCTCCAAACTGAACCTCTGTCTCCATGAAACACTGATGCCCCAGCCCTCTCCTCCCACCCCTGGCTCCCACCATCTACTTACCGTTGTCCGTGGACAGGACTCCTCTAGGGAGTCCTTATGGGTGGAGTCCAGAAGTATCTATCCTTTTGTGTCTGGCTTATTTCCCTGAGCAGATGTCCTCAAGGTTCATCCATATTATTATAGCAGGTGTTAGAATGTCCTTCCTTTTTAAGGTTGAATAATGTTCCAATGTGTGTATGTTTTCTTGTGTGTGTACCCATCCATCTGTATTTATAACTAATCACATTTTGCTTATCTATCCAACCAATTAAAACAAATTTTTTTAGGGGCACCTGGGTGGCTCAGTCGGCTGAGCATCCGACTTCGGCTCAGGTCACGATCTCACGGTCCGTGGGTCCGAGCCCCGCGTCGGGCTCTGTAATGACAGCTCAGAGCCTGGAGCCTGCTTCGGATTCTGTGTCTCCCTCTCTCTCTGCACCTCCCCTGCTCGCACTCTGTCTCTGTCTCTCTCTCAAAATAAATTTTTAAAAAAAATTTTTAATGTTTATTTTGAGAGAGAGACAGAGTGCGAGGTGGGGGGGCAGAGAGAGAGGGAGACACAGAATCCGAAGCAGGCTCCAGGCTCTGAGCTGTCATTACAGAGCCCGACGCGGGGCTCGGACCCACGGACCGTGAGATCGTGACCTGAGCCGAAGTCGGATGCTCAGCCGACTGAGCCACCCAGGTGCCCCTATCCTACCCATTTTTAAAAAAGAGTATTTTACACATGCTGTGGTCCAAACTGACTTAAAGAGGTGTAGAGGGAAAAAGAAGGTCTTTCCATGTCGACCCCCTTCCCAGAAGCCATCACTACTGTGAGTTTCTTGTTCACCCTGGAGAGGAATTATATGCACACACGTGTGTGGATGCCACTCACGTCTGCCTGCCCCCCTTTTTGCACAAATACGCTCTCCTCATTGCTCTGTGCCCTGACTTTCTCCTCTGATAACATTTCTTGGAAGTCATCTGCATCTTTTTCTTTTGTGGCCATGTCATGCGCACTGTACTTGTGCAGCCTGTAATCTGTGGACGTTTCCAGCCCTTTGTTGTTACCAACAGTGAAGCACTAGGCTGTCCTCATACTTGAAATGCACAGGATTTTTCTTCAGGAGGGGCTGTCCCGGAGTGCTGGGAGCATCCTTGCCCTTGCTCATGACGTTGGGCGGGTGAAGTACTAGTCACAGGTGGGGCGGAGCAGAACATTCTGTGTTTTAACCTGTGCGTTATTCACACGTTATTTTTATCCTCAGTCCCACACGGATCTTTTCTGGAGTAAAAACACACAACTTTTACAGAGTTGATCTCAACGTCTGCATACACTTGAGAGCAGAAGCTAGAGGTTTCAAATAAATGTCTGGTTGGTTCAGGCTTTGGGGAGGGAGGTGTGAGTTCTACGTTCATTGCTCTCTGTGAGGTGGGAGAACAAAGCCTTAGTTATTGAGGTGATGCCCGGGCTCAGGTGGGTTTCCCGGCACCTCCGGGTGTAGACCATTACCTTCCACGGTCCTCCTGGTCTCACCTGTCCCCGAGGCTGTACGGTCAGCATTGCTGTTAGGCTCCATTCCAAGCCTCCAAGGAAGATGGGATGGCCAACAGTGGAACCATTTGAGCAGGATGCACGTTTTGGTTTTTTTTTTCCCAATGTTTATTTTTCTTAGAGAGAGAGAGCATGAGCGGGGGTTCGGGCAGAGAGAGAGGGAGACACAGAATCCGAAGCAGCCTCCAGGCTCCGAGCTGTCAGCACAGAGCCCGACACGGGGCTTGAACTCACAGACCGTGAGATCACGACCTGAGCCGAAGTTGGACGTTTAACCGACGGAGCCCCCCCAGGCTCCCCGAGCAAGTTTGATGTTTGCTTCCGCACGATCTTGTTGTGAACCGAACTCAGAAAGCCGCAGCTGGCAGGACGAAGCCGCTTAGGCTTACACAAATGTGTGCCTGCGTCTGCGACATCGGCCGGCTCCTCCTGGCCCCCCTGGAGGCTGTCAGCCGCCACCGAGGCTCCTCCCCTCGGCCGCTTCACAACCACGTGCACTCCACCCCTCTGCCACCCTCTTCCACACAAGCGAACTTGGGACCCTTTGCAAGGGCCAGTGTCTTCTATTTTGCAGTACTTGTGAATTTCTTAACCAATTAGCGTGTGGAAAACGGTGTGACTCTTTTCTGGTAGATTCCTCTTTTGCGTTGTGTCATCAGTGATGTAAGTTTGAGCGCTGTGGCCCTAACCCTGTGTCCACACGCCCTCCCCCCTGCCCCCAAAGGTGACGAGCTTTAGGAATGCATATGTCACACTGTCTGCACGTAGAATGGACTCTCCTCCACTTCCCAGAGAGTAATAGGGAGTTGAGACCTGGCATCAGCCCGTGGCCCAGCCAGTCACTCGAGCCCTCAGTCTCGTCACCTCCCGGCTCAGGACTGGCCCAAACTCACTTGGCCAGGCAGAGCTCCCAGCCCATGCACGTGAGGATGTCATCCCATGAGCAGTAGCCACTGCTGGTACAGCATTACTCTTTGCTGGGCGCTGGTGTGGGGCAGTGGATAAAAGAGCCAGGGGCCTGCTGTCCTGCTGCCCGTACTCAGTGGGCCTGATGTTCAGTAAACATGTCCACAAATAGATGGCCCAGATAATTTCAGGTCAGTGATACGTCCTAGGAAGGACTTATGCCAGGGTGGTGACAAGACAGGCCAGGGGGAGTGGGGGCTCCGTTAGGTAGAGAGGTCAGGGGGCCCCTTTGGAAGGGAGGCTGTAATGGGATGCACTGGGGAGCAAAGTGAATTCCGGGTGGATGCGACTGCATGTGCAAAGGCCCTGAGGTGGCCTGGTGTTTTTTTTTTGTTTTAAGGAATAGATTTGTGTTGCCTGGTTATTCAGTGCCACAACTTGAGGCACGGAATGAACCTCAGAGCAACTTTGCAAAATGGGTGGCCACGTGGTCTTCCGTTTTACAAAGGGGGAAATGGCCTCAGAGGGGTCAAGATACTTGCCGAGGTGCTGTGGATCTTATTCTCTGCCCTAAGCTTCTAGCCACTGGCGTGCATGCCCTGAACAGAATGTCGTGTGAGGGGCGCCACGGTGGCTCAGTCGGTTGAGCGTCCGACTTCGGCTCAGGTCATGATCTCGTGGTTCGTGAGTTCGAGCCCCGCATCGGGCTCTGTGCTGATGGCTCAGAGCCCGGAGCCTGCTTTGGATTCTGGGTCTCCCTCTCTGCCCCTCCCCAGCTCGCACGCTGTCTCTCTCTCTCTCAATAATGAATAAACATTAAACAAAATTACAGAAAAAGAATGCTGTGTGGGGTACAAGGGCAGCAGCAGTTTACATCCCTCCGTTAGACCCCCTCACCTTGGCAGCTGCCTCCAAGGGGTCTCTGGCTCTGGCAGCCGTGGCCCAGGGCTTGTCTTGGCCGCTTCCCACCTGTTTCCCCGGAGCTCTGGCTGTTGCCTTCTCACACATGTGAGAATTGTTCTCCGAAGCTAGTCAAGGTTAGGACGCTTGTGTGTGTGTGTGTGTGTGTGTGTGTGTGTGTGTGTGTGTGTGTGTTAGACCCCGTTTTTCTGATGCAGAGTTTCTATTTGGGTACCTGCTGTTGAGTTTTCCAAGGTGGTTTATTTTATTTTATTTTATTTTATTTTTTGGTTGCTAAGGAAAAGTGCCTTAAATTTTCTCTCTGCATCCTGTGGAACTCTGTGAATAATGGGTAGCCGGGGGCAAGGAGCTGCCAGGGAAACACAGAGGAAGGAAATTCTGGGGGGTGGGGGGAGGGTGTCTGTTTGAGAACCAAGATGCACCTTTGATCTTCAGAGTTCACGGAGGGAAACTCAGGGTGAGCTGGGGGTGAGGGCGAGGGGCGGGCCCAGGAAGGCCAAGCCCGCACATAGTTCCGACCAGTGGCCGCGCAGGGATCTGTGGCACGCGGTCAGTGACCTCTCGGAGGGGTGGTGGTCATTGCCTGAGAGCAGTTCCAAGAACTGTAGGTCTGTGAGCCAAATATGAGGTGTTTTCCTGGGGGGTGTGAAGGGCAGATCTTCACCCTAAATCCCTTTCCATGTCCACACACTCTGAGCAGCTGGGGAGACCCCCCTGGCCGGACCTCAGTCTCTTTGTTCAGACTAGTTTTCTCTCTCTGCATGAGAATTCCCCGCTTTCCAACCTCTTTCTCTCAGGGTCTGTGAGCGCGCGAAGGGGACATACTCTTGCTTTGGGTCTTACTCATTTGAAGTTTGAGCCCAACGTCACTCAAGGCCCAGATCCCCAACCTTCCCAGCATTCCGTAATCACAGGCCTCGGGGAGGAATGTGCCCCAGAGCCCTCCAATTATGGTTTCCTTAGGAAGCTATTAAATCTTGATTTCTGAGAGGAAAATTGGGCATTCTGTGTTTTCCCTTTCAGTCGCCAGTGTTCTGCCACCGTGGGTGAGCTCTTCTAGAAGCTTCCAAGTGGTTTCGAAGGCCGTTTAGGTACCGTCTGGAAGTGCGGTTACTTTATGGCGTAGTTGGGCTTTAGAAAGAGCACATCGTGTGTTTGATTTAGATCCCTGGACAATCATGTTAGCTGTTTCCTTTGAGTGTGGGGCTGCTGGGGACCCGGAGGGGCTGTGGATTTGGATCCAAGCAGACACCTAGGCGCGTCTGTCGAGGACCCTCCGGTGCTGGCCTGTGGGGATCCTAGAAAGCAGGGACAGCCGCAGTTGTTTCTGCCTTGGGTGCCTGGCTTGGGGCTCACGTGTGTTTGCACAGTGGCCGGCTGGATTTTCAGGGTCAGACGTCAGTCCAGGGTCCCCGGTGATCCCAGCTCTCAGGCTGCCTCCCCACCCCCACCCCACACTCGGCAGATTGAGGACTGACAAACAAAAGTGTGGATGAACACACTCTCCCTGAGAATACTTGGGGAGGGGGCAGGATAGGAAAGTTCCATGGAGCATGCTTTAAATTTGGTCACTTAATCCATCCAATGCCTCCCCGCCAGTGGGATTCAGGAGGGCTGCTATTTTGTGCAGGAGTCAAGGCCGACAAAGGAGATAGCTGAGGTGGTTGCTGGTGCCGAGGACACCTTGGAAGCCCCTTTCTTGGGCTCTGCAAGGGGCCAGATGCTGTGCAGAGAGCGTTTCGTGAATCTTCCCATCTGGTCCTCAAGACAGCCCAAGCTATTACTGTCCCCACCTACACATGGGGAAACCGAGACATGGAAAGCCGAGTCAGGAGACTAGGAGGTAGCAGGCATCCACTCGAGACCACTTGAGGTCTTCCTGAAGTCATAAGTCTTCGTGCTTCACACTGGGGTGATTTGAAGCTGTGGACTCCAGATGTGACGAGAAAGCCCCAGAGAGCAGATATGGACAAGACAGAACTTCTCCAAGCCTGTTCATTATGCAGGAGGGATGGGGACCCGTGGCCCACTGTCCGTCTGTGTATCAGCTTGTTGCCTGGCGGCGAAGATGGAAGGAGAAGCTGTGGGGACAAAGGGTTCTGCCAGAAGGTGGCATCGGGCTCTCTGGTTGGTCAGTGCAAGAAAGAAACACTTTAGCTTTTACAGAATAACCTTCTGGGGAAATTAACAAGTCCCTGTGAAATTGCCTGGAGTATCAGAGTCATTGGTAGCTAAATGTTCTTGATTTGTAACTAAATGTTCCTGTTTCGGAGCCATCTGTCTGTCTCCCCAAGAGGGTGGATTTGTGTCTGTTCTACTCACCAGAGTTTAGGATGGTGTCTGTCACCCAATAGGGGTTCAGATCTGTGGCCTGAGAGGGTTGTGTTTTGCTACCTAGTGAATTTTTTTGATTTATTTTTTTTGGTGTTTATTCATTTTTGAGAGACAGAGACAGAGTGCAAGCAGGGGAGGGGCAGAGAGAGAGGGAGATACAGAATCCAAAGCAGGCTCCGGGCTCCGAGCTGTCAGCACCGAGCCTGACACGGGGCTTGAACTCATGAACCACAAGATCATGACTTCACGGGGCTCGAACTCATGAACCGCGAGATCATAACTTGAGCCGAAGTCAGACGTTTAACCAAATGAGCCATTCAGGTGCCCCCACCTAGTGATTTTTTTAAGTTTATTTATGAGAGAGAGAGAGAGAGAGAGAGAGAGAGCGCCAGAGCCTGAGCAGGGGAGGAGCAGAGAGAGAGGGACAGAAAATCTCAAGCAGGCTCTGTGTCGTCAGCACAGAGCCCAACGTAGGTCTTGACCACACAAAGTGTCAGATCATGACCTGAGCTGAAATAAAGAGTTGGATGCTTAACCGACTGAGCCACCCAGGTGCCCCACCTAGTGAGCTTTTTAATTAAGAAACCAAGAGTTCGTAGACCCTGTCTGTAAAGGTCAAAGGGGTTTCTAGGGTATCTCCATGGTGCAGAAAACAATCCGCCTGTCAATAAATACTGACCAGAGAGCGAGGGTATGGACGCTGTTGATCCTGGCGGGGAAGCAGAATTCCTCCGTGGTCATAGTCTGCGTGTACAAGAGGCCAGTAAGCTTTCTTGCCATCAAGCGAGAAGGTGACTTCGCTTGGGTGTGGAAAAACTGCCCATCTTTTCCGATGCTACCTGGCATCCAGTCTGATGGGAAAGCATTTCCGTGGCTTTATTTTCCTTCGTGCGTTTTCCCAAAGTGTGTGCCTGGAGGCAGCATAGGTCGAAGTTCCAGGAAGTTCCAGGTGTATGGGCTGTTGGCTCAGGTAGATGGAGGGCTGCAAAGTGCATCTGGAGAGCTAGTGAGGTCTGAGGATCCGGTGGCAAAGGGGCAAACTCATTCTTTTCTCTGGTTGAAATTAACATGGGCAGGAAATGGGTCCCCTCCCCTCCCCTCCCCCCCAATCAGAGAACTCCGTCTTTTTCTAATAGAGTAGCAGTGTCTGAGCCGTATACACTGTAGTGTCCCAAGAAAAGAACAGCCATGGGGCTTTGGGTGTGGAGGTGACATGTGGAGCTTCTGGTCCTTCCTAGACAGAAAATAAAGCAGCCAGACTGGCTTTAGGAACCAACTCAATAAAGAAATAAGCTGGAAGTTGTCTCCCTTTGGTCACAATGAAATTGAAACGAGTATATTTTCTTTCTTTTCTTTTCTTTTCTTTTCTTTTCTTTTCTTTTCTTTTCTTTTCTTTTCTTTTTCTTTTCTTTTTTCTCTTCTCTTCTTTTTTCTCTTCTCTTTTCTTTTCCTCTCCTCTCCTCTCCTCCCCTCCCCTTTCTCTTCTCTTCTCTTCTCTTCTCTTCTCTTCTCTTCTCTTCTCTTCTCCTTTGCTTTCCTTTCCTTTGCTTTCCTTTGCTTCCCTTCCCTTCCCTTCCCTTCCCTTCCCTTCCCTTCCCTTCCCTTCCCTTCCCTTCCCTTTCCTTTCCTTTCCTTTCCTTTCCTTTCCTTTCCTTTCTTCTCTTCTCCTTTCCTTTCATTTCTTTTCTTTTTTCTTCTCTTCTCTTCTCCTTTCCTTTTTCTTTTCCTTTCCTTTCTTTCCCTTCCCTTCCCTTCTCTTTTCTTTAATTTTCTTTTCTTTCCCATCCCTTTTTCTTTCTTTCTTTCTTTCTTTCTTTCTTTCTTTCTTTCTTTCTTTCTTTCTTTCTTTCTTTCTTTCTTTCTCTGTTTCTTTCTTTCTTTTTCTTGAAGTAAACTGTATTTTATTTCATGGTGTATCTGCAGAAATGTAGTACATTCTACTGTTTGCTTTTGTCCTGGAGAAGCTGAGGAGATTTTCTCCACTCCCTGTCACTGTGTCTAAACTCCACTAGCTCATGGATGTAGCAGCTCCTGGGACATCAGCTTCTATTGACCTGTGTACATTCAAGACCACCGTGTACTTGTTGTTGAAAAGCCATCTGTCATGTGAGCAAGCATTCCTTTTTATGGTGGAGATTATCCTCAGGGAAACCCTCCTTGCAATTCAGACCTTCGCAGTGGCAGATTTCAAACTCCCACATTCCCCATTTACACCTCCTTGTTCCCTAGGAGTCTGTGGTTTCTTTCTCTGTCTCCCCACCGCTAGAAAATGGTTATACCTAATCCCAAAAATGACACCTCGAACTTGACCACGTGCGTAAATATGAACAGAGAAAAATAGGCAAAGAACTCAAGGCCAAAGGCATTATTAGGGAGTAAAGGAGATGTTTTACATTGTGTGAAGGGATAATTCTTTTTTTTTTTTATTTTTTTTAACGTTTATTTGTTTTTGAGACAGAGAGAGACAGAGCATGAATGGGGGAGGGTCAGAGAGAGGGAGACACAGAATCCAAAACAGGCTCCAGGCTCTGAGCTGTCAGCACAGAGCCCGACGCAGGGCTCAAACTCACGAACTGCGAGATCATGACCTGAGCTGAAGTCGGCCGCTTAACCGACTGAGCCACCCAGGCGTCCCAGGGATAATTCTTAATGAGGGCCCACCAGCATAGTATCAAACTTTAGAGAGTAAATTGTAGGAAATACAAGAAGAATTGAGAAACCATTGGGGAACTTCAAATACAGTCTTGCTCATGTAGATAAACCTCGATTAGGCAACAAGGAGTTTGGATAATATGGTTAATAAGATTGTGGTAATAACAGATACAGACTGAACTTTGTACTCTGCAAATAATACACATTTTAAAGTGCTCTTGGAATATTTAGAAAAATTAATCATCTGTTAAATCTCCAAAAAAAAAAAAAAAAAAAAAAAAAACCAAAACAGCCCCAACACAATCTAGTCCAAAAAGCAGACGTTGCACTGGCCCTAATCTCTTGCTGCAAGTGAACGTAAGTGGAAATTAATTTTTAAAAGCTTAACTGATCAAGCATGCAAGACAGACGCCTACCATGTGATAATTAAAAGCAAAACATAGCTCTTTGGTGAGGGAGGATCTCAATCTATAAGTATAGACTCTTTAGAAGGCAGTGGAGTAGGGATGCCTGGGTGGCTCAGTTGATTAAGTGTCCGACTTAGGCTCAAGTCCTGATCTCACGGTTCATGGTTCGAGCCCTGCGTCGGGCTCTGTGCTGACAGCTTGGAGCCTGGATGCTGCTTTGGATTCTGTGTCTCCCGCTCTCTGCCCCTCCCCTGCTTGTACTCTGTCTCTCTCTCTTTCAAAGATAAATAAACATTTTAAAAAATCATAGAAGGCAGTGGAGCGGATACAGAGACCAGTGCAGGGCTGTAAGTGATCACACAGAGAAATCACAAAAATGAAACGATGAATAATAGAACAAATCTATATGGGAAGAAGGAAATAATAAATTAACAGGGACTAACTGATTTAGGAAACAAACAGAATGGACAAACCCAAGAACTGGGTCTTTCAGAGCTGCAGTGTCCGGTAAGGTAGCAACTAGCCTCATGAATATTGCTTCTCAGTCACGTTAGCCAGATTTCCAGCTCTCAGTGGCTACGTGTGGCTTGTGAATTTGGACAGCACAGATACAGAACTTTTCTATCAATGTAGAAAGTTTATAGGACAGTGCTGCTTTCCAAAGAATTTATAAAGTAATGTAAGAAAAAAATTGGGGGAGGGGAAGAGCAAATATTGTACATAAAATTAAGAATGAAAATAGAAATTTAATTTAAAACCCACTAAAAATTAGGTCTGGTAATACTTTTGGAAATATTATTGAAATTACTTAGTGTTTTAAGTGCTTATTTTATTTAGATTGATCCATACACTGTGGAAGAACCGAAGGCTGTGAATTTGCCCCAAGAGCAGCAATGCCTGCATCTCATAAGCTGTGCCATTACTATTGTTAATTTCTAAGTAGCCTGTAAAGTGTACCTTGGTCCAAGAAGCAGAAAACATGAGTAGGTAGAAACAACTTTTAAAAAGTTAACTTTTACAGTAACTGCCTAACACATGTATGTATTACATACACAAATGAAGAAAACTTTAAAAATTGTCCACAACAAACAAACAGGGGTCCTTGCACCTTGCAAGAGTGGTTTTTAGGATCAGACTGGGGTGGGCTGAGGAGGGACTTAGCAAACACAAAGACAATCGAGTGCAGAAACCTTGACGTTCTAGACTCCACACCTCAAACCCAGGCCAGGCAAGTCTGAGCACCCAGCTTCCTTGTTTGTCATTTGTCTTGTGAGTCGTGTCCAGCTGCCCAAGGTGAAAACTTGCGACCCAGCTGGGAGATAAGTCCTGAAGGCTCCACCTCCCTGGTGGTTTCAGAAGCCAGCCTCTTCCTTCCTGTCTCCTCTGCCCTTGCCTTCCTCAGCTGTCCACCAGAGAGCTAGAAAATTGCCCCACACATGGATCTGATGGTGTCTTTTCTGGTTGAAGCCCTTCTTTGGCTCCTCCTGAGGTGCATAGTCCAAGCCCCTCCGCTCCCTAACCTTCCTGTCTGCCCTGACCTCCCATGCTTCTTCACCTGTACTTTGCCCTTCATCAACTCTGAACTGTTTATAGTTCCCTAAAGGCAGCTCTGATGATTCATGCATTTGCACATACTGTACCTCTCCTGATGGGATAAAGCCAGTATCCCACTTGCTCTCCCATCTTTTTTTTTCCCCCTGTGAGCTTTACTGTGCACCTACTGTGTGCATTGCTCTGGGATGCAGTAATAAGACAGGCAAGGTCCTTCCTTTCACAGGGCTCACCTGTCTCTTGTGCATGTTGGGAAAGAAGAAACCGTGTCTGCATTCATTTCTGCATACCAGTGCCTAGAAGGGGCCAGGTCTGGATGGGCCGGGGTGGGGAACAGGTGAATAAAACCCACAGTAGAACTCAGTGATGCCACACCCAGTCCCATTCTCCTTGGGAGATCCGGGTTCGAGTTTTGATCCTGCTGCCTGCTAGCTGAGTTGGCATTAGCAAAGCGGCTTTTCTGTGCCTCAAAAGGAGATGTGGGTTGAACGTTGTATTCTGCAAACGGAATACATACACATTTTAAAGTGTATTCTTGGTCCGGTGTGGTTAGAGATAACGCCCATTCATTGCCTCGGTTTACCGGAATTGGAAATACACATTGAGCACACAGGTCTGACGTCTTCAAATCTACAGGGAACACTGGCTAGAGGGTACCCCCAAGATAGCCTGTAGATTTTCTTAAAAGTGTAACTTATGAGTATGGTCCTTGGTCTTCTGGGTGAGTGGTGGGTGGAAATATCAGGAGTAGGGTCCGAGAGAGCACCGTCCCTGTTGTGTGGGCTCTGCCCTTGCCACTACCCCTGGCCTCCGACTTGGGGGATTTTGCTGTGTGACCCTGGAGAACCGCTGCCCTTCTCTGGGCCCCTCCCGAGGGAGGCCCGCGGCCAGGGCGCCCCTCGGCCATCCCAGGCGGTGCCACGCGGTGACCCGATCTCCTCCCGGGCACACGCCCAGCTCGCGCGCAGCCCGAGACGCGCAGTCGTGCTTGGGGCCGCCCGCACACTCGGTTTCATCCTTTCTTTAACTTCTTCCGAAGTTCCATTCTTTGCAGGCCCGCCCTGCAGGGTCTGCATCCTCGAGAGGACCCCCCCCCCCCCCCCCCCCCCCCGCTGCCTCCCAAGACACACACCCTCCCCGGGGCCCCCGGCGCGGACCGCCTAGCGGCGGTCACTGCCGCGAGCACCAGTCCGCGGACCGAGCCCCGCGCGCCCCGGGGGCGGGGCCAGAACTCCGGCAGCACGCCCGTTTATTGGCTGAGCGCGAGGGCGGCGCTGCGGCCGCCGCCACTGCCCGGCCCGGATTCCACGGAACGGAACGCGCCTCGGGCTTTGTACTGCGCGGCTGCCGCTGGCTCGAGGGGGCGGGGCCCGCCCTTGGACCGCCTGTCCGTTAGGAACTACACACACGCAGATACCTGCAACCGACCAATCCTGAGGCTGCCTTCACGGGGAGCCACCGCCCCCCCTTCCCCAGGCCCACCCCCTTCCTGGCCTGCGTGCGACGCCGTATGTCTCCGAAGAGCCTCGCAAGTCAATAACACACGCATCTGGAAAGCGAATCGGTTCGCGCGCGCGTGGGGGCGGCATTGTTAGGGAAAGAAAAGGGAGCGTCCCTGGTTCAAGGACACGCGTCCTTGCGGCGTCGCTTCTCGTGGGTCGCGGACTCGAAAGGGTGTCTGCTGACCCTCCCCGGCCCCACCCTCCACCCCCCACCCCCGCCGCCAGCTGTCAGAAGGTCGCCCCAGGCCCTCACACCACCGTTAGATCATCCTCTGGATTGCGGCGGGAGGGATTTCCCGGGGTGGGGGTGTGCCCGCGCCCGGGGGGCTCCGGGATCCGGGCCGGGTGTGGGGGAGAAGGGCTGCGAAACCGAGTAAATGACTCGGCAGAGTTTATAAAATTCACACTTGCAAAGAGCCGCGGGGCCCTGCGGGGAATGTGTCTGCAGGCCCATGACGCAACTGTTCCGTTTGGAAATTTCTGGAAAGCAGCAATTTCGGGGATAATAAATCTTGAAATTTTTTTTTTTTTAAACTACAGGCTTTGGAGAGAAATGTAACAAAATGTTATTAACATATGTCGTGCTGTGGAAACATACCTTTGGCTTTCTTTTGCTTTTTACCATACAGCTTCTTAATGAAGAAAACCCAAACCGATTTGAACTTTAAAAGGCAAAGAGAAAAAGAAGGTGGCTGTATTTTTCTAAGCCTGTCGCTGCGCTAGTCTTTCTCACTCTTCCAGGGTTTAAATGTTATTTTGGATTTTTTTTTTTTAACCTTTTTGTTTTGATGTAGCTTTTAAGTTTACAGATGGGATGCAAGGATTGTATTCAGATTCATTAGTTGTTACATTCTCACTGTATTTTATCTCTAAAGTATTTATGTACAAACCTTATGCACATTTTTTCCTTTTCCTAAACCATTTGGGACGATTGTAGGCATACTGCCCCTTTACCCTTAATTCTTAAGCCTACACAGCAGCAGTACAATGATAAGAATCAGAAAATCAACACTGAGGCAGTATTTTAATCCACAGCCTCGTGTATAAACCTCATCTCTTGTGCCAGCGTTGTCCTCCTCATCAATACTATTTTTTTCCTGGCCCGGTTTCAGATCTGTGACCACATTTCTTATTTAGTCGCTTTGACTGTTGATTTTGTAATAACACAAAAACGATCTTCACCTTCTGAAAAGCTCTCAGTGATACCTGGCAGCTCTACATAGTTCTGCTGGAACTATTGAGGATAGAATTATATAATTGATCAATAACATTTATTAATTGTCTACCAGAGGCTTTTTAAAACTGTTCAAATAGATGTCAGGGTAGTACACATACATACAGTGAAAAAAAAATCAAATTTGCTGGTAGGTAAGGATATTACTATCTACTCTCCAAGCTCATTTCCCTCCCTCCCAGAGGGACATATGTTGCATTTGTCCTTTTCTCTCCCCCTCCCTGTTTATTTTTAATTTAATTTAATTTTTTATTAGAGAGAGAGTGGGAAAGGGGCAGAGGGAGAGAGAGAGAATCTTAAGCAGGTTCCACGCTCAGCACACAGCCTGACACAGGGCTCGATCCCGTGACCCTGGGATCATGACCTGAGCTGAAATCAAGAGTAAGATCCTCAGCCACCCAGGCGCCCCATTCCTTCCCACCCCCCATTTAAAGGTATAATTTATATACAGCAGAATCCACTCTTTTTTGGTATAAAGTTGTGTGGATTCTGACCACCATCACAGTCAAGATACGGAATGGTTCCTCATCCCCCAAATTCCCCTGGGCCCCTTTCCACTGCTTCCTCGGTTTCAGCCCCTGGTGACCACTGATGTGTCCACAGTCCCTGGATATCCTGTGAAAGGAATCCATTTGTGTATAGCACCTGAGACTGGCTTCTTACCCTCAATACAGTGCATTTGGAATCCCTCCACGGTGTAGACATCAACACTTCATTCTTTGTTGATTGCTCAGTAGTGTTCATTGTGCAGAGGTATAATGTTTATCCGTTCCCCAGTCAAGGGATATTTGGGTTGTTTCCAGTTTTGGGTGATTACCAACACAGCCACTATAAACACCTGAATACAGGTCTTTGTGTGAACATGGGTTGTTTGTTTGTTTCTATTTCACTTGGGTAAACCCCTAGGTTGTGTGGTAAGGATAAGAGTATGTATTTATAAGAAACTACCAGACTGGGGCACCTGGGTGGCTCAGTGGGTTACGCGTCCAACTTTGGCTCAGGTCGTGATCTCGTGGTTTGTGAGTTCGAGCCCTGCATTGGGCTCTCTGCTGTCAGTACAGAGCCTGGTTCCGGGCCTCTGCCCCACCCTCTCTCTTACCCTCCCCTGCTGGTTCTCTCTCTTTCTCTCTTTCTCAAAATAAGTAAACTTTAAATACATCACTCTTTAATCTAAAACCTTAAAATTCTTTAAAAAAAGAAGAGGAGAAACTTCTAGACGGTTTAATAAACTAGCTGTCCTGTTTTGCGTCCCCGCTGTGTTTGTGCCTTTCCTTTCTCCACAAACGTGTTATGTTCTTCAGACACTGCTCTGCACCTTGCTTATGTCGCTTATTGCCATCTCGGAAGTGACTCCAACCTCGGAATGCATCGAGCTGCCTTCTCTGTTTATGGCTGCGTACTATTCCACTCCTCAATCCACAGAAATGTATTCACGTGGGCTCTTGCTATGGACCTTCAGGTTGTTTCCAGTCCTTTACTGTTATAAACCCAACTGGTAATGTCCTGTAGGGTGTAGACTTCTTGTCCAGGTGTCTGTGTGCACACGTTCTCTCTGGTCTGTGGGGTGACTCCTAGGAGAGGAAATACTGGGTCAAATTGCACGTGCCTCCTTTGCTTCGAATCTCCTCCTCCTCCTCCTCCTCCTCTTCTTCTGTTTAATTTTTTTAAACATTTATTTATTCATTCATTTACTTATTTATTTATTCTTTGAGAGAGAGAGTGAGTAAGCATGAACAGGGGAGGGGCAGAGAGAGAGGGAGACCCAGAATCCGAAGAAGGCTCCAAGCTCTGAGCTGTCAGCACAGAGCCCAGTGCAGGGCTTGAACTCACGAACCATAAGACGATGACCTGAGCCAAAGTCGGACGCTCAACCTGACTGAGCCCCCCAGGTGCCCTTGAATCACCTCTTCTTAAGTAAGTTGACATTCTGGTTGTTCTCTCTCTCTACGGGAGGCATCATTTGGTGGGGAGCATTGCACGCTTGAGAGGGTCCGGCCAGAGGGTTCCGACACGGCTGGCTTCTCACTCTGTGGATTTGTTTTGAGGTCCATTATCAATATTCCTGACAGGGTATAGTGGAAAAACCACCTGAGATAAAGTTTCAGGAAGGTTGTGGCTGCTTTTGCTAGGGTAACTGGAGGCCAGGGGTTTGGGGAACCTTTAGGGAGAAGTGGGAGGGCACAGGGCCAACAGCCCAAGGCACCTTGTGGGGCGAAAGGGAGATGGTTGGACAAGGAACTTGTGTGTTTGCAAGACAGGACTGACTGGTGCTGGTCTCTAGGAGGTCTGGGTGGATGTTCCCTACACAGCATGCACCTGTCCTGGGAAAGTGGGCAGACCCCGGACCGCTTGGAGGTTTCTCGAAGAGGCTGCCATTGTCTTTGGCTGTCTTTGGCAGAAAGAGCCCAGGGTGGTGGCCCTCTGAGCCTGGGCAGCTGGGACGGCTGGGGCTCGACTGGTGTCTACGAGAGGGGGCGGGTCGAAGTGCCTGGGGAGAGAAAGTCAGCCCCCTCCTCCATCTGGTCGTTTTCCATCTTGCACAACCTGTGGTTTTCATAATTCAGCCTGGGGAGGGGGGCAGGGGCCAGCCCAGTGGCATTTCTATTAAATAAGATGACAGTACTCGGAAACAGAATGGGAGACACCCAGAGGTGGCTTATCACTATCAAAGCATAGCCTTCAAAAGTTTAACAACACAACTTTTATGTAAAAAGGAAAAAAAAAGGGAAAGAACACCCAGAAACACATTTCTTGTAACCCTTTAGTGAGGGGGGCCCACAGGATGTCAATGCCAAAGCATTTGTGGTCACTGAAATAGGATTGCCCGCTTAGGTTCGGGGCCACTTAAGGTCCCCTGGGGCCACACCATTGTCATCTGTGAGAGGTCATGTCTTCTGTTGGATAAACATCATTTACAGCGTATCCATCTATGATGTTTTATTTATTTACCTTTTACAATTTTAAAGTTTTTTTTATTTTTACAATTTTTAAATTTTTTTTATTTTTGAGAGAGAGAGAGAGAGAGAGACAGAGCGTGAGCGGGGGGGAGGGTCAGAGAGAGAGGGAGACACAGAATCCGAAGCAGGCTCCGGGCTCTGAGCCATCAGCACAGAGCCCGACGCGGGGCTCGAACTCACGGACCGTGAGATCGTGACCTGAGCCGAAGTCGGATGCTCAACCGACTGAGCCCCCCAGGCGCCCCTGCAGGGTATCCATCTATGAGATGATGTCTGACTCCCCGGAGCCTAGGCCCTGACAGAAATAGTGACGCAGTCACAGGTATGTGTCCCTGAGCAGAGGCCAGTAAGCCATCCAGCCCCTTGCCTGCTTCTGTAAATAAAGTTTTATTGGGCATAGCCCGGCCGGTGCTTGCGTGACTTCTCTGGGGCCGCTTTGCAGGAAAAGCTGGCCAACTGTGCCGGAGAATGAGCTGCTTCTCAGGTGGGCTCCAGGGTGAAATTGAAAACCCCAGCCATCCGCCTCCGGCCTTGTGCGCAAGTGTTGAGTATTTTTTCTTGGCATTGTCTAGGCCGGAAGGCTTATGTGTTTGGGAAGTTTTTGTTGGGCCTTTGCTAATGCTTCTTTTGAACTCAAGGGCTGACCCTTAGACACAGCCCCAGCCCAGGAAATAGAGCCTTTCCTGCCTGTTCTCACATATGCCTTCCCGGAGGGTGGGGTCTTTGTGGGTCCGAGATAATAATTGTCTGCCTTCTATATTGCTTCCTGCCCTTGAGTTTCGGCCCTTGGGTTCCTACAAACAGGTCGTTAGTGATGATAGCGATCATAATAATAGCACCCGTAGCAGCTAACTTGTATCAAACTGACGTGTGGATCGAAGGATTCTGTGCCTTTTCCACATCATCTTGTTGTGAGAAATTAAGCGATTGTTGTCCCCATTTTACAGACAAGAAAACTGAGGCTGTTGCTTTAAAGACATCTTTGTGGTGTGCCTGTGGGGTGGTGGGTGCTGTGTTGCCAAAGTTGAGTGTAGGTCACTTCTTCCCTGGGCCGCATGGACCCTGTGGGTGGCCGTGGTGATTCTTTATTTCTATTTTTTAATTTAAATCCACGTTAGTTAACATATAGTGTAATAATGATTTCAGGAATAGAACCTCGTGATTCATCACTTACATATAACACCCAGTGCTCATCTGAACAAACGCTCTCCTTAATGCCCATCCCCCAGTTAGCTCATCTCCCCACCCAACACCCCCTCCAGCAACCCGCAGTTTGTTCTCTGTATTTGAGAATCTCTTATGGTTTGTCTCCCTCTCTCTTTTTATCCTATTTTTGCTTCCCTTCTCTGACGTTCGTCTGTTTTGTTTCTTAAGTTCCACATACGAGTGAAATCATGTTTGTCTTTCTCTGATTTATCTCGCTTAGCACAAAACCCTCTAGTTCCATCCACGTTGTTGCAAATGGCAAGATGTCGTTCTTTTTGATTGCCGAGTAATGCTCCGTTGTGTATATATACCACATCTTCCTTATCCATTCATCCATCGATGGCCATTTGGGCTCCTTCCATACTTTGGCTGTTGTCGATGGTGCTGCTATAAACACGGGGGTGCATGTGTCCCTTCGAAACAGCACACCTGTGTCCCTTGGATAATTGCCTAGTAGTGTGATTGCTGGGTCGTAGGGTAGTTCTATTTTTAACTTGTTGAGGAACCTCCATATTGTTTTCCAGAGTGGCTGCACCAGTTTGCATTCCCACCTGGTGATTCTTTAGACCCAGGAATATCAGATTCAGAGCCTAAAGATCAAGGTTTAGCTTTGGCCCTGCTGCTTCTCAAAAGGGCCTGTCTTCTTGCCTCTGTGAAATGGAGATAATGAGGGGGGGACCTGGGTGGCTCAGTCAGTTAAGCGTCTGACTCTTGGTTTCAGCTCAGGGCATGATCTCACAGTTTGTGAGTTCGAGTCCCGCATCGGGCTCTGTGCCAATAGCACGGAGCCTGCCTGGGATTCTCTCTCTCCCTCTCTCTGCCCCTCCCCTGCTTGCTCTCTCTCTCGCTTTCAAAATAAACAAACAAACAATATTAAAAAAAAAGAAATGGAGATAATGGCACTTACCCTGTGTCCCTGCTTTATTAGAATTAAGTGAGATTCTAATGGGTGATATGTAATCCCTAAAAAAAAACCTACACAGACATTCCCCCATCGCCCCACTTTGCTCCTATTAGAGCTTCTTAGTTCTTTTTGGGTCCGTGACACAAAAAATCCGAATATGCACCCATGCATCGATGCTCCAATTTTTGCGTGTAAATTTTCACCATTTGTGGGGCACCTGTGGGAGGGGATGGGTCTTAGATGCCCTCTTGAGCCAGTGGCTAAAAGTTGGGTGCTTGGAACTTCTCCAAAGCTGTTGCTTTATGCCTCCTCTCTGGCTTGTCGGAGATGTGTCTGCTGGCCTGCAGGTGCGAGCCTCGTTCGGGGTGAGTGTCGTGGCAGCTGGTGTAGCGGGTGGAGACGTGGCCTGTCTCTAGCCTTCCCTCTAGACTCACAGTCAGCAAGCGGCCAGGATTGTTTCTGAGAGCGAGAAATACTACAAGAAAAATGTCATCACATAAGGTGCTGGCACACGGTTGGGAAGGAGGGAGTGACTTCCAGCGGGAAGGTCGGAGAAGGTCTTTCAAGAGTCCTGGGGCGGGGAGGACGGGAAGGAGTCAGTCACGGGAGGATCACAGCCAGGGTGCTTCAGCCAGTCGTAACAGCAGATGCAAAGGTCCTCAGGCAGGACCGTGCAGGGGCGGCGGGGTGGAGGAAGCAGGGGGTGGGGGCGTTGGTGGGGGGGGGGGGGAAGAGAGGAGATTCAAGTGGCTGCTCTCTGGGCCCCGGGGGAAGGACTCTGAGAGGCCAGTGCAGGCTAGACCTCTCAGCCTTGGTGAGGAGTTCACTTTCATTCTCGAAGCCTGTGCTGTCCGGTGCACGACCCAGTGGCTACTGTGGCTGGTAAAATTAAAAGCGAGAATGAACAATGAAAAGTTTAGACCCCCAGTGGCACTTGGAACCCCTGTGCCTTCTTGGCGGGACAGTAAAATGGTGCAGCTGCTGTGGAAACCAGTATGGCGATTCCTCAAGAAATTACAGATAGAAATTACAGATAGAATTACCGTGTGATTCAGCAACTCTGCTTCTGGGTATATGCATAAGAGAATTGAAGGCTGAGTCTTGAAGAGATGTTTGGGTAGCCGTGATCTTAACAGCAGTATTTACAATGCCCCACAGGTGGAAACATCCCCAGTCAGTGCCGACTGATGGATGAGGGAATCAAGAAAATGGTATATACACACAACAGAATGCTTTTCACCCTTAAGAAGGAAGGAAATTCTGACAGTTGCTACAACATGGATGAATCTTGAAGACCGTATGCGCAGTGGAAGAAGCCAGTCACAAAAAAGCCAGTCCTATGATTCCACTTTCAGGGTTCCTGTGCACAGAGATCGAGAGTAGATGGTGGGAGCTGGGGGTGGGGAAGGAGGTGGGGAGGCAGTGTTTCATGGGGACAGAGTCTCAGTTTGGGGAAGGTGAGAAAGTTCCGGAGACAGGTGGTAGGAGTGGTCGCATGACAGTGTGAATATACCTGGTGCCTCTGAGCCGTGCCCTTAAAAATGGTTTTAAGATGGTCGGGGCGCCTGGGTGGCTCAGTCCGTTACGCATCTGACTTCGGCTCAGGTCATGATCTCATGGTTCGTGAACCTGAGCCCCGCATCGGGCTCTGTGCTGACAGCTCAGAGCCTGGAGCCTGCTTCGGATTCCGCGTCTCCCTCTCTGCCTCTCCCCAGCTTGCGTGCGCTCGCTCTCTCTCTCTCTCTCTCAAAAATAAGCAAACGTGACAAAAATGCTTAAGATCGTCAGTTTTATGCTATGTGTACTTTGCCACGATTAAAAAAAAAAATCGGTTCCTCATTGCACTAACCGCACACGACAGCCACAGGGAAGAGGTAGCTACCGCGTTGGACAGTGCAGCCTGAGAACATTACTGTCCTCGTAGGAAGTTCCAGCCGACAGTGCTGCCCCTGTGTGAACGCGGCTTCCGGGGCCACTTCTGTTTCCCAGGGCGGGTTGGGGTCCCGCGGGGCCGTGAAGTGGCTGCAACAACAAGTCTGAGGGCTGGGGGGAGGGGGTCAGGAACACTCCCCAGCGTCTAAACCTTGTCTCAGGCCACACGGAGTGCGTGAGCCGAACAGGCTGTGCCGGGGGGCGGGGGGGGGGGGTTCCTGTCCAGCCTCAGGGAAGCCGCCTGTCCGCGGACAGATCTGCCGGCAGCCTGGGAAGGGAGGGAGTGAAATCAAGGGGTAATTAGGAAGCGACGTGTGGCCAGACGTGGGGAGAGAAGGGATAGGTGATGAGCCGCTGTGGGAAGCCAGGGCAGAGTCCAGCCTTTGGTGGAGAAGCTCACTTGCGTGGGACAAGAAACTGCCCCAGCCACAAAATCTATGCAAGCCTCTGTCTGACCTCCCCATCTGCAGGGCCTTCCCCTTTCTTCCTGTTCATTATCTCCCTCATTTGCAACCGAAACGTCCCCCTCCCCTTACCTCCAGCCAGGAGCTCGGTACCTTCTACCTTCACAGTTACCCATTTGTGTGTTTAGGTAACTAATCTGCCTCCGCCGTTAACCTGCCTCCGCTCCGGCAGGTGGGTCTGCGGCCACCTTGTCCCTTGGCTGCGGTATCTAGATCGGGGTGGTCAGATGGCCGTTGAAGCGATAAATGACCGCTGGCCCGTTAACTTCACCTTCTCGTACCTTGGTTTCCCCATTTGTAACATGGAGAAAATGGACACAACGATAGATCTGGTTACATGGCGGTATTAAAGCCGCATGCCGGCGCCGGCTGGCCAGAACCGGATGATCACGTTTTCAGGAGATGTGTGCCCTGGTGATTGAGGAAGCGGTGATCAAAACGTGCATGATGCAGACTTAACAAATTACATTACAAACAAAGGGAATGGATCCTCACCACTTCCTATGCTCTCACTGCATTTTTCTGTTCCTTGTGCTCTTGAGGTTATTTGCTGCTGTTACCGCTCTATAGCGGATACGCTGTTTAATGCTCTGCTACAGTGTGTATCTCTTTGTTTTTTAAGTTTCTTTATCCCGAGAGAGAGCGCCTGCGAAGGGGGAGGGGACAGAGAGAGAGAATCCCAAGCAGGCTCTGCACTGACGGTGCGAAGCCCCACGCGGGGCTGGAACTCACAAACCCGTGAGATCGTGACCCGAGCTGAGATCAGGAGTCGGATGCTTCACCGACTGAGCCACCCAGGCACCCTGATAGTTAGTACTGTCTCTTACTGGTTCCATGTGCAACAGTATCTCTGGTACCTTCAAATGGACCAAGGCGGGGGTGTTTACACCGTGGAAATTTGCAGAGGCTGCAGGTGGGAACCTCTCTGCCTTCCTCCCCGGGGCGGTCTTAAATGTTTACGAGCACGCCGCAGGTTTGGGGGACTGGTGTGGAGCAAGCATGGTAGACATGAGACTCTCGCTGTTATTATTTTGTTTGGCTTCCCCCTCCCTCCTCCAGACTCTCTGTCTGTGTAGACGGCACCCGGGCGAAGCTGTTGACCAGCTGTTTTTCCTCTCCCTCCAGTTTGTCCGACCATCTGCAAGTCGCACGGCTGCACGGCCGACGGCCTCTGCTGCCACAGCGAGTGTCTGGGCAACTGCTCCGAGCCCGACGACCCCACCAAGTGCGTGGCCTGTCGCAACTTCTACCTGGACGGCAGGTGCGTGGAGACCTGCCCGCCCCCCTACTACCACTTCCAAGACTGGCGCTGCGTGAACTTCAGCTTCTGCCGGGACCTGCACAATAAATGCAAGAACTCCCGGAGACAGGGTTGCCACCAGTATGTCATTCACAACAACAGGTGCATCCCTGAGTGCCCCTCGGGGTACACGATGAATTCCAGCAAGTGAGTCCTGGGCGCGGGTTCTGGGGAGGGGGCGGCGAAGAGGGGAGGCCACGTGCGGTTAGCACTGTGTGAGAAACATGAGTTAACGGGCTATGAGTGAGGGGGCGGCTGGCGACTGGTTCACATACATATGTACACACACACACACACACACACACACACACACACACGCTTGGATCTATGCCAGTTCTGCCTCCTGTTTTTGGTCCTGGCCTTTGGAACAGGAATCGACAAACCTTCTATAAAGGACTGGAGAGCAGACGTTTTTCAGTGTCTTACCCACCATTAAATTTTTTTTTTAATTTTAATTTTATTTTAGTTTTAAATTAAAAAAAATTTTTTTAAAGTTGGGGTGTCTGGGTGGATCAGTCAGTTAAGGGTCCGACTTCGGCTCGGGTCATGATCTCACGGTTCGTGGGTTCGAGCCCCGCGTCGGGCTCTGTGCTGACAGCTCAGAGCCTGGAGCCTGCTTTGGATTCTGTGTCTCCCTCTCTCTCTGCCCTTCCGCTGCTCAGGCTCTGTCTCTCTCTCTCAAAAATAAATGAACATTAAATTCTTTTTTAAGTTTATTCATTTTGAAAGCAAGAGAGAGAGACACAGAGTATGAGTGGGGGGCGGGGGCAGAGAGGGAGGGAAAGAGAGAGTCCCAAGCAGGATCCGAACTGTCAGTGCAGAGCCTGATGTGGGACTGGAACTCACGAACCATGAGATCATGACCTGAGCTGAAACGAGGAGTCAAACACTTAACTGACTGAGCCACCCAGGCACCCCCTCTTACCCACCCTGTTAACGGTTTTCTGGGCTTAGCTTTGGTAATAGAAGACGTAAAGGCAGAGGTCCTTGGTTTCCCCTAGAATCCTTCCCACGGACAGGACTGTCCCAAATGATGTAGCCGCCCAGATGTTACAACCAAGAACAGAGCTGAGGTTTTTATGTTTTCCCCAACTGGAGCCAGACAGCATGCTGAGATTAGCCTGGAGCACAAGGAGGAGAGAGACTCCATTCTAGACTGTTCCCAGGGCTTTGTTACGTTTTGAAGGACACTGCCACGAAACCATTTTCTACTGTTTGGGTGAGAAATAGGGTTTTCTCTTTTCGGAGGTGAGTCAGATTTCCTATACACATTGCAGACTTTTTGTTCATGATGTTAGATTTTTAGATGAGCTATTTCAGTGTCTCAGGGCCATAACCAAGTTTAAAAAATCTGTTTCCTGGCTTTTGTGTTGAGGTTGGAACCCCCCCCCCCCCGCCCCCCGCAAAACAACAAAAAAAACAAATCAGAAACAGACGCACGTCCAGGGACCTTGAGCTGATCTGCTTACGTAAAAAATCTTCCTCTTCAGACTTGAGAATTAGCCAAGCAAGTGTGTTCTGGTGGGAAATTTTATTTCCCCGGGTGGAGTGGGTGGGAAGGAAAACAGTCTTTATTTCAGTTCTTATGAGCCTCTCTTTGAGTGTTTGTGAAACCTGCAAGTACAAAATGTTTTGTTTTACTTGTTTTTGATAGAACCTATCAAGTGGCTTTGTTGACCAAAAATAGGCTTCTATAAATCAACTTTGCACGCCAGACAGGGTTTTGTTTTTTTTTTTTTTCCTGGCCAGTTTATCAGTCAGGTTGGGAAAATGACCATAGTCCTTTTGATTCATTTCTGTTTTTTGTGTTTTTTCCATGTTTGAAATACAGCATGGATATTAACATCTTCCGGTGAGATGTTTGTTTCAGAGACATTGGCTTTAAATAAAAGGTCTTTTTTTTTTTTTTTTCCCTGACCGTAACTGAGACCTGAGACATAGACAAGACTTCTTTGTTGTGCTTGCTGATGGCCCAGTGGCCCCCCCTAGAACCAAAGCCCCAAGGAACCGGCAGCCTGCCCTGTGATGTCTGGGTCCTTTACCAAGGGGAAGAGGGCAGAGGGGACAATGCCAATTGTGACTTGTCATAGCAATATTTTACTTCGTTGGCTTCAAAAAAAAATCAATGGCTTTCCGTCTGAAGTTATTATTTTTAACGTTTATTTATTATTGAGAGACAGAGAGACAGTGCATGAGCATGGGAGGGTCAGAGAGAGGGGGAGACACAGAATCCGAAGCAGGTCCCAGGCCCTGAGCTGTCAGCACAGAGCCCGATGCAGGGCTCGAACTCACAGGCTGCGAGATCATGACCTGAGCCAAAGTCAGATGCTCAGCTGACTGAGCCACCCAGGTGCCCCTGAAGTTTTTATTTTATGAAAGACTTTAGCTCGCTCGCCCTTCCTTCCTTTCTTTCTTTCTCTTTCTTTCTTCCTTCCTTTCTTTCTTTCTTTCTTTCTTTCTTTCTTTCTTTCTTTCTTTCTTTCTTTCTGTTTCTTTCATCTTTATTTTTTGAGAGAGAGACAGAGTGTGAGCAGGGGAGGGGCAGAGAGAGAGGGAGACACAGAATCAGTCTCCAGGCTCTCAATTGTCAGCATGGAGCCCGACGCAGGGCTCGAACTCACGAACCGCGAGATCACTGCCTGAGCCGAAGTGGGACGCTCAGCTGACTCAGCCACCCAGGCGCCCCTAGTGCTTTTATTTCTAATGTGGTTTGATATCAAATAAGGCCAGATATAGTTTCTTCCATTCTTGTGGTTTATCTGGGAAATGGTTTTTGGTATTTTCAGAACTGAGGTCTGGGAACCTACATGATTCATTAAAAAGCTTTAGGTCACTATCTACGGTCACTTTGAAGTCCATGGTGCGAGCACCTGCGTGCTCTTTCCTGGGATGAGGAGAGTGAATATTTGGGATGAATATTAAGAGTGCAGTGGGTGTGGGGCATCCCTGTTCCCTCCCCCTAGAATACTCTGCCCCTTGATCTTTGCATGGCTCACCTCTCCTCGTCCAGGTCCCAGCCTAAAAGTCACTTCCTTTGAGAACCCTCCCCTATTTGACGGCCCTGTCTGAATTAGCATCTGAGTACTCCTGGGCACATCACACAACTGTCACTCTTTTCATGGCATTTACCACTAATTGATGTTCTAATTGCCAATATGTTCATTTTACCCAACCTGACTATAATGTTTCACAAGTGTATCGGTTGGCTCCTGCCGTGTAACAAACCGGCCAGCACTTAGTGATGTAAAACAGCACTCATTTCTGATTTTTAATGATTTTTGTGGGTTGACTGGTGGTTTGTCCGGCCTGGGCTGAGCCAGCCATGACGGATGGTATCCGATAGCCTCTCATATCTTAGATGGACAGTCAGGGCCTCTCTCTCCACGTGGTTTCTCAGCCAAGTAGCCAAGAAGGGCCTGGCCCCAATGTACAAGTACTTTTCAAGCCTCTGCTTGCATTACATCTGTTACTGTCCCATTGGCCAAAGCAGGTCACAGGGCCAAGCCCAGATTCAGTGAATGGGGAAATCGACACCGCTTCTTGGTGGGACGGGCAAACAACCTGTGGCCACTTGTAATCTCCCACAGGCAAAGTAGATCATCTGTTTTGTTCACTCCTGTGCGCCTGCAGCTTAGAACAGGCATTGGCAAGGGGCCAGATAGTAAATATTTTCAGTTCTGAGGGCCATATGGTCTCTTCGCAGCTACACAACTCAGCCCCTATAGCGTGAGAACAGCCTTAGATGATACACAGACCCATGGGTGAGGCTGTGCTCCAACATAATGCTATTTACCATGACAGGTGGCCTGCTGGATTTGGCCCGCGGGCCGCAGTTTGCCGCCCTCTGGCTTAGAGTATCACCTGTCACATAATAGGTGCTCTGTGAATATTTGCAGAATCAACAAAAGAGCCCAAACATTTGGTCACTATTCCATTTCTGCCCCAGCTGTTCTGATATCACCTGGGAGTCTGTGATACAATTCTGACACTGAGCACCTGGCGTGAACATCGGGCCCCGTCCTCCACGAGACTGCCCTCGCTCCAAATATCAGTCACACTTTTGGGGGACCCAGGCCACCCATAGTTCTGATCGGCTGGCTATGAACTTGGGGGTTCTCACGTAGCCTAATTCAGGTTCAATAATCTGCTGCAACAAGTCACAGTATTAAAAAAAAAAAAAAAAAAGCCATACTGTTCTGTGAGTCCTGAGCCTGTTAAGGGTAGTGCCCTTGGATAGGAATGCCTGCAGGGCTCACCCAGGCTGTGGTGACCTCCAGACGCATCCCCACCAGGGCTGGGCTGGCCCTTGTCGTTCTTATTATGATCACAGGACACATTTCAGCAAAGACTCTCTGAGAACTTTTTTTTTTAATGTTTATTTATTTTTGAGAGAGAGACAGACAGAGAGAGCGTAAGCAGGGGAGGGAGAGAGAGAGGAGACACAGAATCCGAAGCAGGCTCCAGGCTCTGAGCCATCAGCACAGAGCCCAGCACCGGGCTCCGACCCATGAACCGCGAGATCACGACCTGAGCCGAAGTCGGACGCTCAACCCACTGAGCTCCTCAGGCACCCCAGGACTATCTGAGAACTTTGAGGAACAAGGGTGATGACTCACAAGTCCTGGAGGTTACATGGCACCCTTGCGGGCCACACAGTGAGATCACGGATAGAGGGTGTGGACTGGGGCTCCGCCGTTACCGGGGTCCTGGCCAGAGGTTGGTCCCGGCCAGGGGGTTTGCGGGTTCACTCGTTGGTATATTTAAAGCATACGAAGAGGAATTAGGGCAGGAAGGGAGGAGTGGTGTCACTCGAGAGGTCAGTTATCTAGGTCTCCCAGGGCTTTCTGACAGAGGGAGCTTCATGAGTGGGGGCATCCGAGTTCCTTATCTGGCTGTGTTGTTCGGAACGTGGGCAGAGGGATGACTTTTGAAATGGATGCCTTGACGGTCAAAGCTTACCGCCAGGCACTTACGCTACTCACTTACAAGGACAGCATTATTACTAAAGATGCACACGTTGTCAAGGACGGTCCCAGCTCTGCCCTGTGGAGTCAGGGACGCGGCCCTCCCAGCATTCGCTGTCCAGGAAACGTCACTGAGCTGCTGTCCAGAATTTTTCCTGCGGGGGGGGGGGGGTCTCATCACACAGCTGTGATCAGTTGAATCCTCGTCCGTCCGTCCATGTGATTGAACTCCCATCTTCAGTGGCTGAACGACCCACACATCTAACCCCATCCTTGGTCTTTTTGGTGACCAGCCCCCTTCCTAAAGCCACCTTGGGACCACCTCATTAGCATAACAAAGATGCTCCCACCTCTCAGGACATTCCAAGGGCGCCTGAAGCCAGGACTGGGACCCGACCGGATGTGTTCTTTGTGGCACTATCATCACAGAGGTCTCTCCAAGGAATGAATGTGCCCCGGTGTGTGACTAAGAACAATGGCAACACCGATGCTGCTAATAAAAAGTCGCCATCAGAGCAAAGACGCATGATTCTTGTTTTCCATGTGCCAAGCACTTGAGTAAAACCCCCGCTGGACTGACTTGGCTGTGTGCCCACTTCTGACCCCCTCCTGGGGGATAGAAGGTAGTGCCCGGCCTGGCCTGGATCTTGCCTGGACCTAAGGGGGCTGTGCCAGCCTAGACCGACCTCAGACCCTGCAGGGGTGGGGCGCAGGGGAGGGCTGGTTCCCAAAGGACTCCCAGGGGCTGTGTATTCTATTCGATGACCTGGGCTACAGGCAACCGAGGCAAAGGCTGCCCCCATCGCACACGATCCCGTGTGAGGTTGTGTTCTAGATGTGGGCTCGTCAAACCCACACAACAGGAAGCACCCCTTCTTCTTGGGGCGGCAGGAGGGGTCCTCCTCCCACAGGCCCATCAGCTCGGAATAATTCCCATCACCATGGTAACACCCAAGTCCCACCCCTTCAGTGTGATGGGAGACAGGGAGTCCTGTCTCTGCGGGGTAGAACGTGATCCTCCATGGGGTGCGGTGTGGATCCCCACTGATTTGGGGTATGGCAGGGGCCCCATCGTTTTGGGGTACAAGCGTGAGTCTCCTGACTTCAGGGCAGTGCTGTAGGACCTACCACCATGAAGCACTGCCATGCACCTGCACATTAGACCGTGGTTCTTACTGTCCCCACAGGGGACCATGTCTGGAGACATTTTTGGCTGTCATGCCGAGGGGCAGGTGCTGCTGGGGGCCAGGGATGTGGCTTAACACCCTCCAGGTGTGGGCCACCCGTACCACGGAGAATTCCCCAGCCCCAAATGTCAGCCGTGCTGTGGTCGAAGCCCCCTGCCTTAGGGTGACAGCATAGGTCCAGTCACTTGGGACCCTGTGCAGTGTGGTATCTGCCACGCTTGTGGGGTTCTGTGTGTCCTGAGCCCCCTCTCTCCGCTCTTTCTTCAGCCTGATGTGTACTCCCTGCCTGGGCCCCTGTCCCAAGGTCTGCCACATCCTGGAAGGCGAGAAGACCATCGACTCGGTGACATCTGCCCAGGAGCTCCGAGGCTGCACCGTCGTCAACGGAAGCCTAATCATCAACATTCGAGGGGGCAGTGAGTGCTCTGGGGGTGGGGGCGGCAGCCGGCAGGGACCCACCTTCCCAGACACTCATCAGTGGAGCCACCCCAGGAAGTCGGCTTGCAGACCTGAAATTCACAGCTCAGCCCTGGCCCCACCCACCCTTCGATTCTCATTTTCCGAGTTGGAAATTTGCATTCTTAGGCAGGAATCTGCGTTTTTAGTGAGTAGGAACCGGTCCCTGTTGCAGGTCTGGGGACCTTGTGTTCAGGAATACTGTCACAGGCAAAAAGGCACCCCCGTGTTTATTTATTCAGGAAACATTTATTGAATACTGACAGTGAACAAAGCAAAACCCATGCATGATGGATCTTACAAATAAACACATCCACACATAATAATGTACACTTGGGGTGGACCCTGCTATGAAGGGAAGTACAGCAGGGTAACAAAGGGAGCGGAGATTGGCGACTTTTTCTTATAAAGGGCCCTATAATATATTCAGGTTTGCAGGCCAGATGGTCGCTGTCATAACTACTCAGCTCTGCTGGTGTGGACTTGAAAAAGGCCACAGGGAACGTGCGGACAAAGGGGCGTGGCTCTTTTCCAACTGAACTTTAATTACAAAACAGACTGAATTTGGCCCCTGGGCTGTCATTTGGCAGCCCCTGAAATAGAGAATAAAGGGGTTTGCTCTTTTTGAAGAGTTTCTGGTCTCGGGAGGCATATACTTTGAGCTGGAGATGAAGCAAACCAAGCAGGGAATATCCTGGGCAAAGGAGGGAGCCAGTGCAAAGGTCCTGAGGCAGGAATGTGCCTAGCTTGTGGGGAGGCCTATGTGTCTGGAGGAGGGCAAAGAAGGTAAAAGATGAGAAAAAATAAAAGCACTGGTCACTGAGAGAGGGACTTGCAGACCCTGAAGTTAAAGGCTGCGGATCATATTCTAAGGATGATGCGTTTTGAGCAGGTTATGTTGGAGTCGTTTGCAGCCTGTAGGTTGACTCCTCACTGTGGGAAATTATGAGAGGGTAAACATATTTCTGTCGCAACTCACTGGATATTCTCTCCTTTCCTTAGACAACCTGGCAGCTGAGCTGGAGGCCAACCTCGGACTCATTGAAGAAATTTCTGGGTACCTGAAGATCCGAAGGTCCTATGCTCTTGTGTCACTTTCCTTTTTCCGGAAGTTACGGCTGATTCGGGGAGAGACCTTGGAAATCGGGTACGTGGCCCGGTTCTGTGTCTGTGGCCCCAGTGCTCACCAGGAAGTTCACGAGTTAAAAGAACGTAGGGGTTTTTGCCAAGACATGGAAACACCCGTGTCCACGGACGGATGAGGGAATAAAGGTGTGGTACGTGCACGCAACAGAATGTCACTCGGTCGTAAAAAGGAAGAGAATCCTGCCACTTGCGACAACATGGAGGGTGTTACACGAAGTGAAATAAGTCCGAGGAAGGCAGATGCTATAGGATCTCTCATATAAGGAATTCCCAAAACAGAACAAAACCAAGCTTATAGAGACAGAGAACAGATTGGTGGACGTCAGAGACGGGGAGAAGGGGGTGAGGGAACGGGTGGTCTAAAGGTACAAACTTCCTGGGCGCCTGGGTGGCTCAGTCGGTTGAGCGTCCGACTTCGGCTCAGGTCACAATCTCGCGGTCCGTGGGTTCGAGCCCCGTGTGGGGCTCTGGGCTGACAGCTCGGAGCCTGGAGCCTGCTTCCGATTCTGTGTCTCCCTCTCTCTCTGCCCCTCCCCCGTTCATGCTCTGTCTCTCTCTGTCTCAAAAATAAATAAACGTTAAAAAAAATTTTTTAAAGGTACAAACTTCCAGTTGTAAAATAAATCAATCCTGGGGCTGTAATGTACTGCACGGTGACTGTAATGAACAATACTGTACTCTATATTTGAAAGTTGCTGAGAGAGAAAATCTTAAAAAAGTTCTCGTCATAAGAGACCCTTTTGTTTAAAGCCTGTGAGGTGATGGATGTGAACTTACTATGTGATCGTTTCATAATATTTACAAGTCTCAAATCATTATGTTGTATGCCTGAAACTAACAGTGTTATAAATCTGTTATATCTCAATAAAACTGAAGGGGAACAAAAACAGTCTTTTTCGTAATTGAGGTATATAATTGATATATTAGTTTCAGGTGTATAAGATGATTCTATATTTGCATATATTGCCAAATGATCTTCACAAATTTAGTTAACAGCCACCATCACATACAGTTACAAACTTTTTTTCTTACGACGAGAACTTTTTTAACATCTACTCTCTTGGCAGCTTTTAAGTATGTGATACGGTATTATTAACTGTAGTTATAAGGATATAACTTAGGGGGTTTTAAAGCCCCCAAAGAATCTGTTAGGAGAAAGTATCCAGAGAAGCCTGGAGAAGAAAGAATGTGCCAGAACCTGTCCAGAGACCCAGCTGAGGAAAATGATATAGTCACTCTTGGGAAATGGCAGCCCAGCTCAAACTTTGTGCCCTCCAAGGGTGCTGTCTGGGCTTCGTTATGAGTTGGAATGCAGGCTTGACCAGGGCCCTGTGATTTCTGTGTCCTGTGCCTTCTCACTTCTTGGTCCCCTCTGACATTGGCTGCACCTGCTCCTTCCTTGCTGAAATTCTCATCGGTGGCCCATAGGATTCTACTACTTGGGGATACGCTCCCTGCTTCCTTATCTCCCTCCCTTTCTCCGCCTGCCTTTGGGAGTTGGTGTTCTGGGCTCCCAGCCTTGGCCGTCTCTCTAGCAATCTTCTGCTTGTGCTGAGACCCCCAGCCCTGGCTTACCCTCAAGCCCGCCTCTAGCTGGCTGACCCCCAGAAACCTCAAACGCAACATGTACAAAATGGAACTCCTCTCCTTGCCCCAGCTGTCATTTTCTCATTTCTCAGATCCACCCCCCTCCAGGTCTGCTGACTCTATTTAGGTCAGTAAAACAACAGAAAGCTAGACTAGCTGTGTTTCATGCAGGTGGAGATGGACTGATGAGCGAGAAGTTTGAGGAAGGCTGTCCAACGAGTGCCGTCCTGTCCAACAGGAAGGTTCTGTCCATCTTTGTGCCCCTCATGGTCACAAGATGGCTGCCTCACCCCCAGCCTCATGGCTGTGGAACTGACGAGCAAAGGGGGAAGGACAAAGGCCCAGGCAACCTGCCTGGAACCTCCCACACTCTCGCCCCCAACACTGATTCCTGCTTTTGTCTCCTTGGGTCACCTGGCTATTGTCAGTTGCGAGGGAGGCTGGATAAGTGAATGCCAGGAAAAGGGGGCTGTGAATGGCTTTTTGAGAAGCCAACTCACTGAACTGTTTATTTTATTTTTAAAAAAAAATTTTTTTTTAATGTTTATTTATTTCTGAGACAGGGAGAGACAGAGCATGAGTGAGGGAGGGGCAGAGAGAGAGGGAGACACAGAATCAGAAGCAGGCTCCAGGCTCTGAGCTGTCAGCACAGAGCCCGACGCGGGGCTCGAACTCACAAACCATGAAATCGTGACCTGAGCCGAAGTCGGTCTCTCAACCGACTGAGCCACCCAGGCGCCCCATCACCGAACTGTTTAGACTACCTTCTTGAATCACTTACCAGCTCACTCTGGTTTTTCTGCCATAAAACTGCCTTTTTGCTGAGGCTCAGACCTTTCATTTGGATTGTACCAATGACTTCCTAGCTGGGCATCCTAGCATCAGACCAGTGCTGTCCAGCAGATATATGATACAAGTCACATGTGTGACTTTAAATGTTCTAGTAGCCACTGTGTGAAAACTTTAAAAGAGAGAGGCAAAGTGAATTTTAGTAGTGCATTTTACTTTTTTTTTTTTTAATGTTTATTTATTTTTGAGAGAGAGAGGGAGAGAGTATGTGAGTGGGCAAGGGACAGAGAGAGAGGGAGGCACGGAATCAGAAGCAGGCTTCAGGCTCTGAGCTGTCAGCACAGAGCCCGACACAGGGTTTGAACCCACGAACTGTGAGATCATGACCTGAGCTGAAGTTGGACGCCCAACTGACTGAGCCACCCAGGAGCCCCAGTAGTGCATTTTACTTAACGCATTCCATCTGAAATGTCATTTTGACGTGGACTCAATACAGGACAATGATAAACAAGATTTTTTACATCCTTTCTTTGCATGTGAAGTCTTCAAAGTCTGTGTTTTTTGCTTCTGGTACAGTCAGAATGGCCACGTTTCAGATGCTCAGTAGCCAGATGTGACTAGTGACTTCTGTCTTGACAGCACAGGTCCAGATGCTTCCCTTTTCCCATCTGTCATATGCTGGTGGCCCACTGATCTTCTAAGACACAGATCTAACCCAGTTAGTGAACTGTTCTAGAATCTTCCTTTGCTGAGGAAGGTTAAGTGTTCTTGGTTGTGTTCTGGAATGCCGTGTGCTAGAGGGTTGGGCCCACTGTAGTCTTGTGGCCTGTCACCTGTTGGCCAGAGAGGCTATTTTTCTCTTCCCTGGGCCCTCCTCAGGTGCCACTGTGTCTTCCTTTCTTCCCCTCTGCAAAACCGTATCTCAGCCCATCGCTTACCCTCCTCCCCCACATGACTGAGCACAGACACCTTCCTGGCCATGGAGACTTCCTCACCTTCCCCTGTTCCTCCCACCCTTCATTTAACACTTAACAGGCACGTGCCAGGCAAGTGCTAAGGACTGGGGACGTAGCACCGAACACGATCAGCTCCAGCCATGGCCCCCCAGCCTTGGCGGTTGGAGGTGACAAACCCATGTATGACTGGGTTTGTGTGTGTTTCCATAGGAACTACTCTTTCTATGCCTTGGACAACCAGAACCTGAGGCAGCTATGGGACTGGAGCAAACACAACCTCACCATCACTCAGGGGAAACTCTTCTTCCACTATAATCCCAAACTCTGCTTGTCGGAAATTCACAAGATGGAGGAGGTTTCAGGAACCAAGGGGCGCCAGGAGCGGAACGACATTGCCCTGAAGACCAATGGGGACCAGGCGTCTTGTGAGTGGTGATGCCCTTGTCCTTCCAGCCCTGGGCCAGATAGCATGGCTTCCCTCCCCCTTCAACATGGCAGTGGCCTCCAGGGGGTGTGCCACTGCCCCCCAGTGAGCTAGAACAACTCTGTGTGTTATAGGCTTTGTGAGGACAGGTATATCTTATCTCTTGACTACAGAGGTACAGTGCCTGATACTGGAAGATGCCACATAGGCATTGAATGAATGAATGAATGAATGATACCTCCTTATATATGGCCTCGGCTCAAATGCTCTAGCAGACCCTGCAGTTGTTATAGCTGGAGAGTGTTAGGTGACTACTCTCCTCCGACAGGTTCTTTCTTGAAGGAATGTCTGAGCGTTGAAGTGCCAAGGTTTCCACTAATATCCACCTATGCAGTTGGTTCCTTGTGGCAGAATGTGGGAATCCAGGGTGGGGTGAGGAGAGCAAGGTTGGGGTGGAGGTTACGGGAGGGCTTGCGTCGCAGGCAGAGGGAATTAGTCTTTCCAAGGCCCAGTCTCTCCAAGATCTGCATGCTCTCTAAACTTATGTGGCATGTGTGCATTTGCCCTGGAGTTATGTCTTTGGACACGGAAGGCTTGCAGGGCCACATGTGTGACAGAATTGCATCAGGACAGATGTTACTCTTGAAAATCACTTTTCCCAGTAACTATTGGCCAGTTGTCCTTAGTTTGGTGCTGATGCTGTTACTCAGTTAAGCATCTGGCCAAGTCGCTGGCTTGTGGTAGGGATAGTAGGGGCCACCTTGCACGACCAGTTCTTGCCTCTAAACCCTGGGAGAAGACACATGGGAATGAGACCCATCAAGGGAACAGCAGGTTGACATCTCCTTCCTCATGGACGCTCTTGGAAATGTAGGATTACCTGCTTTGGGCTGAAACAAGTTTTTAGTACTGATATTGCTGTTGTTTTTAAACTTTCCTAGGTGAAAATGAACTACTTAAATTTTCTTACATTCGGACATCTTACGACAAGATCTTGCTGAAATGGGAGCCGTACTGGCCCCCTGACTTCCGAGACCTCCTGGGCTTCATGCTCTTCTACAAAGAGGCGTAAGTTGAAAGGTTAAGAGGTGTGCAGGTGGTGTGTGTGTTCAGATGTTCCCCTCTGAGATTCCTCGATCTCTCTCCTCCTTCTGGAATAACCATCATAGGTTCCTTTAGACCATCTCACAAGTTGATGGCGTGTGAAGTTGCTAACATCTCCATCTGTCAAAACCAGGAATTGAAACAGGGTTCATTTGAAGGTCCAGATTGGCCAGTTTCCTACAGCAATATTCCATTTGGCCGCATAGACGTACATCTCACCAAGATACATCCTTAACAGAATTTGCTCAGTCTACTCCATGGGCGTTTAAAAATTTATTTTTTAAATCTATTTGGCATTTTCCCCAACATTTAAAGAATTGTGGTAAAGCATACATAATATAAAATGGACCGCTTAATTATGTCTAAGTGTACATACAGCTCAGGGGCATTAAATCCATTCACAGTATTATGCAACTGTCTAGAAATTTCTTGTCTTCCCAAACTGAAACTCTATCCCCATTAAACAACACCTGGTCATTTTAAGCATAGTTGACCCTTGAACAATGCAGGGGTGAGGGGTGCTGACCTCCCTGCCACCCATGTAGTCAAAAATCCATGTATACCTTTTGACTCCCCAAACACTTAGCTACTAGTAAGAGCCTCCTATTGACCAGATAGTAGGCTTACCGATAACGTAAACTGTCAATTAACACGTATTTTGTATATGTATTATAGACTGTATTTTCATGATAAAGTAAGCTAGAGAAAAGAAAATGCTATTAGGAAAATCATAAGGAAGAGAAAATGCATTTATAGTCCTGTGCTGTAAAGAATCTGCATGTAGGTGGGTCCATGCAGTTTAGCCTGTATTGTTCAAGGGTCCACTGTATATGACTGTGCTGAAAAGAAAAAAAATTTTTTAAGATGTTATTTTCTTTTAAAGTTTACTCATTTGTTTTTGAGGGAGGGAGAGAGAAAGAACATGGGGAAGGGGCAGAGAAAGGGAGAGAAAGAGAATCCCAAGCAGGCTGCACTTTGCCCGTGTGGAGTCCTATGAACTCACGTACCATGAGATCATGACCTGACGGCTCAGATCAGATGCTTAACCGACTGAGCCATCCAGGTGCCCCTAAAGATTTTATTTTTAAGTAATCTCCATACCCAATGTGGGCTTTGAACTTACAACCCTGAGATCAAGAGTTTCTTTCTCCACTGACCGAGGGGAGCCAGCCAGGTGTGCCCCTGACTGTCCTGAAATTTTAAAGGGAGATAATGGAAGTGGTGATCGTGTTCATATTAATCATTATTCCGTCTCTGAAGATTTATCATGTGTCAAAATGTGTGCCGAGAAGTAGTCTCTCTTACAGTCTTATCAATAAGCCATCAAGTGTTAATTGGAAAATGAGCTATAAGGGAAGTAAGCAGTCCCTTCTCTTTGGGACCTGAGTCATTTTTCCTTGTGGCATAAGATTGTTGATGAACAGGACGCAACCTTATAGGATGTCACTGTTCCCGCCGCATCTCTCCGTGCTCAGAGCGATAGTCAAGAAATGATAACCGTCTTGTCCTGCTTTGTCTTGGAAGCCCTTATCAGAATGTGACCGAGTTCGACGGGCAGGACGCGTGTGGCTCCAACAGCTGGACGGTGGTGGACATTGACCCGCCTCTGAGGTCCAATGACCCCAAGTCGCAGAACCACCCAGGGTGGCTGATGCGGGGTCTGAAGCCCTGGACCCAGTATGCTGTCTTTGTCAAGACCTTGGTCACCTTTTCTGATGAGCGCCGCACGTATGGGGCCAAGAGTGACATCATCTATGTCCAGACCGATGCCACCAGTAAGTGTTCGTCATAAGAGTTGGAAATCTTGCCTTTAACAGGTTGACACAGTGATGGAAGAAGTGCTCTTTTCTGTGGCCATTGGCTTCTTTTTTAAAAAATTTAATTAATTTATTTATTAGATATTCACATATTTTTGAGAGAGAGAGAGAGAATGAGCGGGAGAGGGGCAGAGAGAGAGAGAGGACAGGTGATCTGTGCTGACGGCCAAGAGTCTGATGCGGAGCTCGAACTCACCACCTGTGAGATCATGACCTGAGCTGAAACCAAGAGTCGGACGCTCAACCGACTGAGCCACCCAGGCGCCCTGTGTTTATTGGCTTCTTAAAAGAGCCGGGTGCTGGGCTTTATAATTTCAAAAGACAAGACAGTAGCAACAAGTCACTTGAAGGGTGTATATATATGTATACACATTCTTCCCATTATGGAAAACTTTCAAATATTCATCAAAGTAGAAGAAAAATGAGCCCCATGAACCATTCATTTCCCAGCTTTGACAATTACAGTGTTTTGCCGTTTTTACTTCATCGCTGTGTCCCTTCCCCTTCCATTCTGGGGGGGTGGGGGGTAGTTGGGGCGGGCTGGAGTATTTCCTAGCGATTTAGTTGTATTTTCGTAAAGCCCAAGTCCTTCTCCTGTTGTGGGGGTTCTCAGCCCGGGGTGATTCGCCCCACCCACCCATCGCCGCCCGGGGATGCTTGGTGATGCCTGGAGACAGTTTTGGTTGTCGTGACGGTGGACGTGGGGCTGTGGGTGGAGGCCAGCGATGCTTTCCCTACATCCTGCACAGCAACAACAGAGAATGATGTGGCCCCAAATGTCCATAGTACTGGGGGTGAGAAGCCCTGTCCCAGGGGACACAGCCCAAATTTCATGAGCTGGTGCCCCTCATCTTGTGTTCTCCAATGATACCAAATGACTTAACAGTTTCTGGAAACTTCTAGCTTCCTCTGCCTTGAGTCCCCCCCACCCCCCCACTGAGGGATCAGCCACCTGCATTGTTGAGGGGTAGGTTTTGTGGGGCCCAAAGGTAGTGCATTTTGGGGGACTCTTAGATGAGCCGCCACTCCAGTGATGAGGACGACTGGGATCCAAGTGCTGACGCTTGCCCCACGGCTGGGTTCCATTTGGGGCGCACGTTAACCAGAAAAACGTGAGTTTATTTGTCTCTTCCCGCTATCTTCCTTTTCCCCAGCGTCTTCCCAGTGCCCAGGACAGAGCTTGGGGCCCGGCTGGAGCCCCGTAAATGCCTGTTGCGTAAATGAATGAATGGCCATGTGACGTGTGGTGTGAGTGGACAAGTGTGCTTGCCGGGTGAACGTCGACAGGCCTCCAGCGTCCTCTGAGGTTCAGTCATCACTGCGGCGAAAATCCGCGTGACTTCTCCAACACGTGTGTCCTCCTCGCGCCCGCCCGCCAGCCAGTCGCCTCCTGCTCACGGTGGACCTGTCTCCTTTCTCCTTTGCAGACCCTTCCGTCCCCCTGGATCCTATCTCGGTTTCGAATTCCTCCTCTCAGATCATTCTGAAGTGGAAGCCTCCCTCGGACCCCAATGGCAACATCACGCACTACCTGGTGTTCTGGGAGAGGCAGGCGGAGGACAGTGAGCTGTATGAGTTGGATTATTGCCTCAAAGGTGAGTGCGGGCGGGGTGTGTGGGAGCAGACGATCTGCTTTGTCCCGCTTCGAGGGGAACATCTCCCCACATCCTGGTTTTCCCAGGGTACGTGTGGGTGTGTGTGCACGCTCACACACTCCACAGCCTCTCATACAAGAACGTGCACACACGTTTCTCAACCTGACGACACCCTGGAGACTCACGTCAAAACCAGATAGCTCTTATCCCTTGCCACCATTTCCTTCTGGAATTTTCTCCTCCTCCCCCTTTTCCCTGTGGGGATGCGGCTGTGTCAACCCGCTGGGTTTTTGCGCTGAGCTAGGAATGGAGAGGCTCTTGACAAAGTCAGGGAAGAGTTCTAGCCCCTAAATTTAGACCCTTACGTTTTAAGGACTGGAGACAGCAAGGAGTGACAATCAGTTCTCTTCTGTGCTTTCCATTAAAAATTTATACTAGTGATGATTTCCCCCTCAGTCCCCCTTACTTACTTACTCAGTAAGTCCCCCTTACTTAACAAGTAAGTAATCTTGTTTACTTAATAGGCTTCATCCATTTGTGGAAAAATAGGAAATTATTTGTGCTTCAAACTAGTTGGTATAAATTAGTTTAAAATTAAAAAAAAATTTTTTTAATGTTTTTACTTATTTTTGAGAGAGAGAGAAAGAGAGAGAGAAGAGACAGAGCGTGCACAGGGGAAGGGCAGAGAGAGAGGGAGACACAGAATCCTAAGCAGGATCCGGCCTCTGAGCTGTCAGCACAGAGCCTGACACAGGGCTCGAACCCACAGACTGAGAGATCATGACCTGAGCCGAAGCCAGATGCTTAACTGACTGAACTACCCAGGCGCCCCTTTAACATTTTACTTTTGCAAATTTTTTTTTAATGTTTATTTTTGAGAGAGACAGAGACAGAGTGTGAGTGGGTTGGGGGCAGAGAGAGAGGGAGACACAGAATCCTAAGCAGGATCCAGGCTCTAAGCTGTCAGCACAGAGCCCAACGTGGGGCTTGAACCCATGAACCACGAGATCATGACCTGAGCAGAAGTTGGATGCTTAACTGACTGAGCCACCCAGGCGCCCCAAATTAGCTTAGAATTTTAATTAAAATTGGATTTAAAACAAAGCAAAAAAACCCATCATACTGGAGAAACATGTCATTTTCCCCCATTAGTTTTTTTTTTTTTTTTTTTTTTTTTTTGGTCAGTTTGTTTCTATGTTTATCTGTATTTATTTTTCTCTAGATTGTTTTAAGTTAGTGATTTCCTCAGTGATTGACTTCGGGGGCAGAGGCTCAGGGATGGCTGGTGAGGCCTGGCCGAGGCCCTGAGCCCACGGGCTGCTCTTGGCTGGACCTCTCGCTCCAGCTGTAGGGCTTTGGGCAAGTCACTGAGCTTGCTTCTGGCTGCCTCCTTTTTGGGAGAAGGGGCAGGAGGCCAGATGATCTCCGGGAGCTGTCCCAGCTCTAAGATCATGTGCTATATGTATGCCTGTGACCTCATTCCCCGCCTGAGCTGAGGGTTGCAAACGTGATTTATCTCCTTCGATGCTTTATATAACTCAAGAGCAAGCACATTCCTCGGCTTAGCTGTGAGCTCTTGGCCCTGCATTCGAGTAACCGAAACCACCAGCTTGAACAACCACCGGCAGTGGCCCCTGATACTTTCTTTGCTGTTTCTTTCTTTCTTTTTTTTTTTTTTAAAGGGTAACCACTTTTATTCTGGAAGTCTAAATCTGTCATTACAATGTGGCTATTTAAACACGGCTTGGGGGGCCTGGGTGGCTCAGCCAGTTAAGCGTGGACTTCGGCCCAGGTCGTGATCTCACGGTTCATGGGTTCAAGCCCCGTGTCGGGCTCTGTGCTGACGGCTCGGAGCCCGGAGCCTGCTACGGATTCTGTGTCTCCCTCTCTCTCTGCCCCTCCCCAACTCGTGCTCTGTTTCTCTCTCTCTCTGTCTCAAAAATAAATAAACATTAAAAAAAATGGCTTAATTTGTAATGATCACAAAGTTTATGTAATTAAAAATAAACTTACTAAGGAGCAGATTTTGTATGATTCCACTCATTGGAGGTCCCTAGAGGAGTCCCATCCATGGAGACAGAGAGTAGATGGTGGGCCCCAGGGGTGGGGGAGGGGACGGGGAAATCCCTGTTTCCTGGGGACAGAGTTTCAGTTTGGGGAAGATGGAAGGTTCTGGCGATGGATGGTGGGGGTGGGAGCATGACAGTGTGAATGTGCTTAATGCCCCTGAGCTGTACGTTTTTAAAAATGACTAAGATGGTAAGTTTTATGTTATGTGTATTTTACCACAATTAAAAAAATACACACAATAAGTGAGCTTGCTACCCGCGACCAGAACTGGTTTCCTATTAGTATCGGCTATGTTTTTCCCTCCCACTCGGCTTTATTGAGGTATGTTTGAGTTGTAAGATATTTAAAGGCAAAATCAGAAGGTAGTGAAAGTGTCCATTGGGATGATTTTGATATACATACATGCTGTAAAGGGATTTTTCCCAGGTAGTTAGTTAATACATCCATTACCTCCTGTCTTTATCTTTTTTGTCTGTGTGTCTGAGAACATTTAAGTTCTGTTCCCCTAGCATGTTTTAGTTATACACTGCAGTGTTATCAACTGCATTTTTATTTGGGGGGGGGGAGGGGAGGGCGCAAGTGAGCGAGGGGCGGAGAGAGAGAAGTGGGACTCGCCTGAAGTGAGGCTCGAGCTCTACCCAGCGCGGGGGTAGAACCCACGAACTGTAAGATCATGACCTGAGCCGAAGTCAGATGCTTAACCGACTGAGCCACCCAGGCGCCCTCAACTGCATTTTAAAAAATTATGGTAAAGTATATATAACATAAAATGGACCATCTTAGCCTTTTCTAAGTGTCCAGGTCTGTGGCATTAAAGCCCATTCGCACTGTTGGGTGACCATCGTGACCATCCAGCTCTAGAACTTTCTCATCTCCCCAAACTCTGTCCCCATGAAACACTGACTCCCCCAGGCCCTGGCTCCCACCATCTGCCTCCCGTCTCTGTGGACGGGACTGTCCCTAGGTGCCCCGTCACCCAGACTTTTACTGCGTAGTCAGAGAAAAACCACGCGGCACTAAGTGCCCTGCCGTGGGTGCCAGAAAGGGTAATGGGGGGTGAGGAGCTGTGTCTGACCTCATGAAAGGTCCTTTCCTCTCCAGAAAATTCTCAGCAGCCTCCCTCACTCAGGAAATCCTACCTTTTTCTTCCATTTATAATGCCATTACCAGTCCCTTTAATGGTTAACCCAGCCAGGTCAGTCCGTGTCTATTAATACACGTCCCAAGTATTTTTAAGAGTCCCTTGTAGGCTTTCACAGCTGTATAAATACTTGGGCTTCTGAGTGGATACTCACCATTCACCACTCACTTCGAGCCCATTGTCTCCAGGACGCATTCAGGGGGAGAAGAAAAATGCTCAGGAGCTCCTGGGAGGCTGCAGGCACCAGGGCTGGCTGCAGGATAGGTGAATCCCAGGGCCCTTTGTGGATTGTGCCTGGAGAAAGTAGCTTTTATGTGCCTGGTTGCATCAGAAGTGTGGCTGTGCCCACCCGATGGATGGCAGGCACCCCTGGGACCGGACTCGGGTCAAGACACAGCCAGTGTGGCACTTAGCAACTTTGGGGGCGCCTGGGTGACTTAGTAGGTTAAGGATTCAACTTCAGTCCCAGTCGTGATCTCGCGGTCTGTGGGTTTGAGCCCTGTGTCGGGCGCGGTGCTGACAGCTCAGAGCATGGAACCTGCTTCGGATTCTGTGTCTCCCTCTCTTTTTGCCCCTTGCCTGCTCATGCTCGCTCTCTCTCTCTCTCTCTCCCTCTCTCTCTCAAAAATAAATAAATTTCCAAAAAAATTAAAAAAGCAACTTTGTGTTTTTAAAATTTTTTTTTTTCAACATTTTTTTATTTATTTTTGGGACAGAGAGAGACAGAGCATGAACGGGGGAGGGGCAGAGAGAGAGGGAGACACAGAATCGGAAACAGGCTCCAGGCTCCGAGCCATCAGCCCAGAGCCTGACGCGGGGCTCAAACTCACGGACCGCGAGATCGTGACCTGGCTGAAGTCGGACGCTTAACCGACTGCGCCACCCAGGCGCCCCACAACTTTGTGTTTTTAGGACACTACCTTCCAGCAGTTGGTGTTCTCTCTCTCTTTTTTTTTTTTCTGATTCCTTTTTCTGTGCTTATTTTTTTTTAATTTTTTAAAAATGCTTTTATTTATTTTTGAGAGAGAGAGAGAGACAATGCAAGCAGGTTGGGGGGGGCTGTCTTTCGGCATGCCAAGGAAATTCCTACCACAGGGCCTTTGCACTTGCTTTTTGCACCATCTGAACTGCTTGCACCAAGGTATGTGCATAGCTCACTCCTTTACTTAGTTTGGAACTGCTCAGCGGTCGCTTTCTCTGAGACCACCTCATGAAAAACAGCACCCCCAGGCATCCTCTGTCCTTTTACCCTGCCAGCTGACTCATGACATACGTATTTATTAGTTTATTGTGGATCCCTCCATCCACATGCACTAGATTGTAAGTCCCATGAGGCAGGGTCATGCCTAGTTACCTTATGGTCTCCAGCCTGATGGGATTATGGTGTCTCACAGTTTCTGGAACGCACGGACCTGCACGGCTGCCCCGTGTGCCCAGCCCCTCTGAGAAGACCCCCCCTTGGCTGTGTGTGTGTTGTGGGGTCAGGCGGGGAGAGATCTCAGGCCACCTGCTCTGCCCGTCTCTAGGGTTGAAGCTGCCTTCCCGGACCTGGTCCCCGCCGTTCGAGTCCGAGGGCTCCCAGAAGCACAATCAGAGTGAGTACGAGGAGTCCGCTGGCGAATGCTGCTCGTGTCCCAAGACCGACTCTCAGATCCTGAAGGAGCTGGAGGAGTCCTCTTTCAGGAAGACGTTCGAGGATTACCTGCACAATGTGGTTTTCGTGCCCAGGTCAGGACCTTTCATTGGCTTGGTGTTGGGGGTCATTCCCTGGGGAACAAGATGAAGTGGGCACCCAGAGGGTGGGCAGGTAAAGAGGGAGATTCAGGAGAAGCCTTTTCAGGAATAGTCACCCCAAACGGCGAAAAGTTAAAACAAAAACAAAAACAAAAAAACCCTCAGCATTTGCTCCCCGACGTGGCCCAAACCCTTCGTCCCACCCGTGGGCTGCCATCTGACTTCTCAAACGAGCTCCGTTAGATTATTGAGGCACACCCCTGAGGAGGGCCCCCCGGGCCCATGCTCCTTGTTCATCTATGCAGCTGTCTCATCCTTCTGGAAATTTCTACGGCATCTTCAAAACCTGGAGGCTTCTCCTGTTTAAGGTTGGGTTTCCTTCGGTGAATGAAGGGACTTATTGACATCCCATCCGATGTGAGAGGGTTTGCAGCGAAAATGACTCGAGGCTAGTCGGCTGTCTGCACAGACATTTAGGTACACGGCACGTTTCTTTTGAGGCCTCAAGCTTACTTGTCTGGCAAGTGCAGATAATCACGGTTCCTATTTCCTAGGACGGTGAGAGCACGTGAGTCACCCAGGCTTCTCAGCCTTGACACTCTCGGTATTTGGAGCCAGCCCCCTCCTTTGCCGTGGGGCCGTCCCGTGTGCTGGGGGATGCCAAACAGTATCCCTGCCTCCACCCCCTAACCCCAGCAGTGCTGCGTGCATCACAGGGGCTCGTGACTCTTTGCAGTCACTTCGTTTATTTTTGAGAGAGAGAGAGAGAGAGAGCACAAATGGGGGAGGGACAGAGAGAGACACACACACAGAATCGGAAGCAGGCTCTAGGTTCTGAGGTGTCAGCACAGAGTCCGACGCGGGGCTTGAACCCACACACCGTGAGATCGTGACCTGAGCGGAAGTCGGACGCTCAACCGATGGAGCCTCCCAGGGGCCCCCAGTCGCTTCCTCTTTTTTGGATCCAAAGCCTGGGTTTCTCAGCTGGAGAGTCCTCTGCCCCAGGTTACGGCAGCCAGTGAGCGACCGTAGGCTGTGAGCCACGTCCTGCCTCACTCCCCTTACAGACCTCGGCAGATGGACTACCCAGAAATATCTGAGGCACAGGGCCATTTCCAAAGTGGATCGAAACCCCAGAACGCTGACACTGGGATAAAGGAAGACTCTAAAACGGCTCCTTTCAAATGCCTGCCGTCGCTCCTCACACAAATAGATGTGTCCCCAGAACCATCGAGATGTGACATTTAAAAAAAAAAAAAATTCTTTCTTGTGTTTTTCCTCGGTGACCCTGAGTCCAAAAGAGCGCTTCACGGCACAGCCCAGGCATTGAGGCAGCTACTCTTTTACTGGTTAAAACCAAAACGCTGCTGGGCTCGAGCAAACGGCCGAGTCACCTGTGATGTTTAAATGTGATCAAGTTTGACATCCGAGGGGGATCCCGGCCGTCCGGGTCTCTGGCGGGTACTTTCTCTGATTCCTGTCCCCGCCCCCCTTTCTGTGTTCTCTGCACCTGCTGGAGAAGATGTGATTCGGGTGTTGGGATGAGCGGTCCACGGCGAAGGGCAGGGCGCCCTTGGTCTGCTCGGAGGAAGTGTGGCTCCCAGAGTGTCGGAAGGAAGAGGTCTCTCTGAAGGAGTTCTGTCTGTCCTCAAAGTGGTTGGTTTTGTTTCCACAGAAAATCCTTTTCAAGCCCTGGTGCTGAGGACAGTAGGTACGACTCACGTGCAGAATGTCTGCGTGGCCACTGGCAGCTTCTCGGTGCAGGGCCAGCCGGCCAGACAGGGCAGGAAGCATGCTGTGTGCCTTTGAGACTCCAGGGGCTTCTGTGGCTTGATGCATGTGACAGTCTGCTCTGCCCTTACCAGAGGCTTCATGAGTCCATACGTCAGCTGCCTTCACCCCGAAATGGGATCTGGGCATGAGTGTCGGGGAAAAAAATCTTCACTAACACACTCTTACTAAAACACAGAATCAAGGGGCGCCTGGCTGGCTCAGTCTGTAGAGCATGCGACTCTTGATCTCCGGGTTGGGAGTTCAAACCCCACATTGGGCACAGAGTTTACTTAAAACACACACACACACACACACACACACACACACACACACAGGAGGGAAGGGGTAATTTGTGGGTACCTCTGAGATGCCAAACATCCCCCTCCGTGCATCCACCTGCGAAATGTTAATTTCTCAACATCTACGGTGTAGACAGAGCGTTTTGATCTGGGGTGACAGGTGCAGCATTGCGGGCGTGAGCAGAGGTGTGCCGTATCACAGAACCCCACTGAGGACAGGCAGAGAGATGCCAGGGAAGGGCAGGGCCTCAGGATGAGTCACGGGCTCTTGGGGGGCAGGGGGAGACCAGAGGGGAGGCTAGAAAGGCAGATCAGGGCCATGTGGAGGGATTTCATTGTCTCACAGTGGGTTCCCTTGTTTATTTTCGGGCATGTGTGTGTGGCGCTGGTCTGACCTCTAGCGGCCACTTTGGATATAATCTATAGAAAAGAAAGGCCTAGAAATTTGAGGCTTTGGTCCAGACCCAGGTTTCTCAAGCTCAGATGTACTCACATTTAGGGCCAGATCGCTGTCCGTTGTGGGGCCCGCCCTGTGCATGGTGGGGTGTTGAGCGGCATCTCTGGTCTCTGGGCTCACAACGCCAGGAGCGCACTTGTCCCTGAGCCGTGACCAGGGGACCAGTGTGAGCCTGTGGGGTGTGTAGGCAGTGGACACTGAGGGCCCAGACTGTGGGTAAAGGGGAACCACTGTGTATACATTCGGCTCATTTGATGACAACCTTCCATGTTTCCCATTGTTCAGACACCCATTTCTCAGTAGTTACTCACGAGGCACCAGCGTCCTGGTCAGCTGGCCCGTTTGTGCCTGGATGGAAGTGTTCTGAATCTTGCTGACATGGGTCTATCTTTGGTTTTCACCCAAGAATTTCATTGGTCTTTTGGCCCAACAGAAAATCATAACACGTGCGCCCCCAAGGAGGGTTCGTTTTCTGACCACACGTTTTCTGACTACGGTAAAGACTAAAAATTGACCTCAAGCATTTGAGCAGAGAACTTCTTCCTGGTGATTGAAAGTCAATCACTTTGATACCTTTTGGGAGAAGCAGACGTGGAGAGACTTTCATTAAAGTCCATTTGGACAAGAGTGCAAATGAGAGTATCACATATCTTGAACTCATAGAATATCGCCAACACTGGGCGTCGATGCAAGTTAGTAGACCTCAGTGATTTTGGAAGTTAAGAAACAACTTAAAAAGGTGAAAATACAAATTGTAGGGGAGGGGAAATCAAGATCGCTGAACTTGTAAATCTAAGGATGAAAATCACAAATAATTAGAAGTAAGGCAGGAGACAGAAAACTAGGGTCGAAGGAAGATTTTCATGTTGAATTTCCTGGACAGTGTTGTGTTCTTCAATTTGAAGCTTTCGGTGAAGAGGGAAGTTTTAATTTGATCTGATTCTAGAAGAAGTTGAAAAATTAAATATTCTAATAACCTTGGAAAATGACTAAAAATTACAGGTCAACACCTTAAAAAAATTATGTCACAAAAAGGCCCTAGACCCAGAGAGTTTTACAGGTGAGTTATTGGAAATTCTGAAAGAGCAACTATTTGCTGTAATATAGAAACTTCTCAGAGCATACCAATCTATGGAACTCTTTCCAGGTTGTTTTATGAAACTAACATGATACCCCTTAGCAGACACAGGTGAAGATGCTACATTAACAGAAACCCCAGGACCAGCTAACGTGAGACTTTAGATCCGTATGTCCTGATTGAAACAGCATGCTGACAATTTTAACTCAGAAGTGTGACGATGGTTTATGATCAGGAGATAGGATAATTCATCAAGAGGTCCAAAGAGGAAAATCGTATGATAATCTCATTCAACAGTGTTAATTAAAAATTCCTAACTGAGGGGCGCCTGGGTGGCTCAGTCGGTTGAGCGTCCGACTTTGGCTCAGGTCATGATCTTACGGCTCGTGGGTTCGAGCCCCGCGTCGAGCTCTGCGCTGACAGCTCAGAGCCTGGAGCCTGCTTCTGATTCTGTGTCTCCCTCTCTCTCTGCCCCTAACCCACTTGCATTCTGTCTCTGTCTCTCTCAAAAATAAATAAACATTAAAAAAAAAAATTTCTAACTGAGGGAAACAAGAAGAGGCCTCGTATAAAAGTAGGAGTGGAATGCTTCTGCTACAAGGTAAATATTATCTAGATGAAACCAACAGCCGAGGTAACATTGTACTGAAGCGCTCCCAGTCATAGTTAGAAGGAAGCTCTGTGTCATCGTTACTAATTAACATTTTCCTGGGTATCCAGCCAATGCAATAAGATACAAAATAGAAATTAGAATAGTAAAGAATGGATTGTGGGAAATAAGGTCACTTGTGTTTGCGGATAGCCTAGGGCAGGGGTAGACGAGCTAGGTGTGCAGGCTGGCTGCCCGTTTTTGTCAATGAAGTTTCATTGGAATGCAGCCACACCCATCTTTATATTTTGTCTATGGCTGCTTCCAAGCCACAATAGCTGGGAAGCCATTGAAAGTTGAGTAGAGAGGTGGACCGTGTGTCCTACAAAATCCAAAATATTTACTTTCTAGCATTTGCAGGAAGAGTTTGCTGACTCTTTTTCTAGTGTGTTCCTTGAAAACCCAAGAATATCAACTCTGACGCTCTTAGAGCAGAGCTTGGGAAAGAGAGTTACAATGTAAATAAACAAAAAGCCAGTAGGTATACTAGCAATAGTTAGACTATAAAAACAGAATATGAAAAAAAAAATATGGAGTCTCTTGGTTCAAAATCTGAAACGAAACAAAACCCCAGGAAACCCTGTAACCCTCAGCATTGATGTGGTGGTCCTGAGATGCAGTTTTGAGGGGCTGCTGGGGAGACCCCAGGTCAATACAAAGCTCCTGGAGAGCAGTTTCGCCATAGGGATGAACAGATACAGCCTAGTGATTTCTAAGAGTCTACTTTTAGGATCTAATAAGACAATCAGACAACGATCGAAGCAATATTTACAATAACCAAAAAAAAAAAAAAAAAAAAAAAGAAAAGAAAAAAAAAACCTGGGACACTTACGCAGGCATGCCTCGGGGGCATTGCGGGTTTGGTTCCAGACCCCTGTGGTAAACGGATATCGCAATAAAGCAGGTCACGTGAATTTTTTGGTTTCTCCATGTGTGTAAATGTTATGTTTATACCACACTGTAGTCTGTTGGGTGTGTGCAGGGGCATTATGTCTGACAAAACGACGTACACACCTTCATTTACAAACCTTGCTAGAAGACACAAACCATCATGTGGGCTTTCCCCAAGTAGTAAGCACTGATCATCGATCCCTGTAACAAATATAAGAATACTGAGAACCTTTGAAACATACCATGATGAGAATCACCCGAAGGTGACACAGAGACCCAAAGTGAGGAAGCGCTGTTGGCAAAAAAATGGTGCCAGTAGACCCGCCTGTTACAGGGACGCCCCAACCCTTCAATCTGTAAAAGAGCTGAATCTTGTGAAACGCAGTGATGCAAAAACGTAATACCATGAGGTAGGTCTGTATTAGGTAACATAGGAGGACGGTTAGTAAATTCTGGCTCACGCATCCAATTGAATATTTTCCAGTGTTCCAGGTTTTCTGCCGTGAGCAGGCAGCACTTGGGTAGCAAGGAGGGGAAAACCTTCACGTTGAAAAAGAAAAAATCATAAATTCTGTGCTCAGTACTTAAGGCATTATGTTCGAAGGAAAGTATTTGAGGAATGTGTTCGATACAAGAAGGGAACAAAGGGTCATAAAGCCAGCTCGGTCTTCTTTATACCTGCACATAATATTTCCAGAAAAAAAAAAATTGCCCACAGGAAACAGCGGACGGTGGGATGGTGAATAATTTGAATTTTCTTTATGCTTTTGTTTGGTGTGTGTTTATAAATTGTTAGGCAATTGCATTTATTTCTTATATCCTCTTAAATGGGGGAAAACGTGTGTCGACTGCGTTATTTTTGTTTTGGGGGGCTTTTTTTTGGAGTTCCCCTTACCAACTTGAGTGATAAGATTTTTTTTCTTTAACCCAAGAATGAAAAATTAGTCGCTCATATTATGCAGACGCCCTAAACGGAAAATAGAACTAGAAGATGCATTTTTCCCCGTTTACACTGCTGATGCTGGCCGGTAGTTGGAGGTGTTGGGTCCATGCTGTGTGACAGGGTTCCCGAAAAGCTAGACTCTCACATGCTTCGGGCATCTTATTCTTAACACTGAGCCTGGGTGGCTGAGCCATCGGCACAGTGAAAACCTGAAATCAAGCACATGCAGGGGAATGTTGGTGTGGGGCTGCCGCTCGTGGTCCTGGGGCGCCCTGCTCCCCACCCCCTCACCCCGAGGGCAGCCGCTCCGGGTTGTAATTCCTGGCAACCTGCATTTGATCTGTGTGCCTGCTCGCATCTCCGCTGCACCGCGGTCTTTGATTTTGAGCCTTTGATGCTCCAGCATCCACGGTTTTCTCTTTTTAAACATGGGGATCGTGTGACCGCCTGTGTCCTGCTGTCGTGACAGGCCGTCGCGGAAGCGCAGGGCCCTCGCCGACGCTGGGAACGTGACGGCCGCCGTGCCCACGGTGCCTGGTTTCCCCAACACTTCCAGCAGCGTGCCCACGAGCCCGGAAGAGCACAAGCCCTTCGAGAAGGTGGTGAACAAAGAGTCTCTGGTCATCTCCGGCCTGCGTCACTTCACCGGCTACCGCATCGAGCTGCAGGCTTGCAACCAAGATGCCCCCGAGGAGAGGTGCAGCGTGGCCGCCTACGTCAGCGCCAGGACCATGCCCGAAGGTGGGTGGTGGTGCCCAGAGCCCCAGGCTGAAGCCCTCTGCCTGCTGGAGCGGATTTGCCTTCATCGTTTCTGAGTTTACTTACTTATTTTAAAAATTTTTGTATGTGTTTACTTCTTTTTGAGAGAGAGAGAGAGAAAGAGTGCAAGCAGGGGAGGGTCAGACAGAGAGGAGACACAGAATCCAAAGCAGGTTCCAGGCTCCAAGGTGTCAGCACAGAGCCTGACACGGGGCTTGAGCCCATGAACTGCGAGGTCATGACCTGAGCCGAAGTCTGGAGCTCAGCCGACTGAGCCACCCAGACGCCCCTTTTATTTTTATTTTTATTTTTATTTTTATTTTTATTTTTATTTTTATTTACTTATTTATAGTTTTATTTCTTTTTGAAGCGAGAGAGAGACAGAGCATGAGCAGGGGAGGGGCAGAGAGAGAAGGAGACACAGGATCCAAAGCAGGCTCCAGGCTCCGAGCTGTCAGCCCAGAGCCCGACATGGGGCTCGAACTCACGAACCACGAGATCGTGATCTGAGCCCAAGTCAGACGCTTAACCAACCGAGTCACCCAGGCAGCCCTGTCATTTGTATTTGTGCCCAGCTTTATTGAGCTACAGTTGACATACAACATTGTGTAAGTTGAAGGCGTACTTGTGTGTTGATTTGATACTCGTACGTATGGCAGGATGATTACCACCAGAGGGGCAGCTGACGTCTGCATCACGATACGTGATTGCCATTTCTTCTTTCGTAGTGAGGACACTTAAGGTCTACTCTCTTAGCAGCTTCAGAGTAGGTACTAGAGTGTTGTTAACTGTAGTCACCATGCTATGCGTTACGTCTCTACCACTTTAATTCCTCTCCTAAGCTGGAAGTTTGTCCCTTTTGACTAATATCTTTGCATTACTCCCCAGCCCCTGGTAACCACCATTCTGGTCTCTGTTCTCTGTGAGTTCTCCTTTTTTAGATTCCGCATATGCGTGAGATCATACAGTATTTGTCTTTCTCTGCCTGGCTTATTTCACTTAGCATAATGCCCTGAGGGTCCATCGGTATTTGCCTTTATTATTATTTTTTTTTCATGTTTATTCATTTTTGAGAGGGCATGAGTGGGGGAAGTGCAGAGAGAGAGAGAGAGAGAGAGAGAGGGAGAGAGGGAGAGGGACAGAGGATCTGAAGCGGGTTCTGCACTAACAGCAGTGAGCCTGATGCAGGGCTGGAACTCACGAAACTGAGATCATGACCTGAGCCAAAGTTAGGTGGTTGACTGACTCACCCAGGCGCCCCTGCTGTTACTATTTTTTTTGATTACACGAGTCATACGTAGCCACTATGGAAACTAGCAAATGCACACAGCCATAAGGGAAATAAAGTAAAATTAAGAAATGCATATACGTATTGTATTAATCAGGGTTCTCCAGAGAAGCAGAACCAGTGGGATATGAGATAGACGGATAGATGGATAGATAGATATGTGGACGGTCCTGCAAAGTGAGTTTGAAGTGTCCCTTCTCCCACATGGCAAATGGAACATGGGAAAGTTATGCGAGTGGCTTGAGGTTGCTCAGCTGGGGGCGGTGGGGGTGGGATTTGATCCAGAGGTCAGGTGCCTGCCTCTAACCACTGCTCCTTACAGCCAAGGCAGACGACATTGTTGGCCCTGTGACCCATGAAATCTTCGAGAACAACGTGGTTCACTTGATGTGGCAAGAGCCTAAAGAACCCAATGGATTGATCGTGCTGTATGAAGTGAGTTACCGACGGTATGGTGATGAGGTAAGACCCTTGATGCTTGGACATGTGCTTCCGAGCTGTCATTGGTACTCCCTTTGTCTTTTTTTTTTTAAGTTTATTTATTTATTTTGAGAGCGACAAAAATAGCACAAATGGGAGGAGAGAGAGAGAGAGAGAGAGAGAGAGAGAGAGAGAGAGAGAATATCCCAAGTAGGCTCCAAGCTGCCAGCACTCGGGGCTCGAACCCACCAAGGGATCACGACATGAGCTGAAACCAATGTTTCAGCCCCCCAGGTGCCCCACCCTCTTCTTCTTCTTAAATTTTAGCCCAAGGCTTCTCCTATTTGATGCTTTGTCATTAGGACTCAAAGCCTTGATTTATAGCTTTCCAGGGAGGTGGGATAGAAATGCCAGTCTACAAACTCATTTATTTCCTCAGTCTCTCACATTGCTTTTTCAGCTCTGTCCTTCAAGGGGACAGGAGACCCGTTTCGCTTTAGACAGAGTTACCTGAGACTGGGGAGAAATCACGTCGAACCTTAATAAGTAACTTTTTGTTTACACCCAGACACCGGGCAGGGTGACGGGTGACCGCACAAGATGTGGAATCTCAGGAGATCAAAAAAGTAGCCAAGGATGCACATATTAAGCGCTTAACACACAGGCGTGTCTCATTTATCATAGTTTATCACGTCTGAGACGGGATTAGGCAACCCCGTTATTTTTGTGGCTGCTGAAAAAGAAAAAGATGCTGCCGGGTCTCATTGTAAGTTGGTGCGGCTTGTCAGACGCATCCCCGTTTCAGACATGTCAAACGCATGTAATGCCGTGCCTCTCAGGACCCGTGAAACAGTGGGCCGGAATTGGCCAGCCCCTGCTCTAAGCCACGCCTATAATACCGTGGGGGTAGATCTGTGTCCCCAGAAGGGCTCGCGGGCTGCTCCTGCTGGGAGATGCCCTGGCCGGGGCTTGCCTCTGACCGGGGACAGTTCTCCCCTTTACCGTGTGTCTTCAGAGAAATCACGTCACCTCCCTGGCTTTGACTGAGCCCTTCCCCTGTCCCAGACATTGCGCTGAGTCCTTTGCAATCATCCATTCAAACTGCACGGTGACCCGACCCGGTGGGATCCGTTAGTGTCTCCGCTTACGGCCAGAAGCGTGGACAGCGGAGCAGCCAGTGGAGTTGGTCAGGGTCACACGTGCAGCACTTAAATCCAGACTGTTGGGCCCTGGAATCAACCGTCTACAGTTGAGGACAACCACTTAGGTCAGAGGTCATTTTCTTTCCTTCATCTTTTTTTTTTTTTTTTAATGGAGAAATGTTAACATTTATTATCATTTTTTTAATCTAATTTATTGTCATATTGGCTAACATGCGGGGTGCATACCGTGTGCTCTTGGTTTCGGGAGTAGATTCCCGTGGTTCATCGCTTATGTACAACACGCAGTGCTCATCCCGACAAGTGCCCTCCTCAGTGCCCACCACCCATTCCCCTCTCCCCGCTCCCCCCCATCAACCCTCAGTTTGTTCTTTATATTTAAAAGTCTCTTACGGGGTGCCTGGGTGGCTCAGTTGGTTGGGCGTCCGACTTCGGCTCAGGTCATGATCTCACGGTCCCTGAGTTCGGGCCCCACGTCGGGCTCTGTGCTGACAGCTCAGAGCCTGGAGCCTGTTTCGGATTCTGTGTCTCCCTCTCTCTCTGCCCCTAACCCACTCGCATTCTGTCTCTGTCTCTCAAAAATAATAAAATAGCTGGGGCGCCTGGGTGGCGCAGTCGGTTAAGCCTCCGACTTCAGCCAGGTCACAATCTCGCGGTCCGTGAGTTCGAGCCCCGCGTCGGGCTCTGGGCTGATGGCTCAGAGCCTGGAGCCTGTTTCCGATTCTGTGTCTCCCTCTCTCTCTGCCCCTCCCCCGTTCATGCTCTGTCTCTCTCTGTCCCAAAAATAAATAAAAAACATTGAAAAAAAAATTAAAAAAAAAAAAATAATAAAATAGGTAAACATTATTAAAAAAAAAAAGAAAAAGAAAAGAAATATCAGTTCAAGTGAAAAAAAAATGAAAATAAAAATAAAAGTCTCTTACGGTTTGCCTCCCTCTCTGTCTGGATAGTTTGGAACTATTTTTTCCCCTCCCCTCCCCCTCCGGAAGAACGGAGACTCTTCCGTTAAGTGTCTCAAGTTCCACGTATGAGTGAAAACATACAATCTCTATCTTTTTCTAACTGACTTATTTCACTTAGCATCACACCCTCCAATTCAATGGCCAGACAGTCAGTATTTTTAGTTTTGGGAGCCGTAACGTCAGGCATGGGCATGAAGGTTGTTTTTGTTTTTGTTTTTTTTTCTTCCTTTTTTTCCTTTTCAAAAAATTTTTTTATAACAGCTTTACTGTGATCCGGTCACATACCATAAAATACATCCGTTTAAGAGCTACAACTCAGTGGCGGGTTTTTGAAAGGATTTTTTAGGTTTTTAAGTAATCTGTACATCTACACCCAGCATGGGGCTCAGACTCACACCCCGAAATCAAGAGTCTCACACTTTGCTGACTGGGCCCACCAGGGTCCCCTACAATTCGGTGGTTTTTAGTAGTTCACAGAATTGTGCGGCCATCATCATGACCCATTTCAGAGTATTTTCATCACCCTAAAGAGACCCTCCTCCCCTCCCCCTCCCCAATCTTCCCTGCCTCCCCTCCAGCCTGTTTTCTGCTTCCTGTTTCTATGAATTTGCCTGATCTGGGCACTTCCTATAAATGAATCATAGCATATATAGCCTTTTGTTACTGGTTTCAGATAGATGGACCACATTTTGTTATTCACTCATCTGTAGATGGACATTTGGGTCGTTTCCACCATATGGCCCTTGTGAATAATGTTGGTCAGAACACTGATGTGCAAGTTTTTTGTGGACGTATGATTTCAGTTCTCTTGGGTGCATATCAAGGGATGGGTGCTGTGCTAACTCTGCATTTAACTTAACATTTTTTTATGTTTATTTTTGAGAGCGAGACAGACAGACAGAACAACAAGTGGGGAAGGGGCAGAGAGAGAGAGAGAGAGAGAGAGAGACACACACACAGAATCCGAAGCAGGCTGCAGGTTCCGAGCTGTCTGCACAGAGCCCGACATGGGGCTCGAACCCACAAACCGTGAGATCATGACCTGAGCCGGAGTCAGACGCTCAGCTGCCTGAGCCACCCAGGCGCCCCGTGTCTGCATTTAACTTTTAAAGGAAATGCCCACTGTTTCCCAAAGGGGCTGCACCATTTTCTGTCCCCGTCAGTAGTGTGTGAGGGTTCCAGTTTCTCCACATTGGTGGCCGACACTTGTTCTAGGCTATCTTTCGAAGAGCCATGCTGGTGCGTGTGACTGGTATCTCACCGTGGTCGCGATTTGCGTTTTCTTGGATGGCTCATTTGGGCCTGAGTTTTGTGTTCTTCCCCGAACCCATGGGGCTCTTCCGCTTGGGGCAGCTGCAGGCAGTTAGGGTCATTCCTGGAACCGGGGTGGGGTTGAGGGTGGGAGACAAGAGCCACTCCAGAGGGAGGTGCGGCTTCCCAAGGAAGTTGGGGATGTTGCTGGCAGCGAGGAAGAGAATGTGGATTCTGTGCAGTGAGCAAGATATCTGCAACGCAGTCCCTCCTTGATTTTCTTCTTGCTGCTCTCTTTTCCCATTTGCCTGGAGTTTACCTACATTCTAGGAAGCCCTTGGTCCTGGGTAAACTGAGGCAGTCGGTTACCCTGTTGGCATTGGACCTAACCCTAAATTCTCCCAGCTTCTTGTGGCTGGACCGGCTCCCCTGTTCCTGGAGCCCAGCGGTCACCGGCAGGAATCCCCACTGCGAATCCCCACCAGAGCCTCTGCCCCACATGGCCCCACACCAATCCCAGACAAATTAGCCCCATTTGCCCTTTATGGGAACAGAGAGACGGGGAAAAATAAGAGAGACTGAGAGATTACAGCCATCTTTTAAAAAACCTTTTTAGGGGTGCCTGGGTGGCTCAGTGGGTTAAGCGTCTGACTTTGGCTTAGGTCGTGATCTCACAGTTTGTGGATTTGAGCCCCGCGTCGGGCTCTGTGCTGACACCTCGGAGCCTGGAGCCTACTTCAGATTCTGTGTCTCCCCATCTCTCTACCCCTCCCCTGCTCATGCTCTGTCTCTCTCTCTCTCTCAAAAATAAATAAATGTTTTAAAAAAATCAAGTGAGAAAATAATGTAAAACTTTTTTTTTTTTAACACCATCTATACTGTTATGGTATGATTTTGCCAGTCCTGCAAAATTCTCTCCAGCATTTGGTGGGAGGTCATTTTCTTTTTTCTTTTTTGTGTTTTTGGGGGCTCTTTTTTGTATTTGCTAGTTGAATAGCTGACATCACCCCCAGCTGCATCATTCTTGAATCTCTGTCTCCTTGGGCCTTGAATCCAAGTCATTCGCCCTCTTACCGCGTCCCCCCTCCGCCTCGGGAGACCCTGGCCCCAAGGACCACCCCTGCCAGGGAGGAGCATGGATTTTTCATGGTGGCTGGCTCCTTCCTTTGCGTCAGTATCTTTCAGTTTTGAGCTTTTCTTCTTGTTCGCACAGACTTTTACGTCATTGGCTTCTTTGCTCTTTATCAGGTTTTTGCGTCCTGTCTCGCTTTTTGTTTTTGTTTCCTGGTGTCTGTGGAGACAGCTGCCTGAAGCTTCTGGTTCCTTCCAGCACACCCCTTGCAGTGCCTGGGGTCCGTGGCCGGTCGTGGAGGATGCATTTCCCCTTTGTCCCGGATAGCAGCTACCTTTGGTTTCTATATTTGCTTATTTGTCCCTTTCTACTTGGTGACTCATCCTACTTGGAAGAACCTTTGGACCAGAGCCCCCACCCCTGCCGCCAGCCTGATCCGGCCCGATCTGTTTTCTTGCTGTTATTGTCACATGATAAGCACGGGGGTTTTTACATTTCTTTCTCTCCCCGCTAAAATTTTCCAGTCCAGCTCTCTGCATGCACTATTAACTTGGAGCTGTTTTGGAAAGTTTTTAATATTTGGCCCGATGCGTGCAGGTTTCATGGTCTCGTTTTCCCAGGGAGCCTCGTGCCTCTCCCAGTAAGCTCGGGGTTGATCTCTGTTTATGTGGTTATCACTGGGGTGTGTATGCTTTACTTACCTCCTCTCTGTTTTCAGAGATTTGGGTAGATCCCAGCTCTTTTAGTAATGGTACAATGAATCAAATCAAATCAAAAGGCTGTACCCTGGGAAGGAAGGAGCTTTAAAATTTGTCCTTAAGACATCAAGCCCACACATGTGTTTGGTTCTGAGACCAGGGGGTGTGGGGCAAAGCCTGAAATTCGATTTAGGTGATGTAGGTGTTTTCTTTCCCGGCCCTCTCGGACTTTCTGGAGGCCTGGTGACAACGTCCCACGGTGGTTTTGTAGAGTTTGGGAGCCGGATGGTTCTGGATTGAAGGATTGGTCCTGCCACTTACCAGCCACGAGATCCCCCCCTCCCCGCAGCATTTTGTCTCTTCAACCAGGGGTCGGCCCACTGTTTTTGTACGCCTGTTTGTACAGCCCGAGATCGAAAAATCACTTTCACCTCTTAAGATGGTCGGGGAAAACAATTCCAAACATCGAGAGAAGAGTAACGTCATGACGCGTGTCCACTTAACGTGGAGTCCAGCGTTCATCGTCCATCAGGCTCTGTGGGCACGCAGCCACGCCTGTCTGTGGACAGACGTGAACTGATCTGGGAGCGGTCCCTGGCTGCTGAGTTGAGTGGGTCACAGTGAGTGGCCGCTTGAGGCCATACACATTGACCGTCTGGCCCTTTATAGCCGAAGTTCGCCGACCTCTGCCCGAAGCCTCTGTTTCCTGTGTGTAACAAGAGGCTAAGCCCTGGTGGGGTAAGAAGGAAATGACACGATCCAGGTCAAATGCTTGGCTTGTGGCTCAGGAAGGGTTATCGGTAACGATAGCTTCTGTGTCTGCTTCCTTATCCCAAGAACTAGGGCGCTGAGATTCCGAGGTTCCTAATGTCGCTCACGCGTGTTGCCCAGTGATTGTCCCTTACTCCCTGTGTGTCATCTCTTTTTTTCTTTAAGTTCATTTTTATTTATTTTGAGAGAAAGAGAGAGAGAGAGAGAGAGAGAGAGAGCGAGCGAGCAGGGGAGGGGCAGAGAGAGAGGGAGACAGAATCCCAAGCAGGCTCCGTGCTGTCCGTGCAGAGCCCGATGTGGGGCTCGAACTCACGAACCGTGAGATCCTTAACCGACTGAGCCACCCAGGCGCCCCTCCTCTGTGTCATTTCTGACATTCCTGCCAGGGGACGGACACCCCCCACACCTGCCCTCTCTCCTCCCCTGTCTTCCAGGAGCTGCACCTCTGTGTCTCCCGTAGACACTTTGCTCTGGAGCGGGGCTGCAGGCTGCGAGGGCTGCCGCCGGGGAATTACAGTGTGCGAGTTCGGGCCACCTCCCTGGCGGGCAACGGCTCCTGGACAGAAGCCACTTATTTCTATGTGACAGACTATTGTAAGTGTGCACGGCAACTCTGGCTGGGTCTGCTCTGGGGAACATCTCAGAGGATGGTCGGGGAAGCGTGGAGGCTACACCCGCCGGCCCTGGACTTGACCTCTGGGTCTGTCGGCTGCTACTGTGTGACCTGGGAAGGGTGCTGGCCCTCTCTGAGCCTGCACTTCCTCATCTGACCGTGGGATAATAAGAGGATCCCCCTGGAAACGAAAGGAGGTTTCAGTGGCATTAGGAATGCCAAGTGGCTGACACAGGGCATGTCTGATTAACACATTAGCTCCTGTTACTAGGGTCTCAGTATTTGTTTCTAATGTTTATTTACTTTTGAGAGAGAGAGAGAGAGACAGAGTGTGAGCAGAGGAGGGGCAGAGAGAGAGGGAGACACAGAATCTGAAGCAGGTTCCAGGTTCTGAGCTGGCAGCACGGAGCCCGTCACGGGGCTCAAACCCATGAACCGTGAGATCATGACCTGAGCTGCAGTCGGATGCTTAACCGACTGAGCCACCCAGGCGCCCCTCAGTATTTGTTTCTAGATGGGCTGTGTCCTCCAAGGGAGGATGGGGGAACTCACCTACTTGGTCTCAGATGTGCTCTTGATACGCAGGCAGTAAGTGCTGCCCCTGGGTGAGCACAGTAAGGTGGGAGGGTGGGGAAGGCTGAGCTGATCAGGGAAGGCTTCCTGGAGGTGGTGACCTCTTGACCGAGACCTGGAAGAATGTACAAGTGGGAACAAAAGAGGAAGGTTATCCTGAGATGCGTGGCAGGAGCCCAGACGCTTGAATGAGTGAACAAACAAATAACTTGGAAGGAGGGGAGATTCTAGAACAGGAGGAGCGGGAGCTTGGGTGGGAGGAGTGAGACAAGCCTTCTGCTTGGCTGGCTGGATTCTCACACCCCAGGCATGGTGGACTTCGGAGAGTGGGAAGGCTCTGGCCGGGGTCAGGGCAGGGAAAAGCGTCCTGACCCCAGCTGGGAGGGCTACACGGTGAATCTGATGCTGCCTGGTAGAGTTCATACAGACCTTGCCGGCTTAGGAGCAGGGTTCCCAGCAAGACTGCCCTCCCTTCCAAAGCCAGATGCAAGTTGGGGGTTCTCCAAGCCCCCCACGCTCCTGACCAACTGGCAACAAACTCAGAGCTTCCCATGGCCCCCCAGATTCAATCATCTGCTGGATCAGCTCACAGAACTCAGGCAAGTGCCATCTTACAAGGACGGTTTTCTTATAAAGGCTGTAGGTGAGGACCACGCAAATGAAGAGACACATAGGGGAGGGTCCAGGACACTGAGCTGTGTCTCCTCCCCCTGGAATCAGGACGTGTTGCGTCACCCTCCTGGCATGTGGCTGTCTTCACAGCCAGGAAGCTCCTCTGAGCTAAGGTGCTGAGAGTTGCATTACGCAGGCGGTACCAATCGCATCGTTGGTTGTGTGATAGAAGTCCTTCCCCGGCCCCTCCGTACTCTGGAGGTCAGGCTGGCTGAAGTCCCAGCCTTCTGATCACGTGCTTGGTCTGCTGGTGACCAACCCCCGTCCTGGGTCAGCCCATCTCGTAGCATAAGCTCAGGTATGTTCCCAGGGGCTCGTCAATAACAAAGACACTTCCTGTTACCCAGGTCAGCTCAAGGATTTGGGGTCTCTCTCTTAAGAACCAGGGATGCCGTGAATAAAATTCCAAGGAAAATATCAAAGTGGGAAAAACATTGGTAACATCATTGACAAAGAGTTACTATCAAATGAATATCCATATAGTATATGAGTAATATATACACACACACACACAAGAATACGCAAAGAACATAAATAGCCAATTTAAAAAGAAATAGAAAAGATAGAAGATATAAGGAAAAAAGTCCAACCTCAAAACTACACCCCCCCCCCAAGAGCAAATTAAAACAAAACGTAATTTTTAACTTATCAAATTGGTAAGGCTTTTTGTTTCTGGGTTGTTAAAAATATAAATATATATTTTTAAATATAAACATATTATAAATATATAAATATAAATATGTAAATATATTTTAATATGAATATATATATTTTTTAATTTCAATTTTAGTTAACATGCAGTGCGATATTGGTTTCAGGGGTAGAATTCAGTGATTCATCATTTCCAAACAACAACACCCAGTGCTCAGCACAACAAGTACCCTCCTCTGTTTTTTAATTATAGTGCTTAGTGTTGTCTGAGAGCAGACACATAGATGTTCTTTATTAATATGTATCAAACATTTTGTTAAAGCTCTTACTATCGGAGCCAATAGTTCTGGTTCTAGAAATTTATCCTGAGGAAATTATCAGGGATGTCCAAAAAAGATACATGTTCAAGGAAAGGTAGCCCAGCGTTACTAGAGATAGCAAAAAGTCTGGAGAATTACATGACTAACACAGTAGATTACTTAAAAAGGATTCTTTTCTCCCTCCTTTCCTCCTTCCTTTTCTCTTCCTTTCTCTCTTCTTTTCTTCTTTCTTTCTTCCTTCCTTCCTTCCTTCCTTCCTTCCTTCCTTCCTTCCTCTTTCTTTCTTTCTTTCTTTCTTTCTTTCTTTCTTTCTTTCTTTCTTTCTTTCTTTCTTTCTTTCTTTCTTTCTTTCTTTCTTTCTTTCTTTCTTTCCTTATTTTGAGAGAGAGAGAATGCACAAGTGGGAGAGGGGCAGAGAGAAGGAGAGACAGAATCCCAAGCAGGCTCTGCCCTATCAGCCCAGAGCCCGACACAGGGCTCGAACTCACGAACCCTAAGATCATGGCCTGAGCTGAGATCAGGAGGTGGACGCTTAACTGACTGAGCCGCTCAGGCACCCTGAGTGATTTTTTATTTTATAACAAGCAAGCAAGGTGCAGATTTTAAGGAGGCGCTCACCCCCAGGGGCTGACCTTACCCTTCTGTGACTCAGAGCAAGAGTTCTTAAATTTCCGTTTCTTCACCCTGGTTCCCGTGGCCACTGGAATTGGAGTGTGAGCCCGACCGTGGTGTCCAGGAAGCAGAGGTGGGGTTGGCAGGGTGCAGCCTGCCTCTCCGATTATGTCCTGAGACACTGTGAGTCCTGGCCACTTGGTGGCCTCCAGCTCCCCTGTTCCTAAGGAAAAAGGGACAGGAAGGAGGGACATGCAGACATCCACCTGCATGTGACCAGTAGGTGTCCATCTCTCATGGCCCGTTCGGCCACCAGATATTCATGGAGACTTTCTGTGGCCAGGAGCTGTGGGAGGGGGGATGAGGCAGTTCGCTGCCAATTCAGGGAGTGGGTACAGGAAGACAGGATGTCTCAGGGCAGCGCTGGCCACCGAAGGCAGCGTGGGGTAGTGGTCAAGAACTCACTCAGATCACCCGGGTTGAAATCCCTGCTCCACCGTGGATCGGCTCTGGGATTTGGGGCAAGACCCGCCTCCAGTCTCTGAGCCTCTTTTCCCAATCTGTTTACTGGCCTCAGTCACGGCACCTCTCACTTTGGCTAATGTGACAATTAAATAAAAACACTGGCGCAAAGCTCTTCAAACAGCGCCTGGTACTTTTAGTAAGTGTTCAGTAAACCGCTGTGGATGTTGAAAGAGCCCAGGGACCGGGTTCCCTCCCTGATTCCTTAGAACCCATTTTCCTCCTCGGCTCGGGAGAGTCTGAATACATGGGCGTGTGTATAATTGCAGACAACTGGGCCTCACATGCAAATTTAACAGAACGTTTCTTCGGTCGATTTAAAAGGATATTTTGGGGAAGACCCCCTAGCACACACAGGGCACTTCCTGGTGAAATTTTCATCTGCCGGAGGTGCTGTTGGGATTCAAATAGGCTATTTAATTTGTGGGGCAAATTAAAATTTCATTTCTGTAAAATGAAAACGCAAGATCGTTTGCTTACAAATTATTAAGACTTCCAAGATGGCGACAGCAGAGTGTTAAGGAGCAGGGCCCCACCCCAGTGGGGACTGGGGTGATGGCCAGGCTTACATGCCTGTGAAGCTGGCCCTGGGCTGGGGGGGAGGGAGAAGGCAGTGGGCAGTGGTCTGGAGGTCAGGGCCTCTGAGCCCACTGCCCAGGCCCATGGAGCCAACTGGTGATTCAAGATGACTGGAAAAGAACGGCCCAGGAGACCAGCAGAGAGGCTCGGGGACAAGAGAGGGGGCAGGTGTGTGTGGCCCGCCATTACAGGCATAGGTGTGATTTGTGATGTGAATACATTTTGGTGCGAAACATATATTTTCTTACTCTATTTCAGTAGATGTCCCATCGAACATTGCAAAAATTATCATCGGGCCTCTCATCTTTGTCTTTCTCTTCAGTGTTGTGATTGGAAGTATTTATCTATTCCTGAGAAAGAGGTGGGTACAATGGTGTGCTGGTAAATGGTTAAAAACTGGCTCTCCAGAAAAGAAAGTGTGCCTAGATACAGAGAGAGCTATATCTAAGTTTATTATAAGTTTTACTGTCATAGGGATGTGCATAGCATGCAATTTACAGGTAGTGATCATAATACAATATACATTGCTTGTTACCGTAAATTCCCTCTAGCTGGTTGATTCTCACCAAATGTTTTGGTTGACTTTTTCCCCCTGAACCTTTGTATCTATAGCCAACCTATGGTTGCAAGTGATGAATGAGTATAGTTCCAACCTGGATGTTGGTTGATACTTTGTTTTCATTAAAGAGTAAGGTAAAAATGAGATAAGGTGTATGGGTTCATCAATGAACAAGTGACTTCAGTCAATCAGGTAATAATTCATAAATGCAGAGGAACATTTTCTTAAGTTTTTTTTTTTTTCTGTTTGCAATATCATGGCTACGGAGACGACAGACTTTTTTTTTTTAATTTTAATTTTTAAATGTTCATTTATTTTGAGAGAGACAGAGAGAGAGTGAGCTGGGGAGGGGCAGAGAGAGAGAGGGAGACACAGAATCCGAAGCAGTCTCCTGGCTCTGAGCTGTCAGCACACACGGGGCTTGAAGTCATGAACCGAGAGAAGTCATGACCTGAGCTGAAGTCGGATGCTCAACCGACTGAGCCACCCAGGCGCCCCAGTGCTGACAGACTTTGAAGCTTAATCTGCATTGGTAACATTTTTGCCATCACTTTCTTAAGCCTGCACAAACAACAGAACAATAGATCAAGTCTTGGTTTGTATCATTCCTGTTTCTATCATGTAAATATTCCTACCGTGGCCAATTTCAAGCTCCAGATGGTCACGAATGATAGTAAGATAATGAGGAAATGGTGAGTTTGCTTTTGATACCATTTTATTTCATTGTAAACCTGTGCCCTGTAACTTTAAATGATGGCTGTATTAACAACCTGCTCTCAAATTTCCTGAAAATGTAACACTTGTTTCTCGTGAGCTGGGATGAGAACAGCAACGGGTGAGTGGCTCTTGGGTGTCCCACGGACACCCATGAGTTACAGCTTATGGTTCTATGTTGATGCACTTCAGTAGCCATCTGATGGGCTTCCGTTCATAACCCCAGGCTGTATCCAGGATTATTACACGGATGCTGCTGGTAAGGGTTGCCGTTTGCCCTGGGGAGCTCGTAACCCCCTTGCGAGTGACCCAGGGCTTCGTGAGAATACCAAGCTGGAATGTCTTCCTTTTTCCCTTCCAGGCAGCCGGATGGGCCACTGGGGCCGCTGTATGCTTCTTCAAACCCTGAGTACCTCAGTGCCAGTGATGGTGAGTACCATCCCCTGACCTCTGGGTGGCCAGAATCCTGCCTTTCGGTGCCCTTTCCCATTACTGTCCAGTGGAAGTCAGGGGTTGATACCCTGGGAGGCTGAGATGAGCCCTCTCGCTCACTGGAGACCTGTCCCTGGCTGCGGAGACCCCGATGCTGGGAGGAGCTGGACACCTGCTGTCTGGCGCCTGTTGGATGGGCTGATCTAGCAGGGCTGGGAGGCTGAGAATCTGGTGCCCCAGCTGTGGGGTTGTGGCATCTGCGGCCTGTGCCCGAGACCGCGCCGAGGGTCAGAGCCAGAGAGCCATGTACGGACTTGCCGTCCAAACTGGCAGGTGGGAGTCGGAAGCCAAATTGAGACACTGGGGGTCAGGGGGTGGGGAAGACAAGAATGAAGGATAAAATGGGGTGAACAGGAGGCTGTATGTGTGGCAGGGACACATCCGCCATTGGTGGCACCTGAACACAGATGTGATGCTGATGCTGGTAGTCGCGTAGGACCGACACCTGTGTTTCCCTTGATTGTACCAAAGGGCATCGGGCAGCCCCTAGAGATGAGGCTTGCTTGTTCCATCAGAGGGGAAAGCATCTGCCGCAGGACAAGTTTCCAAAGGTGCTTCATGCAGCAAAAAGCAGAAAAAGTGACTTTCAAGGCATGAGCGCTGTCGATGATCCCAAGGATACTACTGCCTTGGGATACAGGGGTGATGCTTTTAAGGATCCCCAGGATTTGTTTTAATCAGGTCTGATAAGACATGCACAGAGGGGGGGCAGCACCGCACAGGGGAGCCCCGGGGTCGGGCAGGAGGCAGAGGGAGCATGGAAGGAATGCGGACAAGAACCGTTATTGTGGTTTCTTGGGGAGGCGTGGCAAGGCGGGGGAAGACTGAGGATTGGCTAGTTTGAATGATTTCCGTGGGTTCTGGGGTGTAGGGCCTGGCCCTGGGTGATCAGGGGAAGGGGATAGAGCCCAGAGGGTGCGGGCCCCACAGAGGGAGGGGTTATGGTTTGGGCTCTGGATTAGTTGTTTTGCATACAGAAGGTATACTCACTGGCAGGTCACTTACTGTCTCTAGGAACTGGCCGCCCTGGGCAGGGGCAGCCCCTTTAGGGCCATCGAGGGCCTAGATGCCAAAGCATCACGACAGAGAAAGTAGTGGTCATTCCAGGTGGAACTGTGTGGGGGGAACGGGAGCGGGAGGGAACGAACGGGGGTGACGGCATTGTTACCGCACACCGGAGGTGGGGAAGCTGAACCTCAGGGCTGCCTCTCCACCCTACCGCCCTGCTTCCCTCCAGGAATGAAGTAATGGGTGTATTCAGCCTGTAACGGGTGCAGGGGACGCAGGAACCATTTCGGCTTTTCTTATGAGGTCTTTGTGCATTCATCTGCAAATCGTTTGCTGTGTAACAAACCACCCCAGCTCTAGTGACTTAAGACGACCTCCCTTTATTAGCACACAGTTTGGTGGGTCCGCCACCTGTGATCTGATCAGCTGGGCAAATCCTTTGATCTCATCCGGGCTCGTTCACATGGCTGCAGCCTGCCTGGGGATCAGCTGGTGCTGGGTGGTCCTGGATGGGTTCATTCACATGCCAGTGGTTGGCAGGCAGAGTTGTCCCCATCCCCTTGGCCCTTTGCAGAGACCACAGCCTCCGACCCAGGAGGCTCTGAGATCAGACAGAAAGGATGTGGAGGCAGGCTCGGTGCGGCACTTACTGGCCAGGACCCTGGGCCGACAGTGGCTCCTTCCCAAGCCTCTGCTGTCCCCCCCTGTGAGGGCAGGGACCCACACCTGTCCTGTTCTCGGCTCTATGCCCGGTGCCTGGCACAGGTTCTGGACCGCAGAAATCACTTAACGAACATTTGCCAGGGGTGCTCAGGTGGGTGGTTGGCTGGGGGGCCCCCAGGGGTCTGTCAAGGATGCTGTGTAGATAAGTGAGGAGTAGTGTTTCCCTGCTCTGTGTATGTGCCGGACGAGTGGGAGGTGCCTCGGGAGAAGATCACTCTCCTGCGCGAGCTGGGGCAGGGCTCCTTCGGCATGGTGTACGAGGGCAATGCCAGGGACATCGTCAAGGGCGAGGCGGAGACCCGCGTGGCGGTGAAGACGGTCAACGAGTCCGCCAGTCTGCGAGAGAGGATCGAGTTTCTCAACGAGGCCTCAGTCATGAAGGGCTTCACTTGTCATCACGTGGTGAGTCCTGCGTTTGCCCCCAGAGCAGACAGAGGCTTCCTCTGGTGCCAGCTCCCCTGTTCCAGCTCCCCTGTCCCTCGTCCTCCTCCTGCACGGGGTGGGAGGACCCTAGGTGTGGACCCTGCCTGTCCCCCACTCTGCAGTACCCTCAAGGTGTGGGGGAGGGCCCCCCTCCTTGTCCCTCCTCTAATCTCATCCTCTCCCACCTTGCCTGGAGCCAGACTCGTCCCGTTGCTTTCCAGAATGTTGTCTCTTCCCTCTTCCTGGCTCCTTTATAACCCTTAAACACATGAGTGTTCACCCCATCCCTGCCTACCCTTTCCCACTTACCTTCTCCTGGAGCCTAGTGCTAAGGGGATCGGCTGTGTGCTAAGCCTCATTTCTCGTCTCTTTGATGCATCGGATTCCCGCCCTGATGGAGCTTCCTGTAAAGCCGCGGAGGCAGACCCTAAAACCGCTAAGTTCCTTAGGGAAGACATTGGGGGCTGATGCTATGGCAGAATGGAACAAGAGAAGCAGAGTCAGGGGACTGGGAATTCAGGACTGGGAAAAGGTGTATTTGCGCCAAGACTTAAGGATGGAGGGACTGAGCCATGTGGACCTGTTAGGGCACAGAGAGCCAGGCAGAGGGAACAGCAGGTGCAAAGGCTTCGAGATGGGAACGTGCCTTATGTGTTCAGAGACACCAAGGAGATATCCAAGTGTCTGTCTCGGATGTTGCTCTCTGTAGGCATGTCTGTCTGCTCCCCCACCCACCAGACCTTGAGTCCCGAATTCTCCCTCCTTCCTCCGACTCCCCTGTCCCAGCAAGGCATTGACCCTGGCATTTGAGCCAGACAGACCAGGGCTCACCACACAGGGTGCTGTGCGCCACCTTGACGAGTGGACACCTTCCCCCAGACCCTCACCCTACCACGTGCTGCACCTGCTCCACAGGTCCGCCTCCTGGGGGTGGTGTCCAAAGGCCAGCCGACGCTGGTGGTGATGGAGCTGATGGTTCACGGAGACCTGAAGAGCTACCTCCGCTCCCTGCGGCCGGAGGCTGAGGTGAGCTGCCTCTGGGGACCCGGCAGGGCACCCGCTCCCGGCCGCAGGAGCCCACGTTGCTGAACACACGACCCCATGTTTCGATTCTCAGAATAACCCTGGCCGCCCTCCCCCTACTCTGCAAGAGATGATTCAGATGGCGGCGGAGATCGCCGACGGGATGGCGTACCTGAATGCCAAGAAGTTTGTGCACCGGGATCTCGCAGCTCGAAATTGCATGGTGGCCCACGACTTCACCGTCAAAATTGGAGGTGCGTCCGGCTTTCTGCTTTGAGACACGGGGCCCAGGCCCAGTTTGATTTTTGGAAGGAGTTGTCTAGACTGAACAGTCTTTTCCAATAGCGCAAAGAGGGTGGGCTTGAACCTCAAACTGTAATGGAACCGCATTTGCTCGTGAACTTGCTCATTTACGGCTCTGGATAATATTCGTGTTCCCTGTTGGTGGAAGCCACTGCACTAGGAGCCGAGAGGTGTGATGGTGGATAAGTCACCACGAGTTTTCTGCCCTCGGCATGCAGTCTTTACCCGCGTCAGTAGGAACCGTAAGAGAATGCTTTTATAAACAAGATAATGAAGCCTAAAGAAATAAAGAGCTCCATGATAGCGAGGAGAGGCCTCTCTCTGTAGGGAGGCAGCGTTTCAGCCAAAACTTGCAGGATGAATTGACCTGAGTGACAGCACGCCAGGGGGAGTTATGGCAAATGTGAGGCCAGGAGGCCGGAAGGATGGCTGATGTGATAGGAATAAAAGGAATGTAGAGGGGAGTAGAGCAGCGTGAGATGTGAGGTGAGGGAGAGGGGCAGGAGCCAGACCCGGGGAGGGAGGCTAGAAGGCAAGAAGTAACTCGAGTCTACTTACGATCCCCAAAGACATTATCTTATATCAGCAAGGGAAGCCGGAAGTGATGTCATTCTGCTTATAGTCCCGAAAGACCTCGTCCCCCATTAGCCACGGAAAGCAAGGAACAGCATGATCCTCCTTATGTAGCTTTTCTTGGGCAGTGAGCTGCCAGGGTCCAGCTGGAGGGAAGGTCCTGCAGGGGAGAGGTGGCCGTGGGCCTGGGTGGGGCCGGAGTGATGGAGAAGAATAGCTTGACTAGAGGGGAATGTGGGAGGAGAGTGGGCAGGACTTAGATGTGTCTTAGATGTGGGCGTAAGGAAAGGGGTGGGTCAAAAGAGGACCCGACCCTGGGTTTCGAGCTGGGCACTGGGTAGCGGTGGAGCCACATCTAGTGGAGAATAGAAGGTTGGCTGCAGAGACTCAAAGCTTCGGTTTGGGAAGCCTGCAAGGTCGTGGGTGGGAAGGAAGTGCTGCTAGAAACAGGATTCCCAGGCTGCGGGCCGGAACATTGCTTCCTTACCACTTGGTGCTTCCGTTTCCTTCCCTTTACGTGGCGGCCCATCCTTTCCCTCCACATCCCCATAAGTAACCTCAGAATCCATTCTCGGTGGATTTGGCCGCCACGCCGGTGAGCCCACACCTGGGACAGGTGAGCCCATCTGCGGGCTCTTCGAGGCGTGGGGCCCTGAGGGTGGAGACGCCTGGGCTGCAGGCTGAAAGTTAAGACGATGTTGAACCATTTGTTGTCAGACTTCGGAATGACCAGAGACATCTATGAAACGGATTACTACCGGAAAGGAGGCAAGGGTCTGCTCCCCGTGCGGTGGATGGCACCGGAATCCCTGAAGGACGGGGTCTTCACCACTTCTTCTGACATGTGGTGAGTCGTGCACGCACGGATCGGCAGACAGAACGCTGGGCCCGAATCCCGGGTCGTTCCCTGTGTGTGACCAGCAAGCGGGGGGGCCCGTTAAAGCCTGCCTTCCTCGTAGCCTCGTAATCAAGAAAACGACGGGGATGTCATGTCTGAGGACGCTTGCACAGCTACCTGTGTGCCGACTGAGACTAATGTAGACGTTTCTGGATGCAGCATGAATTGTTGAGTGAACTGGCCAACCACATTCTAGTAGACTAAGAAGGGGTGTGTGTGTGTGTGTGTTTTAATGGCTTCTTTGTTACTACGTTCAACTGTCATTGGCAGGTCCTTTGGTGTGGTCCTTTGGGAAATCACCAGCTTGGCGGAACAACCTTACCAAGGCCTGTCTAATGAACAGGTGTTGAAATTTGTCATGGACGGAGGATATTTGGACCAACCTGACAACTGTCCGGAGAGAGTGTAAGTGTGCAGCGTCCGGGCTCTTCCTTAAAAAGGCATTAGTGCCCTTTAGTTCGCTGTCATATGTCTACACAGGTGGTTGTGTTTGCACACTGTGTCTGGGCACGGGCACTTTTTTGCACGTTGTATCTACATATGTGCTCGTGTTTGCATGTCACACCTTCACAGGTATGCTTTCTTGCCTATCATGTGTGTGGAAGGTTCTACAAGAAACCCCACCTCAGTGGTTACCACGGGAGAAGGAAACTGGGTGGCTGGGGTGGCGTATTTATGTTTAACTGTCTATTTATATACTTACCGGGTTGTCAGGAGATGAATACAATATTGCATGTCAATTACACCTCTATAGAATGGGGGAAAAAAACAAATCCTAAGCATAAACATTAAAATTATTTTGGGTTCCAGGGATATGTGTTATGTATCTCCCCAATACTCCCCAGTTTTTGTTTTACTTTTTTTTGCTGAAAAGAAATAGTAAATGTTTGTTAGGGGACCAAATGGACAACACACATGCACAAGCCATTTAAACACTTGCAAACTTGTCCTTCCTCACTTAGAGTCCAAGAAACATAAAGTAAAATGAAATACCGTCTTCCTAAGTTAGCAAAAAAAGGAAGGAAGAAAGGAGGAAAGAAAGAGGTTTTTTTTTTTTTAAGTTAATTTATTTATTTTGAGAGAGAGAACCAGTGGGGGGAGGGCAGAGAGAGAAGGGGACAGAGGATCCGAAGCAGGCTCTATGCTGACAGCAGAGAGCCCAGGGTGGGGCTCAAACTCACAGACTGCAAGATCATGACCCGAGCCGAAGTCGGATGCTTAACCAACTGAGGCACCCGGGTGCCCCTAAGAAAAGAGAGTTTTAATACTCAGGGCTGACAACAGTTTGGTGATAATCATTCTTACACACCTGTTGTTAACAGCTACTCAAAGCAATGTTTTTTTAAAGTCTCAAAAAAAAAATTGACATGATCTAAATACCCAACGATATGAGAATTGCCAAGTAAATTTATAAATTAAGATGATGTAGCCATTGAAATCTCAAACGAAATTTGCAAAATATTATTTTTCCAAAATAAAATACGTTGAAATATTTTCATACGTTGAAAATACGTTTCATAGTTTCATACGTTTCCAAAATAAAATACGTTGAAAATATTTTATAACTTGGTGAATAAGCCTATGTTAAATATCAAGGGTAAAAAGTATATATTACGCTTCCAAATGTCTTCAGATAGAAAAATGAGGTTAGATCTGAAGGGAAGTTGTATGTAAGCTGTATTTTCTCTATGTTTTGGTGTTTTATTTCGACAATGAACATTTATTAAATATAAAGTCCTTTATTAGGAAAAAGTTTTCCCTCCTGAAGGGGGAAAGGTTATTTTGACACTTCATCCCCTGAAGAAAATGACGTTAATTTAGAAAACCCAGTTGCAAGGGACCTCATAGGAAAAAGAGTACGAAGCAGAGTTGTTCAGAAACTCTGAGCAAAGTATTTCTAGACGTTGCTTCATGAAAGTCCTTCACTAAGTCATGCCAGTAAGCAGCTGGCTGTAGTTCCAGGACCAGGGAAATCGAGTAAGCCCTAGGGTAGAGGTCCACAGACTCTCTACAAAGGGCCATATTGTAAATATTTTCAGCTTTGTGGGCTGTGTGGCCCTCTGTTGCAGCTACTCAGCTCTGCGTATAGACTGAAGGCAGCCATCAACAGTACGTAAATGAACAGGTGTGGCTGTGTGCCAATAAAACTTTATTTACAAAAGCACTTCAGGGGGCCATTTAGTCCGCGGGTGGAAATTTGCCAACCCCTGCCTTAGAAATTACAGCGGGGCGAGGAAGAGGTAAAATGGAAATCCCAGGCCCTCGGCACCTGCCCTTGGCTGAGTCAGGTTGTAACCCCCCCTGCTACCGCCCTGGAGCGCGTGAGTGCTGGGCCTGCAGGATGGCTGCTTACGGCTGGTCCTCCTGATGCCCCATCAGGCCTCAAGCATCTAGATCCTGAGGGATCTCTGGCCCTAGAAAGATTGCCTACTGGCACAGGGAAGCCTTTCAAGCAGCCCCAGTAGAAATTAAAGTTTACAAAAACCAGGAACGTATAAAATTTATAAACCTTGTTCAACGTGTGGCTGTGTCAGAAGGGGCCCTTCTTGATCTGCCCTGGGAATGAGGCAGCCCCTTTGGCTGTCTTTCCAAAACCATTTTTTTTAGCATCGGTAGAAATGCTGTTTCTGTTTTGACTGTTGCCTGCGCTGGTGGCCACCGTCTGGTGCTGGTACTTGTCATCTGTGGGGGCGGCCCGCCAGGACAAGGGTGGGAGTGGGGATTGCATGGCTGGATCCCCCGGACTCCTTCCTGACGCGTCCCTCTGTCCTGCAGCACCGACCTGATGCACATGTGCTGGCAGTTCAATCCCAAGATGCGGCCCACCTTCCTGGAGATCGTTGACCTGCTCAAAGACGACCTGCACCCCAGCTTTCCGGAAGTCTCCTTCTTCCACAGCGAGGAGAACAAGGCGCCTGAGAGTGAGGAGTTGGAAATGGAGTTTGAGGACATGGAGAGTGTCCCCCTGGATCGGGCCTCACACTCACAGAGGGAAGAGGCCGGGGGCCGGGATGGAGTGTCCTCGCTGGGCCTCAAGCGGAACTACGAGGACCACATCCCCTACACCCACATGAACGGGGGCAAGAAAAACGGACGGATTCTGACCCTGCCGAGGTCGAATCCTTCCTAACGGCGCCTGTTTTGGGGGAGGGGTTCTCCAAACCCCTCTGGTTCACTTTCCTCTGGTTTGAAGGCCTCCAGAAAACTCAGGATTCTCCTATGAATCTGCCACAGCATCACACGGAGCTCAGAGATCATTGCTATCCATTGCTGTTCATTGATGACTTAAAACACATTTGTTTGATTGCCAAGTTGACTAGCTGTCAGAGAATTTAACTGTGACCCTAGAGGAGAAGGGGTTTCCTCGGCTGCTGTCCTTACAGGCAACTGCGGTTTTAAGCCAGAATGTTACTATTTTTTCAAGTAGATTGAAAGCAAGGACTTGTTTTTAAAAATCTTCTTCTTCTTCTTCTTTTTTTTTTTTCTGGTGTCTGAGCTACAGTATAAAGCATAAAACTTGTTTGTGGAACAAAAGTTTGAAAGAAAGAAAGAAAAAAAAAACCCACCCTGTTCCAGTAGAATCTCAGACTTTACGGAGTGGGCTTCCAGAAGAGTCTTCTCATCCAGGCTGAAGGATTTTTTTTTTTCTTCTTCTTCTTCTTCTTCTTCTTCACAAAATCAGTTCCTCAAATTGACCAATAGCTACTGCTTTTATACTTTTGATAAGAATCTGCAGTCCCGGTGTGTGGTTCACGTGTGTCCACGTGCGTGCGTGTGTGTGTGTGTGTCCAGGCTAGATATGGCTGGTGTGCGTATGTGTGTGTGTGTGCGCACGCGCACAGAGTATTCATGCCGCGTTGACGCTTTGGGGGGTCTGCTCTTCTCGAGCTCCTGATCCCTCCCATCTCCTTCCTTCTTATTTACTGGGAGACTGTGCCCTCCACAGATTTTTCTGCCCCAAGCCTAGTCTCAGGAGTCTTTTCTCCCTTAACTTTGGTGAAAAATGTTTTCCGGGAGCCAAGGGAGTAGTTTGGAGTGATAGTGGATCTTTTCAAGACCAAACAAAGCTAGGACATAAAAAAAGAAAAAGAAAAAAAAAAAAAAAAGAACTAAGGTGATTAAGAGTTTTGAGAATATATTTGTAACATATTTAATTTTTAAAAAAATCTCCAGCATCAGCCTCATAAGTTATTAACTGTTTCCCGGGGGGGGGGGGGGGGGGGGGGGAGGGGAAGGCTTGTGGGTTGCTTGGTTGATCTGCCTGTGTGCAGAGGGGGAGCGAGGCACCAGTGGCTGATTTGTTTGGTCTTAAAGGCATCCATTTTTCTGGGAATAAAGCCACATTAGCTGCTAACCCTTTTGGACATCATGAGGCCATGGGTGTGGGTGATTGGGTTTGGTGGATGGCTCGTTTTCTGCTTGGGTAAGCTGGTAGGCGCCTGGAGCTGAGTCCTGCCTTCAGACACACTTGTGGCTCTTGGATCTTTTGGTTCCTTGTGTGTACCTCGCACGCTTCCTCAACTGGGTGTGCACATCCTATGATTACTGTGCAAACAACAAAATCAAATCCCAAAGTGCGACAGCCCAGATGGACTTTGAGAACACTAAGCAATATGAAGCGAGATGCACCTGTCGGTCGCCTCCACCCTCAGGGCATCCAGCTGTCCTCAGAGTTGACCTCCCAGAAGCTGCTCTGCACCCAGTGACCTCAGCTGGGCCAGGTGTGGGGCCTGAGCAGAACTCTCAGGTGCTTATGATGTCGCAGTCCCCAAGAGAGTAGAGTCTGGAGGAGAAACCGCTAAGGATCGTCGCGCCACCAAGAACTTCCGAGTGGGCGTGAATTCAGTTTCTTCCCTTTGGGGAAAGAATCACAGCTGCTCAAATAAAGAACATGGTGAACTCATTACTTTGGTTCATCAAAATCGTCACCCACGGGTTATCCCTGAGAGCATTTGCTCATGAGTTTTCGATTGCTTCCTTCTCCCCTTCTCTTAAAAGTTGTGGGCTTAAGAACAGGATAGAGACAATGGCGACCTCTGAACCTTCTCAATTCTTGGTTAAGAACACAGGTAGACACAAATCCCAATTGCCTATTACTATCTTATTTATATGATTTGAGAAATCACAGCACATGAAATATTTCTGGGGAGCCTCAATGATTGGTTGGGTATAAGGAACAAGAGAACAGAAATTATTTTCGCCAAATTTATTTTGTACATATAAGAGGGTCTGTACGTAAATTAAAAATACATAGATCTAGGTATTTTGTTCTTTTCATAGTAAATTTGTAGTGGCCGTATATGACACTAGCAACAATTTTCACATTTTTCTAATTCAGAAAGGTTTTCTTATATTAGGGGGAAATTATTTATTTTAATATATAAAAATCACTGTAAAAATCACTTTCGTAAAAAATGGAGTGCATGTAAATTTTTATCAACGAGAAATAAACAGGTGAATGTGGGGTAATGATTTTTTTTTTTTCCAGCACAGTCTACCTCAGTGTATCATTAAGATGTGGTTCAATAATGGACATCTTTGAGACTTCAGAATTCTGCCTGGATCCAATCTGAATCAGGGAAAATCTGTATCAGCTGATTCCAAATGCCAGGGACCAGTAAGAATTTTGAGGGAGGGAGTTGGGATAAAGTGTGGCTTTCGTGTGAGCATAGATCCTTTTTCTGGCTGATAATAGTCTTCTCTGAGTTCAATCTTCCCCACCCCCACTTTTTTTGATCCTGCATCCATTGGCACCATGCTTCCAAACATGAACTGAAATTTCAGGTCATCATGACGTATCTGATGTGTGGGGTGCCCAGGCCTGAGCTAGCTTCCTTTGGTGAGGAGAGAATACTCCGTCTCCTGCTGGGGCGAAGATAGGTTTTGGTGCAAAGCTAGCATCCCCGCTGCCCTACTGCATCCCCCTGCAGTGAGCACCGAGGTGCCCTGGACTCTCCATGGCTTCTTCCTACTCCTTTTAAGCTCAGATGCTTTGGGGAAGTGGAACAAATTGCACTGTGGGCACCTCACACACAAATACCCAATGCAGCGTCTCTATCCTCCGAGTGGAAAAGGGGACTGTAGAGAAATTCCAATCCCAAATCTACCAGCATGCTGAGTATATTTTTTAGCCACAGAACCTTGGACCCCTGTGTGAGAATGCTGGGCTCACCTGCACAAATGGGATATCACCTATTTCTTTTAGTTTGTCTCTGCCACTGCAGTGAGAAGAGAAAGCAGCCATTGGGTCATAAACCTTTTTCATCACACAATGTTGTGTCTAACAACAACTTTGGTCCTAGAAAGTCATGATTGACCTGGCAGTGTTGTAGTGACGGGCTCTAAAAAGAGCAACAAAGCCAGCTTAGATGGGTACTTTCTGTTGTTTGTTTTTAAAGATGTCTCATTATTATTAAAATCCTTTTCATTAATGTGGCATAATCGACAGAGTAGTTTCTTCTTCCGGGAGGAGAATAGCAAGCACATTACTTTCTCCCGGGACCAGTGATGTCAAGCACACGTCTGGAAACGTTTGTATTCTGGGAGCTGTCCTTGGTGCTTTCCTGTAATGTCAAGCTAGTAGGGAGGAATGCTGCTGGTTCTCGTGGAGAGATATTGAGCACAACAGAGAAAATGTGGGAATTGATGCAAGGGTCTGCACATACAATCCTGTGATCATTGGATCGTAGCTGTCATAACAGTGGGCAGTGGGCAGGAATGCTATCAGAGCATGGCCCATGCCAGCCATCTGAGTAGTTCGTGGATGTGCTGTAGTTCCAGTGACAATCATTTTTCTACTTCATGGTGGGTGGAAATTTGGGGTTAAATGTCTTCTGGATGCCACTTGGTGAGCCCTTGACACCTCGGGCTCTTCAGAAATTACGGTTTTGTTCGATGGGGGGAACAGGGAAACGCTGATTGTGTATAAATGGTGCACATAGAATGGTGTCCCTTCAGAAGACCTTCCAGAAGGTTGTTTAGACTATTGATTTACACCAGAGGTGAGGTTGAAATGGAAAGAACAAATGCTGATTTGTTCTTTCAAACACATGAAAGAATGTCATGGACTTTCAGGGGCTACAGCTGAAGGTGAATGTTTCCTGAGGGGTCCCCCAGAAGCAGAGGGAAACGTTGACTTTGTGAGCTCACTGTCACCTCATACCAGTCAGGGTCCAGAACCAACCTCCAGCCAAATTCTTATTCGGGTGTGGACCCTAAAAGTCCTTGTTAAAAACCAGATCACGAATCTGAGGCTCTTTGTCCCCTTTGAGAAGGAAGGAACAACGTCCAAGACAAGTGTGTGTCTATGCACACATTCAGGAATGGCTTGTTTAGTCTCTCTACTTTTTGTGCCTCGGGGGGTCCTGGCCCTGCGTGTCAGCTGCAGACACTTTCCATCCGCTGTCAGCTGCACAGGATCAAATGTGCCTCAGCTTATGGGGAAAACAACTCAGAAACACAAAACCCACCAAAAGCTCAATTATTATTTTTTCAATGTTTTCCTACAAGAGCCAAGTAGCGCCATGTACAGAATATGCCTTTTTCTTTGAATATTGAAATTGCTCTGCATGTAAAATATGGGATAATTACCTGTTTATATGAAAATTCTGAATAAATTATCGGAGAATATTCTTGTTTTTGTGTGGTGTTCGAGCAAGGACCTGTGAACTGTGTGGGGTGGGCTGTGTTAAGGGAAATCTGGAAATCACGGGTATCTGTTTTCAGAGGGAACAAACCTTCATTGTTTCTTCAGAACAATGAAGCGGGAGGTTAAATATTGTTACAATCAGGGCTGATCTGCTGGTACATACCTGTATGCTTGAACTGGTGGTTTAAATATTGAACTATTTCCATAACGGTTGGTAACTGCTATCCTAAAGATCCTCAGACTTTCCCATGATGCAAGCACTAAGGGGTTCACTCCAGGGATGCCGGGGGACCTCCGGGGTCTTGCTCTATTTCACCATGTATATACTGAATACTTTTAATGTCATCCTGACAGGATGGAAGTGCCCCCAGGATGGGTGGTCAGTGGGGGACCACAGATTGAAAGAGGATTTTGAACAGCCTTGCATGAGCTATACACGGAGCGTAGTGGGCAAGGAGACAGACTCCCTGCCTTCAGCTCCGTATGTGACTTTGAGTGAGTCACATGACTTCACGTTAGTTGTTACTTGTAACAAATATCCTAAAAACTTTGTAGCTTGAAACAGCAAACACTTATTTCTCACAGTTCTGTGTGTTGGCCGGGTGGGTCGTCCGGTCCCAGTCTGACTCCATCCATCCATCCATCCATCCGTCCATGAAGTCATCTTTCTGCCTTTCCTTCCTTCCTTCTATCCATTCAACCACCCGTTTGTACACCCATCTGTTTATCCATCCACCTGTTTGTCCATTCAGCCATCTATCTATCCATCTGTCCATCCGTCTGTCCATCCATGCAAGACTTCCGGCCTTCGATGAGAACCTAGCAAAGCTGAGGAAAAGCACATCTTTGGGTAGGCTTTCTAGGCCACAATCTTGCAACCAGAGAAGGAGCTCCAGCTGGGCTCTGGGTTGGACTGGGGATGTGAGTGGTTGAAATGCTCAGGGTTCGGGGCCAGGAAACCCTGATCCCTGCCCCAAGTGTGTGCCATATGGCCAAAGATTGAGCCAGTGGCCACCAGCATGGTGAGAGGAAGGAAGCACATGAAAGCTTTGGTATCTCCAAAGTACTCCACAGAAAAGGGAAGTGATAGCAGGTGGTCTAGACGATGTGTGATGAGGTCCACGTTTTCTAGCTGTTGGTCTCTAACCTCCTTAGGTGCCCCTGACCCATCTCCTGGGGCACGGTTTCAACCCCGAAGCTGACCGTGCAGCTTGAGATTGTGCCCTCAAGGTGACTCACCCAGAGTCTTACACCCCAATCGCCTCTAGAAGCCCTTGTTGTGACCAGAACTACATTAGATCCACGGGGGTAGACGTAGTGCATGCTGTGATGAACACACTGCTGTGGTCGCTGTAGTGGGTCCATTGTCGTTGACGGGGGCATTGTCTTCTGGGGGCTCACAACTGAGCCCCTCTGCCAGCACTTGCCTAGGCTTTGGGGACCTGCTTTGCCCACAGTTAGACTCCCTCGCTCAGGGTAGCCACATCTAACGACTGTTTTATGTGGGGACACCAAGGCCTGGCCCCTGTGCCTAGATGCATGTTATAGGTTTGATCGTGTCCCCCACGCCCCATCCAAAAAAGAGATGTTCAAATCCTAACTGCCAGTACCTCAGAATGTGACTTTAATTTGGCCATAGGGTCACTGTAGATATAACTAGTTAAGGTGGAGTCATGCCGGAGTAGGGCGGGGCCCCAATCCGATATGAGTGGTGTCCTTATGAAAGGTCTCCCTGGACACAGATGCACAGGGAGAACGCCACGTGACGATAAAGGCAGAAACTGGGACGACACATCTACAAGCCAGGGAATGCCAGAGATTGCCAGTGAACCATCAGAACCTAGGAGACAAGCAAGGGACAGATTCTCCCTCACAACCTCAGGAGGAACCAGCCTGGCTGACATCTTGATCTTGTACTTCCAGCCCCCAGAACTGTGGGAGGATGCATTTCTGTGCAGCCCCCTGGTCCGTGGTACTTTGGTACAGCAGCCCTAGCGAAGTGGTACAATGTGGGACAGCTCCGAGACGCCACCACGGTTAGAGTGCTCCCCGTAGGATGGGGTAAGGTGTCAGTGGCAGTTGCATTGCAGTATAATTTTTCCCTTTGCTCAGACCCACGCCCCTCCCTTACAGATACTGATCCCAAGTTATCCCGGATAAAACTCCCCCATGTGAACCTTTATCTCTATTTGTTGCTGTGTGACAAGCTCTCCCACACAAAGCGGCTTAAAACAACAAACCGCTATTCTTTCTCACCATTGCATGAGCCAGGCCAGCGCGTGTTGAAATCCACGCCGTGGGTCAGCCGATGGCTTGCCTGGGCTGAACGATTCGACATGGTTTCACTCATCTGTGTGATGGTGGCAGGCTAAAAGATTTCAGAGTCTTTTTCTCCAGGAACCCCCATCCGCCACAACCAGAGATGTTAGGACCTCAGGGAGACTCATTGGCAGCTTTAGAAAATGAATCAGAGAGGGACAGTGAACTCCCAAAGCTCACACAGCAATGGTTCTTTGTTCCCCTGTGCTCTGGTTGGTGGACCTACAGGTTCATCTGGCTTTCCAGCATTAAGGAGGAATAAAAGAGTTGTCCTTGTGAGGTTTCTGAGCACAGTCCCTCCATGGCTGCCCTGAAAAATACGGAACAGCAACCCACAGAGGAAGAATGCAAAGCTCGCAGGGTTAAGGGTAGTGCGGAGATGCTAACTGGTTCACAACAAGGCTTCAAAGTTAGGGATTTGTGAATTTTCCAGTTGTTAGCCAGGCCATCTGAGACAACACATCAGGCCTCCCTAAGCCTCAGTTTCCTCATTTTTAGAAAAAGATAATCACAGAACTTCTACTGCGGAGTCATTCTGAGATTAAATTGGATAAGACCGAAAAGGGAGTAAGCACTGAGCCCAGCATGTGGTATAAGCTTAATACAGATTAGTAGCTTTACTTGTTTTTTTTTTTATTATTGTAAATACGCATTTTCACCCCCCACCCCCACCCCCAGGGAATGCCGTGGCGTGTGGGGTCGTTTCGCAGACCTTACATGGCAGAATGCTCAGGACAACCTTGTTTCACAGATGTGGCACCTGAGTTTCAGGGAGTTGAAGGAGCATCACTGATCTTCCTTTCTGTCCTGTTGTGTCAGAGAAAACTGTGGTGGACACACTTTAGGGTGACCCCCCCCCAATAATTCCCATTTCATGGTGTCCACCACTTTGTAGGATCCCCTCACCCTGAGTATGGGCAGCATACGTGACTTGTTTCTAACTCATTGACCATGGAGAAGATGATGGAATGTCAAGACCATGTTTACGGAATTTTATAGAATTTATAAATTTGGGGGTTGGAGTGAGAGATTTTACCGGAGGCCTCCAAGAGCAAACCATTCTATTGTGAGCTACGAAAGGGGCCACGTGAAGGGAACTGTGGCTGCCCCTAGGGTCTGAGGGTGGCCTCCAGCCAAGGCCAGTATAAAGCTGGTGTCGTGAGTCCTACAACCACAGGAAATTGACTTTGCCAACAACCTGGATGAACATGGAGGCATATCCTTCTCCAGGTGAGAACGTGGGCTGGAAGACGCCTTGACTGCAGTCCTGAGAGACTACGAGACCCGGCTAAATGACGTCCAGACTCCCGGCGCACAGAAAGTGTGAGATAATGAATGAATGTGCTTTTAAGGTGTTAAATTTATTGCCCAGCAAAAGAAAACTGATAAAATAGCATAGTGACCCGATCTGAGGTATTGGGCAGGTGAAGAGTCATGTGTAGCACAGAGAGTGTCTTTAAGTGTTAGCTAACACGCGTCACCGGCATTGACATCATCACGATGCTCGTGCTCCTGGTGGAAGGCATCCTTGTGGATGTATGTCTATGTCTATATCTCTATCATCTATATCTGTATTTATTTCTATCTATGTATCTCCTAGTTTCTCTTTTCTTTTTAAAACTGAGGTACATATAACATTATGTTAGGTTCAGGTATACAACCTATTTTGATATTTGTATGTATTCAAAAATTGTCTCCGAGAGGAGTGTAGTTAATTAACATCCATCACTATACATAGTTACATTTCTTCTCTTGTCATGAGAACGTTTCAGATTTACGGTCTTAGCAACTTTCAAATGCATGATGCAGTATTCTTAACTCCAGTCACCTTGCTGTGTGTTACGTCCCCATGACTTATTTATAACTGGAAGTTTGTACCTTTTGACCCCGTTCACCCCCTGCCTCGGACAATCATCGATATGTTTTCTGTACCTAGGAACTGAGTTTTGCTTTTGTTTTTGCTTTAGATTCCACACATAAGTAAAATCATATATTTGTCTTTTAAAAAATATTTTTATTTATTTTTAAATGGTTTATTCATTTTTGAGAGAGAGAAAGAGAGAGTGCAAGCAGGGGAGGGGCAGAGAGAGAGGAGGATCTGACGTGGGCTCTGCACTGAGAGCAGTGAGCCCAATGTGGGGCTCAAACCCACAAACTGTGAGATCATGACCTGGGCAAAGTCAGGCACTCAACTGACTGAGCCCCAGGCGCCCTATTATTTACCTTTATCTGTCTGACTTACCTCACTTAACATAATGCCTTCAAGGTCCATCTATGTTGCTGCAAATGGAAAGATTTTACTCTTTTTATGGCTGAGTAATATTCCATTTATATCTATACCACATTTTCTTTATCCATTCACCCATCAACGGACCCCTGGATTGTTTCAGTATCTTGGCTATTGTGAATAATGTTGCAGTGAACACAGGGATGGCGTGTGCCTTCTACTGTCCCCAGCCCCCCAAAGAGTGACCCACAGGTGCAGGATGCTACATGTGCAAACCCAGGATGCCCCTGCCTTGGGCCGTCCCAGCACATATCCCTTAAATATTCAGAAACAAAGCCCTGGATAAACTTGGAAGTCTCCAACACCAACATTCTGGTGCCATCTAGTCTCATTTGTGAATGAGTCTCATTTGGCAAATTGCATTTTTCTAGGAATTTGTCCTTTTTGTGTAAGTTTTCCAAATTTGGGACTGGGGTTCAAAATAATCTTTCATCATCTTTTTAATCCTTGCAGTTCTGTCTCATTTTCCATTTCTCCCTCCCTTCTTTCTTCTTTTTTTGAGGGGGCATTTTTTCTTCCCTAATCAGTCATGTTAAAAGTTTGTCAATTTCTTTCTTTCTTTTTTTAATGTTTATCTATTCATTTATTTTTGAGAGGGAGGGAGAGAGAAGGTGCGTGCATGTGCGCAGGGGTAGGGGAGGAGGAGCAAAAAGGGAGGGACGCAGAGAATCCCAAGCAGGCTCCGCACTGTCAGTTTGGAGCCCCACGTGGGGCTCGAACTCATGAACCATGAGATGGTGACCTGAACTGAAACCAAGAGTCAGATGCTCAATGGCCTGAGCCACCCAGGCGCCCCAGCAGTTTGTCAATTTCATTATCTGTTTTTCAGAGTCAACTTTCATCATTGTTAATCCTCTATGTGGCATCTTTGTTTTAAATTTTGTTGCTTTATGCTCTTTATTATTGCCTTCATTCTACTTGCTTATTGTGTTGTTCTGTTTCTAATCTCTTAATTACATTTCCAACTATGAGAAAATAAAACTATATGGTGTGTTAGAAATGATCTGTGCTAGAAGCAAAATAGAGGACAAGTGGATAGGGAGTGTATTAGTCTGTTCAGGCCATCATAACAAAATGCCGCAGGGGTGCTGGGTGACTCAGTAGGTGAAGTGTCTGACTCTCGATTTCGGCTCAGGTCATGATCTCACGGTTCATGAGTTCGACCCCCACATCCGGCTCTTTGCTGACAGTGTGGAGCCTGCTCTTGGGAGTCTCTATTTCTCTCCCTCTATCTCTACCCCTCATGCTCTCTCTCTCTCTCAAAAAATAGATAAACTATAAAAAATGCCACAGACTGGGTGGTTTAAACAATAGAGGTTTATTTCTCACAGTTCTGGAGGCTGGGAGTCCCCGACCCAGATGCTGGCTGATTCAGATCCTGGGGAGAGCTCTCCTCCTGGCTCGCAGACAGCTACTTTCTTGCTTCAGCCTCACACGGACTTCCCTCTGCGGAGCTTGGTGACAGAGCGTGAGCCATGCCATGAGGGTACCCAGGCAGCCAGGGGAGAGGTCCACATGGAGATGACCAACTAATTAATCACCTCCCTGTTAGTGTGTTATGGGAGTGCCACTTTCCCACACCCTGACCATCACATGATGTTATTAAACTTAAAGTTCTCACTCGGGCGGGGGACGGGGGGCGCCTGGGTGGCTCAGTCGGTTGAGCGTCAGACCTCGGCTCAGGTCATGAGCTCGCGATTTGTGAGTTCGAGCCCGGCATCAGGCTCTGTGCTGACAACTCGGTGCCTGGAGCCTGCTTCGGATTCTGTGTCTCCTTTTCTCTCTGCCCCTCCCCAACTTGTGCTCTGTCTATGTCTCTCAAAAAAATAAATAAATGTAAAAAAAAAAAATTAAAAAAAAAGTTCCCACTCTGATGAATGAAAAAAGGAATTTTGGTATTTTCCTTTGTATTTTTCTTTTTTTATGAGAATCATTTGTATTTTCTGTGAGTCGTGTGCCCATCTCTCTAATGGATATTTATATTTTTCTTATTATTTGGTAGGAATTCTTTAATATTAATAAATCAGCCATCATGGTATGTTTCCAACATTTTCCTCTCTCTCTTGTCTTTGCCATGCAGCCTTTTTAAAATGAAGATACATTTATTAATTTTTAATTTGTGGCTGCTTGTTTCATTGAGGGTGTTGCTTGCCGATGTTTCTGTCAATTCTTATTTTAGGACAAGGGAAAGAGACAGTATTCTTTTTGTCACTTATGTTGGAGAACCCGGTGGGTTACCTGTTGAGATTCTAGTTATTGCTTGTCTTGGGAGGATATTGGGTGTCACTGCTGGGGATACTCAGATCTAATTTTGGGAAGACAAGGGATGTGGGCTGGAGTCTGTGCTGAATGAGAATGGTGTGGCATTTGCTGGGTGTCCTTTCTTCTCTAGTGTATAGGGCATTGAGGGTTGCTATTTGGAGTTTCTATCATCATTAATATTGGAGGGATATGGGAGGTCATTTGCTAAGCTCCCCTGGTCTCTGATGTTGGGTTAACTTGAGGGGTAACAGATTCCTATTGTTTCTCGTATGGAGATCTGGGAAGGGGTCACCGGATGGAGATCCTATTGTCTCTAGTTTTGGGGTCATTGGATATAGCTTCACTTATCACAAGTCACTTTCTGGGACTCCCCTTCTCTGTCTTGTTGGTATAGACTGAGTGGGTCATTGGGATTGGGCTCCCCATTCTCTACTGTTGCAGGGAAGCTGAAGGAGTCCCTTCTGGGCCTGCTGTCATTTCTAGAATTGGAAGGGACTGGGGTGCTTGTTGGAGTTTCCATCATCTCTAACTTGGGGTGTTGCTTGTTCAGACCTCATCGTTTGTGCTTAGGGGTGGGTTGGGGATTACGCTTTGAGGTTCTGCTGTCTCTAGTGTTGGAGGAGGCTGGGAGTCTCTTGCTTAGGACTTCTGTCAGCTTGACTGTTGGACACAGACTGTGAGCATCACTTGCTGGGGGTCCCATAAGCTCTAGTCTTGGAGGACAGACTGAAGGATCACTTGCTGTGCCTTCTCTCATCTCTAGTTTTGGGGGGCTCAGCTCAACATTTTTTAAAACCTTTTTATTTAGAAAAAAAATTTAAATTTCTAAGAAAGTTACAAAACTGTATTGATTTTAAAAAATACGTCAATAGTCATTTATATTTACTCACATGTATGTTTCCTATTGGTCTTCATGCATTCCTGGAGTTATGTGTCTCCATATGGAAAAATTTCCCTTCAGCTTGAAGAACTCACTTTAGTGTGTCTATACTATGTCAACAGTATAGTTCTGTTGGTGATTAGTTCTTTCAGCTCTTTAAAAAACCCTGTTGGAAAACATTTCATTTCATCTCCACTTTTGAGGAACGTTTTGTCAAGTTATGCAATTTTAGGCCGAGAAGTTTTTTAAAACCTATTTGTTTTTATGATTGAAGTTTATTTTTATTATTTTAAAGTTTATTTTTATTATTATTATTTTGAGAGAGACAAGTGGGAGAGGGGCAGAGAGAGGGACAGAGAGAATCCCAAGCAGGTTCCTTGCCCAGCATGGAGCCCAATGCAGAGATCAATCTCATGACCCTGGGATCATGACCTGAGCTGAAATCAAGAGTCAGACACTTAACCAACCGAGCCACCCAAGTGCCCCTCAACATAACCGTTTAGATGTCATTTACTGTCTTTCTGTTTCTGTAGTTTCCTTTAAAAAGTCATTATTAGACTTATTATTGCTCTCTTGAAAGTAATGTGGCCCTTTTCTTTGGTTGCTTTGAAGCTTTGCAGTTTGCTTTCAATTTTCTACAATTTGGCCATGTTTCCTTCATTTTTTAAAAATGTATTTTTCATAGTTATTTTGAAACAACAGTCCTTGTCTGCTGACTCCAGTACCTGGATTGTTTCTGGATCAGCCTCTATTGATTTATATTTTCCCAATTTGTAACTTCTCCTATTTCTTTGCATGTCTAGTAATTTTTTATTGTTTGCTGGATATTGTTAATGACACTTTGTAGATGCTCTTGATTATTCTTCTGACTATTAAGTTTTGTAATGGCAGACAGTTACAGGGCTAATCACCTTGATCCCATGAAGGGTAGGTTTTAAATTTTATAAGGGCAGGTCTATTTCAATTTTTCACTTACTCCTAAGGTGTAACTCTTCCTCTTAGTGTATGATACATATCATGGTGTGGAATTTCAAGGGTATTGGTTGAAAACAGGTTTTTCCCAAGGTCACTCCACTATGGATAAGTCCAAAAACCAACCTTCAATTCTTAGAATGTGTGTCTTCTGAAACTTTTCGTGCAAACCCTCACCTTTCAGTAGCTATTCTCTGCTAATCCTCCTAGTGACTTCTGCATAGGTGCAGGTTAGGTGTTATTCAAAGACCTGAGGGAAATTTTTAGGCAGATTTTGTGGACTTTTCTGGGACTCTTTCCTTTCCATTAAAAGAGCATTAAGGTTAGCACCTGTGTTCTTTCAACATGCACCCAGCACTTTTTGAGGCTTTCCTTACTTTATGGCACCACAAGACATTCCATGACCATCTTGTATTTTCTCTGCCCTAGCCCTAGAATTAGCCACTTTCCCAGGGAGCCCTGGTTACAACCCTTCCCCCACCCCATTTTTGAGAACGGTATTTAAAAACCAAGATCTACCATGTTGATTGACTTGTGAATATTGAACCAGTCCTCCAGCCCACGAATAACTCCTGCTTGATGATGGTGAATAATTCTTTTAATGTACTTGAATTTGATTTGCTAGCATCTTGTGGAGAATTTCTGCATCCAGGTTCATCAGGGATATTGGCCTGTAATTCTCCTTTTGAGTGAGGCCTTTGTCTAGTTTTGGAATCAAGGTAATGCTGGCTTCGTAGAATGAGTTTGGAAGCTTTCCTTCCATTTCTTTCTTTTTTTTTTTTTTTGGAACAGTTTGAGAGTAAAGGTATTAACTCTTTTTCTTTGTTTGTCTTTTCTCCCCTCAGAGAGTCCCCCTTAAAATTTCTTGCAGGGCTCGTGTAGTGGTCATGAATTCCTTTAATTTTTGTTTGTCTGGGAAACTTTTAATCTCTCCTGCTATTTCGAATGATAGCCTTGCTGGATAAAGAATTCTTGGCTCCATATTTTCCAATTCAGCACATTGAATATATCCCGCCACTGCTTTCTGGCCTGCCAAGTTTCTGTGGACAGGGCTGCTACAAACCTGATTTGTCTTCCCTTGTAGGTTAAGGACATTTTTTTCCCCCTTGCTGCTTTCATGATTCTTTCCTTGCCTGAGTATTTTGTGAATTTGACTATGATATGCCTTGCTGATGGTCGGTTTTTGTTGAATCTTATGGGAGCCCTCTGTGCTTCCTGGATTTTGATGTCTGTGTCTTTCCCCAGGTTAGGAAAGTTTTCTGCTATGATTTGCTCACATAACCCTTCTATCCCTATTTCTCTCTCTTCTTCTTCTGGGACCCCTATGATTCTGATGTTGTTCCTTTTTAATGAGTCACTGATTTCTCTGAATCTTAAATCGTGCTCTTTTGCCTTAGTTTCCCTCTTTTTTTCTGCTTCATTATTCTCCATAAGATTGTCCTCTATATCACTGACTTGTTGTTCTGCCTCATCTATCTTTGCTGCTGTGGCATCCATTGGAGATTGCAGCTCAGTTATAGAATTTTTTTTTATTTCATCCTGACTAGCTTTTACTTCTTTTATCTCCACAGAGAGGGATTCTAATCTATTTTCACCCCCAGCTAGTATTCTTATTATCGTGATTCTAAATTCTGGTTCAGACATCTTGCTTGTATCTGTGTTGATTAATTCCCTGTCTGTCATTTCTTCCTGTTCTTTCTTTTGGGGTGAATTCCTTCGTTTTGCCATTTTGAAGAAAGAAAAAGAATTAAGGTAAAAACAAATTAAAATTAAAAATTAAAAACAAAACACACACACACACAAATCAAATAAATGATGCTAGATCCTAGGTGTGTTTTGGTCTGGTTGTTGAAAGGTGCTTGATAGATTAGAGAAAAAAGGGGAGAAAATAAAAAAGGAAAATGTTTGAAAATTTGAGAAAATGAATACAATAAAATAGAATAAAATGAAATGATGGAAGTAAAATAGAATTTGAAAATTTACAAAAAAATAAAAAATATGGTAGAAAAAAATAAAGAAAATATTTTTTTTAATTTTTTTTTCAACGTTTTTTATTTATTTTGGGACAGAGAGAGAGACAGAGCATGAACGGGGGAGGGGCAGAGAGAGAGGGAGACACAGAATCGGAAACAGGCTCCAGGCTCCGAGCCATCAGCCCAGAGCCTGACGCGGGGCTCGAACTCACGGACCGCGAGATCGTGACCTGGCTGAAGTCGGACGCTTAACCGACTGCGCCACCCAGGCGCCCCAAGAAAATATTTTAATAAAAATTGAAAATAAAAATAAATTTTTTCTTTCTGTATTCAAAAAAAAGAAAAGAAACGAAAAGAAAAAAAAAAGAAAACTGAATAGATGGACCAGTGAACAGACTAAAATATGATTGAAATTACATCGTTTTCTCCTAAAAGTCACTATGAAGCATTTTATAGTCCGTAGACTAAGCAGGTGGAGAGACTTGTGTGTGGTTCCTGAAGAGTGAGGTTGGCCCTGTTGGGCGGGGCTTGGTGTGACGGCTCCGTTCTCCACTAGGTGGCGCTGCTTAGTTTACTGGGGTGAATTGTGGCGCTCGTAGGTGTGTATGCGCATGCGCGGGAGGGGTGAAAAAATGGCATCTACCCAGGCTCTAGTATCGGAATTCTGTGTCTCCCCGAGCAGCAATCGCCCGCCTGTCCTTTGTCTTCGGCTTCCATCCACTCCCCGCTCTTTCCCTGTCCGTGAGCAAGCCATCAGGCTGCAGGCGGCACCTCCCTGCTGAGTTTTATCGCAGATGCGGCTTTGTTTCCCGACCCCTCGCTTCTGAGGGGCTGCGGTTTTGTCCCGCTCACACCTTCTGGGGGAGGGTCTCACCGAGCAATGGCCGGTGCCGGCGGCACCCAGGACCGTTCGCGGGACTGTGCCGCCCCCGATGCCCAGAGACTGCGGCTGGGCGCCACCCCGCCCCGGAAAAAGCTCCCATGATCTGTAGCAGCAGCGTTTCAGAGATTACGGAAAATCGCGACACGCGTCTGGCACCAGGTTTCCCCTTAACGCCCTTGTTCCGGCACCAGCGAATGTGGCTGTTCTCCGGTCTGCCGGCACCTTTGCCTGTGTGGGGGCCGCACGGCCTCTACCGGCGGTCCTCCCAGCAGGGGAACCGCCTCTCCCCGTGTGGCCCGAAGCCCCCCGGACTCCACTCTGCTCCTGGGGATTCGCCCTTCCCACCAGAGCACCCCCAGGTATGGAACTGGACAGTTTCAGACTCTGCGCTCCCCCTGTTTGTAGATTCGTATTGGCATTTAAACCCTCTCCTTTCTCCCTTTTTAGTTCAGCCCCTGCGGCTGTTTCCACTTTTCCACTTTCTCTCCAGCTGCTTTGGGGGTGGGGGTGCTTTTCCCGTATTCTCCCCCCATCTCCGTCCCTTCTCTGCAAGCAAAAGCAGTTCCCTGCCCTCTGTGGCTTCTTTCTCCCCCAGTTCATCTCTCTGTGCCATGTACCTGGTGAGTTCTGTGGTTTAGGTCGTGCAGATTGTTGTGTTAATCCTCGAGTCAGTTTTCTAGATGTGCAGAATGGTTTAGAGTTGGTCTGGCTGATTTCATGGATGTGAGATGCAAAAAAAAACCACCAAAAAACCAACTTCCATGCTGTTCCGCCATCTTGGCTCCTCCCCGGTATTAACTCTTTTTTTAAATGTCTGGTAGAATTCCCATGGGAAGCCATCTGGCCCAGGATTCTTGTTTGTTGGGAGATTTTTGATTACTGATTCAATTTCTTTGCTAGTTATGGGTCTCTTCAGATTTTCTACATCTTCCTGTTTCAGTTTTGGTAGTTTGTGAGTTTCTAGGAATTTGTCCATGTCTTCCAGGTTGCACATATGTATATGTTGGCATCTCCTTTTTCATAATATTCTCTTATAAATTGTTTATATTTCTATGGTATTGGTTGTGATCTCTCCTCTTTCACTCATGGTTTTATCTGTTTGCTTCCTTTGTCTTTTCTTTTTGATGAGTCTAGCTAAGGGTTTATCAATTTTGTTTATTCTTTCAAAGAACCAGCTCTTAGTTTCACTGATCTGTTCTAAAGGCAGCCTGTGGAATGGGAGAAGATATTTGCAAACAACATATCTGATAAAGGATTAGTATACAAAATCTATAAAGAACTTATCAAACTCAACACCCAAAACCAAACAACCCAGTTAAGAAATGGGCAGAAGACACGAATAGACACTTTTCCAAAGACATCCAGATGCTAACAGACACATAAAAGATGCTCAACATCACTCATCATCGGGGAAAAACAAATCAAAACCGTGATGAGATGCCACCTCACAGCTGTCAGAATGGCTAAAATTAACAACATGAGGAACAACAGGTGTTGGCGAGGATGCAGAGAAAGGGGAACCCTCTTGCATTGCTGGTGAGATGCAAACTGGTGCAGTCACTCTGGAAAACAGTGTGGAGGTTCCTCAAAAACACTAAAACTAGCACTACCCTACACTCCAGCAATTTCACTATTAGGTATTTACCCAAAGGATACAAAAAATACAGATTTGAATGGGGTATATGTACCCCAATGTTTATAGTAGCATTATCAACTATAGCCAAACTATGGAGAGAGTCAAAATGTCCATCAACTGAAGAATGGATACAGAAGGTGGTGTGTGTGTGTGTGTGTGTGTGTGTGTGTGTGTGTGTGTTTGTAGTGGAGTATTATTCAGCCATCGTTTGTAATGATGTGGATCGAGCTGGAATGTGTTATGTGAAGTAAAATAAGTCAATCAGAGAATGACGAATAAATGATTTCACTCATATGTGGAATTTAAGAATCAAAATAGATGAACACATGTGAAGGGAGGGAAAAGAGAAGAAAGGGAAACAAACCATAAGACTCTTAATGATAGAGAACAAACTGAGGGTTGATGGAGGGAGGCGGGTAGGAGATGGGCTGGATGGGTGATGGGTATTGAGGAGGGCACTTGTGATGAGCACCAAGTGTTATATGTAAGTGATGAATCACTGAATTCTACTTCTAAAACCAATATTCCACTGTATATTAACGAATTCAAATTTAAGTTAAAAGAAAGAAAACCCAAGATCTAGGTGCTATACCTCCAATTTGAATTCATTACCACAAGCAAGGAAAGAAAAAGGTCCATTCTAGCCTTTCTCTTTCCTTGCTTGTACTATCTTTGGCAGTGACCATGAGAAACTGGCTTTAATGATCTTTAATGACCTATAATATATATACTTAGTTGTCCAGCTTTAGTATATATATAAAGCGGTCTCAGAATTGCTAACCCGTACCCTTGAGAGAAACAAATTTATTAACTCTAGTACAGAATTTGTGTACAGTTATTTTTGCTTTTAGTCTTACAGTATCAGGTCAAAATATATTTTTCCTAAGTAAGTTAGATTTCCTCTCCACACCCTTCAGTGTTGTTTGGTTATTCATTTGTAATACAGTGAGCTGCATTCATCATAGTCTGCATTCCATTTTGTGTTTCCTCTGCTACCTAGTGACTATATTTTGTTCTAACCTATAATAATATTCACTCTTTGTGCTGTAATGTTCCACATGTAATGTAATGTTTTGAAAAATACAGAGATATTTGTATCCATCAACACAGTCATGCTATTGGGTAGTTCCAAAATTTCCAAATTCCCTTGTGCTGTGCCTTTGTAGTAATCTTATTTCCACCTCTTACCCCTAGTAACTCCTGATTTGTTGTCCTTCCCTACAGTCATGTCTTTTCCAGAATGTCATACAATGGAATCATACATGTGGCTTTTTGTCTTTTTCACTTAGCAAATTGAGTTTGATTAAAATTGAGGTATAATTTACATGCAATGCAATGTACAAATCTTAAGTGTACAGTTCAATGCATGTTGACAAATGCATATATCTGTGTAACTTATACTCCTGCCAAGACATAGAATATTTTTCTCATCCTGTAAAGTTCCTGGTTGTCCTTTCCCAGTCAATCCCAGCTACTGCCTCACCTCCCCGCCTCAAATTTAGATGCAACCACTCTTCTTCCCCCCAAACCCCCTCACAGATTAGATTCTGCCTGTTCTAGAAATCTGTATAAATAGAATCATACAGTATTTACTCTTCTGTGTCCGGCTTGTTTTGCTTGGTATAATTCTCAGTTAAGTTTAATTCACAATAAAAAATGAGATACATATATAGTGTTTCCTATATACCAGGCAGTCTCTCAAGTGCTTACATATTTTAACTAATTGGATCCTCAGTACAAGTTTACAAAGCACTCTCATTGTTTCCATCTTACAAATGAAAAAAACTTGGGCACAAAATGTTTGTTACTTGTCTGAGGTAACCAGGCAATTAAGTGGTAAGGTCTAGACTTGACCTCAAATGGTCTCTCTCCAGAGTCCATACTCTTAATCTCTATGCAATAGAACAGAACACTGCCTTTGTACCAGGCATGGCTTGTGGCACAGGATCTACGGTGGTGAATCAAATGCACAGTCCTTGCTTTCATGGTGTTTATAATTTAGTGAGGGTTGGGATGGGGAATAAGTATTAGTCAAATAAAGAAGTATATATAGAAAGTCAGATGATAAGTGCTACTGAGATAAAGAACTCCTAATAAAGATAGAAATGTGGGAATTGGTGACTTGCTCATTATATATGGAGTGGGAATGAAACCTTTCAGTCAGGAGACATTTTGGCAGAAACCTAAGTGAGCTGAAAGAGTGAGCTACGTAGCTACGTTGGGAATATTAGTCTAGGCAGTACAGAGACCCTGATATTGAACTGTGCTGGGGTGATGGGGCTACAGCAAGACAAGTGTGACTAGAGTATAGGAAGTAAACCGGACTGGTGGAAGGGGGGGGGGTCAGATCTACAGTGGATCCTGATTGTTTGGGGCCTTGTAGGAAATGGTAAAGACCATTCATTATACTCTTAGTACCTTGGTGTATCACTATACCAGAACAATTGCAGGCAGGATGCAGGGAAACCAAAAGGTAATAGTGCATATTCAGTGACTGGAAGAAGAACAAGGAAGAAGAGGAAAGAGGAGGGAGTGATTATTGAAGTTTTGGAGCATAGTGGGAAGAGGGGAGAAGGCTGCACTACATGGGCTGAGAAGAGGCCCAGGATAGCACCCAGATCCCAGTTCTCTTGTGGGGAAATGGTGTGGTATGTACTCATTCTCCTCCATCCCTCTGATCTCCTACCTGGGCTCTCCACTGACCAACCCAAACAGAAGCCCAAAGGCAAATGAGCCCAAGGATATAGCCCATTAACCTCTCTAGGCACAGAGAGGGAAGAGTAGGGTACCAATGGTTTCCATTCCGTGTTTCTTATACACAGTGCTCCTCTACAGTGTGATTCCTTATGCACGCCTCAAAGGGTGTGTGTCTTCTGAAGAGGTTCCATTTTGTGATATTCCTAGGGCTTTCCCTTAGTGTGAATTGTCATACTATTGTGATAATTGTGACTCACTGGAGATATCATGACAGGCTTCCCTTTAGCCAATGCATTCCTCCTGTTGCTCCCCAGTAGGTAATTTTTTTCTGTGAGAGTTTTACCACATAGGCTGCACTTGATAGGGCTTCTCTCCACAGTTAGTTAACATGTGGGCTATTGAATATTATTCCATGTTGATTAGATTAGAAGGAGGGCCTGCTGAAGGCCTTCCCTCACTGAGTCATGGCCAGGCTCCAAAATGGTCCCCAGTAGTTTCTGTCTCCTTTTATGCATACCTTGTGTAGTTCCCTCCCACATCGAGTCAGGATTGGTCCAGGTGACCAACACAATATAGATGAAGAGACAATATATCCTTCTGAGACTAGGTCATAAAAGACATTGTGGCTTCTGCATTGGCTCTTTTGGATCACTTTATTTGGAGAGAACCTGCTGCCATATTGTAAAGACACTCATCACTGTGGAGAGGCCTACATGGCGAGGGACTGCAGGTCCCATGCCAACAACTGGCACTAGTTTGTCAGGCATGTGAATAATCAACCTTCAAAGTGGACCCTTCATTCCTAAAGACTTCAGATGATGGTAGTTCTAGTTGGCATATTGATTGCAACCTCATGAGGGAGCGAGAATTAGAATTACGTAGCTAATTCATTTCTGAACTCCTGACCTACATAAATTGTGAGATAATAAAGGTTTGTTGCTTTAAAGGACTACGTTTTGGGGTTAATTTGTTATGCAAAGATAATTTCTGCATCCAGTATGAATTGCCAAGATGTCTGAGGTTGAGAAATCAATGGATTCTTTCCCATAGTCACTGCATTCCTATCTACCTATTATGAATTCTCTTGTGCACAGAAAGGTAAGAGTTAGTGGTGAAAGATTTTCCGCAATGACTACATTTGTAGGGTTTCTCTCCAGTGTGAGTTCTCACATGTTTCTTAACAGACGAGAGATTGTTAAATGCTTTCCCACAGTCACTACATTCATAAGGTTTCTCTCCATTATGTATTCTCTTGTGCACAGTAAGAGAAAAGCTACTGCTGAAGGACTTTCCACACTGATCACACTCATAGGGTTTTTCTCCAGTATGAGTTCTCACGTGCTGTGTCAGATGTGAGCTCTTCCTAAAGGCTTTCCCACAGTCATGGCACTCATAGGGTTTCTCCCCCGTATGAATTCTGTGATGCACAGTAAGGGAGGACCTTGTGCTGAAGGCCTTCCCACACTGCTTACATTCATAATGATTCTCCCCGGTATGAACTCCCTTGTGCCTTTTGAGGATACACCTAGTGCGGAAGACGTGGAAACACTGATTACATTCGTAGGGTTTTTCTCCAGTGTGAATTCTCACGTGCAGCCTCAGGGATGAGGGATCATTGAAGGCTTTGCCACAGTCCGTGCATTCATAGGGCTTCTCCCCATTGTGTATCCTCTTGTGAATGGTCAGGTAGGATCTACTGCTGAAGGACTTGCCACACTGATTACAGTCATAGGGTTTTTCTCCAGTATGAATTCTCTTGTGCTGAGTGAGGTTAGATTTTGTGCTGAAGACTTTAAAGCACTGATTACATTCATTGACTTTCACTGCAAGATGATTTCTTTCCTGTTAAGAGACAAATGATAACTATAATTTGTATTATTTTATTTTTAAAAGTTTTATTTATTTTGAGACAGAGAGAGAGAACAAATGGGGGAGGGGCAGAGAGGGAGAGAGAGGATCCCAAGCAGGCTCTGTGCTGTCAGCAGAGCCCGATGCAGGGCTCAAACTCATAAACTGTGAGATCATGACCTGAGCTGAAGTCAAAAGTCAGATGCTTAACCAACTGAGCCACCCAGGCACCCCTATAATTTGTAATTTTTTTGTTTATTTATTTTGAGAGAGAGAGAGAGAGAGAGAGAGAGAATGAGAATGTTCTTGTGGGGGAGGGGCAGAGAGGGGGAGAGGGAGAAAGAATCCCAAGCACGCTCCATGTTGTCAGTGCTGAGCCCAATGTGGGGCTCAATCCCACGAACTGTGAGATCATGACCTGAGCCGAAATCCAGAGTCTGATGCTTAACTGCCTGAGCCACCCAGGTGCCCCTAATTTGTAATATTTTATTTTATTTTATTTTATTTTATTTTATTTTATTTTTTTATTACTTTTAATGTTTATTTATTTTTGAGAGACAGAGTGTGAGTGAGAGAGCGGCAGAGAGAAAGAGAGGGAGACAGAGGATCTGAAGAGGGCTCTGTGCTGTCATCAGTGAGCTCAATGCGGGGCTTGATCTCACAAACCACGAGATCATGACCTGAGCTGAAGCTGGATGCTCAACCAACTGAGCCACCTAGGCGCCCACAATTTGTAATGTTTTTTTAATGTTTATTTATTTTTTGAGAGGCAGAGAGAGAGAGAGAGAGAGTGTGTGTGTGAGCAGGGGAGGGGCAGAGAGAGAGGGAGTCACTGAAACCTAAGCAGGCTCCAGGCTCTGAGCTGTCAGCACAGAGCCTGACGTGGGGCTCGAACTCACAAACTGCAAGATCATGACCTGAGCTGAAGTCGGACGCTTAACCGACTGAGCCACCCAGACACCCCTGTAATATTTTAAATATTCAAGACTGTTGTAGGAATTCTCTCTTCCAGCAATTCAGTCATATATAACATTATTATAATTGGTGTTTTTGCTACTTTGAGTATTTGTATAGGGTTCCTGCTAGTTTGAATGATTAGAAGCTAAAAAACATGGCTGTGGTGCCATAGGCCTTATCATATTCAGAGAGCATTTTTCTGATAGGCTTAATACCAGCTTATGTTTGAAACCTCAATATCTGAGTCACATTTACGGAAACAGAGAGATGCTCAGGGAAGAAATAATTGTGGAGATAACTTATATTTTTCTCCAAATTCACAATAGTTTCATGGTATTTCTCCAGAGGCACTGAGAATGACTCTCTTGGGAACTTTGTAGTTTTTCTAATTTATGGCATTTTCCTACTGTGGAAAATCGGCAATCTTACCATTTAAAAAAAAGTTATTTATGTATTTTGAGAGAGAGAGTACAAGCAGGGGAGGACCATAGAGAGAAGGAGAGAGAGAAAACCCCAAGCAGGCTCCACACTGACAGAGCAGAGCCCATTGTGGGGCTCAAACTCACGAACCATGAGATCATGACCTGAGCTGAAATCAAGTGTTGGATGCTTAGCCAACTGAGCCACCCAGGCACCCCAGCAGTCTTACCATTTTTACACCTTTGTGTTGCTCTTGTCTGAAAACATGCTGCTTAGAAGTTAACCCTTTGGCTCTAAGTAGAGTCTCCAAATCTGAAACAAATTGAAAAGAAATTTCAGTCTGTGGAGAAAATAATAGATAAAATGCACATATTAGTGAAGGCAGACCCTAAGGGATTAGGGTTTTTCAGAAGGTTTGCAATGAAAGAGTTACAGGTATAAACATTGTAGGTATTAAAAAAAAAAAAGACTCTAGGAAGGTTGAGACTGATGCTGACAGAGGAAGGAATTGTCAGGAATGTAAAGTGGGAAGGGACTGAACAAGGATCTCACGTGACACTTACATGTAATAAGGAAAATAGACGTGCTTTTGTTCTTCCTCTGAGGCTAAGGTGTGACGTGATGAAAAGAGAATTAAAGAGGAAGCAAAGAAGGTGCACAAGGAGGCTTATCCCAAAGGCTTTGGATCTTGTCAGAAAAAAAAGGGGCGGGTGATTTTCCAAAGCTCCCTGATTGGCATTTCTTAACGTAATACTCCAAATTCCCAAGCCACAGGCCAGAGATGATCCTCATGAGGACTCATAATCCAGCTGGTGCTCACCTGGAAAGCTGCCTGGGAGAATTCCAGTCTCCTCTGTCACCACTTTACCTTTTTGCTCCAATCTGGAGACCACACCAGGCTTACCAACTTGATTTCCTACACATAAAGGAAAGACACAGTATGAAGGGGGACTCTCCAGGGGAAAATGAGCCCCACCATGGAACTGAAGCCCATACTTCTGAGGATAAGCAGGTGCAGCTTTAGGAACACTGGGGTAATGATCCCTAAATTCTAATAAATAGAGTAACTCCTCTTTCATAGTGAAAAAACAAATTAAGCATCCTCAGTCAATATCCAGGGTGTCTGGGGGAATAATGAGTCCCAGAGGCTAATGCCCAAGCTGAAATACAGATTTTAAGAGCCCCAAAGCTTTCATGCACAGAGAATATAAAGTTAGGGCCGGGAATATATCTTTAGTTCATAGGGAAGGCATTAGACTGTAAGCTCCGCAACGGTAGGGACCACTCTATCTGGTTCACCACTGTATGCCTAACTCTTAGCATAGACCTAGGAACATGAAGGTGCTTAAGGAAGACTTCTGCGAGGTGATGCCAGCAAAAATGGTGGGGTAGGGAACTCCACAAAAAGTAGCAAATAAAGGGGTAAAAACTGTTCGAATTAACTTTGATGGAACTCTGGAAAGTTATCAAAAGCTTCCAGCAATGAGGAGAATGCTTAATTAAGACAACACAGCTGAATCTGTAAGAGAGCCCTGTGGCCTCTGAGCTGACCATCGCCCCATCTGCTTCCCCCCTCAGCAGCCACCTTAAAGACAATAAGCTGTGCTCCTAGTACTAGTGGAAGGAAGACCAGGACAAATGTTATTTTGAGAGAACTTTGGTTGTCTATTTGGACCTTCCTGGTGGCTCCCAGAAGGACTGGCTCAGAGGGCTTGCTTTTATTTTGACTAACTCCAAACTCTCCCGGAGTTAAAGTGCTATGGGGGTGGAGGGCTGGGGCATGTGCTGAATACATTTAAATGTATTAGCTACTGCTGCCTGGGGCAAAGGAAAATTGCTGAATAAGACTAACCAGAAAGTCTCAGAGGAAAAGTAGGGAACAAGATACTTTGGGGGAAAGGGGCTTTGAAATGCTCCCATGTAGTCCTAGGAATGTGGAAGGCCATGTGCATACCCAGGGTTGGGTGTATGCTCAGAAAACATCTGAAAAGGTAGTAAACCTTCACCTTTGACTGGCCTTCAGGTTTTGTACAAGCAGGAAGTGAAGGCTAAGGCCAGGTTGTAACCTGATTGGTTTTTAAAGGCATGCTCCTACATACACAGAGACCGTGTGCAAAGACTGGGAGTTTGGGGTTCCAGGAATTTAAGGAAATCTCTGATAAAACACTAACTGATCATTAGCCTAACAAAATAGAGATTGCAGTGGCCACACATGGCAAATACAGACATAACAAAATTCGTTCAGAAAATGTCACCAAACAACACCAACTACAACAAGTGACAACAACAAACCATGGGGATGCGGGAATCTCTGATTTACAGAATTGCCAGGACATTCCAAATGTAGAGTTTTCAACAATTTATGAGGCATGCAAAGAAACAAAAAAGCATGGTCCATTATAGGGAAAGGAAATTAATAGAAACTGTCCCTGAGGAAGAGACTCACTGGACAAAGATTTCAACTGTTTTAAGCATGCACAAAGAGCTAAAAGAAACTGTGAGAACGGGTTCTCAAGAAATAGTGAAAGAAATTGTAAAAAGGAACCAAACAGAAATTATGGAGTTGAAAAGTACAATAAATTGAAACGAAATATTCACTACTGAAATTTATTGGCGGACTTGATCTGGTGGGAAAAAGAATCAGTGAACTTGAAGATAGATCAATTGAGATCGCCCAATTTGAAGCCCACAGAGGAAAAAAGAAAACAAAAATAGAGCAGAGCATAAGAAACCTGTGGGACAACATCCAACTTTCCAACATATGCATAATGGAGTTCTTGAAGGAGAGGACACAGAGAGAGGCAGAAACATTGTTTTAAAAAGCAAATGGCCAAAATATTCCCTGAACTGCAGAAAGTCATGAATCTACACACTGAAGAAACTTAACATCAAAGAGGATCAATTCAAAGAGACCAAACTGAGACACATTATAATCAAACTGTTGAAAGCTCAAGACTAAGAGAGTAGCCTGAAAGTAGCAAGAGAATTTTTGGTTTTTCACATACATGGGATCATCTTTGATAAGATGAACAGCTGATTTCTTGTCAGAAATTGTAGAGGCCGTAAAGCAATAGGATGACATATTCCAAGTGCTGAAAGAAAAAACCTGTCATCATTAATTCTATACACAGCAAAACTATCCTTCAAGAATATGAAAAGACAATACACAGAAGGGGTGAAGATATTTGCAAACCAGGTATTTGATAAGGGTCTAGCATCCAGAATATATAAGGAACTCTTAGAAGTCCACAATAAAAAGGCAAACGACCCCACCCTCCACTCTCCAGGATGGGCAAAGGACATGTATACAAATTTTTTCCAAAAAAGATATACAAATGGCTAACAAGCACATAAAAAGATGACCTGTGTCATTATTCTTTAGGGAAATGCAAATGAAAACCAAGCATTCCCACATTACTTGTGCACCAGTACCATGGAGAAAATGTGGGAAGCTCCTCAAAAAGTTAATCATAGAATGACCATATGACCCAGAAATTCCATTTCTAGGTATACATACAAGAGAACTGAAAACAAGTGTTCAAGCAAAAATGTACATGGATGTTCATAGCACAGCACTCTTCACAATAGCCAAAAGGTGGCCGCAACACAAATGTCCATCGACTGATGAGTGGGGACACAAACAGTGTCCACACACACAACGGAATGATGTTCAGCCAGAAAAAGGAATAACGTTCTGATACAAGCTACCACATGGCTGAACCCTGAAAACATTCTGCTAAGCCAAAGAAGCCAGATCCAAAAGGCTATGGATTGTAGGATTCCATTTACATGCAATATCCAGAAGAGGTAAAACCATAGAGACAGAAAGTAGATCAGCGGTAGCCAGCGGCCGGAGTAGGTGGGAAAGGGGAGTGGCCACTTAATGATGACAGGGTTTATTTTGGTGCAATAAATGTTCTGGAGTTAGAGATGGTTGCACAACACTGTGGCATTACCAAAAATCACTGAATTGCACACTAAAAACGTTTTCTGTTCTGTGAGTGTTACATAGATCCAAAAAAAAAGACCTGTTATGGGACTCATAAGTAAACGCAGGGATGAGGTCAGGCTTACCGAGCGAGGCCAGGTTCCTGCAGTTCTCCTGCATCACGTCTCTGTACAGTGTTCTCTGAGAAGGGTCCAGCAGGGCCCACTCCTCCTGGGTGAACTCCACGGCCACATCCTCGAAGGTCACCGAGTGCTGAACCGTCACAAACATCACGGCTTAGGCAAGGACCATCCCCACCAAGTGGCCAGGAAAAGGGCAGAGGACGATGGGACCGGGGGCCCGGAACCCAAAGCGCAAGATGTGTGGGCGGGGTTCTGAGCTCTGCTCTCAACCGCTTCTGGGCTCAGCCTGCGGTGCTCCTCCCTGTCTGCTTATGCCCGCTCCCACGGTGAACGTGCCCCTAACACAGAGGTGATTCTCTTATTCCAGTGAGACTGCGGAGTCCTGCAAGCTGATCTCCCTCCATCTGCAGGGCTGAGTATAGGCCGGGGACATGGCGGAGATCAGAGAAACACCTGGTAAATGGGTGAGCGATTCCCCCACAGCTGTCACCAAGTACTTGAGTTTAGGACACAGTCAGGTCTTCCTCAGTCTCCCCTAAAAACCTCTCTGCAGAACGTGATGGAGACGGTGACCCTGGAGGAACCTCGGCAACGTAGAAAACGTTGACCAACACGACATTGCCTGCGGGGGCCCCTGACCCTCCATCAGATGCCCGGAGACCCGGGGCCCTCTGGACACCTGGTTTGGCCAAGAGGCTCCGGGTCACTGGAGGAGAACAAATTCAGCTTCTGGTCAAAGGAACAATGACTTGGAAAAAAGAGTAGTGACTCACCGGTAACCAGCCGGTCAGGAAGCCCTTAGCCAACCCTTCCTCCTCCGTGCGTCCGTTCCGAGGAGAGGCTGAGTACAGGGAAGGCTGAGCTGGAGAAGAAGAAAGGAGTCAGGAGAGCCCAGCACGGCTCTGTATGCCAGCACTCGCCAGTCTGGGGGCTTCCCCACCCACCTGCACGTGACCACACCCCGACACGCACACGCACGGCCACACCCATGACCACCCCACACAGTGTGGGTGGACACACACACACACACACACAGCTTTCACAGGACACGTGTCAGAGTGGCCCGGTCTCACCCAGGACCCAGGGCCAGGAAATAGGGCCAAGGGTCTTACTGACCTGGAGGAAGAGATTATTAGTCCCATTTCACAGATGAAGAAACTGAAGTTCAAGGGACACCACTGTTATTTTTCCAAGTTTACAGAAAGAATCAGAGATACGGTTCAGAGGCTCTCCCATACTCACCACACAGGTGACATCTCCACAGACACTCGAACCACCAAAATCCCAAATCCCAAGAACCACATCGGGGACCGGTGACCCCCGGGCATCTGGCTCCGCTCCGGCCTCACCGCTCGGCCCCTCCTTTCCCGCTCCGTGGTGCAGGGGCCTTTACCGCCTGGACTCTGAGGGCCCCCCGACTTACCACAAGTGGGGGGCAGAACCACGGCCGCCATCCTGTGACTCAGACAGGAATTTCCCCGGACAACGGGCAGCGGAAGAACCCGGACGCTCCTCCTCTGGTCGGCACAGCGCGCTCAGGCCGGGCCCTGGTGGAAAAGGGACAACAGGAAGCCTTCACAGCCTCTCTCCCACCGCGGGCTTCCGCGGACCAACCCATCTTAGCCTGCCCGTTGTGCCCTCCTTCAACATGCAGGTGGGGTCCCCAGTATTGGGTCTTTACTTAGCAGGTGATGAACCAGGGCTGGCGAAGCCAGAGCTCGTCCTCTTGGGTCCTAACGGTTCGACCGGGACACGCCTCCGCAGCCCCACCTAAATCCCCAGCTTCCCTGAGTCTCAGGGCACATTCTTCCCATGCAGGTGGCTGTCACAAACACATTCCCAGGTCCAACCCTTTAGTTACTGGAGATGATGACGGCTGATACTAGTCTGCCTCCCCCAGCCCCACCGCCCTCAGATGACGGGTGACGTCAGGGTGCGTGAGGACGACCCTCGGTGTTACGAGTTCGTCCCCTTCCACCTTGGGCGCCACCCTCGACCCTGTCATCACCTGACACTATTCTGCCACCTAAAACAATAGCTGAGAAAGGTCTCTCTGAATCCAGCCTCCCAAACGTTGTCCTTGTTCATGTTTTCTTTCCCTACATGTGTTTTTGTTTGTTTGTTTGTTTTTTTAGAGAGAGAGAAAGAGGGCAAGTGTGAGTTGGGGGCGGGGGTGCAGAGGGAGACAGAGAATCTCAAGCAGCATCCACACCCAGCCCAATGCGGGGCTGGAACCCACAAACCACGAGATTGTGACCTGAGCTGAAACCAAGACTCAGGTGCTTAACTGACTAAGCCAGCCAGTCACCCCTAGAAAGTTCCTTTTTATAAAAAGGGAAAGGCCAGGAAAGATACATATCCACCCCCACATCGGGCTCTATGGTGACAGCTCAGAGCCTGAAGCCTGTTTCAGATTCTGTGTCTCCCTCTCTCTGCCCCTCTCCTGCTCATGTGTGCTCTCTCTCAAAAATCAATAAACGTTAAAAAAAAAAAATTTTAAACTCCCCAAACAATTGCAATCCTCAAAACTGAAAACAAATAATGAAACAAACCTAACTGCATATCAAGTTGGAAGCATGACCATACAGAATCTGGAAAACCATGAGTCAAGCCTTCACATGACTTTAAAACAAAGTATATCGTCAATTCTGCCTGTTTCCTACTACTGATGGACATTTGAGTTGCTTCGCATCTTTTGCTGTTGGAAGTAATGCTCCCATGAGTAACCGCACGTGTACGTATTGTTTTGCATTTTGGGAGGTTTACATTCAGAGTGTATTTCCAGAGACATGGACAGCAATGCTTTCGAGTGCCAGTTTTTACATACCGTGAAGGAGAATACCATTAAGTAGATAAATCAATGTTGTTAGGAGTCAATATTTTTTGTATAACACATAAAAGATCAATATAAAATCAAAGAAGTTAAGGGAAAAAAAAAACCACTGCAAAATTAAATTAAATTAGAAATATCATGTTAAACTCATGATTTAAAAAACATGTATGTCTTGGGCACTGGCTGGCTCAGTTGGTGGAGTGTGCCACTCTTGATCTCCAGGTTGTAAGTTCGAGCTCCATGTTTGGTGTAGAGATTACTTAAAAATAAAATCTTAAAAACAAACAAACAAACAAACAAACAAACCCCAATACACATATATTTCCTAGTTATATCCAGAGAAAGGTCCTAGAAGTAATGCTACTCCAGGGGCACTTAGCACATCCAGTGTCTAGATCTCGGTTTTTATTTACTTTTAATTTTTTAAAGTTTATTTATTTATTTAAAATTTTTTTTAACGTTTATTTATTTTTGAGACAGAGAGAGACAGAGCATGAACGGGGGAGGGTCAGAGAGAGGGAGACACGGAATCTGAAACAGGCTCCAGGCTCTGAGCTGTCAGCACAGAGCCCGACGCGGGGCTCGAACCCACGGACCATGAGATCATGACCTGAGCCGAAGTCGGACGCTTCACCGACCAAGCCACCCAGGCGCCCCAAAGTTTATTTATTTTTGACAGAGAGACAGAGCATGAGTGGGGGAAGGGCAGAGAGAGACACACACAGAATCGGAAACAGGCTCCAGGCTCTGAGCTGTCAGCACAGAGCCCGACGCGGGCCTCAAACTCGCGAACCGTTAGATCATGACCTGAGCTGAAGTCAGACGTTTAAACTGACTGAGCCGCCTAGGTGCCCCTAGATCTTGGTTTTTAATATGATTCACCATGATAAGGAGCAAAGTATGCAGTAATAATGGAAAATCTCCAGTTTATGTTAAGGGGGAAAAAAAGTAAGATAAAGAAAAACGCATATAGTACTACAATGTTTTGTGGAGGCAAAGTGGAAACAAGAATATATTTGCTTGTATTTACTTAATTAAAACCTGGAAGGATAAGAATGCATGATAAACCGTGACAAGTAATTACCAGGGCGCCTGGGGAGCTCAGTTGGTTGAGCAGCCCACTCTTGATTTTAGCTCAGGTCATGATCCCAGGGTTTTGGAACCAAGCCCCACATCAGGCTCCGCTCTGAGTGTCGAGCCTGCTTGGGATTTTTCTCCCTCTCTCCCTCCCTCTCTCTCTTACTCTAAAAAAACAAAACAAAACAAAAAAACAAAACAACAACAACAACAACAACTAAACTAAAAAAAAGTAATTACCTGTAAGTCGTTCAGGGAAGAATAGGATTTTAGAACACGTGAGGACAAGATTTTATAATATATACTTTTTCATGTCGTCTTGGTTTTGCAAAGATGCAAAGAAAATGCAAAGAAAAATTTTAACGAGAATTTTAAACATTTGAGTATTTTATAAGAAAATTGAGTAATTTAGGGGCGCCTGGGTGGCTCAGTCGGTTGAGCTTCCGACTTCGGCTCAGGTCATGATCTCACAGGTTGTGAGTTCGAGCCCCGCATCAGGCTCTGTGCTGACAGCTCAGAGCCTGGAGCCTGCTCCACATTCTGTGTCTCCCCGTCTCTCTGCCCCTCCCCTGCTCATGCTCTGTCTCTCTCTGTCTCTCAATAATAAATAAACGTTAAAAAAATTTTTTTTATTAAAAAAAAAAGAAAATCGAGTAATTTATTTTTTAACCTTCACTCTTAGAGACTCCTGGTGTTTACAGCTTGAGCACAGGAAGGGTCCTGCCCAGTGGAGGCTGCCCAGACCTATTATTACCAGTTCCACAGGGTACTCACCTGATCACACAGAAATCCACGGATCCCTGAGGGCAGGTGAACCTTGAGGCTGGTTTCAATACAAACTTGAAATGGAGAGATGCTTTTCTTGCCTGGGGGGAAAAAAAAAGGCACAAAGATTGCTTTTGAGCCATTTTTATAGGAAGTAATAGTTGTTGGATACAAAGGCCGCCCATTCACAATTCATTTTTTTTTTCTTTTTTTAACTGATTTAAGATGTAACTTTTTTAAACTGATTTAAGATGGGTCCCGAGGGTCCCAGCCTGTTGGCCGGGACTGAATGTGCCCGATTCCCATCCAGCATCTGCTCCCGAATGGGAGGAAGCAGCCTTGCTCAACTCATTCCGCAGGATTAAGCTTCTGGGGCTCGTCACTTAGGGATCCCTCGGATGAGTGACTCAGCTGGCTCTGAAACAATTTCCACAGTGGATTCGGGACTTCAGGGATTTTAAGGTCCTAGATGGAGCAGGGCTGGGGCCGGTTAAGTTTCCGTAGTGGGGGGCGGTCCCGTGCATTGGAGGGCGGTGAGCAGCATCCCCGGCCCGTATCCTCTAGATGCCGTACGTGACAATCACACAGTCCCCAGATGTGGCCGGAAGTCCGGGGGAGCAGGTGGTAGAGTGGCCCGCAGGGGAGGTGACAGGACCGTGCTTTCGGAGTAGGGGACGGCGGTGTCCGGAGCTAGAGGCTGACCTGAGGAACAGCCTGAGGCCCCAGGGAAGGACTGGGGCTCGCGTGAGGGACAGAGGGATGTCGGCGTGACCCGGGGCTGCCCGAGGCCCAGCCCCTCCCTCCTGGATCGGACCCAAGATCCCCGCGGCGCATCGAGTCCCGCTCCTCACGCGGGTTCCGGCGCGCACCGGCCGGGAAGACCGGACTCGCAGCCCTGGTGCCAGACCCGCGGCTGCTCCCCGGCCGCACTTCCGCTTCCGGCCTCGGGATAGCGGCGGGAGACCCGGGCGTTCGGGGTCTCCGGGCGGTGGGCTGTGGCGGCGAGGAGGGAACGGGGCCGGGATGGGCGGAGGCGGGGAGCGAGGAGCGAGGTAATGGGGAGGGCTGCGGCGGGGGCGGGGTAAGGGGGAGTGGTTAAGGGGTGAGAGGGGGTGGGGTGGGGCAAGGGGGCGGGGCGAAGGGATTCGCTGCGGTGGGGGCGTGGTTAGGGGCGTGGTTAGGGTGGGCTGTGGCAGGGAGGGGGTTGGGGGCGGGGTGAAGGGGTGGGCTGAGGCGGGGACGGGGTAGGAGGTGTGGTTAAGAGGTGGGGGGCGGGGTAAGGGGTGGGCTGTGGTAGGGAGGGGTTGTGGGTGGGGTTGGGGCGTGGTTAAGGGGTGGCCTGCGGCGGAGGCGGGGTTGGGGCGGGTTGAAGGCGAGGACTTCGGCGGGGATGGGGTAGGAGGCGTGGTTAAGGGGTGGGCGGGGGCGGGGTTCGGTGAAGGGGTGGGCGGCGGGGGCGGGGTTGGGGGCGGGGTGAAGGGGGGACTTCGGCGGAGACGGGGTAGGAGGCAGGGTTAAGGGGTAGGCGGCGGGGGGCGGGGTAGGCTGTGGCAGGGAGGGGTTTGGGGGCGGGGTTAAGGGGTGGGCGGTTCCGGGGTTGGGGCGGGTTGAAGGGGAGGGCTTGGGCGGGGACGGGGTAGGAGGCGTGGTTAAGGGGGGAGGTGGCGGGGTTGGGGCGGGTTGAAGGGGAAGGCTTCGGCGGGGATGGGGTAGGAGGCGTGGTTAAGGGGGGAGGTGGCGGGGTTGGGGCGGGTTGAAGGGGAAGGCTTCGGCGGGGATGGGGTAGGAGGCGTGGTTAAGGGGGGAGGTGGCGGGGTTGGGGCGGGTTGAAGGGGAAGGCTTCGGCGGGGATGGGGTAGGAGGCGTGGTTAAGGGGTGGGCGGGTTCGGGGAAGGGGTGAAGGGGTGGGCTGCGGCGGGGGCGGGAGGGGCCGGGCCTCAGGCAGAGGTGCTTTAGTTTGCTTAGTTGACAAGGAAAGATGACTTTTTTGACAAATCAAAGTCCGTGAGAGGACTATGGAAAAAGTGATATACCGAAGCATTCTCTAACTTTTGTTATTGGAGAAAAAAAATCCAATGAAAATAACCAATTGAGGGAGGAATACAGTGGGTGCAGAGACAATCCTTGTATCTTAGTATGTGGTAAAGTTAGCATTTCAAATGAGCTGGAAAATGATGACTTAATAATGATTTGAGGGGAATATAGTACACATTTAAAAATTAACTGGGGGCGCCTGGGTGGCTCAGTCGTTTGAGCCTCCGACTTAGGCTCAGGTCACGATCTCCCGGTTAGTGGGTTTGAGCCCCACGTGGGGCTCTGTGCTGACAGCTCAGAGCCCAGAGGCTGCTTCAGATTCTCTCTGTTCTGCTCTCTCTCTGCCCCACCCCTGCTTGTGGTCTGTCTCTCTCTGTCTTTCAAAAATGAGTAAACATAAAAAATTCTTCTCAAATAAAAAGTAAAAATTAACTGAAGTATTCAGGAAAAAGTTCCAACTATATTCGAAAGGTAAAATTAAAAACTCTAAAAGTCAGAAGAAAACATGGAGGGATTTGTGTATAACCTAGGTATTTTACCTAAATATGAATCTTTATAGTAACTGTCACTTGGTGAAAAAAAAAAAAAACAGAGAAGGTACAATGGAAGATGACCTGAATATTTCTAAATTATGAAATGAATTTTTCACGCTAAAGGGGTGGCAGAAGACATAGAGAATGTGCTTACTGTATATGTAATAGTGGAAGAAATAGCTAGATTCAACAGCAAAAACTTTGAGGATAGCCGTTAATCCAAAGTAGGACTCCTGTTTGTGAGCTTTGATGGCTGAGGGAGGTATACATAGGGACTCTTAAAAACAGAGGAGAGAACTCCTTGATAAATAGATTAAAGAGATAAAGATAATAGTTTTGTAACTTCTGAATGAAAAACCAGAGTGGTTTATTGTTTAAAGACCTAAAAATACGTTGTGGAGACTTATGAGATAAAACCTAAGAAAGCCTGTTTCTCCTAGGACCTATTTTATTCCTTAAACCTTTTGAAGAGTGCTTGGTGGATCTTAGGAGAATGATGTAGCACTTTGGGGCAAAGATGCCACCTACTAATCTAGGACTTGAAACCAAGATGGAGACCATGACCTTGCCCTTGGTGTAGTAGACAGGGAGGAGGGTGGCCCAGACACTGCAGAACACTTCTCTCTTCTAGTCTTCACGTCCAACCCCGACACACACACACACACACACACACACACACACACACACCAGCACTACAGCACTACCACCACAAATATACCTTCAGCAAAAGCATCATCAACACCAATGCCTACAACAAGGGTGCATGGATTACTCAGATGGACAACACATATCCTGCAGTTTAGGAGAATAAAAGAAGACGACAGGCTTCCTAACAACTGCCTTTTAGGATCAGTATTTTATCTGTAGGTTTGAACTACATATTAGACTTTTTTTCTGTTAGAGGAGAGAATAAGCTAGACTCCAGAAAAACAAGACTCCACTTGTACCCATAGTTTTAAAGCTGCTATTTGGGGCGCCTGGGTGGCTCAGTCGGTTAAGCGTCCGACTTCAGCTCAGGTCACCATCTCACGGTCCATGAGTTCGAGCCCCGCGTCGGGCTCTGGGCTGATGGCTCAGAGCCTGGAGCCTGCTTCCGATTCTGTGTCTCCCTCTCTCTCTGCCCCTCCCCCGTTCATGCTCTGTCTCTCTCTGTCTCAAAAATAAAATAAACGTTAAAAAAAATTAAAAAAAAAATAAAGCTGCTATTTGACAGAAGTCAGGACATGCGTGGTCCTTTCTTTATCTCTCCCTCATGTTTTATCAGAAATGTCAAGGTTTATGATCTAGTTATAGAAAGCGATACACAATTTTCCTCATCACAAAGATTATGTGATCATTCTACTAGAAAAACAGATAAACAAGGAAAGAAAAAAAAAGAAAACGAAGTCAACTATAAGTCAGTTCATCTCTGAGAGATATTCACTATTGACATCATGGTGCATCTTCTAGCCAATTTTCCTGTTATGTGTATAAGCAGACATTATCTCACATTGATATTGCATAACAACTAAACTTAGTTTTTGCTCACAGACTCTGAACTTTCCCCCATATTCATAAATATGTAATTTTTCAAAGTTTGTTTGAGATAGAGAGAGAGAGAGGGAGGGAGGGAGAATCCTAAGCAGGATCCATACTGTCAGCTCGGACAGAGCTTGATCAGGGGCTGGAATCCACAGAACTATGAGATCATGACCCGAACTGAAACCAGGAATTGGATGCTTAACTGACTCAGCCACCCATGCACCCATAAATATGTAATTTCTAATGTCTGGAATCCTTTGAGTTTATCATGGTTACTTTAACCAGCATCCTATCAATAGTTGGGGTTTTGAAAAATTTTCAGTATTATACATAGGTTGTAATGAACATCAGTGTGCTTCCATTTCTGCTCATTTGTTGGATTATTTTCTTTGGACAAGCCCCTAGGAGAGGAATTCCTTGATAGAGGGTATGCTTAGTTTAAGACTTCTGATAAATATATTTCTAAAATTGTCTTCCAAAATTACTGTTTAAATCTAGATTCCCATCAGGAATGAAAATTAGTGAACCTGTCCCCATACTTTCTTCACAAAGGGGTATTATCACTATTTTTAATATTTGCAAATGGTTGAAGGTATTTCTTCAAGGATAAGTGTATTTTAATATATTCACAGGTGAGTTATATTTCCTCTCTGTCCATTCTTTGGGAGACTTTAACTCATCCTTGTTAATTTGTAAGCGTCCAAAAAACACATCAAGTCTATTAATCCTTGCATTTCATGTTTACCAGAAGATTTTTAGCCAAGATGTCATTTGCCTATTAATTTTGTCATGGGACTTTCTGGCAAAGGAAGTCTTTAGATTTTATGGAATCAAATTTTGCTTATATTTGCCTCAATGGCTTATGGATTTCATGTCAAATTTAGATCTTATAAAACCCACGACTATCTAAAGAATCACTTTTGGAATACCTGGGTGGCTCAGTTGGTTGGGCATCCAACTTTGGCTCAGGTCATGATTTCATCGCGAGTTCGAGTCCCGCATCGGGCTCTGTGCTGACAGCTCAGAGCCTGGAGCCTGTTTCGGGTTCTGTGTCTCCCTCTCTGTCCGCCCCTTCCCTGTTCGCGCTCTCTCTCAAAAATAAACATTAAAATAATAATAATAATAATAATAATAATAAAGAAACACTTTTTTCCTCTAGAAAATTGTGAATACATTTCTTAGATTTGAGTTTTTAATTTATCTGGAGTAGAGATGTAATTTCAACAGTTTAGTATTCTATGACAGGAAAGTGCCATTATATAAATTATGCTAGGGAAATGATCTACACAAAAGAAGATGAACCCAGAGGGTAATTGGAATCATAAGCAAATATCACAAAATATGTGTCAGATTACAGGTAACTTGTGAGCTGAATTAAATGAGAAACAAAGTGGTTCAGTGACAACAAAATAGCAAAGAAAAAATACTCAAGAAAGTATGAAGAAATTGAGAAAAACCCATGATAATCCAACCATTCAAAGTTAAGTCATTTGAGACCATTTTTGCAGTGTGCATTTATTATATTTCTAAATGCACACATATTTTCAAGTATTCATTTTTTCAATGAAAATTCATATTTTCAATATATTTTGTAGTGGATATCCACAATCACAGGATTAAGTTAGAAATTTAGGGAACTGCTGACAAAAATAGGATAGCAAATCTCCAGACCTGGAGGGTAACTAGGGGCCACCTGGAGTCATTAACTCATCAGATGAAGAAATGAGTCTTCAGAGATGAACGGTTTCAACTAATTAAGGTTACTGTGTGTTCCTTTTTCTTTCCTTCTTTCTTTTAAAAAAAATTTTAATGTTTATTTATTTTTGAGAGAGAGAGAGAGAGAGACAGATCGTGAGCAGGGGAGGGGCAGAGAGAGAGGGAGACACAGAGTCCCAAGCAGGCTCCAGGCTCCGAGCTGTCAGCACAGAGCCCAACGTGGGGCAGGAACCCAAACCACAAGCCGTGAGATGGTGACCTGAGCCGAATTCGGACACTCAACCGACTGAGCCACCCAGGCGCCCTTCCTTTTTCTTTCTCATGCTGAATTGGTGTATTGCTTCATATTTTTTGCAAAACAATACAAATCTATAGTATTTGTTTATAATAGCAATCTTTCTAGGTAAGCAAGGTGAGTGGTCAAATATTAGCTTGCTTATTTTATAAATCATTAAACTTAAACATAAATATTAATTTATGTTTAATAAATTAATTATTAAACATAATTATTGAACATAATTATTAAACATAATTAATTATGTTTAAATATTGATTAATTTAGAAGTTTGAGAAGATCTACTTCTGTAAGACATTTTGTTAAATTTTCCTGAAGGGAGAGGAAGCAGTCCGCTCTCCAGAAGGGCAGCGTTTATGTGAAAACAATTTTGGGCAAAATTATAGTGCAAGGGGAAATCAGCCCACTACTCCGAAGGGCAAAGTGCAGTGCTCTTACCATTCCAAAAAGGGAGGTTAAATTTCACTGGGGACAGACTAGGACACACTTCTGAAAGAGGTATTACAATGTGGTTTAATCACTTCATGCAAATATTAATGATATAACTTAAATTATTTGATATAAAAAGTATACAATGAAATCTGAAATAGTTCGTCGCTGTGCTCACATGGTCAAATGTTTCATAAAATTTGCAAAAGTAGGGGCGCCTGGGTGGCTCAGTCGGTTGAGCATCTGACTTCGGCTCAGGTCATGATCTCACAGCTCTTGAGTTCGAGCCCCGTGTCCGTCTCTGTGCTGACAGCTCGGAGCCTGGAGCCTGCTTCCGATTCTGTGTCTCCCTCTTTCTCTGCCCCCAACCCACTCACATTCTGCCTCTGTCTCTCTCAAAATAAATAAACATTAAAAAAAATTGCAAAAGTAAAATGTTAAAGGGGCACCTGGGTAGTTAGTTCAGTCGGTTAAGCATCTGGCTTCGGCTCAGGTCATGATCTCTCAGTTTGTGAGTTCGAGCCTTGCGTCAGGCTCTGTGCTGACAGCTCGGAGCCTGGAGCCTGCTTCCGATTCTTTGACTCCCTCTCTTTCTGCCCCTCCCCTGCTCATGCTCTGTCTCTATCTCTCTCTCTTTCAAAAATAAATAAGCATTAAAAATTTTTTTTTAAAAAGTAAAATGTTAGACCCTTCTTTCCCCCAGCTTTGTTACAGTATAACTGATAAAAATTGTATGTATTTAACTTGATGATTTGATATACATATACATTGTGATTAATCACCACAGTCAAGCTAATTTACATATTCATCACCTCACCTGCTTCCCATCTTCTTGTGTGTGTGTGTGTGTGTGTGTGTGTGTGTGTTAAGAACACTAAAGATCTACCTTCTTAGCAAACTCCAATAGGCAATTCAGCATCGTTAACTATAGTCACAGTGCTGAACTTTAGGTCTCCAGATCTGTTCATCTTGCATAACTGAAACTTGTACCCCTTGATCAACATCTCCCCCTTTGCCCTTCCTCCCACCTCCTGAAAACCACCATCATATGCTGCTTCTGTGAATTTGAATACTTTTCAGATTCCATGTGTAAGTGAGATTGTGCAGCATTTGTCTTTCTGCATTTGGTTTATTTCACTTAGATAATGTCCTTCAGATTCATCCACATTGTCTCAAATGGCAGGATTTCCTTCTTTTTTTTAAGGCTGAATAATATTCCATTTAAATATATCACACTTTCTTTATCCATTTGTCCATTGACAGAAGTTTTGGTTGTTTCCATACCTTGGCTGTTGTAAACAATGTTAAAACGAACACAGGTATATAGATATCTCTTAGAGATCTTGATTTTATTTTCTTTGGACATATACCTAGAAATGAGATTGCTAGAAATAGACATTATACCTAGAATAGACACATACCTAGAAATAGACATTATGGTGGTTCAATTTTTAATTTGGGGAGGAAATTCCACACAGTTTTTCTTTGTGGCTGCACCAATGTGCATTCCCACCAACAGTGCACAAGGGTTCACTTCCCTCCACATCCTTGCCAACACTTGTTACCCCTTATCTTTTTGATGATAGCCATTCTATCAGGTGTGGGTCTCCAGCCCCTTGTGAAGCACCTTTTACACTCTTGAAAGGCACAAAAAACAGGTATCAAAGCGAACCTAGAATCACACCTTCGGACCTCTGTATCATAATGTTACAATAAGATCTTTAAACTTAAACTTCCAAATTTTGAGAACTATAGATTCTTTTGCAGTTGTAAGAAATCATACAGAGAGATCTCGCAGAGCCTTTCCCTGGTTTCCCCCAATGGCAACATCTTGCAAAACTGTAGTACAAATACCACAGCTAGAAAATTGGCATGGGCATTGTCAAGATACAGAAGAGGTTTTTTTTTTTTAATTTTTTAAAATGTTTTTATTTACTTTTGAGACACAGAGAGACAGACCATGCGCAGGGGAGGAGCAGAAAGAGAGGGAGACACAGAATCCAAAGCAGGCTCCAGGCTCTGAGCTGTCAGCACAGAGCCCGATGTGGGGCTCCAACTCACAGACTGTGAGATCATAACCTGAGCCGAAGTCAGACGCCCGACCAACTGAACCACCCAGGCCCCCCTTGATACAGAAGAGTTTAATCACCACAGAGATCCCTTCTTTTTCCCTTTTGTAGACACGCCCACCTCCCCTCTCTGGCCATTTTTGTCCTTTACCCCTGGAAACCACTAACTCGCTTTCCTTCTGCATAATTTTACCATTTAAACAGTGTTATACAAATAGAACCACACAGTATGTAACCTTTTGGAATTGGCTTTTTTTTCACCCCCCACTAAACATAATATTCTGGAGATTGATCTAGGTCATTGCATGCATCAACAGTTTGTTTCTTTCTGTGGTTGAGTGGTGTTCAATGGTATGCACCATGTTACTCTATTTAACCATTCACCCCCTGAAGTATATTGTTTTGTTTCTTGGCTATTAAGAATAAAGATTTTCAATAAACACTTGTGTACATATTTTTGTGTGAACGTACATCTGAATTTCTTTGGGATACATGGAGATTAAATTTTTGTTGTTGTTGAAATAATTATAGACTCCAGCAGTTATGGAAAGAGTAGAGAGTTCCATGTACTCATCACTCAGTAAGTCTCATTGTCCCTCTGTTTCAGGGTCAAGCAGAGGGGACAGAATGAATGCCAGATGGGTGACAGGTCACCAGCCCGTGTAACTTCTGGCATTAAAGGGTAACACTTCACATGCCTGTCGTCTTCCACTATTTTTAATATTTGTAAACGGTTGGGGAATGCATTTCTCCAAGGCTGAATAAGGCAATCACGTGCTTTTGGCAACTTTCTACATCCTGAATTCAATGCCAACTTTTTCTTCTTTTTTAACTTTCTTACTCTTTGACATTTTGTAGGTAATCTGTCTTATCTCTGTGGTTGCTGTGGGGAAGAAAAAAAACACTCTGCAAATTTACCACCATATACCTGTGGGTGGATTGATTTTTATTCTACTTAGCACTCCCTGGGCGTCTTAAAACTGAAACAAACAAATGACGGCTCCAGTTTTGGAAATGTCACTCCTGTAATTTTTTTTTTTTTTTTGAATTTGGATATTCTTTCACTCATTCTCTTGTTTCCTTCTGGAACTTCCTTGAGTGGTGCCAACCACTCCGTATCTTATTTTCTTCTCTTTCTTCACTCTTCTGTGTTCATGGTACATGTCTTACTATTTTCCAGCTTGCCATTTCTCCAATCACTGTGTTCTGTTTAGGTCCTAGTATTCTGTGTATTTAATTTATGTAATGTATTTCCATTAATATATATTTGGCTTGCATATTTTTTTAAGTTTATTTATTTTGAGAGAGAGAGAGACAGCGAGAGCACTTGAGCAGGCGAAAGGCAGAGAGAAAGGAGAGAGAGAGAGAATCCCAAGCGGGATCCACACTGTCAGTGCAGAGCCCGGTGCCGGGCTTGAACTCCCAAAATGCGAGATTGTGACCCGAGCTGGAACCAAGAATCGGAGACTTAATTGACTGAGCCACCCAGGTGCCCCTGTTTTCATACATCTAATGTTACGGATCATACACGCACCTCTACGCCTGGCCCACACCTCACGAGACAGGGCTTTGCAGCCGCTTCTGAGATGCCCCCTTTGATTTTTCATTTTCTTACTCCTGCAGTTTCCTCTCTTTGTGTGCAGTTTGGCTGATCCCAGCTGCGTTTTGAGATGGTAGCCAGTGTATACAAGGATGGAGACGTGGCCGTTGGTGGGTTTTTCTCCCCTTCACACATTTCTCCCATATAGTGGGAACAGTGGGCCTAGCAGGGATGTCATTTTCCAGCAGTAAGTGCCTTTTATTTATTTTCTGCTTGATTATTATGATGGAAGGTACCTAGGTGGTTTGTAGATGGATGGACCGAGGCTCTACACATCACCTTCCTGTCCTTCCCCCTGCACCCCCACATCCCAGACCGTCCATATTTCCTCTCTTCCCGCTGACCTTGTTTCCTTCAAAGGAGGTAAGAGAGATTTTCTGTTTTTTGTTTCTTTTTTTTTCTCTTAGTTCTCCCTTTCCAGGGCCGGAGGCTTTGCGAGAGAGTGCTGCCCACCAACCAGTACGCTCTACCTCCCTGCCCCCTATCCCGCCTCAGCTTCCAACACTCAAACACTCTTTCGACTTGGGGTAAAGCTCTTGTTATGGGCTGAATCGTGCCCCCCACCCCACCAAGATATATCGCCCCAAATGCACACGAGAAGTATCTGTGGGACAGATGGATTCTTAATGGGCCCTTCCTGATGGGAAGTCAGAACTTGCCATGTATAGAGGAAGTGAAGGGTCACCACCCTGCTCTGGACACCCCCTACTCTGTCAGTCTGTGTCAGTGCCTGGGGGGGTCCCGTTCCTGCGTAGGTGAAGGAAGGTTCTGTGTAGGGGAATGTGCTGAGGAGATCCTAGGGAGGGGAGGCCTTTGGCATGACCCTGGGCCTTGGCTGGGGTTAGAGACCCGTGGGGGTGCTGGGGCAAGCGGGAGCCACTCAACCAAGTAGTTGACACGTAGTCCCTCTCCCTCCATGGCTAGGCCTGGCTGGGGGCCTGGACACCCACCAAGAGACCAGAGGAGGGGAACCCTCGTCAGTGGTGGGGCCGGGGGTAGGCGAAGGCAACGGGACAGGGCCTGTAGCTGTGAGAGGGGGTGACCTCTCCTCTGGGGTTCCTCAGCACCTAACTGCCCCTTTGGATGTCTACCTCCTCATGGGGGCCACGAAGTGAGATGATCCCGTGGGGCAGGCCTCACGGGGGTGATGAAGTTCAGGGGTGGTAAGGAATGTGTGGGAGCAGCGATGACAGTCAGATGACACTGAATCCTCGGGAGACCCAGCGAGGCAGGGGTTCGTTACACTTTCCAGCTGAGGAGAGTCTCAGGGAGGCCAGGCCACTGGCGGAAGCCCACGCGCTAGTTAGTGCTGGAGCTGGGAGAGTTCCAGAATCAGCCTGCTAGAGTTAACCTGGTACCTCTGCTGCTCCCCCCCCCCCCCCCCGGCAGATGTCCGGAGCCCCCAGTCTGGGTTCTGGGGGGAGACATGTTGGGGGGGAGACTGGACCGACTGGTCCCATCCTCCACCCTGCAGGTGACCTCCTGTTGGCCACCCCAGACCCTAGGGAGCCCAGGGGAAGAGCAGCAGGAGGCGAGAGTGTCTGCGGGCAGGGGCCCGGGTCTGGGGGTGGGGGGGGGGGCTCCTCGCTCCCAGCTGGAGGCCTCCACCAGTCCAGGGGCCTTCCTTCTTCAGCCGCTCCTGGAGCGCAGAGCCTAGAATGCCTGCACTGGGAGTGACGGGGGGAGGGCCTGGAGAGCTGGGTGCAGGATGGAATTGGGGTGGGGAGGGCCAGGACCCGTGTACCCTGGGATTGGCCAAAAGCCGCCTGGAGGGAGAAGTGTTCCTGGAGGGCAGGGGAGGGGCTTTGCGGGGAGGCTGCTAAGACTCCTAGCTTCTCCACTGGGAGCCTGGGGGGGGGGGCGGGCAGGAGGCTGAGGGTTTCGGGAAAGGGCCCACGGGGGGGGGGGGGGCACCTGAGAACAGGGCTCGTCCCCCGCCCCCTCCCCCGCGATGGCACAGGGTGTCATCCCCTCCTGAGTTCTGAGGGCTGGCGCAACTCCTCACGACCCGTCCTGGGAGTTGGGGCATCCTGCCCATGTTGGGGGTAAGGGGAGAGTGCACGGAAGCCGGGAAGCCGGGGCTCAGGGCTGCCGGACTCGGAGCTGCAGGAGGCCGTGGCTGGGCCAGACAGCCTCTCCCTCAGGCCCTGCCGCAGGGGGAGTGAAGCCAGGCCCCTCCGAGTCGGGAAGCACACCCTTGGGGAGCATTGCCTTCCAGCCTGAGGCCTCGGTCTCCCCGGCGGAGAGGGCTGGGCTGCGATGTCCCCGCCCCTGTCTTGCTCCGCTTCTCTGGAGCCCGGCCTGTCTCTGCGCGTGCCTGCCCCCTGGTGGGCCCTGGCGGTAGCGCAACAGGAGAGGCGGTGGGGATGCGGGGGAGTGACGGGCTCGGGGACTGTTTCCGGTGGGATTTGGCTGCTGCGTTCAGAGGAGAGGAGTGAGGTCAGCAGCTGTGGCCTCACTGCAGGGACGGTGGCGGGGGGGAAAAGCAGAGACCCTCCTGGGAAGGGTCCTCTCTGGCCCCCTACCTTGGGTCTGCATCCTGACCTCTGCCCCTGGAATAGTTGGGGAGGCCCAGCTGTTCCGGGAGACTACAAATCACTACCGCCTGGGGGCCTGGTTCCAGGCCCTGGAGCCCCTTAGCGAGGATGAGAGGGGAGGCCGAGCGGGAGCCAGGGGGCAGGTTCCTTTCAGGGCCCTTCACCTGGTTCAGGAGCAGAGACAGCCCCTCAGAACTCCCAGGATTTCGAGGTCGGAGGCAATTCCGCGGGGGGAGCAGCGACCACTGAGACGGGGGTGTCTTTTTTTAAAAAATGTTTATTTTTGAGAGAGAGAGAGAGCATGAGCGAGTGGGGGAGGGACAGAGAGGGGGAACAGAAGATCCGAGGCAGGCTCTGTGCTGACAGCCACGAGCCCGATGTGGGGCCCGGGGCTCGAACTCATGAACCCAGAGGTCATGACCTGAGCCGAAGTCTGCCGCTTAACTGACCCGACGGCCCAGGGGCCCTGAAATGCGGTTGTTTTCAAAAGTAGCACTTGCCAGGGCCATGCCCTGCACCAGGACAGGGACTGCCTTGCAACAGCTCTGGAGGCAGAGGAACTTTTTCTGCTTCTCTTGTTGACGTTGCTTTTGACCAGACGTCAGGAACGTCTACTTTTCTAGTTCAGCCTCTAGAAGCACATCAGCAATCAGTGGGGGAAACAATATAGAAAAGTCGGAATGTGCGGGTGGAAAGGATACGGCCAGAGGAAGATCATTTGCAAATGAGCTTGCAAATGAGCCAAGGGCCCGAAGGACTTTCCAGCCTCGGGCCCCCTCAAGGGGCTTCTTGGTTGACCCTTTATCTAGATTTGAGTCTCCTGGGATCCCTGTCCATGACCTCTGAATTCCTTTTCCCGTTTGTTTCCTACCAGAGGAAATGATTTGTGATGTAGCTTTTAAGGCCAAAGCTGGGCCTCGGTCCTTAAACATCACGGCCCCCCCGTGAATTAGGGCTTCTGGCATTCCTACACTTTCTTAATCAATTCCTTTTAGGGCAGAAATTCCCTAGAAGGCCCTACCTATCAGGTACATCATGGTCCCGCCTCTCTGGCTGGGGCCTGATGGTCATGGGTGAAGTCCGGTTTGCAAGGATAAGGGGATCGTAATCCTTGTCAGTGAATGACCCCCATACTCCCCTTTGCTGCCAAGGGTGACTTCTAGCCCCGTGTGGTTCTGAGGTCACTGGTTTCAGCACAGTTTATTTTAAATTTATTTATTTATTTTGAGAGGGAGAGAGAAAGAAGAAATGAGGGGGGAGGAGCAGAGAGAGGGGGAGACAGAGGATCTGAAGTGGGCTCTGCTCGGACAGTAGAGAGAGAGGTCGAACCCATGAACCGTGAGATCATGCCCTGAGCCAAAGTCTGCCGCTTAACCGAGTGAGCCACCCAGGTGTCCCCAGTTTATACACTCAGTCGTGTTGTTACCAATTTGTCCTAAAGGGGCAGCTGGGCCCCAGCCTCTGTAGCGTGTAGCCTCTGGGACGGCTGTGTTGCCTTCCATGGGCTTGTGCTATGGTTATGGCATGGGCGGGTGAAGCCTTCCTGTTGGGAGCTTTGAAAGGTGAGACGTGAGGGGTAAGGTGGGGGCCCAGCAGGGGAAGGCCACCAAACAGATGATCCGTGGACAAGCGTGGACACAGCCTTACCAATTAGAATCCTGAGATGCTTCCAATCTGGGCTGGAAACCATACTGCTCTGCCCCCAGCCTCACCTGAGCCCATAACCAGGAGCTAAAGGGTTACCACCTGGCGATTTAAATATCACCACTTGGAAACACCCCGCAAGAGCAAGGCCCAGATGAACTGACAGACCACTGGGTTATCTGCCGCTTCTGTGATGGCTGCAAGCTTTACCCAGAGACACAGCAAGCTGGACTCTGCCAGGAGGCCTTTGGGTATAGCCAGCAGGAAAGATGAACCTGGGCTCCTGGCATCCCGGACCCTTCCTGACACGGCACAGCCATCCAGGAAAGTGATTTGCTTAAGGATAGTTGGTAAGTCTGTATTTTCCCTCCAAAGAGAAAGAGAAAGAGAAGGGCCAGGTCCCAGGGCTAATCTAGGGCTGGGAGGAGGGCACGGGTGTCAGAAGGGTTTTTCCTCCAGGACCGTGAGGCTTCTGAGAGCAGACCCAGCATGTAAGAATAGTTTATAAAAGTCTTGTGTCTACCATATGGCTGGGAGGGACAGTCTGTTGCACCCTTGGAAATCCATTGGCTAATAGTGCACTGGCCGGCACCCGAAAGAGACCCATGGTTGCAGGGAGGGGGCATTATCTGTATCGTACATTCATGTAAATTAAATACATGTACACAATACACACTCAAACTTATTCATACCAGGATAAGGGAGAAATATAACAAATGCACATTTTAGCAACTGATTACCTTGGTGGGATTGATGCCTCCTTTTGTTACCTATTTTATATTTGCTTTGTTCTCAGCTGGTTGTGGTTTGCTGCCTGATGAGGGAGCCTAGTCCTCACTCCTGAAGAGTCTGGGCCATTAGTCCCACCCGGACTGGTTTCTTGTAGTTTTCCAGAGACTTAAATCACAGGGCATGGTGCTACTAAGAAAGCCTTAAGAACTTTCCTTTAGACTTAGGCTTTCTTATCTGCACTGCAGAGCAGCAAACCACTTTCCCTTTGGGAATCAGCATCAGTCACCTCAGCCAGTACCGAAGAAAAATTCTTTCTTTGCCTGTAAATTCACAGGCAGCCTTAACGTGGGCCGGTCACCCCAGGGACCCAGGGAGTGGCGCCTTCTCACGGACTCCGCTCTGGCCTCTCAATGCAGGGAAACGCTCCTACTTCACCTCCCCTCCTGTTTGCCACTCTCCCCAGTATAATTTGTTGGAAAACTGTCCTTTTCCTCATTGAACGGTCTTGGTACCCTTGTTGGAAATTACTTGACCGTGTATATCAGGGTTTATTTCTGGGCCCTGGATTTGATTCCACTGGTCTATCTATGTGCCAGGACCCCACTGTTTTAATAACTGTAGCTTTGTAGTAAGTTTTGAGATTAGGAAGTGTGATGCCTCCAGTTTTGGTCTTCTTTTTCAAGATTGCTGTGGCTATGCAGAATCCCTTGAGATTCGATACGAATTTTAGAATGGATTTTTCTGTTTCTGTAAAAAACACCATTGGAGTTTTGATAGGGATTGCATTGAATTCGTAGATCACTTTGGGTACTAGGGTGGTTTTAACAATACAGAGTCTTCCAGTCCGTGACATGGAATGTTTTCTCATTTATTTATGTCTACTTCATTTTTTTTTTTCAGCAATGTTTTATAGCTTTCAGTGTTCAAGACTCTTGCTTCTTTGGCTAAGTTTATTCCTAAGAACTTTATTCTTTTTGATGCTACTGTGGATAGAATTTTTAAAATAAAAAAAAAATTATTGTGTGCATAGAAACACAAATAATTTTTGTATGTTGATTTTGTATCTTGCAACTTTGCTGAATTAATTTACTAGTGCACAGTGTGTGTGTGTGTGTGTGTGTGTGTGTGTGTGTGTGTGTGTGTGTGATCTTCAGGGGTTTCTACATGTAGGATCATGTCATCTGTGAACAGGAATAATTTTACTTCTTCCTTTACAGTTTATACGCTTTTTTATTTCTTTTTCTTGCCACATAATTGCTTGGTTAGGATTTACAATAGCATGTTAACTAGAAGTGGCAAAAGCAGGTATCCTTGTCTTGTTCCTGATGTTAAGGAAAACACTTTCAGACTTTTACCATTGAGTCTGATGATAGCCTTGGGCTTTTCATATATGGCCTTTATTATGTTGAGTGTTTTTATCATGAAAGGGTGTTGAGTTTTTTAAAAACGCACTTTCTGTATCAATAGAAATGATCCTGTGGGTTTTTTCCCCATCATTTTGTCAATGTTGTATATTACATCGATTGATTTTCATAAGTTGGATCATCCTTGGATTCCAGCAATAAATCCCCCTTGGCTGTGGTGTATGATCTTTTTAATATGCTGCTGAATTTGGTTTGCTAGCGTTTTGTTGAGGATATTTCCACTAATATTCATGAGAGATATTGGTCTGCAGCTTTCTTTTCTTGTATTGTCTTTGTCTGACTCTGTGATCAGGGTGATACTGGCCTTTGAAGAACGAGGAAGAAAGTGTTCTCTCCTCTTTAATTTTTTGGAGGCATTTGACAAGGGTTGATATTAACCATTTCTGTAAATGGTTGGTAGAATTCAACAGTGAAGTCATGTGGTCCAAGGCTTTTCTTTTGTTGAAAAGTTTTTGATTACCAATTCAATCCTCTTGCTAGTTAAAGGTCTATCCAGATTTTTCTGGTTCATTGTGATTCGGTTTTGGTAGGCTGTGTGTCTAGGAGTTTGGACAACGTTGATGAAATGGACAATCTGGGCATAAACTGCTTATATTACTCATAATTTTTTTTTTACTTCTGCAAAATCAGTGGTAACATCCCCACATTCATTTTTTATCTTAGTAATTTCATTCCTTTTTTTTCTTAGTCAGAATAACTAAAGTCTTGTCAATTTGGTTGATTTTTCCAAGAATCAATATTGTTGACTTTCTGTTTTGCTTTCTCTTGACTATTTTATTTATCTCCATTCTAATCTATATTATTTCCTTCCATTTGATAGCTTTGGATTTAGTTTGCCTTTTTTCCCCAATTTTTTAGGATGTAAGTTCAGGTTGTTGACAGGAGATAAATAAAATTGAGTTAATGAATATTTGTTTGAAATAAAGTGCCCTCTGTGGGTGGTACAGGTCATTATCAATGACTGATGCTTATCTTTTATCTTGTTGCTAAAGCATCAGATGAAATGATGCTGCAAGGTTCTTTGTTGATTCAGACACCAGCTTGTTCAAACTTTACCAAATCCTTCAGAGCAGTAGTCTGACAACTACCCTGAGCTCTTTTTAGGCACAGGAATTATGGGCACAGGATTATGGAGCTCTCTGTCTCAGGATGGATTTGTCTCCCACCACCACCTTGGAAGTTATACTGGTCACATAACATGATTATATCATAGAGGTATGAGGAACAACATGTTTTTCCTAATTGTTTTTCACCTGGATGGAGGGAGTCAGATGCACAGCCCCAGGACAAGAGTTTCCCCAGAGCTTTTCGATAAGGTGCACAGCTCCTATCTCTTTTCTCTTCTCGATGGGGTACCTCTATCCATAACAGTTTTGGGGAGAGATTACTTCACACTTGTCATTTCAGTAGATGCCCTTGCACTGGAGGGAAGGGACAGCCAGGATGCTGATCTTTGGGGTTAGAATTTCAGTCTTACTTTCTCTCATCCGCGTGAGGACCTCCCTTCTAGCTATCTCATTTCATGTTTCCTTCTCGCTTTCCCCCCCTCTATCTTTAACCACAATATGAAATGGGGTATTTTATGCAAATGATCTCATAAAGTAGAGACGAATGTAATTTATGGCAATGTAGCAACCTCCATGACACTTGGCATGATGGCAGAATCCTATTTAACCTTGGAGAAGGTGTGGGTGATGGTAGCAGAGTGGGATATGTCTTGTGTGAGACACATGTTGTATTCTTTCTGTGGAACTCTCACATTTCACACCAGAAGAGGGACATCCCTCCTTTTACATACTTTCTCAAGACATTTAATCCTTCCCAGTACCTAGAAGGGTTTTACTTCAGTAAATTTTGACTTGAAAAAAAAATTTAAGAGAGCATGAGCGGGGGAGGGAGGATCTTAAGCAGGCTCCATGCTCAGCATGGACATGGGGCTTGATTCCACAACCCTGGGATTGTGACCTGAGCCAAAATCAAGAGTCAGCTGCTTAACCAACTGAGCCAGCAAGGTGCCTCTCGCTTGAAATTTTTTATTGTTCACTTGCTAGATCACTATGTGGAAAAGTTGGAGACTGCCCACCAAATTCTTTGTTAGAGCTTATGCCAGATATTGACATAATTACCATGTCTGATTCCAGTTACTTCATCTATGATGCCATGTATGCCATGGCCCAAGCCCTCTGTGAAATACTTTTGGTGGAAACAGAAATGGGTTCTTTTTTCTAATTTAAATCTAAGTTAGTGAACATATAATGTAATAATGATTTCAGGAATAGACTTTAGTGATTCATCACTAATTCACAATTCCAGATTTCAAGTTATAGTACAAAGCAGTAGAAATCAAAACAGTAAGATACTGGATTAATGGAATAGAATAGAAAACCCGGAAATAAACTCATTATTATATCATCAATTAATATTTGACAAAGGAGGAATGAATATAAAATGAGAAAGAGTCTCTTCAGCAGATGGTGTTGGGAAAACTGGACACCTACATGCAAAATAATGAAACTGGACCACTTTCTTTCACCATACACAAAAATAAACTCAAAATGGATTAAAGACCTAAATGTGAAACCTGGAACTATAAAAATCCTTGAAGAATGCACAGGCAATAATTTCTTTGACATCAGCCATAGTGACATATTTTTTTTTTTGATAGGTCTCCCCTGAGTCAAGGGAAATAAAGGCAAAAATAAACTACTGGGACTACATCAAAATAAAACTTTTCTGCACAGCAAAGGAAACAATCAACAAAACAAAGGCACTACTGAATGGGAGGAGATATTTGCAAATGACATATCCGATAAAGGGTTAGTATCCAAAATATATTACGAACACAACTCAATACCCCAAAACCAGATAATTCAATAAAAAATGGGCAGAAGACAAACAGCTGGCCAACAGACACACAAAAAGATGCTCAACATCACTCATCAGAGAACTACAAATCAAAACCACAATGACACATCACCTCACACCAGATGGAAGGACTAAAATATAAACAAAAGAGGAAGACCTGGGTAGCTCAGTTGGTTGAGCATCCAACTCTTGATTTCGGCTCATCCAACTCTTGATTATCTCATGGTTTGTGAGCTCGAGCGCTGCGTTGGGCTCCATGTTGACAGTGTGGAGCCTGCTTGGGATTCTCTCTCTCCCTCTCTCTCTGCCCCACTCCCCCGCTCATGCTCTCTCAAAATAAATAGATAAATAAATAAATAAAAAATAAATAAATAAATAAGCAAGCTTAAAAAAAAACAAGTATTGGTGAGGATGTGGAGAAAAAGGAAACTTTGTGCATTGTTGATAGGAATGCAGACTGGTGCAGCCACTGTGGAAAACAGTATGGAAGTTCTTCAAAAACTTAAAAATAGAGCTACCCTATTATCTAGTAATCACACTGCTGGATATTTACCCAAACATACAAAAGCACTAATTTAAAGGGATATATGTACCCTTCGTTTATTGCAGCATTATTTACAATAGCCAAACTATGGAAGCAGCCCAAGTGTTCGATAGATAAATGGATAAAAATGTGGTATATATTTACAATGGAATATTATTCAGCCATAAGAAAGAATGCAGTATTTCTATTTGCAACACCACGGATAGAGCTAGAATGCATAATGCTAAGTGAAATAAGACAGAGAAAGACAAATGCCATATGATCTCACTTATATGTGTAATTTAAGACACAAAACAAATGAACAAAAGAAAAAAAGACAAACCAAGAAACAGATTCCTAAGTATAGATAACAAACTGATAGTTACCAAAAAGAGGATGTGTGTGGGGGGGGTGGGTGGGTGGGGAAAATAGGTGATGGGGATTAGAGAGTGCACGTGTCATGATAAAAAAATTTAAAAAATTAAAAAAAGAATCCTGTATAATCTCACATGTGGAATCTTTAAAAGAAACAAAACAACTCACAGAAGAAGAAATCAGACATATGGCTGCCAGAGGATGTGCAGGGAGGGAGAATTGGAGGAAGGGAGTCAGAAGGTACAAACTTCCAGTTATAAGTCAGTACTAGAGGTGCAAAGTACAACACAAGGATTCTAGCTTACACTGCTATATTATATATATTTGGTTTTTTAAAAAAATTTTACAAGATGTTTATTTTTAAAAAAATTTTAATGCTTACTTTTGATAGAGACCGAGTGTGAACCATAGGAGGGGCAGGGAGAGAGGGAGACACAGAATCCGAAGCAGGCTCCAAGCTGTCAGCACAGAGCCCGACACAGGGCTTGAACTCCGCAACTGTGAGATCATGACCTGAGCCAAAGTTGGACGCTTAACCAACTGAGCCACCCAGGCACCTCATGATGTTTATTTTTGAAAAAGAGAGACAGAGCACAAATGGGGGAAGGGTAGAGAGAGGGAAACACAGAATCCTAAGCAGGCTCCAGGCTCTGAGCTGTCAGCACAGAGCCTGACATGGGGCTTGAACTCACAAAAGATTATGAGATCATGATCTGAGCCGAAGTCAGACGCTTAACTGACTGAGCCATCCAGGCGCCCCAAGATATTTGTTAAGAGAGTAAATCCTAAGAGTTCTATTCACAAGGAAAAAAAAATTATTGTATCTATATGATGGATGTTAGCTGAACTCAATGTGATAATCATTTCACAATATATGTAAATCAAACTTTCACAATGTATACTTTAAACTTCTACAGTGATGTATATCAATTATTTCTCAACAAAACTGGGGAAAACCCCCATTAAAAAATACGTAAAAATAGAATTTCCATATGACCCAATAATTTCACTACTGGGTATTTGCCCAAAGAATACCAAGACACTAATTTGAAAAGATATATGCACCCCTATTTATAATAGCCAAATTAGGGAAGGAATCCAAGTGTCCATCAGTAAATGAATGGATAAAGAAGAATGGAAAATTCCATTGTATATATATTACACACACACACACACACACACACACACACACACACCAGAATATGACTCAGCCATAAAAAGAATGAGCCTAGAGTCCCAGCTGATTCCTACTGCAGTCCTGCAGTCACCCACATCCTCTTTCCTTTCAACATGACAGATGCCTCTGTGTCCTTTGCCAACAACTTCCTGGCAGGTTGAGTGGCTGAGGCCATCTCCAAGACTGTGGCGGTGCCTACTGAGCAGGTCAGGCTGCCCCTGCAGGTGCAGCACGCCGGCAAGCAAATCCTCAGATAAGCAATACAAGGGCATTATAAACCGCCGAACTGTGTGGTTCATATCTCCAACGAGCAGGGATCCCTGTCTTTCTGGCCAATGTCATTAGATACTTCCCCACTCAGTCTCTCAACTTTGTCTTCTAAGGTAAATACAAGCAGATCTTGGGTGGTGTGAACGAGAGAACCCAGTTTGGCACTACTCTGCAGGGAATCTGGCATCAGGCCATGCCACTGGGGCCACATCCTTGTGTTTTGTGTATTCCCTTAATTTTGCCCATACCCTCCCCAGGAGGGTGACCCCTGGATATGGTGACCCCAGGATCTCTTCTTCAAAAGGCCACTACTCTCATGATCAGGATACATAGCTGACTTATCTAATGCATAGAAATAAACATAAAGAGATAGACAAAATGAGACAGAGGAATATGTCTCAAATGAAAGAAAAAGGACAAAAGAGCTAAATGAAACAGAGGTGAGCAATATGCCTGATAAAAATTCAGAATAGTGGTCATAAAGGTACTTCCCGGACTTGAGAAAAGAGTGGAGGATCTCAGTGAGGTCTTCAAAAAGAAATAAAAAATAAAAAAGAAAGCAGCCACAGATTAATAATTCAATAATTGGAAGGAATCAATAGTAGATTAGAGGAGACAGAAAAATGGATCAGTGACCTGGAAGACAGGGTAATGGGAAGTAACCAAGCTGAACAGCAAAAATAAAAATGAATAATAAAAAATGAGAATAGGTGAAGGGAACTCAGCAACATCACCAGATGTAACAGCATTCACATTATAGGATCCTAGAAGGAGAGGAGAGATAAAAGGGGCAGAAAATGCATTTGAAGTAATAATAGTGGAAAACTTCCCTAATCTGGGGAAGGAATCGGACATCCACATCCAGGAGGCACAGAGAGCACCCAACAAAGTCAACCCAAGGAGGTCCACACCAAGACACATAGTAACTAAAATGGCAAAAAGAATAAAAAGAGAATTTTAAAAGCATCAAGAGAAAAGAAACAGTTACATACAAAGGAAAAGCCCATAAGGCTATCAGGTGATTTTTCAGCAGAAACTTTGCAGGTTAGAAGGGAGTGGCATGATATATTCAAAGTGCTAAAAGGAAAATAAAACAAAGAATACTCAGCAAGCTTATCTTTCAGAATAGAAGAAGAGATAAAGAATTTCCTAGACAAACAAAAGATAAAGGAGTTCATGACCACTAAAGCAGCCTTACAAGAAATGTTAAAGGAGGGGTACATGGGTGGCTTAGTGGTTAAGTGTCTGACTCTTGATTTTGGCTCAGGTCATGATCTCATGGTTCATGAGATCAAGCCCCATGCTAGGGCCCATGCTGACTGCATGGAGCTTCTTGGGATTCTCTCTCTCTGCCCCTCCCCTGCACATATGTGCATGCTCTCTTTCTCTCTCTCCCTCAAATATATAAATAAATAAGCTTAAGAAAAAAAAGAAATTATAAAGGGAATTCTTTGAGTGGAAAGACAGGCCACAATCAGGAGTTAGAAAATTAGGAAAGGAAAAAAAAAATCACTGCTAAATGCAAACATAATAAAAGTAGTAGATTAATCAATTATAAAAGAAGTACAGAGGTTTAAGTACAAAAACAGTAAATTCAATTATATCTATAAATATCAGTCAAATAATTCACAAAAGTGTCGTAGACTCTGGGTCTAAAGTTCTCTCTTGTCTAGCAAGAGAGCGGGATGCAGGATGACAGATGAGAGATGGCAAATGTCCGGGAAAAGACGAGCCCCGAATAAGGGTCCTTGCCCCATTTTTATTAGGATCAGAAGGCTTAGGAACATGGCGATGGAAGTGCACAAAGAGACAATGAATCTATGAATGTTAACTTGTGGATGTGAGGGAAAGGGGGTCTTGAGGATATTTGTGGTTAGGGGCTTGGGTTAATACAAAACAAAATCTGGGTGCCTGGCAGTCAGGAGGAAGGTTGTTTACAGCGGACATGAGGCAGCACCTCTGTTTACCTTAGCTACCTAGGGGATGAGACAGGGGAAATAACCTCAGGGTTGAGAAGGCACCTTTTCTTTTGTTAACCATCTGTGCTCTGGGCTGCTTCACCTGCAGCGCAGCAGGTCTATAGGCCAATTTACCTGTTTACCTAACTTGGTCCTTTCTTCCTGTGAAAGCAGCTTTCTGCTATAGTACTAAATTGGGGGTGCTTCCACCCTGAATATCTAATCTTGTTCATTTCATATACCTATGTATTGGGCACCTTTGCATTCATTCCTATTTTAGGCCTTTGCCCCTCCCTCTCTATTCTGGGAGCTCTTCACCCCCTCTCTATTTTGGGGTGCCTTTGCACCTCCCTATTCCTGGCACCTTTGTGCCTCCCTATTCTCGGGGTGCCTTTGCACCCCCTATTCTTAGGGTACCAATCTGGTTTACCCAAACTTGGGTATGAATATTTTATGACTTTGCATTTCTTTATGCCTTGTTAACCCATTGGTGTAAGCACGGGGGATTCCTAAGCTTATCCACCACAGCTCCCCCTTTTTGTTTTTCTTGGTTCTTTTAGTCTTGTGTTTGAGGACCATCATGATGAGCTCCTGGTCCTTATTTTGCTTTTGGGTGGCCTGAAGAGTGATTCTGCAAAGACATAAAAGGAGACATAGTAGAAAGATTCTGCTCCCCAGAGTTATCCAGAATTTGAGATGGGTGCTAGCCATAAGTGAGAAAGGATTTAGGTTGTGCCACATTTCCCAGGAATCAGCCCATTCTTTTTTAAGCTGATCCTCTGCATACTGTAGCTGTTGGTGCTATGTCATATCTAAATTTTTTATATTGTCAGGTTGGAAGAAAAGACAGTGCAAAGGTATGTCTGGACAGCATCCCAAGCTTGGGAGTGATGATAAGGAATGCCAGTCATGCAGATATGCTGGTAGTTAGGGTCACAGAGCAGTTTAGAGTGGAGGAACAAGGCCTCCTGTCTCTTTCCAATAAATTCTACTGCAGCATCAAGAGCTTTGAGGCAGGACAAGACTTGTTTATCAGTGGAAGTCTGGCTCATGAGTTCTTTGGTGGTGTTCACCATAAATTTATTAAGGACATGGGCTCTCTGGATAATATGATGCAGGCTGATTCCAGCTACAGTGGCAGAGGTGATAATGCCTGCTTCTTCTAGGATGCCCATGATTAACAGGCCAACAAATCTTTTCTGCCTTGCAGCAGAGTGCCAGTGTCAAATAAGCTTGGAAAGCGTGCCTAGTCCTGACAGATGCATATAGGGTTCAGAGCTATTAACAGGAACCAGGCTGAGATGTGCTAAGTACTAATAAGGAGGAGATGTTTAATTGGGTGATGTTATCATTACTTACACAGGACATAAACCAACCTCGGGAGGTAGACATTACAATTATTTCCTAGTTGTCGGATCTGTAAGGTGGAGGTAGCAAAGAGAACATAGGGAGAAGGAACGCAAATAGTGGTCCATGTGAACTGGTCATTGTACAGGGAGGTCCAAGTTAGGTTAGCACGTTGTTTTACATGAATCTCACTGTGGCCAATAGTAGGAGTGAAGAAGGGAAGACCTAGCTTCCAAAGATTAGCAAGCCAAGGTTCTTTTAATTTCCCTTTATGTGCAGAAATTATAGGACCAGACAAGCCTCCATTTTTCCAAAGAATATCCTCCCTACTAGCCTGGCCAAAGGGTATGGTCTTATTAGAATATTTTGTTTCAAGATGTCCTCTAGGACCCCTGTCAATAATAGTCCAATTGCCCCCAGTGAAGGTTATGCTCAGTTTCTCCATAACAGGTTGTCCAGGGGTAATGTTCCAGGGATGGTCTGAATATTTGAGATTAGAGCAAGCCACAACATTAGAAGTGTGAGATATGTTTGGTTTTTGAGGTATATCAAAGCTTGCAGCTTTGAAAAAGGTAAGGTTTTCTGCTGTTGTAGAGGTTTTGGGCTGTACATGGAAAAGCCAGTTGAGTTTTAGTTTCAGGCAAGCAGATAAGTTATTGAGTTTAGTAACACACATAGGAGGTGCTGGAGGAAGCCACCATTGAGGCCTTGGCATAGAAAGCCAATGGTTTTGTTCCATTTGGAAGGGCGGGTTAAGATTGGCTCCTCCCATGAACTCAGTGTCATTATTGCTAATAGGAATATCCCAGTACAGGAGTGTTAGGCTGTCAAATATAGGTGGGTTAAGGAGATGAGCCCAATATGAATATTGAGCTTGACCTGGACAAATGAGGGCAAGGAATATAACCAGGGTTACCCACATCAAATTTCTGTTAGTTATGGAGATCATGGCCATCAGGTGCGAGTCAGGGGTGTATGCAATACCACTGTGCTGTAAGAGGGTGCCGGCCTGGTTAGGTGCTTAAGGCTTCCCCATGTTATATCAGGAGGAAGGACTTGCATTTGTAGAGTGGCTTCAGGGTGGGGAGTCCACGAAGAGGCTTCTTCCATATTGAAGAAGAGGGGCATGGCTGCTCACTCAGAGTCATTCTCTGGAAGTCTTGGTTCATTGGAAGATGTCTTGGGGGTCTCCACCATGCTCTGGTACAGCTTCACCAACCGAGAGGGGATCCACAGAGGTCCGGAATCTGAAAGAACACAAGTATATTCTCTACCCCAGGTGAGAAGTCTAGTGGGCCCAGACCATGTGGGCCCCCCTTTGGGGGTTTTGTACAGCACCAGAGGGTGAGAGGGCTTATCTGGTTTTGAAGAATTCTATTCAGCTGCAGTCAGTCCTTGAGAGTCAAGATTTAAGAAATTAAGAGTAATCATAGCATGGTCGAGGAGAAGTTGAGGTTGTAATGTAGACAGCCATGGTTATGTTCCCCCCTTTTTTTGTTTTTGTTTTTAACATGTTTTTTAATGTCCTAAGGGCTCGTTCTATAATAGCTTGGCCTTGTGGGTTGTAAGGAATACCTGTAATATGTCGGATATTCCATAAGGCACAGAAGTCACGAAATGAAGAGGAGACCTAGGCTGGGCCATCATTCATCTTAATTGTGTGGGGGAAACCCCAGGCTGCAATAGCACGCAGATGTTGAATACCACTTTGGTGTTTTCTTTTGTATGAGCTGAGGCAAATATAACACTTGAGTAAGTATCTATAGATGTATGGATATATTTATGTTTACCAAATGTAGGGTAAACGGTAACATCAGTTTGCCAAATCTCATTAGGCTTGAGGCCCTGGGGTTCCTTCCTGCTGAGGAGGAAACAGGGGATAGTAATTGACAGTCTGACCAGGAGTGAATGATTTGTTTGGCCTCATTTACAGTAAGGTTAAATTGTTTGCTTAGAGCCAGTTTTGATGGTAAAGATTATGGGAGGCTCTGGCTTCAAAGAGGGGATAACATTCTTGGGAAACAATGTTGTCAACTAAGGCATTACCTTCAACAATGGGCCCAGGAAGGGACGTATGGGAGCCAATGTGAATGAAAAAGAGAGGGAGGTGCGACAGATTAGAGCTAACTGAATACTTTGGAGAAGTATAGCAAAGGCAGGGTCTGGAGGGAGGCAAAGAATATGAAAAGGGAAATTTTCCATTAAACTCACTGCATATTGAGAATCAGAAGTAATGTTTAAAGGGTAGAGGAAAGTTTCTACCGCTAATAATATGGCTTGTAATTCTACATGCTGGATGGAGCCATATTTCTGGTATAAGAAATATGTTCCCAGTTTTCCTCAACTCTCCAAAGTCAAGAAGCCTTGTGAGTTTTTCCGGAGGCATCTGTAAAACCGTGAGGGCATTCTTAATAGGTTGTTTTGTTGGAGAAGTGGATAAAGTACACCAAAGATGGCTGATTGGACTAAAACCAACTCTGGTCTCTAGCTTAGAGACCCCTCCTCTGGTTTCTTCTTCTTCTGTTTGCTGTGCGCCCGAAAACCCCCACAGATATGGAGGCTGTCAGTTATAAATCACCCTCCCCACTGGCATTCCAGGCTCAGACCTTTGGAGAAACAGTCTCCTCTGAGCCCGCCGGTATAAAATAAATCTCCAATCCATCAAGATCTCCGAGTGCTGCTTGGTTTTTCCGCCAGCGTTCCAGCCTGGTTCCGTAACAGTTTTAGCGTGATTCCCTCAGGAATGATGTGAATCTCCTGGTGAGTCTTAAACCAAGAGTGAGAGGGGAACCCATAAATAGTATTGCCCACGTAGTCCGCCAGAGCCAGCTGCAGCTCTAGCGAATGAGAGATGGCCTTGTCGAAGAAAGTGCTGCCAGTTGGCAAGTGGATGTTTGCAGGATCCTGACCTAACAATTCCCAGCATCTTAGACATCCCTTTGGGATTAATTGTGCTATGTTGAATATGAAGGGGGTGAGAGTGTGTTTAAGACTAATGAGGATAAAGAACCATTCTATTTTTAAAACTTTTTTTTAGCAGTGGCTTGTCCAATTAATGTGGTAGAAAAATCCTTAGTGTTAAGAATACATAGCTGCAGTGGAAGGTTGGGATCTTGCCTATCATAGCTACAAGAGGTGAGAATGGACTGAATATCGTCCAGCTCCTTCTTTGCTGCCAGGGTGAGCTGGCGTGGTGATGTTAAGTTAGGATCACCAGAAAGCAGCGCTAGGAGGTTGGTTAGGTGGGCATTAGTAATGCCTAGGAGAGGAAGAACCCAGTTAATGGTGCCCAACAGTTTTTGTACATCCTTAAGAGAATGAACATTATTAGGAATGGTCTAAAGGACGGGGGGGGGGGGGAGGGATTTGAGTATTAAACATTTGTAGCCCCACGTAAGAAAAAGGGGTCGACCTTTGTATTTTTTGGGGGGGCTATTTTTAAACCCTGTCGGTTTAGTAGCGGGGAGTGGATAACAAAGAGTTCATCTAGAGATCGCTGATGCTGGGCACAAAAAAGGGTATCATCCATACAGTGATAAACGAAGAAGGAAACTGCACCCTAATTGGCTCTAATGTTTCATTAACATAAAATTGGCACATAGTTGGGCTATTAAGCATCCCTTGGGGGAGGACCTTCCAATGGTAACAGGGTGTTGGCCGGCAGTGATTGAGAACAGGAACGGTAAAGGCAAATTTTTCTCTATCTTGTTCAGCTAAAGGGGATTGTGAAAAAGCAATCTTTCAAATCAATGATAAGAATCGGCCAATTTTGAGGCAACGTTGAGGGAGAGGGAGTTCCTGGCTGCAAGGGGCCAAAAGGCTCAAATACTGCATTAATAGCTCTGAGATTATGAAGAAATCGCCACTTGCCAGTTTTTTTGTTTTTGTTTTTGCATTTATTGTTTTTTTTTTTTTTTTTTAGGAACACAAAACATAGTATTCCAAGGGCACCAAGGAGTATTCCAAGTATGCCCGCTTTTTAATTGTTCGTCCACTAATTGTTGGAGATGAACCAATCGGTCCCCTTTTATTGGCCACTGCTCAACCCATACAGGTTTGTTAGTTTTCCATTTCAATGGGAGGGGCTCAGTTTGAGCAGTGGCTAGGAAAAACTTGTTTTAAGCTGAATATTCCATTGACTCAGTAAGCCTCTTCCCCACAAATTGATAGGGATATTTGTCATGTAGGGCTGTATGTAGGCTATTTGGTCATCAGGCCCTAAACATCTGCATAAGCTGAGGCTTTGTTGGGAAGGCTGAGTGCCCCCACCTCCTACCAGGGTGGCTGTAGGGGGGGTGGCCCAGTGAGAAGGTCATTGGGAGGAGGATATAACGGTTACATCAGCCCCTGTGTCAATCGACCCTGAGACAAGTTTATCTCTGACTTTTATTTGCAAGAGAGGTTTGTCTTGAGAAATGTTGGCGAGGCTGTATTGCTCTAAAGGTGAGTTGGTGCTCCCAAACCTGCCTTCTTTTTGAGGTTTGTCCACCGTTCTGGGGACCCAAGAAGGAAGGATAAGAAGCTGAGCCAGTTGCTACCCTTTGTTAATGGTGATTAACCTAGAGGCCTGTGCCATAATTTTAATTTCCCCAGTAAAGCCACTATCAGTCACCCCCGGAAGAACTAGGAGTCTGGCTTTACTAGTGCTATATCCTCCAAGAAGGACACCAACATAGCCTTTAGGAAGTGGGCCAAATATGCCAGTAGGGATGAGGTATACATGCTCAAGCTGATTAAGCCTGATGGTCTCCTGGGATTCTAAATCGAACCCTGTGCTTCCTCTGGTGGTGGCACGTAGGGATCCCACGGATCCTGGGTAGCCCATGCCTTGGTGGGGGGAGGGTGACTTTTCTTGTGAGCAGAAAGGAGCCATCCCCTCTCTTTGTTGTCCTGGGTGTGGAGGGGGGCACCCACTTGGGAGTTTTCTGAACTGAGGGGACAGCCGTCTTTATCAAATTCGGATCTACAGGCATTGCCCATTGATTTCCTTTTTTGCATCGAGGGCACAATCCCAGCAAGCGGGAGGGTTGGGGAGCTTTTACAAAGGGACAGTCCTTTTTGAAGTGTCCCACTTTTCCACGGCCGAAACAGGTTGGATCAGATTGTCTAAGGGCCAGGGCAAGTAACTTTGTTTTGTGGGATTCAGCTCTCACGTTTTGACAGGCTTTAACATATTCACTGATAGTGGCTGTGGGGCTGCTTTGGGTTGAACTTAAGAACTCTTTTGCAATCGTCATTAGCATTCTCAACAGCCAGGGAGAGAAGTATTGTTTCGGTTGCTTCCATATTATCAAGCTGTCTTTGAATAGCCTCTTGGAGGCGATTGATAGCATCCATATAGTTTTCAGCGGGCCCCTTGTCGGACATTAGTAAAGGACCCTGATGATTTTCCTGAAATGGAGATTTAATGAAAACCACGTCACACGATATCAGTGCATTGCTCGCTGACAGTGATCGGGAGTGGAGGTTACTGCCTTGGTTGGACATATTGCCCTGGGCTAGATAACTGTTCAGAAGTCACTGGAATAGCAGCGTCATGTTCTGCACAGCATGAGTGACGCAAACATCATGAAATTCCCGAGCAAAGACAGCATATTGGGCCGGGGTCGCGGTGATTTTCATGCGAGAGCCCCAGTCCCAGGCACACATGGAATAAGTGCCGCAAATGGTTTCCAAGATACTGATCGTAAAAGGGCAGTGGAGGCCGTATGGCCGAACTGCTTTCTGCAATTCCTTTACTATTTGGAAGGCCAGGCTTTCATGGACATGCCGTCCATTTTGCCTGACAACGGGAAACGGCTGGAGCTCATCGGCCTTATGGGCTTCTTTAAGGCATTTTTGCATTGGGGTAAGGACCTTATCAGAGCCGGTTGATGAGGTTTTTTGAGGCTCCATGTTGTCCCATCCTCTTGGGGGAGGGGGAGTATCTTTTGGCTGTAAAGGTGCTAGAGACACAGCCAGATTATAGGGAGACCGAGGTTTCTCCTCCTTTTTAGATAACTCCTACGTCTTCACATGCACCGAGCTCCAGGGGAGAAGGGCAGTGTGGATGGACCAGGTGAAGATTACCTGAGGGGGGACACTAGCCCCCTCAGAATGCCTGGCCTTCAATGTTTTCCCTACTCGTTCCCACATGTCAAGATCGTAAGTTCCTTGTTCTGGGAACTAAGGGCAATTTTGTTGGACAGCCAGCAATAATCTAAGGAGATCCTTATAATTTAGAGTCATCCCTGCTGTCTCTCCTGGGGACTGAAGAATTCAAATATAGTGCTTTCGTTCCAGGGCTAGAGAGTTTCCCATGATAGATCTCTCAAAAAAGTTCCATGGCAGTGGATACTAATACAGTTTTGCTGTATCGCTTACCTCGTCAGGTAGAGACTGTACCCAGTGCGTTTTTTTTTTTTCCCTTGGCGCTCCTTGATCATTCTGTGGCGTCCTGCAGTCCTTGTGTCACACCGCCTGGCCACGTCAGCTCCTCGTCCACGTCGGCCTGTAGTCCCCTTCTCCTCTGTCACGTCGGGGTCACCATCTGTCATATAGACTCTGGGTCTAAAGTTCTCTCTTGTCTAGTAAGAGAACAGGATGCAGGATGACAGATGAGAGATGGCGAATGTCCGGGAAAAGACAAGAGCCCAGAATAAGGGTCCTTGCCCCATTTTTATTAGGATCAGAAGGCTTACAAACATGGCAATGGATGTGCACGAAGAGATGATGAATCTGTGAACATTAACCGTGAACATTAATGTGAGGGAAAGGGGGTCTTGAGGAATTTGGGGTTAGGGATTTGGGTTAATACAAAACAAAATCCGGGTGTCTGGCAGTCAGGAGGAAGGTTGTTTACAGCGGACATGAGACAGCACCTATGTTTACCTTAGCTAGCCTAGGGGATGAGACAGGTAGGGTGAGTAACCTCAGGGTTGACAAGGAACCTTTTCTTTTGTTAACCATCTGTGCTCTGGGCTGCTTCACCTGCAGCACAGCGGGTCTATAGACCAACTTACCTGCTCACCTAACTTGGTCCTTTCTTCCTGTGAAAGCAGCTTTCTGCTATAGTACTGAAGTGGGGGTGCTTCCACTCTGAATATCTAATCTTGTTCATTTCATATTCCTATATATTGGGCACCTTTGCATTCATTCCTATTTTAGGCCTTTGCCCCTCCCTCTCTATTCCGGGGGCTCTTCACCCCCTCTCTATTTTAGGGTACCTGTCACCTCCCCATTATGGTAACTTTGCACCTCCCTATTCTCAGGGTCCCTTTGCACCCCCCCTATTCTTAGGGTGCCAATCTGATTTACCCAAACTCGGGTGTGAGCATTTTGTGACTTTGTATTTCTTTATGCCTTGTTAACCCATTGGTGTAAACCTGGGGGATTCCTAAACTTATCCCCCACACAAAAGGATGCAAAATATGACACCATATATATAAACAGGCTGAGTAAAAAATTAAGTGCTTTTAGAAAGGGTTCAAACTTAACCATCAACTTAACACAGACTGTTACATGCATAAGATGTTGCATACAAATCTAAGGGTAACCGTAAATCAGAACCTATAATTTAAAAAAACCACAATAAATACACAAAAATAAAGAGAAAGTAATCCAAGCATAACACTAAAGAAAGCCATCAAACCACAAGGGAAGAGAGCAAGGAAAGAATAGAGAAGAACTACATAATCTATAAAACAAATAACAAAATGACAATAAGTACATACCTATCAATAACTACTTTGAATGTAAGTGCACTAAATGCTCCAATCAAGACATAGGGTAACTCAATGAATATAAAAGCAAGACCCATCTATATGCTACCTACAAGAGATGGGTACATGCAAATTGAAAGTGATGGGAATGGAAAAAATATAAACCATGCAAATGGGAGTGAAAAGAAAGTTGGGGAACTAATACTCCTATTGGACGAAATAGACTTTAAAAGAAAGACTCTAGCAAGAGGCACTACATAATGATAAAGGCAACCATCTAACACGAGGATAAAGCAATTGTAAATATTTATGCACCCAATATGAAAGCACTTAAATATGTTATGCAACTATTAACAAACATTTAAAAAAGAAATGGACAGTAATACCTGTCCAAGTGCACATGGAACATTCTCTGGTATAGATCACCTGTTAAGCCACAAAACAAGTCTGGATAAATTTAGGAATACTGAAATCATATCATGCATATTTTCCAACCACAATGGTATAAAACTAGAAAGCAGTTATAAGAAAAAATCCGGGAAGAACACAAACACATGAGGCTAACCAACATGATACTGAACAACCAATGAATGGTTCAAAGATACCAAAGAGGAAAATTTTAAAGTATCTGGAAACAAAGGAAAAAGCAGTGATCCAAACTTTTGGGGGCACAGCAAAAGCAGTTCTAAGAGGGAAGTTTACAATGACACAAATCTGCCTCAAGAAGTAAAAATCTCAACCTAACCTGATGCCTAAAGGAGCTGAAAAAGAAGAACTAAGAACAAAACTAGTAAAAGGAAGGAAGTAATAACAGAGCAGAAATAAATGAAATAGCGACTTAGTCGAAAAGATCAATGAAACCAAGAGCTGGTTCTTTGAAAAGATAAACAAAACCTCTAGCCAAATTCAATGAGAAAAAAGAGGACTCAAAATCAGAAATGAAGGAAGAGAAATAACAATCATCACATAAGTAAGGAGTATAAGAAAATACCATAAAAATTTGTATGTTAACAATTGGACAACCTAGAAATAGATAAATTCCTAGAAACATTCAATCTTCCAAAGTTAAATCAGGAATAAATAGAAAATTTGAAACATTAAGAGTAATAAAATTGAATTTGTAATAAAAAAAAAACTTCCGGGGCGCCTGGGTGGCGCAGTCGGTTAAGCGTCCGACTTCAGCCAGGTCACGATCTCGCGGTCCGGTCCGTGAGTTCGAGCCCCGCGTCAGGCTCTGGGCTGATGGCTCGGAGCCTGGAGCCTGTTTCCGATTCTGTGTCTCCCTCTCTCTCTGCCCCTCCCCCGTTCATGCTCTGTCTCTCTCTGTCCCAAAAATAAATAAATTAAAAAAAAAAAAAAAAAAAAAAAACTTCCAACAAACAAAAGTCCAGGGTCAGATGGCTTCACAGGTGAATTCTACCAAACATTTAAAGGCGTCGATACCTATTCTTCTCAAACTATTCCAAAAATAGAAGAGGAAGGAAAATTTCCAACCCATTCTATGTGATCAGCATTACCCTGATACTAAAACCAGATGAAGGCACTACAAAAAGGGAAAACTGCAGGCCAGGATCTCTGATGAAAATAGATGTAAAAATCCTCAACAAAGCATTAGCAAACCAAATTCAACAACACATTAAAAAAATCATTCACTACAATCAAGTGGGATCTATTTCAGAGATGCAAGTGTGGTTCAATATTCACAAATCAATGTGATACATCACATTAACAAGAGAAAAGATAAAAACTGTATGATGTAAAAACTATAGATGCAGAAAAAGCATTTCAGAAAATACAATATCCATTCCTGATAGAAGCTCTCAACAAAGAGGGTTTAGAAAGAATATACCACAACATAGTAAAAGCCACATATGAAAAACCCACAGCTAAAATCGTACTCAATGGTGAAAAACTGAAAGCTTTTCCCCTAAGAACAGGAACGAGACAAGAAAAGTTCACTCTCACCATTTTTATTCAACACAGTATTGAAAATCCTAGCTGAAGCAGATAAGAAAAATAAAAGACATCGAAATTGGCAATGAAGAAAACTGTCAGTATTGCAGATGACATGATACTATATATAGAAAACCCCAATGTTTCTACCAGAATTAGAACTGATAAATGAATTCAGGAAAGTTGCAGAATACAAAATTATCATACAGAAATCTTTTATATTGTATACACTAACAACAAAGTATTGGAAAAGGAAATTAAGAAAACCATCGCATTTATAATTGCACCAAAAGGAATAACATCTAGGAGTAATTTAACCAAGGAGTTGAAAGACATATATTATGAAAACTATAAGATACTGATGAAAGAAACTAAAAATGACACAAATGGAAAGGTAAATTTTGCTCATAGTTTCAAAGAATTAATATTGTTAAGATGTCCCTACTACCCAAAGCCATCTACAAAGATAACATAATCCCTATCAAAATACCAATAGCACTTTCCACTGAACTAGAACAAATAATGTTAAAATTTGTATGGAGGAAGATGGCCGTGTAGGAGGACTCTGGGCTCACCTCGTCCTGCTGATCACTTAGATTCCACCCACATCTGCCTAAATAACCCAGAAAACCGCCAGAAGACTAGCAGAACGGACTCTCCAGAGCCAAACATAGACAAGAGGCCCATGGAAAGAGGGTAGGAAGGGCGGAGAGGCAGTGCGCGCTACACGGACTGGCGGGAGGGAGCCGGGGCCATGGAGGGGCAGCCCGCTGGGCAAGGGAGAGCCCCCGAGTCTGGCTTGCAAAAGTGGAGGGGCCAGACTGCATGAGTTATGACAGCCAGCAGGACTTAACATCTGGAACGTTAAAAGTCAACAGCTCTGCTCTCAGAGATCAGGGAGGGTGAGAGGACACCAGGAGGGAGAGTTGCTGAGCCCAGTTCGACAGAGCTCAGCTCGGCGAGGAACAAAGGCGCTGGCCAGTGCCATCTCCCTCTCCCATCCCCCAGCCAAAATTCCAAAGGGAACCAGTTCCCACCACCAAACTTACTTACACTGCACAAACGCCCAAAGCTGTGCTTCTGTGGATCCATCCCTCCGACGGGTCTGCCTCCCTCCTGGTGCTGCAGGGGCCCTCTGGCAGGGGACCACCAACAGCAAAGTGAGCTAAGCCTGCCCCTCCCACCCCTGTGCACCTTGCAGATCCACCCCAGCTAATACACCAGATCCCATTGAAGCAGCACCACAAGCCTGGCAGTGTGCAAGTAGCCCAGACAGGGGCCACACCACTCCACAGTGAGTCCTGCCCGTGGGAGAGGGGAAGATAAGGTACCCACCAGTTTGACTGTGGCCCCAGTGGTGGGCTGGGGGCAGACATCGGGTCTGACTGTGGCCCCGCCCACCAACACATGTTACTCCAGACAGCAGAGGGGAAGTGCCCTGCAGTTTGGAGCCACTGCAGGGACTACCCAAAATGATGAAACAGAAGAATTCTCAAAAGAAACTCCAGGAAGTAGTGACAGCTAATGAATTGATTAAAAATGATTTAAGCAATATAATGGAACAAGAATTTAGAATAATAGTCATAAAATTAATCGCTGGGCTTGAAAAAAGCATAGAGGACAGCAGAGAATCTATTGCTACAGAGATCAAGGGACTAAGAAATAGTCATGAGGAAATAAAAAATGCTATAAATGAGGTGCAAAATAAAATGGAGCTGGCCATAGCACAGATTGAAGAGGCAGAGGAGCAAAAAGGTGAATTAGATGATAAAATTATGGAAAAAGAGGAAACTGAGAAAAAGATTTAAAAAATCCAGGAGTATGAGGGGAGAATTAGAGAACTAAGTGATGCAATCAAACGGATCCATATCATAGGGATTCCAGAAGAAGAAGAGAGAGAGAAAGCAGCTGAAGGTGTACTTGAACAAATCATAGCTGAGAACTTCCCTGATCTGGGGAAGGAAACAGGCATTGAAATCCAAGAGGCACAGAGAACTCCCTTCAGACATAACTTGAATTGGTCTTCTGCATGACATATCATAGTGAAACTGGAAAAACACAAGGATAAAGAGAGAATTCTGAAAGCAGCTAGGGATAAACAGGCCCTAACATACAAAGGTAGACAGACACATAAAGGTAGTAGCAGACCTATCTACTGAAACCTGGCAGGCCAGAAAGGAATGGCAGGACATCTTCAATGTGGTGAACAGAAAAAAATAAGCAGCCAAGAATCCTTTACCCAGCAAGCCTGTCATTCAGAATAGGAGAGATACAGGTTTTCCCAAACAAACAAAAACTGAAGGACTTCATCACCACTAAACCAGCCCTGCAAGAAATCCTCACGGGGACTCTGTGAGTGAAATGTTGCAAGGACCACAAAGTACCAGAGACACCACTACAAGCATGAAGCCTACAGACATCACAATGACTCTAAACCCGTATCTTTCAATAACAACACAATGTAAATGGACTAAATGCTCCAACCAAAAGACATAGGGTATCAGAATGGATAAAAAACAAGACCCATCTATTGGCTGTCTACAAGAGACTCATTTTAGACCTGAGGACACCTTCAGATTGAGAGTGAGGGGATGGAGAACTATCTATCATGCTACTGGAAGTCAAAAGAAAGCTGGAGTAGCCATACTTAGACAAACGAGACTTTAAATTAAAGGTGGTAACAAGAGATGAAGAAGGGCATTATATAATAATTACAGGGTCTATCCATCAGGAAGAGCTAACAATTATACATGTCTACATGCCAAATACGGGAGCCCCCAAATATATAAAACAATCACAAACATAAGGAACCTTATTGATAAGAATGTGGTAATTGCAGGGGACTTTAATACCCCACTTACAACAATGGATAGATCAGCCAGACACAGGATCAATAAAGAAACAAGGGCCCTGACTGAAACATTGGATCATATGGACTTGAAAGATATTTAGAACTCTGCATCCCAAAGCAACAGAATATACTTTCTTCTCAAGTGTACATGGAACATTCTCCAAGAAAGATCACATACTGGGTCACAAAACAGCCCTTCATAAGTATAAAAGAATTGAGATCATACCATGCACACTTGCAGATCACAATGCTATGAAACTTGAAATCAACCACAGGAAAAAGTCTGGAAACCCTCCAAAAGCATGGAGGTTAAAGAACATCTTACTAAAGAATGAATGGGTCAACCAGGCAATTAGAGAAGAAATAAAAAAATATATGGAAACAAATGAAAATGAAAATACAACAATCCAAACGCTTTGGGATGCAGCAAAGGCAGTCCTGAGAGGAAAATACATTGTAATCCAGGCCTATCTCAAGAAACAAGAAAAATCCCAAATACAAAATCTAACAACACACCTAAAGGAACCAGAAGCAGACCAGCAAAGACACCCCAAACCCAGCAGAGGAAGAGAAATAATAAAGAGCAGAGCAGAAATAAACAATATAGAATCCAAAAAAGCAGTAGAGCAGATCAATGAAACCAAGAGTTGGTTTTTAAAAAAAATAAAATTGATAAACCTCTAGCCAGGCTTCTCAAAAAGAAAAGAGAGAGGACCCAAATAGATAAAATCACAAATGAAAATGGAATGATTACAACCAATCCCTCAGAAATACAAGCAATTATCAGGGAATACTATGAAAAATTATATGCCAACAAACTGGACAACCTGGAAGAAATGGACAAATTCCTAAGTACCCACACACTCCCAAAACTCAAACAGGAAGAAATAGAAAACTTGAATAGACCCATACCCAGTGAAGAAATTGAATCAGTTATCAAAAATCTCCCAACAAATGAGAGTCCAGGACCAGATGGCTTCCCTGGGGAGTTCTACCAGACATTTAAACAGAGATAATACCTATCCTTCTCAACCTGTTCCAAAAAATAGAAAGGGAAGGAAAACTTCCAGACTCATTCTATGAAGCCAGCGTTACTTTGATTCCCAAACCAGACAGAGACCCAGCAAAAAAAGAGAACTACAGGCCAATATCCCTGACGAATATGGATGCAAAACTTCTCAACAAGATACTAGCAAATCGAATTCAACAGCATATAAAAAGAATTATTCACCACGATCAAGTGGGATTCATTCCTGGGCTGCAGGGCTGGCTCAACATTAGCAAATCAATCAATGTGATACATCACATTAACACAAGAAAAGATAAGAACCATGTGATCCTGTCAATCGATGCAGAAAAAGCATTTGACAAAATTCAGCATCGTTTCTTAATAAAAACCCTCAAGAAAGTTGGGATAGAAGGAACATACTTAAAGATCGTAAAAGCCATTTATGAAAAGCCCACAGCTAATATCATCCTCAATGGGGAAAAACTGAGAGCTTTTTCCCTGAGATCAGGAACATGACAGGGATGTCCACTCTCACCAACATACTGTTGGAAGTTCTAGCATCAGCAATCAGACAACAAAATGAAATCAAAGGCATCAAAATTGGCAATGATGAAGTCAAGTTTTCACTTTTTGCAGGTGACATGATATTGTACATGGAAAACCCGATAGACTCCACCATAAGTCTGCTAGAACTGATACATGAATTCAGCAAAGTCACAAGATAGGAAATTAATGTACAGAAATCAGTTGCATTCTTATATATTAATAATGAAGCAACAGTAAGACAAATAAAGAAACTGATCCCATTCACAATTGCACCAAGGACCATAAAATACCTAGGAATAAACCTAACCAAAGATGTAAAAGATCTGTGTGCTGAAAACTATAGAAAGCTTATGAAGAAAATTGAAGAAGATACAAAGAAATGGAAAAACATTCCGTGCTCATGGATTGGAAGAATATTGTTAAAATGTCAATACTACCCAAAGCAATCTACACATTCAATGCAATTCCAATCAAAATTGCACCAGCATTCTTCTTGAAGCTAGAACAAGCAATCCTAAAATTTGTATAGAACCACAAAAGACCCCAAATAGCCAAAGTAATATTGAAGACGAAAACCAAAGTGGGAGGCATCACAATCCCAGACTTTAGCTTCTACTACAAAGCTGTAATCATCAAGACAGCATGGTATTGGCACAAAAACAGACACATAGACCAATGGAATAGAATAGAGACTCCAGAATTGGACCCACAATTGTATGGCCAACTAATCTTTGACAAAGCAGGAAAAAAGACAGTCTCTTTATCAAATGGTGCTGGGAGAACTAGACAGCAACATGCAGCAGAATGAAACTAGACCACTTTCTTACACCATTCACAAAAATAAATGCAAAATGGATGCAGGACCTGAATGTGAGACAGGAAACCATCAAAACCCTAGAGGGGAAAGCAGGAAAAACCTCTCTGACCTCAGCTGCAGCAATTTCTTACTTGACACATCTCCAAAGGCAAGGGAATTAAAAGCAAACATGAACTATTGGGACCTCATGAAGATGAAAAGCTTCTGCACAGCAAAGGAAACAGTCAACAAAACTAAAAGGCAATTGATGGAATGGGAAAAGATATTTGCAAATGACAGACATATCAGACAAGGGCTAGTAACCAAAATCTATAAAGAACTCACCAAACTCCACACCCCCCCCAAAAAAAAATCAGTGAAGAAATCGGCAGAAGACATGAATGGGCACTTTTCTAAAGAAGACATCCAGATGGCCAACAGGCACATGAAAAGATGTTCAACGTCACTCCTCATCAGGGAAATACAAATCAAAACCACACTGAGCTATCACCTCACACCCATCAGAGTGGCTAAAATGAATAAATCAGGAGACTACAGATGCTGGAGAGGATGTGGAGAAACGGGAACCCTCTTGCACTGCTGGTGGGAATGCAAACTGGTGCAGCTGCTCTGGAAAACAGTGTGAAGGTTCCTCAAAAAATTAAAAATAGAACTACCCTATGACCCAGCAATAGCACTGCTAGGAATTTACCCAAGGGATACAGGAGTGCTGATGCATAGGGGCACATGTACCACATGTTTATAGCAGCACTTTCAACAAAGTCAAATTATGGAAAGAGCCTAAATGTCCATCAACTGATGAATGGATAAAGAAGATGTGGTTTCAGCAAAGGAAACAACCAACAAAACTAAAAGGCAACCAACGGAATGGGAAAAAATATTTGCAAATGACATATCAGACAAAGGGCTAGTACCCAAAATCTATAAAGAGCTCACCAAACTCCACACCCGAAACACAAATAACCCAGTGAAGAAATGGGCAGAAAACATGAATAGACACTTCTCTAAAGAAGACATCCGGATGGCCAACAGGCACATGAAAAGATGCTCAACGTCGCTCCTCATCAGGGAAATACAAATCAAAACCACATCCAGATATCACCTCACGCCAGTCAGAGTGGCCAAAATGAACAAATCAGGAGACTATAGATGCTGGAGAGGATGTGGAGAAACGGGAACCCTCTTGCACTGTTGGTGGGAATGCAAATTGGTGCAGCCACTCTGCAAAACAGTGTAGAGGTTCCTCAAAAAATTAAAAGTAGACCTACCCTATGACCCAGCAATAGCACTGCTAGGAATTTACCCAAGGGATACAGGAGTACTGATGCATAGGGGCACTTGTACCCCAATGTGTATAGCAGCACTCTCAACAATAGCCAAATGATGGAAAGAGCCTAAATGTCCATCAACTGATGAATGGATAAAGAAATTGTGGTTTATATGCATAATGGAATACTACTTGGCAATCAGAAAGAATGAATTATGGCCTTTTGTAGCAACATGGATGGAACTGGAGAGTGTTATGCTAAGTGAAATAAGCCATACAGAGAAAGACAGATACCATACGTTTTCACTCTTATGTGGATCCTGAGAAACTTAACAGAAACCCATGGGGGAGGGGAAGGAAAAAAAAAAAAGAGGTTAGAGTGGGAGAGAGCCACAGCATAAGAGACTCTTAAAAACTGAGAACAAACTGAGGGTTGATGGGGGTGGGAGGGAGGGGAGGGTGGGTGATGGGTATTGAGGAGGGCACCTTTTGGGATGAGCACTGGGTGTTGTATGGAAACCAGTTTGACAATAAACTTCATATATTGAAAAAAAAAGAAGATGTGGTTTACATATACAATGGAATACCACTTGGCAACGAGAAAGAATGAAACCTGGCCATTTACAGCAATGTGGATAGAACTGGAGGGTATTATGTTAAGTGAAATAAGTCAGGCAGATAAAGAGAGATACTGTATGGTTTCACTCTTATGTGGATCCTGAGAAACTTAACAGAAGACCATGGGGGAGGGGAAGGAAAAAAAAAGAGAGGGAGGGAGGCAAAGCATAAGAGACTCTTAAAAACTGAGAATAAACTGAGGGTTGATGGGGGGTGGGAGGGAGGGGAAAGTGGGTGATGGGCAATGAGGAGGGCACCTGTTGGGATGAGCACTGGGTGTTGTATGGAAACCAATTTGACAATAAATTATATATATATAATTATATATATATATAGAATATATATAATATATATATAATTATATATATATATAGAATATATATAATTATATATATAATTATATATATATATATAGAATATATTTAATTATATATATATATAGAACCTCTCCTAAGGAAAACCTCAGCAATTCAAAGAAATATTCGTGCAGGAGGATTTTCATTGCGATATTACACAAAATAAGCAAATAATCAGAAACAATATCTCAATAATATAGAAATGCTTAATAAATGACTATGCAGGCATAAAATTAAATGTTCTAGAAACATTAGAAAAACTAAATGATATAAAAAGGTTTACAAGATTGTATAAAGAAAATGTAAAATATAAAAAACTATACAAGGAACATCTATCTACCATCTATGTATATCTAGCATCTGTCTATCCATCCATCCATCCATCCATCCATCACCTGTCTTCTGTCACCTTAGAAAAGAGAATAAAAATAAGTTAATAGTGCCTAAAAAAATAGGCACTTGTGTACATTTAAATTAGGAATGATAAAAGTTTTAGATGCTACACACCAAAATATATATTAAAGTTTGGAAGGGAATAAATGGAGGAGGACTGAAAGATGCATTCAACATTTGATCACAGGTACTTGTATCCTGGAATAGTTCATGGACTATGTATGCCCTTACACGCATGAAATCCTGTCCCCAAATGCAGCCAAAAAGAGTGTGCATACACTACAAAATGGGCATTTCAAGTGATTCACTTCTTCACACAGCTTACAGCACTTTTATTATTATTTTTTAAATAGTTTCCCCATTTGTCTTGTTTGTTCCCTGGTTTTTACATTTTATTTGATTAAGGATCTTTGTAAAATCCACAGTTTGCAACTGATTGATCTGTATGTGAAGTCTCTTCAATCTCCATAGCTTGTTGGGGTGGGGGTGGAGAGGGATGATGATGATGATGATGATGATGATGATGATGATGAGGAGGAGGAGTATGTTAACTATTTCTAGAAGGAATGGGATTGTATGTCTTGCAGAGTTTTATACAGTTTTCATTTGGTTTATTGCAATTCCACGGTTTCACTTAACATTTCAGTCTGGCATCTGTTGTTCCAAGGGAAATAATAGTTGGAAATGAAGTCTTGATCGGGTTCGTGTTCTGTTTTACAGAAAGATGCATTCTAAGGTGGTTTTGTGACCATCCATCAGCAGGCAACTGTTATCTTGGAAGAATCTATTTTTGAAGTTAACAAGCACTCTTATCTTCCATGGATCCAGTATCATTTGTAGTTGCAAATAGTGATATTCAAGTTATATTATCCTGTCATTTATTACACGGAGCTCTTATACTGTTCTTTATGCCTTCAACCTTCCATAGTAGAAACATAAATTTTAGTATAAATTTGAGTTAACATTTCAACTGTTTGAACGTATTTTTTAAAAAGCAGGTAGGATAGGAAGTTGCCTACAATTCGGAGCCACAAGCTGGCAAATTAACCGGCATCTGGATGCCTCTCCAAAGATAAAGCCAGGAACGCCTGTGGAAGGAAACTATCGTGAGAAGTAATGAAAAAGACCAGAGAACCAGCTGCAGGATGAGAGGCTATGGAGATAGTTTTTGTGAGGCGGGAATTTGCTGCAGCCTGCCGGTGGGCCGGAGCTGGAATTATGGCTGAGGAAGCAGAAAGGAAGCTGTTTAGGGACCCACCAACTCTCCCCTTGCCCACTGCGTGCTTTCCAGGGAAATTAAATTCTTGCCTCTAGCTGTGGACTTTGGTGGAGGCTGTTGTGAAAAACAGCAGTTGATGAAAGTGTTGTCTCTTGAAATCTGAAAAGAGGATAAGGCCTGGATCTCTACTTAACTCCCGTCTCCCAGGGCAAAGCTGCGGCATCTGATGAGGGTGTGCACATGGGGGCACCACTGGGCCAAGATCCAGGAGCAAGAGCTGTGCTAGAAGAGAGAGGGGTGAACAATGAAGGACTGCAGTTGCCCAAGATAGGACTTTATTAAAAAAAAAAAAAAAAAAAAAAAAAAAAAAAAAAAAAAAAGATGTTTATTTGAGAGAGCGAGAGAGCATGAACAGGGAAGGGGCAGATACAGAATCCGAAGCAGGCTCCTGGCTCTGAGCTGTCAGCACGGAGCCCGATGTGGGGCTCGAACTCAGGAGCTGTGACATCATGACCCGAGCAGGTCTGCCACCCAACCCACTGAGCGACTGAGCCACCCAGGCGCCCCTCAAGATAGGACTTTAAGATGATTCTAAGCAGGGGCACCTGGATGGCCTTGAACTTTGGCTCAGGTCATGATCTCAGAGTTCGTAGGTTTGAGCCCCACCTTGGGCTCTGTGCTGACAGCTCAGAATCTGGAGCCTGCTTTAAGATTCTGTCTCTCCCTCTCTCTTTGTCCCTCCCCTGCTCGTGCTCTGTCTCCCAAAAATAAATGCTAAAAAACAAATAAAACTATTCTAAGCGTAAAACCTCGGTATGTAGCTCAGAAAATAGCTAGTCTAGGTCATTGGTGGCCACGAGAGAACAAATTTGTACCCCAGTGGACATTTGTCAATGACCGAAGACATTTGTCCTTGTCAAAGAGTTGAAGGAAGAGGACCCAATTTGTCTTTGTCTCCAAGTTAGGCGGAAGAGGCTTGGTCCTGGCCTCTAGCCGGTGGAGGCCAGTATTCTCAAACATCCTACAAAGCAGTCACCCAGCCCCAAATGTCCGTAGTGCCGGGACTGAGAATACCAAGCCAAGGCCAAGGGTTAAAACACCAGCTCTGCTCAATGCAAACGCTGACGAAGCCCGCAGCAAGGGCCCTAAGAGACAGAAGCTGGGACAGGTAACGGCCACCTCGCCGAAGACGGCGTTGGTGTTGGAAGTGGACAGACGGTCAGGAGTGGGACCACAATCTGTCTCGGACCCGGGGTCTCCTCCCAGACCCCCCCGGCCGGCTGGCGTGGGGCCCCTGGCACCCCGGCCGGCTTTCCCCAGGGGCTGGGTCGCGGGCGCAGGGCGGGCCAGACGCTGCACCCGGGGGCAACAGTCTCGTCGACGGACATCAGCGTCAGACCCCACGGGGTGATCGAGCCCGGAGGGGTCAGGCCGGGCGGGGTCCGCGCGTCCTCGTCTCGGGCGGAGAACACGCTGCGGCGTCGGATCGAAGGGCAGCAGCAGAGAGAAGGGCAGCGGGAGGACGGCATCCGGGACCCCTGCGCGCGACGCCCCAGGAAGGCCCGGGGACCGGCCTCCAGGGCTCCTCCCGCCCGGCACAGCCACCCCGTTCTCCGCCACCCTCGCCTCGGCCTCGCGCTCCTGTGCCGCCAGCCTCTCCCCTTTCTGCCCCCGCGACCTGTCTGTTCTTCCCCGTGAGGCCCCGGCTCGGCGCCCTCCGCCACTTCTGCTCTGCCCGCTACCCACCTCCCCCTTCGGCGGACCTCGGCTCCTTCCGCCCTCCTTGGACTCCTTTCGTATAACGCCGCCTCGCCGCCTCTCCCGCTCCTCCGTTCCGCTCCTTCCGTCGGGCTCTCGCCGCCTCGCCTCTGCATTCCGGTTTCCGGCCACGGTTCGGCTCTTTCCGCCTCTCCCCGCCACCCTGGGCTCTGGCGGACTGTCACTGTCGGGTCGGGTTCCTGTGTCTGTAGGCAGACGTCGTTCAGATTCAAGGCCCAGCCACAGAGGTGTGGGAGCGCCACTTCCCACATCCTGGCTAGTAACATAATGAACTTGAAAAATGAAAAGAGGAATCTCCGTATTTTACTTGGTAGTTTTCTTTTGAAGGGTTGTTGGGAATCATCTCGTCTGTTGAGACTGTTCTGCATTTTCTGTGAGCTCTGTTCCAGCATTTACCTATTTCTCCAATGGATTCTTGGTCTTTTTCTTTGGTTTGGTAAGATCTCTAATATTAATAAATTAGCTCTTGGTGATGAATTGCCAACATTTTCTTTTTTTCTTTCTTTCTTTTTTTTTTTTTTGGCCTCAAGTTGTTGCCATGCAGATTTTTAAAAATGAAATCAAATGTATTAATTTTTGTTTCTTCTTGTTTTATGTATAGTTTAAAAGACCATCTCTCCTTTGAGATTATATATAAAATATTTATGCCTTGGTTTCTTCTAGGACTTTAATCGCTTCCCATTTTCACATCAAATCAAATCAAATGCTCATTTCACAGACCAACTAGTGGTTCTGACATGATTTCTTACTTTATTTTTATTTTTTTCAATATATGAAATTTATTGTCAAATTGGTTTCCATACAACACCCAATGCTCATCTCAAAAGGTGCCCTCCTCAATACCCATCGTCCACCCTCTCCTCCCTCCCACCCCCCATCAACCCTCAGTTTGTTCTCAGTTTTTAAGAGTCTCTTATGCTTTGGCTCTCTCCCACTCTAACCTCTTTTTTTTTTTTTTTTTCCTTCCCCTCCTCCATGGGTTTCTATTACGTTTCTCAGGATCCACGTAAGAGTGAAACCATATGGTATCTGTCTTTCTCTGTATGGCTTATTTCACTTAGCATCACACTCTCCAGTTGCATCCACATTGCTACAAAGGGCCATATTTCGTTCTTTCTCATTGCCATGTAGTACTCCGTTGTGTATATAAACCACAATTTCTTTATCCATTCATCAGTTGATGGACATTTAGGCTCTTTCGATAATGTGGCTATTGTTGAGAGTGCTGCTATTGTTGAGAGTGTGGCTATTGTTGAGAGTGCTGTTGAGAGTGCTGTTACCCTGTATCCCTTGGGTAACTTCCTAGCAGTGCTATTGCTGGGTCATAGGGTAGGTCTACTTTTAATTTTTTGAGGAACCTCCACACTGTTTTGCAGAGTGGCTGCACCAATTTGCATTCCCACCAACAGTGCAAGAGGGTTCCCGTTTCTCCACATCCTCTCCAGCATCTATAGTCTCCTGATTTGTTCATTTTGGCCACTCTGACTGGCGTGAGGTGATATCTGAGTGTGGTTTTGATTTGTATTTCCCTGATGAGGAGCGACGTTGAGCATCTTTTCATGTGCCTGTTGGCCATCTGGATGTCTTCTTTAGAGAAGTGTCTATTCATGTTTTCTGCCCATTTCTTCCCTGGGTTATTTGTTTCTCGGCTGTGGAGTTTGGTGAGCTCTTTATAGATTTTGGATACTAGCCCTTTGTCTGATATGTCATTTGCAAATATCTTTTCCCATTCCGTTGGTTGCCTTTTAGTTTTGTTGGTTGTTTCCTTTGCTGTGCAGAAGCTTTTTTATCTCCATAAGGTCCCAGTAGTTCATTTTTGCCTTTAATTCCCTTGCCTTTGGGGATGTGTCAAGTAAGAAATTGCTACGGCTGAGGTCAGAGAGGTGTTTTCTTGCTTTCTCCTCTAGGGTTTTGATGGTTTCCTGTCTCACATTCAGGTCCTGCACCCATTTTGCATTTATTTTTGTGAATGGTGTGAGAAAGTGGTCTAGTTTCAATCTTCTGCATGTTGCTGTCCAGTTCTCCCAGCAACATTTGTTAAAGAGACTGTCTTCTGTTGGATGTTCTTTCCTGCTTTGTCAAAGATTAATTGGCCATACGTTTGTGGGTCTAGTTCTGGGGTTTCTATTCTGTTCCATTGGTCTATGTGTCTGTTTTTGTGCCAATACCATGCTGTCTTGATGATTACAGCTTTGTAGTAGAGGCTAAAGTCTGAGATTGTGATGCCTCCTGCTTTGGTCTTCTTCAAAATTACTTTGGCTATTCGGGGCCTTTTGTGGTTCCATATGAATTTTAGGATTGCTTGTTCTAGTTTCGAGAAGAATGCTGGTGCAATTTTGATTGGGATTGCATTGAATGTGTAGATTGCTTTGGGTAGTATTGACATTTTGACAATATTTATTCTTCCAATCCATGAGCACGGGATGTTTTTCCATTTCTTTGTATCTTCTTCAATTTCCTTCATAAGCTTTCTATAGTTTTCAGCATACAGATCTTTTACATCTTTGGTTAGGTTTATTCCTAGGTATTTTATGCTTCTTGGTGCAATTGTGAATGGGATCAGTTTCTTTATTTGTCTTTCTGTTGCTTCATTATTAGTGTATAAGAATGCAACTGATTTCTGTACATTGCTCTTGTATTCTGCAACTTTGCTGAATTCATGTATCAGTTCTAGCAGACTTTTGGTGGAGTCTATTGGATTTTCCATGTATAATATCATGTCATCTGCAAAAAGTGAAAGCTTGACTTCATCTTTGCCAATTTTGATGCCTTTGATTTCATTTTGTTGTCTGATTGCTGATGCTAGAACTTCCAACACTATGTTAAACAACAGCGGTGAAAGTGGACATCCCTGTCATGTTCCTGATCTCAGGGAAATCTCTCAGTTTTTCCCCATTGAGGATGATATTAGCTGTGGGCTTTTCATAAGTGGCTTTTACGATCTTTAAGTATGTTCCTTCTATCCCGACTTTCTCAAGGGTTTTTATTAAGAAACGATGCTGAATTTTGTTACGCCTTTTCTGCATCAATTGACAGGATCATATGGTTCTTATCTTTTCTTTTATTAATGTGATGTATCACGTTGATTGATTTGCGAATGTTGAACCAGCCCTGCAGCCCAGGAATGAATCCCACTTGATTGTGGTGAATAATTCTTTTTATATGCTGTTGAATTCGATTTGCTAGTATCTTATTGAGAATTTTTGCATCCATATTCATCAGGGATATTGGCCTGTAGTTCTCTTTTTTTGCTGGGTCTCTGTGTGGTTTGGGAATCAAAGTAATGCTGGCTTCATAGAATGAGTCTGGAAGTTTTCCTTCCCTTTCTATTTTTTGGAACAGCTTGAGAAGGATAGGTATTATTTCTGCTTTAAACGTCTGGTAGAACTCCCCTGGGAAGCCATCTGGCCCTGGACTCTCATTTGTTGGGAGATTTTTGATAACTGATTCAATTTCTTCGCTGGTTATGGGTCTGTTCAAGCTTTCTATTTCCTCCTGATTGAGTTTTGGAAGTGTGTGGGTGTTTAGGAATTTGTCCATTTCTTCCAGGTTGTCCAGTTTGTTGGCATATAATTTTTCATAGTATTCCCTGATAATTGCTTGTATTTCTCAGGGATTGGTTGTAATCATTCCATTTTCATTCGTGATTTTATCTATTTGGGTCCTATCTCTTTTCTTTTTGAGAAGCCTGGCTAGAGGTTTATCAATTTTGTTTATTTTTTCAAAAAACCAACTCTTGGTTTTGTTGATCTGCTCTACAGTTTTTTTAGATTCTATATTGTTTATTTCTGCTCTGCTCTTTATTATTTCTCTTCTTCTGCTGGGTTTAGGCTGTCTTTGCTGTTCTGCTTCTATTTCCTTTAGGTGTGCTGTTAGATTTTGTATTTGGGATTTTTCTTGTTTCTTGAGATAGGCCTGAGGATTGCAATGTATTTTCCTCTCAGGACTGCCTTTGCTGCATCCCAAAGCATTTGGATTGTTGTATTTTCATTTTCATTTGTTTCCATATATTTTTAAATTTCTTCTCTAATTGCCTGGTTGGCCCACTCATTCTTTAGTAGGGTGTTCTTTAACCCCCATGCTTTTGGAGGGTTTCCAGACTTTTTCCTATGGTTGATTTCAAGTTTCATAGCATTGAGGTCTGAAAGTATGCATGGTATGATTTCAATTCTTGTACACTTATGAAGGGCTGTTTTGTGACCCAGTATGTGATCTATCTTGGAGAATGTTCCATGTGCACTCGAGAAGACAGTATATTCTGTTGCTTTGGGATGCAGAGTTCTAAATGTATCTGTCAAGTCCATCTGATCCAATGTATCATTCAGGGCCCTTGTTTCTTTATTGACTGTGTGCCTAGATGATCTATCCATTTCTGTAAGTGGAGTGTTAAAGTCCCCTGCAATTACCACATTCTTATCAATAAGGTTGCTTATGTTTATGAGTAATTGTTTTATATATTTGGGGGCTCCTGTATTCGGTGCATAGACATTTATAATTGTTAGCTCTTCCTGATGGATAGACCCTGTAATTATTATATAATGCCCTTCTTCATCTCTTGTTACAGCCTTTAACTTAAAGTCTAGTTTGTCTAAGTATGTCTACTCCAGCTTTCTTTTGACTTCCAGTAGCATGATAAATAGTTCTCCATCCCCTCACTCTCAATCTGAAGGTGTACTCAGGTCTAAAATGAGTCTCTTGTAGACAGCAAATAGATGGGTCTTGTTTTTTATCCATTGTGATACCCTATGACTTTTGGTTGGCGCATTTAGTCCATTTACATTCAGTGTTATTATAGAAAGATATGGGTTTAGAGTCATTGTGATGTCTGTATGTTTTATGTTTGTAGCGATGTCTCTGGTACTTTGTCTCACAGGATCCCTCTTAGGATCTCTTGTAGGGCTGGTTTAGTGGTGATGAATTCCTTCAGTTTTTGTTTGTTTGGGAAGACCTTTGTCTCTCCTTCTATTCTAAATGACAGACTTGCTGGATAAAGGATTCTCAGCTGCATATTTTTTCTGTTCATCACATTGAAGATCTCCTGCCATTCCTTTCTGGCCTGCCAAGTTTCAGTAGAGAGATCGGTCACGAGTCTTATAGGTTTCCCTTTATATGTTAGAGCGTGTTTATCCCTTGTTGCTTTCAGAATTTTCTCTTTATCCTTGTATTTTGCCAGTTTCACTATGATATGTCGTGCAGAAGATCGATTCAAGTTATGTCTGAAGGGAGTTCTCTGTGCCTCTTGGATTTCAATGCCATTTTCCTTCCCCAGATCAGGGAAGTTCTCAGCTATTATTTCTTCAAGTACACCTTCAGCACCTTTCCCTCTCTCTTCCTCCTCTGGAATACCAATTATGCGTAGATTATTTCTCTTTAGTACATCACTTAGTTCTCTAATTTTCCCCTCATACTCCTGGATTCTTTTTATCTCTCTTTTTCTCAGCTTCCTCTTTTTCCATAATTTTATCTTCTCATTCACCTATTCTCTCCTCTGCCTCTTCAATCCGAGACATGGTTGTTTCCATTTTATTTTGCAGCTCGTTTATAGCATTTTTTAGCTCCTCCTGACTATTCCTTAGACACTTGATCTCTGTAGCAATAGATTCTCTGCTGTCCTCTGTACTGTTTTCATGCCCAGAGATTAATTTTATGACTATTATTCTAAATTCACTTTCTGTTATATTGTTTAAATCCTTTTTGATCAGTCCGTTAGCTGTTGTTATTTCCTGGAGATTCTTTTGAGGGGAATTCTTCCATTTGGTCATTTTGGATAGTCCCTGGAGTGGTGCGGAACTGCAGGGCACTTCCCCTGTGCTGTCTTGAATAACTCGCGTTGGTGGGCAGGGCCACAGTCAGGCCTGATGTCTGCCCCCAGCCCACCGCTGGGGCCATAGTCAGACTGGTGTGACTTCTCTTCCCCTCTCCTAGGGGTGGGATTCACCGTGGGGTGGCATGGCCCGTCTGGGCTACTTGCACACTGCCAGGCTTGTGGTGCTGGGGATCTGGTGTATTAGCTGGGGTGGATCGGCAAGGTGCACGGGGGCGGGAGGGGCAGGCTCAGCTCGCTTCTCCTTCGGTGATCCGCTTCGGGAAGGGCCCCTCTTCTGTGGGCCTCTCGTCTGCGCTTGGCTCTGGAGACTCTGTTCTGCTAGTCTTCTGGCAGTTTTCTGGGTTATTTAGGCAGGTGTAGCTGGAATCTAAGTGATCAGCAGGACGTGGTGAGCCCAGCGTCCTCCTACGCCGCCATCTTCTCCAGGTCCCCCTGACATGATTTTTTAAAACAATCCATTTTTCCTTTAGTGACTTAGCACATCACCTGCGCCCAATTTATTATGAAAAAATTTCAAGTATGGGGATAATTTGAAAGAGTTTTACAGTGAACATTCGTGTTGTGGGCTGAATTCTGTCCCCTCACGTTCACATGTTGAAGCCCAAATCACTGGCACCTCCTCACATGACCATATTCTGAGGTTGAGCCTTTCAAGAATTAAGGTTAAATGAGGCCATTAGGGTGTCCTTATGAGGAGAGGAGATTAAAACATATGGACCAAGAGATGGCAGGAGCACACACACTCAGAGGGATGACCACCACACAGAGAGGCAGCAAGAGGGTGGTCATCTGCAAGCCAAGGAGAGAAGCCTCAGAAGAAGCCAACTTTGCTGGCATCTTGAGCTTGGACTTCCAGAACTGTGGGAAAGTAAATTTCTGTTGCTTAAGTCCCCCAGTCTGTGGTGTTTTGTTTAGGCGGTCCTAATGAACTAATATCCACCCCTAGATTCTACAGCATTTTTCTATACGTGCTTTGCTACTTTCATTCCTCTCTCATCCATCGATCCACCATTAAAAAAAAAAAAGGCAGGGGTGGGTGCCTGGGTGGCTCAGTTGGTTAAACATTTGACTTTGGCTCAGGTCATGATCTCACGGTTCGAGCCCCACATCGGGCTGTGTGCTGACAGCTTGGAGCCTGGAGCCTGCTTCGGATTCTGTGTCTCCTTCTCTCTCTGCCCCTCCCCAGATCACACTCTGTCTCTCTCTCTCTCTCTCAAAAATAAACATTAACAAAAATTAAAAAAAAAAAAACATGTTGAAGTAGGTTGCAGACAGCAGTAAACTTCATCCCCAAACATTTTAGCACACAGAGTTCAAAAATCAGGGCTGGGAGATCTTTCAACGCAGCTTGGTGAATGGCTAGCTCTTTGCCACTGAGTTGGTTCTTCTCACGTGGATATCTCCCTGGGGTTGCTTGGGTACCTTCATGGGATGGCCGATGGCTTCTCCCATAGAGGAAGCAACCTAGGAGACTAAGGAGGGAGCTCCACTGTGTTTTAGGACATAGCCCCAGATATGACATACTGTCACTTCTGTACCGTTGTGTTGCTCACTTGGGTCACGTCTGATTCAGTGTGGGAGGAGACCGCACAGGGCATGGGTACCAAGTGCAAGGACCCTTGGTGGCCATCTTGGAGGCTAGCAGATGCACCCACCTCTCCTCTAGGCCACTTCTCTTCGTCAGCCCAGAATTTCTTTGTTCTGCTCATTTTTCTCCTGAGAGCCTGGTTTCTGGTCATTGTAGCTGTTTGGAGCTCATGAATTCACTCGTGGCATTGGACCAACTTAGAAGGTCTCCTTTCTTCCTTTACTTCTTTTACTCCTCTCCCCTCTCTATCCCTCTCAGCCTTGACCCCAGCTCCAGCCTTTCTCATTCACTAGTGCCTCTTTGCGGAGATGATCTGAGGGTCAGCTGGGAATGGGTCCGCTAGGGCAGGAAATGTTGGAGGAAGTTTTGCTTCCTGAGCTCCTGTCTCTTGGATAATGAGAGCTTGGGGTCTCTGCTGGCTTATCAGGACTACGATTGCCTTCCTTCTTCTTCTTTTTAATGTTTATTGATTATGAGAGAGAGAGAGAGAAGGGTAGAGAGGGAGTGGGAGGGAAAGAGGGAGAAAGAGAAGGGGAGAGGGGCAGAGGGAGAGGGAGGGAGGGAGGGAGGGAGAGAGAAAGGAGGGGATATGGGAGGAGGGAGGGAGGGAGGCAGAGAGAAGGGAGAGGGAGAGAGAGAGAGAGAGAGAGAGAGAGAGACAGACACACACAGACCTAGCAGGCTCCACACTGAGTATGAAGCTTTATGCAGGGTTCAATCGCATGACTGTGATGTCATGACCCGAGCTGAAATCAAGAGTCGGACACTTAACCAACTGAGCGACCCAGGTGCCCTGATTGTCTTCCTTGTTCTGAGACGGGTCCTCAACATTCCCTAAGACGAGGGACATTTGGTTTGATGGGGCTCTACCTATCCACTATAACTTGGGGACAGAGATCTCTGTATTGCACGAAGAGGCTGAGAAGTTACCTGCTGGGGCTCAGATGATTCTGTGCTTGGGATAAAGGAGGGTCCGCACAGGGGCAGTCATCTCATGCTGGGAGGACTTGAGGGATTTACACTGTGGGCTTCCCTCCTCATTCGGTTGAGGGTGCTGCTTGCTGACCCTTCCATCAACTTTATTTTGTGACCATGGGAATAGATGCAGTTTTCTGGGACTGCCTGACACCTGTGTTGGAGAACCTGGAGTCTTGCCTGTTGAAACTGGTATTGCTTCCCTTGGGGGAGACGGGTTGCTCTTTGCTGGGGATATTTGTCTACCTGGTCTGGGGGAGTCAAGGGAGGCAAGCTGTGACTCGTGCTGAGTGAGAATGGTGAGGCATTTGCTGGGGCTCCTGTCTCCTTTCGTGTGTGGGGATTACAAGTTGCTTTTTGGGATTTCCATCATCACGAATCTTGGAGGGATATGGGGGAATCACTTGTTGAGACTTGTATCATCAGATGAAACCATCATGATGCTGGAGGTAACTGGGAAGTATGAGGCTGGGGCTCCTATTGTGTCTGGTGCCAGGGGACTGTGAGGTCACTGCCTGCCTGGGGATCCCATTTTTCAAGTGTTGGTGCGACAGGGAGGGGCCATGAAGAGGTTCCATGGTCTCTAATGTGAGGAGAGGATCAGGGGGATATTTGCATGGGATTCCATGTATCTCTAGTGATGGGGACTAGGGGAGTCTTTATATAGGTCATTCTTATCCAGTTTGGGGGTAGAACAAGAAGAGTCACTTTCTGGGTCTCCCCTTGCCTGTACTGTTGGTAGAGACTGGGGGGGGTGGGCGGTCAGTGGACTGGGGATCCCCACTGCCTAGTGTTGAGCAGCTGAAGGAGTCACTGCTGGGGCTGCCATCGCTTCTAGAATTAAAGCTACCGAAGGGGGTACTTGGAGTTCCTCTCGTTCCTAGTTTTGAGGGGACTGGGGGGGGGGGGCTTGCTTGCTCAGACCCCGTCATTTGTGTTTGGGTAATGACAGTTGGTATCTGAGGTCCCGTTGTCTCTAGTCCTGGGATGGAACTGGTGGTCCTCGGCTAGGGCGTCTGTCGTCTTGCCTGGGATGTCGACGGTGAGCAGCACTTGTTGGGGTTCCCATAATGTCTGGTCTTGTGGGGGCGGACTGGGAGCTCTCTTGCAGCGGCTTACATCATCTCTAGCTTTGGGCAATCAGTTCAATGTGTTTTAAAAGTATTTTATTTTGAAAAAGTTTAGGCTTACATAAAAGTTGTGAAACTATACAGGGTTGTTTTACACAGTCAACATACATTTATATTTACTTACATTTTGTCTCCTGCTGATCTTGATTCTTGGAGTTATTTGTCTTCACGTGAACTGATTTCCCTTCACCTGAAAACTCTCTTTAGTTTTTCTTGAGGTGCAGTTCTGCCGTTATTTCAGCTTTTGCTTTTTTAACAACCCCCCCCCCACCCCCGTTGGAACACGTCTTCCATTTTCTGCATTTTCAAAGAATATTTTTCTTAGGTCATTGAGTTTTACATTCGTGGTTAATACCCTACCCCCCCCCCCCATTCAACCCTTTGGATGTTGGATGTTATTTTTTTGCTTCCATAGTTTCTTTTGAAAAATCGTCAGTCTTACTGTTGCTCCTTTGAAGGCAACATGTCCTTTCTTCAGTTGGTTTGAAGATTTGCAGCTTGTCTTTCTTTTTCTACAATTTTTCCACGTTTTCCCCGTTTTTAAAAAACATTATTCATAGTTGTTTTGAAGTCCTTGTCTGCTAACTCCAATATCTGGTCTCTGGGCCTGCTCCGATGGATTTCTATATTCTTCTTCTTTTTTTAATGTTTATTTTTGAGAGAGAGAGAGACAGAGACAGAGACAGAGTGAGAGTAGGGGAGGGGCAGAAAGAGAGAGGGAGACACAGAATCCAGGCTCGGAGCTGTCAGCACAGAGCCCAATGCGGGGCTCGAACTCACAAACTGTGAGATCATGACCTGAGCTGAAGTCAGACGTTTAACCGACTGAGCCACCCAGGTGCCCCTAGATTTCTATATTCTTAATTGACAACATCTTCCTGCAGACTTTGCGTGTCTATTGCTCTTGTTTGCTGGATCTTGTGAACAATATACTTGGTAGAGGTTCTTAATTATGGTACCTTCCTCTAAAGATTAGGTTTCGTTATGGCAGGCAGTTATGGTACTAATGGGCCACCTTGAGCCTCTGAAGTCTAGATTTTAGCCTCTAAAAGCACAGATGTATTTCAGTTTTGCACTGACTTCTAAGATGCAGTCCTTACTTGTAGTGCATGGTACTTACTGTCAGGGTGTGACATTTGTAGGGGCATAAGTAAAAACCTTTCTTTTTTTCCCTCTTTTTCTCTTTTTCTCTTTCCTTCCCTCCCTCCCTGTTTCTTTTCCTTTCTTCCTCCCTCTTTTCTCTTTTCCTTTCCTTTCCCTTCCCTTCCTCTCCCCTCCCTTCCTCTCCCCTCATCTTCCCTTTCCTTCTCCTGTCTCTTTCTCTCTTTTCTTCTCTCATCATTCCACTCCAGATGGGTCCAAAAACCAACCTCCGACTACTGGCATGTATGATCTCTGAATTTTCTGCACAATCTTCAGCTTTCTCTAGCTACTCTCTTCTAAGCCTCCTACAGTCTTTCTCTGTACATGAACAGCTTAGGTGTTATTTAAAGACCTGAGGGGAATTTTTAGGCAGATTTTTGGGGCTTCTTCTTTGTCAACCTTTATGTTCCATGAAAAGAAATTCAGACATTTTAGGATCAGGTTCTATATTCCCTGTGACAGCCCCCTATTTCTCCAAAGAGCGCTTTTTTTTTTTTTTTAAGAATATTACTCTAGAAACCAAGATCTCAGTGGGTGATAGATATTCTCATTGCTACTAGGCCTCCTGAGCTGATAGGCCTTGAAAATACATGTAAGTGTACTATCCTATGCACATGCGTGTGCGTGCACACAAACACCTATCCATCCACCTATCAAAAAGCATGAATTCATACTGATCCCTCCAATTCCAATCCACTCCAACGCCACTGTGTTTATTCTAGCCTTCTCTCTTTCCTTGTTTGCAACCTATCTCTTTGAGAGTAAGAAACTGGCTTTCATAATTTACCACATATTTACTTGTTCAACTCTAGTACACACATAAAGTAGTTTCACAATCGCTAATCCACACCATTGTAAGAAACCCATTTTCAACCAGAGGGTTTCCAGACGGTTCTTTTCATAGTCAGCCTTACATCTCTTGTCAAAATATACAGTTTTCCAGAGTAAATTTGGTTTTCTTCCTTGTGATTATGTTATTCATTTGTATAGTTAGGCTCCTGTATTATAGTTTATTCTATTTTGCATTCCCTCTGCTACCTGGTGGATTTTTTTAACCGACAGTAATAGTCACTCTTTATGCTGTCTAGTTCTATGGGTTTTGGCAAGCGTCTAGAGCTGTGTCCATCAACACAGCCACGAGAGAACAATTCCATCACTCCCAAATTCCTTTCAGTTGCCCCTTTGTGGTCATTCCCCCCTCTCTCTTACTCCTTGTCCCTGAAAACCACTGATTTGTTGTCCTTCCCTACAGTTTTGCCTTTTACTAAATGTCATACAATGTAATCATACAAGAAATGGCTTTTCATGTCTGGCTTCTTTCACTTAGCAAAATAAATCAAGTTGAGGCAGGAGTTGCATACAGTTCAATGTACGTATCTTGAGTGTATCATTCAATACATTTTGACAATTGCATATACTTATGTAACCTACACTCCAATTGAGATATAGAACATTCTCCTCCATGAAGTTCCTTCCTGTCACATCTCAGTGTGTTTAGATACAACCACCATTCTGATTTTTTTTCCTATCACAGATTTTTTTTTTTTTTTTTTTTTTGCTATTCTTGGAATTTAGAGTCTCATATAATATTTACTCTTTTTTTGTGTGTGGCTTATTTTGCTCAGTACATTCCTATGATGTTTCAATTAGGTTATAATAAAAGGTAAAATAATGTTTCCTATATATATACACTAGAAGCCCCATAAATGCTTTACATATGTTAACTAATTGAATACTTAATACAAGTCTACAAAGTAGGCCTTCTATCATTTCTATTTGACAGATGAAGAAATAAAACTTTGGGACAAGAAGTTTGTCACTTGCTTGAGGTAACCATCTCTAAAGGAGAGAACCAAGATTGGGCAGGACAAGAGACTGAACTCTGATAAGGTCAAAACGGAGATGACAGTTGATCTCACGGGGAGTTCCAGGGCTGAGGTGGCCTTTCAGGGTATCACAAATCGAGGCAAAGGAATCTGGGCATTTGCACTCCCCGTAGGAACCAGTCATTGGAAGTGGGCTACCCCGGGGCGGGGGCGGACTTAGCCTTAGGTGTGGTACTTTCCTTTGGCCCAAGAGAATTCCTGAGAGCATGGTGGCACAAGCCATTAGAACACTTCCAGCAGCTGGGGGCATGAGTGCCTTAAAGAGTCCTGAAAGAAGGATCTGAGAACTATTCCACCGTCTCCATTATGGCGCAACACTCAGGCCACTCAGAGGCACTTGCTTCTTGGAAGTGAACGCACACGGGATTCTGGTTAGTCCTCTTGCTTGGAGAAACTTACAGGAGGAAGATCGGTGAACAAATTACAGATCGCTCTCGACAGCAGCTTTTCGCGGTGCTGCAACGGATACTTAATGGCCACACTTCTACCATCCCATCCTCGATTCCCTTCACCCGTGACTACGACCTCTGCTGGACTTGGAGGGCTGGTCTGGATCCTCAGCCCTGAGGAGTCTGAACATCTGGCCAACAGGCCCTTCTCAGGCTACAGCTGCTACATTTATTTACCAAAAACAAACAAAAACCTGGGGTAAGAGACATGCCAAAGGATTGCCTGAGTGCCAAATGTCCTCTGCCCACACTGTGTAACAGAAGCCCCGCGTCAGCTGGCATAGGGTTACCTATGCAGTCATAAAGCTCCATGGGACCCTTACTTTGCTGGTAAAAAGCCCTCTGGTCACTCGGGCTTTTAGGTTAATTATTTTTGTGATTTCCTCCCAAGAGTCCCCTGACCTACCTTATATGAAGAACACGTGTGAAGGCAACTGTTCTAGACTATGGGTGGGAGCATCAGTGCTTTGACAATACCCAGATGGTACAGCGGCTGCTACAATTCAGGTATGTGAACTTTCTACGCAGGTGACTGACAAAAGTAGATTCTGAGAAGCAAACGGGGCGAAAAGTTCTGGATAGCTTCCATTTGCCCCAGGGGACCCACTTTCTCTACCTTTGAGTCTAGTAACATTAATCAATATGAACTACATCAGTGGGATTCCTTGCCTTGTGGCCTTTGGTTGGGTTTGGTCAATGGGGACCCTAGGCATGAAATCAGAAGGATGAAAGAAGGGGATGTCTAGCTCTGGCTATTTCTTGCAGAACGTGGAGCTGGATGCTACCCCCGACCCCCTCCCCCCAGCTCCTGGAATGCAGTTCTTTCCTCTCTTGTCTGTGGATTTCAGTAATTGTCCCCTTCTCTTATCCTTTCAGGGGTAGGGATGTTAACAGAACCCTGGCCTTACCCGCTACTGGGTACCAACGACTTCTTGTGGTTTTCCTCCATCCTGTCCACAACTCTGTGAGTAGCCTCTTTATGAAAACTCCCTTGAAGTGTCCTAGTCTGTGTCAGTTGCTTCCTGCTGGGACTCTGACTGGCATGCCAGCTCAAAGTATAAGAAAAAGTCCTAATGGGACAATAAAATCCAACAAGATCAAGATCCACATCTCTGACCACATCATCCTCTATCACACCCTCACTACACCCCCAGCTCGTTCTACGCTCATCTCCGTTGGCTGCTCTGCGGCGGGACGTTGCATGAAAAGCCTGCTCTTGCCACACACTTTGACTCACTGTCCCAACTCGTTAAGGTCTCTGCTCAAGTGTCTCTTGGCTAAGAGGCCTTCCCTTCCTATTTTATATACAATGGTAAGATCCCAATCCCCCCTTAACTATTTTATCATGTTTTTCTGATCAACACTTAAAATAGCAACTCTTATTGATTTTTCTATAATCTGTCTTCCCCCATTAGAATGTAAGTGCTTCAATAGCAAAACGTACATTTCATGCATTGCTATAAACACCAGTGTCTCAAACAGGGCCTGGCATATAGAATATACTCAGTAGATAGACTAGTGGTTAAGAGCACAGATGGGGTTCAAACCTGGGCTCTACTATTTACTAGCCAGTGAGTTCAGGCAAGTTACCAGTATATCATGTTAGTTTTCTCATCTGTAAAATGGGAATAATAATAGTACATACTTCTTAAGCTTATACTGAGTACTCAATAAGTTCGTATTTTCATAAGGCATTCAGAAAAGTGCCTCAGCTATAGGAAGGGCTACATAAATGTTTAGTCATTTATTAATGTACTGAAATACTTCATTATAAAAAAAATGACCCCTACATAAAAAGGAACAATTCACAAGGAAAAAAAAAACTAATCCTGAATGTATTTAGTTATACATCCAAATATATAAAGAAAAAAATGACAGAAATGACAAAAAAAAAAAAACCCGTTAATCCATATCCTTAGAAGAGGACTTTAATAGACATCTACCACTAAATAAGTTTGAGGACAAAAACCTGAATGTACATACTATATCTGAAAACACAATTAACTTGAGTTAATGGGCACATAGTCTACATCGAAAACTTAGAGAATATACATTATTTTCAAAGAAATATGGAACACTTATCAAATGGGACCAACTAATAGGTTTCCTAGTTAGATATTGCATTCAGCTGGACATGAACAGAACACCACCTCAAAAACAAACCCCCCGAGAAAAAGACTTTGGCTTCAACCAGTTAGAGGTTACTTTTAATCATGTAAGGAGTAGTCTGGGCATAAGCAGTCCAGAGCTGAGACCGCCAATCAGAGGTCCGGGGGGAGCCCATGTCACTGTCATTTTGTGCTACACTATGGTGTCTGGCATCATGATCAAAATAGAGCGCTTCCGACTCTTGGCCTTGAGTCGACTTTCAAGAGAAAGCACGGGTAAGATGAACAGGATACAGGTGGGGAACGAGCCGGATGGTGTTCTCCCCAGTGACTTCTACCTACTCCTCATGGTCAGCAGAGCCAGGCAATACCTCTCTGGGCCTCAGAGAAGCCTTATAAGTTGTGCATTTTTAATCCTGCTCATTGACAACTTGAATGACAACGAAAACATTTTTTACATAAATGAGTGGGGGACGATGGGCATTGGGAAAGAAGCTAAACAAAATGCCATACTAGAGGAGAAAGATAAAAAACAATGAGCATCGTAAAGTCCGCTTACCTGACAAAAATGCCATTAAACTAGAAAAAGTATATAGTAAATACGGTCTAATTTCCACTAATGATAAACTAATTCACTCAGGAGATATTCAGAAATGTCTTTTTGGATATGCTATGTACTGATGTTTTTAAAGAGTAAATTAGAGTTAACATGTTACATACAAAACTATGGAACATAATTTAAGGTTTATTTTAGGTATGGCTATAGACATGTTTATACTAAAACAAAAAGACTGAAAATTAATGAACTAGTGGCCCGATCTTAGGATGAGATAAAGGTAAACCCACACTCAAATTGATAATTTCCATTCCCAGTTTAACTTATTTTGTGGCCCCTCAGTAAAGAGCTGAGGCATCACTTTTCTAGGGTTTCCCTACAATGTGAGTTCTCACAAACCAACAAAGAATCACTGAAAGATTTTTTCCAAATTGATACACTCACAACTTTTGCCTCCAAAGAAAACTTCCTATTTTTCCTAATGTAAGAGGTATCATCAAAGGCATTCCCTCAGTCTTTATATTCACAAGTGTCTTTGCAGTGAATTCTCAGTTTCCTAAGGAATGTGGAAAAATGACTTTCCAGTACTGATGACAGTCGAAGGGAATTTCTCTCCAGAATAAACCCTCGTGCCTCTTAAAAACTAAGAGAACATTCGAGGCTTTCCCACAGTAATTGTATTCGGAATCTCTCCCCATCTTTCGCTCAGTAACGCAAACGCTTGTGCTCAAGGGTTTCCCACATTCCTTTTAGGATTCCTCTGTAGTGATTTCTCACATGTGCTCTATGGGATGAGTGTCGCTGAAGGCTTTTGCATTCTGAGGATAGTCATGAGGTTTTTCCCCTAGTGTGAACTGTTATGTGACTCCCTAGAGATATCACTGAAGGCTTTCCTGTAGCTACTGCGCTCCTCAGGTTTCTCTCCACACATAATCTTCTGTGCACATTAGGGTGACTTTGAGCTGAAAGCTTACCACAAAGATTGCACTCATGAGGTTTCTCTCCAGAGGGAATTGACATAAGTTACCGAGGGCTACTTCATATACAATAGATTGACAGAATGAGAGTCTGCTAAAGGCTTTTCTTCATTGATTTCATGGAAACTCCTCAGATGGTTCCTTATGATCTGTCTCCTTATATATATATACCCTGTGTTGTTTCTTCCCACTCTGTAAGCAATACAGTACGGAAGAAATGATAGTATGTCCTCCTGAGGATGGGTCAAAAAAGACAATGTGGCTTCTGCATTAGCTCTCCTGTAGATCAAATGCTTTGGGAGGAACCTGATGCTACGTCATGAAGATACTTGGCCCTCTGGAGAGTGAAGTAATGAAGATTCTCTGCCAACAACTGGCATTAACTTGCTAGACATGTGGGTGAGCCATTCTGGAAGCAGATTCTGTATCAGTAAAGACTCCGGTGATTGTGGCTCCAGCAGACATCTTGATCTCACCTCATGACAGATTCTGCGCCAGGACTACACAGCTAGGACGCTTCCAGATTCCCGACCTACAGAAATTATAATAAATGTATGAGGTTTGAAGCCACTATGTTTTGGAGGGAAATTTTTTAGGCAGCAGCAGATAACTCACCCATCTAGTGAGTTACCGTCAGTTGTCTGAGGGTTAAGAGATCAATGAACGCTTTCCTAATTACTGTACTCATATCCACCTATTATGAATTCTCTTGTGCACAGAAAGGTAAGAGTTAGTGGTGAAAGATTTCCCACAATGATTACATTCGTAGGGTTTCTCTCCAGTGTGAGTCCTCACGTGTTTCTTAACAGCGGAGAGATTATTGAAGGCTTTCCCACAGTTACTGCATTCATAGGGTTTCTCCCCAGTGTGAATTCTCTTGTGCACAGTAAGAGAAAAGCTACTGCTGAAGGATTTTCCACACTGATCACACTCATAGGGTTTTTCTCCAGTATGAGTTCTCATGTGCTGGGTCAGATAGGAGCTCTTCCTGAAGGCTTTCCCACAGTCGTGGCACTCATAAGGTTTCTCCCCCGTATGAATACTATTATGCCCGGTGAGGGAGGACCTCGTGCTGAAGGCCTTGCCACACTGATTACACTCATGGTGATTCTCTCTCGTATGAATTCTCTTGTGGCTTTTGAGGTTACAACTGGTGCGGAAGACGTGGAAACACTGATTACATTCGTAGGGTTTTTCTCCAGTGTGAATTCTCACGTGCAGCCTCAGGGATGAGGGATCATTGAAGGCTTTGCCACAGTCCGTGCATTCATAGGGCTTCTCCCCATTGTGTATCCTCTTGTGAATGGTCAGGTAGGATCTACTGCTGAAGGACTTGCCACACTGATTACAGTCATAGGGTTTTTCTCCAGTATGAATTCTCTTGTGCTGAGTGAGGTTAGATTTTGTGCTGAAGACTTTAAAGCACTGATTACATTCATTGACTTTCACTCCGAGATGATTTCTTTCCTGTTAAGAGATGAATGATAACTATCATTTATAGTATTTTTAATATTTAATGAATTTTATGTCATAGGAATTCTCTTTTTCAGGAATTCTGTTACATTATTACAATTGACGTTTTGGCTATTTTCAGTGCTTGTATGTGGCTTCTGCCAAGTTTGAGCTGTTAGAAGTTAAAAAAGAAGGATGCTTTGCCACAAATCCTTATCATATTCACAGAGCATCTTCTGATAAACTTAAGACCACTTTATATTTCAACGATCAATATCGTAGTCACATTTAAGGAAATATTTACAAGTGGAAACTCCCAGTGAAGAAACAAGTTTGGAGCTAACTTACGGTTTTCTCCAAATTCACAACTTTTCACAGTATCTCTCCAGAGACAAAATTTCCTCATCTGTAAATGATACTATGACTGTTTACTTTGTGACTTTTCTAACTTACTTTCCTACTGTAAAAAACCAGAAATCAGCCAGGTTAGTCTTACCGCTTTAATACCATTGGAATGTTCTTTTCTAAAAACGTGCTTCTTAGGAGTTAACCATTTGGCTTTAAGTACAGTCTCCAAACCTGAAACAAATGGAAAAGAAATTTAAGTTGATGGAGGAAAGGAATAGTAAAGTACATACATGAGTAAAGGCAGACTCTGAGGGATCAGGGTTTTTGAGGAAGTTTGCCATGAAAGGGATGTGAGTATGAAAACTATAGGTATTAAAGGATTCTAGAAGGATTAAGACTGATCAGAGATTTACAAAAGAAGGGATTATCAGGAATGCAAAGTAGGAAGGAATTGGATAAAGTGCTCCTATGAGGTTTAAACTTAAAAAGGAAAAGAAATGTATTAGCATTGTCCGATGACAGACAGCAGCTACACTTGTGGTGAGCACAGTATAACTTATAAACTTATCAAATCACTACGTTGTGCACCTGAAACTGATGTAACACTATATGTTAAGTACACTTCAAAGGAAAAGAGATACGTCTTTTTTCCCCCCTCTGAGTCCAAGGTAACGCATGAGATGTTGAACAGAAAGGTAAAAAGAAGGAACATACACGAAGAAGCTCATACCAAATGTTCTTGACCATCTCTGCCAGAAAAAAGGACATGTTACAAACGTTCCTGACTGACGTTTCCTGAATGCACTATTCCCATGCCCCAAATCACTGGCCAGACCTATTCCTTAAGAAGACTCCTATCCGCCTGTCCACCTGGTGCTCACCTGGACAGGTGCCGGGAAGAATTCCTCGCTCCTGTGTCATCACTTTGTCTTCTTGCTCCAGCTGGGAGGTCAGACTGGGTTTATCAACATGACACCCTATTTGTGGAGAAAAGACACATGATGTAGGGGGACTGTGCAGGTGACAAGCAACTCCATGAAACTGGAGCCAACAATTCTGAAGATGAGCCACTATGACGTCTGCAACAGTGGAGTAACCACGCATAAATTCTAATGGGTATAGTAACTCTCCAGAAACAAAAATTCAAGCATCCTCAATGTCCAGGTGACAGGATATAAACAGTCCCAAAGTCCATGTCCAAGTTTACATAACATACTTCAAAAGCTCTAAAGCTTTTAACCACAGAGAATATAAAGTCAGGGTAAGGAACAGCTATTCAGTTCACAGGGAAGGTATCAGACAGAAAGCTCCAGGAGGGTGGGGACCACGTCTGTCTCATTCATCACTCTATTCCTAAACCCAGCACAGACCCAGGAACATCGAAGTGCCTCAGAAAGACTTGTGAGAAGTGACAACAGTGAAAATTAAGGGCTGTTAAACCGAAAGTCCATAACTCCACAAAAACAGTGACTAAACTGGGGAACACCATCAGAACCAACTTTATCAGAACTTTGGAAACTTATCAAAAGTTTACAGCAACTGGAAAATGTTTAATCAAGGACAACAACCAGCTGACATTTTAACTGACCCCTGTCTAATCTATTCACTGCTTTGGCTGTGACCTTGCAGATGACAGCCCACATTCCTAGTACTGCAGGGAGCAGGGGGGATCTATTTATTGTCAAAGATCCGTGGTTGTCTGATTTGACTTTTCTGGCTTGCCTTTATCTTTTTTTTTAATTTTTAATTATTTTTTTTTTACTTTATAAACTTTTTCTTACACTTACTTTTTTTTTTTCAATATATGAAATTTATTGTCAAATTGGTTTCCATATTGCCTTTATTTATCTAATCCCACACTCCAGGGGCTGAGCTGTCTACCCACGAGGCATGTGCTGAACACATTTAAAGGCAAATATCTCAGCCATCACCACCAGAGGCAAGTGAAATAGTAGAGGAAAACAAAAAACTAACCAAGAAGCCTGGGAGGAAAACTATGGAATAAGATGTTTGGGGGAATTTTTAAAAAATCTCCCTCATATTTCTTTGAATCTAGAAAGCCAGGGTCGGGCACATGGTCAGAAAAGACCTGAAATTGCATTAAGTCCTCAATTCTGGCTGACCTTCAGGTTCTGCACAAGCAGAAAGTAAAGATTATGGAGAGTTGCCAATTGCCTGCTGATTTTGAAGGTAGGCCCTGGACACCCACACAGAACACATCTGCAGAGACTACAGGTGTTTTACTTTTTGTTCCAGGCCCCCAAGAAAACCTCTGACCAACCACTAGCTAACCACAAAACTAACGTGACAGTCTTCAGGGACCACACGTGACAAATACAGATTACGAAATTAGTACACAGGTATCACTAAACATACATTCAACAGCAACGATAACAAATTCTGGTGGTGGAGAGAAACTGGATTCCAGAATTGCTGTATAATAATGTTCCAAATGCCCAGTTTTAACACTAAAAGTATGAGGCAGGCAAAGAAACAAATGTATGGCCCACTGCAAGAAAAAAAAATGAGTAGAAACTGCTCCGAAGGAAGCCCAAACATCAGACTCACTAGTCAAAGAATTTAAATTTTTTATTTAGTTTTTGAGAGCGAGAGTGTAAGCAGAAAGAGCCGAACTGGGCTCCGCACTGACAGGCTGACTACAATGAGCCCGATGTGGGGCTCAAACTCGTGAACCAAGAGATCATGACCTGAACTGAAGTCAGACGCTCAACCAACTGGGCCACCCAGGCGCCCCTCAAAGGATTTAAGTCAACTCTTTTAAGTATGCTCAAAGACCTAAAGGAAACCGTGACAATTCTGATGAACTAGAACCCATGTGAAAGAGACAGAAATGACAAAGAGAAACTACACAGAAATTTTGGAGCTGAAAAGTACAATAACTGAAATGAAAAGTTCACAAGGAGAGTTCAACAGCAGATGTGAGCAGGCAGAAGAATCAATAACCATGAAGACAGGATGATTTACATTACCTCCCTGGAAGAACAGAAAGAAAAAAGAAGGAAAAAAAATAAGAACAGAGCCCAAGAGACCTGTGGGATCCCATCAAACATACCAATATACACATCATGGGAATTCCTTAAGTGGAGAAGAGAATGAGGTAGAAAGAATATTTGAAGAAATACGGGCAAAAATTTCCCCAAATTTGACAAAGACACAAATGTACACAGCCAAGAAGCTTAAGAAACCCCAAGTATAAGGTTACACTGAGAGGCACAGAGCTCACGAGCACATCTGCCCTACAAGAAATGCTAATGGGAGACTTTCAGGCTGAAATGAAAGGATAATGGATATTAATGCAAATCCACATAAAGAAATAACCTGATAACTGAAAATACACAGGCCAATAGTAATTGGCTATTTTTGGTTTATAATGCTTATCTTTTTGGTTTGGAACTCTTTCTCTTATATGATTTAAAAGATAAATGCCTACACCAGTAATTGTAAATCTATGTTAATGGGCACACAAGGTATAAAGGTGTAATTTGTGGCAAAACAAAAGAAAGCAGGTGTGTGTGTGCGCAGGTACATAAGAGCAAAAATTTTATATACTATCAAAACAAAGTTGGTATTAAATCAAAATAGGCTGCTATGAATTAAAATGTTAATTGCCGGACTTACGCTGTATTACAAGCTGTCATCATCAAGAAAGTATGGCACTGGCATAAGAACAGACACTCAGATAAATGGAACAGAATAGAGAACCCAGAAATGGACCCACAAACGTATGGCCAACTAATCCTTGACAAAGCAGGAAAGAATATCCAATGGAATAAAGACAGTCGCTTCAGCAAGTGGTGCTGGGAAAACTAGACAGCGACAGGCAGAAAAATGAAACTGGACCACTTTCTTACACCATACACAAAAATAAACTCAAAATGGATGAAAGACCTAAATGGAAGACAGGAAGGCATCAAAATCTGAGGAGAAAGCAGGCAAAAACCTCTTTGATCTTGGCCACAGCAACTTCTTACTCAACACGTCTCCAGAGGCAAGGGAAACAAAAGCAAAAATGAACTACTGGGACCTAATCAAAATGAAAAGCTCCTGCACAGCGAAGGAAACAATCGGCAAAACTAAAAGGCAACCGACAGAATGGGAGAAGACAGCTGCAAATGACATATCCGATAAAGAGTTAGTATCCAAAATCTATAAACAACTTCTCAAACTCAACACCCAAAAAACAAATAATCCAGTGAAGAAATGGGCAAAAGACCTGAAGAGACACTTTTCCAAAGAAGACATCCAGATGGCCAACCGACACCTGAAAAAATGCTCAACATGACTCATCATCAGAGAAATAGAAATCAAAACCACAATGAGATACCACCTCACACCTGTCAGAATGGCTAACATTAACAACTTAGGCGACAACAGATGTTGGCAAGGATGTGGAGAAAGAGGATCTCTTCTGCACTGCTGGTGGGAATGCAAATTGGTGCAGCCACTCTGGAAAACAGTCTGGAGGTTCCCCCCAAAATTAAAAATAGAACTACCCTATGACCCAGCAATTTCACTACTAGGTATCTATCCAAGGGATACAGGTGTGCTATTTCGAAGGGACACATGCACCCCCATCTTTATAGCAGCACTATCAACAATAGCCAAAGCATGGAAAGAGCCCAAATGTCCATCGATGGATGAATGGATAAAGATGTGGTGTATATGTATATGTATATATCACATTATATAACACTAACACACACACACACACACACACACACACACATATATATATATATAAAATGGAATATTACTCGGCAATCAAAAAATGAAATCTTGCCATTTGCAACTACGTGGATGGAATTAGAGGGTAGTATGCTAAGCGAAATTAGAGAAAGACAAATATCATATGACTTCACACATATGAGGACTTTAAGACACAGAACAGATGAACATAAGGGAAGGGAAGCAAAAATAATATAAAAACAGGAAAGGGGACAAACCATAAGAGACTCTTAGATATCGAGAACAAACTGAGGGTTACTGGAGGGGTTGTGGGAGGGGGATGGGCTAAATGGGTAAGTGGCATTAAGGAATCTACTCCTGAAATCATTGTTGCACTATATGCTAACTTGGATCTAAATTAAAAAATTAAATAAAAATTAAAAAAAAATAAAATGTTAACTGTAATCCCCAGGACAACCATTAAAACAAATAAATAAAAAGAAATGACAGGGAATCAAAATGGTCCATGAGAAAACATTTAACACACACACACACACACACACACACACACAACGAAAGAATTGAGGAACAAAAATGATAGAAAACACGTAGAAAATAACAAAATGGCATAAGTAGGTCTTTTTTTATCAATAATAATCTTAAATGTTAATAGATTAATCTGTCCAACTAAAAGGCAGATTTGGGCAGAACAGATAAAGAATATCCAATTATATGCTCTCCGTAAGAGACTCAACTTACATCTAAACACACTAAGAGGGAGGTAGGGAGGGGTCAACATGGCAGAGAAGTAGGGGGATCCTTACTTCCCGCCTCTCTCAAAGAAGTGCTGAAGCCAAAGGACTCTGAACCCCAAGAGTCTGGGAGGAAAAGAGACTGAATCTACCAGGAAGAAAATGGGACAACGTGAGAAAGGATAGGTGGGTGACTGTGAACTGGGGGAGATAGAACAGGGTGGGTAGGCACAGAGGGGAGGGGTCCCCTTCTGCGGAGAGACAAAGCGAAGAGAATGGCTAGGGAACTGTAGGACTGTATCTGCACAGGAAAATGACCTGGTACTGAGACTCAGAGGGATCCCATCTCTAACGGCAGGACCTTCTTCGGACTGGGGCCGGCTCCCTGTTCACGCACCTGGGGAGGAGGGGAGCCAGCCCTGGGTTCGGTGGTAGGTCAGGGGCGCAGGCTGCAGTGGGAGAAAGCGGCCACTTCTCCAGAGTGCGGTGGGACAGAACAAAGCCTGCCTGTGTCCACCACCCCCGGGGCTCAGTGGCGAGGTCACCGACGCAGTCTGCAGTAGGAGATGGAAGTCCTCCTTGAAGTGCGGTGGCACAGACAAAGCCAGCCGGGACCACCTATTGGGCTGCACTGAGAGGCACTTCCCCAGTGCCAGAGCGCATGGGAACGGGACTGTGAATCTTAGCCAAGCGCAGGGTCAGGGGAGTTGGTGGAGCGAGAAGGACCGTCCCGTCTGCACCCGCGACACAGTGAGGAAGACTCAAACTGAGTCCACCGGTCGGGGTCTGTGGAGAAGAGACTGGGGGAATCACCATTGCCGCCCCCCAGCACCAAGGTGGGCCCACAGTGGAGGTGGGTCCAGATGACGCCAAGCCACGCCCCTTTGCACTGGGTAACTGCGTCTCCACCGAGGGGCACAGACCCTGTGGACAGCTACTCCCCACAAGTGATGCAGCATTGCCTGGATTAACTCTAGGTCAATTCTGGAGAGAGAGATATATTCTCCCTCCCACTTCTGCTCCTTATCTCTTTCCTTCCCTAGGCTGGTTACTCTGGTTATTGGTCTGTCTGAACAGACATATTTAATCCATTGTCTTGATACATGTTCTACACCTCCTTCTTCTCCTTCTTTACACTCCTTTCTCTCTCTCTGGAATAATCGAGCTGTATAGTTTCTCTGTCTGGGTAACTTTATCTTTGTTTCATTTTCCCCGCCTCCTTCTTTATTTTCCTTTCTCTATGGATTAAGCCTTTTAGTCTCTCTGCCTAGTCAATGTTTATTTTTTCTTTCTCCTCCGCTCCTGTCGTTTCTCTTCGTATCTGCTCTTCCGTCAGCACCGCCTCCACCCTGTTCTTTACTTGTAGTCGGTGTTTTGGGTTTTTTCTTTTGGTTTATTTCTGTGTTTACATGTTTTTGTCTCCTGTTTTCCTTTCCAGGGCGATTCCAAGGAACAAATCAAAGCACACCTGGTGGAGGGTCCAAAACATCACTACGAGTAGAGAAATAAAATAACCAAAGTCATAACAACAGAGAGCAAGTAACACTCTCCAAAAAACACCTCCTGAAGGGCCAGGCCCTGGACAGTGTATGACCCCCCACCACCCTCCCTTTAATATAGCGGTGCTTGCAGGTACAAAGCACACAGCAAGCTTTTAAAACTCATCAGGGACAGAAAACTAGCCAAAATGATGAAACGGAAGAATTCTCCACAAAAGAAATTCCAGGAAGGAGTGACAGCTAACAAATTGATCAAAACCAACTTAAGCAATATAACTGAGCAAGAGTTGAGAATAGTCATAAAACTAATTGCTAGGCTTGAACAAAGCATAGAGGACAGCAGAGAATCTATTGCTAGAGAGATCAAGGGACTAAGAAATAGTCATGAGGAACAAAAAATGTTGTAAGTGAGGTGCAAAATAAAATGAAGACAGCCAAAGCACAGATTGAAGAGGCAGAGGGGAGAATAGGTGAATTAGAAGATAAAATTATGGAAAAAGAGGAAGCTGAGAAAAAGATAAAAAAATCCATGAGTATGAGGGGAGAGTTAGGGAATTCAGTGATGCAATCAAATGGAACAATATCCATATCATAGGAATTCCAGAAGAAGAAGAGAGAGAAAGGAGCTGAAGGAGTACTTGAACAAATCATAGCTGAGAACTTCCCTGACCTGGAGAAGGAAAAAGGCATTAAAATCCAAGAGGCACAGGGAACTCCCTTCAGACGTAACTTGAATTGATCATCTGCACGACATACCATAGTGAGACTGGCAAAACACAAGGATAAAGAGAGAATTCTGAAAGCAGCTAGGGATAAACGGGTCCTAACATACAAAGGTAGACACATAAGGGTAGTGGCAGACCTCTCTACTGAAACTTGGCAGGCCAGAAAGGAACGGCAGGACATCTTCAATGTGATGAACAGAAAAAAAAATATGCAGCCAAGAATCCTTTACCCAGCAAGCCTGTCATTCAGAATAGGAGAGATACAGGTTTTCCCAAGCAAACAAAAACTGAAGGACTTCATCACCACTAAACCAGCCCTACAAGAGATCCTCACGGGGACTCTGTGAGTGAAATGTTGCAAGGACCACAAAGTACCAGAGACACCACTACAAGCATGAAGCCTACAGACATCGCAATGACTCTAAACACATATCTTTCTAGAATAACACTCAATGTAAATGGACTAAATGCGCCAACCAAAAGTCATAGGGTATCACAATGGATAAAAAACAAGACCCATCTATTTGCGGTCTACAAGAGACTTATTTTAGACCTGAGGACACCTTCAGATTGAAAGTGAGGGGATGGAGAACTATCTATCATGCTACGGGAAGTCAAAAGAAAGCTGGAGTAGACATACTTAGACAAACTAGACTTTAAATTAAAGGCTGTAACAAGAGATGAAGAAGGGCATTATATAATAATTACAGGGTCTATCCATCAGAAAGAGCTAACAATTATACATGTTTATACGCCAAATACAGGAGCCCCCAAATATATAAAACAATCACAAACATAAGGAACCTTATTGATAAGAATGTGGTAATTGCAGGGGACTTTAATATTCCACTTACAACAATGGATAGATCAGCTAGACACAGTATCAATAAAGAAACAAGGGCCCTGAATGAAACATTGGATCATATGGACTTGACAGATATATTTAGAACTCTGCATCCCAAAGCAACGGAATACACTTTCCTCTTGAGTGCACATGGAACAATCTCCAAGATAGATCACATACTAGGTTACAGACAGTCCTTAATAAGTATAAAAAATTGAGATCATACCATGCATGATGCATACCATACTTTCAGATAACAATGCTATGAAACTTGAAATCAACCACAGGAAAAAGTCTGAAAAACCTCCAAAGGCATAGAGGTTAAAGAACATCCTACTAAATAATGAATGGGTCACCCAGGCAGTTAGAGAAGAGATAAAAAAAAATATATGGAAACAAATGAAAATGAAAATACAACAATCCAAATGCTTTGGGATGCAGCAAAGGCAGTCCTGAGAGGAAAATACATTGCAATCCAGGCCTATCTCAAGAAACAAGAAAAATCCCAAATACAAAATCTAACAACACACCTAAAGGAACCAGAAGCAGACCAGCAAAGACACCCCAAACCCAGCAGAGGAAGAGAAATAATAAAGAGCAGAGCGGAAATAAACAATATAGAATCCAAAAAAGCAGTAGAGCAGATCAATGAAACCAAGAGTTGGTTTTTCGAAAAAATAAACAAAATTGATAAACCTTAAGCCAGGCTTCTCAAAAAGAAAAGAGAGAGGACCCAAATAGATAAAATCACAAATGAAAATGGAATGATTACAACCAATCCCTGAGAAATACAAGCAATTATCAGGGAATACTATGAAAAATTATATGCCAACAAACTGGACAACCTGGAAGAAATGGACAAATTCCTAAACACCCACACACTTCCAAAACTCAATCAGGAGGAAACAGAAAGCTTGAACAGACCCATAACCAGCGAAGAAATTGAATCAGTTATCAAAAATCTCCCAACAAATAAGAGTCCAGGACCAGATGGCTTCCCTGGGGAGTTCTACCAGACGTTTAAAGCAGAGATAATACCTATCCTTCTCCAGCTGTTCCAAGAAATAGAAAGGGAAGAAAAGCTTCCAGACTCATTCTATGAAGCCAGCATTACTTTGATTTCAAACCAGACAGAGACCCAGCAAAAAACAAGAAAGAACTATAGGCCAATATCCCTGATGAATATGGATGCAAAACTTCTCAACAAGATACTAGCAAATCGAATTCAACAGCATATAAAAAGAATTATTCACCATGATCAAGTGGGATTCATTCCTGGGATGCAGGGCTGGTTCAACATTAGCAAATCAAGCAATGTGATACATCACATTAATAAAAGAAAAGAACCATATGATCCTGTCAATCGATGCAGAAAAAGCATTTGACAAAATTCAGCATACTTTCTTAATAAAAACCCTTGAGAAAGTCGGGATAGAAGGAACATACTTAAATATCATAAAAGCCATTTATGAAAGGCCCACAGCTAATATCAGCCTCAATGGGGAAAAACTGAGAGCCTTCCCCCTGAGATCAGGAACACGACAGGGATGTCCACTTTCACCGCTGTTGTTTAACATAGTGTTGGAAGTTCTAGCATCAGCAATCAGACAACAAAAGGAAATCAAAGGCATCAAAAGTGGCAAAGATGAAGTCAAGTTTTCACTTTTTGCAGGTGACATGATATTATACATGGAAAACCTGACAGATTCCACCAAAAGTCTGCTAGAACTGATACATGAATTCAGCAAAGTTGCATGGTACAAAATTAATGTACAGCAATCGGTTTCATTTTTATACACCAATGAGGAAGCAACAGAAAGACAAAGAAACTGATCCCATTCACAATTGTACCAAGGACCGTAAAATATCTAGGAATAAACCTAACCAAAGATGTAAAAGATCTGTGTGCTGAAAACTATAGAATGCTTATGAAGGAAATTGAAGAAGATACAAAGAAATGGAAAAACATTCCATGCTCATAGATTGGAAGAATATTGTTAAAATGTCAATACTACCCAAAGCAATCTACACATTCAATGCAATTCCAATCAAAATTGCACCAGCTATCTTCTTAAAGCTAAAACAATCAATCCTAAAACCTGTATAGAACTACAAAAGCCCCTGAGCAGCCAAAGTAATAAGTAATAAGTAATAAGTAATAAGTAATAAGTAATTTGCTTCTGCACCGCAAAGGAAACAATCAACAAAACTAAAAGGCAACCAACGGAATGGGAAAAGATATTTGCAAATGACATATCAGACAAAGGGCTAGTATCCAAAATCTATAAAGAACTCACCAAACTCCACACCCAAAAAACAAATAATCCAGTGAAGAAATGAGAAGACATGAATAGACATTTCTAAAGAAGACTATCCAGATGGCCAATAGGCACATGAAAAAATGCTCGACGTCGCTCCTCATCAGGAAAATACAAATCAAAACCACACTCAGATATCACCTCACACCCATCAGAGTGGCTAAAATGAATAAATCAGGAGACTATAGATGCTGGAGAGGATGTGGAGAAACGGGAACCCTCTTGCACTGCTGGTGGGAATGCAAACTGGTGCAGCTGCTCTGGAAAACAGTGTGAAGGTTCCTCAAAAAATTAAAAATAGAACTACCCTATGACCCAGCAATAGCACTGCTAGGAATTTACCCAAGGGATACAGGAGTGCTGATGCATAGGGGCACATGTACCACATGTTTATAGCAGCACTTTCAACAACAGCCAAATTATGGAAAGAGCCTAAATGTCCATCAACTGACAAATGGATAAAGAAGATGTGGTTTATACATACAATGGAATACTACTTGGCAACGATAAAGAATGAAATCTGGCCATTTGCAGCAACATGGATGGAACTGGAGGATATTATGTTAAGTGAAATAAGTCAGGCAGATAAAGACAGATACCGTATGTTTTCACTCATATGTGGATCCTCAGAAAGTTAACAGAAGACCATGGGGGAGGGGAAGGGAGAAAAAAGTTAGAGAGGGAGGGAGGAAAACCATAAGAGACTCTTAAAAACTGAGAATAAACTGAGGGTTGATGGGGGGTGGGAGGGAGGGGAAAGTGGGTGATGGGCATTGAGGAGGGCACCTGTTGGGATGAGCACTGGGTGTGGTATGGAAACCAATTTGACAATAAATTATATTTAATATACAAAAAAAAGGTAAGCAAAAACAAACAAACAAACATACTAAGAGGTTGAAAGTCAATAGATGGAAAAATAGATTCCATGTAAACAGCAGCCAAAAGAGAGTGTAGCTATGTTAATTTCAGGCAAAATAGACTTTAAGACAAAATCTGCTACAAGACACAAAGAAGGATCTTATTTAGTGATTAAAAGGTCAAATTATCTAGAAGATGTAACAATTACAGACCAATTACAACAGAATTGTAAATTTTTTTAAATATAGTTTATTGTCAAGTTGGCTAACATACAGTATGCAAGTGTGCTCTTGGTTTTGGGGGTAGATTCCCGTGGTTCATAGCTTCCATACAACCAAAGCAATCGACAGATTCAGTGCAATTGTTACCAAAATTCCAACAGCTTTTATTTGCAAAATGGACAAACTGATCCTTTTTTAAAAAAAAATTTTTTTTAACGTTTATTTATTTTTAAGACAGAGAGAGACAGAGCATGAACAGGGGAGGGTCAGAGAGAGAGGGAGACACAGAATCTGAAACAGGCCCCAGGCTCTGAGCTGTCAGCATAGAGCCCGACGCAGGGCTCGAACTCACAGAGTGTGAGATCATGACCCAAGCTGAAGTCGGACGCTCAACCGACTGAGCCACCCAGGCGCTCCTGGACAAACTGATCCTTAAACTCACATGGATTTGCAAGGGATGCTGAACAGACAAAACAGTCTTGAGAAAGAACGAATTAGGAATTCTCACACCTCCTGACATCAAAGCTTACTTCAAAGCAATAGTAAAGAACACACTACAGTACTTGCACAAGGAGAGATGCAGAGATCAATGGACGAGAACTGAGTGAGTGTAAACTCGTAAAGTCTGTGGTCACACAACTTAGGACAAGGCAGCAAAACAATTCACTGGGGGAAAGAATAGTCTTCTACAGCAATGCTGGGCAACTGGGTAAACAGAGATAAAAGAATGAAGCCACATAAAAAATTATCTCCAAAAGGACCAAAGACCTAATTGAAGAGAACTAGAAAATTCCTGGAAGAAAACACAGGGGTAAATGTTCATAGCCTTGGTGGATTTGGCAAGAATTTTTGAGGTATGATAGTAAAGGACAAGCAAAAAAAGAAAAAAAAAAGGAGATAAATTGGACTTCATAAAAGTTAAAACTCTCTCTTAGTTCACTTAGCATAATACTCTCTAGCTCCATCCACTTCGTTACAAGTGGCAAGATTTCATTCTTTATGGCTGAGTAATATTCCATTGTGTGTGTGTCTACATACACACACACACACCACGTCTTTTTCATCCATTCATCTGTCCATGGACATTTGGGCTGTTTCAATAATTCGGGAATTGTAGATAGTGCTGCTATAAACATTGGGGTATGTGTGCTCCTTCGAAATCAGTATTTTTTTTTATCCTCTGGGTAAATGCTTAGTAGAGCAATTGCTGGATTATGGGGTAGTTCTATTTTTAAGGAACCTCCGAACTGTTTTCCAGGGGGACTGCGCCACTTTGCCTTCCCACCATCAGCGCACAAGGGTCCCCTTTCTCCACATCCTCCCCAACACCTGTTGTTTCTTGTGTCGTTGGTTTCAGCCATTCTGACAGGTGTGAGGTGGTGTCTCATCATGGTTCTGACTTGTATTTCCCTGATGGTGAGTGACGTTGAGCATCTTTTCGTGGGTCTGTTGGCCATCTGGATGTCTTCTTTGGAAAAATGTGATTTTACTCACACGTGGAATTTAAGAAACAAAACAAATGAGCAAAAGGAAAAAAAGAGAGAAGGAGAGAAAGAGGGGAAAACCAAGAAACAGACTCTTAACCACAGAGAACAAACTCATGGTTACCAGAAGGGTGGTGAGCGCGTGTGTTGTGGGTCGGGGGGCGGTTTGGATGGGGATTAAGAGGCACACTTGTCGTGATGAGTACCGGGTGTGGTATGGAAGTGTTGAATCAATACACTGTACACCTGAAACTAATATTACACTGTATGTTAACTAACTGGAATTCAAACACAAACTTAAAAAAAATTAAAACTGTTGTGTGTCAAAGGACACTATCAAGAAAATGAAAATACGCCACCAACTGGGAGAAATTATTTCTGAATCATATTCTGGACAAGGGACCAGTATTCACGACATATAATGAATGTGTATAATCCAAGACGAAGACAAGCAACCGATTCCAAACCGGGCCAAGGACTTGAACAGACGTTCTCCACAGAAGATCCAGAACAGCCGACACATGAAAAAGTGCTCAATGTCATCAGTCATGAGGGAAACGCAAATCAGGGCGACAACGAAAAGAAATACTGCCTCATAACCATGAAGACGGCTACCATCAGAGGCACAAATGTTGGGGCAGATGTGGGGAAATCGGAACCCTCCCACCCTGGCGCAGCTCCTGGGGAAGACAGTTCAGCAGTTCCTCAAAAAGCTAAACCTACTGATATATGACCCAGCATTCCGCTCTGACACATACCCAAGAAAGCCGAAAGCACGTGTTTGCACAAACCGTGCACCAATATTCTCAGCAGCAAGGTTTGTAACAGCCAGTAAATGGAAACCACCCAAATGTGTATCAACCCATGAGTGAATTTTAAAGACGTGGCCAATCCACAAAATGGTGCAACACTGCTAGACCTTCGAACATTAATTCCGCTGCCTGAAAGGAGCCGGATCAAAGAGATCACAATGCCGCTGGCAGGAAATGTTCTGAGCAGGCAAACCCAGAGAAATGGAAGGCAAATGGGTGGTTGGCAGCAGGGGGCTGTGGGGAAGGTAACGGGTCCTGGCCACTTCCCGGGGAGGGGGTGAGGGGTGATGACAATGTTCTGACATTAGATAGCGTTGATGGTTGCACAACAATACTACTATGTCAAAAGTTACTGAATTGTACACTTAGAAACCGCTAAAACAGGGGCTCCTGGGTGGCTCAGTCGGTTAAGCATCTGACTTCGGCTCAGGTCATGATCTCACGGTTTGTGAGTTCGAGCCCTGCGTCGGGCTCTGTGCTGACGGCTCAGAGCCTGGAGCCTGCTTCAGATTCTGTGTCTCCCTTTCTCTCTGCCCCTCCCCTGCTTGTGTTCTGTCTCTCAATCTCTGTAAAATAAATAAACACTTAAAAATTAAAAAAAAAAATAGCTAAAACAGGGGCGCCTGGGCAGCTCAGTAGGTTGAGTGTCCTTGGCTCAGGTCACGATCTCACAGTTCTGTGAGTTCCAGCCCCGCATCGGGCTCTGTGCTGACAGCTCAGAACCTGGGGCCTGACACAGAGCCTGATTCTGTGTGTGTGTCTCTCTCTGCCCCTCCCCCACTCTCTCTCTCTCTCTCTCTCTCTCTCTCTCTCTCTCAAAAATAAACAAACATTAAAGGAGTTTTTAATAATTAAAACAGTGACTTTTATGTTATGTGAATGTCACCTCAATTTAAAATAAAAAAAAAAGGACAATAATGTGGGGAATATTGTGGGAAATAAGCTTAGGAATTCCCTGGGCTTGCACCGATGGGTTAACAAGGCAGAAAGAATTAGAAAGCCATAGGATGTACACACCCAAGTTTGGGTAAACAAGATTAGGTAAATAGGTATAGAGAGGGCGGGGCAAAGGCTCCAGGATAGACCAAAGGTGTATGAGGTAAACAAGATTATATGTTCAGGGCGGAAGCGCCCCCCAAGGTAGTACTGTAGCAGAAAGCTGCTTTCACTGGAAGGAAGGGTAAAAACAGGAAAACAGGACTTTAGACCAGTGCTGGGCCAAGTTGCCCAGAGCGGAGCTAATTAGCAAAAGAAAGGTGCCTTGGTGACCCTGAGGTAGCATGCTCTGTCTGTCTTGTCCCCCTCGGCAAGTTTAGGTAAACAGAGGTGGGGCCTCACATCTGCTGTAAACAACCTTCAGCCAGGTGCCAGGACTTTGTTTTGTATCAACCCAAACCCCTAACCCCGCATATCTTCAAGACCCCGTTTCCCTCACGCCCATGAGTTAATGTTCACAGATTCACGGTCTCCTTGTGCACGTCCATTGCCACGTTTGTAAGCCTTCTGATCCTAATAAAAATGGAGCAAGGACCCTTAATCGGGGCTCTTGGCTTCTCCTGGACATGAGCCATCTCTCTCGCATTTTTAATCCTGTGTCCCGCTCTCTTGCTGGACGAGAAAGAACTCTAGACCCAGAGTCTACGACAAATAAAGTCTCGTTACGGGACTAAGTAAACGCAGGGATGAGGTCAGGCTTACCGAGCGAGGCCAGGTTCCTGCAGTTCTCCTGCATCACGTCTCTGTACAGTGTTCTCTGAGAAGGGTCCAGCAGGGCCCACTCCTCCTGGGTGAACTCCACGGCCACATCCTCGAAGGTCACCGAGTGCTGAACCGTCACAAACATCACGGCTTAGGCAAGGACCATCCCCACCAAGTGGCCAGGAAAAGGGCAGAGGACGATGGGACCGGGGGCCGGGAACCCAAAGCGCAAGATGTGTGGGCGGGGTTCTGAGCTCTGCTCTCAACCGCTTCTGCGCTCAGCCTGCGGTGCTCCTCCCTGTCTGCTTGTGCCCGCTCCCACGGTGAACGTGCCCCTAACACAGAGGTGATTCTCTTATTCCAGTGAGACTGCGGAGTCCTGCAAGCTGATCTCCCTCCATCTGCAGGGCTGAGTATAGGCCGGGGACATGGCGGAGATCAGAGAAACACCTGGTAAATGGGTGAGCGTTTCCCCCACAGCTGTCACCAAGTACTTGAGTTTAGGACACAGTCAGGTCTTCCTCAGTCTCCCCTAAAAACCTCTCTGCAGAACGTGATGGAGACGGTGACCCTGGAGGAACCTCGGCAACGTAGAAAACGTTGACCAACACGACATTGCCTGGGGGGGCCCCTGACCCTCCATCAGATGCCCGGAGACCCGGGGCCCTCTGGACACCTGGTTTGGCCAAGAGGCTCCGGGTCACTGGAGGAGAACAAATTCAGCTTCTGGTCAAAGGAACAATGACTTGGAAAAAAGAGTAGTGACTCACCGGTAACCAGCCGGTCAGGAAGCCCTTAGCCAACCCTTCCTCCTCCGTGCGTCCGTTCCGAGGAGAGGCTGAGTACAGGGAAGGCTGAGCTGGAGAAGAAGAAAGGAGTCAGGAGAGCCCAGCACGGCTCTGTATGCCAGCACTCGCCAGTCTGGGGGCTTCCCCACCGACCTGCACGTGACCACACCCCGACACGCACACGCACGGCCACACCCATGACCACCCCACACAGTGTGGGTGGACACACACACACACACACAGCTTTCACAGGACACGTGTCAGAGTGGCCCGGTCTCACGCAGGACCCAGGGCCAGGAAATAGGGCCAAGGGTCTTACTGACCTGGAGGAAGAGATTATTAGTCCCATTTCACAGATGAAGAAACTGAAGTTCAAGGGACACCACTGTTATTTTTCCAAGTTTACAGAAAGAATCAGAGATACGGTTCAGAGGCTCTCCCATACTCACCACACAGGTGACATCTCCACAGACACTCGAACCACCAAAATCCCAAATCCCAAGAACCACATCGGGGACCGGTGACCCCCGGGCATCTGGCTCCGCTCCGGCCTCACCGCTCGGCCCCTCCTTTCCCGCTCCGTGGTGCAGGGGCCTTTACCGCCTGGACTCTGAGGGCCCCCCGACTTACCACAAGTGGGGGGCAGAACCACGGCCGCCATCCTGTGACTCAGACAGGAATTTCCCCGGACAACGGGCAGCGGAAGAACCCGGACGCTCCTCTGGTCGGCACAGCGCGCTCAGGCCGGGCCCTGGTGGAAAAGGGACAACAGGAAGCCTTCACAGCCTCTCTCCCACCGCGGGCTTCCGCGGACCAACCCATCTTAGCCTGCCCGTTGTGCCCTCCTTCAACATGCAGGTGGGGTCCCCAGTATTGGGTCTTTACTTAGCAGGTGATGAACCAGGGCTGGCGAAGCCAGAGCTCGTCCTCTTGGGTCCTAACGGTTCGACCGGGACACGCCTCCGCCACCCCACCTAAATCCCCAGCTTCCCTGAGTCTCAGGGCACATTCTTCCCATGCAGGTGGCTGTCACAAACACATTCCCAGGTCCGACCCTTTAGTTACTGGAGATGATGACGGCTGATACTAGTCTGCCTCCCCCAGCCCCACCGCCCTCAGATGACGGGTGACGTCAGGGTGCGTGAGGACGACCCTCGGTGTAACGAGTTCGTCCCCTTCCACCTTGGGCGCCACCCTCGACCCTGTCATCACCTGACACTATTCTGCCACCTAAAACAATAGCTGAGAAAGGTCTCTCTGAATCCAGCCTCCCAAACGTTGTCCTTGTTCATGTTTTCTTTCCCTACATGTGTTTTTTTTGTTGTTGTTTGTTTGTTTTTTTAGAGAGGGAGAAAGAGGGCAAGTGTGAGTTGGGGGCGGGGGTGCAGAGGGAGACAGAGAATCTCAAGCAGGATCCACACCCAGCGCAGAGCCCAATGCAGGGCTCGATCCTACGAACTGTGAGATCGTGACCTGAGCCGAAATGGAGAGTTAGACGCTCGACTGACTGAGCCACCCCGGCGCCCCTTACACGTGTTCTTTCACCACACAGAGGACTCTCCCCCGCCCCCCGCTACTTCATCAGGCCTCAGGCACGTCCTGTTCTCATCTCACGCTTCCCCCCCTGGATTTCATCACCCCTCACTCACACATTCCTCATCCATACACCCTGCCCGCGCCCCTGCCCAGCAGAGCTGCGCCCGGCCCAGTTCCAATGACCTGCCGGCTCCATGGCAGCGTCCGGGGGACCTGCCCGCGGTGGGGCTGTCATGCCGCCACCTCTGGGGAAGCACGGTCACCAACATGCAAACAGCCTTGACCCTGCAGGACATCCTGTAAGTCCGTGCGGCTCCCCACCATCAGGCCTCTAATCTCTTTACCCCTCGCACACCCTCCCCTCCGCCCTCCACGGCAACCAGCTTCCTGACTGGCCCCCATGACCCAAGCCTCCTGGTGTCCACACCCGCCCGCGTCGGGCTGACCCGGGTCACAAGAGTGCCTTGGGGGCGACTTCCCAGGCTGGGTGCTTCAAGGCACTGCAGCGTCGCTTGGTCTCTCGCACCGCTTGCTCCGGGGGAAGCCCCGTTACAAGGAACTTGGGCAGCCCCATGGAGGGACCAACTTGGGGAGGAACCGAGGCCTCCCTCCAGCAGCACCACTGACGTGCCCGCCTGGGAGCGAACCGCCTTGGCCTTGAACCCTCGGCACCAGTCCAGGCTCCAGATGGCTGCAGCCCGGCTGATAGCCCGCTAGGAACTCAGGAAAGTCCCTGAGCCAGAACCTTCTAGCGAAGCGGTCCTGAACTCCTGAACCACAAAGACCATGAGATCTGATACATGATCATCATCGTTTTAAGTCACCGAGGTTTGGGACAATCGGTTAGGTGGCAACAGATACACACACCCTCACTTTGCGCAGACGGCGCTGCCTCATTCAAACCCCATGCAGTGTTTTTAGTAGTGAAATAAATCTATCGTAAGGGCAGTCTTCATTCTGGTACCAGTCTCTCTCCGTGAGCCCAGGGAAAGTGTTTCACTCTGTCTCATTTTCTCACGTCCCACTGGCTCCTCAACCCAGGACACTCTGGCTTCCACCACTACCATTTCAAGGACGCCACCCTTGACAGAATCACCATTGATCTTCATAACCACAGAGATGGGAGACTGTAGCTACGATGACACCATTTTTAATCTGCCAGATCGACAAAGACCTGGTGGACCACATCTTTTATTGGCAAGGATGTCTGAAAAGGCACTTTCATACGCGACTGGGGCCCAATTCCTACGGAAGGAAAATTGTCAATTTGATGCAAAATGCAAAATCATTTACCCTTTCCCTGCCAATCACATTCCTAGGAACCGATCTCAAGGATACACAAATACTAAAAGGCAGGCTGTGATTATTCACAATGGCCTTACGTGTAACATCAAAGGACTGGAAACAATAAAACTGAGCATCAATAGGGAATTAGTGCAATAAACTACGGAATATCCACAGAATGAAGAAACATGCAGCCAAAAAAGAAAGAGATGATCCCTAGGTATTGATAGAGATTCTTATCTCCAATATTTAAAAAAAAAATTTAAGTTTATTTATTTATTGGCGGGGGGGGGGGCGGCAGGGAGTGGTGCGGAGAGAGGGAGATAGAGAACCCCAAGCAGGCTCTGTGCTGACAACATGGAGCTCGGGGCTCGATCCCATGAACCGTGACATAATACCTGAGCCAAAATCAAGAGTCGGCACTCAACCGACTGTGTTACCCAGGTGCCCCTCCAATAAATGTAAGTGGGGAAAAAAAAATCAATGTTCGAAGCAGTGTATATGGAATGTTTCCTTTTTATAAAAAGGGAATGAATACCTCTTTTCTCTGGAGTTAGGGAATCAAATGTCACTCCATAAAACCAGCTTCCTGAGGTCTCTCTGTGTGCCTTCCCTGTACCCAAAAGATACAAGCGATAAAGGGTCTGTATGAGCAGGGAGGGGAACCTTGGCCGCTAAGGGTCTGGTTGGGCCGGGTGGGAAGAAAGAGCTGCGGGGCATTTTTGCCTCCCAGGCCTGTGTGCAGACAGATTAATGCCCGTGCCCCAAAGGTGTCCGTATTCTACTCCTCAGAATCTGTGAATATGTGAGTTTCCATAGCAAAAGGGATTGTGCAGATGTGATTAAAGTAAGGATCCTGCGATGGGGAGAGTATCCAGGTGAGCCCAATGTCATCACAAGAGTCCTTACCAGAGGGAGGTAAGAAGGTCAGGTCAGGTCAGAGAAGAAGGTGTTGGTGATGCAAGCAGGAGTCAGAGAGAGAGAGAGAGAGAGAGAGAGAGAGAGAGAGACAGAGAGACAGAGACAGAGAGAGAGACAGAGACAGAGAGATCTGAGGATGCTACCCACTGGCTTTAAGTGAAGGAAGGAACCACAAGCCACGGAATGCAGGAGGCCTCTACGAGATGGAAAACACATGGACACCGAGTCTCCCCTAGAACCTCCAGAAGGAATGCAGCCCTGCTGACCCATTTCGGACTTCTGACTTCCAGAACGGCAGGTGAAATCTGTGCTGCTTTAAGCCACTAAGTACCGGTAAGTGGCGAGAGCAGCCCCAGTAAACGAATACAGCCTCTCACACCAAACCTTCCCTAAGGCTTGGTGTGAGTCCAACAGACCCAGACAACTGCCGTGGACCCTCCTTACCTTCTGCAGGTGGAGGATGTCTCCTTTCTCCCCACCGGAGACCCAATCTGCAGTTAGGATGAGTTCCAGTCACTGAGCTGAGGAGTCAGAGGGCTGGGATCCAGCCACCCCCAGGGCCCCAAGCGGAAAAGCAGACTGAGAAGGTGCCTGGGGCACTTTTAGGCTCCGAGTCCCCCCATCAAGGTCTCCTGGCAGGTGAAACCTCACAAGAAGGCAGGAGGGGTCTCTGCTCAGTTTACAGATTCAGTGACTCCTGCTCCTGGATGTATGTCAGTGCTGGATGATGGATCACTCATCAGTGCTGCCCAACGGGACTTTCAGTGATGACATAAATGTCCTCTAATTCTGCTCCGTCCAGTTGGCAGCCACAAGCCACGTGTGGCTACTGAGCACTTGAAACGTGGCCAGTAGGACCGAGAAAAGGAACTCTTCCCATTGTTTTAATTAAAATAGCTCCAGGTGACTAGTGGCTACCGCCATGGACAGGGCAGCTGTGGACACACTCAGGCCCGACTGCTTTCAGGATGCGGAGGAGGGGGCCTGTGGGTGGCAAAGTGGGGGCAAAGCATGGACTCGGGTGAGGGGATGCCTGCAGGTTTGCATGGACAGGAACTAGGGGCATAGTACGTGCCCTGTCCCATCACACAAAATACAAGCATGAATGAAAGCATCGTACATTTTCTCAGTTCTACGCTCCTGGGTCTCTTCTTCCCATTTCTTTCTTTCTCCACAACCATCATCAAGCCTAGGGAACAATCATCTTATTCCTAAACTTTTTCTTACCACTCCTTGTCTTGCCTCTTAAGTCTTCCTTCTTTGAAAAAAAATTTTTTTTAATGTTTATTTATTTTTGAGAGAGAGAGAGTACTAGCAGGGGAGGTGCAGAGAGGGAGGAGAGAGAGACACAGAACCTGAAGCAGGCTCCAGGCTCTGAGCTGTCAGCACAGAGCCTGATGCAGGGCTCGAACCCACAAACCGCAAGATCATGACCTGAGCCGAAGTCAAATGCTTAACCTGAAGACTGAGCCACCCAGGTGCCCCATCAAGTCTTCCTTCTTAATCCGAAGTCCATTTTAACCCACATGCATAGACCAGCTGTGACTCACATCCTCCCAGGGCTCACATCTCTAGTGTCTTTCCACTGGTCCTAGAACAGAGTCTAATCTAACACCTGATCTGGTCCAGCCTACCCTGCTCTGGGCTGGCGCACCCCCTGCCCCCCAACTTTGTTGTCTCGGCCCAGCCATTCCTGTCCTCCCAGCTCGTGGAGCACACAAGGCTCTCTCCTGCCTCAGGGGTTATCTTCATGCGGTTCCCTTGGCCTGAAACGCTCTCTTGAAAACACTCCCACATGCTCACTCCAGCTAACCCTACAGCTAGTTCAACCTGACCCCAACCTCAGCTCTCCAGGTAAATATCCGTCCTTCTCCAGAAGGCTTCCCTGTTTCCGCCACCGAGCCCTCTGGGCCAAGCTCCCACATCACTCCGGTCATTAATTACTTAAAATCACGATTCCCTATTAGAATGTAAATTCCATGGACATGGAAAAAGGTCTTCTTGGTTCTCCCAGGTCTCTATGCATCTGGCTCAGGGCCTGGCTCCCGGGGATGCTGAGCCATCCTGGTTTGCCCAGAACTGTCCCGGTTTGAACACTAAATGTCCTATGTCCTGGCAATCCTCTTACTCTCCAATACACAAGGATGGTTGGTCGCCATAAACTGTGCACTCAAAGGATACCTACTGCGTGACAAACAAACATCCCCCCTCCAGAACATTACAGGAAAGCGAGAACAAAAAAGGGACACGCACGCATACATGTAATTAGTAAAACCTAACACTTAAATAGATTACTTAACAGAATCCTCTATGATGTGAATCGCCAGACTGTTATCTCAGAGAAGTTTGAAGAAATAAAGTTAATTCCTTGTCCACCAAAAGGCAAGGTAGAGAGGGCAATCTTTGTGGAAACTAGTGCCCTAACCTGCGACCTACAAGTTGCTGTATATTCCCCCAAATAATTGTAAATCTCATTAAGTAAATAAAGAAATGAAAATCACTTCTTCAAAATACATCTTGTTGCTGGTCAATTCGGTTTTAAATTAATTACTAACAGAAAGAAGTCCTAAGCACTCCCCCCCACCCCACTATGTGCCTATATTTTGAACCTCTGTGGAGGATTTGTAGGGCTTGAGAGGTCAAACCGAATGGGTCTAAGGACTGTGGCTGAGTAGTCCTGCTTATCTTTAGTGGGATGTCTTGTAACCTTAATGTACATGTAAAAAATGTATATATTTATGTTTCTATATAAAATCCTGAAATTTCTAGTATTATGGAATGCAAGAAAGTCTGCATTTCTCTACGGTTACATTCATTTACATATTTGTTTAATGTGTACTTATTTGCATATAAGTGCATTTACTGCCTTATTTCCACACACATAACCACATGCACCTCAGTATCCTTCCTTTGAACGTAATCTATCAAACAGACAAATAATTTTTCTTAGGATACCCTCCCTCTTAGTGGCTCTTTGCGTTTACAACCAGAGCAGCATGAAAACCCACTAAGAGCTCTCCTCTGCATAGCGGAGGTTGCTGGCACCTGTTGTGACAAGGTCCTTGCGGTGCTCACCTGGTCACACAGAAACCCACGGATCAGGGAGGATGGCACACTTCAAGGCTGGTGGGATCTCGAAGCTGGTTTTAACACAGACTGGGGGGGGGGGGGGGGGGGAGAAGGCACGAAGACCGCTTTTGAGGCCTTTTGATAGGAAGTAATCGTTCTTGGATAGAAAGACCACCCATTCATCTTTGTTTCGTTTTCATTTACTTAAAGTGTCAACGTTGGCCGTGACTGGATTTACCTGATTTCCACGTAGCCATCTGCACCCCAAGTGGGAGAAAGCAGTGTCATGCTGGGTGTGCATGTGACTTGCTCAACTCATCTGGCTGGATCAAGATTTTACGGTGACTCCAGACACTTTAAACACGGGCTTGTTACTTAAGGGCGCCGAGAAGCGACTCAGCTGACTTTGATCAGGACTTCAGAGCTTTTAAGGCCCTAGAGCAGACCTCCCGACCCCGGCACTATTGATAACGCTTCGTTGTGGGGGGCTGTTCCGTGCACTGTGGGATGCTCAGCAGCATCCCTGGCCTCCCCACACCCCCATTTGTACAACCCAAACAATGCCTCCAGACACTGCTGAAAGTCCTCTGGGGGAGAGGGGGGAGGTGGAAATCACCCCTCAAAGGAGGAGGCAGCGGCGCCCGGAGTCGGGAGGAACCGCAGCCTGGGACTGACCGGAGGCAACAGCCCAGGGAGGAAACGGGGCTCCGGTTACAGACGGGGGGACGCGGGGACGCCAGAGCCCGTGACCGGGAATGCCCGCGGCCCTCGCCCCTCCCTGGGCGCCTACCGGACCCCCCGGACTGCCCGCCGCGCACCGAGTCCGGCCCGTTGCGCTGAGGCCAAACATACCACGTGAAGCCGGTCCCGCGCGAAGAAGACGGCGCACCCCACGCAGCCGGCCCCGCAGGCTCCTTCCACGGCAGCGCCCCACGCTTCCGCTTCCGGTCTCGGGCTGGCCGCCTCTCGCCCCAGTTCCGGTCTCTGTCGAGCCGCGGCGGAGACGGGCGTTTAGGGGCTCCGGGTGGGGGCGGGCGGGGGCCACGGCCGCGCACCCCAGCCTGGGGCGAGGGTTTCTAGCTCTCTGAGGGAGGGCCCCACGGCCCTGGGCTGCGTCAGCACCAGGGACGGAGACCAGTCCTAGGGGCGGGCTGTGGGCGGTGCCAGGCAGACGGGCCGAGTTCAGGTCCGTGGGTGGGGCTGTGGGCGGGAACGGGGTGACGGCGGGCGGGGAGGTGGGCGGAGACTGGTTCCGGGGCGTGGCTGTGGGCGGGGTTGTAGCCGAGGGAAACCAATTCCCGGGGCAGGGGTGTGGCTGGAATAGGCTCGGCGGGTGGGCGGGACAGTGGGAGGAAATCAGTTCCAGGGGCGGGGCTGGAGGCGGGGCTTCCCGTGGGTGCCTAGACCGTACTAGCAGCAGGCTGCCCAAGAAGCAACTTTTCTGCAGTCCTTTCTGCAGGTTCACACAGCCTCACATAACGCTGTAGAACGACGTGCTCATATTTAGGGCTTTTAATTTTTTGTATATGTTTGCTGTCTTTATTTAAAAATGAGACCATACGTATATTCGTTTCTCTACAACTTGCCTTAGCGCCATTTTAAGAATTTTGAGGGGACAGGGAGGGTACTAGGTCATACATTCACAAGGCAGTAAAATACCCTCACTCCCAGCACGGTCTCTCAGTCCTTTGCCCAGAGATAGACCTCCTCTTCTCTTCCATTTTTATAGATATAGTGTGTATATGCATATATGCTGGGAATGGCCAGCAAACCCTGCGCCGATGGATGAAAGATTACTCCACAGTTTGCTAAGAAAGAGGAGAAGGCATGGAGGTCAACGTTCGCAGACGAAGACCAAGATCCTGTTCGCCTCACTTGTATTCTCATTTATTGCAGAGTCAGGCCAATCACAAATCTCGGCTGGCTTGTTGTGTACAGAGGGCGTGTAACATTTCAGGCAGGCTAAAAAGATGCACGACTTGAAGGTGAACAATCCCAAGAGACAAATCAAATCGGAGATAAGCAGCAAGGGTTATGTGTCCTACTGTTTTGTTAAACTTTGTATACAATGTATAGATAACGGAATTCCGGAATTCCGCAAGGACTGCAAAAACACCTGGGAAGGCTGGCCCTGGCCGGTTACGCAGGCCCGGGACATTCCAAGAGACCCACGCCCCTCCCAAGCCTACGTGCAGTAGACCAGAAATCCCCGTGTTACATTTTAGCTAGCAAGCATTGTGTATAATGGTCATCCTCAGTAATAACCCCAACACGGAGGTAATATGCTCAAGCCTAATAGGGATGTCCCCAAGCAACAACAGAAATGGATAAACCGTCTCATGCATCTGGATCTACTGAAAAGAGACTTAAATTTCTGGTGAAGAGGGATAAACCAGTGATGAATTGATAGGAAAAAAAGAAAAGGAAATGAGAATTTTACCATTTAAAACGTCAAAAGATTGGGATGTTTTGGTGACTCAGGCGGTTAAGGGTCTGTCTTCAGCTCAGGTCATGATCTCACAATCTCACGGATGGTGGGTTCTAGAGTCCTGCGTTGGGCTCTGTGCTGACAGCGTAGAGCCTGGAGCCTGCTTCAGATTCTGTGTTTCCCTCTCTCTCTGCCCCTTCCCCGCCTCCACTCTGTCTCTCAAAAATGAATGAACTTAAAAAAAAATTTAAGGTCAAAAGAAAAAACAAGAAATGTCTTCATATTATCCTACATGGCATATCAATGGATAGGATTCACATGTCATAAAGTGCTAAACATTTATGTGATAAAACAACAGACGTTGAATTTTGGTTTGTATTAATTCATTAAATAATTGTATCGGACAAGGGGATTGTGTCCTAAGATATGTAAGAGAACTACATGCTATTTTTTTCAGATAAGTAATTAGAAAAAGTCAAAAGCTGAAAAATGAAATCACTGTATAAGGAGCTCATTTAGAAATACAGAGGTACAACCAGAAAACTAAAGAAGTTGTTTCTGGGAGTCAGAAAAGAATGAGGAGAGTAGCTTTTCATTACAAGGCTTTAAGTATTATTTAAGACATAGGCGTATAGCCAGACACACACACATGCACACAAGGCCAGAAGCCTAAGTTTGTATTTCAAAGTGGTCATCAAACTGTAAGGAGAATTTATAAAAATGATTCACTTTGCAACAATAGAATGTATTTTGAAAACTTCAATCTTCAAGCATTAAAAAAAAAGCTATAATCATCCTTGTGGAAAAATGAAGAGAGCATTACTTTCCAATGTACCTGATAAGCATTTTAGGTACATCACTCCTGAGTATTTTCACAGCAAATCTGTAAGGAAGATGCTATTATCTCTCTCACCATTTAACAAATGAAGAAATTGATGGTAGCAAATTGCTAAAATTTTCATATTTCTTAGAAGTTCTCAATAGCGTCTTATTTTAAAATTATTTATTGAATTCTCTTTTCACTAATAAAATAATATGTGCCATTCTAACAAATAAACAATGAGTATGTAAAAAATGATTTAATAAGGGGTGCCTGGGTGACTCAGTCGGTTGAGCGTCCGACTTCGGCTCAGGTCATGATCTCACGGCTCGTGAGTTCGAGCCCCGCGTCGGGCTCTGTGCTGACAGCTCAGAGCCTAGAGCCTGCTTCTGCTTCTGTGTGTCCCTCTCTCTCTGCCCCTAACCCACTTGCATTCTGACTCTGTCTCTCTTAAAGATAAACATTAAAAAAGATTTTTAATGATTGAATAAAACTACAGTTTTCTTTGAATATAGTTAAGTAGAGCAATCACATTATTTTTCTGCTCTCTGCCTCAGACTTAGGAAGACACTTCCTATCCTAAAAGTTTACTAGAAAACGCTACTACATATTCAAGAATTAGGGAATCCCCATATCATACGCAAACTCCCTGAACACACACACAGAAAGCTGTTATGGAAAAATACGTGATGAGAAAACTCTTAAATTATTAATGAACTAATATCAACACAAATCACAATTAGGCAAGATTTATCTATAAAGTGGCAAATATTTAAACTCTAGAAATTTAGGAAAGTAATTCATGACATTAGCTGATGTATATAAGAAAAAGATTTTTTCAATCTCACTAAGTTCCAGGAAAACATTTGAGAAAACACACTGCAGCAGTTTTTGCAATAGCCAAAGTTGGAACAACCTAATTGTACATTGTTGGATGAAAGAATAAAGAAAATGTGGTGTGGGGCATCTGGGAGGCTCAGTCTGTTGAACATCTGACTTCAGCTCAGGTCATGGTCCCATGGTTCCTGGGTTTGAGCCCTACATCAGGCTCTCTGCTGTCAGGGCAGAGCCCATTTCGGATCTTCTGTCCTCCTCTCTCTCTGCCCCTCTCCTGTTCGTGCTCTCTCTCTCTTTCTCAAAAATGGGTAAACATTAGGGGGAAAAAAGGAAAGAGGAAATGTCTGAAATCAATAATCTAGGCTCCCACCTCAAGAAATTTCATTTAAAAATTTTTTTGTTTTAATTTTTAAAAATGTTTTTATTTATTTTTGAGACAGAGACAGAGTGTGAGTGGGGGAGGGGCAGAGAGAGAGGGAGGTGCAGAATCCGAAGCAGGCTCCAGGCTCTGAGCTGTCAGCACAGAGCCTGACGCGGGGCTCGAACCCACGAACTGTGAGATCATGACCTGAGCTGAAGTCGGACGCGCAACTGACTTAGCCACCCAGGCGCCCCTCAAGGAATTTTAAAGAGGAAAATAAACTCAAAGCAATCAGAAATAAGGTAATAATGACAATAATAACATCTATACATTCTAAAACAAATGTGATGGATAATTTAAAAAATGATAAAATATTAAAAAGGAAATAAAATCAACGATTAAATACAAATATACTGTATTTATCAATGGTCACAATATTGTAAAGAGCTCATTTTCACCCCAAATATTTGATTCAATGTAATAAAGTTAGAATAGAACCATAATATAACTTTTGGATGGTGGAGATGTTCTCAAATTCACAAGGAAGCAAAATATTTCAAAGAGAAGAACTTTTCTGGGGGTGGGGGGAATGAACCACAAAGGAGGATATGGAAAAATAATACACCAAAAGATTCTCTAAAGTTTGTTGTGGGAGGAAAAACCCCATCAAATTGAAGAGGGATACGGAGGTTCCAGAAACAATCCCTTATATATATGGAAGTTTAGTATTTGATAAAGTTAGCATTCAAATAAGTTGTAAAATGATTATTTAAAATTGTTTAAGGAGAATATATTTATGTCTTTTAAAATGTGGCTAATGTCTGAGTTCAGAAAAAAGTTTTGAAGCTAAAATTTAAATTTAAAAACTTTTCTAAATAGTTTATGGATAAAGCGTGCATAACTTAGATATTTTACCCGAATATGAATGTTTATACTGTCAGTTGATGAAACAAAACATGGAGGGGGCGCCTGGGTGGCTCAGTCAGTTGAGCGGCCGACTTCGGCTCAGGTCATGATCTCATGGTTCACGAGTTCGAGCCCCGCGTCGGGCTCTGTGCTGACAGCTCAGAGCCTGGAGCCCGTTTCAGATTCTGTGTCTCCCTCTCTCTGACCCTCCCCCGTTCATGCTCTGTCTCTCTCTGTCTCAAAAATAAATAAACGTTAAAAAAAAATTTTTAAAAAACACATGGAAAGTAAATGAAGGGTGGGCTGAAAAGTTCTTAGGAAATGAGCTTTCCAGGCTAGAGGAGTGACTGAAGCAATAGAAGATATGCTTGCCATGTACTCAAAGATGGATAACATGGCTAAATTTAGTAGGAAAATCCTTGAGGACAGCCCTTAATCCAAGACAGAGCACTTATCTGTGAGTCTTGATGGCCGAGGGTAATTGTAGACAGGGACTCTTAAAAGGAGAGGAGAAAATCTCTTGATAGAAGTAAAACAGTTTGTTTTCTAAGATCTGAATGAGTAAACATATAATGTATCTGAGTGGTTTACTGTTCAAAAGCCTAAAAATGTGATAGAGATTTAGGAGATAAAACCTGAATGCCTGTTTCCACTGGGACCTATTTTAATCCTGAAAGCTTTTACTGGAAGGAGGTTTCAGTGTCCTGCGTGAACACCACCACAGGAGGAAATGGGGCCCACCAGTTCTGCTCCCAAGACCCAACACAGAGAAGCATCTGCATAGACCTTCCAGCCAGGGAGGGAACAAGATGGCACCTTGAGAGTTGGGATGAACATGTGGGTAGAGGTGCTTGGTATGGAGAACTCACCTTTCCATCCTGCCAGCCATGACCTGGGGTATGAACCTGATGGATTGCCAGGTTTCCTATACCTAACAGCCTGCTCCTGCCCAGGAAGGCACCCCCTCCCCTCATTTCCTGCCTTACCCAGAGCCTGGGGCCTGCTTCCAATTCTGTGTCTTCCTCTCTCTCTGCTCCTCTCCTGCTCACGCTCTGTCTCTCTCTCAAAAATAAATAAACATAAAAAAAAACAAACAAACAACGATGGGGTTCATGCTGGTAACTACTTCCTGTTGACATCACCAGGGATATATAAGATAATATTTGCAACACCTGTGGGCGTGTGGCCCGTGTGTCTGATATATAAACTCAGAGATGAGAATTACAAGAAGGGGACATGGCACAGAATACCTCTCAGGACAGGCCTGGGTTCCAGCTCTACCGTTTACTACATCTTCAACCTTGGGCAAGTGGCTTGCCTTATCTGTGTCTCAGTTTCTCCATCTGTCACTGGCATGATAACACGTGTACCTACTTTGTAAGGTCATAGAGACCATTAAAGGAGTTAATGTTTGAAAAATGCTTGGAACACCTGCCATATCTCAAGTGCTATATCTGTATATCATACATAACATTTATAAATTCTTCTGGCACTGACTGTAAGCTCGAGAGGGCAGGAACAAGTGCCTTGATGTATGTAGAAAGTACTCAATAACAAACGATGGGTAAATGAACGAGCAACATTGATGAATGCATCACCTATGTCACACACAGCATCCTACTGATATTCCCAAGCAAAATCACACCCTAAGATACCTGTTCTGTCCTGTGTCCTCTTCTCTGATTCTACCCAGGAATTACTGGGGCTTCTTGGACCCTGCTAACTGTGCACACTATAAGTTTTCTTCTCTGTGTCAACAAACGCAATCAGCATCAGCCTAATGAGCCCAAGTCAATCCAATCTTGTCTGTTCCCTGACTCACAAACCCAGTAGTGATTTGATATTAATGATATTCGCATTCTAGCCTCTTATTTTCAAGTATTGGCTACAGTAATTATTATTTACATTTACTGTGTGTTTTTTAAAAATGACCCTCCCTGAAAAATATTTCCAAACCTATTGAATTTATAAGAGAAGCCAAGGATGGACAAGTCACAAAAAGTCTTGACGCTTAGTCTCTGGTTTGGCTCTTCCTAATTGGTAAATTATGTAAACTTCCAACGTCTCTCTTGAGATCAAGTCCAGTTTGGACTGTGTGGGAGGGAAACCTCATGGCATTTGAGAAATAGTGGTGGTATTCTGGGGCCGATGTCTGCTTCGGAGTGTGTGTGTGTGTGTGTGTGTGTTCTGCATCTTGCTGTGGGGTCAAGGTAGACCCCTCTCCTTGGGAAAATTTTTCCCAGATATTTTGCTCTGGGCTTTATTTTTACACATGGCTTAAAAAGTGCTGTCAGTAGGACCGCTAAGCACTCTTTACTACGGACTTGAAATTTTTATTTAGCAGCCACCTTTAAAAAGCTAAAAATAAACACGTGAAACTAATCTTAATAGCATATTTTAAAACATTATCGCCAAGATATTTTCATCTGTGCATGCAATCAGTGTAGAAATTAATAGAGATAGTTGACGTATTTTTGTGTGCTATCAGAAATCCAGTTTGCACTTTCCACTCACAACACAACCTCGGTTTGTAAATTGAGTTTTATTGGATGTACCTGCTCTATATTTACATTGTAAATGACTCACAGCTGTGAAATAGGAGTCCCGTATGTAAGTTGCTGCAAACATACTTAAAAGTTTTCCACTTAAAGATCATATGATCATATGAACACTGAAAAGTTCCTGCTGGGTCTAGTAACAAAGGAGTCATTGTGACCTTACCAAGGCAAAACCCACAGAATGGTGAGGGCACACACAAGGGTGGGGGTAGTCTGAGAAGGTTCTTGAAGATGAGGCTCCAGAGGCACAGGGCCTTTTCTCAGCAGCTCACAACCAAGGGGAAGGAATAGACAGAGCCTTATCGAAATATCAGGCAAGTGAGGGGATCTTAAATAGGTATGAAGCAGAAAAAAAAGTAGGGAATGTTTGAAACAAGCCTTGTGAAAAAACAGGGGATAAAAATGCCAACACATGAAAATAAAGTAAAATTTCCAGACATTACGGATGCTTCGCAGGGGAGGCAGGTGATTTTGGATTTACAGTGGTACCAAAATATGTGTGCTCTTCTCAGTAGTTATAAGACCAGCAGTATCTAGCGTAGCAGATAAACAGGGTCTTTCAGATTTGAAGTTTTATAAGGCAGATACGGCAAGTGTTAAAGAATTCTGGATTATTCCAAGGGAATTATTGAGATCATAGACCATGGAATCCAGGAATGATAGGGATAGGGGAGAAAGTAAGGTGAAGATATGGTGATCTGGCATCACTTCCGATCTTGAGGGACAGGTAACTATTATACGTATGAGTGTTTGAGTGAAAACTGAAAATGAGGAATTTATGGTGGGTGAATATGTTTTCTGAATTATTTATTTTTGGTCATGACCATTTCAGTTGACGTAAATGTCTGGGATATAGGAGCGAGTTGCTAAGAATGGGGCAGATGATAATTTCATTATTGGTTTAAGCTCTGAAGGAGCTATGAAAACAAAGAGGTCCATGGGTGACCAAATGAATAGTCACATAACACAGAAGGATGGTGGGGTTGGAGACTTAGAGAAAGACTAAGTAACCGTGTGTCCAGAGAGGGAGGACCAGGAATTGCGTGGTTGAGAGTGACAAGCACAAGTGAGAATAAATCGTAACAGAGAGCATCTTACAAAACCATGGAGGAGAAACGATCTGGAGTAGATCCTGAGTTTTAACCTTGAACTTTCTGGTTCTGACACAAATCTATTTGATGATGTCCCAGGACACAAGTCAGACCTATCTCCAAAGGTAGAGAAGGAAGGTGGATGTACAAGATACCAAATAGAATGCTCCTAAGAAGGCAGGCCTCATTTATCATTTTAATCCAATATCATGACTTATTTTTATAGGGCAAAAGGAAAAGAAGTATGATGGTCAAGACTTCACAGAAGAAGCAAAATGATTGTGGAAACCAATCCAAACTGAAGTCTCGCTTAAGTGTCTCAATCCCTTTGAGGATGTCCAGTTATGTATTTAAGACGCCAGTTACCAGAATCACAGCCCATCCTGGCAACGAGGTCAGATGCCATCACTGGGAGGGAACCTTGGACAAGCCCCAACAGGTGTGCTGGCAAAAGAGACTGCAAGGTCTCCAGGCCTGCAGCAGCACAGGGGAACCATTAAGCACTTTGGACCTTGCCAAAGCCTTGCAAAAACTCGCACCTCAGTGCACAGGTGGCTATCTGCCAGGTGTTCTTGCAGGTGGCCCGAACTCGAGCCCCATGCCCATCCTTGCCAGCTCTTCGGATTTGGCCAAGATGATTCCAGAAGCTGGTCTGGGTATCCCGCAGCTCATGTGCAAACAATTTCTGGTGACTGAGGAGGATATCAAGAAACAAGAAAAGAAAGTGAAGACGGCAAGAGAAAGGCTGGCTACAGCACTGGCTATAGACAGACTCGCTAGCGAGGCAGAAAAAGTGAGGGGCCAAGAAGGACATCTCGAAAAACACCACGAAGAAAAGGAGAGCCCTGTGTAGATGGAATGCAGCACAGCACTTTATTAATGTCTCTTTGCAGTGTCCATTGTGTCTTCGTGCTCTGAGCCCCTGAAACTTAAGTATGTACCAATACTTTCCTTGTATTAAATTGTATTGTGTGACACAATGGAGACAGCGATTTTTTTTGAGCTGCGAGATTGGGTTTCCGGTGAGGGGAGAAAGGAGATCTTTCCTTTCTGTATTGTACTCTTGTCTTCCTTTACTTTCTTTACTGTGTCATTTATTTGTATTTTCAAGTCAACCGAGTTATCAAAGTCACAGGATTATTTAGTGTTCTGGCCTCACAGAGTAAAACCTGCCTAGTTAATTTTGTGTAATATTCCAACAGATTCCAACATAATATTTCATTAAAGCTGTTATATCTATGCTCTCAAAGAAGATATGTCTGTAGGTCTCTATTTTTCTGTTCTTTGTTGCATGTGAACTCAGAGGTCAACAGAAAGAAGAAATAAGAGACTTCCCATTTTTTAAATACCTGTACGTGTTGAAAATTTGATCCATGAAAATTGATGTGCCATTTTGGGGATCATGATGTCAAGAGGGACTGTTCTCAGCATCTTTACTCTATCAGTGAGCCACTGCTTGTTGGGATTTAATTGTCTGCGCAACTAACCTGTGGCAATATTCAAATCCCTTCCATCATTACTTATTTTGTCTCATGGACTCATCAATTTCTGAGAATGAATTGATAGAAAATAACAGAATATTTGTAGTATTTCTATCTTCCCTAAAAAGGAGTTATTTTAAGATTGAATCTTGAGGGACCTGGGTGGGGGCTCAGTCAGTTGAGCATCTGACTTCGGCCCAGGTCATGATCTTGCTGCTTGTGAGTTCGAGACCTGTGTCGGGCTCTGTGCCGACAGCTTAGAGCCTGGAGCCTGCTTCAGATTCTATGTCTCCCTCACTGTCTGCCCCTCCCCCACTCATGCTATGTCTCTCTCTCTCTCTCTCTCTCTCTCTTTCTCAAAAATAAACATTAAAAAGTTAAAAAAAATAACTGATTTAGATACACTGATTTTCTCTCCTTTCCTCATGACTCTTGTTACATTTTTCTGGGTTCACATTTCTGCTTCCTGATGAACATTCTCTACTGGTTCTATCACTGAAGGCCTGTGGCAGGTCAACGTTGAGTCTGTCTGTATTTCAGAAAGTGCTTTTATCTTTTTCTTTGAAAGATAGTGTGGTGAAGTGTTTAATTTAGGTTCTTAGTAATTTTTTCCTTCCTCGCTGCTTAGTCTTTCCAAGTGTCCATATCATTAGCTATAAAATGGGAGTGCAGCTGTCAAGGATGGTGAGTTTAAGTGAGATCGTGCACGCAGAGCTTGCCAGTCATGTTGCTTAGTAGATATTAAGTAGTCAGTAACAATACTCTTGTTATTATTATTATAATCTCCAGAGAAGACATTCTCAGAGACTGCTTGGGACTGAGGATGTGAACCTCACACCAAGTACGAATGGTGGTATCACTGTTACTTCTCAGCCCTTGTGTCTTCAGCCGTGATCGTCTGCAAACTGTGTAGAGATTGGGCCATCTGTTCCCACGAACCCAAGGCAGGACAGCATAGCTCCCTGACCCTGGGTCACTCTAGGCTGCTTCCTGGGGAGCCCCTGCTCTATCTTGTTGGATGAAGAAAGACTGTCTGGCTTTGTCTTTAGATTTTTTTTCCCCAGTGAGCTTTATTTGTCTTTAGATCCAAAGCAGACCCAGTATCTCTCTCCAGTCTTGGTATTACTCTGGGGACTGAGGCTTTCTGGATACCTAGTGATCCCAGCTCCAAGTCCCAAAGTTGATCATGGAGTCATTTATGACTCGCTCGTTTCCTTCTTGGACCATTTCCCATCATGGGGGACCCATGATGGGAGAGGAACCCCTGAGGTAGACTGGTATGGAAGTCCTGGTGCACCTGAGCTTCAGGGAATGAGGCGGTGTAAGGGGAACTTTGTGGGTGGGGCAAGATGGAGGAACAGAGATGGCAGTGATGGCTGGCACAGAGGCAAGGGGAGGTGTGCTCCCAGGTTTCTGGGAAGAGAAACCTCACACTGAGGTGGGATGTTGATTTTATACAATGACAGTGTCTGTGAATCTTTTTTTTTTTTTTTTTTTTTTGCCAGTTCTAGTGCCCTTGAGGGACGAAATGGCATAAAACCAAAAGACAGGGTTGCAGTTGCCCTTTGAGGACTTAGTGAAAGGGGAAACCTTTCATCTTTGTCCCCTGGGAACTAGTTAGGGGCCAAGTCAAGAAGGGCTCAGAGGCTGTGTCTGACCAATGTGGTTTATTTCTATTCCAGCCAAGCTCCCTTGGAGCCGCAGGCAGAGCTCACTGCAACTTCAGGTCTAGGTGTGGCAGGTAATAGCCCAGGCTCTGTTGCTGAACCTCGTAGTCTCCCTCCTTCTTCCGCAGGCGGATGGTGACCTGCAAGGGCAAGGAGAGGGCATGAGAATGGTCTGATCTGCTACATGGGACTCCGGGGACGGAGATGGCCAAAGCCACAGAGGCTTGCCTCCTATATCTCTCTCGACATAATTTTCTCTTACTCCTTCTTTTCCTTTCCCTTGTCCCTCTTTTTTTAAACAAATTTTAAGTTCATTTATTTATTTTTGAGAGAGAGACAGAATGAGTGGGCGGAGCAGAGAGAGAGGGAGAGAGAGAATCCCAAGTAGGCTCTCACTGTCAGTACAGAGCCCGATGTGGGGCTGGAACCCATGAAGCACGAGACCAAGACCTGAGCCAAAATCAAGAGTTGGACACTTAACCGAGTGAGCCACCCAGGTGCCACTGCTTTGTCTCTCTTTTAAAAAAAATTTTTTTAACGTTTATTTTTGAGACAGAGAGAGACAGAGCATGAACGGGGGAGGGTCAGAGAGAGAGGGAGACACAGAACCAGAAACAGGCTCCAGGCTCTGAGCGGTCAGCACAGAGCCTGACACGGGGCTCGAACTCACGGACCACAAGATCATGACCTGAACCAAAGTCAGATGCTTAACCGACTGAGCCACCCAGGTGCCCTGCTTTGTCTCTCTTTTATCTCTTTCTCATCTTCTCTCTTCCCTTTAACTTTGTTTTTCTACCATTTTGTCTGATATCCCATTCATACCCTCTCCCTCCCTCTCTCCATCTCACTCATTCACCCCCTCTCCCTTCTTCTCCTTCCACACACACCCCCTCTAGCTTAATTGAGGTATAACTGATGTACAATGAACGCATACATGTAGAGCAAATGATTTGATAAGTTTTGATTATAATTTGAACCATCACCACAATCAAGACAAGGAGTGCTCCTCATCCCCAAAAGTGTCTTCGAGCCCCTCTGTAATCACTCCTTTCTTGCCATTTGCAAGCACATTCTCATTCCCAGGCAACCCCTGATCTAATTGATATCCCTATAGATTAGCTTACATTCAACAATTTGCTTATAAACAGGATCATAAACTATGTATTCATTGTTATCTGGCTTCTTTCCCTCCACATTATTATTTTGAGATTTATACATGTCAGTGCATGTATTTATAATTCATTCCTTTTTATTGCTGAGTAATATTCCATCAGGTGATAGATCACGGTTTGTTTGTCTATTCACCTGTTGATGGACTTCTGGGTTGTTTTCAGTTTTTGGCTAGTAAAATAAAAGTTACTATGAACATTTGTGTACATGACTTGGTATAGATTTTCTTTTCTTTTCTTTTCTTTTCTTTTCTTTTCTTTTCTTTTATTATTTTCTGCACAGTAAAGGAAATAATCAACAAAACTAAAAGGCAACCAATGGAATAGAAGAAGATATTTGCAAATGACATATTGGATAAAGGGTTAGTAACCAAAATCTATAAAGAACTTACCAACACAACACCCCAAAAAACAAATAACCCAGTGAAGAAATGGGCAAAAGACATGAACAGACACTTTTTGAAAGAAGAAATCCAGATGGCTAACAGACACATGAAAAGATGTTGAATGTCACTCATCATCAGGGAAATACAAATCAAAACCACAATGAGATACCATCTCACACCTGTCAGAGTGGCTAAAATTAACAATTCAGAAAACAACAGATGTTGGCAAGGATGTGGAGAAAGGGGAATACTTTTGCATGACTGGTGGGAATGCAAACTGGTGCAGCCACTCTGGAAAACAGTATGGAGGTTACTAAAAAAAAAAAAATAGAACTACCCTATAACCCAGCAATTGTACTACTAGGTATTTATCCAAAGGATTTTTTTTTTTTGGAATTTTGGATATTTTATTTTTATTTTTATTTATTTATTTATTTTAATATATGAAATTTATTGTCAAATTGGTTTCCATACAACACCCAGTGCTCATCCCAAAAGGTGCCCTCCTCAATACCCATCTCCCACCCTCCCCTCACTCCCACCCCCCATAAACCCTCAGTTTGTTCTCAGTTTTTAACAGTCTCTTATGCTTTAGCTCTCTCCCACTCTAACCTCTTTTTTTTTTTTCCTTCCCCTCCCCCATGGGTTTCTGTTAAGTTTCTCAGGATCCACATAAGAGTGAAACCATATGGTATCTGTCTTTCTCTGTATGGCTTATTTCACTTAGCATCACACTCTCCAGTTCCATCCACATTGCTACAAAAGGCCATATTTCATTTTTTTCTCATTGCCACGTAGTATTCCATTGTGTATATAAACCACAATTTCTTTATCCATTCATCAGTTGATGGACATTTAGGCTCTTTCCATAATTTGGCTATTGTTGAGAGTGCTGCTAAGTAGGCTCCAGGCTCTGAGCCATCAGCCCAGAGCCCAACGCGGGGCTCGAACTCATAGACCACGAGATCGTGACCTGAGCTGAAGTCAGACGCTCAACCAACTGAGCCACCCAGGCGCCCCTATCCAAAGGATATTTTATTATTTTTCTTGCATGAATTCCTAGGAGTGGAAAGGCTGGGCAGGTGTACGTGACCTTTAAAGATGCATCCAAGCTATTTCTCACTATTTGAGAGTTCCGGTTGTTCCTCATCTTCACCAACAATTATTATAGTCAGTCTTTTTAATTTTAGCCACCCTTGTGTGTCACAATACCTCATTATGACTTTCATTTACATTTCCCTAATGACTAATGTTGTTTTAAAGAAGGAAAAAGTTGGGGTGCCTGGGTGGCTCATTTGGTTAAGTGTCCAACTTCAGTTCAGGTCAGGTCCTGTGGTTCATGACTTTGAGCCCCACATTGGGCCCTGTGCTGGCAGCTCAGACTCTGGAGTCTGCTTCAGATTCTGTGTCTCCCTCTCCCTGCTCCTCCTCCACTCGTGCTCTGTCTCTTTAACTCTCTCAAGAATAAATAATAAAAAAACATTAAAAAAAAAAAAGGAAAAAGCAAGCCACACACAGACTGGGAGAAAAAAATCACAAAACATATCCCCAGCAAATAACATGTATTTATAAAATATAAAGAATTCTTACAACCCAATGATAAAAAGACAAGCAACCCTTCCTTACTTACCAGGAAACAGCAGATTAGGCATGTGATGAGTACCAGGAGTCCCGCCAAGCAAATGAGGATGATGGCCCAGAAGGGGAGGTCTGGGGAGACAAGGGCTGGTGTTAGCCTCCTCCTGTCATTTCCCAGGGCTCCTGGCATCCCTGCGTTGTGCCTAACAGTCCCTGACATGCCTTGGCCACCTTTCATCATCATCTATGACTCTGGGTACATGGGTCTCTTTGACCAGGTACGGTATCAAGACATTCCCTCCCCAATCTGGGTTGGAGCTTCTTTGAGGCTTACCTGAATTCTCAGTCAAGACATCATTTCTGTTGGGAGAATACCCTGGAAGTGAATGAAATGGAGAATGCACGTGAGTTTGTTTTATGCTTTTTAAATAAAACTTTTCAAATGCACAGAAACATAGAATATCATGAACATACATCACCTAGGTTTAACAATGCATATCTCACCCGATTAAAACATTATTTCATCCAATGTATAAATTATCAGCACTCACCACCCTTGCTTCATATTTTCACTGAAATGTTGAAGTAGGAATTATGATGTTGACCCATTTTTCTCTAAAAAGGCTACCTAATCCAAGGCTATTATCACACTACAGGGGTGTAATTAATTAAATCAAATTCATACCAGTGGACAAGGAGGACCGAAATTGGGCTGAGCCATCTTATGATAGTTTGGGGGAGAATGGGTCATCCTAGTTGGTAAGCCCAAGGGATCTCTCTAAATTTGTAAATTCCCAAATGCTCTCTTCTCTGCCTACAAACACATTCACCCCCTTCTCCTTTACCAAGTTGCTTTATACCCACTTTCCAGGATTCACCTTCAGTGTAATTTCCTCCAGGAAGGCTTCTCTGATCACCACTCCCAAGTATGAATTATTTCACATTAAATAATTTATAATTTTCAATTGCCTATTCTTGTTATTGCCAACTGCAACATAAACCCCATGAGGGTAGGGACACATAGTACCCACTGGGCATGGGGGCAGGTTTCAGGCCCCCCTAGTATATACCCTCTCCCCAGCCAATTTCTTATAGATGTGCTGTCCAATATGGAGCAGCTACAAGTGGCTTCTTAAAAATAATTTTAATTTTTCTTTTTTTTCTTTTTTCCAACAAACCACAAGAGACTCTTAATGAGAGAGAACAAACTGAGGGTTGAAGGAGGAAGGTGGCTGGGAGATAAGTTAGATGGGTAATGGCTATTAAGAAGGGCACTTGTAATAAGGACTGGCTATTGTATGTAAGTGATGAATCACTGAATTCTACTTCTGAAACCAATACTGCACTGTATGTTAACTAAAATAAAAAAATAATTTTAATTAAATAAAATTAAAAATATGGTATCTTGGTAACATTAAAACTCGGTAACTGTAAAAGCCAGTCACATTAGCCAGACTTCAAGTACTCAATGGTCACATATGTCTGCTGTACTAGACAGCACACATATAGAACAATCCATCATTGCAGAAAGTTCTGCATGGTGCTGATCTAGAGCAAAACTTGGCAAATGACAGCCCGTGGGCCATGTCAGGTCCATTGGCTGTTTTCATACAGCCTGTCAGGAAGAAAAGAGGTCCATCCCCTATGTCCGTCAAGGCTGGCTCACACACAGCTTGGAGCCAGAGGCCCTTACTGACTGTCTTGCCAAGTGACTTCAGTACAGAGATGAGAGACAGAATTCCAGAGAAGGGAAGTGACCAGCCTGAAGTCACAGAGCTATCTCCGAGAGAGCAAGTATCTCCAATATCCCACAGGGTGTCCTTTCGTCTCCTTCGATGGTGGATAAAGCCTGGGAGACTATGCCATTTCCTGGCAGCCTAAAAAAAGTTCAATGCTCCAGAAAAAGTTCAGGTCTCCAGATTCCCAGGAAGAGCCCCATGTGTGGAAGTTGGAACCCTCCACTCCTGCCCCAATGACCAGGATGCCTTACCATCCACAAGGACACTGTTTCTGTCCAGGGTAAAATTCTGCAGCTGGGTACCATTTCGGGTCAGCCTCAAGAACTCCTCATAGATGGCAATTTTGTCCAGTCTCCGAGCCAATGGTGAAAAGTTACAGATGGAGTCCACCCCAGTGTGGTTGCTGTCGGGGACAGACCTGGAAGGGCAAAAGGGATGAACAAGGGTATCTTGAATTCTACCCTGCTTCTAGAAGGAAGTCATGTCCAAAAGGACTTTCTGCAATGATACAAACATTTGTGCCTAAATATCAAAATACAGTCATTATTAGACCCATGTTGCTGTTGAACACTTAAAGTATGGTACTATGGGTGAGTAACTGAATATCTCATTTAATTTAATTTAATGAATTAATAAATAAATAGCCACGGGGAGAACACATTTGAAACATTTGGACTAAGGACTTCCAAAACTGCATAAAATCATTGAGAATACTGGCAAGAATGGCCAAAATCAACCTTTTCATTAACCAAAGGTTTGCAATAATCTGAGGATCATTTAGTTGAGGAAAAAAATGGCTGAATCTTGGTAAAAGGAGCAAGCTACATGGCATTGGAACTTGCATTATTTCCAGGCTGCTCTCACAATATCCCTAGACGCTTTGAAAACCAGCAGTATGAGAACCATGGTAGCTGTGAAAACCAGCAGCCTAGTAGCCATAATGTGTTTGGAATTCCCAAAAACAACCCATTCCCACTGACTTTTCAATATTTGACCTGTCTGGAGATTCCTTTTAGAAAGCCCCATTTTCAAGATTTGACTTTATTTGATTCCGAACTTTTTTGGTCAGGGAAGCCTATTCTCAGGGCACTTGCCCAAAACAATCAGTGATTATTGTTTAACATGGCAGCTGCCTGAGGAAGCAGTAACAGTTGAGGCAGGCAAGAGGTGAGCCAAAAAGTTTTTAAGAAGTAGGGAATGAGATGTCCCTGAGGGGTTTTGAAAAGCTCCAATATGTTTGTGGGGATCTAGAAAGTCACAAGTGTGTGGGGTTGTGTGAATACCTAGGAAATATTTGAGTAGGCCTTAATCTCTCACCTCTAGCTAAAAGGCTAGCTTAATATCTTAAAAAATTGTCAGTGAAATAGAGCATATTAATAAAGGACAAATGCCACCCAATCTCAAACACATCCAAAAGGAGAATATGAGAAAATACAACATCCTTTATGATTAAAAAAAAAACAACAACAACAAACTAGGAATAGAAAGTAAAGTTGCTCAACCTGAAAAATAGCATCTGTGAAAAACTCACAGATAAAATCATACTCAATGGTGAAAGACTGAAAGTTTTCCCCTAAGATTGGGGACAAGACAGTGTTGTCTTCCTTCATTTCATGTCCTATTTACATTTTAATAGATGTAATTCTAATAAAATAATCAGGCAAGAAAAAGAAATGATAAAAATTCAGATGGAAAGGAAAGATGTAGAATTATCTCTATTTGCAGATGACATGTTATTAAATATAGAAAATCCTAATACACACTCACAGACACAGACACACATAGCTGAAAACTATTAGTTCAGCATGAATGTAGGATATAAGACCAATGTACAAAAATCATTGTATTTATATACACTAGCAATTAACATTCTTTAAAAAAATTTTTTAATGTTTATTTATTTTTGAGAGAGAGACAGAGTGAGTGGGGGAGGGCACAGAGAGAGGGAGACACAGAATCCAAAGCAGGCCCCAGGCTCCAAGCCATCAGCACAACCCATGAGCTGTGAGATCATGACCCAAGCCCAAGTCAGATGCTCAACGAACTGAGCCACTCAGGCGCCCCTAGCAATTAACATTCTTAAAAATGAAATAAAACAATTCCATTTATAACAGCATCAAAGAACAAAATACAAAACATGTAGGAATAAATTTAACAAAAACATTGTGAGATTTGTACATTGAAAACTATAAAACATGTTGAAAGAAATTTTAAAATACCTAAATACATGGAAACGTATCCCATGTTCATAGACTGAGGATTTATTATTGTTGAAATGTCAATACTCCCCAAACTGATCTACAGATAAAATGCAATCCCTATCAGAATCCCAGCTGACTCTTTTACAGAAATTAATAAGCTGATTCTAAAACCCATATGGGGTTGCAAGGGACCTCAAATAGGTAAATCAATATGGAGAAAGTACAAAGTTGGAGAACTCGATTTCCCAATTTCAAAACTTGTACCAAGCTACAGTAATAAAAACAGTTGCCACTAGTATAAGGATAGACATATAGATCAGTGGGATAGAATTCAGAATCCATAAAAAACTCATGCAATCATGGACATTGATTTTCAACAAGGTTGCCAAGATAATAGGGAATGAATAGTCTATTTAACAAATGGTACTGATGGGGCACCTGGGTGGCTCAGTCGGTTGAGTGCCTAACTTCGGCTCAGGTCATAATCTCAAGGTTTGTGGGTTCGAGCCCCACCTCGGGCTCTGTGCTGACAGCTCAGAGCCTGGAGCCTGCTTTGGATTCTGTGTCTCCCTCTCTCTGCCCCTCCCCCGCTCGCATTCTGTCTCTCTCTGTTCTCAAAAATGAATAAATGTTAAAAAAAAAAATTTTAACATATGGTACTAAGACAACTAGATATCCACATACAAAAGAATGAAATTGGACCCGTACCTCACAACATATACAAAAATTAATTCAAAATAAATCAAATGCCTAAATGTAAGAGATAATGATACAATCCTTAGAAGAAAACCTAGGTGTAAATAAATCTTTGTGAATTTGGATTAGACAATGGTTTTTTGGATATGGGACTAAAATCACAAACAACCAAAGAAAACATTGATAAATTGAGAGTCATCAAAATTAAGAATGATTGTGTTTCAAAGGGTAGTACTTAGAAGGTGAAAAGGCAACCTACTAAAATGGAAGAACATATTTGCAAATCATATGTCTGATAAGGGTGTAGTATCCAGAACACACAAAGAACAATTATAACTCAACAATTAGAAAGAAAATCAATGCAAAACTGGGTAAAGGACCTGAATAGACATTTCTGCAAAGAAGGTACAGAAATGACCCATAGTACATGAAAAATTGCTCCACATCACTAATCACTAGGAAAATGCAAATCAAAACCACAGTGAGATACCACTTCACATCCACTAGGATGATTAGAGTAAAAAAAGGATAATAACAATTGTTGGTGAAGACCTGGATAATTTGGAACCCTCATACATTGCTTGTGGGGATGGCAAATGGTAGAGCCTCTTGGGCAAACAGTTCAGTAGTTCCTCAAAAGTTAACATGAAATTAACACATGACCCTACAAGACCAGTCCTATGTATATGCCCAAAAGAACTTCAAACTCAAACTGATGCAAAGACTTACACAAGTTTTTCATTATTCGTAATAGGGTCCAGGGTCATTATTCATAATAGGCAAAGGGGGAGACAACCCAATGTCCATCAGTGAATGGATGGATAAATGAAAAGTGGCATATCCATACAACAGAACATTGTTCAGTCACAGAGGAAGGAATAGAGTACCTATCCATGCTACAACATGGATCAACCCTGAAAACAGGATGCTCAGTGAAAGAAGTCAGTCACAGAAGACCACATAGTGTATTGATCCATTTAAATGGAATGTTCAGAATAGGCAAATCCAGAGAGACAGAAAGTAGATTATTGTTTGCTAGGGGATGGGGCTGAGGGAAGAATAGGTAGCAGCTGCTAATGGGGACGGGACTTTTTTTTTTTTAAACATCCTACCATTAGAGAGTGGGATGGTTGTACCACTCTATAAATATACCACTAAACTGTATACTTCAAAAGGGTGCATTTTATAGATGAATTATATCTCAAGAGATGTATAAACAATTTCGATTGCCTCATGTGATTAGTGGCTATACTACTGAGTAACCCGGTTAGACTGCTGGATTCTAAGTCATCTGGTTCTACCCACCCCCATCTTCTATGGATCCCGACTCCAACGGATGATTTCTTAAAAAAAAATTCTTTTTAATGTTTTAATTATTTTTGAAGGAGAGAGAGACAGAGCCTGAGCAGGGGAAGAGCAGAGAGAGAGGGAGACACAGAATTCGAAGCAGGCTCCAGGCTCTGAGCTGTCAGCACAGAGCCTGATATGGGGCTTGAGCTCACGAACTGTGAGATCATGACCTGAGCTGAAGTCGGATGCTTAACTGAGCCACCCAGGTGCCCCTCCAGCAGCTGATTTCTTAAGGCATTCATTGATGCTACACTCCATATTCCATGGCTCCCAGCACCAGCCACCTCCATGTCTACTGAGGTCTACACTGGCTCTCTTGAGTTTCTAAGCCAGTTGGCGTCATTGGTTTAGGAACAAGCTGGTTTTTAGGTAACAGTTTTATGCTCGTAGGGCTATCTTCCATAAGAACTAGAAACTGAGACCATGACATGGGGATACTTTTACTTAAAGGACCGCGGGAGTCTCCAGAGTGATTAGGTCCCGAGTTGGAACTCACCTGAATGCTAAAACTTGACAGTCAGAGAAATAACTCTTCATGCTGCTGTTTCGGAAGAGCTGGTTGAGCTGAAAAACAGGGTGATGTTCCCTTGGTCAGAATTCCAGGCCCAGTGGCATCAGAGAATTTTTAGCCACTGAGCATACTTCCCCATCTACTTTTTATTATCTCAACAAATACTAGCCCAGGTATGTGCACCAAAGGACATCCCATTCCAGGGTGTGACTTAGCTATATGATCCTAGAGTAGCTACTGAACCTCTCTGTGCCTGTTTCTTTATTTGTAAATGGGCAAAAGAACCTGTCTGGATGAATTGTCACAAAAAATCACCCTCTGACTACCCATCAGTCTGTCTCTACATGGGACACAAACCCATTCTCACCGCATTCTCGATACTTCTCTTGTTCCGCTGGTGTTTGGTGGTGTTGGGCTGGGATAAGTCTTGGGAATAGAGTAGGTTGGTGACAGTGAAATTCAGCTGGAAGTGCTGAGAGGTGGGACTGCTTGTTGGTTTGTCTGTTGGTAGATGAGCTGTTGACTCCACTTCTATAATAAAAAGAAGGTATAGAGGTCCCCAACAGGTGAAGATTTAAGCAAAGAAGTCATTCCAGCTAGTCTAATTATTCTTGGCAATGTGACCTGAGTTGGATTCTGAAAGGTGGGATACATAAGATCTCCATCTACCTGGCCACTTTGAATCCATTGATCTGTCTATCCATCCAACCCTTCCTTAAGCATTATGAGAGCTCACTAGCATGTGGGGAAGATGAGACTGGGCTTCTCTGGCGCACAGATGGCAAGTGTAGGTGCCGATCACCTCAGGGGACATCTGTCATACCCCTTTGTTGACCTAGGTTCCTAATGTGTCTTGCTGCCTCTGGTTTTCTCCCCCTCCCAATCCACTCTCTACACAGAACTCAGAAGATGAGCTTTCTAAAGCAGAACTCTGTGTTGTGTTCTTCTGCAAACCATCCCAATACCCAAGAAAGTCCCTGCCTGCATCTATAGCCTTACCTATCACTTCTCTCATGCCAAAGTGTTTGCTCTAGTGACACCAAACTCCTTACAGTCTCCCCAAATATTTTATCTTCTAGGTTATAAACACAGCTAGCTCAACTCCCCACCTCTTCCCATTGGCTAGGCTATGTTCGCCATCACATCTCAGTTTTTCAATAACTTCCTCCAGAAAACTTTCCAAGATGGGCCATGTGTCTCTCCTTGTGAGTGCCCACAAGCTCTTTAAATTACCTGGTTACAGCAGTTAGCACAGTGAATCATCAGCATCTATTTACTTTCATGACATATTCGTTGAATGAATGCATGAATGAGTCCTTCAGTCAATCAGTACATGACTCATAACTGGAGGGCCTAAGAAGGACACGCAGGATACTCCACACTTTGGGTTAGAAATATCTACATGTAAAAATGACTGTCCCCTTGGGTGCAGTTGCTGCATGTTTTCTTTCCTCCTCCTGTTGGGATGACCCGTTGCCATGGTCCATCAACATGGGCCTCCAGAAAGACCCCCTTTCCCCTCCAGAGCCTCCATCCATTCCACTGCTACAGAGAAGCCCCATTCCTCCTCAAAGCCCCATTTCTTCAAGCCATGAAACCAACCCCACAATCTCACACCTGTCACATGCAAATCCGCCAGCTGATAGGTGGCACCAAGCCAGTGGGATGAGACATTCAGGGTCTTGTCTAGAAAGACTTGCTTCACCATACTGGGGTCCACATTGGACGAGAACAGAGCCTTGATGGTGACCAACATGGAGTCCAACCTAGGGACAGAGACCATGGAACTTAGCCAGCACCCAACACCAGTAGTGTCTCCTGAGTTCCCGTTTTATACAGCCAAAGACCTACAGGCAAGAAGTAAGAAATTACCTGGCTTCCTCTTCCCTCAGGCTAGAGAAGAGACCCTGACCAAAAATACAAGGTTTCTAGGAGTTGGGAATAGAACAAATAACTATAAAATTAACGAACATCTATTGAGCACCTCTAGGAAGTGAATACACATTCCCTCACCATCACCCCAGTGGAAGGTATTATTATAATTATCCCCATCTTAAAGCCAAAGGAACTGAAGTTTGGAAACACTCAATGTTGGCACTGTGTCCCATGATTGTCCTGCTCCCCAGTGTAGATGTCTCAGTTCCTCTACCCATCCCTCGGAGACTTGGGTTAAAATCCAACTTGGGCAATTCTTGGGCTGTTCACTGTTTCTCTGAGCCTCAGCTTCCCCTCTGAACAATGGAGATGGTCATAGATGGTGTGTGGCCATAGGAAATGTTATTATTGGGCTGATATTTGTTGAAAGCATCCAGAAAGGAGAAGGTGGTGGCTAATGGAGTTGGTGGTCCTGGGAAGTTAATCCTTTTCCTGCCTCCCACCCCCCCCACCAACCGAAGACCTATGAAAGGAGATGGTAGGATTAACTGACAGGGACGTGGGAGAGCATGGGCACCATGCCACTGACTTCCAGCTCAAGGAGTATGCCAGGATGGTAGCTCAGAGCCACAAGCTGCCAGCTCAGCCAGTGCTGCCAACCTCCTCAACTTACGTCAAGTTGGTGACCAGGCAGGAGCGGAAAATGTCTTGTAGCTGGCTGCCTCTGTAGAGTTTGGTGACCTAGAATAAAGGGTAACATGGAGATCGCCTGGGGCTGGCAGGAGCTCCTGGAGTCATGGAAGGAACACAGGCTTTGGGACAAAGGAGACGTGAGTTCAAATCCTGGCTCTGCCCCTTAACTCACTGTGTGATCTTGGGCACACCACTCCCCTTTCTGAGCCTTAGTGTGCCCATCTGGGAAGGGGAGAAGGCAATCAGAGCACCACCTTTGGAAACTGAGAGAACCCAGAACACATTAGGTAAAGTGAGGAGTTGAAACACTTAATGGATGTGAGTCAGACAGAGGAATGGTGGGGGGGGGGGGGGGAGAGGGGAGGGCAAGGAGAGACAGGAAAGATGAGAGAGATGTCACCTTGTCCTGGATGTCTCTCAGCAGGGTTGTGTACTCCAAGGATGCAGGGTCTGAGTTGCTGAGGTTCCAGTTGAGGATGCGGAAATTCAGCTGATACTCATTCTGAATAGATAAATTCTGGGGTGCGTAGCCTGGAGCCAATGATAGGAAGAGAAGAGAGGTGGAGACTCTTACCCTTTCAAACAGAGAGAGGCCTGATGACTGCTGTCAGAATCAGCCAAATTCAGGCCCACATGCCGGGGGGTTCCTAGTGGAAAGTCACCCCAAAGAGGGGGAAAACTGGAATTTTCCAGTGATTCTCCTGAGCTGAGCTTTTCTGCTTGTGCTTAGGCAGTTCTGGCTTCCTGGAATATTTTCAATCCTCTTTTTCTGGAAATCTCCTACTCATGTTTCAGGACCTCGATGAGATGAGACTCCAGGAGAGCAGGGACCCATCTGTCTTGTTCTTGCCATGTCCCCATACCTACTACAGTGCTGGGTACATAATATCCTCTTCCAAGAAGCCCTCCTTGACTTGCTCCTCCTGTGTGCTTCCACGGCACCCTGTTAATAACAGTGTCCCTGCCTTGTTTGTGTGTCCCTAGATAACATTCATTCTCTTGATTATTAGTTTTCAGGGAGAGAACCTGCGAGTTCCATCTCTGTATCCAGCACATGGCTTGGGACAGAATGGTATTGTCTATGCATCTGTTGAATGCGTAAATGTGAACTACAGTGGATCCCCCAATATGGGGGCTGAGATACTCATCTCCCATTTGTTCACTCATTTACTCACTCATTGGGGATGACAATGTACTGACACATAAAGAACTGAGGGTATATCGCCAGACTACGAGACCTTAATTTCATAGAGTTGGATAATTAAATAATTGTGATAACGTGTGATAAGTTGGTGCCCGTCTAGGGACCAGAGGCCCATGTAGAGCAGGGTTTCTCATTCTCAGAACTACTGATATTCAGAGCTATGTAACTCTTACATTTAAATAACTCTTACACAATTAAATAATTGTGATAACGTGTGATAAGTTGGTGCCCATCTAGGGACCAGAGGCCCATGTAGAGCAGGGTTTCTCATTCTCAGAACTACTGATATTCGGAGCTATGTAACTCTTACATTTAAATAACTCTTACACAATTAAATAATTGTGATAACGTGTGATAAGTTGGTGCCCATCTAGGGACCAGAGGCCCATGTAGAGCAGGGTTTCTCATTCTCAGAACTACTGATATTCGGAGCTATGTAACTCTTGGCAGTGAGGATCCCTGATCATTGGAGGACATTAGTAACACCCCTAGCCTCGAGCCACTAGGTGCCAGTACCACTCTCCCCCAGTTGTGGCGATCAAAATGTCTCCGGACATTGCCAAGTGTCTCCTGAGGGGCAGAATTACCCCCAGGTGAGAACCACTGGCATGGAGGAACCTTGTATAGAAGAAATCCTGTCCCAAGAGATCTACGAGTCAGACATTTGGAGTGCAAATTAAAATTATTTATATTAATTTGGTCAAAGAATTTCACTCTTTTTACCTGAAATAACAGGAGAGACTCTCTCCATGGAGAGTTTGGGGAGGGTGTCCTTCAATCAGAGCTTGGGCTGACTTGTTAAGGAAGAAATAAAATAGAACAGAGACAAATAATGATTGCTATAAATCACTCACCATTGACGAGGAGGCTGTCCCTGACCAGGGTATAGATGCCCATCTGGGTGACACCATGGGTCAGCTGGCTTAGCTCCCAGTAAAGCTGTTCTCGGTCCAGCCTGTAGCCCATGGGGTCATGGTGATAGGTGCAGATGGCGTTAACATGAGTGGCTACCCCATCCTTCTCAGGCCTGGGGAGAGAGGGATGTGGGAACTCTTAAAGAGAGGTTCTGAAACCTCAGTATGGGGGCCAAAAGGAGGGAAGGACAAATGGGAGGTCAGTGGGAAGACTGAAAGGGTTGGTCACCAAAATGGTCACTACTGGCAAATGCTCAGGAGGAAGTCCTACCTGAGGGAGATTAGTCTGCAACCTGAATAGAAGGGGCCCAGGCTGCTCTTCTGGAACAAGGATCCAAGCTGGGGAGGAAGGAAGAGGAGGATGAGCAGGAGGGGCTGGCTGGGATTTATCCCACTAGGAGCTGCTAGGAGCAGGGTCTCACCAGGTGCTGCAGGGTCCTCTTGGTGGAGTTGAATGTAGCTGAGCTGTGGCTCATGTCTGTTGAATACTGGAGGTTGGAGATGGTCAAGTTCAGTGTAAAGGTCTTCAGGTTGTGTCCCATAGCTACGAGAAGGAGGGGGAGAGACGGTGACTACTGACAGGTGGCCTGAGACCAAATCAAAATTCTGCATTCGTCCTACTCTGTCATCTTCTCTTCCAGTGTCACCACCACCCGCCATGTGGTCACCCAAGCCAAAACCAGCACGTTGCTTAGCTCCTTCTCTCTCCCCTCCAAGTAACACCATTTCTACTTACAGAATGGTCCTCACACACCCTCTCTCTATCCTGTCCCAGATCAAGTCTTATCCTCTCTCACCTGGACCAACATCCCAGCAGACTTGCTGGATGCCCCATCTAAAGAATGTTCTCTGCACTGAACTCTAGTGGAAAAATTTTTAAATTTTTTAATTTTTAATTTATTTTTTAATGTTTATTTTTTAGAGAGACAGACAGAAAGACAGATCATGAGCAGGGGAGGAGCAGAGAAAGAGAGGGAGATGCAGAATCTGAAGCGGGCTCCAGGCTCTGAGCTGTCAGCACAGAGCCTGACATGGGGCCTGAACTCATGAACCACAAGATCATGACCTGAGCCAAAGTTGGATGTTTAATGGACTGAACCATGCAGGTGTCCCAGAAATTTTTTTAAACTGCTTGTTTATTTTGAGAGAGAGAGAGAGAGAGAGAGAGAGAGAGAGAAAGCATGGGGGAGGGGCAGAGAGAGAGGGAGAGAGAATCCTAAGCAGACTCTGTGCTATCAGCACAGAGCCTGATGAAGGGCTTGATCTCCTGAACTGTGAGATCATATCCTGATCTCAAATCAAGAGTTGGACACTTAACTGACTAGACCCTAGAAGAATTTTCTTAAGTGAAAATCTCAGTATAGTCACCACTTCCCATGGCTTCCTTTGGCCTTCAGTGCTAAGTTCAAGCTTCTTGACCTGGCACTCAATGTCCCTCCCAATCTGGTTTTTGCCAGTGTTTCAGCTTCACTTCTCCATCTATTCCATGTTAAGGTTCATGGTTCATGCAAACTAAATCCCTCTCAATTCTCTCCATATACTATGCTGTTTCCGGCCACTGAGCCTTTGCTCATCAGATTCCCTACACCAGGAAAACTCTTCATCCCCTATTTGCCTGGATGACTCCTACTCATTCTTAAAGAATCAGTTTGGGTGCAAATTTCTCCAGAAATTCCTTACCTTCCAAATTATGTTAGATCCCTCTCCCCAAAACATTTCACACTGTTATAATGGTCTGTTGATCTCACAATACTGGGGGGTCCATGAAGGTATGCATTAGATTAAATTGTCAGTAGAATCTTTGGATTGGCATGACTGTCCTAAACCAGAATTTTACACTCTGGCTTCTCAGCCCCTGTGTTACAACTGGCTGGTAGAGGTGGAGGGCTGTAAAGTTTCTCTTAGGAAGAAAAAGGATTCCCTAAATACCTGTGGTGGCTTCTGGTTGCACAGATGATGATGAACTAGGCAGGAATGTGGTGGCTGCCTCAGGAGCTGTGGAAAGGGCAGTTATCAGGAGGGGACAGAGCTCCCCACAGAGTGGGAGAAACTCCCCACATTTGTCTGGACTCCAGCAATGGTGGTCCCAAGACACGAGTTCACAGGTGTGCCATAAATGAGAGCAAGGGAAGGAAGAATTGTGTGAGCAGAGGGGTGAGAGGGCCCATGAATGAAATGAACCCAAGAGAGTAAGGGTAGGTGAACAAGAGAGAGACTAAGCAAAGAAGGCAGAGAGACGAATGGGAAGAAAGGTGGACAGACAGATGGCATACCTGGATGGACAGAGGAAGAATGAACAAATGAAGGGTAAAAGGGAAAGCAAGAATAAACACAAGGAAGGAAAGTAAGAGAGATGGATGGAAGGACAGAAGGCAGAAAGGACAAAAAGTGAACAGGCAGAGGATGGATGGATGGATGGATGGATGGAAGGAAAGAAGAAAGGAAGGAAGGAAGGAAGGAAGGAAGGAAGGAAGGAAAGAATGGAGGAAGGGTAGAAGAATACATGAAGGATAGAATGAATGAGGGATGGGGGAAGCAGAGAAAAGGAAGAAAGGATGAATGGACGGATGAATGGATGAAAGGAAGGAAAGAATGAAAGATGTATAGATGGAAGAATGAATGAAGGACAGAACGAATGAAGGATGGATGAAGGGGGGAAGGAGAGATGGAAGGATGGGTGGATGAGAGAATAGAAGGAAGAAGGAAAGGAAGGATGATGGATTAATGGATTGATGGACAAAGGGAAAGAAGGAAGGAAAGAAAGATTGAAGGAAGGAAGAAAAGAAGAAGGGAAGGAAGGAGGGAAGGAAGAGTCTAAGAGAAGGATAACTGGGAGAATGGAAGAATGGATGGGTTAAAAGATAGATGAAGGGACCATTGGCTAAGTGAATGGGAAAATTTGGCCAAACCACTAAGTGGCCACCACGATTTGCAGCTTGATATTGAGGCCCCTTTTGTGGCCCTTGTAGATTTTGTTTCCAGGAGGCATGAACTACAAGGTCATTATCTGACCTCAACCCCCATCCCTATAGGAAATGCTTGCTCAAATTTCTTTCTCCAACCCAGATGGGTGTGGAAAGTTTATGAAGCCAATACTGGGCAAGCTCCCTTTGTTAGTGAGGAGAAAAGCTTGGCTCAAGATGGGTATGAGGTGCAAAGATACATACTTGTGGGAGGCTCATCTGGACCACGCTCGTTATAACCTGGAAACAGAAATGTCACACATAAGGGGAGAGGACAGAACAATCCCAGACATTCCATGCCTTTGTCCATGTGGTGCTCCAGCTGGATGCCTCTCTTTCTATGTACCAGGTGGCCATCTATGCATCTTCTAAGACCAGACTCCAATGTCATCTCTACCATTAAGGATTTCCTGATCTTCCGGTTAGAAACAACCCTTCCCTGTCCACCTCTCCAGCATGCCCCCATGAGACTCTCACCACATTCATGTTCACACACTCATTCCCCCACATACCCATTCATCCCACCCTCTGCCCTTCCATCCTCCCTCCAATCTATCCCTCCATCCAACAAATATTTATTGAGAACCTACTATGTACCAAGTTCCATCACATTTGGGGAATACAGCACCGAACAAATGTCTCTGCACCTCTGGAGCTTATCTTAGGACAGGTTGCACATGCCTCCTGTCTGTGTCCCTGGTGCCAGGCACAGTGCCTAGCTTCTAGCAGATGCTGGCGAATACTGACCAAGTGAGCAAGAAGAAGCACATAACTTGTGCCGTTTCCAGGAGGAAACATCCTACCCTGGCCTCTGCAACGGCCAAGGCGAAGGGAAGAGATATGAACTCGGAACACCAAGACCCAGACTGGCCACAAACCTACTGCGGGCATGGGCAGGTCCCTTCCTTTCTCTGTACCAGCTCCCTCTTTGCTAAAATGGGCATCATAAAGGACCAGGATGTCCCCCCTGCTCACCTGACGTGGCAATGGTGACAAGAAAGTGTGAGTTGCCAAACTCCATTCCCAAGTTGGAAACAGAGAGGAGAGAAGCTGAGTTACTCCAATGAACTTCACTACAGCCATGCTCTGCCTCTTAGAACCCCAGAGAAGGCTCACCCTCTTAAGCACTGTCCCTTCCTGGATGCTAGGCTGATGTCCAGTGTGTCCAAAGCTCGGGCCCCACAGATGTTCAGAGCACCCACCTTAGTTCCGGCATTGGGGTCCCACCCAGAAGAGTAGACCATCCATGGTCAAGGGTGAGAAGGTGGTAGGGGAGACAGATGTGGGATTTTCTTTCCCCATGTCTCTCCCAAAAGACTCTTCTAGGAGTTAAAGGCACTGGACGCTGACTGCTGGGGCTCATGCTTGGCTTCACCCCTCTTCAGCTACACCCACTTGGACAAATTACTTAATCTTTCAGAGCCTCCATTTCTACATCTGTAAAATAGGTGTGATCAAGGACAGCCTTGCAGAATGACTGTAGGAGGATGGGGGTCAGTGTGGAGTTGAGGTTCATGCCTGAGTTTGTCCCAAGGTTTCCGCTAGAGAACTGACCTGTGGTTAATAGAAACGTTTCCAGAGATGGGGAAGCAGAAGCAGTGAGGTGGGTGAAGAACAACTCACCATTGAGGTAGAGGCTGTCCTTGTCCAGTGAATAGGGGCCCAGCCGGGTGATGCCACGGGTCTGCCTGCTCAGTTCATGGAACACCTGTTTGGCAAGTAGACCCGGGCTGCTGGGGTGCTGCCGGTAGGTGCAGAGGATGTTCACCCTCGTCTTGGCACCATTCTTCACGGACCTGAGGAAGGAGAGGTTGATGCTTGGGGACTGTAGCCCACGTGGCATCTCTCTACCCGAGGTCACCGCACACCTCATATCCTGTGTTCCAGCCTTGTTGAACCATTCACACTTTCTCCACCTGGCCACATTCTCTCACCCCAGGATCTTTGCACATGCTGTGACTTCTGTCTGGAGGTTTCTCCCTGTCTCTCCTTACCTGGGTAACTTCCAGTCATCTTTCAGGTCCCAACTTAGATACCTCCTCCTTCTCCAAAAACCCTCCCAGGCTGGGTCAGGAGAGGGTTCTGGCTGCCACAGTACCTCATGCTTCCCCCATCACAGGCCTGGTTGCCCTCAGTGTGAGCATCTATTATTTGTTCCTGTTCCCTCCAGACAGTGGCCTCCATGAGGTCAGGAAATAGGACGACAGTCTAGCTCATGGTTGTACTGAACCCCTAGTACCTCTCACATTGCCTGTTCCATGTAAAAACCAGCGTCTTGATGAATGGATAAACAAAATATGACATATCCATACAGTGGGATATTATTCAGCTTTAAAAGGGAAGGAAATTCTGACACCTGCTACAACATGGATGGACCTTGAGGACTTTGTGGTCAGTGAAATAAACCACACATGAAAGGACAGATATCATATGATTCCACTTGTATGACGTACCCAGAGTAGTCAAATTCATAGAGACAGAAAGTAGAATGGCGATTGTTAATATCTGGGGGTAGAGGGAAGCTGAGAGCTTCTGTTTAATGGGTATAGAGTTTCAGTTTTACAAGTTCTGGAGATTGGTTGCACAACAATATGAATACACTTAACACTACTGAGTTGGACACTTAAAAATGGTTCAGATGGTAATTTTATGGTATGTGTACTTTACCACAATTAAAAAAAAACAACAACTCCTGACAAGACTCTGGAAAGTCTAATCCAAATGTCTGGAAATTCACCTCCTTTCTCTCTGCCCCTTGCTCTCTCTCTGCTCCAGCCACATTGGCCTCCTTGCTGTTCACCGAGCATGCCAAGCTCATTCCTACCTGAGGACCTTTGCCCATGCTGTTTCCTCTGCCTGGAACAGTTTTCAGGGCCAAATCCTTGTTTCCAGTTGGGACCCAGCTGAGAAATCACCACCACAAAGAGCTGGAGTATCCCAGGTAAAGCTGTTTTCCCATCTCTTATGTATTATGCTCATCACCTTACTGCATTTGAAACCACTTTAGATATCTCTCCTTCTACTTATTTTCTGCTTTATCCACTAGATGAGCACAGGGGCAGTGTCTGCCCATCACTGTGGGACCCACCACTTGCCTCAGAGGAGCCACACCACCAATGGCAGTGGAATGAAAATACAGATAGAGAAGGGCTTCATAAACGCCAAGAGAACACACACTGACCCAGAAAAGTGCGAGTAATTGCCCAATGGGTACAGAGTGATGAAGAGTTTCAGAACTAGATGGTGGGGAAGGGTGACAACATCATGCATGTAACAGATGCCACTGAAATGTATGCTTGAAAATGGTTAGAATGGCTAGTTTTATGTCTATAGATATTTTATGACAATTACAACAACGTAATATCAGAAAATGGATGTCGAACCATAAGAGACTCTTAAATACAGAGAATAAACTGAAAGTGGATGGGGGTGGGGGAGAGGGGAAAATGGGTGGTGGGCATTGAGGAGGGCACTTGATGGGATGAGCACTGGGTGTTGCATGGAAGCTATGAACCACGGGAATCTACCCCCAAAACCAAGAGCACACCTTACATACTGTATGTTAGCCAATTTGACAATAATTATATTTAAAAAAAAAAATGATGCCAAAAAGGACCCTCCCAGACAGTCCACCACAACCGGGAGTGGCCCCCACAGTCCTTGTCCTTTGGCGGTGGGCCATGGTGGGTGGGGGATTCTCACCTTAGTGAGGTGACCTTGCAGCCTGTATATCGGGTACCCAGACTGCTCTTCTGGAACAATGGGCCCAGCTGGAGAGGAAGGAGAGAGGCAGTGTGGTCAGAGGTGGCAACAGCCCCTAGAGGGGGTCATGGAGGCACAGAGGCAGAAGAAGTGCTCTCACCAGGTGCTGCATGAGGGTATCTGTGATGTTGAACTTGAGGGAGCCGGGGCGGCCCATGTCCGCTGAGTAGCGCAGGTTGTCGATGGTGAAGTTCAGTGTGAACAGCTCCTCACGGGCCTCCCCAGCTGTGGTAAGTGCAGAGAGAGCCAAGGTTTGTGGGAGGTCGGGTGCCCAACACCCACCCACAGTGGGCCTTCCAAGGGCCTCTTGTCCTCCTCCCAGGAAACCCGAGGGCCACTTGTTAATGGAGACGACTCCAGCAGCAAGGAAGGACAGGCTTAACGATCTGGGGGCTGGAGATGGTGTTTCCACCCAGGTGCAGGAGGGGAGGGTTCTGTGGAAATGCTGGTGGCTTTGTTCTTTCCCAGAAGGAAAGGCTCCAGCTTACCATGCTGATGTGGGACCAAGGATAACCCCAGACATGTTCCTTCCTTTCTTTCTGTTCCCCCATCTCTATCTCTTTATCTCTCTGTGCCTCTGTCTCTCTTTTCCTCTCTCTCTGTCTGTCTCTCTCTGTCTCTCTATAACACCCAGGTATGCCAATCTTCTAGGCATTGTGTAAAAAAAAAAACACAACTAGCAGCTGTAACCAATCTCTCTGCACCTCAGTTTACTCATCTGTAAGATAATAATGATTCCTACTTCAAAAGTTGTTATGAGGTTTGAACAAGTCAAATTTTGTAAAGTGCTTAAGCACAGTGCTGGGCACAGAGTAAACACCTATTTGAGTGTTTATTATAGAAGACAAATAAGCAAATACTTCCTGATCACTCACTGCAAATGGAGTTTTTACCCAGATGAATATGAGCTGGGCACTAGACTTCTCCACACTAAACAAAGGAGAACCACAGCACAGAAATGATCTCCTGCTCAGGGTTACATGACTGGAGGGAGGGAAAGTCAGGGTTTGGACCCAGGTTCTCCGACCCCAGAGTCCTTGCTCATGAACTCCCCTGATAATACACATGCTCTTGCCTAAACACATGCAGCTGGCCCAGTGTTCAATAGTGGGGGTGACCTGCATAGACCCCAGGAGAAGTATAATAAATAAATATATGATGCAAGTAAGAACAGAGGCCTGGTGGTTTGACTCCAGACTAGATAAGCAGGGAGCAGCACAGGGTCAACTGTTTAGGACAAACCTCTGCAAGAAAAGCTGACCTCCCTTCTTTCCTCCTTCTCTTCTGTTCATCACTCCTTCCAAGCTTCCTTCTGTCTATCCTTCCTCCCATCCTTCCTTTCTTCTTTCCTTCCAACTTTCTATTCATCCATGCATTCACCCTTCCTTCCTTCCTTCCTTCCTTCCTTCCTTCCTTCCTTCCTTCCTTCCTTCCTTCTATCCATCTTTGGTTCTTCCTCCCTCTATCCATTCTTTCCTTTCATCTGCCATCTGTCTATGCACCCATCCATCTCTCCACCCATTCATCCTTCTTCCATCTCTTCATCCACCCACTCATGCATCTATCCATGCATCCATGACATCCATCCATCTATCTCTCCACTCATACATTCTCCATCATCCATTCATCCACCCATCCCTCCCTCCTTTCCTCCCTCCATCCATGCACCCATGACATCCATCCATCCATCTATGCACCCATGACATCCATCCATGAATTTATCTATCCATGTCTCCATCCATCCATCCTCCATATTCCATCTATCAATTCACCCATCCATCCATCCATCTATCTCTCTATCCATCCATCCTCCATCTCTCCATCAACTCACTCATCCATCTGTGCACCCATGACATCCACCCATCCAGCCAGCCAGCCAGCCACCATCCTTGCATACATCATTCCTTCCTTCATCACTCCTAGTCTTTCCTTCTTCCCATTCATACCTTCTATGCATTATGCATCCTTCTGTCTGTCTTTCCTTGTATCCTCACTTTCTTCCACCTACCTACCTTTCCTTGCTTCCTTCCTCCACCCTTTTTCTTCCTTCTATCTATCCATATTTGCTTCCTTCCACATCTATTTTTTCCATCTATTTAGACATGGTTCCTCCCTCCTTTTCCCCTTCCACTCATCTTTTCTTCCTTCCATCTGCTCATCCATCTTCTCTCCTTCCCTCCTTCTGTTCATCACTTCTTCCTTCCATCCATCCCTCCACCCATCCATCTTGCCTTCCCTCCATGTACATTGAATTAAGACTATAATGCTTCTTGGGGCGCCTGGGTGGCGCAGTCGGTTAAGCGTCCGACTTCAGCCAGGTCACGATCTCGCGGTCCGTGAGTTCGAGCCCCGCGTCGGGCTCTGGGCTGATGGCTCGGAGCCTGGAGCCTGTTTCCGATTCTGTGTCTCCCTCTCTCTCTGCCCCTCCCCCGTTCATGCTCTGTCTCTCTCTGTCCCAAAATAAATAAAAAACATTGAAAAAAAAAAAGACTATAATGCTTCTGAATCTATTCCAAGGACTGGATACTGATAAACAAACCACAGCCAATTGAATGAATTTAACTTATTTTTCCTCCTATCATTTGGGGAAATATGGTTCTCATTGGACCTGAGGAGCCCAGAACCCTGCTGATGTTGGAAGGAGCAAATGAGGATACTGTGGTGTAAAAGACCAGAGATGGACCCATGAAGAGTTTGCGAGGGTTGTAAAAACACACCTCGGATGAAAGGGCATTTAACTCTTGAAAAAGCTACAAGGCCCTCATTCCAGGGTTTGCTGGGGATGCAATGGGAGTTTGGCCCATGAACTTGAACAAGACAAGTGTGCACCAAAAATCAGTGTGTCATGGTAAAAAAATTAACTGAGAGATGAATGAGACTGTGAGTTTTTGGAGTCAAGGAACTCCTGGTTCTATTATTTATTTGCTGTGTGACTTGGCAGCCTCTCTGGGCTTGGGTTTACTCATCTGTAAATTGGAGCTAAGTCACATGCTTGTAGCAAGAATGAAAGGATAAGGTGCATGTGCTTTGGGATGAATTGAGTCTCCCCCCAACCACCGAAATTTGAGAAGCTCCAATCTCCAGGACCTCAGTACATGATTGTATTTGGAGACAGGGTCTTTAGAGAGGTAATTAAGTTAAAAGGAGGCTGTTGGGGTGGGCCCTAATCCAATCTGGCTGCTATCTGTATAAGAAGAGGAGATTGGGACACAGAGGGACATGGGGAACATGTGTGCAAAGGAGTGACCATGCCAAGAGGCAGTAAGAGGTCACCATCCACATGCCAAGGAGAGAGGCCCCAGAGAACCCAGCCCTGCTGGCACCCCCCAGGTTCTAGCTGCGAGAAAATACACTTCTGTGCTCTGAGCCACCCAGCCTGTGGTGGCTGCTTTGGCAGCCAGAGCTGACTAATTCAGTATGCAATTTAGCACGGTGCCTGCAAGGCAGCCAGCCTCAGTACGTGTTCACTGAAAATCCAACAACTGCACAACTCTGATGTCAAGACACTCAGAACAATGAGCAGAGAGGTGAATAAAAGGATAAGAGAAGAGAACCCGGGGAGCGCCTGTGTGGCTCGGTTGGCTAAGCATCTGGCTCTTGATTTTGGCTCAGGTCACGACTCAAGGTTGTGGGATCAAGTCTCGAGTCAGGCTCTGCACTGACGGCAAGGAGCCTGCTTGGGATTCTCTCTCCTCTCTCTCTGCCCCTCCTCTGCTTGTGCATTCTCTCTCAAAATAAATAAACATTAAGAGAAAGAAAGAAAGAAAGAAAGAAATAAAAAAGAAAGAAAGAAAGAAAGAAAGAAAGAAAGAAAGAAAGAAAGAAAGAAAGAGTACCAGGGCAGCTTTAGGAGAATCTGAGTGAAAAACATGTGGGGGTCAGAATAGTGGGGGGACAGACTTGTGTGTAAGATGCTCTAGCCCTAGGCTGGGACTCTCCACCAGATCCCAGGGAGAGAAGGGATGAATGAGGGTCCTTTCCGGTTGTTTTCCTCATCAAGGACAGGTGGTAAAGGACAACAGCTGCTCCCCAATCCCAAAGTGGGGACGAGACCCAGGAAGCCAGGGCAAGGAATACTCACCAGTGGTAGTTGGGGCTGTGGCTCCATAGGTGTAACCTGTAGAGAGAAGGCCAGAGGAGCTGAGTGGGAGTTGGGGTGAGCATAAAGGAGTAAGGGAAAGGTAGGATTTAGGGGCCTTTGTGGGAAAAGCAGAGAGGGAGAGGCAGAAGAGGGATGCTTAGGGAGGAGGTGTCCAGATAGTGGGATCGGAGGTGGCTGGAGCCCATGGTACCATCATTGGAATGAACCCAGAGCAGAGGAGAAGGAGATGGGCCACAGCTTCCTTTAGAGAAACACAAACTCTGGCTGGGAAAGAGACCCTTGCGGGAGCACAGTCCCTCACCGTTGACACAGAGGCTGTCCCTGTCCAGGGTGAAGGGCCCCAGCCGGGTGATGCCATGGGTCTCACGGCTCAGCTCCCAGTATAGCCGCTCTCTGTCCAGCCTGGGGCCCACAGGGTCAGAGTGGACGGTGCAGACGATGTCCACTCCAGTGGCTGTCCCACCCTTCTCAAGCCTGGGGAAAGAAGGACATGGGGATGTTGAATACTGTTGGAGGGGTCCTTCTGGATGGGGACAGCAAGAAGGTAGAAGGCAGGAGGCGGAGAGGGTATAAAAGGGCTGGCTCTGAAGGCCAGAGGGGCTCTCCTAAGTGTCTCTTGTTGGAGATGACCCCCTCACAACTAAGAACAGAAAACACCTTAATTGGAATTGGCAGACAAGATCTAGTGGTTCTTCCAAGAGGAAAGCTTTCATCTAAAACAGATGATCGTCTGGATTTTGTAAGTATAAGCATGATGCCTCACTTCTAGGTCTTGAGCGTTCCTACTCCGGGGGCATGAAGAAGGCACGAAAGTGTTGTGATGGGTGCTGGAGGCCAGCTGTGCCAAAGGCATGCCCAGGAACTGAGCCCTGCTGGCCAGCGCGTGAGGATCCACTGGACCCAACACATCCTTCCACCCGGGGGTCTCACCTGAGCGAGGCAAGTCTGCAGCCAGCGTAGAGGGGGCCGACACTGGTCTTACTGAGCAGGAGCTTGAGCTGGTGGGGAGAGAGAGAAGGGTGAGCAGAAGGGCTGAAGGGCTAGGCGGGCGGGCATTGGTGGCGCTGACGGTGGTCATCGAGCAGCTCTCACCTGGTGCTGGAGGATCCTCTTGGTGGAGTTGAACTTCAAGGAACTGGGGTGCCCCATGTCCTCAGTGTAGTGCAGGTTGGTGATGGTGAAGTTCAGGGTGAAGGACACCAGAGCGGGGCCAGTGGCTGCAGTGAGGGAGGAAGAGAAAAATGTCCAGCTTGGACCACGGTAAGGGCCAAGGTTGCTTGGAGCTCTAACGGTAGAGTACTGGCAGAGGACCTAACTACAGCCATGGACTGCAGAGGTGGAAGGAGAGAACATGGAATTCTTCACTCGTTTCGTTCAGTGAGCGTGTACCAGGTGTCTCATGTGTGTGAGGCTCTGTGCTGGGCTCTGCGGGCCCAAGGTGGGGCATAGGCTGCTAATATTGAAGCCAGGAGAGTGGCCAGACCATCATGCTGCAGGGGAGCCCGGAGGCTGTGCATTTCCAGAGGGGTATCCAACAAATGACTGAGGACAGCTTCCAGGAGGAAGCATCACTTCAGATGTGACCAAGAGCATGAGTAAGAGTCAGCTGAGCAAGAGGAAGAACACTCAAGCGGAAGAATCAGCCTCTGGACACAAGCCCAGCAGGAGGACAGGGTAGTTGTACTCAAGGGACTTGAATGCTTTCATTGTGGCCATGAGGAAGTATAGATGTGAGACTGGAGGGGTCCTGGGAGCCCAGAAAGGGGGGGCAGTGACTATGCAGCTCAGGGGTTTGGACATGTAGATAAGGTGGAGTCATTCAAAGATCGTCAACAAGACAGCAATTATGTGGACAGAGGGAGGGACGCTGCAGCCGCTGTGCAGAGGACTGTAGGAGGCCAGAGAAGAGGCTACTGCATTAGGCCTGGCAAAAAAAAATGCCCATGGCCTGAATCAACGCTGAGTGACACAGATACAAGAAAGGACTTGCAAAATATTACAAAGGGAGAAGAGATGATTTGGTGATGGATGGATGGATGTGGGAGGTGAATGAGAGGGAGGGCCAAGGTTGACACCCATGTCCCTGCCTTCGGTAATAAGGAAAGGGAGCAAGTTTGGGAGGAGACTGTGACTTCAGAGTCAGAGACCAAGGGCCCCGGTGATGTCCAGGAGGTGGGTGGGTGGACCAAGCATCAGAAGCTGCTTCATGGAGTGGGCTAGACTCGAGATTTGGATTCTGAGCAGCTGGACCCACAGAAGCTAGATGCTCCCTGAAACCCATGGGAATGGATGAGTTTCCTTGGGGAAGCTGAATAAGCAATGAGAGAAGAAGTGATCTTGAATGAAGGATTTCGTAGAAATGATTTTAGTACCAGTAGAACCTTCCTACTTGAGGGCTTGAGGGTTGGAGCTAGAGAAGGATGCGGAGGTGACAGCAGCAGAGGGAGAAAACCACAAGGGATGCTATCAGAGGTGTGCTCCATCGGTGTGGGAATGGTGGTAACAGTGGTGGCTCCTGTGATAAATTGTGTCCTTGTCTCTCTGCCCATCAGAGAGACATCAGGGCATCGTCCTCAGTTGTGTTGGGGGGAGAGGCGGCTCCTGTCACCTCCAGCTCGGCCCGCATTTCCATACATGTCCTTGGGACTTCCCATCCAGAAGGGGAGGAACAGGAGGGAAGGCCTGGCTGACTGAGCAGCCCCCATCTTTAGGGGAAGGGTGGTGGTCACAGGCACACGAGGTCAGAAATACTCACTGTTGGGGGTGGTGGCTGAAGCCGGTTGGGTGTGACCTGCAAAGAGAAAGCAAGATGAGGAGGAGGGGAACGGAGAGGTCCTGCGTGAAGGGGCAACTTGGCTGTGAGGCAGCTGGACCATCCCAGCCATGATTCCTCACAAGGAAGACAATCGGGAAGACATCTCCGGAGAGACCAAAACCTTGCCCAAAGCACAGGAAATGTGAGCCCCAGGGGAAGTCTGAACTCATGTAGCGCCTGCTGCTGCAGAACCCACAGGGAGCAGGAGACCCACAGCCCGGCACAGCCCGCACCATGGATGGAGAGTCTGTCATCCCGGAAGCTGGGAGAAGACAGGTGCTTGGGGTGGGGACCTCGTCATCCTGCAGATGCCAGGGACCGGGGGCCTATGTCTGGGGCTTTAATGGGCATGGATCCCCATTCACCCGAGGCTGGGGTGGAGCAGGGGTGTGGAGGGCAGGCGGTGGGCTCCTGGCCTTTTCTGTTCTAAGGGCAGGGCCTCACGTGGTTGCAGGGACTTCTGAAGCCTCTGAATACTCACTGCTGGGGGTGGTGGCCCGCGTCTGGTGGGTGAAACCTGCACAGGTGGAGGGAGAAAGGGTGAGGAGGGGGAGGAGTGAGGGAAAGGGAGGAATGGATGGAGAGGAGGATGTGGGGACTGGAGAAGTGCAGACATGGGTGGCAGCCCCTCACCATTGATGTAGAGACTGTTGGGATCCAGGGTGTAGGGACCCAGCCTGGTGACACCACGGGTCAGCTGACTCAGCTCCTGGTACAGCCGCTCTCTGTCCAGCCCAGGGCCCGTGGGGTCAGGGCGGTGGGTGCAGACGGCATCCACTCCAGTGGCTGCCCCATCCTTCTCGGGCCTGGGGAGGGCAGGTAGAGGTAACAATTGATGCAGTCCCCAGGCAGGGCTCCTGGGACCCCTGGGGTGGGACAGGAAGGAGCCAGGGGAAGCGAGGAGGCTGGAACCCACCTCTGGCCAGCCTGGGACCATGCACACTGTCAATGGGTGGGAGGATTTTTATTAAATCGCAAGTCTGAAACCTGCAGCCTCACGGCATGGGGACGGGAGGGCTTCTACTTGAGACAGGCGGAGAGCTGGAATTGGGGATTAAAGCAAGTGGAAAAGGCATGCTTGTCTTGAGAGGAATCTTGGGGATAGAACTGAAAACCTCAAGGAAGTACCCTCTTTGGTCAAATCGAGGCAGGAGGAAATTCAGAAGGATGACCAGACTAGGGTCCCCATCCTACTGAGGGGCTCTGCAGAATCTGGGAACAGTTTGGGGGGGGGGGGAGGGAGGCGGTTACAATCAGAAGAGGCCTTGATCCTGGAGCCAGTGCCTCCTGAATTCCACCTCTGCTGAGGGCAGAGAGGGAAGGAAGGAAGCAGAGGGAACTCCTAGGGTCTGAAAGCGCTTAAGGCAGCCCTGGCCAGGGACTGTAAGGTCTCACCTGAGCAAGGTCAGTCTGCAGCCTGAGTACAGGGGGCCCACACTGGTGTTCTGGAACAAGGGTCCGAGCTGTGGGTGAGGGCAAGGAAACTTAATAGATGACCTGTGGGGCACCTGGGTGGCTCAGTCAGTTGAGCGTCCTACTTCGGCTCAGGTCATGATCTCACGGCTCTCGTGAGTTCCAGCCCCGCGTCGGGCTCTGTGCTGACAGCTCAGAGCCTGGAGCCTTCATCGAATTCTGTGTCTCCTTCTCTCTCTGCCCCTCCCCCACTTGTGCTCCGTCTCTCTGTCTCTCAAAAATAGATAAATGTAAAAAAAAATTTAAAAAACATAGATGATCTGTGATGCAGGGGCAGGATGGGTATCGGTGGGCGGGGCAAGAATGAGGTGGGAGGGGCTAGCTCCCGGAGGATGGGGCAGGAGTGGGCGGGGCTGGGACCAGAATGCAGGATGGAGACTAGGTGGGCGGGGCTGGCAGGGTGAGGTGGGCGCGGCTCTCACCTGGCGCTGCAGGGACCTCTCCGTGGTGTTAAATTTCAAGGATCCAGGAGGCTGCATGTCCTCAGCGTAGTGTACGTTGGTGATAGTGAAGTTGAGGGTGAAAGGCACAAGGGGATGTCCCGTGGCTGCAGCAGGGGAGGGAGAGGAGAGGCCAGGCTGTCAGGCCCGGGATGGATACGCGGCAGGGCCTGGGAATAGCAGCCGTCTCACTGGGGACTGTAGCAAGGGCTGAGGGTCCTTGGGGACCTAATCTCAGAACCACCGGTGTGGACACGAGACCATCACATGATGCAGGCGAAGGTGGGCGCGATTTGCAGGAGACAGTTTACCACCTGACATTCTTATTTACTCGAGCCCACGTTCAGGTACTTCCTTCCGTCCGCCCGACCACCCCCAGGTGGTGGCCATTTCTCTGTGTCCAGCCAACAGCACAGAGGTGACGCACAGCTGAGTCTTACTGCAATGACTTCCCAGCCTGTGTCCCTGATCTCTTCCCTCCCTGACAGCTGGAGGTGCCCGCAGCAGCCTCCTTCCCTGGTGGTGGGGGGGGGGGGGGGTGGGGAGAGCTCCTGAAGACCCCTGAGTACTCACCACTGGGGGCGGTTACTGGTGTCTGGTGGGTGTAGCCTGCGGACAGAGGGCGAGAGAGGGGAGGTGTTGAGGTGAAGCAGGACTAAAGAAGCCCTGGGGGTTGGGGGGGGGGCGGGAAACGTGAGGTTGACAGCTCAGCCAAGGGCAGGTGGCCGCTACTCACCACTGACACAGAGACTGTCCTGCTCCAGGGTGTAGGGGCCCAGCCAGGTGATACCACGGGTCAGCCGGCTCAGCTCCCAGTACAGCTTCTCTCTATCCAGCCCGCGGCCCGCAGGGTCGGGGCGGTAGGAGCAGATTGTGTTCACCCTGGTGGCTGCTCCAGCCTTCTCGGGCCTGGGGAGGGCAGGACACAGCGGTGCAGAAGGTTAAGATCCATCTGCAGAGGGTCCCTGAGGGCTACCATTATGGGGGCACCATGGGGAAAGCCAGGAAGCGGTGCGGTTCCTGTCGACAGGCCCCGAGATGCTCGTCATCCACCACTGAGGGAATTTGCTCCACATGCTGAAAATGGTTCCTTTCGGGGCCGCCTCCTGAGACCGGGCCCCTCTGTGTTTTATGATGCACCATCGTCACACTGCCGAGTCTCACTTAAAATGGGAATCTGCCTTTGTCGGGAATCTGCTGAAATCCTTCCGGCTCCCTACTGCCTGTGGATGAAGCCCCACTGTGCCGTCCCAACATGCACATCACGGCATTCACGGCCACCCCGCGCCTCCCCCCTTGTGGGTGAGAATGTCTGCTCTGCATGCTGGCTACCTTAGGTTCTCAGCTGTGGCTCCCTCTCCCTGAACCACTCCTCCTGGCCCGGAGCCATGTCTCCTGGCCACCGAGTCCTCCTCTCCAGGTATGAGCTGCCACTTCAGTTCCTCCTGGACCCACTACACTTCCCATCTCTCGGCACTGCAACAGTCTCTCTGGGCCTCAGTTTCTCATCTATAAAATGGGTGTAATCATGGTACCCAGGTATGTCTCGTGAGGATTAAGTCTGTTGTTGTAAGTATAAGGCTTACAACGGTATCTGGTACATCCCTAAGTGCTAGGGGAGTATCTGCCACTATTGTTTTATTCACCTCACCATTAAGTTATGTGTTTTTATATCATTAATCACATAATTCACATATAATAATTACATATAATTAATTTGTGTGCATATGTTTGCATGTGTTTGCATATAATTAACGTGGTACCCTCTTTTTGATGGCAGAGTCAATGCTTTGGCCTCCATGGAGATTTCAGAGCTCAGCATGGAGCTTGGACACAGTAGGTGCTCAAGCAATGCTTGTGAATGCAAAGAAAATGTGTAGAACGCCAGGGCAGTGGTAGGAGGGCACTTCTGCTGTGGGTGCATCAGTACCCTGGGCTAGACCCCAAGAAAGAGGGCCTCATTCCATCCTGCTCTATCTTAGCACCGCAGGGAGGGAATCCTTTCTCAAATTCTGTTTTTGGAGCCATGGAGATATCCTGGGGAGATGCCCACCAAGGCTGAACCCTCCAGGGGACCTCGGAATGGAGAGGGCCCCCTCATGTTCAGAAGCCCCATCACTCAATGAAGGGGGGCTGAGTTGCACATGTCTGCACTGGAAGGGAGCAGGGAATTGAAGGCTGGGATTATGGGGAAGGGAAGGGAACCCATGGTTCTTCCCAAAGAAAAGAAGCAAAGAAGCTTAGTGGGAACAGGTATGGACTCTGAGGAGGCTGGGCTTGAGTCCTGGCCCCACCACTTGACAGCCACTGGCTCTGAGAAGGCTCCTTAGCTTTTTTGTGCCTTGATGATTTCCCATCTATAACATAGGGGTAATAGTAGTGACATTAAGAGAGTCCAGGGAGATGATGGACAGGAAGCATCTCGCCCAGTGACTCTAACCTGGGATGCTCTGGATCAGGAGCCATTTGGCAATGCCTGGTGACAGATTTGGTCGTCACTACTTTGGGGTGGGGATACTATAGGCATCTATCGAGTAGTCAAGATGCTGCTAACTAGCCTACAGTGCAGAGGACAGCCAGCCATGACAAGGACTCTCTGGCCCAGAATGTCAGTAGTGACCATACACCAAGAACTCCAATGTCTGACTAAGTATTTGCTGTGTGTCAGCCTTCAGAAATATTTGCATGTAGTGTGGACATGGTAGACTGGGGATCATAGCCTTTGTGAAGGATCAGGGATGGGTCCTTTATGAAGGAATTCGGTTCCAGCAACTTTCCAGCTGCTATGATCTGTCATTTTGTTCCCATTAAATATTGCATGGGAGATTTGAGACTCAGGAGGATGGGAAGGTCTGGAGCAGGGCCTGGGGGCCAGCAGCCCAAGGAACAGTGGTTATCCCAGGCTGGGAGCTGGAAAGGGCTGAGGCCAAAGTGAGGAGTGAGCCCTGGAGGACCATGGTAAGAATCTCCACTGTGCCTCACTGGGCCATCTTCTCTGGGGGTCCCACCTGAGCGAGGTCAGTCTGCAGCCAGAGTAGAGGGGGCCGACACTGGTGTTCTTGAATAAGGGTCTGAGCTGTTGAAGGAGAGGGAGGTGAGCGGAAGTTCTGAGCTTGACGAGGGCAGGGCTGGGGCAAGTTGGGTGGGGATGGCAGCCGTTGGGGGACAGGGAGAGGTGGGTGGGGCATGGGGGAGGTAGGCGGGACATGGGAGAGGTAGGTGGGGCTGGGGTCAGTGGGTAGGCGGGCATCAGCAAGTGGTAAAGGAATGAGGTGGGCGGGGCTCTCACCAGGCTCTGCAAGACCTTCTCTATTTCGTTGAACTTGGCTGAACCCATAAGCTGCATGTTCTCTGTGTAGCGCAGGTTGGTGATGGTGAAGTTGAGGGTGAATGGAACCAGGTCAGGGCCGGAGACTGCAGTGAGGTTGGGAGAAAAGTCATGCCCTGAGCCACTGTCTAAGCTGGATTTAGGGATGGTGGGGTAGAGTCTGGATCCACATCCCTGGTGCCCAGTATATTCACATCTAGTTCAAGAGCTCAGAATATCTCCTCCCCAAATGGGAGACTTTATTTTGTTATTCTACTAATAGTAATGATGTTAATAATCACAACAAAAATAACAGCAATCATGAGAGCTGATGTTTGGTAAGAGCTTCCTCTATGCTAAGAACTTTCTATCTAGTATCTCATGTAGTCTTCAAACAAACCCTGGAAGTGAATCCTTTTACTTAGTCCCAGTTGACAGAGGATGAAAACAAGTTTCAGAGAAGTTAAGTCACTTCCCCAAAGCCACACAGCTATTTTAGGACAGAAGCCCAAATTCTAGAGCTTGAATGACTTAAATAGGAGTCCTGCCCATCTGCTGGCTGTGTGACCTCAGAAAAACACTCAGCCCCGCAAGAACCAGTCTATGCCTGTCTCAAACAGAGAAAGAGCAGTGTCCATCCGCTGGGGTCGAAGATCATACACGTAAAGCAGAGTCTGCATGATGTGACAAACAAGCTGTGAATGGTGCTGTCACTGCTTTGTAGACATTGTTGCTGTTGCTACTTACATCTGCTTTCTCTGCTTTCGTCTCTGCCCTTTGGGAATTAGTCCTGGATTTGCCCATGACTATTTCCATTCTACTCTAGCAGGAGGTAAAGCTTTGAGAGTTGTTCCAGAATGTACCACTGCATCTAATCTCACTAACCGACCCCCCATGGGTCCCCTAAGGCCAACACGGTCACAGGTTGGTCCCTGGCAGGTCACCTGAGGTAGATTGTAAAAGTGACCACAGATTCTACACCCTTGCAGTGTGGTGTGGCAGCCCCTTCTGCCAAGAGCCTATTTCTTGACTTTTGGCCGTGACTTGCTGTGGCCAATGGGATGGCCTCTCTTGCTTCTAGGAAGTCTGTGATCACCATATGAGGAAGCCACAGCTAGTCTATGGGATGATGAGAGTCCACATGAAGGGAACTGAGGCACCCCAGCCATCCGTCAGTTATCTTCCAGAAGCAGAGTCACCTAGCTTACGGGCAGGTGACTACAGACACATAAGGGAGCCTGGTTCAGACCCAAGGAACTGTCCAGCTGACCTATATACTAGAGAGCAGAGCAGTATGTGATTGTTTTAATCCAGTAAATTTGAGGGTCATTTGTTATGCAGTAAAACCTAGCTGACACAACACCTTCACAGAAAGCAGAGTGGATTAAAAGGAGTCACTGCTTTAGCCTGGGATTGAAAACCTAGAGTTACAGAGCTCTCCAAACCTAGGGATGGAGTTGGACTGGTCTGTTACAAAGGCATGGTCCCCAAAAATCATCCTCCCCACACTGTCCCCTTGTTGTGACCTGCCTGCACATACCTTTTGCCCTTCTCATTGCTAAGCACAGAGGCACGTGGGTGGGAAGGAAGGAGACATGGAGAAAAGGCTCTTACCTGTAGAGCTGGAGAAGGAGATTGGAGCTACTGAGGTTCCTGAGGGTGTAGAAATCACAGGAACTGAGAAGCAAACAGCATAAATAAGAAAGATGCAGCCTTATAACCTTGGAGATGCCGAAGACAGGGGCCCTTGATACCCAGCCCGAGTCACAGAAGGTAGAGGTAGGGGTATGGGGGTGACCAGGCCCCTCAAGGCTTCCTTCCTCCATGAGTCCCTGGCTAGGGTAGAGGGAGCAGCTGTTCCCACAAGGTGTGGGGGCATAGAGCCATGTAGGGTTTGAGCACTTACCACTGGGGATGGGGGTCAGTGGTGATCTGGTGTAACCTGCAGAGAGTGGATAAGAGAGAGGTGGGATGTTTGAAAAGTTTAAGCAAAGGATGAAGGGGCTGGGCCACTGCTGGAAGGACCGATTCCATCAGGAGGTCTTGTCCCTTCCAGACAGTGGGTAGTGCCTCCTATAACCTTTCTCTGACTCTCCACCTCCCTGTGTATGATGTAGCCCTTGGTGGGGAAGGAGGATCTCACAAGGAAAAGAAGAATGAGGACAGAAGCGTCTAGAGGCAGACAGGGATGTATCCTCTGTCCAGAGCTCAGGGCACCAACAGAATAATCCATCTGGGGTACAGGAGGAGACCCCTGTCACCACCAGATGCTCACCGTTGACATAGAGACGGTCCCTGTCCAGGATGTAGGAACCGAGCTGGGTGACACCATGGGTCTGGCGGCTCAGTTCCCAGTAGAGGCGCTCCCTGTCCAGCTGGAGACCCGAAGGGCCAGGTCGGTAGGTGCAGACAGTGTCAACTCCAGTGGCTGTTCCACCCCTTTCAGGCCTGGGGAGAGAAGGACCTGGGCATGGGTATGCGACAGAGAGGCATCCCGGGCAGGACATCATTCTATCAGCCCGCCTGTATGTGAATGCCTGCTTCCCTGTTTTTTGTTGTCCAGACAGGAGCTGATCGTAAGAGAAGGGGCATCTTTACACAACAAAGGACCAGAGTGGGTGTTTTAGAGTCAGATGACCATCGGTTCAAACCTTGGCTCCGTCACTTGTTGAATAATCCACATAAGTGGGTCTAACTCGGTTCTCCCATCTTTGCAGTGTGGATAATGCTCTAACCCTTTTGTTAGAATGTCATGGTGTTTGGGGGGTACCTGGGCGGCTCAGCTGGTTAAGCACTCAACTTCCGCTCAGGTCATGATCTCACGGTTCGTGAGTTCAAGTCCCGCATCGGGCTCTGTGCTCACAGCTTGGAGCCTGGAGCCTGCTTCAAATTCTGGGTCTCCCTCTCTCTCTGCCCCTCCCCCACTTGGGCTCGCTCTCTCTCTCTCTCTCTCTCTCTCCCTCTCAAAAATAAATAAAAACATTTAAAAATATCATTTCAGAATGTCATGGGGTTTGGAAATGATACTAATATCTAGCTTTGGTGCCAGATAACTCTTTAATTAACTGTTTAATTGTTTAACAAATATTCACAGAACCAAGCATTTACAGTCCCTAGCACTGGATAGCAGCTCTGAGCACTGGATTCTGCTCTGAGCAGTTGATCTAACCCAACTTTTGGGCCTGAGCACCTGAGCATGAGATGCTGCCTAGCAAAGACCCCCTACCCACCGTCCACCTGCCTCTTGTATTCCCAGCTCCCTGGCAAAGGAAGCAGGAAAAATTAACCCTGAAGGGCAGGTAGCACTGCCAGATTACTGGGGACGGACAGAGTGTCCCTTGCACCTCAACAGGATGGAAGTGACCTGCAGCCAAGCTGCTTCTAGCTCTGGTCTCCTAGAAACTTGTTAAAGGTGCAATGTCACTCGTGTTTACCGGTGATGCTGCTTATGGTGACAATGACCCCTTGTTGACGGCCTGCATCTTTTCTGGGAGGGCCGAAAATGGACAACAATACCTGACGGAAGCTATCGCTTTGGGCTTCCTTAGGCGTGGTAAACCTCTTAACGTGTCAGGACTGTTACAAGAGATACTGGTTACCTTTTGGGACATGGAACATGTAAGCCAGAGTGGCCCCATCTCCTATCCACTGATGTTATGTTTCTTTGCACATTAACCATCACCTGGATTCCAAAAGAATAGTCCTTGGACTTCCAAGAAGGTTCTTAGAAAAAAGAAACGTCCGATGCTTGCCGTGCTGGCATGCCATTTCTTGTCTGAGTGTGACCTGTTCGGACCTTGCAAGTTTGATGATTGGATTGGATTTAAGATGACCTAGAGAGGGCTGGCACCAGAGCTGGGAACTGTGTGAGACACGCAAGGTGCCTGGATGCAACATTTAAGGGAGTGTTGCTCTCAGGGGCTGTGCAGACACAGGGTGAGCACCTGAGGGGGAGCACCTCCTTAAATTTTGTGCCCTCGGCACCTACTTCCCTCCCCAGGCCAGGTCCTGGCCAGCCCAACCAGCCCATCCCTTACTATGCCTCCTAAGGCAAGACAAAGAAGTGTTTTCAGGGGCGCCTCGGTGGCTCAGTCCGACTTTGGCTCAGGTCATGATCTCACAGTTCGTGGGTTCGAGCTCCATATGGGGCTCTGTGCTGACAGCTCGGAGCCTGGAGCCTGCTTCAGATACTGTGTCTCCCTCTCTCTGCCCCTAACCCACTCGCATTCTGTCCCTGTCCCTCTCAAAAATAAATAAACATTAAAACAATGTTTTTAAAAATTAAAAAAAAAAAAAAGAAGAGGTCTCACCTTAGTGTGGTCACTCTGCAGCCAATGTAGAGCGGACCAATGCTGCTGTTGGCAAACAAGGGCTTGAGCTGGGAAGGAGGAAGAAGGTGAATGAAAAATAGACGTAAAAGCAACCGTCATTTTAAAACACCATATTCAAAAATAAAACAGCAGCTCCCCAGTCATCTCGATACAACACTTAATTCTCAGAAGAACTCTTTGGGATCAATGCTTTTATGATCTTAGTTTTACAGAGGAAGAAATGGTACCAGAAGGTAAGATCACTACTCCGAAGGCACATCACTTCTCCATGGCAGATCCAAGTTTTGAACCTAGAAACTTTCTTCCCCTCCAGCCGTCCGTATCCTCCAGAAGTATAGGAAGGAGACTCAAAGAGGGTGGGGAGGACGTTGGAAGAGAGGGATGGGTTTCAGGGGGTTCTCACCAGGCGTTGTAGAGCTGACTCTGTGGAGTTAAACTTTGCCGAGCTCGGCTGCATGTCCTTCGTGTAGTGCAGGTTGATGATGGTAAAGTTCAGGGTGAAGGGCACTGGGGCAGGACCAGCAGCTGCAGTGGGGAAGGAGGAGAAGAGGCTATGCACTGAGTCGGGTCTGGACCAGCTGTAAGGCAATGGGCCACTGGAACACACGACCCTAGCCTGCTCAGAGGACTCTATCATCTTGGAGATGCCAGGGAGAGACTACCCTCACCTGGGATGTTTTTTGGGTATCGTTCTCTGTTCATCTGAGGCTGGGGATGGAGTGGGGGTGGGGAGCGGAGGCAGTGGTATGTTCTATTTGGATCCTCATGCCCTAACCTCTTAAAGATGTCCCCTCGGAGGTTCCTCCCCAGCAGGCAAACCCGTGCTGCCCATTCACGTTTGTGTGCGCTACTGCCATCTACTGGTCATATCTTTTTCTTTGCTCAACGCCCAAATCCCTCAAAACCCCTAGGCTGGGTTGGATGAACATGAGACCAGGTGATGAACCAAGAACTAAGGACCCTAAGACTGTCTTGGCTCCAGCCAGCTTCTTTCTCCTACCAGGGCACCTTTGAAGACCCTCCCAGGTAGGTTCAGCCTTCAATGCCACGTTTGAAAATTTGCCTGAGGAACAATTTGTCAGCTAACAATTTTTCCCCCAATTAACTCATTTAATAAGACATTTTATGAATAAGTCCTCTCAAGTATATCCTCATTCAAAAGTATATTTAAAGCAAGAAGGCAAAACCAGCTTCTTTCGGTTGTCTTTAAAAACAATTTTTTTAATGTTTATTTATTTTTCAGAGAGAGATAGAGAGAGAGACAGAATGAGCAGGGGAGGGGCAGAGAGAGAGGGAGACACAGAATCTGAAGCAGGCTCGAGGCTATGAGCTGTCAGCACAGAGCCCGATGCGGGGCTCGAACCCACCAACTGTGAGATCATGACCTGAGCTGAAGTTGGGCGCTTAACTGACTGAGGCACCCAGACACCCCTGTTCTGTTGTCATTAAAACTCAATGTCATTGAGGGGCACCTGGGTGCCTCATTCAGCTCAGGTCATGATCTCATAGTTTGTGGGTTCGAGCCCTGTGTTGGGCTCTGTGGTGACGGCTGAAAGCCTGGAGCCTGCTTTGGATTCTGTGTCTCCCTCTCTCTCTCTCTGCCCCTTCCCCGCTCATGCTCTGTCTCTTTCTCTCTCAAAAATAAACAAAATTTTAAAATATTAAAAAAAAAGCCAATCCCCAATGATTGCATGCTGTATTATGCTATTAATACGTTCCCAAAATAATAACATTAAAGAGATGAGAAACAGATTAGTGGTTGCCAGAGTGATGCTGGGTGGGTATGCCTGTAAAATACCTTTGCAGTGATAGAACTGTTTTGAGCCTTGATTGTAGCAGTGCTTATGAAAATCTGCCTATGTAATAGAATGGCATAAAACCACACACACACACACACACACACACACACACAGAAATCCATGTAAAACTAGTAAAATCTGAGGTCTATAGATTTTCATAATTAATTTCTTGGTTTTGATATTATACTGTAGTTACAGAAGGTGTAACCACTGAGGAGAAATTGAATGAAGCATACAGGGAACTCTACTATATTTTGCAATTTTCCGTGAATATGGAACTGGAAGATATTATGCTAAGTGAAACAAGTCAGTCAGAGAAAGACAGATACCATATGTTTTCACTCATATGTGGATCTTGAGAAACTTAACAGAAGACCATGGGGGAGGGGAAGGGGGAAAAAACATAGTTACAGAGAGGGAGGGAGGCAAACTGTAAGAGACACTTGGATACTGAGAACAAACTGAGGGTTGATGAGGGGTGGGGGAGAGGGGAAAGTGGGTGATGGGCATTGAGGAGGGCACCTGTTGGGATGAGTACTGGGTGTCATATGGAAACCAATTTGTCGATAAATTATATTAAAATAAATAAATAAATGAAAATATTTTTCCTATCAAAAAAATGAAAAATAAAACTAAGAAGAAGAAGTACAGAGTGTGGCATGTTTATGTGCTGAATAACATGGTTATCTTAAATTTTTTTCATGTTTATTTATTTATTTTGAGACAGAGAGAGAGTGAGCGTGAGCAGGGGAGGGGCAGAGAGAGAGAGGGAGAGAGAGTATCCCAAGCAGGCTCTGCACTGGCGGCACAGAGCCCAACGTGGGGCTTGAACTCATGAATTGTGAAATCATGACCTGAGCTGAAACCAAGAGTTGGACACTCAACTGACTAAGCTACCCAGGTGGCCCAAGAGCTCTGTGCTGACACCGTAGAGACTGCTTGGGATTCTCTCTCTCTGCCCCTCCCCGGCTCATGCTTATTCACACACTCTCTCTCTCTCTCTCAAAATAAATAAACTTAAAAAAAAAAAAAGAGTTGGATGCTTCACTGACAGTCACCCAGGGGCCCCATGGTTATCTTTTACAATTATTATCAATTGTAACTGCACATTTCAATTCCAGTCTTAGTACACTGTCAACTTGGTGAGGGGAGGGACCACACCTGGCTCAGCGTCTTCTCCCCTCTGCCTGGCACAGGTCATGTGCCCAGTGATGTCCATCGTATTAAATTCTCTGGTAGTCCCTGTGCTGTGTGCTTCCATACATTTTCATTCAACCTTCACAACGACCTTATGAGGCATGATTATTCTTACTTGGCTGATGAGGGCGCTGAGGCACTGAGAGGGCTGGTCAATTGTCTAAGGCCAATGCAGCTGGACAGATGAGGACACGTTCTCTGCTCTTGAGGAGGTCAGAGCAGAGCAGGGGAGCCCATGGTAGCTCCAGGGTTTTTCTTGATAACTTCCAGATATAGATTTGAGACTCCTCACAAGGAGCTGGAGAGAGAAGTCACCTACCTGTGGAGCTGGAGAAGTGGGCTGGCACCATCGAGGTCCCTGGGAAGTGCACAGGGGTCACAGGAGCTAAGGATGAATAGTCTGGAGTAAGAAGGGGACTCAGAGTAGGGCATCTTTCCTGTCCAGCTAGAGCCACTGAATGTAGGAGGAACTGGGTAAGACCGTCAGGTCTCCTAGCCACTTCTCTTCCCCAGGCCCTGGGGCAGGGGATCAGTGGCTGTCCACCAGGGGTCCACAGCATGTAGTCATCAGGGCTGTGGGTACTCACCACTGGGTGTGGGGGCTGAGGTCCAGTGGGTGTAACCTGAAATGAGAAAAGGAGACATAACTGGGATGCAAGCAGGAAAGGGAGGTCCATGATATAGCCCAAAGCCCACCAGTCCCTACCCCCAACTAAGACTTCAAGTCTATGCAGTTCAGCAATTGTGATTCAGGGGTAACTTTACCTTGTTTCTAAAAGGCTGAGAAATCAGAGACCAAGTCCCCTGTCTTCATGAGCTTGCAATTTATTTGGGAAGACAAATACACCAACATTTCTAGAAATGGGGTTGTCAACTGTGCTTTTCAGGCTCCAGAGGGGATTTTGAGATAGACATTGACAGGAACAGAGATGGCCAGATCTTTGAATAGCCATTGACTTCAGCCAGAGAGATATCCTCTTTTATCAGTCTGGATAAAGACTTTGTGGCCCAGACAAGTATATAAATCACAGCCCTGAAATGCAGGGCTGCAAAGAGAAAAAAAGGATTTGCAAACTGGAGGGTCTATGGGGGTCCTTGACTCATTAAGGGATATCACGCAGGTGGAGAATAACACATAGGGTGGGTTCTATGATGAACTGGAGAGTTCACATCCCTCTCCATCCACCAGGTTCTATGATGAACTGGAGAGTTCACATCCCTCTCCATCCACCAGGGCGGTGGGGGGCAGATTCTTAGCTTCAACTTGTGGTTACAAAAAAGGTTGCTCACCATTGACATAGAGGCTGTTCTTATCCAGGGTGAAGGAGCCCAGCTGGGTGACACCATGGGTCTGATGGCTCAGCTCCCAGTACAGCTTCTCTCTGTCTAGCTTAGGGCCCATGGGGTCAGGATGGTGAGTACAGACAGCGTCAACTCCAGTGGCTGTTCCCTTTTTCTCAGGCCTGGGCAGGGAAAGACACGGGAAAGGGGAGGTGGGGACTCCAGGTAGGAGCCCGGGAAAGCCCTACTGAAGGAGGGGACAGAGAAAGCAGAAGGGCTGGTGGACAACCTGGAACAGCCTTGGTGCTGGAGGAGGGTTGGAAATGATTAGGACAACCAAGGTCCTTGAGCACAGAGGATATGCAGCATCTCCAAATACTGATGCCTTGTGCTGAGCTTTAAAACGGAGCTAGAGTATATTATTCTAAGTGAAACAAGTCAGTCAGAGAAAAACAAATATCATATGATTTCACTCATATGTGGAAGTTAAGTAACAAAACAGATGAACATAGGGGAAAGAGAGCAAAAATAAGATAAAAACAGGGAGGGAGGCAAACCATAAGAGACTTTTTAAAAAATGTTTTTATTTATTTTTGAGACACAGAGAGACAGAGCATGAGCAGGGGAGGGGCAGAGAGAGAGGGAGACACAGAATCTGAAGCAGGCTCCAGGCTCTGAGCTATCAGCACAGAGCCTCACATGGGGCTTGAACTCACAGACTGTGAGATCACGACCTGAGCTGAAGTCATCCGCTTAACCGACTGAGCCACCCAGGCGCCTCCAGAGACTCTTCAATACAGAGAACAAACTGAGGGCTGCTGGAGGGAGGTGGGTGGGGGATAGGCTAAATGGGTGATGGGCATTAAGGAGGGCGCTTGTTGGGATGAGCACTGGGTGTTGTATGTAAGTGATGAATCACTGGGTTTTATTCTTGAAACAGATGCTAACAACAGATGCATGATGGAGAGGACTTAGACAAGGTAAGAAAAGGCAATGTCAAATTGCTTAAACCCCAGCTCTGCTGCTCAGTTGCTGGCTGACTCTGAGTAAGTCTCTCAACCTGTCTGTAGCTCATTGTTTTTTTCATCCATCAAATGAGGTAATAGGACAGACCCTACAGCACTTAGCACTAGTAAATGCTCAGTAGAAGACAGCCATTTTTATTAGGCATTAATAGGGCCAAAGTTCTTGGTGTGAATGGACCTTGCAGTGAGAGAGACTGAGCCTTTTCAAAGAAACAGTGAGGTCAGCAGGCAGCCTTGGGTGGAGAGGGGCATGAGGCTGTGTGGTATCTGAGAGCCAGAGAAATCTCAAGGCCAGCGGAAAGGGGAAGACATAGCATTGTGGCTGGAGGACAGTGGTGTCTTTGGAGCTGAGGGCATTCCATCCTCAGACAAAAGGTCAGTGATTGGGAGATCTCACACAAAGAGTAAGGTGAGCCAAGTGCACATGTGGGGGCTCCCACATGCTAGAGTTATTCTCAGTACCTAGGTCTAGGCAAGGTTATGAATAATTTACTGTGTGTTCTTTATATGTTAGTTCTTTTGCTAACTAAGCACCTCTCATTTTAATCCTCACTATGCTCACACAAATGACCACAAATTCTTTCCTTCAGTCAGAAGTGGAGTCTGTTTCGGGGTGCCTGGGTGGCTCAGTCAGTTAAGTGTCTGACTTCAGCTCAGGTCATGATCTTGCGGTTTGATCTCATGGAGTTCAAGCCCCGCATTGGGCTCTGTGCTGACAGCTCAGACCCTGGAGCCTGCTGCTTCAGATTCTGTGTCTCCCTCTCTCTCTGCCCCTTCCCTGATCACACTCTATCTCTGTCTCTGTCAAAAATAAATAAACATTAAGAAAAAAAAAAGAAGCAAAGAGATTCCATCTCTTGAATCTGGGCTTGGCCATAGAACTGGAACTGGCCAATGCACGTTCACAAATGTGATACCAGCAATGGCTTGGAAGGCAGGTGTGCAATAGGGCTTGCCATTTCTTGCTGCTCTCGGAACTCTGAGCGTGTGAATGAGCCCAAGCTAGCCTTCTGGAGGATGAGACAATGTGGAGGAGAATGAAGGTATCCCAGACAGCAGCTGACTGCAGACACAGGAATGAGCCTCATCTGACATCAGCTGAGCCAACCCAGGCAGGAGAATCTTCCAGCAGAATCATGGGCTAACTTTGTTGTACAAGAAAGCAAATTGAGATACTTCAGCTGACAGGTGAGAAGGTAGAGGCACAGAGATGTTAAGTAACTTGTTCAGGTCACACAGCCTTGAAGTAGGAGAGGTAGGCCTGTCAGACTCTAAATAAAACTGCATAGGGGCACCTGGGTGGCTAAGTTGGTTTCGGCTCAGGTCATGATCTCATGGTTTCAGGAGTTTGAGCCTCGTGTTGGGCTCTGTGGTCACAGTGTGGAGCCCACTTGGGATTTCCTCTCTCTCTCTGTCTCCCCCACCCCACCTTTTCTTCTCATGCTATCTCTGTCTCTGCCTCTCTCAAAATAAATAAATAAACTTAAAAAAACCCACTATATAACCACTGTACTTTACTACTCAGTGATCCCAAGTCCACCTCTGAGAGGTCAGAAAGCAGGATTTGGTCACTGCTGGCTAGGTGTTATAGGCAGGCCAATCATTATCAAAAATGTGACATAAGCAGGAGAGAGAATTATGCACCCCCTAGAGCAAGGTTTCTCAACCTTGGCACCGTGCACATTTCGAGTCAGATCGTTCATGGCCCTGAGAGACCATCCTCTGCATTGTAGGATATTTAGCAGCATCCCTGGCCTCACTCACTAGATGTCAGTAGCAACTCCCACCCTTGAGTTTTGACAACAAAAAATGTCTCCAGACATTGCCAAATATCCCCTGGGAGGGAAATCATTCTTGGTTGAAAACTATGGCTCCATTGTGATAAAGCCAGCACGACTGACCAGTTGTTTTCTTGATGAGTTCCAGAAGAAAGATCTTTCGGAAAAGTTCAACCTTGTCACCTGGGAAGGGCAGTCCAAGAGGATTCTGCATTTTCTGGTTAGGAATGCAATGTGAGACAGACTGGCAGTTGGTGGTCAGCTGTTCTGGGATGATGGTCCAGCTCATGGTCCCTCTGCCCCCTGCACATGGCCTGCATGTGAACTCTGGAGTTCTCACCTGAGCAAGGTCAATCTGCAGCCATAATAGAGGGGCCCAATGCTGCTGTTCTGGAACAAGGGTTTGAGCTGGGGATGAAAGACATGGAAGTAAGAGGATGGTCTGAGGGGCTGGGAAGGACAAAAGTAGGCACTGGAGGGCATGCATTGGAGGGGCTCTCACCAGACGATTCAAGATCCTCTCTACAGAGTTGAATATCTCAGATCCTGGGGGCCCCATGCCCTCTGTGTAGCGCAGGTTGGTGATGGTGAAGTTGAGGGTGAAGGGCACCAGAGACAGGCTCACACCTGCAGCCAGAAAGGGCGAGAGGGGCTCCATTATGATTCTCTGGTGGGGATGGCTGTAGGTGGCAGATCCAAGGGTGGCCACCGTATCTGTGTCACCCTTGCATCCAGCCACACTTGGCCTCCAACCTGGATGGATTATTTTAGCTGGAAAAAGAACCTCAACTCTTCAGCCCAGTGTGTCTAAAGAAAAACAGCTGGTGGACATTTGGGTAGGAGGAAAAGAAGCGAAATCACTCTGCTGCCCCCTGGGGTGGAGGTCTCCCATTGTCTTCTGACGTCACCACGAGAGAACTTGCAACCGCTGAGTGGGCCTGTCTATTCCCCCTGAGAGTGACTCCTGTCTCAGTTTCACTAAACTGTCTTTGAAGAGTGGATTTTACATGGACTGACCACATCTCCTAGTTTTCCCTGAACAGTCATGTGGCTTGCATGTAAATATTAATTAGAACCCTCCCTCTCTTTGTCAAAAGTGTCCCATAAGACAAAAACAAACACAAACACAAAAACACTGTATGGTCATTCTGGGGTTAGGGTGTGAAGAATCGAATGCCAGAAGTCTGAACTGGGTGACAGTACCGTTTACAGGTTTCATCTGAGGAGCACCAATTGGGGGCCAGCCTTTGTACTGGGCATTTCATTTCTGGCGTCTCAGCTTACCCTAACCACAATCCTCAGAGTCAAGTATTACCAGTTCCATTTTACAGTCTGGGAAACTGAGGCTCAGAGAAAGTAAATTTTGCCCAAGTCCCACAAATGAACAGCACAGCTACAATACCTTTTTTTTTAATTAAAAAAAAATTTTTAATGTTTATTATTTTTGAGAGAGACAGAGACAGAGAGCAAACAGGGAAGGGGCAGAGAGAAGGAGACACAGTATCCGAAGCAGGCTCCAGGCTCTGAGCTGTCAGCATAAAGCCCGATGCGGGGCTCGAATTCACAGACTGCGAGATCATGACCTGAGCTGTAGTCGGCTGCCCAACCGACTGAGCCATCCAGGCGCCCCTACAATACCTTTTTAACTCAAAAGTAGATATCTTTCTGTTTGTACAGCCATGCTTATAGCAGCATTATTCACAATAGGTGAATATTATTCACAGAATATTAGAATTCTATGCTGACAGCTCAGAGCCCGCAGCCTGCTTCAGATTCTGTGTCTCCTTCTCTCTCTGCTCCTCCCCCACTGACACTCTGTCTCTCTCTCTCAAAAATAAATAAAAATGTTTAAAAACTGAAAAAAAAGAATGAAATCTTGCCATTTGCAACAACACGGATGGAGCTAGAGTATATCATGCTAAGCAAAATAAGTCAGAGAAAGACAAATACCATATGATTTCACTCATACGTACCATTTAAGAAACAACACAAATGAGCGAAAGGGAAAAAGAGAGAGAGAGAAAGAGAGAGAGAGAGAGAACGAGACCAGGCAGGAACAGACTCTTAACTATAGAGAACAGACTGATGGCTGGCAGAGGGGAGGTGGGCGGGGAGATGGGTTAAATGGGTGATGGGGATTAGGGAGGGCACTTGCTGAGATGAGCTCCGGGTGTTGTATGAAGTGCCGAATCACTAAATTGTACACCTGAAAGTACTCCCACACTGTATGTTAACTGGAATCCAAATAAACAACAAAAAGAAAAGAAAACCTACAGTAGACGAAGCTACGGTAATCAAGAAGTGACGTACTGCATGAAGAAGGACAGGTAGATCAATGGGATATCATTGAAAGTCTAGAAGCAAAGCCTCACATTTATGGTGAATTGATTTTCAACCAGGGCACCTGTATAATTTAATGGAGAAAGGAAATTTTTTAAATAAATGGTACTGGCATAACTGGGGGAAAAAAAGCAATCAGAGCTAAAACTTGCCCCAATTTCTTGAAAACATACATTTTCAGGTTCAGGAAGCTTCAAAAATCCCCAATAGTAGAAACTCAAAGAAAAACCATGTTCCGATACATCATTATCAAGCTTCTGAATACCAAAGATGAAGAAGAAATCTTGAATGCATCTACAGAAAAAATGACGTCATCAGTCATGGAATGACTTGGTCTGTAGCACATGCCAAGCTTGTAGGAGCTAAGCCTGTTACAGAAATGGTTGAGTTGATCAGGGTGAACAGTAGGGAGTGGAGAATGTGCATTCTGTCTAAAGCTTGAGCAAAGTTTGCAGTGTCTTGACTCATAAAACCCAGAATTCCAGAAGGCAGGATTCAAATTATAGCTCACCGGCTTGTATCCCATAACTGTAGATGCACACGGCAGGATTAAAGGTCAGGGATGCCCTGTCTTGGTCATGACATAAGTGTGAAAACTACCTATAGACTCAAATTTTAAAATAAATCTTAAGGGTTGGAGTAAGACAAGTTTCCCGACATAAATCAAGCCCTTGTTTCAGGTTCCTGGGGACTCAAGAGCCCTTAGACCCACATCTGGGTCAGATGAGGAAACAGAGCAAGAACCAAGTCCAGGACTAGGATCCTGAATGATTTTCTGGACATTCGAATAAAATCCACAAATGTGGACATACGCAAGATTGCTACATTCATTCATTCAACCAGTCAATCAGTATAAAGTGAGTGCAGACTAGGTGCTCAGCTCCAAGGTGACAGATACATAAATACTGAATAAAGCAAATAGCAGTAAATTCCATCAGAAAATACTCATGGTTGTGGATAGTGAAAACCTGTGGTCCAGGTGTGTATTCAGATGTGCTACTTCCTATAAGAGGGTCTAGGAAGGTCTTTCAAAGAAGGTGAGATTGCGCTGGGATCTGAAAAGCAATGAGGTTCCAGGTGTAGTGGATCTCCAGGAAGAGCTGATATAAAGTCCAGAGGTTAGGACACTAGAGAACAGACAGTGTCTGATGTGGCCAAAGTTTGGAGAGTGAGGGAGGGAGTGAATAGGACATTCTGAGGGTGGATGGTCTACAGGAACCAGACTGTGTGGAGTTGAAGTTTTATGGGTCCCAGAGAGTAGGCTCCTACCTGTAGAGCTGAGGATGGGGGGCTGAGATGTGGAAGATTCTGGAGAGAATGTAGAAGTCACTGGAGCTGAGAAAAAAAAGAACAGGGGAAAAATTATGAAGTCCCATCCTGAATGAATGGGGGACTAAAGCTATTCATTAGAATTTGGTCTTCTGTCTTGACTCAGGGCAAGACCCTGGGTGGGTTAGGGGCTCTTCTGAGTCTGTAGCTAGACACTTAGGGAAGGAGAATTGGCAGCTTCCCTCCAGAAAAATGTGTTTTGGGGAATAAGGGTCCAGTGGGCATTGAAATTTCGGTCTTGAATACTCACTGCTGGTGGTAGGGTTCCAGTACCGGTGGTTATAACCTGTAGAAAGGAGTAAAGGACTGTTATAATGGGTAAGAGCTAAGGAAGGGGTAGACAGTAGACCCAGAGATGAAATTCATTAGCAAACTTGCTGTGATTTATAAATGAACAATAATGGCTCCTACATTTCATTCAGTGCCCTCATGTGGCTTATCCCTTGAAAATAGTGATGAACATCGTTCCCATTATTATTGCCAAAATAAAAGTACAATAATAATAACTGCCCCTGTTTACTGGGAATATACTATGCACCAGAAATAATACTAAACAGTACATTACAAGGTAATGTAATTACAAACAAGAGTGTTCCAAGGCTTATCCACAACTTTATCATTGCTCTCTCAGCTTCTCTCCCTTCACAAAATTTTATGATAGTATGACTTTATCTTTCTAGCTTAGTTTCTGGGGAGGGGGGTGGTGTTTAAGTGACAAAATTGTGGCCATTAGAGAGAGTGGTCTGTGGAAGCAAGCAAGATGGAGGAGAGGGAATGTACATGTGGTTTGGATTAGAGAAACTTTGGGAATGGGCTAGGATAATGAACGTGAGAAGAGACTTGGAGGTCAGATGGATGGCATAAAAATTGGAGTCTGAAAGGAATTGGGGAGAAGAGAATTTTTCATCAGTGTTTCTCTGGGTCATGATCATCTCCTTGGATGTTCTGTGAGGGGTGGGAGTCATTTTGGACCCAGAGGAGCCCCATGATTTACTTGGGTTATTCCTGTGAACTATCTCATTTGACCATCAGGAAAATCCTGCATGGTATATATGTTTATTCCATTCTGTAAATGGGACATTAAAGCCTAGACAGGTTGCATGGCTTGCCCAGCATCACATAAAACAGAGATCTGTCCCTTGCCAATCACTGTCAACCACCGTTTTAAGGAAATATCCAAGTTGATATAGAGGGGACATAACTAAGCAAGCATTAGGTTAGATTGTTAGGCTAGAGATCAGTTATGCCCCTTCCTATCCTGAGATTTGAGGCTTTCTCTATCTGGATGGTCTGTGGTGTTGTCTTGTAGTTAGGAACTTGGAGTTTAGATTCAATCTCCAGTTTGTTTGAGTCTTGACCCTGTCAGGCATGATGGCTGGATTATCTCAGGGAAATGACTTCCTGTCTGAAAGCATGATGGCTGTCTCCATAAAAATGACTGTAACAACTCACAGGGTTGTGAGTAAGATCAATGTGAGATAATACCTATAAAAGACTTTATCACAATTCCTGGCACATAAGAACCTTTTGATAAGAGTTAGCCGCTATTGTACTTATTATTCTCAGCATTAGCATTGCTGTTAGGGGCATTGTTGCTAATGGTGTTGTGTAAGTAGATATTATTCATGGACTATTTGCTAAATGTGATGTTATCTCATGAAGACTGTGTCATACTGACTGGTCTGTGGGCACTTAGTAAATTGGTCATCATTGTGAGAGAATGAAATGGGGTGAAGGCTGAAATGGTCACCTGCTGCCCATTTGGAAAATTTAACCACAGAGTTCTTTATCACCCACTTCTTTTCCTAGAGTCTGCATGTTGGTCTCTTATGGGAAGCAGTGAAAATGAGGAAGAAAAATGTTATTCCAGGAGGTGAAAAGGGAAAGGAAATCAGCTTCCCATGATGCGTTAGGCATTCAAAAATGAGTCTCCAAGGAAATGCTAGGTTTGCATTGGAACCATCAATTTGTATACAGCAATTTCTCAAACTCAGCATTATTGACATTTTGGTCTAGATAATTCTTCATGGTGGAGGGCTGCTCTGTGCACTGTAGGATGTTTAGCAGCACCCTGGCCTCTACCTACTAGATGTCATTAGTACCATTCCAGGTATGATGTGAAATATCTCCAGACATGCCAAATGTCCCATGGAGAGCAGAATCGCCCCAGTTGAGGAGCACTGGTAGAGAGAAACATGGGGCTGGGAGATACCAACTACAGCACAGACACTCACCATTGACATAGAGACTGTCTCTGTCCAGGGTGTAGGTGCCCAGCCAGGTGACACCGTGGGTCAGCTGACTCAGCTCCTGGTACAATTCTTCTCTGTTCAGCCCAGGGCCCATGGGGTCAGGATGATAAGTGCAGATCACGTCCACTCCTGTTGCTGTTCCACCCTTCTCAGTCCTAGGGCGGTAGGGACGTAGGAATAGGGACATCCTGAGATGTGGGAGAGTTACATACTTTGTTCACCTCTTGCCTTCAGCCTGTCCCACCCCCAGCCTTGGCCTTATGACATTTCTCTTTACCGGGTCTTGTCTGGTTTCTCACACACATTCTTTTCTGGGACCTTCTCATCTAGGTATCTTCCTACTCCTTAAAGTGGTTAATCTCCAAGGCTTCAGCCTCAGCCAACTTCTATTCTTTTGGCCTCATTCTTCTTGAGTCATATGGTTCATACTCATTGGTTCAGCTATCAGCTTTATTCTCATGAGATCCAATCTTACTCTCTGGCCAAGACCCCTCTCCTGAGCTCTGTGCCACGTCACCAACAGCCCCAAGGATGTCCTTCAGACTTATTATATTCCATTTGTCCCAGATTAAGTTTATTAATTCCCCCTAAAAACACAGAGTCTCCTCCTTCTGCCATGTTCCCATATTGGGGCCAGAACCAAACATGTGGGAGGCATCCTGGACCTCCCCTGTCCTTGGTCCCCCCATCCAAGCAACATCTAGGTGAGCCCAACATCTCACTGATTTCCCCACCTCCTGTCCCATTATCACATCAAATTTTCCCATACCCATATCTACCTGTGTACTACTTAAAATAAATGACATTACATCAAGGCTCTGCTTAAAACTCCATGAATCCCCGCCTGATCTGAGATATGCCAACCCTTGAAATACTTCTGCCAAAATGTCTTCTGGCAATTCTTTTGGCTAATGCTCATTCAGCTCAGGCATCACCTTCTCCAGACTGCTTCTACTCAACTCCCCCACATTCAGCTAAAAGTCCATCCTCCAGGCTCCTATGGCTTCCATGTAGTGCTTTATCATTGTACTAACCCTGTTACTATTATGTTTAAGTTTATATGGCTGCTGTCCTCTCCATACTGTGGGTACCTTGAGGGAAGAGTCCATGACTCAATCTCTAGGTGCACTTAGCACCTGTCACAGGGCATGGCCTGAGGTACCTCATTTCATTTCTGACCAGTGAGTGTGAATGCTCCATGGCTCTTCTTATCCAAGTAATTTAAGACCTTTATTGGACAGCCACCTCTTTCAGGAAGCCCTCTCCGATACACTCAGCCAGAGGGGATGCCTTCCATCTGAATTCTTGGAATTCCATTCGAAGCCATTTATGCATCTTCTAGTTGCCATGTTTAGGTCCTCACCGCCAGGTGAACTTGCCTGTAACTGTTGTGAGGGAGGGGAGTCTCACCTGAGCAAGGTCAGTCTGCAGCCAGAGTACCGTGGGCCAATACTGGTGTTCTTGAACAAGGGACCAAGCTGGGGAGGAAGGAGAGAGAGGTGAGCATGAGGGGCTGAGGTGACTGGGTGGGGTAAGGACAAGGCAGGCCAGGGGAGGCATTGTTGGGCTCTTACCAGGCGATTCAGGGCCCTCTCAGTGGAGTTGAACTTCATGGAGCCTGGGTGCCTCATGTCTGGGGTGCAGAGCAGGTTGGTGATGGTGAAGTTGAGGGTGAATGGCACCAGGGCTGGGCCCACAACTGCAGCCAGAGGGAAGGAGAGAGAGGAGACCCATCACAATTATAGGCCTGAGCTATACATTAGGGGGAAGGGACTAGTGCCATCTCTCTGTCCATAGTGTCCCGTAGGTGAGGCCTGAGATATCCCATCTGGGATACCTCCCTCCTCGGCCAGCCAAGGGAGGACCTCCATGTTAGATGTGTCCTGTCAGCTCAAAAGGAAACCTCAATCTTCTCATCCCAGAGTGTCCCCAAAGGCTGACCTGTCACAGACATTTTGGTGGCAAGAGGAGGCACCAAGACCTTTTGTGCTCAGATCATGGGCCACAAATTTCTTGAGAAGTCAAGAAAGCCAAACGGTAGTAATTTCCATGAAGGAAACGATCATAGAGGTAGAGATTAGATCCCACCTGTGTGTGGGATATGGGGACATGATGCTACTTTATAGGAGGAAGTCTGAGCAAAAGCCAGCTGAGCTGAATCTGGAGGACAACGGGAAATCAGGAACAGAGCTGAGTTCCCATTACATAAGAGGAAAGGCACTGAGGATGGGAGGATGTTTGGTCCCTGAAACAGAAACAAGGCTGGTATGGCCAGAGATGGAGGAGCACAGGAGACAGGCTGGAGATCAGCCAGAATGGGAGTTGAAGTTTCATGGGACTCAGAGATCAGACTCCTACCTGTAGAGCTGGGGGTGGGAGGCAGAGATATCGATGGCCCTGGAGAAAATGTGGAGGTCACCAGAGCTGAAAGAAAACACAACATCAACATAAATCATGAAGCAGTAAGAGGACAGGGCTGTTGATGGGAACTTGTGTCTCTAATTGGTGGTCTGGAGCTGCTCTGGGGCTGAGAATCTGGGAGTGGGATACGTGGGTACTCTCCCTTGGGAATGGGTGCAGGGAAGAAGTGTCCCAGGGACGCAGGGACATCTGGGCCCTTGTGACTTACTGCTGGTGGTGGGGGTCCAGTACTGATGGTTATAACCTGCAGAGAGAGCCAGAGAGGAAGAGGAAGTCAATGGGAGGAGGTGGAGAAAAGGGTGAGGATAGGACTTGAAACATGGACACAGACCCTTCTCCAGTGCTTTCTCTGAGACTCATCAAAGATAACGATGGCTGCTCTTTATGAGTTAACTGCCTGGTACTCCAATGCTCAGGACTGTGTCATCCTCTGTATCATTAACCACAAAGACCACAATAATCAAAATACCCCCCACCTTGTGGGGGTTTCATGAGGTGCCAGAAGCAACAGCAACCTCATCAGATGAGTCATAGGAACAACAGCTTTATGTGTTTCCAGCCTTATTTGTGTTTTCTCCACCAATTAAATATAACTTTGTCCTTGATCTCTGAGTTTTTCCTACTTCTCCAGTTTTCAGAAACAGCTTGGTTTTTGACACAGTTCCTGGATTTCTGTAATGTTGAACGAGGGAGAGAGTGAGATAGACAGACAGACTGGGGAGTCAACCAAAAAGCATCAAGTTGGAGAATAAGAGGGAGTGGGGAAAAGAGGGTTTGAATAAGTATGGTTCTGGGTCATAGATTGGATCCTCTCTGAGGCTTGGTAAGCAATGCAAGTAAAACTTAGACTTATTTTATATCTGATGGTCTGACTAGGTTTCTTGAAATGAAACTCTTCTCTGAGACCGGACCCAGTAGAGGGAGCCCTGTGCTTTACTTACATTACTCAGGTTTTATCCCAGTTGACCTTTACAATAAGCTTAGGTGAGGGTTTTAAAAATTCCATGCTAAAAACAGACACTTCAGGGCCATAGGGGGAGCAAAAAAACAGGACCAGCACTTAAAGAAAGACCTGTAAATCACCCAAACCCACACTGTCAACTACAGCTTTAAGTAACTCTCAAAGACTATTGAAATACAATACAGATTTTAATCCAGATAGAAAGAAAATGTCAAAGCAATCCACAGGGGACATGATTGAGCTTTAGTTTAAATTGTTGTGTTAGAGGCTCCTTGATATGCCTTCCCATCCTGAGATTTGAGGCTTGTTCTAGCTGGGTTAGTCTGCAGTGTAGCCTTGTAGTTGGGGTCCCTTCTGGGGGCCTTAGAGCCAATTTAGGGTTTGCGTCATGATGTTACCATTTATATAAGGTTTCTGATCTTGGGATAAATAGATGTCCTTCCTTGATCCTTGTTTGCTCCTCCGTAAAATGTACGTAATGCCTCACAGAGTGCTGGACAGGATTAGTAAGACACAATACACACAATGTTCCAGATCACAGGCATCCCTCAATAAATATTAGCCTTTAGTGCAGGCGTTACTGTGGGTCTTGTTGCTAAGAACGTTGATGCAGAGGGATTTATTGCTAAAAACATTGCTAACAGCTTTATTGTTTGCTTCTCAGGTGGGTTGTAGTTCTGCCTGGGCCCTGGAGGATGAGTAAAGGGCCACAGGCTGTTATAACAAAGAGAAAAAAGTGGATCAGTCCCCACTTTGGGAACTCGTTGCCTGTTGGGGAGGAGTTAACGTCAGCAGCCACTGCGGGCTTGCTTTGTTCTCTTCCTTCTCTGACGTTGGGTTTCTGTGAAAGGTCACTGCAATGAGAGACTATGGAGAGAGCCTTTATTTCCAGACCTTGGAAGTTGTTCTGTGAGCATAAGGTGTTGTAAGTTTGAATTACTATACTGTACATCTGAAACGAATGTAACACTGTAATGTTAACTAACTGGAATTAAAATAAAAACTTAAATTAGGGGCACCTGGCTGGCTCAGTCGGCTAAGCGTCCGACTTTGGCCCAGGTCATGATCTCGTGGTTCCTGGGTTCAAGCCCCTCATCGGGCTCCGTACTGACAGCTCGGAGCCTGAAGCCTGCTTCGGATTCTGTGTCTCCCTCTCTCTCCATCCCTCCCCTGATCATACTCGGTCTCTCCCTCTCAAAAATAAATAAACTTAAAAAAATTTTTTTAATAAAAACTTAAATTAAAAGCATAAAAACAAATAATAGTAGGACTTAGAGAAGAATTAAACGAACATGGATGTTCACGCTGCTGATATTGGAGAGGCTCCGTTTATGCAACCAGAAGACTGTAGTGGCGACAGATTTATCAGCATTCACAAGAAAAGCTGTGACAGAAAAGGTGAGAATATCTAAAGGAGGTAACATCCACAGACAAAAGTTCACATTAATTAAATTTTCAGAGATAAATTACCACACTGAAAGCACACAGGGAAAAATGCTAGAATCTGATGGAAACTTAGAAAGCGATATGACAGTTCACCCTGGTACAGAAAAAGATGTGCTCTGTATTATAAATAATGTGATGAGAAAAAGGCAAGTGCAGGTCCTAAGAATTTTCCAAAAGAAAAAAAAAACGTTTTGTTCTCAAAGTTTCTAATGTTAAAAAAAATTTTTAATGTTTATTTGCTTTTGAGAGAGAGGGGGGCGGGAGGGTCAGAGAGAGAGGGAGACACAGATCCAAAGGAGGCTCCAGGCTCTGAGCTGTCAGCACAAAGCCTGACACGAGGCTCAAACTCATGAACCGTGAGATCATGACCTGAGCTGAAGTCAGATGCCCAACCGACTGAGCCACCCTGGCACCCCAAAGTTTCTAATATTTAAAATGACAGGTTATTAAATACTAGTTTTACAAAAAGAAGAAGAAGAAGAAGAAGAAGAAGAAGAAGAAGAAGAAGAAGAAGAAGAAGAAGAAAGGAGGAAAGGAAAGAAGGAAAGAAGGGAGGGAGGTGGAGAGGGAGGGAAGAAAGCTCTGTAGGTGTTCTGAGGAAAGAGAATTCCCCCATGGAAATTCTAGGTTGGCCCAGAACTATGAACCTGGGTACTGAGAAATTGCACTGCAAGGAGACCCCATCTGGGACTCGGGAGGAGACCCCAACAGCCATAGAGGTTCTCACCATTGACACAGAGACTGTTCCTGTCCAGGGTGTAGGGGCCCAGCTGAGTGATGCCATGGGTCTGCTGGCTTAGCTCCTGGTAGAGCTGCTCTCTGTCCAGCCTGAAGCCGGTGGGATCTGGGCGGTAGGTACAGACTGCATCTATCCTGGTGCTTGTCCCATCCTTCTCAGCCCTGCGGAAGGAAGGGCACAGGAATAGGGACATGCAAAGACACTTGAGAGTTGGCTACTCTTGACAGCTCCTTCCTTCAATTGTACCCCTTGATGTTTATGTTAGCACTCTTCTCTGGGTTTCATCTACTTTCTCAAACACATCTTTTTCTGTCTCATATGGGGACCACCTCACCTTCTGAAATGTACTGTTCTCCAGGGCTGCTCCATACCTAGTCTTCTGCTTTTGCTCCCCAATCTTTTCCTTATTGGTTCATGCTCATTGTTTCAACTACCAGGAGCCAGTACAGTCCCTGTCCACTCAAGAAGGTAAGTACAGGTGACATCCCCTCCAGTAAGAGCGGAGTCCTGCTTGGGCCATGGGATTGGGGGTGTGGAGCTCCCAGGGAGGAAATGAGAATCCTGAACCCAGGCAGCATGACTGAAGACCTTGGAGGAGGTGAGTGAGTCACCTTTGTGTCTGGCTGTGACTCTGTCTTAACAGTCATCATGGATCCTGAAGGGAAGACTTTGTTTCAAGTTGGTGAACCCCAAGGCTGAGGCCAACCCCTTGGGAACACCTTTGGAGCAGACAACCAAATTTTGAGGAAAACAAAAACAGAGAAAATGACATAAGAGGTAATAAGGGGCAATGTGGTTCAAAAATACTTTTGTCCTGAATTTAAGCTGCATCTATAGTGATTCATCCAGACTGGGGGCTTTACAAGAAGAGAGATCCCCTCTCTTCCTTGTCTGGGAGTTCTCACTATTACCCACGCTAGTCAAAGCATTCCCATTTGATGCTCATCTAGGGTAGGGCAGTGGTTCTCAAAGTGTGGCTCAGGGACTCCTGGGCTTCCTAAACCCTTACAGGGAGCCCACCAAGTAAAAATATTTTCATATTCATACCAAGACGTTATTTTCACTTTTATTCTCTTAGGAGTACACAATGAAATTTTTTTTCCAGAGGCTATGAGATGAAATATTGTAAAAGATTAAATGCAGAAGCAGAGGAGGGCCTGGCTGGCTTTATCAGAAGAGTATATGACTCTTGATCTCGGGGTCATGGATTCAAGCCCTGTGTCGGGTGTACCAATTACTAAAATAAATAAATAAACTTTTAAAAATGCAGAAGCAGACAGCCTACTGTCTTTTACTAAAACAAGCATTAAAAATATCTACAAAAATGTAAACAATGGTCCTCTTCTTGTTATGCTTTTTTGGGGGGGCGAGGGGAGAGGGGAAACATGGCTATTATTCATAAAAATAATGTTATTTGTGTTAACACATAATAGGTTTGTTATTTTAAATAAATGAACGTATTAATATAGTGTTTGTCTTAATTTTGGATCCAGTAAATACTGGCAGATACAACCCCCAAGCCCAAAGGCTCTTTGGAGTTCTGAGTACTTTTAAGGATGTAGGTTGTTGAGCCCAATGACCTTGAACACTGCTGTATCGTGGTTAAAGGGAGGGACTCAAGAACTGGGACCTCTGGGTTCAAATCCTGGCTCCTCTCAAGTACTTGACTACTCTGAGCCTCAGTGTTCTCTTCTGCAACGTGGGATAATAATCGTGTCGTAAAGATGAGATGAACGAAAACATGTACCTCACGTAGATTCTCGGTGGCATGTTGTATGGGCAATATCATCTTATTGATGCCCCCATCTCATGGGGAGATGGGGGCAGGTGTGGTGGGTGGAGCTCATTTAGGATGGCTTTAGTCTATAACACTTGGTTGTAGGAGCACAGAGAGGTTATGCAACTTGCCCAAGGTCACACAGTTAACAAGTGAGAGATCAAGGGTTCAAACCTAGAAACTTTGGATTCACTATGATATACTGTCTCTTGGCAAAGGCCCAAGGCTGTGGTTGACTGAGACGTGAAGGACCAAGAAGGGAGAGAATCGGGGTATCTGTAGGTGCTTTAGAAGAAGACTCACCTGAACAAGGTCAGCCTGCAGCCATCATAGAGGGAACCAACACTGCTGTTTTCGAACAGAGTCCTGAGCTGGGAACAAATGAGAGAGTGATGAGCCAGAGGGGCCAAGATGGCAGGGTGTGGAGGTCTTGGGATGAGATGAGCATTGGTGGGGGGCTCTCACCAGGTGCTGCAGGTGTCTCTCAGTGGCATTGAATATCTCAGAGCCCGAGTTCCCCATGTCCTCGGTGTAGTGCAGGCTGGTGATGGTGAAGTTGACAGTAAAAGGCATCAAGAAAGGGGCTGCAGCTGTGGTGGTGGAGAGAGTAAAATGAGGTCAGTCCCAAGTCAGGCCTGGGCTGGGGGTGGGAGGTGAGGCTCTGAGGACACACCTTAACTCCAGCACCTAGCCGGGGCTTGGCCTAAGCTGTCCTTTTTGAGAACACATCATGTCACCATTTAAGACCCTCCCACATAGGGTGACCAACCATCCCAGTTTTTCCAGGACCATCTGGGTTCCTGGGATGCTGACTTCCCGCTGGAAAAGTGATATAGACTTGGGAAAACCAAGCTGGTCACCCTCCTGCCACTTCCCCTTGGCTCTTACCGTTTCAGCATGCAATAGCACCTGTATCTCTTTGTTGCAAGGGAATGAACAGGCCCCAGGGAGCATCCTGCTAGCAATGATTGATGGGGGTTGGCGGATACATATCCCAGCTCCCTAACCCGCTCCCCAGAGAGGAGGACTCCAAAGTTCACGTTCTATGCATTCTCCTGGGGTTCCCCTCCAGCCTCCAGACCTGATAAATTTCTACCATTCGAGGCAGCCGGTGTGTGATACCTCACTGCTATTGCTCTAACGAATTAGCACACCACACGACCATACTCCAAAGAACTGGAAACGGACTCAAACAGATCTGTGCATACCCACGTGCATAGTTGCACTATCCACGGTAGCCAAAAGGTAGAAACAGCATGAGTGTCCATCAATACATGAATGGACAGATAAAATGTGGTCCATCCATACAATGGAATGTCATCCATCCATAAACAGGAATGAGGTTCTGGTGCACACTGCAACATGGACGAACCATGAAGACACTGTGCTCAGTGAAATAAGTCAGACACAAAAAATCAAATACACTGTGTGATTCCACATACATGAGATATCTAAAGTAGACTAATTCAAGAACACAGAAGTGGATTAGAGTTACCAGGGGCTGAGGGGAGTGGGGAAAGAAAGCTAATGCTAATGGGGACACAGATTCCATTGGGAGTGATTAAAGGTTTTGGAAAAAGGACAATATTCATATAATACTGCGAATGAAATTAATGCCACTGAATTATGCATCTAAAATGGTTAAAATAGCCAATTCTATATTATATACACATTTTTACCACCGTAAAAAAAAAGTCATTCTTACTTGTTTCTGAAGTCACACTCAGAGAGGTCAAGGTGGACATCCCAGGTGAGGTCTCAGGGACAAAGGGACTTGCCACAGATGTATTGAAGGTGGCTGCGGTCTCCGCCATGATGGGGCCTGAGCCTGTGGCAGCTAAATTAGTGGTCTCAGGAGTTGTGGTTTTCAAGATAGCAGTTGGACTCGATCCGTCTCTGTGACTGGTTTTAGGTGGTGTTGGGGTCTCTGATGCTATCAAGGTCACAGTGTCCCCTGTCACAGTCTTGGACAATTCCAGGAGTTCAACTGAGGTCACAGGTGGTGAGGGTTCTGTGCTCCAGGAAGTTAAGGTATGAGACTCACCAGTGGTTTCAGGGATACTGACAGGCCCGAGAACACCAGCAGTCAAAGTTGGGCCACCTGTGCTGGCCTCTGATGCAGGGCTGGTGGCCAATAAGCCTGTGGTCTTCAATAACACAGGGGAAAGAGTTGATGTTGAAATAGTTGTGATGTCTGTGCCAAGATGGGTGGAGAGTGAGGCTGTTTCTACAGGAACACCAGGTGAGACTGTTGGACCCAGATCAACTCTGCTGGTCTCCGTCATGGATGTGGTGAAGGATGTTGTCTCTGGTAGACCGAGGGAAACAGTCCGAACTGGAGGAGCTGTACTCATCTCCAGCTCAGGTTGGACAGAGAGTGAGGCTATGGTCTCTGGTAAATGAGGAAAAGCAGTTGAACCAGGAAAATGTGTACTTGTCTTTGCACTGGGGTGGGTGACCAATAAGCCTGTGGTTGCTGGTTCACCAGGAGAAAGAGTCAGACTTGGAATAGTCATATTGGCATCTGTCTCAGAAGTAGGAACGTGAGAGGTCACCATATCTGGTGCACCAAGGGAGACAGTTGGAGTTGGAACCACTGAACTGGTTTCTTCCCCACGGCTGGTGGCTATTGACTGTGTGGTGTCTGGTTCACCTTTGGAAAAAACTGGAGTTGTTTTGGGGACAGTTGGACTAGTTTCTTCAGAATGAGTGACTGATGAGACTGTTGTATTTGTCTCCTTAGGAGAAATAGTCAGGGTTGGAACGGCTGAACTGGTTTCTGTCCCAGAATGGGTGACCCACGAGGCTGTCATCTCTGCCTTTTGTGGGGAATCAGTCAGAGTTGTAAACACTGTACTGACTTCCACCCCAGAACTGGTGACCAGTGAGGTCACCAGCTCTGGCACAGTAGAGGAGACAGTTGGAGCTGGAATGGCTGAGCTGGTCTGGATCTCAGAATAAATGATTGTTGAGGCTGTGGTCCCTGGCTCACCAGGAGAAAGATTCAGAGTGGGAATGACTGTACTGGCATCTTTCTCAGAACTAGTGACCTGTGAGGTCACCATATCTGGTACACCAGGGGGGACAGTTGGAGTTGGAACAGCTGAACTGGCTTCTGCCCCATGGCTGGGGGCCATTGTGTATGTGGTATACAATTCACTATGGGAAACATTGGGAGTTGTCTTGGAAACTGTTGGGCTGGTCTCTGCAGGATGGGTGACCAATGAGACTACTGTATCTGGCTCCCCAGGGGAAGCAGGCAGAGTTGGAACAGCTGAACTGAACTCTGTCTCAGAATGGGTGACCCATGAGCCTGTGGTCTCCATTTGACCTGGAGAAAGAGTCAGAGTTGTAAAAGTTGTACTTGTCTCTGGCCCAGAACTTGTGGCCAGTGAGATTTCTACCTCTGGTACACCAGGGGAGATGGTCAGAGTTGGAATGGCTGAACTTGTCTGTGCCCCAGAACTGGTAGCTATTGAATGTATGGTATCTGATTCACTGTAAGAAAAATTGGGTGTTGCCTTGGGAATAGTTGAGCTGGTCTCTGCAGGATGGGTGACCAATGAGACTGCTGTATCTGGCTCCTCAGGGTAAGAAGTAGGCAGAGTTGGAATAGCTGAACTGGCTTCTTTCTCCGAAAAGGTGACCCATGAGGCTGTGGCCTCCAGTTCATGCAGAGAATCACCCAGAGTTGAAAAAGTTGTACTCGTCTCTACTCCAGAACTGGTAACCACTAAGGTCACCAACCTTGGTATGCCTGGTGAGATAGTTGTAGCTGAAAATGAACTGACTTCTGCCCCGGGAGTGGTGGCTGTTGAGAGTGTGGTACCTGATTCACTATGGGAGAAATTTGGAGTTATTCTGGAAACAGGTGTGCTGGTCTCTGAGGAATGGGTGACTCGTAAGGCTGTCTCTGATTCATGTGGGTAATCAGTCAGAGTTGGAAAAATCGTACTGGTCTCTGCCTCAGAATTAGTGACCAGTGAGGTCCCCACTCCTGATACACCAGGGGAGACAGTCAGAGTTGGGATGGAAGAACTGGTCTGTGCTCCAGGATGATTAACCCATGAGACTGTGTTCGCTGGTTCTCCAGGAGAAAGAGTCAGAGGTGAAGTAACCATACTGGCATCTGTCCCAGAGCTAGTGGCCTGTGAGGTCACCATATCTGGTACGTCAGGGGAGATAGGTGTAGTTGGAACAGGTGAACTGGCTTCTGTCTCAAGGCTGGTGGCTGTTGAGGGTTTGCTATATGATTCACTATGGGAAACACTGGGGGTTGTCCTGGGAACTGTTGGGTTGGACACTGCAGGATGGGTGACCAAGGAGACTGTTGTGTCTGATCCATGCAGGGATTCAGTCAGAGTCGAAGAGGTTGTACTGGTGTCTGTCCAAGAACTAGTGGTCTGGGAGGTCACTGTAGCTGGTACACCAGATGAGACAGTCACTGTTGGAATGGCTGAACTGGCTTCTACCCTAGGAGTGGTGGCCATTGAGAGTATGGTGTCTAATTCACTTTGGGAAAAATTTGGAGTTATTCTGGAAACAGGTGTGCTATTCTCTGTGGAATGAACCCACAAGGCCGTTGCATCTGGCTCACCAGGGGAAACAGTTGAAGTTGCAACAGTGGAAATGGCTTCTGTCCCAGGATGGGTGACCCATGAGGCTGTTGTCTCTGGTTCATGTGGAGAATCAGTCAGAGTTGTAAAAGTTGTATTGGTCTCTGCTCCAGAACTGGTAACTGGTGAGATTCCCACCCCTGATACACCAGGGGAAATGGCTGGAGTTAGAATGGCTGAACTGGTCTGTGCCCCAGGATGGGTAACCAATGAGGCTGCTGCATTTGGCTCACCAGGAGAAGTAGTCGTAGTTTGATCAGTTGGGCTGGTCTCTGCTCCAGAACTAGTATCCATTGAGGTAACCAGCCCTGGCTCACCAGGAAGGATACTTGGAACTGGAATAGATGAACCGCTCAGTGCCCCAGGTTGGGTGACCCATGAGGTGTTGGTCTCTGGTTCATCTTGGGAGTCAGTCAGAGTTGAAATAACTGTGCTCATCTCTGCCCCAGGACTAGTTACCAGTGAGGTCACCATTTCTGGTACACCAGGAAAGACAGTCAGAGTTGGAACTGCTAAACTGACTTTTTCCCCAGAACCAGTAGCTGTTGTGGGTGTGCTGTCTGATTCGCTGTGGGAAACACTCAAGGTTGCCCTGGAACCAGTCAAGCTGGTCTCTGCAGAATGAAAGGCTCGTGAGGTTGTGGTCTCTGGCTCACCAAGGGAAACAGCCAGAGTTGGAGAAGCTGGACCGTTCTCTGCATCAGAACTAGGGACCAGTGAGGGTGTAGTCTGTGAGCCTCTATTGAAAACAGACGGGGTTGTCCTGGGAACCTCTGTGCTGGTCTCTGCTCCAGGTATGGTGGCCAACGAGGCGGTCATCTGTAGAACATCAGAGGAAATATCTGGGGTTGAAATGATCGTTCCTCTTGTGCTTGTGCTGGTCACCTTGCCTGATGTCCTGAGGAGAGTCCATGTTCCCGAAGCAGGGATAGAGACAGTAGTGGTCAGAGTTGCTGTAGAGGTGGTCTTCAGAGCTGTGGTCTCTGCTCTCTCCATCCAGTCTGTTGGTAGTCCTGTGAATTGGGGGATGGACACATAGTTTGCACAAAATAATGGCCGCTTACTGGACTGCCACCAGCTATTTTTTTTCTCCACATGAGGAAACGGAGAGAAATGTGTCTGCCTGGGGTATATGCTTCTGGAACGGGAGAAGGAATTGTCAGAGGCATCCCCGCACCTTCCCTTTCTCATGTGGCACTGTAACTCCATGAATTCTTAACCACTCCTTGTTCCCAAACATTTTCTGTACTCTCCGGCCCCCGAGCCTTTTCTTAAGGCTGTTTCTCTTGTCTGCCTCATCCATTATTCATCAGATTCCTTACGTTCTGCCCTTCTTCAAACCCTAGCATGAACCTACCTTTACAAATCCATGTCAGAATTCATCTTTCCCTTGTCGATATTTCCTTATCCTAATGTCTGAATCGGCACAGTGGCACTCCTCATGGTTGGCTTGGTAAGAGCTATTCGTAGCCAGAAGACTGCTTGGCATACAGTAGGTGCCCACAAATATTTGCTGAATAAATGAGCGAGTGAATGAATGGATACATAGATGGAGGTATGCAAAGAGAGATGTCTTCTCTGGCTTGAGAGAGATCAGATATCATTGTGCTTAAGAGCTTGGGCTCCGTTAGAAGGTGGTCCTGCACTCAGATTCCGACTCCCCCACTAAATGGATGTGTTACCAAACCTTGCTGGACTTCCATATTGTCATCTGTAAAGTAGGTATAAGTACAGTGGCCATCTCAGAATGCTGATAAAAATTCACCAAGCATGGTGCCTGGCTCAAATACTGCTACTACCTGCTATCACTGCTGTTAACTCCTATTTATTATTACCATTACTTCGGCTACTATTACCTCACTGGGGTTATTACTGCTATTTTTACTACTTTTTGTGTTTCCACTACAAAATAAATGTTTGCTGAGTCGGAATTTGCCAGGAACCATGCTAGACCAAAGCTGGCCAAGGTGACTGGAATTCAGATTCTGATGACGAGTAAAGTTGCATTGGCCGAGACAGCAGCTACTGACTGGGGCCTCAAAAAATGGTCCGAGGGAAGGATGGAGGACCATTGGGAGGCTTCTCCATAAAGACCACAAAGCCCATTGACTTAGTCCAGGAACAAAATAAAAGGGATTTGGACTCTGATGGGGAGCCATGTCCCTCTTTTACTAAGACCATCTAAAAAAAAACCCACATTTCTGGGAGTGGATATACTAAAATGCTTTATATGTATTTGGTGTTGATGAGGAGGGGGGTGGGGAGGGACAATTGCCAAGCACCTAGCGTGCTTTATCTCTTTGATCCTCATCAGAGCACTTAATATACATTATATTGTTCTTGCAGTTTTGTAGAAGAGAAAGACAGAAACTCAGAGCTCATCATTTACCAAGGTCACACAGCTGCTGGCCACTGGTGTGGAAATTTGAACATCATTCTGCCTGAGTGCTAAACCAGCACTCTCCAGCACTGAAATCTATGATTCCCTAACTGAAGTTCAAGATCCTGTGGGAGCCAGGATGAAAAGAGAAGGACGTAAGGAGAAAATGTCCATCCGGAGAGGTTAAACAAGAGTCCTCTGGTTCAGTGGTTCTCAAACCTGGGGTGATTTTGCTCCCAGGGGATACTTGGCGATGTCAGGAGACCTTTTTGGTCATCGCTACTGTGTATATGTGGAGGGTGCTACTGGCATGTGGTGAGTAGAGGCCAAGGATGCTGCTAAACATCCCACAGTGCACAGGACAGCCTGCAAGTAATTATTTGCCCGATGGGACTGAGGCTGAGAAACCCCGCTCTATTTTGAAAGCACTCAGTGAATACGGTTAGCTATTCCTCAGAAGCTTTGCCATCTAAATACTGGTCACCACCTGAATGAAACCCAGTGATTCATTTCTTGGTGACCTGACATAGTCAATCCTGTCAATGCCCCACTTATACCCTATACAGTGACCCCGATGGGATCCTGATGCAGCCTCTGTGACTCCACACCTAAGGGCGTTCACTCAGCCTGTGTGTGTTGGGGTGCAAGGCAGGCTGGAAGTGCTGAGGGTTATAACCGCAGGGTCAAGCATCCCACAGCCAATGACAGAAGAAAGTTGGCTGACAAAAGCCCCAGCTGCTTCATTCCTCAGATTAGACAACACTGAGATGTTCTAGGCTGTCTCCCAGAGCTCCCCAGTGGGACCGACACTGTGGCCTGTAGCTGTGGCCTGATCATGAATGCACCTTGCGTTGACTTCCCTTCCTGGTCTTCTCCAGTGCTTCCTGGGACCATCCCCCACCTGTGACAAACCACCTGTCCCATATCCTTAACTCAAGTTTGCTTCTGGGGGAACCCAATCAAAGATGCCTGGTCACAAGATAAGACTAATAACCTGACTGGGGGGTAGAAGTGACTCTGTCCAAAGCCTGCATCTTGGAAAAAGACTCCAAAATGTACTGGTAAAATAGACTGGTCTCCAAAAATCTCAGGAACAGCTTAATGGGTATGGGGAGCTTTACCTTTTAACCACACAATGAGGAGGACCCCTTGCCATATACACCTGCACCTCTTAAACTCTCAGACAGAACAATAATACTGAGAAATGTTAACAGGTGCCTTTTAGAGGGAAAGATTCCACAGTCAATAATGGTGTAAAACCTTAGGTTGAATAAAGCCAAACGAATTTCTTTACAGTAGAATTTCTCAGAGCCTTTAATATATTTATGCATGCTATCGTTCTTTAGGAAGGAGCAATATATTCACCAAACTTTTTTTTTTTGCCACAAAATTCTTTGTCTTTTTGTTAAAGGGTATCCAAGCATTACCAAGCCTTAGAAGGTTTCCTGAATATTGTTTTCTGTTGCTGTCTCCAGGATCATTTCCCACCACTCCATCCTTCTACCTCACACTTTAGCAAAGGTGAATTATTTGTTCCTCCAAGATATTTCCAGTTTTACCCCTCTCTGTGCTTTTGCATGTGGCTGGCTGTTCCCTCTATCCAGAATGTCTTCATCAACTCCCTTTGTCTTTCTGGTAAATCCCTAGTCATCCCTTCAAACCCAGTTCAAATATTATCCCCCCCATGAAGCCTTCCTTCTATAGTTCAAATACATCTTCATTGCATACATTTACATTTGCATCACAGGAATTTTGTTCCTTTGTGGTTTCCCTGGGGGTCTGAGAGCTCTGAGGATACCATGCCCAAGGATTCTCATCTGCACATCCTCAACTTATAGCACAGTCTCTAACACAGAGAGAGTGATCAATACGCATTTTCAGAATTAAGTTAAACTGGGTCATATTTGTGGGATTGGCATATCCACCCTTGAACTAAACTCACTATGCATGTTATGAGGAGAAGAAAAGTGGTAACATCCACCTGGTAACAATTAGACAAAGATCCAGCTAAGACAGGGAAGCCCATGACCACCCCACATTATTCTTTCTCTTAAGAAACATCTCATCTCTCTGGAAGAGGAAACAAGGTCACAAGTGGGATTACAGGGAAGTAAGCAAAGGTGAACCTACCTTTAGGACTGGCAGATGATGTGGGTGCCACATGTACATGGACTGGTCCTGTGACACCTCCATGGACTGCTTCATTGGGTATCTTTGTAATACGCTCCATGACACCATCAGTCCCTGTGGGTGAGGGTGGAGAAGAAACCTGGGTTAATTCATCTCATCCAGAGAGAGAGCACTGTTCAAATGAATCCACTTCATTGACTATATAACTCAATTCTTCTCAAGTCCAGGACTTGAGCCAGGGCTATATGCCACGAGTGACCAGCCCTGTCCATTTGCCCATTCATCCACCCATAGATTTGTCCATCTTTCCTTCTACCATTGCTATATGTACCCATCCATCCTTCCTTCTTTCATTTATCCATTTTCCCATTCTTCCTTTGATCCTCCTATTCCCCCAACCACCCTTCTACCTTCTTACCATCCTGCTCATCCCTTGCTTCCTGAACACCCATGACTCAACTACTGAGCCATGTTTTAAGACCCGGATCAATACCTGTCAATGTACCAATCAATTTAATGTGAATTGAGAGGTAACCAAGTCATCCTCCTATAGATGTTGTCCATCAAAGCAGGTGCTAAAGTGGTTAGCGCACCTGTCTCCCAAACAAAAGTTGGGGCCAAATTCAACTTTTCAGAGGAATGGAATCCCCAAGAGGTTCCTTTCCTCATCTTCAGATTTCTTGGAGGGGATGTACCTCTTCCTAGGCCCCAAGTCCTTCCCACATCCCATACATACTTTGTTCCATCATCTTTCATTTGCTCACCAATTTCTTCACTTTTCCCTTGTGTTTGACTCTGTCCTTAATATAAAAACATAATCATTTCAAAGGGGGATATTGAGCCTATGTCTATGTGTAATTTAGCTGTTTTGCTAGTTCTATTCAACTCGCTCATACTCCCTTCATTAGAGTCCCTGAGGGCCCACACGTTGTCAAAGGACTCACCTCATTTCAACTTGACTATCAAGCATCTGATGGGACTGACAATTTTCCTTCCTAAAACTCTCCCCTCCTATAGCTTCTGTGATGCCAGAATCTCTTTCTTTTTCTACTCCCTCCTGACCACTGCTGCTTAGCCTAATAATTAAAAGCATAGATTCCTAGTGCCATGTAGTCTGAGTTCTCACTACTTATTAGCTTTGTGATCTTGAGCAAATCACTTAACCTTCTGTGCCTTGGTTTACTCATCTGTAAAATGAGCTTATAATCATCTTTTCTTTAAAAAAGGTGTGTTGGAATGAGGATTAAATAACTTAAAATTTTTTTTAATGTTTATATTTATTTGAGAGAGAGAGAGAGAGAGAGAGTGGGGGAGGGGCAGAAAGAGAAGGAGACACAGAATCTAAAGCAGGCGCCAGGCTCTGAGCTGTCAGCACAGAGCCTGACATGGGCTGGAACCCACGAACTGCGAGATCATGACCTGAGCCAAAGTCGGATGCTTAACCAACTGAACCCACCCAGGCGCCTGAGGATTATGTAACTTAATAAAACAGTGCCTTGACATAGAATAAGTGCCCTAGGAAAATCTATTGCTACTGGAGCGCCTGGGTGGCTCAGTTGGTTGAGTGTCTGACTTCGGCTCAAGTCATGATCTCACAGTTCGTGGGTTCAAGCCTTGCATTGGGCTCTGTGCTGACGGCTTAGAGCCTGGAGCCTGTTTCAGATTCTGTGTCTCCCCCTCTCTCTGCCTCTCCCCTGCTTGCCCCTGCTTGTGTGTGTGTCTCTCTCTCAAAAATAAATAAGCATTAAAGAAATAAAAATCTATTGTTATTAGCATTATCGTTGTCATAATCATAGTAATGTTAAAACATCTATCATGGTACTGGAGGTACTGGAGTCATCCAATGACTTGCTTATTTATATTTGCTTCTCCAGTGCCTAGAACTGAGGATAGATCGACAAATGTTTGCTGAAAGAATTTCTGTGAAGTAATAAACTCCTAAATAACTCCTTTATACCTCTCAGGAAAAGAGTCATTTCCTATGAGCCCCTAATAATGGGAGTACAGGATCAGTGGGTCCTTACTTGTCAGCTGTGTTGAGTGTGGAGGAAGTTGAGAAGCCCTCGTCTCTGTTCCTAAGTGAATCTGCTCTGTCATTCTGGTATCCACACTGGATGATAAAGATGTCCTGACTGGCTTGGTCCATGTCTCCAAAGTACTGGCCACAACCAAGGGTCCTTCAGCAGTGCTGCCCTCTGTCCCAGTGTTGGTGGCCACTGTGTGCGGGGTAGCCATTGAGGAAGTGCTCCCCTGGGGGACTGGGCTGGTTGAAACATCTGTGGTAGTGGAGGCCGAAGAGGGGAAAGGCGTTGAAACTGATGAAGGTAGACTGTCTGCCACAGTGGACAGAGCATCTCTAGGGCCTGGTTGCATCCAAAATAATGGACTGGCTGAGAAGGCGGCTGAGCTGGCACCTGGGACTCTAGATGTAGCTGCTGACGGAGAAGGTGCCAATGTGTCAGCTGAAAGGGTCTCAGCTGAAGACAGCATTACTGTGCTCAGGTGATGAGTCCTTTCTGATACGGACACAGAAAGCTTGGGTTCTGGGAAGGAGGTTACACTGGCAGGCCCTGCAAAAGAGAGAGATGCGTAAGAGAGAGAGATCGACTTGAATTCCATCACACTGCCAAGATGAAGGCTGGTCCAAAACTCATATTTTCCCAGTGACTTCAGGCTTGGAACCCTTGAAAGTATGAGTGGAGAGGGGCACCTGGGTGGGTCAGTCAGTTGAGTGTCTGACTCGTGATTTCAGCCCAGGTCACGATCCCAGGGCTGTGGGATCAAGCCCCATGTCAGGCTCCGTGACAAGGGTGGAGTCTGCTTGAGATATTCTCTCTCTCTCTCTCTCTCTCTCTCTCTTCCTCTGCCCCTAGCTCCTGATCTTGTGCATACTCTCTCTTTCTCTCTCTCCCTCTCTGTCTCTAAAATAAAACAAAACAGAAAAACATTAGTGGACAGAGGAGATAAAGGTGTGTTTAAAGGTGACTATAAACTAGAGTCTAGGGCTATGAATGTCTCCTGCAGTCCAGGAGAGAGATGGGAAAGTGGCCCTGCCTCAATGTTCTGGGGCCAAAGAAGATCAGTATTGGAGTGGAAATATTAGTCTCCTCCGTGGAACAGATAATGCCCATTGGATAAGAGGTTCTGCAAGGCTCGTTAGGACAGAGAAAGGTGCCACATTGCAGAAAAGCTAGTCTACACGTTAATTACAACTATAGTTGTGAAAAGAAACTTATATTCTTTTAATTTACAGTAATGTCAAGGGTGGCCATTGTTTCAAAGGAGGTGCTCTTCAATAATGGAGATAAAATGATTAAAGATCCCAAGACTATGACTAATAAAACTCTGTCAGAGCTAGAAATGTGAGGTGAAGTGGGAGGAATAGGAAACAATTTTCTAATATGAGTTATTGTGAAAGAATCTAAAGAAAGGAAGGGTGAAGCATGGAACACTACCAAAAAAGCAAAAGCAGGGTTTATAAGAAAGAAAGAAAGAAAGAAAGAAAGAAAGAAAGAAAAGAGAGAAAAGAAAAGAAAAGAGAAAAGAAAAGAAAAGAAACTCTTGCTTAATGTATCCTTGCAACAATCTGCGTGCTATGGATCCTCTCTCAACCACTAAAATGTGAGTCACTCAGCCACCAACTGTAGTTAATGTGTCCAAGGTAAGGGTATCCTATGATACAGCCATAGAGTACCTTTCTTGGTGATGATGGTGACTTTTCCAATATCAACACTAGGGGAAGAGGTAGAAAGCCCAGTGTTGAATTCCATAGGGATGTCTGGTGACATTGTGGGCAGAACAGGGCCAGGCACAGATGTCCTGCTGGGGGACATGATGTCTGTCCTGGAGGCCTCAGCACTGGTCCCAGTGAAGACCTCAGAATGGATGCTGATGTCCTCTGGGGCTGAGCTGGTGGGCTGGGACATGATGGTTTCCCTCATTTCCGGGGCGAGAGGCGACATTGACTGTGTGTCAGTCTCCATGGTTCCAGAGAGGCCAGACATTGGTGTGGGAGCCATGGTGTCTCCAGCAATGGAGAAGGTCTCAATTGGAGACATGCGTGGGGCTGTTATTGAGCCAGCTGGGGCTGAGGAGTGGACTTCCCATGCAATACTGAGGGTCCCCACGTGGGTCACTGCTGTGTTTTCGGGAGGGTGAATGGACTTGGCAGTGGTAGAGGCTTCAGACGTGGCCTGTATTTCCACTGAGGTCTGACTCAGACCTGAAGGTGAACTGGTCACACTTTCTGAGCTCATACCCCATGTGCTGTGGGACCTCAGCAGGCCAGTGGTGACAGGTAAGGTGACAGAGTCAGAAGGAAAAGGACTACTGGCTGGCAGTGTGTTGGACACTGCAGAAGCTGAGGTCATGGCATGGGAAGGCACCAGGGGAAATGGAGAGCTGATGTCCTGCTCAGAGGATGGGCTGGTACGTGACTCATCCTCAGAACCTCTGTCCGCACTAGTGGTCATCTCTGCTCCTGTAGAATCCTGAGTCATACCCGAGTGCATATGAGCCCCTGAGGCTGTGGCTGATGTGTTCCAAGGAAATGTGCCCTGGGATGTAGCCCCCAGGGGAACAGTTTCAGTCGCCATGGTTTTAGGTGCAGCTTCTGCCACGACGGGGGAGGTAGAGAGCTTGGTGTTGATTCTCGAGGTGAAGTCTTTTGAAATTGTGGGCCAAATAGGGACAGGGATGGATGTTCCCTTAGGGGAGATGACGGCTGTCCTGGAGGCCTCAGGACTAGTACCAGTGGACACCTTGGAAGGGACAGTGCTTTCCTCCGGAGCTGAGCTGGTGTGGGGATACATGCCAGTTTCCCATGGTTCCAGGGCCAGAGATGACATTGACAATGTCGCAGTCTCTGTGGTTCCAGAGAAGCCAGGCATCGGCATGGAGGCTGTGGCATCCCCACGGAGGGAAGAAGTCTCAACTGGAGACGTGCCTGTGGCTGTCTCTGAGCCAGCTGGGGCAGAAGAGTGGGAATCCCCTACAGAACTGAGGGTCCCCATGTGGGTCACTGCTGTGTTTTCAGGAAGGTAAATGGCCTCTATAGTGGAAGAGGCTTCAGATGAGGTCCGGAGGTCTGGTCTGCTTAGACCTGAGGGTGAACTGGTCACACCTTCCAAGCTCATGTCCCATGTACCGGGGATCGTCAGCAGGGCAGGGGTGAAAGATGAGGTGACATGATCAGGTGGAGAAGGGCTAGTGGCTGGCAGTGTGGGGGACACTGCAGAAATCGAGGACATGGCAGGTAAAGGCACCAAGGAAGATGGAGAGCTGATGTCTTGCTCAGAGGAAGGGCTGGTGGGTGACGGATCCTCAGAACCTGTGTCCATGCTAGCAGTCATCTCTGAGCGTGGAGAACCCTGAGTCACAACCAAGTGTATCTGTGCCCCTGATGCTGTGGCTGATGTGTCCCAGGCTAGTGTGCCCTGGGGTGTAGTACCCAGGGGGACAGTTTCAGTGGTATTGGTTATAGGTTCAGATTCTGCCTTGACAGGGGAGGTAGAGAGCCTGGTTTTGATTTCTGTGGGGATGTCTGGTGACACTGTGGCCTGACCAGGGCCAGGGATAGATGTCCTGCTGGGGGACATGATGGTTGTCCTGGTGGCCTCAGGACTAGTACCCGTAGACACCTCAGGAGGGACGGTGATTTCCTCTGTGGCTGAGCTGATGTGCCGGGATGTGCTGGTTTCCCGTGGTTCCAGGGCCAGGGACGACGCTGACTGTATCTCAGTCTCCGTGGTTCCAGAGAGGCCAGGCATTTGTGTGGAAGCCAGGGTGTCCCCACTGAGGGAGGAGGTCTCGACTGGAGACATTCCTGTGGCTGGCTCTGAGCCATTTGGGGCGGAGGAGTGGGATTCCCATGTGGAACTGAGGGATCCCGTGTGAGTCATCGCTGTGTTTTCGGCATGGGAAATGGCCTCTGTAGCAGTAGAGTATTCGGACGTGGCCCGAGTCTCCACCACTGAGATGCTGGTCAGAACTGAGGGTGAACTGGTCACCCCTTCTGAGCTCATGCCCCACGTGCTGGGGGTCCTCATCAGGCCAGGGGTGAGAGGTGAGGTGACAGGAACCAGAGAAGGACCAGTGGCTGGCAGCGTGGGGGGCACTGCAGAAGTTGAGGTCATGGCATGAAAAGGCACCAGGGAAGATGGAGAATTGATGTCTTGCTCAGAGGAAGGGCTTGTGTGTGACTCATTCTCAGAAACTCTTTCCATGCTAGTGGTCACCTCTGAGCGTGGAGAACCCTGAGTTATTGCTGAGTGTATATGAGACCACCCGGCTGAGGCTGATGTGGACCAGGCTAGTGTGCCCTGGGAGGTAGCTCCTGGGGGAACTGTTCTGGTGGCCATGATTATATGTGCAGATTCTGCCTCAATGAGGGAGGTAGAGAGCCTGGTGTTGATTTCCATGGGGATGTCAGGGGACATTGTGGGCTGAGAAGGGACAGGGATGGATGTCCTGCTGTGGGAGATGACGTCTGTCCTGGAGGCCTTAGCACTAGAACCTGTGGACACCCCAGGGGGGACGGTGATTTCCTCCGTGGCTGAGCTGGTGTGCCGAGTGGAGTCCAATTCCCACAGTTCTGGGGCCAGGGATGATGATGACACTGTCTCCTTCTCTGTGGTTCCCAAGAGGCCAGGCATTGGTGTGGAAGCCGTGGTGTCCTGACCAATGGAGGAGGTCTCGATTGGAGATGTTCCTGTGGCTGGTTCTGATGAGGCTGGGGATGAGGAGTGGGATTCCTGGGCAGAACGGAGGGTTGCCACATGGGTGACTGCTGTGTATTCAGGAGGGTGAATGGCCTCTGTAGGGGTAGAGGCTTCAGATGTGGCCCAAGTGTCCACTAATGTGCTGGTCAGAACTGAGGGTGAACTGATCATACCTTGTGTGCTCGTACCCCACGTGCTGTGGATTGTTGGCAGGCCAGTGGTGAGAGGTGGTGAGGTGACAGGAGCAAGAGGAGAAGGCCTACTGGCTGGCAGTGTGGGGGACACTGCAGAGGCTGAGGTCATAGCATGTAAAGGCACCAGGGAAGATGGAGAGCTGATGTCCTGCTCAGAGGAAGGGCTGGTGGGTGACTCACCCTCAAAACCTCTGTCCACACTAGAGGTCACCACTGAATGTGGAAAACCCTGAGTCACAGCCAAGTGTGTCGGTGCCCCTAATGTTGTGGCTGATGTGTCCCAGGCTAGTGTGTCCTGGGATGTAGCCCCTGGGGGAATGGTTTCAGTGGCCATGGTTATAGGTTCAGATTCCGCCATGACAGGGGAGGTAGAGAGCCTGGTGTTGACTTCCGTGGGAATGTCTGATGACATTGTTGTCTGAACAGGGAAAGGGATGGATGTCCTGCTAGAAGAAATGACATCTGTCTTGAATGCCTCAGTGGTAGTCCCAGTGGACACCTCAGAGAGGATGCTGATAGGCTCTGGAGCTGAACTAGTATGCCAGGACATGACCATTTCCCATGTTTCTGGGGTCAGGGGTGACATTGACTGTGCCTCAGTCTCTGTGGTCCCAGAGAGGCCAGGCATTGGTGTGGAAGCTGTGGCATCCCCAGGGAGGGAGGAGGTCTCAATTGGAGACGTCCCTGTGCCTGGCTCTGAGCCAGCTGGGGCTGAGGAATGCGATTCCAGTGCATAACTGAGGGTCCCCACATGGGTTACTGCTGTGTTTTCGGGAAGGTGGATAGACCTTGTAGTGGTAGAGGCTTCAGGCATGGCCCATATCTCCACTGAGGTCTGACTCAGACCTGAAGGTGAACTGATCACACCTTCCGAGCTTGTGCTCCATGTGCTGGGGATCTTTAGCAGGCCAGAGGTGAGAGGTGAGGTGACAGGAACAGGAGAAAAACTCCTAGGTGGCAGCGTGGGGGACACTCCAGAGGATGAGGTCATGGCAGGTAAAGACACTAGGGAAGATGGAGAGCTGATGTCTCTCTCAGAGGAAGGGCTTACTCGTGACTCACCCTCAGAACCTGTGTCCACACTAGAGGTCACCGCTGAATGTGGAGAACCCTGAGTCACAGCCGAGTGTGTCTGTGCCCCTAATGCTGTGGCTGAAGTGTCCCAGGCTACTGTGCCCTGGGATGTAGCCCCCAGGGGAACAGTTTCAGTGGCCAAGTTTATAGGTGCAGATTCTGCCATGATGGATGAGGTAGAGAGCCTGGTGGTGATTCCTGTAGAGAAGTGTGGTGACTTCGTGGGCTGAACAAGGCCAGGGACGGATGTTTTGCTTGGGGACTTGATGGGTACCCTGGGCGCCTCAGCATTAGGACCAGTGGACACCTTGGAAGGGACAGTGATTTCCTCTGGTGTTGAGCTGGTATGCTGGGACATGATGGTTGCCCGTGGTTCTGGGGCCAGGGATGATGTTGACTGTATCTCAGTCTCTGTGGTTCCCAACAGGCCAGGCATTGTTGTGGAAGCTGTGGCATCCACATCAAAGGAGGAGGTCTCAACTGGAGATGTGCCTATGGTTGTCTCTGACCCAGCTGAGTCCGATGAGTATGATTCCCATACAGAAGTTAGGGTCCCCACGTGGGTCGCTGCTGTGTTTTCAGGAAGGCGACTGGCCTCTGTAGTGGTAGAGGCTTCAGAAATGGTCTGGATATTCACTAGTGTGCTGGTCAGAACTGAAGATGAACTGGTCACACCTTCTGAACTCATGCCCCACATGCTGTGGGTCAGCAGGCCAGGGGCGAGAGGTGAGGTGACAGGAGCAGGAGAAGGATTACTGGTTGGCAGTGTGGAGGACACTGCAGAAGACCAGGTCATGGCAGGGAAAGGCACCAGGGAAGATGGAGAGCTGATGTCCTGCTCAGAGGACAGGATGGTGGGTGATTCATCTTCAGAACCTCTGTCCACACTAGTAGTCATCTCTGAGCGTGGAGAACCCTGAGTCACAGCTGAGTGTGTCTGTGCCCCTGATGCTGTGGCTGATGTGTCCCAAGCTACTGTGTCCTGGGATATAGCCCCTGGGGGAACAGTTTCAGTGACCATTGTTATAGGTTCAGATTCCACCATGACAGGGGAGGTAGAGAGCCTGCTGTTGATTTCTGCGGGGAAGTCTGGTGACATCGTGAGTTGAACAAGGCCAGGGGTGGATGTCCTGCTGGGGAATATGATGTCTGTCCTGGAGGCCTCAGCACTAGTCCCAGTGGAGACCTCAGAAGAAATGCTGATGTCCTCTGAGGCTGAGCTGGTATAGGGGGATGTGCCAGTTTCCCATGGTTCTGGAACCTTGGACGACTTTGACTGTGTCTCAGTCTCCGTGGTTCCAGAGAAGCCAGGCATTGGTGTGACAGCCACTGTGGTCCCACCAGTGGGGGAGGTCTCAATCGGAGATGTGCCAGTGGCTGTCTCTGAGACAGCTGGGGCTGAGGAGTGGGCTTCCCATGCAGTACTGAGGGTCCCCATGTGGGTCACTGCTGTGGTTTTGGGAGGGTGAATGGCCTCTGTAGTGGAGGAGGCTTCAGATGTGGCCTGGATCTCCACTGAGATGCTGCTCGGTCCTGAGTTTGAACTGGTCACGCTTTCCGAGCTCATGCCCCATGTCCTCAAGAGGCTGAGGGTGAGAGGTGAGGTGACAGAAGCAGGAGGAGAAGGGCTAGTGGCTGGCAATGTGGGGGACACTGCAGAGGCCGAGGTCATGGCATGGAAAGGCTCCAGGGAAGATGGAGACCTGCTGTCCTGCTCAGTGGAAGGGCTTCTGCGTGACATATCCTCAGAAACCCTGTCCACGCTAGTAGTCCCATCTGAGTGTGGAGAACTCTGGGTCACAACTGAGTACATCTCTGCCCACGAAGCCGTGGCTGATGAGTCCCAGGCTATACTGCCTTGGGATGTAGTCGGTCGGGGAACTGTTTTGGTGGCGATGGATATGGGTGAGGATTCTGCGATGACAGGTGAGATAGAGAGCCTGTTGTTGATACCCGTGGGGATGTCTGGTGACAACGTTGGCCGACCAGGTCCAGGGATGGATGTCCTGCTAGGGGAGATGACAGCTGTCCTAGAGGCCTCAGCACTATTACCAGTGGACAGCTCAGAAAGGACGGTGATTTCCTCTGGGGCTGAGCTGGTATGGGGGGATGTTCCAGTTTCCCGTGGTTCTGGGGCCTGGGACGACATTGACTGTGCCTTTACCTCCGTGGTTGCAGAGAGGTCAGGCACTGGAGTGGAAGCCTTGATGTCTCCATCGAGGGAGGAGGTCTTGACTAGAGATGTGCCTGTGGCTGATTCTGAGCCAGCTGGGGCCGAGGAGTGGGATTCCCTTGAGGTACCGAGGGTCCCCACCTGGGACACTGCTGTGTTTTCAGAAGGGGGCATTGTATTTGTAGTGGTAGAGGCTTCAGGCGTGGCCCATGTCTCCACTGAGGTCTGACTCAGGCCTGAGGGTGAACTGTTCACACCTTCCGAGCTCGTACCCCATGTGATGTGGGTCCACGGCAGGCCAGTGGTGAGAGGTGAGGTGACAGAGTTAGAAGGAAAAGGACTACTGGCTGGCAGTGTGGGGGACACTGCAGAGGTCAAGGACATAACTTGTAAAGAAGGCAGCAGGGAAGATGGAGAGCTGATGTCCTGCTCAGAGGAAGGGCTGGCAGGTGACTCATCTTCAGAAACTCTGTCGCCGCTAGTGGTCATCTCCGAGCGTGGAGAACCTTGAGTCACGGCTGAGTGTGTCTGTGCCCCCGATGCTGTGTCTGATGTGTCCCAGGCTAGTGTGCCTTGGGATGTAGTCCCTGGGGGAACGGTTTCCGTGGCCATGGTTATAGGTTCAGATTCTGCCTTGACAGGGGAGGTAGAGAGCGTGGTGTTGATTTCTGTGAGGATGTCTGGTGACATTGTGAGCTGAACAGGGCCAGGGGTGGATGTCTGGCTAGAGAACATGACGTCTGTCCTGGAGGCCCCAGCACTAGACTCAGTGGAGACCTTGGAAGAGATGCTCATGTCCTCTGTGGCTGAGATAGTATGGGGGAATGTGCCAGTTTCCTGTGGTTCTGGGGCCATGGACGACTGTGACTGTGTCTCAGGCTCCGTGGTTCCAGAGAGGCCAGGCGTTGGTGTGGAAGCTGTGGCATCCCCATCGGGGGAGGAGGTCTTGATCGGAGACGTTCTTGTGGCTATCTCTGAGCCAGCTGGGGCCGAGGAGCGGGATTCCCATGTGGAACTGAGGGTCCCCTTGTGGGTCACTGCTGTGTTTCCAGAAGGGTGAATAGCTTCCGCAGTGGTAGAGACTTCAGATGGGGTCCATACATCGACTGAGGTTTGACTGAGACCTGAGGGTGAACTAGTTACACCTTCTGAGCTCGTACCCCATGTGATGTGGGTCCTCGGCAGGCCAGCGGTGAGAGGTGAGGTGACAGAGTCAGAAGGAAAAGGACTACTGGCTGGGAGAGCGGAGGACACTGCAGAGGACGAGGTCATGGCATGTAAAGGCACCAAGGAAGATGGAGAGCTGACGTCCTGCTCAGAAGAAGGGCTTGTGAGTGACACACCCTCAGATCGCCTGTCCATGCTAGTGGTCACGTCTGAAGGTGGAGAACCCTGAGTCACAGCCGAGAGCGTATGAGGCTCCAAGGCTGTCACTAATGTGCCCCAGGCTAGCATGCCCTGGGATATAGCTTCCGGGGGAATGGTTTCAGTGGCCATGGCTATAGGTGAAGATTCTGCCATGACTGGTGAGGTAGAGAGCCTGGTGTTGATTCCCATGGGGATGCCTGGTGACACTGTGGCCCGAGTAGGGACAGGGATGGAAGTTCCACTCAGGGAGATGAACACTGTCCTGGAGACTTCAGACCTAGTACCAGTGGACACTTTGGAAGGGACGGTAATTTCCTCTGTAGCTGAGGTGGTGTGCTGGGATGTGACGGTTTCCTGTGGTTGCGGGGCCAGGGAGGACTTTGACTGTGTCTCAGTCTCCGTGGTTCCAGAGAAGCCAGGCATTGGTGTGACAGCCACTGTGGTCCCACCAGTGGGGGAGGTCTCAATCGGAGATGTGCCAGTGGCTGTCTCTGAGACAGCTGGGGCTGAGGAGTGGGCTTCCCATGCAGTACTGAGGGTCCCCATGTGGGTCACTGCTGTGGTTTTGGGAGGGTGAATGGCCTCTGTAGTGGAGGAGGCTTCAGATGTGGCCTGGATCTCCACTGAGATGCTGCTCGGTCCTGAGTTTGAACTGGTCACGCTTTCCGAGCTCATGCCCCATGTCCTCAAGAGGCTGAGGGTGAGAGGTGAGGTGACAGAAGCAGGAGGAGAAGGGCTAGTGGCTGGCAATGTGGGGGACACTGCAGAGGCCGAGGTCATGGCATGGAAAGGCTCCAGGGAAGATGGAGACCTGCTGTCCTGCTCAGTGGAAGGGCTTCTGCGTGACATATCCTCAGAAACCCTGTCCACGCTAGTAGTCCCATCTGAGTGTGGAGAACTCTGGGTCACAACTGAGTGCATCTCTGCCCACGAAGCCATGGCTGATGAGTCCCAGGCTATACTGCCTTGGGATGTAGTCGGTCGGGGAACTGTTTTGGTGGCGATGGATATGGGTGAGGATTCTGCGATGACAGGTGAGATAGAGAGCCTGTTGTTGATACCCGTGGGGATGTCTGGTGACAACGTTGGCCGACCAGGTCCAGGGATGGATGTCCTGCTAGGGGAGATGACAGCTGTCCTAGAGGCCTCAGCACTATTACCAGTGGACAGCTCAGAAAGGACGGTGATTTCCTCTGGGGCTGAGCTGGTATGGGGGGATGTTCCAGTTTCCCGTGGTTCTGGGGCCTGGGACGACATTGACTGTGCCTTTACCTCCGTGGTTGCAGAGAGGTCAGGCACTGGAGTGGAAGCCTTGATGTCCCCAGCGAGGGAGGAGGTCTTGACTAGAGATGTGCCTGTGGCTGATTCTGAGCCAGCTGGGGCCGAGGAGTGGGATTCCCTTGAGGTACCGAGGGTCCCCACCTGGGACACTGCTGTGTTTTCAGAAGGGGGCATTGTATTTGTAGTGGTAGAGGCTTCAGGCGTGGCCCATGTCTCCACTGAGGTCTGACTCAGGCCTGAGGGTGAACTGTTCACACCTTCCGAGCTCGTACCCCATGTGATGTGGGTCCACGGCAGGCCAGTGGTGAGAGGTGAGGTGACAGAGTCAGAAGGAAAAGGACTACTGGCTGGCAGTGTGGGGGACACTGCAGAAGTCAAGGACATAACTTGTAAAGAAGGCAGCAGGGAAGATGGAGAGCTGATGTCCTGCTCAGAGGAAGGGCTGGCAGGTGACTCATCTTCAGAAACTCTGTCGCCGCTAGTGGTCATCTCCGAGCGTGGAGAACCTTGAGTCACGGCTGAGTGTGTCTGTGCCCCCGATGCTGTGTCTGATGTGTCCCAGGCTAGTGTGCCTTGGGATGTAGTCCCTGGGGGAACGGTTTCCGTGGCCATGGTTATAGGTTCAGATTCTGCCTTGACAGGGGAGGTAGAGAGCGTGGTGTTGATTTCTGTGAGGATGTCTGGTGACATTGTGAGCTGAACAGGGCCAGGGGTGGATGTCTGGCTAGAGAACATGACGTCTGTCCTGGAGGCCCCAGCACTAGACTCAGTGGAGACCTTGGAAGAGATGCTCATGTCCTCTGTGGCTGAGATAGTATGGGGGAATGTGCCAGTTTCCTGTGGTTCTGGGGCCATGGACGACTGTGACTGTGTCTCAGGCTCCGTGGTTCCAGAGAGGCCAGGCGTTGGTGTGGAAGCTGTGGCATCCCCATCGGGGGAGGAGGTCTTGATCGGAGACGTTCTTGTGGCTATCTCTGAGCCAGCTGGGGCCGAGGAGCGGGATTCCCATGTGGAACTGAGGGTCCCCTTGTGGGTCACTGCTGTGTTTCCAGAAGGGTGAATAGCTTCCGCAGTGGTAGAGACTTCAGATGGGGTCCATACATCGACTGAGGTTTGACTGAGACCTGAGGGTGAACTAGTTACACCTTCTGAGCTCGTACCCCATGTGATGTGGGTCCTCGGCAGGCCAGCGGTGAGAGGTGAGGTGACAGAGTCAGAAGGAAAAGGACTACTGGCTGGGAGAGCGGAGGACACTGCAGAGGACGAGGTCATGGCATGTAAAGGCACCAAGGAAGATGGAGAGCTGACGTCCTGCTCAGAAGAAGGGCTTGTGAGTGACACACCCTCAGATCGCCTGTCCATGCTAGTGGTCACGTCTGAAGGTGGAGAACCCTGAGTCACAGCCGAGAGCGTATGAGGCTCCAAGGCTGTCACTAATGTGCCCCAGGCTAGCATGCCCTGGGATATAGCTTCCGGGGGAATGGTTTCAGTGGCCATGGCTATAGGTGAAGATTCTGCCATGACTGGTGAGGTAGAGAGCCTGGTGTTGATTCCCATGGGGATGCCTGGTGACACTGTGGCCCGAGTAGGGACAGGGATGGAAGTTCCACTCAGGGAGATGAACACTGTCCTGGAGACTTCAGACCTAGTACCAGTGGACACTTTGGAAGGGACGGTAATTTCCTCTGTAGCTGAGGTGGTGTGCTGGGATGTGACGGTTTCCTGTGGTTGCGGGGCCAGGGAGGACTTTGACTGTGTCTCAGTCTCCGTGGTTCCAGAGAAGCCAGGCATTGGTGTGACAGCCACTGTGGTCCCACCAGTGGGGGAGGTCTCAATCGGAGATGTGCCAGTGGCTGTCTCTGAGACAGCTGGGGCTGAGGAGTGGGCTTCCCATGCAGTACTGAGGGTCCCCATGTGGGTCACTGCTGTGGTTTTGGGAGGGTGAATGGCCTCTGTAGTGGAGGAGGCTTCAGATGTGGCCTGGATCTCCACTGAGATGCTGCTCGGTCCTGAGTTTGAACTGGTCACGCTTTCCGAGCTCATGCCCCATGTCCTCAAGAGGCTGAGGGTGAGAGGTGAGGTGACAGAAGCAGGAGGAGAAGGGCTAGTGGCTGGCAATGTGGGGGACACTGCAGAGGCCGAGGTCATGGCATGGAAAGGCTCCAGGGAAGATGGAGACCTGCTGTCCTGCTCAGTGGAAGGGCTTCTGCGTGACATATCCTCAGAAACCCTGTCCACGCTAGTAGTCCCATCTGAGTGTGGAGAACTCTGGGTCACAACTGAGTGCATCTCTGCCCACGAAGCCGTGGCTGATGAGTCCCAGGCTATACTGCCTTGGGATGTAGTCGGTCGGGGAACTGTTTTGGTGGCGATGGATATGGGTGAGGATTCTGCGATGACAGGTGAGATAGAGAGCCTGTTGTTGATACCCGTGGGGATGTCTGGTGACAACGTTGGCCGACCAGGTCCAGGGATGGATGTCCTGCTAGGGGAGATGACAGCTGTCCTAGAGGCCTCAGCACTATTACCAGTGGACAGCTCAGAAAGGACGGTGATTTCCTCTGGGGCTGAGCTGGTATGGGGGGATGTTCCAGTTTCCCGTGGTTCTGGGGCCTGGGACGACATTGACTGTGCCTTTACCTCCGTGGTTGCAGAGAGGTCAGGCACTGGAGTGGAAGCCTTGATGTCCCCAGCGAGGGAGGAGGTCTTGACTAGAGATGTGCCTGTGGCTGATTCTGAGCCAGCTGGGGCCGAGGAGTGGGATTCCCTTGAGGTACCGAGGGTCCCCACCTGGGACACTGCTGTGTTTTCAGAAGGGGGCATTGTATTTGTAGTGGTAGAGGCTTCAGGCGTGGCCCATGTCTCCACTGAGGTCTGACTCAGGCCTGAGGGTGAACTGTTCACACCTTCCGAGCTCGTACCCCATGTGATGTGGGTCCACGGCAGGCCAGTGGTGAGAGGTGAGGTGACAGAGTCAGAAGGAAAAGGACTACTGGCTGGCAGTGTGGGGGACACTGCAGAAGTCAAGGACATAACTTGTAAAGAAGGCAGCAGGGAAGATGGAGAGCTGATGTCCTGCTCAGAGGAAGGGCTGGCAGGTGACTCATCTTCAGAAACTCTGTCGCCGCTAGTGGTCATCTCCGAGCGTGGAGAACCTTGAGTCACGGCTGAGTGTGTCTGTGCCCCCGATGCTGTGTCTGATGTGTCCCAGGCTAGTGTGCCTTGGGATGTAGTCCCTGGGGGAACGGTTTCCGTGGCCATGGTTATAGGTTCAGATTCTGCCTTGACAGGGGAGGTAGAGAGCGTGGTGTTGATTTCTGTGAGGATGTCTGGTGACATTGTGAGCTGAACAGGGCCAGGGGTGGATGTCTGGCTAGAGAACATGACGTCTGTCCTGGAGGCCCCAGCACTAGACTCAGTGGAGACCTTGGAAGAGATGCTCATGTCCTCTGTGGCTGAGATAGTATGGGGGAATGTGCCAGTTTCCTGTGGTTCTGGGGCCATGGACGACTGTGACTGTGTCTCAGGCTCCGTGGTTCCAGAGAGGCCAGGCGTTGGTGTGGAAGCTGTGGCATCCCCATCGGGGGAGGAGGTCTTGATCGGAGACGTTCTTGTGGCTATCTCTGAGCCAGCTGGGGCCGAGGAGCGGGATTCCCATGTGGAACTGAGGGTCCCCTTGTGGGTCACTGCTGTGTTTCCAGAAGGGTGAATAGCTTCCGCAGTGGTAGAGACTTCAGATGGGGTCCATACATCGACTGAGGTTTGACTGAGACCTGAGGGTGAACTAGTTACACCTTCTGAGCTCGTACCCCATGTGATGTGGGTCCTCGGCAGGCCAGCGGTGAGAGGTGAGGTGACAGAGTCAGAAGGAAAAGGACTACTGGCTGGGAGAGCGGAGGACACTGCAGAGGACGAGGTCATGGCATGTAAAGGCACCAAGGAAGATGGAGAGCTGACGTCCTGCTCAGAAGAAGGGCTTGTGAGTGACACACCCTCAGATCGCCTGTCCATGCTAGTGGTCACGTCTGAAGGTGGAGAACCCTGAGTCACAGCCGAGAGCGTATGAGGCTCCAAGGCTGTCACTAATGTGCCCCAGGCTAGCATGCCCTGGGATATAGCTTCCGGGGGAATGGTTTCAGTGGCCATGGCTATAGGTGAAGATTCTGCCATGACTGGTGAGGTAGAGAGCCTGGTGTTGATTCCCATGGGGATGCCTGGTGACACTGTGGCCCGAGTAGGGACAGGGATGGAAGTTCCACTCAGGGAGATGAACACTGTCCTGGAGACTTCAGACCTAGTACCAGTGGACACTTTGGAAGGGACGGTAATTTCCTCTGTAGCTGAGGTGGTGTGCTGGGATGTGACGGTTTCCTGTGGTTGCGGGGCCAGGGAGGACTTTGACTGTGTCTCAGTCTCCGTGGTTCCAGAGAAGCCAGGCATTGGTGTGACAGCCACTGTGGTCCCACCAGTGGGGGAGGTCTCAATCGGAGATGTGCCAGTGGCTGTCTCTGAGACAGCTGGGGCTGAGGAGTGGGCTTCCCATGCAGTACTGAGGGTCCCCATGTGGGTCACTGCTGTGGTTTTGGGAGGGTGAATGGCCTCTGTAGTGGAGGAGGCTTCAGATGTGGCCTGGATCTCCACTGAGATGCTGCTCGGTCCTGAGTTTGAACTGGTCACGCTTTCCGAGCTCATGCCCCATGTCCTCAAGAGGCTGAGGGTGAGAGGTGAGGTGACAGAAGCAGGAGGAGAAGGGCTAGTGGCTGGCAATGTGGGGGACACTGCAGAGGCCGAGGTCATGGCATGGAAAGGCTCCAGGGAAGATGGAGACCTGCTGTCCTGCTCAGTGGAAGGGCTTCTGCGTGACATATCCTCAGAAACCCTGTCCACGCTAGTAGTCCCATCTGAGTGTGGAGAACTCTGGGTCACAACTGAGTGCATCTCTGCCCACGAAGCCGTGGCTGATGAGTCCCAGGCTATACTGCCTTGGGATGTAGTCGGTCGGGGAACTGTTTTGGTGGCGATGGATATGGGTGAGGATTCTGCGATGACAGGTGAGATAGAGAGCCTGTTGTTGATACCCGTGGGGATGTCTGGTGACAACGTTGGCCGACCAGGTCCAGGGATGGATGTCCTGCTAGGGGAGATGACAGCTGTCCTAGAGGCCTCAGCACTATTACCAGTGGACAGCTCAGAAAGGACGGTGATTTCCTCTGGGGCTGAGCTGGTATGGGGGGATGTTCCAGTTTCCCGTGGTTCTGGGGCCTGGGACGACATTGACTGTGCCTTTACCTCCGTGGTTGCAGAGAGGTCAGGCACTGGAGTGGAAGCCTTGATGTCCCCAGCGAGGGAGGAGGTCTTGACTAGAGATGTGCCTGTGGCTGATTCTGAGCCAGCTGGGGCCGAGGAGTGGGATTCCCTTGAGGTACCGAGGGTCCCCACCTGGGACACTGCTGTGTTTTCAGAAGGGGGCATTGTATTTGTAGTGGTAGAGGCTTCAGGCGTGGCCCATGTCTCCACTGAGGTCTGACTCAGGCCTGAGGGTGAACTGTTCACACCTTCCGAGCTCGTACCCCATGTGATGTGGGTCCACGGCAGGCCAGTGGTGAGAGGTGAGGTGACAGAGTCAGAAGGAAAAGGACTACTGGCTGGCAGTGTGGGGGACACTGCAGAAGTCAAGGACATAACTTGTAAAGAAGGCAGCAGGGAAGATGGAGAGCTGATGTCCTGCTCAGAGGAAGGGCTGGCAGGTGACTCATCTTCAGAAACTCTGTCGCCGCTAGTGGTCATCTCCGAGCGTGGAGAACCTTGAGTCACGGCTGAGTGTGTCTGTGCCCCCGATGCTGTGTCTGATGTGTCCCAGGCTAGTGTGCCTTGGGATGTAGTCCCTGGGGGAACGGTTTCCGTGGCCATGGTTATAGGTTCAGATTCTGCCTTGACAGGGGAGGTAGAGAGCGTGGTGTTGATTTCTGTGAGGATGTCTGGTGACATTGTGAGCTGAACAGGGCCAGGGGTGGATGTCTGGCTAGAGAACATGACGTCTGTCCTGGAGGCCCCAGCACTAGACTCAGTGGAGACCTTGGAAGAGATGCTCATGTCCTCTGTGGCTGAGATAGTATGGGGGAATGTGCCAGTTTCCTGTGGTTCTGGGGCCATGGACGACTGTGACTGTGTCTCAGGCTCCGTGGTTCCAGAGAGGCCAGGCGTTGGTGTGGAAGCTGTGGCATCCCCATCGGGGGAGGAGGTCTTGATCGGAGACGTTCTTGTGGCTATCTCTGAGCCAGCTGGGGCCGAGGAGCGGGATTCCCATGTGGAACTGAGGGTCCCCTTGTGGGTCACTGCTGTGTTTCCAGAAGGGTGAATAGCTTCCGCAGTGGTAGAGACTTCAGATGGGGTCCATACATCGACTGAGGTTTGACTGAGACCTGAGGGTGAACTAGTTACACCTTCTGAGCTCGTACCCCATGTGATGTGGGTCCTCGGCAGGCCAGCGGTGAGAGGTGAGGTGACAGAGTCAGAAGGAAAAGGACTACTGGCTGGGAGAGCGGAGGACACTGCAGAGGACGAGGTCATGGCATGTAAAGGCACCAAGGAAGATGGAGAGCTGACGTCCTGCTCAGAAGAAGGGCTTGTGAGTGACACACCCTCAGATCGCCTGTCCATGCTAGTGGTCACGTCTGAAGGTGGAGAACCCTGAGTCACAGCCGAGAGCGTATGAGGCTCCAAGGCTGTCACTAATGTGCCCCAGGCTAGCATGCCCTGGGATATAGCTTCCGGGGGAATGGTTTCAGTGGCCATGGCTATAGGTGAAGATTCTGCCATGACTGGTGAGGTAGAGAGCCTGGTGTTGATTCCCATGGGGATGCCTGGTGACACTGTGGCCCGAGTAGGGACAGGGATGGAAGTTCCACTCAGGGAGATGAACACTGTCCTGGAGATCTCAGACATAGTACCAGTGGACACTTTGGAAGGGACGGTAATTTCCTCTGTAGCTGAGGTGGTGTGCTGGGATGTGATGGTTTCCTGTGGTTGCGGGGCCAGGGAGGACTTTGGCTGTGTCTCAGTCTCCGTGGTTCCAGAGAAGCCAGGCATTGGTGTGACAGCGATTGTGGTCCCACCAGTGGGGGAGGTCTCAATCGGAGATGTGCCAGTGGCTGTCTCTGAGACAGCTGGGGCTGAGGAGTGGGCTTCCCATGCAGTACTGAGGGTCCCCATGTGGGTCACTGCTGTGTTTTCAGAAGTGTGAATAGCTTCTGTAGTGGTAGAGACTTCAGATGGGGCCCATACATCGAGTGAGGTCTGACTCAGACCTGAGGGTGAACTGTTCACACCTTCCGAGCTCGTACCCCATGTGATGTGGGTCCTCGGCTGGCCAGTGGTGAGAGGTGCGGTGACAGAGTCTGAAGGAAAAAAACTACTGGCTGGCAGTGTGGGGGATACTGCAGAAGTCAAGGACATAACTTGTAAAGAAGGCACCAGGGAAGATGGAGAGCTGATGTCCTGCTCAGAGTAAGAGCTGGCAGGTGACTCTTCTTCAGGACCTCTGTCCCCGCTAGTGGTCATCTCTGGTCGTGGAGAACCCTGAGTCATGGCTGAGTGTGTCTGTGCCCCTGATGCTGTGGCTGATGTATCCCAGACTAGTGTTCCTTGCGGTATAGTCTCTAAGGGAATGTTTATAGTGTCCATGGTTATAGGTTCAGATTCTGTCATGACGGGGGAAAGAGAGAGCCTGGTGTTGAATTCTGTGGGGAAGTCTGGTGACATTGTGCGCTGAACAGGGCCCGGGGTGGATGCCCTGCTAAAGAACATGACGTCTGTCCTGATGGCCTCAGTATTAGTACCAGTGGACACCTTGGAAGGGACAGTGATTTCCTCCGTGGCTGAGCTGGTGTGCCGGAACGTGTTGGTTTCCCATGGGTCCGGGGCCAGGGACATCTTTGATGGTGTCTCAGTCTCCGTGGTTCCAGAGAGGCCCGACCCTTTTGTGGAAGCCATGGCATCCCCACCAATGGAGGAGGTCTTGACTTGAGATGTGCCCGTGGCTGGCTGTAAGCCTGCTGGGGCCAAGCGGTTAGATTCCCATGTAGAACTGAGGGTCCCTACGTAGGGCACTGCTGTGTTTTGGGGAAGGTGAGTGGCCTCTGTATCAGTAGAGTCTTCAGATGAGGCCTGAATGTCTACTGAGGTTTTACTCAGACCTGAGGGTGAACTGATCACACCTTCCAAGCTTGTGTCCCAAGTGCTGTGGGTTCTCAGCAGGCCATGGGTGAGAGGTGATGTGACAGGTGCAAGAGAAGGAGGATTACTAGTTGGCAGTGTGGGGGACACTGTAGAGGATGAGGTCATGGAAGATAAAGGCACCAGGGAAGATGGAGAGCTGATGTCCTGCTCAGAGGAAGGGCTTGGGTGTGACATGTCCTCTGAATGTCTGTCCATGCTAGTGGTCGTCTCTGAGTATCTAGAACCCTGAGTCGCAGCCGAGTGCATCTCTGCCCTTGATGCTATGGTTGAGGTACCCAAGGCTAGTGTGCCCTCAGATGTAGTCCTAGTAGTACCATTCTGTTCACTCATGGTTAGTTTTTCACCATTTGTCACAACTTTCATTATACGGCCCCTGGTGGTATCTGATGACCTCATGGACTGAGGAAGTGTTGGGGTAGATATTTTGTCATTGGTGTATTTCTCTGTTCTTCTCTCTTCATTTGTAGGAGTGTAACCTAGCGAAGGGGCTAAACCTGTTTCCCTTGTAAAGAATGGTATGTATGAGGTAGTTGGTCTGATCGTGTTCATTACATTGAATTTTTGAGTTGTGTCCCCTTGAGGAGTGGAGGTAGTGGTTGTGGCTGGTGACACAGGTTTCCCAGTAGTCCAGTCATGTGTGGGCAGAGAATCAGGCAGTGAAACGGATAGGAGGATATTGGGGTCAGTGTTTGTATTTGGATGGTCAGTGAAAGCCATTGAATCAGGCAGAACTTCCGTATTTCTTTTACTGGTAGTCCAACTTGTGTCTACAATGTCAGGAAGTGAGGTGTTCATCTTCTCGATACCAGAAGTTGAAATGGGCATAGATGCAGTTGTGTCTGAAGGAATCAATGTTCTCATATTTGTGGACCTCATATCCTCAGCTGAAGCATAAGAAGATGGGCTGGCTGGGCTGGTTCCAGTAACAGTCATAATGCCATGGGGAGTAGATAAAGAGCCTGATTCCGTGCTTGATGCTAAGGATGAAGTTGTGCCCATTGCAGAAGTTGTTTTGGGAGAACCTGTGACTTTCAAAATTGAAGTTATGTCTTTCATAGCCCAGGAGCCTGATGTTGGGGCAGAAGCAGTTGTGGATGACCAGGTGGAAGGATGCTCCATGGCAGATGTGCTGGTCTCTGTAGCCAGGGTGCTGTCCATGGTGCTCTCTCTCCTCTCTGGGTTGGACGTGGTAGTCAGGACTGGGTTGGTTCCCATAGTGGTGATAGTGGTGATGACACGTGGAGGGGGGGCTGTGGTCGTACTCATCATGCTTGCTTCTGCAGGAAATGAGGTCTGTGACAGTTGCTCAGTCATAGAGGCAGCCTCACTAGTCGTTACACTTGTGACGGCCACCAGCGTCTTAGACCCCATTGAAGGAAATACACCAGATGGTGAAGAGTTCATTTTTCCTCCTGAAGCATCATTGGTAGGGCTGGTGATGGCTTGGCTTTTAAAGGTCAGAGTTGCCGATGTGGTTTGTTCTCTGGAGGTGAGATGCAATGTGTCTGTGGCTTCTAGAGATGCACCATGAATCAGATCACTCCCAGTTGTCTTGTCTGACCGTGTGAGAGCAGATGAATAAGCCGCACCCACAGATACACTTGTTTGTTGTTCAGCTGTTCCAGTAGCCACTGCTGAGGAGGAAAGTGTCCTCCCTGTAGAACTGACTTTGGGCAAACCAGTGACATGTGACTGGACAGCTGTGTCTGTGACAGTCCATGGAGAGGTCCCTGGTGCTTGAGTGCTGCCTGTGGCCCTGGACTTCCTCTCTGGGCTAGTCATTATAGTTGAAACTGACCTTGCTCCCCTGGGGCTGGAGGTTATGATCACCACAGGGAGAGCCCCACCCTTGCTTGTTAGTTCTGTCGGATATGATGTCACAGAAGGGACCCCAGGTGGAGATGCCATTTCAGTGGTCTCCAGTCCAGTGATGGACTCAGAATTGGGCCCCACCAAAGGGGAAGTAGCAGATATAGAGGAACCAGTTGTCTCTTTTGCCATACTGGTGAGGCTGATAGTGGCTGAGCCTTCTGACCTGTCAGAAGTCCAAGGTCCTGTTGGAGGAATGTGGGTTGTGAGGGTGGTGGTAGCTGTGTCTGGCTTCACAGGGGAGGCACTTGACATTGGGTCACTCCCAGGTATCTGCTTTGGCCACGGGCCAGATGAATAAGCCTTTCCCACAGATCCACCTGTCTGTCGTTCAACTGCCATTGCCTTTGTACTGAAGGCCGTGGAAGGAATGACCACGGTGCTGACCCACGGCATGGTTTTAAGTTCAGATTTATCTGCCACTGAGCCTGTGGCTACCTTGGAGATAACTGAACTTGTTGCAGAGTCTTGAAGACCAGTGAAAGATGTGCTCAAGGGGAAATGAGTGCCCACTGCAGTCCCCTCGGTGGAGCCAAACCGTGTGGACAAGTCCATTTCAGTTGTCTTTGAAGTCAAGCCTGAGCTGACTTGCTGAACCTTCCCTGTGGCACCTACAGAAGTTGATTCTGGGTGGAAAGAGGACATTTTTCCTCTTGACTGGCTTGTCTCTTCTGGTGTCCCAGAATAAGTACTAGCCCAGGCCTCAGCTGGATGTGTGGAGTGTGAGATGTTATTTGTAACTACTGCCATTTCTGTGGATGATTCTGCTGTCATCGTGTTTCCTGTGGGCAAGGGAAGGAGTTTGGTGCTGACACTCCCTGTGTTCAGGGACTGAAGGGTGGCCAGTCCCACTGTGGTATCCACAGGAGCAGTCTCTTTTGGAGTCTCCCTAAGAGAAGTTCCCACGGTGATCCTGGTCTTGTGGCTGCTGCTGGGCTCCTTGGAGCTTGGATTTAGGATATCTTCAGATGTTCCTGGGCTTCTTGTGGGCAGGCCTGTGACTGAAACAGCTCTTCAGTTAGGAAGTTTGCAAGGAGGTAAAAATGGGGCTCTTCTGATTTTGATTCTCCTTCCTCTCTCCTTACAAATCTGCACATAATATGTTCCTCTAGATGGCAGGAATCATATTGTCCAACCCTGTGCCTAATGTTGGGTACATGAGCTTGGTCTACTGGCTCTCAGAGCTCCCTCTGGCATCTTAGGTTTTTATATCAGTGTGGCCTCCATGCAGATCTATATACCACATCTCATGTCTTAGTGGAGGGTAAAGATTCTACACAGGAATAGAGAAAAACTCTCCCAACTTTTGGTGGATAAAAACTCTCCCTCTCCATTTTTCCACCTTGGTCCAGCCTTCTCAATCAATCTCTTTTAGTCTAATATCTGTCTTTATCCCCTAGACCTCAAAACTGTGATTCTAATGAAAATTTCTGTGGCTTGGTTTTTAACAGGTTAAGGGAAGAGGTAGATTAAGGCACCTTACTTCCTATATATTTTCTTATTCTTTCACTTCTAATTAGGTGAAATGAAGAACCTTTCCACCTTCCAGCATAGAAAGACACGTCAAAGTATTGCTTTCAGGAATCAGGACAGCTGTATTCATCCACCTAGCACCTTAAATGGACACCTCCTCTCACCTGCAGAACATTGTAACAGTGGACAGCGTTATAATCATTTTGTAATTATGAATTGTCCCATAGAATAAACCAATGGCATCTCAGGTCTACCTTTCCCTGTTCTTGGCAATCCCTGACCTTAGTGATGGTATCTGAATTAGGAAGGCCCTTCACAATTGGTCAGCTGTTTTGTAGAGACATTATATCTGTTCCTAAAGCTGAAATTATTGGCTCTTGAACATATAAATTACTAAGGAGAAGTAAGTCATTAGAAGTCAATAAATCTCCACTTAAAATATTACCAATAGCCTCTGGGTACAACAGCAGAAAGTTTTGATTATGTACCAGAACCTGGGACTCAGGAAATCAATTATTTTAGTCCAAAGACCAATCTTAAGCATAATGTACACAGAGGATCATACATACCCAGGCTGCCTACAGTCACCAGAGACATGGGGTCACCCGTTGACCACGTGGTGCCTCCATACATCCCCTCACTCAGCTCCCCAGTGGTGGTTGTCACAGGCTCCTGAGGGCCTGAAGGAAAAGAGGATTGACACGTCAGCCTAGCTTTCCTTCAAGATAGGAACACACAAGAAATGCTCTCACTAGGCACTGACTCAGCATGTCCTCATCTGTCTCTGAGAAGGCACATGGTGAGGACTGACTCTCTTGGCACGAAATCAAACTGATAAGGTGTCTTACATCATAATTATAGAAGAGTTTCCTGTTGATGGTGGGACTGCTGAATTGATTGGCCTCAAGCAAAAGCATTTGGCAGTAGTCTGTCTCTAGCACCTATGTGAATGCACCATTGGTAGATTTTTCTCTCCCATGTTTTAGACTCTCCATAAGTAAAATAAGGATTATATCATAAATTATTATATCAGATTAGCAAACATATGCAAATAATATGTCTTGGTTATGCACTTTCTTATTTCCCTTTATCATTCTTTTATAACTATCATCATGCAGACTTCACATCTGGGGAGGGTAAAGGTAGGCTCAGACTGGAAGGAACTGAATTTGGACTCAAGGATGCTAAAAGCGTCACTAGTTACATAGAGAAAGTAGAATGATCCTACTAGATATGTGTAACCAGATGGACATTCTCAGCAGGAATCCTCTCTTTACCTTTTTGAATAGTATCCACCAAATCTCAGAATGCCCAGTGCAAGAGAAGTCAGGAACTAGGTTCTTACTTGTAAATGGGATACAGGTATTAACACATGGAGCTGAGCTGGGCTCTACATCAGAGGAGCTCTCCTCAGTGGCTAGAGTCACAACTGCACCATATGTGGTGGCCTTTGGTGGCCTGGCCACAGAGATCACCTTAAGGGTCCTGTATTCTCCCACAGTAATGCTCAGGCACCAAGGATATTCTGGGGAGCCAGTGCCTGGGAAAACTGTGGTTTTCTGGAATTGAATGTTCGTGAATAATGTAGACAGTGTCAGTCCAGAGGCAAGTGAAGGAGAATTAGGGGTTCTGGATTTCTCTGCCTTGGAAGAAACATAAGAAGCTGAAGTTGAGCTTAGAATAAGTACCAGAGGGGACATGGATTTGGTCTTTTCTCCAGATCCTCCAAGACCTCCAAAAAAGAAGGTCTTGTCTATGATGGAGCCTCTAGCCCTCTGCTCATAGGAGTAGTCATCTCTGAGAGTGAAAAACTGACTCTCAGCAGAGGGGTTCCTTCCCAGGAGGCTGTGGTCATGGTGTCCAGAGTAAGAGTGCTCTTTGCTGCAGTCCTAGATGGGCTTGTTGGTGTGTTGAAGGTCATGTGTAAAGAATCAGCCATGTGAGGCAAGACAACGGTTGATGTTGGTTCTTCTGGGGATGCCAGTGTCACCTACTGACTGAGTAAAGCCTGGGATAGGTACAGTTTACTGGGAAGCAAACTCAAGTCCCAGTGATTTCAGTAGTAGCATCACTGAACATTTGGGAAAAGATCATGCTTTTGTGTCTGTGGCTGTGCTAGAATCCTGAGAAATACCAGTGTCCCTCAGTCCAAGAGTCTGTGAGGAACCAGATTCTTCCCCAGTCCTTGCAGTTTTAGGAAGAATGGAGGCTGAAGTCTAAAGGTTGGTTGCCTCTGGAATGAAGGCTGTAACCATTGGTGGCGTGACATTGTGTGATTCTGAGTGGGTAGGAACAGGAGACCATGACCAGCCCCAGAACTGGTTGCCCAGACAGAGTCTACCAGTAAAACTGTAAAAGGATAAATTCCCTCTGTGTCTGTAGTGGTCTCAGAAGCAGCCAGTGTCTCCACTGAGGTACTGATCCAACTTGGAGAACTCCTCCCAATTTCTGTGCTCACACCCACCGGCAATCTGGTTTTCACTAGACCCGGTGAGTGACCCCGTCATCTCAGTCGTCAGTGGTGTCTCACTTCAGAAAATCGTTTACACTGTCATCTCTAGTGTAGGAGACTTCAAGTTCTGTCCCTTGGAACTTGTACTCAGAGTCAGATTTCCTTCAGGAGGGGTCACTGCTACTGGGTACTTATGCCCTGACATTGTGAATGCTGTAGGAAGAGTTGAGGGAGGGCTCTGCTTGCCTTCCATGCTGGTAAGGACTGGTGCTGGTAAGGACTGGTGCTGGTAAGGACATGATGACCACTCCTGTGCTGCTGACCACCCAAAGATGCTTGACCTTACCTGTCCTGGACCCTGAAGAGAAGGCTTATACTGAGATGGATGGGCTGGTTTTGGGCTCCAGAATGAGTTCCTGAGAACTTGTGTCTCTCTGAGAAGTTGACCTGGTAATAGTTGCAGATGATGGATATGCACTAGTTGTCAAGATCAAGGTATATACAGGGCCAGGCAGAGAAAGAGACCATTTACATCAGGCTGTGTGCTTGGCTTCTCAGAAGAAGCAATGGAAATGTATAGAGTTGTCAGTTCAGGGCTTTCAGCAGTCTGACTCATTCCTAAAGTCTCAGCAAACATAGTGGTCATCTGCTGGCCACCAGGAGAAGCTGTGACATGATACAGTGTAGTTGTCCCTCCAAGCCCTCCATTGCTAAAACGTGTACTCATGATTTTAGGAAGTATTAGTGATTATGGTAAGGTTTCTATGATTATTAGATTGATCTCTTTGAGTTTGCTCAGAGAGAACATTGAACCAATCCTGTTTCTGGCCAATGGGGGAGAGTCTGTCCTTCCTTTTCTATATCTACTGCTCCTTCCCCATATCTGACCCTTATTTACCAAGTGCCTGTGGTCCCTGCTTCCCTGCCTGAAGCCCTGGATTACTGGATATTATCTCTAAAGATTTAGGGCATAATTTAATATGTATATTATCTTATTATTTCTTATTTTGGAAACTCCTATTTGGCCTTTAAAGAGAATCTAAGGGCAGGGAAGATTAGATTATAAAATGATAGGTCAGTCTCTAAACCTCTATCGCTTCTGCCTGACAAGAGAGAACCATTTCCTTTTCAGGAAAACCTCCAGGACACAGAGTTGACTTGCTCATGGTATCACATCCTCCAAGATAGTGGCTTTTTCTCATGTAGGGCTCATTCCAGGAACTATCAACCACCCCTGACCAATCCTTATCATGCTAGCTCTGGACCTCTTTCAGTAAGAGCCATCTACTAATGAAAACGTCCTGAACATTGAATGGTCTCTTGTGTCCTTGGAGATATTTAAGTCCCATATTGGAGAAATAGGGCCAAGAGATCTACATTTTTTAGGAGAAATCCAGGTGGTACCAACATCTCAGGCTAGTTCTAGCAGAAACACAACTTACCAGAGAATAGAAAACATGGTTCCTAGAGAGACAAAGTTCAGCAGCAGCTGTCATACCTGCAGAATCAACCACTGTCACAGGTGTTGAAGGGTCACTGTTCAGCCATGAGGAACTTTCATATGTGGGGAAGTGAGTAATGGACACCACAGTCCCATCAGTGCCTGTAGGAGAGACAGGTGGGTTGGATGGATACTGGTCAGTTTAGAGGGAAAGCACCTGAGAAAAACTAATATGTGCCCAGTTTGGAAACAAAGACATTTATTCATAAGGAAATGTTATTCAAAGGCTAGAGACAGGAGAACACAGATTTGGGGGACTGGAACACCAGCTCTGCGTGAGAATTGTGCCATGAACAAGCACGATGAAATAAGATATTAATGGGCAATAATTGAGCCTCTTCTCTCTCTAGTCCCAGAATCAACAGAATCCACATAAAGTCTGGGATCACGGACATCACATCAAAGTGCTGGTCTAGTCCATAAAAAATGGGCTTGTCAAAGAGTGAGGCAGATGAGTGTCCAGGTGACTTCAAGTCAGATATCCTAATAGGACATAGAGGAGGGCATATGCCAGATAGTGTCAGGAAAGGCTGTCAGATTCCTGATAGGAACCTGCTTGTTTTATAACCAGTGATGACCAAGGTGATGTGATCAGTCATCTCAGGGAGACAAGACAGACACAGAAGCCACATACTTCTATTCCCACTAGTCTTTTTTTTTTAATTTATTTTTTTAATGTTTATTTACTTTTGAGACAGAGAGAGACAGAGCATGAACGGGGGAGGGTCAGAGAGAGAGGGAGACACAGAATCTGAAACAGGGTCCAGGCTCGGAGCTGTCAGCACAGAGCCTGATGCGGGGCTCAAACTCACAGACTGTGAGATCATGACCTGAGCCAAAGTCAGACGCTTAACCGACTGAGCCACCCAGGCGCCCTCCCACTAGTCTTATTGAGATGGACCATCAATCAGAGATACCTAGGGAAGCTTAGTCATGATGGGCTGATTCTTATCTGGGTGAGAACAGGTGACCTCAAGAAGAAGTTTCAAAATCTAAACATAAGAATTTAGTATTCTACCATATTATGTAGCAATTCCATTACTAGGTATTTTTCCCCAAAGAATCAAAAGGACTCAAATAGATATTTGTACGCTAATGTTCACAGCAGCCTGATTCACAATGGGCAAAACATGGAGACAGCCCAAATGTCCATCTATGTATGAATAAGCAAAAGGCGCTATATATCTACAATGAACTATTATTCAGCCTTAAAAAGGAAAGAGGGGCGCCTGGGTGGCTCAGTTGGTTAAGCGGCCAACTTCGGCTCAGGTCATGATCTCACAGTTCATGAGTTTAGGGCCCACACTGGGCTCTGTGCTGACAGTTCAGAGCCTGGAGTCTGCTTCAGATTCTGTGTCTCCTTCTCTCTCTGCCCCTCCCCTGCTCATGCTCTGTCTCTGTCTCCCTTAAAAAAATAATAATAATAATAAACATTAAAAAAAGGAAAGAAATTGTGATACGAGCTACCACATGGATGACCCTTGAAAACATTATGCCAAGTGAAATAAGCCAGACACAAAAGGACAAATATTACATGATCCCACTTATATAAGGTACCTAGAATAGTCAGATTCACAGAGACAGAAGTAGAATGGTGATTTCAGATGCTAGGAGAAGGGGAAAAAGAGGAGTTAGTGTTTAATGGGAATAAAGTGTCCGTTGGGGAAGATAAAGTTCTGGAGATGGATGATGGGGATGGTTACACAACAGTGTGAATGTGCTTAATGCCACTGAACTGTATATTTTACCTCAATTAAAAAAAAGTTTTTAAAAAATGTGAGATTCATCAGGAAGTCTACACTGCACACTATAGAAGGGCAACCCCATACTGCCGGTAGAAAACCAGACCCAGGGGCTCTAGTGGCCCCCTAGCCAATTGGACATTTCCCTGAAGCCGGAATCCTGATGCAAGACAAGTCAAATATCCTGTTAAAAAAGGGGGAGGAGATTTCTTACCATCTTCAGTGACCAAACCAAGGAGAACAAAGCCATTTCCAAGAGGGCAGAAAGAGCAGGTCCTTACTCATGGATGGGGGCAAGCTATCCAGATCAGGAACAGATGGTCTGACCCAGAAGTCTCACCTCTGTCAGGTGGAGCCTCTGACGGTACAGAGACAGATGTCCAGGAGGGCTCTCCCTTGGCTTCAGAAGAGGTAAATGTTCCTGATGAGGTCCTGGCCAGGCCAGTCTCCTCTCCCAGGCTGGTGTGCTCTGGCCCTGAGGAGGAAAGAGTCTTGGGAGAAGTTTGGCTTGTCTGTGCCTGAAAGTCAGTAAGTGCTGATGAGGAGATCCAGCTCGAGGCCGTGGGGTCTAGGGGAGAGGCCCCGGTCACTCCTCTGGCGGATGGATCAAAAGAATCAGCACTGTGGCTGATGCTGGAGGATGAGTAAGCAGAAGAGTCGATTTCCCTTCTGGAAGATGAGCTGGCCCGTGACATGAGTGGACTTGTCCCTGTGCCCTCCCCGGTGCCCACGGAAGATGTGGCCTCTGGGGGAGATGGGGGAGAGCTTCCACCCAGCAGTACAGAGGCCAGGGAGGAAGCTGATGCCTTCTCAGTAGTTATTTCCCTAAACTTAGGGACGGATGAGGTGGAGCCCACAGTTTCCGGCATTGTGGGGGCAGAGTCCAAGGCAGTGGTCACCTCAGGGGACACAGAGGAGACTGAAGAAGAGGGTTCTGGCCCAACTCTCTCTGTGGTCACTGATGATTCTGACCAGGGGCCACGTTGCCTTTCAGGAGTGGTGGCCTCAGACGAAGCCGGGACCCCCACAGTGCTGTGTGTTAAAGGCAGAGATGAATTCCACTGGGCAACTAAACTTGTTCTCAGATTGACTGTGGTTTTTCCACGGTCAGACATCTGAGCGACCCCCCTGCTGGTTTCCACAGAGCTAACCATGGCAGCAAGACTCTGAACCTCTGCAGTCTGCCTTGGGGGTGAGCTCGTCTCGTCTTGAGACACGGAGCCGGCTGGTCTTGTTGCCTCTGATGTGAGTCTTCTCTTGGGTGTTGAAGTGGTCAGTGCTGCTGGGGATGTGGGCTCTGTCGATGGAGAGGTAATGGGGAGGGGCCGAGATGAGCTCTGCCCGGCTTCTGTGCTGGAGAGGCCTGGAAATCTGGAAGAGGACACATCGGTGCTGTCCCTCATCCCTGAGGCTGTGATAGCTACGGTTGTAGTATCTGAGGGTGAATGAATCAACAAGGCGGACGGACTCATGCTGAGCTGGTGGGAGGCTGTGGCTGTGGGAGGAGTTAAGTCCCCACTCGTGCCTACGGTGGTCGAATCTGTATTTTGGAGAACAGTGGTGTCTACCCCTGGATCTGCAAATTCATGGGAAGGTACAGAAGGTGTAAATGTAGCAAATGTCTTGGATGAACTTGGACTTGAAGCATTGGGAGCATTTAAGGTACTTTCCTCTGTTGAGCTGGTACTCAGCCACGTTACCATGGGGAGAGATGTACTGAGAGCCCGGAGCCAAGAAGTGATTGTGCTCTCGTTACTGGTGCTCAGGGTCAAGGACTCACCTGAGGCATCAGAGGTCAGTTCCAACGTGCTGCTTCCAGAGGGAGGGGAGGCAGAGGCGACGACAGACACTCGTCCTAGGGTTGACCGTGTCCCGAATCCAGGGGATTTTTCTGCCAGATCTGTGCCCTGGGATCCAGTGAAGCGTTCAGCTGTGTCTGTGCTGGCCCCTGCCATCGTGTCTGGGCTAGTGGGACTGGGTGTCCTTGGGATTTGAGGACTTCCAGCATGAGCAGCTGGGCTGGTGGACTCTGTTCTTGCATAAGTGTCTGTGGTTCTGAGCTCCTTCACCAAATGGGATGAAGAGACCTGAGCTGAACGTGTCACCATGGGATCCGGAGGGGGGATGTATGTGGCAGAGGCCTGGGTACCACTGGTGCTGATCTTTCCGGGAAGTGACATCACAGGTGGTGACCCAGAAGAGTAAGAGATTTCATCAGTCTCCATTTTTGCTATTGATACAGCCATGGTGGCCTTCACCGAGGGTGAGACAAGGGGCATGTGATGCTCTGGACTGGTTTGCACCTCTCTGAGGAGGACGCCGGATGAGTCTGTTGGTTCTGGGCGGGTGCCAGAGGTAGCGACGCTCTCTTCTGAAGGCTCCACTGACGGGGCTGACGATGGAGTAGCCAGGGGAACAGAGACGCCCCTCCCTGTGTCTGCACTGGCTGGGGAGTTGCTAAGTGATGAGGAAGTCCTAGAAGATATGGGCATGTCCCATTTGCTAGCCTCAGCTGTGCCGGCTACAGTGCTTGCGGTGACCTTCTGGGCTAAAAATGTGGTGGCCACTGGGACTGGGGCAACAGAAGCAGCAGATGAAGACGAGTTATCAGGCGAGTGAACTGCAGTTGTTTCTGGAGCCAGAGGTGGGCTGGTTTCATCCCCAGAAACTATAAGCCCCCCAGAGGACAAATCATAGGGGGCCCCAGACAAGGGTCCAGCCAAGTGGCTTGTCCTTCGTACAGTCCTTGAGCTGGAAGCACCAGTGGACTGAGATGCACTCGTTGAGACCCAACGGCTTTCCTTGGCCAGGGAGGCATGCGTGGATGTCTCAGGTGGAGATGCGGTTCCAATGGGCGGGTGGGTTGTTCCCGACTTCCTTTCCCCACCATTTCTCTCTGTGGGCTGCATCCTGGTGGAAGGTCCGGAAGGAACGGTGGCTGGACCTCTTGGGTTGTCTGTTGAAGGCTGCCACACAGACACTCCTTCCACGGAGCTGGTTTTTAGGGAACTGAATCCAGGAACCACGCCGGCCGCAGAAAGAAGAGGGGCAGTCGCTGACACAGTGCTTCGTGCCGGAGGCGACCTTGTTGCAGATTTGGGACTGGTCTCCGGCCAAGCATTGCTGTGAAGTGCAGTGTTGGTCTGTGACACGGCGGCTGCAGAAATAAAAGCAGGGGTCCTCGTCCACCGAGAAGTTTTAGGAAGAGTGGCGTTGGCTGACTGTGCAATGGAGGTGCTGTTTGTGGTCCTGAAGGCATTCGCTATATGGGATGAGTGGTACTCACCTGAGCGTGTAGCCCAGGAGTCCACGGCTGAGAGGGCTTGCGTGGGCACAGAGGTGAAGGCCAAGGTGGTCTTGTCTCTGGAAACAGAGGTCTCAGGTGGAGACACAGATGGAGTAGTAAATAAAAGGGTGTTGGTCTCTTCTGAGGCAGAGGAGGGGGATGGAGAAAATGAAGTCTTCATTCCGGACACACTGGTGATGCTGAGGGTTCCAGGGCCACCCGACGGTTCTGAAGCCGAAGTCCTGGCTGCGGGGAGGCTGGGCGGGTCTGGGGTCTCGGGGGAGGTGCTGAGGGGGAGCACGCTCCCTGCTGTCTCTTCCCCTGAGGGAGATGGACGGGCCAGGGCAGAGGTGGCACTTCTGACCCTCCCAGCACTTGCCACTGGATTACTTGCCGTTATGGGAAATGTGACAGCTGAGTTGGGCTCCGTCCTCTCTGGGCTCCCTGGGATCCCCGTGTTCATGGAAGAGGTAACTGTCTGCACTGAGGATGTGCTGGAGCCTGGCACTTTATCACCCAGATCTGAAGCAGGTGACAGCAGGGAAACACTGGGGGTTAGCGTGGTGTCTCCCTCAGAACCAAGCTCAGGGGAGGCAAAGTGATGTTCCATGTTGGACCGAGGCAGTCCTGGGCTCCTCTGCCCCCCAGAATCTGGAGTCTCTCTAGATGACGTCTCGGGATAAGTAGAAGAGACCGTCTTGGAGGGCAAGCGTGTGGCTCCCAGAGTACTTGGATTACCAGCCGCCCCCACCTCAGCTGGAGTGACTGGGGCACTTCTCATGGTCTGACTCAAACCCGTGAGTGTCTCAGATGAAGCCGTATGTTCTGTGGGGAGGTGGGCTGTGGTCCAACTCCTCCTGGTGCTGCTGTTTCCCACCCCACGGGCGACAGTCAGCTGATCGTTGGCTGGGCCGCCTGTGGCTTCTGTGAAGAGTGTGTCTGTCGAGGTTTCTTGGGGTGAAGTTCCTTTGGAGGGGCTGCTCTTTGCAGCGACTTCCGAAGTGGGGGAAGGGCTGACAGAGGTTACCACAATGCTTGAGGACCCCCCAGGATCTGTCTCTGTCCAGCGTGTGCGCTGGGATTCGCTCGCGTCCTGAACGGAGCCTGTCTGGGTCTGTGACGCGGCTGTTGGGGTGCTGGAGAGGGGTGCCCTGGAGGGCTCAGAGTTCCCACCGGCAGCCGTGCTTCTGAGCTCCCCCTCTGGGTCAGATGAGGACACCGGAGCCCCACCTGTCACCCTGCTGTCAGGGCTGGAGGCTGTGGTGATAGTCAGACTGGTCTCTCTTCCAGGAGCAGAGACACTGGTCGCGGTCTCGGCTGGGGAAGTAAAAGACAGGGCACTTTTGTCCACGGTAGCCACAGCTGCGGAAACCTTACGTAATAAACTGGTAACGTGCGTGTCCTGGGTGGTTTCAGCACTATCGCCTGCTGTGTTACAGGACAAGGTAGGAGCACTGGACCCAAGGAGGCCCATGGGGCCAAGCAGGGATGCGTCAGCATCTGCCTTTCGGACGCGGGTCTAAGATGTGCCCTCGGAGAGCCAAGCCGGCTGCTGGCATCCTCCACTGGGCTCCCTGCAGTTTTTTCTGGTGGGCGATGTAACTGGGATCTCTGCACTTGTGCCGGACACACTTAGGTCCAGATGACCCCTGTGCACGTGGGAGGTTGCGGGAAATCGGGCAGCCTTTCTGAAAGGATGTGGCAACCACAGGAATTTCCCTAAAATAAAAATCTGACCCTATCAGTCCCCTCCTTCGAATCTTATTCGTTTGCCTGTCATGTCCTTAACGATCCACTTTGTCTCTCCCTCTGGCGCTGGTTCTCAACCGGGTCTGATGCCCCCGCCCCCGGGAATATTCCAGAAAGGGACCACAAGTTTGGTTTGTTACGATGAGTGGTGCTCTGGTGCCACCTAGTGGACAGAGGCTAGGGTCGCGGCTACCAGCCCCATAAGACAGGCCAGCCCCACTGCAAAGAATACTGGACGCCAATGGTCAAGAGGCTGGGGTCCAGGGGCGCCTGGGTGGCTCAATTGGTTAAGCGTTGGACTCTTAATCTCAGCTCAAGTCATGATCTCACAGTTTGTGGGATTGAGTTCATGTTGGGTTCTATGCTGACAGTGTGGAGCCTGCTTGGGATTTCTCTCTCTCCTCTCTCTCTGTCCCTCTCCCCCACTCACACTCTCTTTCTCAAATAAAAAGCTAAAAAAAAAAAAAAAAGATTCAGTTCAACCTCGTGTTTTCTCTTTACTGAATTTTCTAAGTGTTCTACAATGAGCCCACATTACTTCCACTGGAATTTTCAGGGAAGTCTGAGAAGGAGAATAAATATCACTGCTCATTTATTTTTTCTTCTATAAAGTGACTTTTAAAAACAGTTCAATCATCTCCTCCTCTGGAAGGTCTTCTCTGAAGCTGGGATATTGTGATTTGTAATAAGAAATGTATATATTTGATCTTTGTTCTTGTTTCTGGCAAAAAGCTCCTAAAACCCTTGGAATTGCCCAAGTGAAGGGATCTATAAAGGTGTCTTTTGTTGTGCTAATGAGGTGAGTTTGGGACCACACCTAATGATGGCGGCAGATGAGGGCTGGGGAAGAGCACCAACCAGGTGATTAGGGGGTTGGAACTTTCAAAGGGTGAGGGAGAGGGTTTAGAGGTTGAGTTCAACAACCAATGGCCAGTGATTTAATCATTTCTGTGTCATAAAGCCTCCAAAGGGCAGGCTGGGAGAGCCTCTGGGTTGATGAGCACACGGGGATGGGAGAGTGGTCCCCTGCAGAAGGCATGGAAGGTCTGAGCCTTCCCCACCCCTTGCCTTCTGTGTCTCTTCCATCTGGCTGTTCCTGAATTATATCCTTATATAAAAAACCAGTAACCTAGTAAGTAAATGGTTTCTCTGAGCTCTGTGAGCAGCACTAGCCAATTAATGGAACCCAAGGAGGGGGTTGTGGGAACTTCTCATTTACAGTCAGTTGGTCAGAAGTACAAGCAGCCACCTGGTCTTGCATTTGGCATCCTGAGTTGGAGGGGGTCACTGGAACCTCTGATTTGTAGCAGGTTGGTCAGAAGGACAGCTAACAGCCTGGGCTTTGCAATTGGCATCTGGTGTGGGGGAGCAGGCAGGGGGGCAGTCTGATAGGACTAAGCCCTCAACCTGAAGAAACTTTTTAAAAAAATTTTTAATGTTTTATTTTTGAGAGAGAAAGAGAGACAGAGCATGAGCAGGAGAGGGGCAGAGAGAGAGGGAGATGCAGAATCCGAAGCAGGCTCCAGGCTCTGAGCTGTCAGCACAGAGCCCGACACGGGGCTCAAACTCATGGACCATGAGATCACGATCCGAGCTGAAGTCGAACGCTTAACCGACTGAGTCACCCAGGCGCCCCAAGATCATTTTTTCTCATAGTCCACGGTACACACAGCTCTCTCCAATACCTGAGTGTCACCAGCTACCCCTCCACTCCCTCCTTCAATTGAGCTTTGCATTATGGTCTCTACATGAGGCAACAGAAGGTATAAGGATCAAAGGTACATTCATCAGCTCACTCTTTCTCCGGAGAGTTCTTTTTGAGAAGGTTCTGGTATAAAGTCCAAAAGCTGAGACTACACAGGCTTTCTGTCCTCCAATTGGTAAGGAATGAAGTCTCAAAACAGAGTAAAGATCAGGATTGTGAAAGTTTGCTGGACCTAGAAGGCAAGAAACCCTTAGGACCGAGTAGGTCAGGTTACCATCTTATAAGCAATTAAAGAGATGGAGGCAGGTTGGGGGACTGGAGCACAGAGAGGTCTCAGTGGCAGATCTCAGAAGCCAGAAACTGGTACAAATGATCCCAGAGGACTTGACAGAAGTGGATGGGACCAGTATTCCCAAGGAGGCACAGCCCCCAGCGCGACAAGCCCAGCACAGAGGACAGTAGGCACTGAGCAGTCTTCCTGCAAAAAGGATGGACTGGAAGGAGCTAGAACAGGATGTTTAGCCGCATCCCTGGCCTTTACTCACCAGATGTCAGTAGCCCATGCCCTCTTGGTTGTCCACCCAAAAATATCTCCGGACATTGCCAATGTCCCCAGAGGGCCAACATCACACCGTGGTGAGAGCCACTATTTTGGAGGCATCATCTAACTTAATCTAGATTTCACATCTACTCAATCACACATTTATTCTCACATTCTAGATGCAAGTCTGGGGGCTCCGAGAGGTTACCTCACTTGTCCAGGAAGTGGCAGAGGCAGGATTTGATCCCAGGCCGTCTGGCACCAGTGTCTGTACTGCTAACTGCCCTGCTATGTGGCATCTTTGCCACTCAAATATAGGGGACAAATTAGACTCTGGGATGGGGAAGACCCATCGCCCAGGGTCAAGGAGTGGCGGGCGGCATGAAGAACCCAGATAGAGTTCCAGCCTCAAACTCCCTCTTCTTGTCTACACTGGTTCCCACCAAGGGGACATCCCACCAGATGCCCCAGCAGCAGGGAACTTGCCTGTGTGTGTGCCAGAGCTGATGGCCAGGTCCAGGCTGAGACCCACTGGCACCACTGCCTCCGGGACCCAGTGCGGATGTGGACAGAGAAGGTAGACTGGCAGTCAGGAGGGTCAGAGGAAGAGGGATAAGGGCCAAGCTTTCTCCCTCCTGCCTGTCCTCAGGGAAGCCAATCTTCATGAGTGAGGCAGAGGAGATGTGCCAGGAACAGAGTGAGTACAGGAGAGGGGCCAGGACGGACAGTGACCAACTTGTCGGGGTTTGCCCTGGACTTTCTCAATTTTAACACTTAAAGATTCACATCCCAGGAACACCCTCAGTCTCTGGCAAACCAGATGGCTGGCTGGTCGCCCTCCTGGGATGTGTCCTCCTGACTCAGCATTCATGGCCCCGCAACCCTTGTCCTGTGATGCACTAAGGCCTCTGGGGACAGCTCTGAGGTCTGAGCAGGGAGCCAGAAGATGAGGCCGGTACCCAGGCTGGTAGCCACATCCAGAAGCCAGATCTAAATAGTGGCAGGTGACGCAGAGTGTGGTGCTTGGAGTCAGACACCCTGGCTTCCAGGCACAGCTGTCACCCCCCCCCCCCCACCGGCCACATGCGGGACCTTCTTCTGAGCTTCTGTCCCCTCATCTGTGAAATGGGGAGGGTAACCTGGACCACTGAATCTACCGTCAAGAGTGGGTGGGGCCCTGTGTAAGCCACTGTGTCTGGCCTTGACTCTCCCAGAAGGTGGGAGGGGCTCATTCACCTGCTCAGACTGGCCACCTGGGAGAAGCCCCAGGAACATCCAGTGACAAGCTGGACATGAAGAAGCCGGGGCTGCCCCACCTGCCTGGATCCATGGGGAAACATGAACAAATCTTTCCTCTTTTCTGGGAGATGAGTCATAAGTGGTGAAAAATGAGCTGAAATTCTGGCCAGAGTGGGTTAGACTCAGGGGCCCACATCTGAGTTCCAAATACCCTCTGGCCACTGTCCAGGGACCCAGGAAGGCATTCAGCAGAGCACGGAGAGAGCGTTGTATGTTCTATGCTGTGCTGGCCCTTGGGGAGCCCTGCTGGGAGGGGTCAGCAGAAGAGAACCGCTCATCTCCTCTGGGGGAGGTACCCATGTGCCGGGAAACTCCCAGGACACGAGTGATCTTTGTCAACCCTCTTCCCAGGCAGAGGGTGAAGTCAGGGCTTAGGAATCATCCAGACACTGAGATCTGGACCCTTGCTGTGTGGCTTTAAACAAAAGGCTTAACCTCTCTGAGCCTGTCTCCTCTTCTATCAAATGGGAGGTAGCGGTGGCCCTGTTCTCACCCACGCAGGCTCAATCGAGATAATGCAGGTAAAACCCTGGCACACAGGATGTGCACAATACAAGATGATGGTCACTAAGGTCCTGTGGGATCTTGGGGTGTCTCAGCCCCAGGGGCAAGGTGGGAGAGAGCACAGGAAGAATATGGATGGGGTCCAACGTAGAGGGAGAGGTGAGTGAGGAATGCTTTTCCTCCAGCTCTGGAGTTTGTAAAAAAAAAAAAAAAAAAAAAAAAATCACTCTTTGAGGAGTTGGAAACTCAGAGAGGGTAAGTGTCTGGCCCAAGAACACAAAGCCTGTCAAGTGCTAGATTTAGATTTCTTTTCACCTCTGCCCAGGGATTAAGGGAGTCCTTTCCGGCATTTAAGTCAAAAGTCCTGGAGGGTGTCTGCATTGATTCCAGGGGAATCCCTGCCATGAGATGTGTCCCAGGTACTATGGAAATGATGGGGCAGTGGGGAGGGATGTCAACCCATAGTCCAGGTGACCAGTACTCCCTGGGACAGGAGCAGGAGTCTACCCAGCTCCAACAGCCCCCTGCATCAGACCCAGAGTGAACCTTGGGGACAAAAGCTGTTAAACAGCCTCTGTTTGTGGCTACGTGCTTTGGGGACAGCTCAGGGGGACACGCCCCATCGGAGGTGGTGGGATTGTCCCGTACAAACCCGCCCACCATTCAGGTCATTGTGTGGATGCCTCACAATGACGTCTAACCACAAAGCCCTTCCCCGGGGCCAGAGCCGGGCCTCAGTGACTCAGGGCTGGGGGGCTGGGGAGCCTTCCCCACCTGTTCAGGGAGCTGCAGCCTGGCCTGGGTGAGGGAAGGGCGGGCTGGCTCCCAGGCTGCCAGCGTCCAGGGTCTCATGCCCTTCTAGGATGGGGAAGGCCCTCTCGACTGCCCTTTGGCCCTGGTGGCCTGTGTTTCCCAGCTAAATGTTGAGGACGGTCCTTTCTCCTGGGATGAGTAAAGGAACAGCTACTTAGGCACCTGGCAGAGGGCAGATGCCCCCTTTTACCAGCCTCTGGATGTCTTGCACACCAGAGGTTTGGCTAGAAAGCCCAGGCTGCCTGCCCAAGGAAGCAGCTGGTGTAAAACAGTCCAGGGGTCTGGACAGCCCAGGGGCCACATGTGGAGAATCTTGGAGCTTCTCTCTGTAGAGGAGAGAGTCTGGCCTCCCCCCACAGCATGCAAACACACCAAGCTGGACCCCTGCCTTTCCCTCAGGCCGGTGGGCTTCCTCGAGGCAGCAAGGGCCCAAGTTAATCCTCCAAAATGACCAACAGGCCTGCAGAGACCCCTTGGGATCGAAGAACACAGCTCCCCGAAACCTCACAGGCTGCCTTCCGGCTTCCACCCCTCCCCTGCGCATTCTCCTATCATGCAGCCCAAATACACTCACATCACACCGGACTAACCCAAACACACCTGGCAGCTTCCTGCCTCCTGGCCTTTGCACACGCAGTTCTCCCTGCCCTTCCCTCTCTCCCACTGATCGTGCCCAGAGAAATCCCTGCCGACCCCAATGCCACCCTGCAGTTTAGGGAAACTCCCTGCCCTCAGTGCTCCTGCTCAACCGTGCACCCCTAATGACTGGGCAGCCGCCCGCCTTGCCCAGCAGCCCGGAGCTTCTGGAAGCCCAAAGCTGTGACTGGGTCATCTCCCACCTGAGAGCCAGGCACGGGTGTCTACAGAACCAGCCCCCCAGCCAGTGAGGGTGTGAGCGAGCCCGTGAATGAAGGAATGGACGGCTGGCCGTCTCCACACGGAGCCTGGCAGATATCGAATTCGTGGCACAGGGATTCGGTGAACTCGCCTGTCAGTTCGGAACACGCAGCCTCATCTGGCCAGCTGTGACTTGGGCCTTTGCCAGAAAGCAGAAGACCTCCGCCGACCGCGAGGGGCTTGGAAGCCTGAGGCACGTGTCACGTCTGCTCTGTCCTCTACTGGCCCCAGCCCAGCCCGGCTTACCTGGCCCGCGGGTGAGGAGGAGGCTGACGGCCAGAACCAGCAGGTGCCTGCGCTGGCACCCCCGGGGTGCCGGGCCCTCCCAGCCCATGCTCCTGCCTGGCCGCCCCGGGCTGTGCTCCTCACCGCCCGAACAGGTCCCGGTGACTGAGCTCACCCCGGCCGGCCGGGCCCGGCTCCTGGGAGGGTGCTGAGGACACGCCTTGCTGAGCTGCCCGAGAGGGGCAGGGCCTGCCCTGGGGGAAGAGTGGTTCGCTGCTGGCAAAGGTCGGCTGGCATTATCTGGTGCCCGCGTAGTGACTAACACCTGCAGACCGACACCCTCTGTGAGGAGGGGCAGGAGGGGACCCCCGCCCCCCCAGCCAAGCCTGGCTCCCGAGTCTGCTGTCCGTGGGTCCACGTGGCTTAAGGAGGGCAGGGACCGAGGCATGGACCTGCCGTACTCTCTGAAGCCCCGGGCGTCTACGGGACACCTTCCTGCTCAGGACCTGGTACCAGCAGACTGGAGCTGGGTGGACCCTCCCCGGGGGAGGCACGGCTGGCTCGGAGCATTTTGGAATGTGTGGGAGTGGAGAGGAGAGATTGCGTTCCCACGCGGGAACTCCCCGGCTGCCAGGGGGCCGAGGGCTGGGCCTCTTCCATCCATACCACCCCTGCCCCCTCCCCCTGCTCTGCCCCACGTGGCCATAACGGGGTCTGCGGTCCCGCACTCCCCGAGGTCCCGCACAGGAGCCGAGCCCTGCAGCTGTCCCTGCCGGGGGCCTGAGGAGCTGGCGTGGGAGGCAGGTGGGGGATTTGGAATTCTGCCTCCTCCTTGAAAAGTCCACAGCGTCCACAGGCTTCTTATCACCCCCAGGCTGAGGGCTCAGGCTGTACAACAGCCGTGCCAGAAACTGCCTCTCCCCTGCCACCTGCCCAGCACCGACGGCCAGGGCAGCCCTCCTTAGGTACCATACTCCTTTTGTCAGTGCCCCCCGCTCCCACTCCTCTGTCTCGCACTCGGGAGACCCCACCCCTCAAGCCTCTCACAGCCTGATGGGTGAATTTATCTTCTCGTGGAGGGGAAGGCACATGTCGGTGCCTGGTGTGAAGGTGGTGAGAAGTGGACGCCCTACGGGGCCTCACATCTCTCCTGCATCTTGTATCCGGCACCAAATTCCATGGACCTGTGGCCGGGACAGACTCATCAGAAACCCCCAGATCCTTCCATGCTCCATGTGACTTCCTGCTAACCTTACTCTCCTGTCTTCTCGTCCAGCTCCCATTCACGTACTTCTAGGACAGGTGCACCCTGAGCCCCAACTCCACTCTGGGCACGCAGTGTGGCCACGATGGACACACACAAGTGCAGGTGATCAAGCTGGAATGGCAGAAGCATAGAGGTTGGCAAGAGACACCCGTCTCAGAAGGGGCAAGAAATCAGGGAAGTCTTCCTGGAGGAAGTGCCGCCTACACCAAGACCTGAAGAATAAGCTGGAGTCAGCTAGGCCAGACAGGGTAGGGAGAGGGGAAGGGAGTGTTCCGGAGAAAAGACACAGTGTTAGCAAAGACTGGAGGCAGCAGGAAACCACCTGGGTTCTCTACTTAAGCACCTTCTTTAAGAAAACAATCACAGAGAAACAGAGGCCAAGCCAGTGGGTCCTGTTGGAAGGGGATCACTGTATAAACCCCCCCCCACACCTCGAGGGGGAAATGGCACCCCAAAGCACCAGATTTGTGACAGAGCTGGGACCACACCCCAGACCCCTGGATTCCCCCAAACTCTTCTCATTTAAGCAATTCAAATTTTCTTTCTCTAGGATGTGACGACGAGCATTCCCAAGCACCATCAAGGTCCAGGAGGGGCACACGGGGGTTAATGCGTCCAGATTTGCAGTGGGTGATGGCATCACTGTTTACTGAACACCCAGCTATGTGCTCGGCATGGCTTCCAGTCACCAGCAGGACACTAAGGCTGGGTTTCACCCTCACAGCCATTCTGTAAAGGGGTTGCTATTTATGGTTCCATGGCTCCATGAAAACACCAAGTCTTGGGGGTTTACCCAAAGTCACTGAGCTATAGCACATAGCAGAGCTAGGATTTGAACTCAGCTTTGATCTAGAGCAGTGCTTCTTATCCAGGGGTGATTTTTTTCCCCCAGAGGACATTTGGCATTTCTGGTTGTCATGACACTAGAGAGGAGAGTCCTCTCCAGCAGGGAGAGGACAGGGATGCTGGCTGATACCGTATGGTGCCCAGGACAGCCCCCTCGACAACGAATTATCTGGTCCCAAATCTCAATAGTGCCACTGATAAGAAACCCTGGTCTAAGGCTGCTCTGTCATCCAGCAGAAGCTTCTGGGATAATGTTCAGGTGCTATGCCTGTGCTGCCCGATAGGGCCACCCACGGTGAGCCACAGGGGGTTCTTGAGCACCTGAAAGGTGGCCAGTTCAAATGAGGAACTGACCTTTCATTTCATTTCATCTTAATTTAAAAGACCAATCCTCAGTTCCGTTAATGGAAAATTTGTGTGTAGGCTTGGAACAGCTCAGGCTTGTGCGTGTACTTTTTTTTTTTAATTTTAAAATATTTTCACTTATTTTTGAGAGAGAGAGAGACAGAACATGAGCGGGGGAAGGTCAGAGAGAGAGGGAGACACAGAATCCGAAGCAGGCTCCAGGCTCCGCGCCGTCAGCACAGAGCCCGATGCGGGGCTTGAACTCACAAACCGCGAGATCATGACCTGAGCCGAAGTCGGACACTTAACCCACGGAGCCACCCAGGTGCCCCCGAATTGCTGAATCTTAATCATCTTTACTATAAATGCCTTCACCTCTCTTTTTTCTGTCTTGCCCAGCTGGGTGGTTCCTGCACCAATGACAGGGATGGGGTGGAACTTATGTGCCCCTCTCTGCCCCTGAGGGTGTGTAGATATGTCAGCAGGACCGCTTGGAGATTAGGGATGGACAGGGCCGGCCTCTGGGTGCTCTCCTCTCCCAGAGTTCTGCCCACCTTTCCATGGGTGCGTGGAGAGAAAGGCAGTATGAGAGATGAAGCAAAACGGCCTCTGTCTCCCGCTGTAGCTGGACTGGCCGGGGAAAGAGGGAAGGAAGCTAGTGGCAGAGACAGGGTCGTCAGTCAGAGAAGTGAGCGAAGAAACCCACAGTGTCACCACTGAACCAGAGGGAAGAGTGGGTTTCTAGGACAAGGGAGAACTTCCCCAGACAAATATCATAAAAAAGGAAGCTCAGAAGAAGGTATCAGGGAAGTTTGAGAAGGGAGTTTCTGTGCAGAAGAATGCCAGATTATCCAGCTTAGAAGGCAATGACAATGATATTAATAATGTTTACTAGCCGCCTACTGTATGCCAGGCATCAGGGAACCAGGAAGAAGGGTGCCAGGAACTAAGGGTGCTAACATTAAATCACAGCATTTAACAAGTAGCATTTGTGCAATGTTTTCTCTGAGCCCTGCCTTTCATGGACCCCAATGGTTCATTTGGTTCTCATGGTGTCTCCATGAAGTGATGTGGTCATTGACCCATTGCACACAGGAAGAAACTGAGGCACAAAGACACCATATAACTCGTACAAGACCGTGCAGTGAGGCACTATACATTTCCATTCACGACATGTTCAAGAACAGGCAAAGTTAATGGATGGGGGTAGAAATCAAAATAATTTTCTGGGGATGGGAATAATGCCTGGAAAAGGGGCACAAGGGAAAACTTCTAGAGCAGCAGCTCTCAGTCGGGGCCAGTTATGCCTCCCACCCAGGGGACATTTGGCATCAAAAGTGAGAGATAATCTCAAAGAGGACACCCAAATGGCCAACAGGTGCGTGAAAGGGTGTTCAACATCACTAATCATCAGGGAAACGCCAATCAAAACCACAATGAGATATCTCCTCACACCTGCTAGGATGGCTGCTATCAAAAAGAAGATAACAGCTATTGGTGAGGATGGAGAGAAAGGGGAGCCCTTGTGCTCTGTTGGTGGGAACGTACTTTGGTGCAGCCATTGTGGAAAACAGTATGGCGGTCAGGACAGTACAAAAAGGGATGCATGAACCCCTATGTTTGTAGCAGCTGTACTGACAATAGCCAAACAACACAGTCTATCCATAGATGAATGGATAAAGAAGATGTGGGGGCGCCTGGGTGGCTCAGTAGGTTGAGCGTCTGACTTCGGCTCAGGTCACGATCTCACGGTTTGTGAGTTCGAGCCTCGCATCGGGCTCTGTGCTGACAGCTCAGAGCCTGAAGCCTGCTTCATATTCTGTGTCTCCCTCTCTCTCTGACCCTCCCCCGCTCACGCTGTCTCTTTCTCTGTCTCTGTCTCTCTCTCTCTAAAAAATAAACATTAAAAACAATTTTTTTAAATAAAAAGTTAACTTGAAATTTCAAAACTACGATCGGCAGAGTGCGGTGCTGAATTGAGGCCTGTCTGAATACTATTTTTCTCACATGGACAGTGACAGCGCCCTGCTCACTGGGCTGGTTGCCTGCCTTCCTGTTCCCTCCAAATCCTTCTCTACAGCTCACGTGTTCAAAGCCGTCCAAGGCCCTCACACTGCAGCTGGAGCAAAGTGTGAATTTCTCACTGTGACCTCCAAGCCCTGGGGTCTGGCTCCAGCCACCTCTGGATGTTCCCCTCTCTCTGCTCTGCTCTACCACACCGGCCTCAGTTCTGGAACTTGCACACGTGATAGCTTTGCCCACCTCAGGGCCTTGGCACATGCTCTTTCTTCCCTCTGCCTGGCTTCCTACATAACTGGCTCCATCTCATTCCTCAAGCCTCCACTCAGAGAAGTCTGCCCTCACCACCCCAAACTGCCCTGCCCTCTCCGTCGCTCACCACCTGGCCATCCTCCTTATTTACTCCTTAGCACATGCCAGCTTTCTGAGTCTCTATTTTATCATTCATGCGTTCACTTGCCTCTATTTCCCCTGGTGGGCAGGGGCTGGGTCTGCCTTAGTCATGGCTGTATCCCCATGAGTGGCACACAACAGGCCCTCAAACATTTGTTGAATTAAAAAAAGGAATTAAAGTGCTAAGATTTCCTCACTGGGGCTGAGCAGGGAATCCTGTTCCATTTAGTTTAGCTATGCGAGGTCACGGCAGCCTTGGAACCAGCCTTCTGGGGGCACACTCTGTGAAACGCTGTCCCGGACCCCTCCCTTCCTACTGCGGAAACTTCTACGTAATTCTTGACTCTCTGCCAGCCACCCCACCTTAGTTCAACCCCTTGTCTTCTCTGACTTTTCGAAACACTCTCTTTACTCATCCTATGCCCCCGTCCCTGGGTTTCCCTCCACCCAACTACACAGTGACCTTTCAAAAATGCAAACTGGCCATGCCCCGCCTCTGGTCTAAATTCTTTGGAGGCTTCTCATCGCCCTCAGGATCAAGTCCAAACTCTGCAACCTGGCTCCCGGGCCCACCTTGCTCTAAGACCTGGCCCTATTCGATTTCCCCATACACCAGCCCTTCTGCCTTGCCAAAAACCCATCCTTCCCCACCACGTCTGACATGGCTTCTCTTCATGGCTGTTCCCTCTGCCAGGATGGCCTCCCAGTCTTCACCTGACACATTCCTTCAGAGGCTTTGCTTACATGACCGTGATCCATGAAGCACCCCTGCTTCCCACAGACAGAATGCTTACTCCCCACCCCCACCACTCTGTATTTTCCTCTGGGAGAGAGACTGACCACATGATCTTCTATCTGTGTTTCCATCTCTTACAGCTCCCAGATTCATGAATACCATATACCAGATACACGCAGGAGATTTGCAAAACAAAAACAGACAAACAAACAAAAGTTTGCTGACTGATTCATTCATTTTTTTGACCACTCACCAGACACTAAGCACTGGGGATAAAGAGATGAATGAGACAGATGTGGCTGGAAAAGCAAATAAATTTCTACCTATCCACTGCGCCTGCTCTGTGTTTTTCTTTTCAATAATTTATTGTCAAGTTGGCGAATATACAACATACACAGTGTAGTCTTGGCTTCAGGAGTAGAGTCCTGTGATTCACCACTTACATACGACACCCAGTGCTCATCCCAACAAGTGCCCTCCTCAGTGCCCATCGCTCATTTTCTCTGCGCCCCCCCACCCTCCACTCCCATCAACTTTCAGTTTGCCCTGTGTTTTCTATACCCCTTTGGTGCTTCATCCTCCTTCTGACCTCAGTGGGTAGTTCTTTGTATATGGTTCATAGGACCCCCGTGATGGAGTCTAAGCTGATTCCATCTCAAATCCAAAACAGATCTGGGTGATTGTGGAGGACAGATAGATGGATGTGAGGTCTATTATTATCAGGGTTTCTCCACTTTGGCATTACTGACATTTGGGGATGGATAATCCTCAGCCGTGGAAGACTGTCTTATGGACTGTAGGAAATGCTACATTCCTGACCTCCTCCCACAGATGCCAGTAGCAACCCTCTCCCCTCTCCCTCCCCCCACAGTGGTGCCAAGTGAAATATCTCCAGATACTGCCAACTTTCCTGTGGGGGCAAAATCGCTCCTAATTGAGAACCACAGATTTATATCAATGCCAAAGAATCCGGCCCAAAGACAAAATCAAGAAGAGACATAGTCACGACTTCTACAGCTCAGTGGTTAAAAGCTTACAGTTCACATAAAAATTCATTGAGTTATCCACTTAAGATTTTTGGGCTTTATTGGGTATAAATTGTACCTCCATAGAAAAGAAAAAGGGAAGGTAATATTCTATATCTTTTTAAGGTGATGCTGATGTTCTATATCTCGATAGCAGTTTGGGTTGCATTTGTCCAAACTTAGCACAATATCCTTGATTCTAGATAGGACTCCTGAGGCAAGGGAAATAAAAGCAAAAATAAACTATTGGGACTACAGCAAAATAAAAACTTCTGCACAGTGAAGGAAACAATCAACAATACTAAAAGACAACCACATAATGGGAAAAGATAGTTGCAAATGGCATATCCAATAAAGGATTAGTATCTAAAATACATAAAGAACTTATACAACTCAATACCCCAAAACAAATAACCCAATTAAAAAATGGGCAGAAGAGGGACGCCTGGGTGGCTCAGTCGGTTAAGCGTCTGACTTCGGCTCAGGTCATGATCTCGTGGTTCATGAGTTTAAGCCCCGCATCGGGCTGTGTGCTGAGAGCTCAGAGCCTGGAGCCTGCTTTGGATTCTGTGTCTCCCTCTCTCTCTGCCCCTCCCCCACTCACACTCTGTCTCCCTCCCTCTCTCTCTCTCTCTCTCTCTCTCTCCCTAAAATAAACATTAAAAATAAATGGGCAGAAGATACAAATAGACATTTCTTTTTTTTTAATTTTTAAAAAAATGTTTATTTACTGTTGACAGAGAGGAAGAGACAGAGCCAGAGTGGGGGAGGGGCAGAGAGAGAGGGAGACCCAGAATCCGAAGCAGCCTCTAGGCCCTGAGCTGTCAGCACAGAGCCCCACGAGGGGCTCGAACTCACAGACTGTGAGATCATGACCTCAGCCGAAGTCGGATGCTCAACCGATGGAGCCACCCAGGCGCCCCTAAATGGACATTTCTTCAAAGAGGACATCCAGATAGCCAACAAACACATGAAAAGATGCTCAACATCACTCATTATCAGGCAAATACAAACCAAAACTACCATGAGATACCACCTCATACCTGTCAGAATGGCGAAAGTCAACAACACAAGAAACAACAAGTGTTAGGACGTGGAGAAAAAGAAACCCTCATGCGCTGTTGGTGGGAACGCACACTGGTGCAGCCACTGAGGAAAACGATATGGAAGTTCCTCAAAAAATTAGAAACAGAACTACCCTAGGACCCAGCAATTACACTACTGGGTATTTACCCAAAGAATACAAAAATACCGATTCAAAGGGATACATGCACTCCCAGGTTTATAGCAGCATTATTTACAGTAGCCAAGATATGGAAATAGCCCAAGTGTCTGTCTGTTGACTGACGAATGGATAAGGAAGAGGTGAGGTGGTATATATATACAATGGAATATTAATCATAGCCATAAAAAGAATGAAATCTTGCCATCTGCAAGGACATGGGTGGAGCTCGAGAGTACTATGCTAAGTGAAATAAATCAGAGAAAGACAAATACTATGATTTCACCCATATGTGGAATTTAAGAAACAAAACAAACGATTAAAGGGGGGGTGGGAGGGAAGAGGCAAATCAAGAAGCAGACTTTTAATTATAGGGAACTGACGATTACTGGAGGGGAGGGGAGTGGGAGGGATGGGTTAAATAGGTGATGGGGATTAAGGAGTACACTTGTTGTAATGAGCATGGGGTACTATGTGGAAATGCTGAAACACTATACTGTATACCTGAAACTAACACTGTATGTTAACTATAATGAAATGAAAATAAAAACTTAAAAAAATACCTGAAATCTGTACATTTCACTGATGTAAATTTTGTATCAAAAGATAAAGATTTAGGGGTGCCTGGGGGGCTCAGTCGGTTGAGCGGCCGACTTCGGCTCGGGTCATGATCTCGCGGTCCGTGAGTTCGAGCCCCGCGTTGGGCTCTGGGCTGACAGCTCAGATGGAGCCTGAAGCCTGCTTCAGAATCTGTCTCCCTTTCTCTCTGCCCCTCCCCCACTCATGGTCTGTCTCTCTCTCTGTCTCTGTCAAAGATTAATAAACATTTAAAAAAAATTTTTTTAAAGATAAAGATCTACACACAAATACTAAACTTTAGTTAGTTCTCTGCATGGTGAACTATTTATGGAGGGAGGGTACTGATAATACGGCTTCCTTGGAATGCATAAAAAATAAGATGGTTAGATAAGGTGGATAGAAAGATGGATGGATATGAGATGAAGCAAACAAGACAAAATGTGAATGTAGAATCTACACAGTGGGGAGGGGGGGCGCCTGGGTGGCTTGGTCGGTTAAGCGTCCAACTTCAGCTCAGGTCATGATCTCATGGTCCGTGAGTTCGAGCCCCGCATCAGGCTCTGTGCTGACGGCTCAGAGCCTGGAGCCTGCTTCAGATTCTGTGTCTCCCTCTCTCTCTGCCCCTCCCCCACTCATGCTCTGGTCTCTCTCTGTCTTAAAAATAAATAAACGTTAAAAAAAATTAAAAAAAAAAAAAAGAATCTACACACTGGGTATTAAAGAGTCCACAGCAACATTCTTTCAAGTTTGCTGTATTTTTGACATTTTCCATAACAAGATGATGGAAAACAATGCCTTGGGATGTACGCTTCAATTTGTGCTGTCGATGTGCCTAAGTTCTAATTCCTTAAAAAAGGACAAAATAGGAGTCAGAAAGGCTGTGGGGTCAGATTCACCTCTGGCCTAGCTGTGCCTTTTCTCCCTCTGAACCTGCTTTCTCTCCCATCAACTTGCAGTGGTGATTTATCGAGGTGAGTTTACAGGTACCAGCTCTCGAGTCGGACACAGGATTCAAATCACGGTTCCACCACTTGTCAGGTCATATTGGACAATGACCTCTCTTCCTGTGCATCTCATACAGGCAGTGACAGCACCTACCTCACCACATTGCTATTGAGGCTGAAATGTGATGTCTTGTGCCCCTTAACAAGCGACACCAAGAGATGACATTAAGCATGCTTATCTGGGAGCATGAGTGAGACAAAACACCTTCTGCAATCCCTTGGTGGGGGGAATGAATTCTCCCAAAGCTCTGGGAAGAAATCAACCCTGTCAACACATGGGTACTGACAGGGGACTTCTACCCTCCAGAAGCGTGATACATTTCTCTTGTTGAAGATGCTCAGTTTGTGACACTTTGTTACAAGCCAGCCCTACAAAAGGAATACACCTGTAAATAGCAACAAGGAAGCAGGGCAACAAGGAAGCCTAGGAAAGGAATACACCTGTAAATAGCAACAAGGAAGCGGGGCGAAGAGGGCAGGGGGCGAAGATTAAATTCAAACTGACAGGTTTTCTTTACAGCTGAATAACATTCTATTGTATACATACACCACATCTTCTTTATCCATTCCTCTACAGATACACCAGCATGGACGGAGCTAGAGAGGACAATGCTAAGTGAAATAAGTCAGAGAAAGACAAATGCTATATGATCTCACTCATATGTGGAATGTAAGATACAAGCCAAATGAGCAAAGGGGAAAAGAGAGAGACAAAGCAAGGAACAGACTCTCAACTATGAGAACAAGCTGATGGTTCCCAGAGGGAGGTGGGGGGATGGGCGAAATAAGTGATGGGGATGAAGGCGTGCACTTGTCATGATGAGCGCTGGGTGATGTGTGCAAGTGTGGAATCACTATCTTGTACACCTGAACCTAATATAACCCTGGCTGGTAACTGCACTGGAATGAAAATAAGATAAAATGAAAAACAAACAAACAAAAAAACACCTGACAGGTTTTTGCCAGGAGCCTCCATGTGCCAGGTACTGGGCAGGTAGGAGTGGGTAGCAGGGACCAAGATCCACAGCCCCACTGCTAGGGGGACTTTAGAGTGACTGAAGAGGCAGGCAAGAAGGAATAGGGTGCTTGCCACTGTGACGTCCGGTGACCTGCAAGGTGGGGACTTAATCTAGCCTGGGGCTTGCTGAAACCCGGGGGTGGGGGTGGAGACCTGAAGGGTGAGTAATGGACAAAAGGAGGGCAGAGGGGCGGGTAGGCAGACAGCATGGCATGCCAGACCAGAGGCCAGAGTGAGCTGGGACAGAAGTTCCCTTCCGGGGGAGAAAGGCCCAGGGAGAATCTGGAGAGACAGGTGGTAGGGCCCAGAAGCCATGGACCCAGGTAGACCCAGAATAATGACCTCCCCAAGATGTCTACATCCTGATTCCCAGACCCGTGAACGTGACCTTAGGTGGCAAAAGGGACTTTGCAGATGTACTTGAGTTTTAAGGAGGTAGAGATGGGGAGGTATTCCTGGATGACCCGGTGGCCTCTGTCATCACAGAGTCCTTCTAAGAGGGACACAGGAGGGTCAGAGTCCAAGGAGATGTGATGAGGGAAGCAGAGGCAGAGGCAGATCTGAAGCCACTCCACTTGTTGGTTTGAAGACAGAGGGTGGACCCGTGAGCCAAGGAATGTGGACAACTTTCTAGAAGCTGGAAGAGGCAAGGAACCGATTCTGCCCATCACTAAGTTTGTGGTGACTTGGTACAGTGGCCATAGGAAACTCGTACATCATGGGCTGGTCGGGAGGGACTTCACAGCACCAGTCGGGGGGCGGGGGGAGGGGGCTATGTGCATAGATGAACCAACAGATAGGCCAGCAGCCCTTGTCCCCATCGCCACCAGCACCCTTTTTGAGCATTTACCAGCAGGATCCTGTTTCATTTCTTTAAACCTCACAGCAAAAATCTCAGAGTCACGGGCTATTTTGCCCTTTTCACAGATGTGGAAACCACAGCCCAGAGCAATCATTCAACTTGCTCATTCAGTGAAACAGAGGCCAACGTGGGATTTGAACCCGGGCAGGTCCAAGCCCAGAGCCTGCACACGTGCACTCCCCACAGTGTATTTCACTGAGTGTTTGTTAGCATACATGAATGGGCCAAGAAAAGCACCCACGATCCTGCAGCTGAGATGTCCTGCTGCAGCTGTGTCCTGCTCCAAGGACCTTCCTCCAAGGAGGTGGCCACAGTGACACGTCTGGGAGGGAATCTTTGAGGGGACCTTGAGCCCCGATATGCAAGGGTGGGGGTAAGGGGCACAAACCTCAGGTTGAGGCCTCTCAGGTGATCACTGAGGGATTCAGTACTATACTGTTTTCTTTCAGGAAGGAACTTCCCAAGAGTGGTCTTCTCGATGGTGCCACGGGGACAGATTTTAATTACGTGAAAATGCCTGGGTTTTCCTTACCTATAAGGCCCCACTGCAACATTCCCCACGTGGAGACTTGCAGCCTCTCCTTGCATGCCTCCAGTGATGGTGAGCTCACTACGTTCTTCAACTCGCATGAGTAATCCGAACTCTCATGATCAATCATGACAACTTCCCTCTGTTGATAACTTCCTTCTGACTGCTAGAGCTACAAAGTCTTGTCTCTTCCAACATGCAATCTCTTGCTTTTTCTTCAACCAGAGGCAGATTGCAAAATAGTACATGTGAGCGTCTATTCAGTTCACTGCACCCAGATTAAGATCCAAATGCCACACACTGGCTGAGGAAGTTGCGGTAGGCAGCTATCAACGGTGGCCCTCAATGGCCCCCCTCACGTCCTGTGGAGCCCCTTGGGTGTGGGCTGCACTTAACGAGTCCGTTCTGATGAACAGGATATGGCCAGTGTGACAGTAGGCCCTTTGGTGATTCGGTTACACAAGATTATGGCTTCTCTCTTGTCATACCCTCTCTGCTGCCTTTCTTGCTTGCATGTTTGATGAAGCAAATGGCCATGTGGGAGAGGACCGTGGGGCGAGGAACTGAGGGTGGTCTCCTGCCAAAAGCCAGCAAGGAACTGAGGGTCCCTAATCCAACAGTTACAAGGAACTGAATCTTGCCAACGGTGAGCTTGAGATGATACCCTGACTACAGCCTGTGGGAGCCCAATGGAGGAGCTAAGCTGCACACAGATCCCCGACCCACAGAAACTGGGGTAACAAATGTTTCAAGCCTTTAAGTTTGGAGGTGGGGTAATTTGTCACGTACCAACAGATGCCTGAGACAAACGCCCCACCCAAGCTGGCCGCTGCCTACCTTGCTGACCTCTTCTGACTCCTGGTTCGCACACCCCAGCCACTCCAGCCTTCTTAAAGCCCCCGGACATGCCACACATATTCTCTCCCAAGAACGGCTTCCGCAGAGGCTGTTCCTTCTGCCTGAAATGCCCTTCCTCCTGCAGGATCCCTCTCACCATTTCAGTCTTAGCTCACATGTCACCTCTTAAGTGACCACCTTACCTGTACTTGCCTCCAGCCCCTTGCTCACCCGGACCTCTGTTCGCTTTTTTGTAACCTTCTAGATGTTCTGCCTCTGTGAGAGCAGAGACCTTAACCGCATTGCCTGCTGCGTACCCTTCACACTCAGCACGAGCATGGCCACAAAGCAGGTGCTCAATAAATACTTGCCAATTGTGTGACTGAGTGAATGAAGTTGTTGCAAAGGCGACGCATCTGCTTGATGCTTTGAGTTAGAAAACAAAGTAAGAGTGGGATCTAGAGCCACGTGCCCTCACGTCCGGCACCACAACCCTGCCCAGCTCTTGCTGGCTGGGTGGGCGGGGGTCAGCCTGCACTTCCTCTACCCCTCACGGAGGCTGGGGGGCACATCCCGCCTGCCAGGAGGAATCCCTCCCACCGTCCGCTTGGTCTAGTGACCATCATGCCCTACGGTTCTTCATGGTCTCCTGGCCACACCTGTGGGTGTCAGTGGGCTCAGGTAACACCGTGACAGGCTGCTAATCTCAAGTGACCACAGAGGCAGCTGGGCAGGACTGCCAGGAAGGGCTCGGGTGGGGCCAGACCAGGAGAACCCCAGCCAGGGTGCACTGGCTCTCTTGAAATGTATAAAGAACACAGAGATGGGGGAGAGCCCGTGTTACCTCTTTGGTAACTTAGAACATTCTGAGCCGCAAATGTATTTTGGAAGAAGCATTCCTCTGTGAACAGTCCCCGAGTAACAAATAACCCCTGGTTGCAAAAGACCCTTGCAAACAAACGGCTAGCCCAGGATCAGCCCCGTTCTGGAAGCTGCAATCATACACACGGAACACCGTGGCCCTATCATTTATCATTTACTGGATCGCCAGCGTGCACTGATCGTGCTGGCTCCCACCCTTTATGACAACTCTTGTCAGTATTGGTTAACATTAACGGGAGTGCTTCTCAAACTTGAATCCACTTGGGAATCACTTACTAAAAGGCAGAGTCTGTGGGGCACCCGGGTGGCTCAATCAGTTAAGCGTCTGACTTCGGCTCAGGTCATGATCTCACGGTCCGTGAGTTCGAGCCCTGTGTCGGGCTCTGTGCTGACAGCTCAGAGCCTGGAGCCTGCTTCAGATTCTATGTCTCCCTCTCTCTCTGCCCCTCCCCCAGCTCACACTCGGTCTTTCCCTCTCTCAAAACTAAAACAAACACTAAAAAATAAGCAAATAAAAATAAATAAAAATTTTAAACAGCCTTCTGATGCTGGAAAGCAGAAGCTGGGCAGAGGTCATTCTTATCACTTAATTATAATAATCGTCACAACCGCCCAGTGAGGTAGATGGGCATTACCCAGGACACCTCACAGGGAAGGAAACCGAAGCTCGGGGAAGATGTGCCAGGGGCACACAACACTGTGTCAGCACGCTGTTTCTTGCATATTCACATCCCCGGGAAGGGGAAGGCGTAAGAGTTGCAGAAACAGGAGGCCCTCCAGGCAGGAGACATGTGGCCTTGTGAGGAACGGATCTGGGGCCCACGTCTCAAAGTCAGCGAGACTTACTTCCCTGCAACCAGAGGAAAAGGATTTCCCAGACAGGACAGCCACCCACCTGGCTCGGGGCTGGCACAGCCCTGCGGGGAGTAAGCACAGGTGTGGGGGCCCAGAAAGAAAGGACCTATTCTAGAACAACGCCTCCATCCCCCCACCCCCCCGTGGCCCCTTCCCACCAGGGGACCGTCCCACCACTTTCCTCCCTGGGAGATAAGCGACTCACACACAGGCCTGGGAAGTTACTGGGTTTTGCAGACACTGAGAAGCTGTAAAACCCAATTTGAAGTAGGAGCCTTTTTAAACATTAAACTTTGGGGACGCCTGGGTGGCTCAGTCGGTTAAGCGTCCGTCTTGGGCTCAGGCCATGATCTTGTGGCTTGTGAGTTTGAGCCCTACGTCGGGCTCTGTGCTGAGAGTGCAGAGCCTGCTTGGGATTCTCTCTCTCCGCTCTCTCTCTCTGTCCCTTCCCCCGCTTGTGCTCTCTCTCTCTCAAATTAAATAAACTTCAAAAGAAACTAACTTTGGAAGTACAGTTCCTGGGACAAGATAATGCCCCCTCTCCAGGGTCCAGGTTCTTGAGAAAGCAGAAGGAATGGAGACAGATAATGTCCCCTGAGGGTCACATGCATCCTCCCAACACTTAGCTGTAGGGTGTGAGGTGACCCCTCATTGTGGTTGTGATTTGCATTTCCCTGTCGATGAGTTATGTCCAGCAACTTTTCACGTGCCTTGGCCATCCGTATGTGCTCTTTGGAAAAATGTCCGTTCAGCTTCTTTTGCCCCCTTTTCAATCAGATCATTTGGTTTTTGGTTTTTGGTTTTTGGGTTTTTTTTTTTTTTTTTTTTTTTTTTTTTCTGGCTAGAGTAGGTCTCAAGTGACCTCACCGCAGAAGAGAAACGGCCCCACGCGGCGTGATGGAGGTGCTGGCTGAGGCTGGGCCTTTACGGTTTTGCAGCACATCATGTATCAAATTAGCACATGTGCACCTTAAACTTACACAATGTTACAGGTCCATTGTAGCTCCGTAAAGCCGTAAAGCCCAGGAAAGGGAAGAACCACAAACCCGAAGGCTTCCAGGGTGTGGGGAGAAAGGGGAGGCTCATGGTGACTGAGACGGAGCAAAATCAGAGTCACCAACAGCCGCAGCGCCCAGGCCTTTCTCCCCCGGGTAGCGGGCCCCAGGCTGGGGCGGGTGTCATAGAGGACCCCCTTCCAGTTACTTGGGGAGCTCGGTGGGGCTGTCCCTTCTGTGGGGGAGGGGTGCATCTGCCTTTTCCCTCCTGGCCGCTCGGAGAATTAGGTTCGGGCTTTAAAATCAGTCCAATTGGGGCTGAAACCCTGACCTCGCCTCTTGCCTAAATTCTGCAATCTTTGCCACTACAAAAGGCTCCCCCTTCCCTGATCTCCAAACACTTAAGGGCCACGGGCTCACTATATACATATATATATATATATATATATATATATATATATATATATATGTATTTTTTTTAAGGTTATTTTTGAAGAGAGAGAAAGAATGTGAGTGGGGGAGGGGCAGAGAGAGGGGACAAAGGATCTGAAGTGAGCTCTTTGCTGACAGCAGAGAGCCCTATGTGGGGGGCTGAACTCACGAAGCCGTGAGATCATGACCTGAGCTGAAGTTGGACGCTCAACCGACTGAGCCACCCAGGCGCCCCGCAATATATTTCTATCGGACAGTATCATACTATAATCACTCTCATTTTACACAGAAGCAAATCAAGGCACAGAGAGGTTAAGTAACATGTCTGTTGTAACACAGCTAGTGAGTAGCTGAGTCAGATTTGAATCCGGAGCATGTGGCTGCAAAGTCAGGGCACTTAGCTACTGTCCTGGCCCCAACATCCCTCATATATCAGTGGTGAAGTCTGCGGGAAAGGGAGTACCTGAGGGGCAGAGACCAGCCCCCACCCTCCGCCTCAAGGAAGGAACCCTTGCACCAAGATACCAAGACTGTCTGCCCTGGACAGAGAAAGGCTGAAGTCGAACAACACGTTTGGGCTTGTCTGTCTTTTCCCCTACAGATTTCCATCCAGGGCGGACCTCGATCGTCCTCATGTTGAGCCCCATAACACACCAAGAGGGAAAGATTTGTGAGCACCCGGTGGAAGAAACAGTGAGGTGTGGAACAAAACACAATTGCGTTTGCGGATGATTGGGTTTAAAGCAAACAAAGCTCTCTCTCTCTTTCTCTCTCTGTGTGTGTCTCTCTCTGAGTGTGGCTGGCCCTGGGGATAGAGCCAAGGTCAGCACCCAGCTTCCCGGAACACCTGTCCCAAGCAGAAGGGTCCTCAGCTGGCCAGAGTCACTGAGACTCAGGACCTTTCCTGGGACCTCAACTACTAGCCTCCCCAGAAAAAACTGGAAGAGAAATGTCAACTGTCTTTGCCTCTAGATACCTTCTGTTTAAAGCCACACTCACCTGTCACTAAAGCAAACTGACCTGCGGTTAGAGACAATCCACACCCAGACTCACCCACTCCAAACAGGCAGTACACACCCAGACTCGGCCACTCTCGGGTCCTCACCCCTCACTGGCATGCTCCCTCAGGGACATGGGAGCTCTTTCACATACCTCAACAGGATCTTCACGCAAACCCACTGACCACCCTGCCCCACCCACCTAGAAACATACTGCCACTGTTATCTGCCTCTACAACTGCATCCTTTCCCAGGAAACACACAATCAGAAACAGACCCGCAGGACTCTTCGTAAGTATTCAGGCTACCTCACAGACCACAGTCACCCCAGGTCTGTAACACAGTAAAGACCCAGGAAAAACACCCACCGGATGTGTGGACCTTGTGTTCCTCTATTCAGAGAAACCAACTGTAAAGTCACAGGGCACAAAATCAACGTGCAGAAACCTGTTGCATTTCTACACACTAATAATGAAGCATTAGGAAGAGAAATTAAGAAAATGATCTCATTTACAGTGGCACCCAAAATAATAAGATACCTAGGAATGAACCTAACCAAGGAGGTGAAACACCTGTATTCTGAAAATTATAAAACACTGATGAAAGAAATGCAAGACAACATGAAGAAATGGAAAAAAAAAAAAAACAACAAACAACCATTCCACGCTCATGGATTGGAAAAGCAAATATCGTTAAAATGTCTATACTACCCAAAGCAATCAACACATTTAATGAGATCCCTATCAAAATAACACCAGCATTCTTCACAGAGCTAGAACAAACAACCCCGAAACGTATATGGAACCACAAAAGGCCCCATGTAGCCGAAGCAATCTTGAAAAACAAAGGCAAAACAGGAGGCTTCACAATTCCGGACTTTAAGCTGTAATCATCAAGACAGTATGGTATTGGCACAAAAACAAACACATAGATCAGTGGAACAGAATAGAGAACCCAGAAATGGATGCACAACTATATAGTCAATTAATCTTCAACAAAGCAGGAAAGAATATCCAGTGCAAAAAAGACAATCTCTTCAACAAATGGTGTTGGGAAAACTGGACAGCGATGTGCGGAAGAATGAAACTAGACAACTTTCTTACACCATACACAAAAATAAACTCAAAATGGATGAAAGACCATTTTGGATGGTCTTCCATGGATGAAGACAAGAAACCATCAAAAGCCTAGAAGAGAGCATAGGCAGTAATGTCTCTGACATTGGCCGTAACAACATTTTTCTAGATATATCTCTGGAGGCAAGGGAAACAAAAGCAAACACGAACTATTGGGACCTCATCAAAATAAAAACTTCTGCACAGCGAAGGACACAATCAACAAAACTAAAAGGCAGCCTATGGAATGGGAGAAGACATTTGCAAATGGCATATCTGATAGAGAGCTAGTATCCAAAATATATAAAGAACTTATAAATCTCAACACCCCAAAAGCAAATAACCCAATTAAAAAAAAAATGGTCAGGAAACATAAAGAGACACTTCTCCAAAAACGACATCCAGATGGCCAACTGATACATGAAAAAATGCTCAACTCACTCATCATCAGGGAAATGCAAATCAAAACTATAATGAGATGTCACCTCACACCTGTCAGAGTGGCTAAAATGAACAAATCAGGACACTATAGATGCTGGAGAGGATGTGGAGAAATGGGAACCCTCTTGCACTGTTGGTGGGAATGCAAACTGGTGCAGCCACTGTGGAAAACAACATGGAGATTCCTCAGAAAGTTAAAAATAGAACTATTCTACAATCCAGCAATTGCACTACTGGGTATTTACCCAACAAGTACAAAAACATTAATTCAAGGGGATACATGCACACGTATGTTTATAGCATCATTGCTTACAATAGCAACCCAAGTGTCTATAGACTGATGAATGGATAAAGAAGATGTGGGGTGTGTGTGTGTGTGTGTGTGTGTGTTCTTCCATCCCATTGTTGCAGATGGCAAGGTTTTTTTCTTTACTCAGCCATAAAAAAGAAAGAAATCTTACCATCTGCAACAACATGGCTGGACCTACAGAGTAGTGTGCTAAGTGAAACAAGTCAGAGAAGGACAAATAGCATATGATTTCACTCATATGTAGAATTTAAGAACCAAACAAATGATCATGGTGTGGAAAAAAGAGGCAAACCAAGAAGCTGACTCTTAACTACAGAGTAACTGATAGTAACCAGAGGGGAGGTGGGTGGGGGGATGGGTTAAATAGAGGATGAAGATTGGGGCACCTGGGTGGCTCGGTCAGTTAAGTGTCCAACTCTTCATTTCAGCTCAGGTCATGTCTTCGCAGTTTGTGAGTTCGAGCCCTGCATCAGGCTCTGCATTCACAGCATGGAGCCTGCTTGCGATTCTCTGTCTCCCTCTCTCTCTGCACCTCTTCTCTCTCTCTCTTTCAAAAAAAAAGATAGGGGATGAGGATTAAGGAGTGCATTTGTGATGAGCACCGGGTGATGAATGGAAGTGTTGAATCACTAAATTGTGCACCTGAAACTAATATTTAAACTAGTATGTTAACTACAGGAGTCAAAATTTTAAAAAGAAACTGGGGGGGGGGGGGTACCTATCAGAGATGACCAGGACATTTGGGCATGGACTGGGTGTAAGAGGACATCAAGGAAGCATCGTCACTTTCGTGAAGTGTGGTCACGGCAAGAACCTCTGTGGGTGGGGCGGCCGCAAACCTCTCCTTCCGTTAACAGGTGGAGGTTATTTCGCCACCCTTTGAATCTGGGCGTGGTCCTGCGACTTTTTTTTTCAAAGTTTATTTATTTGTGTTTGAGAGTGAGAGAGAGAGCAAGTGGGGAGCTGGGCAGAGGAAGAGAGAAAGAGAATCCCAAGCTGGCTCCATGCTCGGTGGCCCAGAACCTGACGTGGGGCTCGATCCCACGATCCGCCATGCTGGGGAAAGCCACACCAAGGGGACAGCAACACTCTCACCCAGAAGAGAGAACCATCCTGAAGGCATGGCCCAGTCCAGCCTTTACACGACCGCAGATTCAGTCAACACAACGTGGACACATAGACTTCTCACTTCAGCCAAAGGTGGTTGTCGTTTTAAGCTGCCACATTTTTTAAAAAAACATAGCAATAGATAGCAGTAATGATGCCAACAAGCAAAAGTAAACAGGTTCTCCTGGTGCACTGTTGCTGGGAATGCAAACTGGTGCAGCCACGATGCAAAACAGTGTGGGGGTCCCTCAAAAAAAAAAAATCGGACTACCCTCTGAGCCAACAATTCCATTTCTGGGTATTTATCCAAAGGACACAAAAACACTAACTCGAAAAGATATCTGCACCCCCATGTTTATTGCAGCCTTATTTACAACAGCCGAGAGACAGAAGCAATCTAAGTGTCCACTGGTGGGTAAATGGATAAGGAAGATGTGGTATATGTATACAATGGAATATTACTCAGCCATAAAAAAGAATGGCATCTTGCCATTTGCAACAACATGGATGGATCTAGAGGGTATAATGCGAAGTGAAATAAGTCAGACAAAGAAAGAGAAATACTGTATGATCTCATTTATACGTGGAATCCAAAAACAAGAGAAAACAAGCTCATAAGTACAGCAAACAGCCTGCTGGTTGCCAGAGGTAGGGGTTCGGGGGAGGGCAAAGTGGGTAAAGCAGGTCAAAAGGTACAAACTTCCCCTTAACTAAATAAGTCCTGGGGACATAATGTCCAGCATGGTGACTACAGTTAACAGTACTGTATTGTATATTTGAAAGGTGCTGAGACTAGATCTTAAAAGTTCTCATCACAGAAAAACGTGTGACTATGTTTCATTACGGATGTTACCTAGACTTATTGGCAATCATTTTGCAATATATACAAATATTGAGTCATTATGTTGTACATGTGAAACTAAAATCATGGTGTATGTCAATTATATCTCAGTTTTAAAAATAAACAAGTTTTTGGGGCAGCCGGGTGGCTCCATCAGTTAAGCATCCGACTTCAGCTCAGGTCATGATCTCAAGTTTTGTGAGTTCGAGCCCCATGTTGGGCTCTGTGCTGACAGCTCAGAGCCTGAAGCCTGCTTCGGATTCCATGTCTCCCTCTCTCTGCTCCTCCCCCGCTCACGTTCTGTCTCTCTCTTTCAAAAATAAATAAACATTAAAAAAAAATTTAATAAAACATAAATTCCGAGAAAAAAATAAGAAAAAATAAACAAGTCTTCACTCTCAAATGTATGTGCAGACATTCAGTCCCCTTAATCAAAACATTTTTCCAGCAGATCCTATATACAAGCACCCACAGCTCCCTGAACATATACCCACAAACATGCAGCACCAGGAACTGATCCCCAAATTGAAAGACAGTAGCACCACTTACCAACTGACCTGCCCACAGATTTAACCACAAAGACATACAGAAGTGTACATATCGACACATACCAATTCATAGATACACCCACACACACCCTTAGCTACCCATTGATACATCTAGACCTTAGTGAAGAAACAAATATACATAAATATACACCAAGAGTGTAGACAAGCAGGGAGTGTCCTGATGCCTCTCAAGCCCTAGCCAGGGACCATTCATTCATTCATTCATTCTTCAACCAACACACACTGAGTAGCCACACACTGTGTACCAGGCCCTGTTTTAAACATTTAAACATCACTGAAGGGTGCCTGGGTGGCTCAGTCTGTTAAGCATCTGATTTTGGCTCAGGTCATGATCTCATGGTTCGTGAGTTCGAGTCTCACATTGGGTGAGCACAAGCCCTGCTTTGGGTGAGCATGACCCCTGCCTCAGGTGAGCCCCACTTCTCTCTCTCTCTCTCCCTCTGCCCCTCATGGAATTCTCTCTCTCTCCAGCCTCACTCACTTGCACCCTCTCTCTAAAGAAAATCAAATTAAATTGAAAAATAAACATCACTGAAGAAAACAAAGATTTCTCTCTTGGAAAATATATAAAAAGTCTGGAATATCTTGTACCAGGAAATAAGGAAGATGCTCAGAGATAAATAGGGTACCACGATAGGACAAAAAAGCTCCCCCCACTGGCCAAGCCTGGGATAATTTGGGCATCTACATAAACAAATAACTCAATGAGGGAGGAAAAAGCTGCCCTTATAGCAGCATGCCAGTGAATAAATGTTGAAGTAATGACAGAGCTAGAAAATCAACATTTTGCAACCATCATGGGAATAACTGATTCAGCAGGAATCACCAATGGATGCTGTGATGGTTAAGTGCACATGTCAATTTGACTGGGCTGCAGGGAGCACAAGCCTTTGGTCAAACATTATCCTGTGAGGGTGTTTTGGATGAGATTAACACTTGAAATGGTGGACTGAGTAAAGCAGATTGCTCTCCCTAATGTGGGGGTGCTGCATCCAATCAGTCAAAGGCCTGAATAGAACAAAAAGGCTGACACTCCCCCAACTAAGACACAATTCCTCCTGCCTGACTACCTTTGGACTGGGACATTCCTGCCTTCAGCCTCAAGCTGAAACACTGGTTCTTCCTGGATCTCAAGCCTGCTGGCTTTCATACTGGAGGACACAGCATTGCTTCTATGGTACCCACCAAAATGCATACCCTGAATCTCATCATGAAGAAACATTAGACCAACCTACATTGAGGAGCGTTCTACAAAGCAAGTGTCCTGATCTCTCAAAAATGTCAATATCATGAAAGTCAAAGGCTGAACGCTATTCTAGATTAAAGGAGAATAAATTGGCATGACAATTGAATGAAATGCATGATCTTTCACTAGATCCTGAGCCAGGAAAAAAAAAAAAAAAGCCATTATGGACATTATATCACATTTTTGTGTTAAACAGAAAGGTGACACTGTGGCTGGAGCGAGCCAGGATGACAGATGAAGGGAGATGGGGCTCAGGGCAGGGTGCACACGTCTGGTGGGCCAGGGAGGGGCTTTAGCCCTAAGCTCTGCTACCGAGTCTCCACTGAGCTCCATTCTCCTGTACCAAACTATACTCTTGACTTCTCCATTTGGAAGTCGTGAAAGAATTTCAATCTGAAATGGAACCTGAGGATAGAAAATAGAAAATTTCATGCAAACCTAAGAACTGAGAGACTGATTTCTGTAAATGCCAACTCTATGTGTAAAGTTTTCAAAGTTGAGCCCAATCTCTCTCCCCAACTGGAAAATCCCACTATGATGGTCCCTATATCTACCTTGATAGTCCCCCACCCCTTTGAATAACGTCTTCCTTTCCATACTCTCAGGTCATTAAATGTTTTGTTTTTTTTTTTAACACTGGCAGAATGAATGAATAAATGAGCAATGCTTCAAAACTCAGTGTGCCAGCCATTAACTTTAGCTAGGGATGCTGAGCAGACTGCAGAGGTAGACTGATGGATGGAAGGAAGAAACACAAGCTCATAGTCAGCAATGAAAGGAGGTCCAGGAGGTGTAGGAAAATCACCCCGGAGGTAGGAGGGGAGGATTCTGTGCCAAATCCCAGAGCAGCGCTGCTCGCTAGGAATATAATGTGAGCCACAAATGCAAGCCGTGTAGATGATTTTTAAATTCTCTATGGTTAAAGGACAAAATATTCTGACATTTGTTGAAATGGTGAGGAAGACTTAAGTCAAGACCATTGCAGTAGGGGAATCACAGCAAGGGAGGGAGACTGACATCAACTCAGCATAGAACAGAGCAAGTGGGGATTTACAGCCAAGGGGCAGGGTGAGGGGTCTGTGCATGGAACATGACTAAAAACAGACATCAGAGCTGGGGATTCTCACTAAATTGACCCACTCTGCCACTAAAGTCAGGTCAAGGATTTGCACATCGAAGGATGAGGAAGCTGATAAGATGTGAAGGATGGGGGGATTCTCCATAAGCTGACTTAGCCGTGTTCTTGCTCAGACTGGGGTAGGCAGGCTTGATCAAGGACAGAGTGGACGCAGAAGGCCAAGGTCAAGGCCTTGATGAGAAGAGTCTGACAACAATTTGGTCAAGGAGAGAGTCTTTGTCACTGTTAGCTACATTTTTTAAAAAGAAAAAGAAACAGATGTTAATTCTTTTTTAAAAATTTTTTTGATTTTTTTTTTATTTTTGAGAGAGAAAGAGAGAGAGAGAGACAGTGGGGGGGAGGGTCAGAGAGAGAGGGAGACACAGAATCCAAAGCAGCTCTAGGCTCCGAGCTGTCAGCACAGAGCCCAACGGGGGGCTCGAACCCACGAACCGTGAGATCATGACCGCAGCTGAACTCTGACCCTTAGCCGACTGAGCCACCCAGGCGCCCCTAGAAGATGTTAATTCTAATGCTGTATTGTATCACATGCAATGCCCCCCAAACATTATCATTTTGCCTTATAAACAACATTAAAAAATATATCAGCGAGAAGTTTTACATTCCTTCATTCTATTTTTTTTTTTTTAACTAAGCCTTTGCTTTACGCTTCTGGTGCCTCTCAGTTTGGACCAGCGAGTGCAGAGCGGCCACTGGAAGCTGGAGGCTGCCGGGGCGGACCCTGCGGCTCTCGCCAGTGGACCCAAACCTCAGGGGCAGCCCAGAAAGAACACGAGGGCCATCGGGGGGAGCGAGGGGTACCAGGTGAGCTGGCAAGAGAGGGACCGGCCCCCAGCAAGCCGAGAGCACTGGGTCACTGCCAGAAGGAAAGGATCTTTCCACTCTGTTCTCTACTGGGTGTGAAGCAGCACTCACCCTAAGGACCAGATCTGTCCTTACCTCCTGCCAGGAGCTAGCACCTGCCGGCCGCAGACCTTCAGGCAGGAAGTGTCAGAAATCCCGTGACTCTGTGGTTCCTCTGCTTTCATTCCAGGTCTGTTCCATCACTCACCACCCGCTTCTCTTTCCTTCCACATCCCTGACTTGCACCGGATGTTATCTATTTGCATCTTTGTTTACTGTCTGTTCCCCTGCCCCCCACCTCCATCGCTCCAGATTCATATCTGTTTTGTTGAGCCAGAAAGAGGCTGTTAACTTGGGTGCACTTCCTACGTGCCCTGACTCAGTTTACTCATCTGGAAGATGGAAATGAGTGTGGCTCCCATACTGCTCGGGGGTAGCATTAAATGAGCTAATGTCTTCCTGACATCCTTCCATGAATGGCCCAACCCTAATTAGCGCTTGATGAAGGGCAGCTGTGGTTGTGGTTCTTAACCCGACCCCTCCCCGACCCCACACACCCTAGACGGTCCAGAATGCCCCAGCTCTTCACCCACCACACTGACCTGGCCCCAGAGCTTTCCCTCTCTCTGTCCAAAAGGCTGTCGGACCATGTGACCCAGACTTAGGCCATTTCCCATCTCCCCAGAGCAAAGCCTTTTCCCTACTTCTGTGAAAGTGATACAGAGCATGAGCTGTTCCTTTTCTGTACTGTGGGTTTTCACCCTACACCTTTCTGTAAATACTAATTCGAGGCACTGTTGATTTCCATTCTCAACCACCTGAATCCCCTGAATTGTGACGCATTTGCCCCCTTTCCCAAAAGCCAGTCTGTTAGTAGACCCTTCAAGGTCTTTAACATCCACCCACAAGTGGACGGCTTCTCACCACACACCTAGTCTCCTGCAATCACCTTTCTCCCGGATGAGGCAGTAGCCTCCGACCGGCCTCCCTGCCTTCCTCCCCTTCCTCTTGCTGGTCTGTTTGTCACGCAGCAGCAGCCAGAAGGAGGTTGCTAAAAATAAGAACGGAGCACGATCAGCCAAAGCACTATGGCCCTGCATTTATGTCAGAGAAAAAGCCAAAGTCCTGATGAGGACCTGTTTGTATGTCCCCCCACCCCGCCTCATGTCCCTCCCCTAATCCCTTCTCTCCCCTGCAGTCAGCCACTCTGATCTCTGTGCTGTTTCAAACTCACGCCTGCCTCAGGGCCCTTGCACTGTCTGTCCCACTGCCTGGAAAATCCTTTCACCAAATATCTATATGGTCCCACTGTCCCCTCAGTCATTCATCTGCTCAGATGTCACTTCTTCAAGGACCACCCCTACCCCCATGCCACCCCCGTCACCCACTCTCTCTCTTCTCTTCTTTCCATAGCACTTAGTACCCTCAGACATGATACATATCCTCACTTGTTTCTTGGCCCCTTCTCCTCTGGAACATCAGCTCTAAGAAGGCAAGGGTAATGTCCATTTTGCTCAACACTGCATCCCCATTGCAGTGCCTAGCACACAGTAAGTGCTCAATAAATGTTTGTAGAATGAAAAAGGGCTTCTGTTCCAATCTTTGTCTCCTGTCCTGTCTCTCCCTTCACCCTGGATCATCCGCCTCCCCTTAGCCATGCCCAAATGCTCTCCCCTACTCCTCTCTCCTTCCTTGAAAACACTTCAGCCTACTAAAGAGTGGTATGGACCCCCCAGACTTAAACCCCTAAGCTCCCCTCTATCACCTACTGGCTGCATTTCCATGGGCAAGTTGTCAAATCCTTCTGAGCCTTGTTTTCAACTACAAAACTACACAAATAGAAATTCTGATCCCAGGGGCACCTGAGTGGCTCAGTCAGTTTAACATCCAACTTTGGCTCAGGTCATGATCTCGCGGTTTGTGAGTTCCAGCCCTGCGTTGGGCTCTGTGCTGACAGCTCAGAGACTGGAGCCTGGTTCAGATTCTATGTCTCCTTCACTCTCTGCCCCTCCCCGGCTCATGCGCTCTCTCTCTCTCTCTCTCTGTCAAAAATAAATAAACATTAAAAAAATTAAAATAAATAAAATATTGGTGATAAATACAAATATTTTTAAGACACTGTGTAGCAATACAAACACCTCCTTAGGCCTGAGTCAAGCCCTAGGTCATCATTTGGAAACCTCTGATGTATATCAATGGGTCTTGACCCCTCTGTGAGTTAAAAATCTGCTGAAGCTTTTTTTTTTTTTAAAGAAAAATACCAGCGTGGGGCGGTGTGCTGACACAGGATTGTGTTTTAAAGCTTCCAGAGCATTCAGATATGCAGTCGGGCTTGAGAGCCACTGATCTAAATATCTTGGTCCATTTGCTGCCTGTCTCTGTGCCACATTTTGTGACTAAGTGGGCACTTGATGAATGGGACAGAAATGCAGGGAAACAGGTAGCTCACTTCTCTCTCTCTCTCTCTCTCTCTCTCTCAGTATCTTTCTGTGTCTCTGTCTCTATCTCTCCCCTTTTATACTTGTCACGCCTCCTATCTGTCACCCGAAGGGAAAGACCACAAGCCCCTATTTGCGGTCGTCCCTTCTTCATTCTCGATGATTTGTGAGCCCCGACACACCCAGAGGCCTGAAGGAGATAAATGACTTCTTGGCACGTCTTCCCAAGGCTTGAGCCGAGCAGTCCTGACACTCTTTAATCCTAACCAAACAGGATCGGGGTCACGAGGCTTGCAGAGCTGCAGGCAACCTCCCGCATAATTTCCTGCTGCCAGACCACAAAAGCAGCCCTGGGAAAAAACGATAGAACTGACACAAATGGGGGGGTCCCTCTCCCCCCTGCAACGCTTTGCACTGTAGGGAGCCTTCTCTTCCTTCCAAAATCTATGGGGAATAAAAAGGGCTAGCACAAATAGAAGCTTTATGATGGTAATTTTCTGGCTGCGAGCCAAGGGCTGTGCTCTCTCTCTCTCTCTCTCTCTCTCTCTCTCAGGCAGCAGAGAGCTGAGTCAGTGGGGGCTCCTTGAAGAGCAAACTTGGTTTTCAAGATTTCACCTCCTCAAAGACACACGAGATTTCCCTTCCTGACAGTGTTTCTCTCCATTTGTTTGATCTGACCTTTGAACTCTGAAGTGGGAAGGTTGGGAGCTAGGGGTATGAGAAGCCCAGCCCAGCGCAGCCCCCCCCCACCCCCATCCGCTCTCCACCCAAGGCTCCCTGATAGAAACCACATCAGGAGTGTGGAAAGGGCTTAGTACCGTCCTTCGCTCAGAAACCTGCCCACCACCTGTCCACCCATCCAATAAAAGTGCCCAAGTGTCTAATGTGTGCTAAATTCTATGCTAGAAGCTAAAGATGACAGGAGTCCCCCCTTATCCGGTGGGGGGGGGGCGAAGGGGGGTGTGGGGGGTGGGAAAGACCTGTCCCCAAACCCCCAGTGGATGCCTGACATGAAAATCGCAGGTAGAACCGAACCCTGTACGTGTTGTGTGCTTTCCCGGATGCACGTACCGATGATAAAGTTTGATTTATCAATGAGGCCCGGGAAGAGATTAACAACAACATTAATAAAACAGAGCAGTTCTAATATACTGTAATGAAAGTTATGGGAATGTGGTCTCTTTCTCAAAGTATCTTATTGTGCTATATTCACCCTTCTTCCTGTGATGATGGGAAATGATAAAATGCATACTGATGAGATGCAGAGGTGGGGGGCAGGCGGGGGCAGGGGGCAGGCCACAACAGACACTGGCCTCCCGACCATTCCTCAAAAGGGGGATCATCTGCTTCCCCACCACGGTTGCCCACCAGGAACTCGGGAAGCAGAACCGCAGATAAGGGGGAAGCTCCTGTAGACGAATATTATTACTATAACAACAAAAACAGCAAACCCCTTTGTGGTCCCTATTCTGTGTCACCTACATGTCCTAGCAGTTGTTTATTTAATCCTTCTTGAAGCTCTTTGGTTTTCCCCATTGGTGGAGGCTCAGGGAGGCCTCAAGTCACGCAGCAGAGCTAGGATCTGAACCTCAGCTGTGTGGCCTCAGACCAGCACTCTTTACCACCCTGCAGCTCACCACTGTCACTGAACGTAGAGTCTAGTGCAGGAAACAGAATCATTAAGCAAACAAGGTAATTTCAGATATTTAAATGCTCTGAAGACTCTAAAACAGGGTATTTTCCTGTATTATTTTTCTGATAAGCTACACCAGCCTCGGGGAGAACGACAGAGAGCACTCAGGCAGAATGGGCAGCAAGTGCAAAGGCCCCGTGGCCCAAACTTCTCCAGATGTAGCTGCAGGAAGGAGCTGAGGGGCAGAAGAGCAGAATGGACCCGATTATAGGACACACATGGTGAGAAGTTAGCATTTTATCTGGAGGACAAGAGCCTGGGGGCATAACCATGAAAGTGGGACGTGGTCTACAAGCATCCCAGGTGCCTTTCAGGCTCCAGTTGCCCTCACCCCAGGCCCTTTTCACTCTTGTTCCTGTAAGACCTAATTCCTGTGAATTCTTTTGCAGTCCCCTGGGTGACAAAAACAAGGCAAAGCGCCCCTCTCTCTGCTTCTGTGTTACATTCCTTTGACATCATATCCTGGATTTATCTGTGTCAGGGCAAATAAAAATTAAAAATAAGAGGCTTGGAGCAGTTAGGTGGTTCAGTCTGTTAAGCATCCAACTTTGGCTCAGGTCATGATCTCACGGTCCGTGAGTTTGAGTCCTGCATTGGACACTGTGCTGACAGCTCAGAGCCTGGAGCCTGCTTCTAGTTCTGTGTCTCCTTCTCTCTCTGCCCCTCCCCTGCTCACTCTCTGTTTCTCTCTCAAAAATAAACAAAGCATTAAAAAAAAAAAAAGCGGCTTAAGGGGCATCTGGGTGGCTCACTCAGTTAAGTGTCTGACTTCAGTTCAGGTCATGATCTCACGGTCCGTGAGTTTGAGCCCTGCGTCAGGCTCTGTGCTGACAGCTCAGAGCCTGGAGCCTGTTTCAGATTCTGTGTTTCCCTCCCTCTCTCTCTCTGACCCTCCCATATTCTTGCTCTGTCTCTTTCTCTCAAAAATAAACAAACATTAGGGGCACCTGGGTGGCTCAGTCGGTTGGGTGTCTGACTTCAGCTCAGGTCATGATCTCGCAGTTCACAAGTTCAAGCCCCGCATTGGGCTCTGTGCTGACAGCTCTGAGCCTGAAGCCTGCTTTGGATTCTTTGTCTCCCTCTCTCTCTACCCCTTCCCCACTTATGCTCTCTTTCTCTCTCTCTCTCTCTCTCAACAATAAATAAAAACATTAAAAAATTTTAAAAATAATAAACATTAAGAAATTAAAAAAATAAATAAATAAGAGGCTTAAATCTCCCTGTCTCCCAGTCTTTGTGGGAGGGTAGGAGACTAACTTCAGCGGGTACCCTGCTCCAAATTTCAAAATCACGTCCTGTCATTAAGATAGAAGTTTGGCCTTCTTGTGGATAGAGTCAGGGAGTGTAGATGGTCACCCCAATTACCAGGGTGAATCTCAGATGACCTATGTGTAATAAATGGTGTTTCAAGTCTTCTGGCTTGAGGACTAATTATCATTTTTCTTGAAACCATCTGGGTAACAGTTGCATGTTTTGGCTCCGTAGAAAGGTAGAGTTCCTTTCTGCCAGGCATTCAATCTCTGAGCTGATTGCCTGTTAAGTGCAGCACATTCTGGTTTAATGCTTATGATTTAATGGGGTTTTTAGAATTATATTTCCCCAAAATCTGCATGTCACTTCCTACTTTTTTCTAAGCTATACAACCGGCCAGGATGGCCCAGTTTGTTATAATTTCATAGCAACGTAGTGGGCTCTGACATCAATGCTGTGTTCAAATCCTGTGCGGGTCTGGACGAGGCATTCAACTGCTCTGTGTCCGTGTTTCCCCTTTGGTAAGTCAGAGTTATGTATGATAACACCTGTTTCTGAGGGTCATTGGCAAGACTAACGGGCCAAAAGGCTTAGCACAAATCCCAGCACAAAGCAAACAGTTTTAGTTAATCATAATACCACCATGCTTTTAGGATTGCTTGTGCTTACTGGGTTAGCACCATTTCAAACTCCAGTATTAATAACAATGGAATGATGTCCACATTCTCAACAAAAGCTGACACTTAGTTTTGGCCAATATGGGAGACACCGGACTAATTCCTTTTTTAACAGCAATTCTGGTAGAATACACATGACATCAAATTTGTTACCTTAACCACGTTGGAGTGTCCAGTCCAATGGTGTTAAACACATTCATATAGTTGTACAAACACCACGACCATCCACATCTCTAGAACTTTTTTGTCATTCCAAACTGAAACTCTGCCCCCATTAAGTATTGACTCCCCTTGCCCCCAGCCCAGCCCCTGGCTCCCAGCATCTACTTTCTGTCTCTATGAATGTTGCCCTTGTAGGGTCTTCATATAAGTACATTCCTTTTAAAAATTTTTTTTTAAATGTTTGTTTATTTTTGAGAGACAGAGACAGAGAGAAAGCAGGGAGGGGCAAAGAGAGAGTGACACACAGAATCTGAAGCAGGCTCCAGGCTCCGAGCTGTCAACACAGAGCCCAACACGGGGCTTGAACCCACGAACCATGAGATCACGACCTCAGCCATATGCTCAACTAACTGAGCCACCCAGGTGCCCCAGTACATTCCTATAGGACCTGTCCTGTTGTCTGTCTTATCTCCCTGAGCACAGTGTCTTCAAGGTCCACCCATGTTGCAGCACATGTTAGCATTTCCCTCCTTTTTTAAAAAATAAATTCAAGTGCAATTAACATACAGTGTTATATTAGTTTCAGGTGTACAATATAGTGATTCAACGCTTCTATACATTCCCCAGCGATCATCACAGTAAGTTAAGTGCACTCTGAATCCCCATCACCTACTTCACTCATCCCCCCACCACACCTCTCCTCTGGCAACTACCTGTTTTGTCTCTGTATTTAAGGGTCTGGTTTTTTTTTTTTTGATTTTTTAACATTTATTCATTTTTGAGACTGAGAGAGACAGAGCATGAGCGGGGGAGGGGAAGAGAGAGACACACACACACACAGAATCCGAAGCAGGCTCCAGGCTCTGAGCTGTCAGCACAGGGCCCAACGCAGGGCTCGAACTCATGGACTGTGAGATCATGGCCTGAGCATAAGTCGGATGCCCAACCCACTGAGCCACCCAGGCGCCCCAGGTCTGTTTTGTTGTTATTGTTGTTGTTGTTGTAGTTGTTTGTTTGTCTCTTGCTTTCTTTGTTCATTTGTGTTGTTTCTTAAATTCTACATATGAGTGAAATCATATGGTATTTGTCTTTCCCTGACTGACTTATTTCACTTAGCATAATACCCTCTAGCTCTGTCCATATCATCACACGCAGCAAAGTTTCATTATTTGCATATCGTTGTCCAGTTTTCCCAGCACCATTGGCTGAAGAGATTGTCTTTTTCCCATTATGCATTCTTGCCTCCTTTTTCATAGATTAACTGGCCCTAAAAGCATAGGCTTATTTCTGGACTCTCTGTTCTGTTCCATTGATCTATGTGTCTATTTTTATGCCAGGACCATACTGTCTTGATTACTACAGCTTTGTAATATTATAGCTTTGTAGTATTGTAGTATTTAGTTCCTAAAGGAACCAGAAAAAGAAAAACAAACAAAACCCAGAGCCAATAGAAGGAAGGAAATAATAAAGATTGGAAAAATAAATAAATGAAATAGAGACTAAAAAAACAATAGGACGGATCCATGAAACCAGGAGCTGGTTCTTTCAAAAGATCAACAAAGTTGATAAATCTTTAGCCAGTCTCATTAAAAAATTTTTTGTAAATTAAAAAAAGAGAGAGAAAGAGAACTCAAAATCAAAAAGGAAAAAGGAAAAAATAACAACTGACACCACAGAAATATAAAAGATTGTAAGAGAATTTTTTTTAATGTTTATTCTTTGAGAGAGAGACAGAGACAGGGCATGAGCAGGGGAGGGGCAGAGAGAGAGGGAGACACAGAATCTGAAGCAGGTTTCAGGCTCTGAGCTGTCAGCACAGAGCCCAACGCGGGCTCGAACTCACAGACCGCGAGATCATGACCTGAGCTGAAGTCAGACGCTTAACCAACTGAGCCACCCAGGTGCCCTGAGAATATATATACCTTTTTAATGTTTATTTATTCTTTGAGAGAGGGACAGAGTATGATAGGGGGAGGGGCAGAGAGACATACACACACAGAAACTGAGGCAGGATCCAGGCTCTGAGCTGTCGGCACAGAGTCCAACACGGGGCTCAACCTCACTAACCACTCACTAACCACTAACCACAACCTAAGCAGAAGTTAGATGCTTAACTGACTTAGCCATCCAGGTGCCCCAAGAATATTATGAAATATTATATGCCAACAAATTGGACAGCCTGGAAGAAATGGATAAATTCCTAGAAACATATAACCTTCCAAAATGGAATCAGGAAGAAATAGAAAATTTTCACCGACCAATTACTAACAATGAAATTGAATCAGTAATCAAAAAACTCACAACAAACAAAAGTCCAGGACCCAATGCCTTCACAGATGAATTATACCAAACATTTAAAGAAGAGTTAATACCTATTTTCTCAAACTATTCCAAAAAATAAAACAGGAAAGCAAGCTTCCAAATTCATTCTACGAGGCCAGCATTACCCAAATACCCAAACCAGAAAAAGACATTACAAAAAAAGAGACAACTATAGGCCAATCTCTCTGATGAACATAGATGCAAACATCCTCAACAAAATATTAGCACTTGAATCCAATGATACATGAAAAAAAAAATTCACCATGATCAAGTGGGATTTATTCCAGGGATGCAAGGGTGGTTCGATATTTGCAAATCAATCAACATGACACATCACATTAACAAGAGAAAAGATAAAAGCCATATGATCATCTCAATAGATGCAGAAAAAGCATTTGACAAAGTATATCCATTTGCGACAAAACGTTCAACAAATTAGGTTTAGGGGGCACATATCTCAACACAATAAAGTCCATATATGAAAAACCTACAGCTAGCATACTCAACAGTAAAAAACTGAAAGACATCATCCAGTCTCATAACTTTTATTTAACATAGTACTGGAAGTCCAAGCCACAGCAATCAGACAAGAAAAAGAAATAAAAGGTATCCAAATTGGTAAGGAAGAAGTAAAACTTTCACTGTCTGCAGAATCAGAACTGCAGGATCAGGGGTGTCTGGGTGGCTCAGTCAGTTAAGCATCAGTCTTGATTTTGGCTTAGGTCATGATCTCACAGTTTCATGAGTTTGAGCCCCACGTTGGGCTCTGTGCTGACGTGTGGAACCTGCTTGGGATTTCCTCTCTCTCTCTCTCTCTCTCTCTCTCTCTCTCTCTCTCCCCACCCCCCGCCCCTTCTCTGATTATGCTGTCTCTGTCTCTGCCTCTCTCAAAATAAATAAATAAACTTAAAAAAATTAAAAAAGAAAGAACTTCAGGATCATATGGTAATTCTAGTTTTAATATTTTGAGGAACCACCATACCATTTTCCATAGTGGCCACCTTATTTTACATTCTCATCAGCACGAGGACTCCAGATTCTCCTTAGGAACACTTTTTTTTTTTTTATAATGTATATATTTATTTTTAGAGTAGTCATCTGAATGGATGTGAAGTAGAGGGCTAATTCTTTGTAAACCATGCCACCCCTCTCTGGACCTACTGTCCCAGAAACCGTGTTTTCATAAGCCCTCTAGGGTGGGGTGCCTGGGTGGCTCAGTAGGTTTAAGTGTCTGACTTTGGCTCAGGTCATGATCACACGGTTCACGAGTTCGAGCCCTGCATCGGGTTCTGTGCTGACAGCTCAGAGCCTGAAGCCTGCTTTGAATTCTGTGTCTCCCTCTCTCTGTCCCTCCCCCGTTCACACTCTGTCTTTCTCTGTCTCTCAAAAATAAAATAAACATTAAAAAAATAAAAAGCCCTCTGGTGGCTCTCATGCCCTCCAGTCTGAGAACCACTGGAGTAAAGAGAGTCCTTCTCTCCCTCACTTCATCTCTCTGTCTGCAAATGTGGGTCCTGGGGGTGGTGGGTGGGCAGACTCCTTTGACTTAAATCTCACCCCCCAGGACTGGGATCCCTAGCACCTGCCTCTGGCTGGGCCAGTGAAAGAGGCTGTCTGCCAACCAAGCCTTCTTCTAGGGCTCACCAGAAACCCCTCCTCCTTGGGGAAGGCTCCCCACCCACCCCACACTCAGCATACCTCTGCTCCTCCCTGTTCACACTCTGTCTCTCTGTCTCCATCTCTGTGTCTGTCTCTCTCCCAAAAATAAATAAACATTAAAAAAAATTTAAAAAGTAAAAAGCTGAAGGCAGAGGTTGGAGGGAGACTTCCAGAAACCAGAGAATGCCGAAGATTGCCTGCCAACGACCCAAAGCTAGAAGCCCTAGCACAGATTCTCCCTCTGAGGCCCTTAAGAAGGAACTGGCTTTGCCAACACCTTGATCTCAGGCTTTTGGCCTCCAGAACTATGAGACAGTAAGTTTCTGTGGTTTCAACTGCCTAAACTGTGGCACTTTGCTATGATGGCCCCAGGAAACTCTGACAACTTCCAAAACCCTTATCTTTCTGACCTGCCCTTGTTGTGAGGGTCATGGGCTGGCTGTGTCCTTAGAGCCTGCAAAGGTGCACAGCAGGGACTCAGCAGGCAAATGTCCATCGAGTAACTGGGTGACCTGGCCCCGCCTCTCCTGCTGTGTGGTCCTGGGCAAATTCTGACCTCCCTAAACCTCAGTTTTCTCCTCAGTAGAATGGGGTCATCAGATAAACCGAATCTCTAAGCTCCATGTGTGATCATAAATCCTACGGGCTGTTTCTCCTCAAGCCTCAAGCCCCAAGCCCCCTCTCCACCCATGCATGCCCTTTCCCCTTCACAATAGTACTGCTTCTACTCACTGACCTTTCACCATGCCAGATATTGTCTCCATGACCCCATTGAGTCCTCCTAACATGCCCTACAAACTGTGCTGTTCTCACCATCATGTCTGTTTTACAGATGGAAAAACTGAGTCCCAGACGGGCTAAGTCAAGTGGCTTCAGGAAACACAGCCAGTGAATGGTGAAGGTGGGTTCAACGCCCAACCCCAGCCTTCGGCCACCATGCTTCCCACCTCCAGCCAGACTAAACTAGGTTATGAGATGAATATTTATGAAGGGCCTACTATGTGCAGGCAACATTCCAGGCACTGGGGGCAAATCAGTGAACACAACAGTGTCACCGCCCTCATGGGGCTCACAGGCTAGAGGGGGAGATAGACAAACAAGTAAATAAGTAATGGTGGAATACAATGACAGGTACAGAGCAGGAGAGTAAGGGGAGAAAGGGAGGGAGAGTGGTCTCTTGGTGAGGTGTTTGGAAACATGAGAGAGGAAGAGGTTGGGCAGAGACCAGACAGCAAAGGGAGACCAGAGCCACTGACACTCAGGGCCGCCTGAGAATGAGCCCCGGGCCCTTCTGCACCCATGTCCCCTCTTTCCCAGAGGATCAGGATCAGGAGAGGCCCTTACCTGTGGGCAGCAGGGATCTGAGTGCCAGCAGTACCAGGAGCCAATGCTGGCCTCCAGGGGGGCCCTGCCATGGGCCAGCCATTCAAGGCATCAGGAAAGTGTGGGGGCCACTCCTTGTCCTTGGTGCAGCCTCCAAGCCAAGCCCACTGACATGACCAGTACCCCTACTCCGGGGCCCAGCGGCCAGGTGGCTGAGCTCCCGCAGGTATCATATGCCCAGCTGGCCTAATCCCTCTGAGTCTGGGTGGGGCTGGGAAGGGCCCCTTTGTCTGTTCCCAGGCCCCCATTGGCTCCCTGGGCCCTTGGTTCAGCCTGTGTGTTTCCCAGGAAGACAGGGACCCATGGGCAAGGGAGGCAGGGGGAGGTCACAGGCTCGCCTCGGGGGGTCAGAAAAGGCTGCCCCAGGCAGTGACTCCCTGGTGCAGTCCCCGTACCCAACATCATGACTTTCAGGGGCCACAGGAACTTCTGCCTTTCAGCCTCCTCCTCCAATAACAAAATATTTTTTTTAATTATATCTTTCAACTGCTTTGGTATAAAGGTAAATGTCATTCGCAGTATCTTTTTCTCCCTTCTGATTTTTTTTATGTTTATTTATTTTTGACACAGAGAGAGAGAGACAGAGCATGAGCGGGGGAGGGGCAGAGAGAGAAGGAGACACAGAATCTGAAGCAGGCTCCAGGCTCTGAGCTGTCAGCACAGAGCCCGACGCGGGGCTCGAACTCACGGACCGCGAGATCATGACCTGAGCCGAAGTCAGATGCTCAACTGACTGAGCCACCCAGGCGCCCCTCCTTTCTGATTTTACAAGATGAAAACATTTTTGTGGGCCATTGAAGGTATCGTGGGTCCCAGGCACTGTGGGTTCCAGCCCTAAAGAATGAGTCGGCTCTCATGAGCGATCCTATTAAATCTAGCATTTTCCAAACCTGTGTAACTGAAGACCCCATTTTAAGAACAGAGAGGTTGAGTTACTTGCCAAAGTCACACAGCTGCTCTGAACGCAGGCTGCCAGAGAACGTGCACTTCATCGCAGTCCTGTGTCCTCCTTTCCTGCCAGAACAGAATAGAAGGTGTAGAGGGCCTGCGTTATCTCAGGCAGCTCGATCTTTTGTAAACCTCAGCCTCCCCACCAATAAAATGGGGATACTAGCAGGCTGCCGTGAAGCTCTGTCTGAAACGTGCAGACTAACTCGTGCTGCTAAGCCAGCCAGCGAGGGTCAGGGCTAGAATGGGCACAGGGATCAGAGAGTCTCCTGACAGCTGGGCTCTGCAGAATTCTCACCTGGAGCCTGATCAGGAAGGGCCAGTACACTGGGCAGAAGACTTGTATTTTGTTCCAAAGGCTCTGGACAGGTGCTGAGAGGACTTTTGAACAGAGCAGTAGCAGGGTGAGGTTGGGATTCTAGAAAAAGCCCCTTATGGTCTTATGAAGGAAGGTTTGGAAAAGGAAATCCAGTGAGGGGCTGCTGGAGTTAAGTCCGGGAAGTGTCATTTGAATCACAGTGGTGGGGACAGAGGGCAGGGAACAGAGCTAGGTGGGTGAGACAGAGAGGACCTGGTGGGGTGGGGGGGGGGGGTGGAGGGGGTGATGGATGAGGTGGGCAGAGGGGAGGAGGAGGAGTTCAGAATGGGGGTTCTGTTGGGCCAATGGCTGGTGGAATCCCCCTCCTGGGGGAGGAGACGGTGATTCATCGAAGCAGGAGGGCTGCAGAGGGGAACTTTAGACAGGGTGATCTGGGATGGCAGCTGAGGATATGATACATACAGAGAAAGATGCAAACGCATAAAATGCCTGGGGGAGAGCATTGCTGGGAGCAGGAAGTGCAAAGGCCCTGTGGTGGGAATGTGCCTGAGGCCAGAGTGGCTGCAGAACATGGAGTGAGAGGGAGAAACACACAGACATGGTGTCATGGAAGCAAGATCTAAGGGGGACGGGGCTCTGCCACATTGCTCATCTCAGCACCTAGCAATATACAATGCGGTTGCTGAGTGAATAAATACATGGAGGGATGGGTGGAAATATTCAGTGAAAATGGAGTTGACATGGGGGGCGAGGGGGGTGGTCAGGGAGGACCACCCAGAGGAGGCACTTGATTCCTTTGGATTACAAATTGCCTACCAGGTTCCTTTTTTCAAATGCAGCCCCCTGGGGTTCTGGGCAACCAGTATCCCTCAACATGGGTAAGTTTTGTAGCCAAACCAGACCCAGACCCAGAGCCCAGAAGATCTGAGCGGGGATCTTGGCTCCTGGGTCCTCCAGTTCCCTCTCCCCACCTGGGGAATGCAGGAACCCTGCCCAGAAGTGGCTTTAGTAACTGAGCTGCCCCATTGTCCTTAAGCTCCTTTGTCTCCTCCCATGTGACCAGGGAAATGCCGAGGAGGGCAGGGGAGGGGGTCTGACCCTGCTCAGCTCCTCAAGATATAAATGGATCCGGGTCTGGGTCCAGCAGAACCGGGACCCCAGGGTCAGGCTAAGAGAGAACGGATTCTCCAGGTTTGGGTCTGTGTCCCCAGATGCTGATATGTTTGCCACACACACCGGCCCCCAGGTAAGCCCAGTGGTTAAGAGTGAAGGTTCTGGAGGTAATGACAGAGTTCAAATCCTGACTTGGCTCCTTGATACCTGTGTGACCTTGGGTGAGTTACTCAACTTCTCTGAGCCTGCGGATAAGGATGGGAAAGATAGCGCCTCATAGGGAAGCTATGTAAAACAGTTAGGACTGGCCTGTACATAGCAGGCCTGTTCTGTGAGTGTGTTTCAGTAAATATAAGCAGGAGTAAGTGAGAAACCTTGAACTCTGCCCTTCCTGCCCTTATTCCTAGGAATATAATTTGATTCTTATCGCACCAAGGGAAGGCAGGGCTTAGTGCGAGCTCATTTTGCACATAAGGAAACTGATGCTCAGAGCTCATAGGCACATGGCCAGTGAATGCTGGTGCCTCAGAGGGCCAGGCCAGGTGCCCAGAGAATTTGGTATATGACACTCACTCTGGAGAGCTGCTCTAGTGACAGCAAAGTGGGCTGCAGTGTCCAGGGCCATGCTCAGGGCTGTGGACTAGGGCAGGAAGGCCTGGGTTCCAATCCTGCTGTGCGACTTTGGGCAAGTCACTGAACCCCTCTGAGCCTCAATTTCCTATCTGCAAGGTAAAGATCATTCCTACCACAGAAGTCAAGAGTTTGATGAACTAAGGTGCCCTATTTAGCCTAGAGCAATGGATCTCAATGGTGTGAGTTTCTGTGTGTGAGTTTGTGTGTGTGTGCACATGCATGTGCAATTTTGGGTAATTTCTGGAAACATCTGGCAATGTCTGGAGGGGATACCTGGCAGTGCCTGGAGACACTTCTGGTTGTCACAACTGGAGGAGAAGGTGTTACTGGCATCTCATGGGTACGGTAGCCATACCTTGAAAAATAAAAAGAAACAGATAAAATTAATTTTAAGTCCTTGAGTTTTATTGGCAACTCATGGGTATGGTAGTCATACCTTGAAAAATAAAAAGAAACAGATAAAATTAATTTTAAGTCCTTGAGTTTTATTGGCAACTCATGGGTATGGTAGCCATACCTTGAAAAATAAAAAGAAGCAGATAAAATTAATTTTATCTTTAAGTCCTTGAGTTTTATTGAACTCAATGAAAAATATTACTGTTTCAACTATAATCAACATAAATTATTGAGATATTTTACATTTTTTTCACACTCAGTTCTTCAAAATCCAGTGGTATTTTACATGTATAGGACACCTCAATTCCCATGCTAAGTTTTCATCAAAATTACTTGATCTGTATTTAAGCTTCATGAAATTTACAGCTAAAAAAGCAGATGCCGATACCCAACTTGTTTCCAAATGTACTTTGAGGTTTTCCAATCACTGAATTGAGAGTCTCGGTTTTCAAATTTAAGTTAAAATTAAACAAAATTATAAGTTCAGTTCTGCAGCCTAGTAGTCGCATTTCAAGGGTGCAGAGGCTGCATGCAACTAGTCAGCAGAGCTCTGATCCACCCGGTGGAAGATTCTGGAAGCAGCAAATATGAAGACAGGTAGATGGTGGTGGGCTAACCAGAATAATTTCCAGGGTGCGTTGTTAAAGAAACAACAAATGCTTAAAAATAAAAAAATAATAATAAAAATAGAATTAAAAGGGGGAGAGGAAACCCACATGTTTGATAAGAATTCACTGGAACAAGGGGCACCTGGGTGGCTCAGTCGGTTAAGTGTCCGACTTCGGTTCAGGTCATGATCTCATGGTCCATGGGTTCGAGCCCCACATTGGGCTCTGGGCTGACAGCTCAGAGCCTGGAGCCTGTTTCAGATTCTGTGTCTCCCTCTCTCTGACCCTCCCCCGTTCATGCTCTGTCTCTCTCTGTCTCAAAAATAAATAAATGTTAAAAAAATTAAAATAAAAAAAAAGAATCCACTGGAATAAAACAAAGTGAACATCATCCACTGACCTTTATGTATATGTCTGTGAATAGAAAACATCCAGGAAGATCCACAACAAAGTGTTGTGGCCACCCCAGTACATGATGAAGGGAAGGCTTTCACTTCTTCCTAAACATGCCTCAGTATTGTCTGGATGTTTCTCAGCAAGCATGCACTACTTTGGTAAATTAATTCATCCTTTCAACAAATATTTATCAAACATCTGCTATGAGCTGGTGTTCTGGAGACAGCTCATCCCAGCTCACAAGAGCGATTATCGAATTGTCAGTTTTGTGAGTGAAGATTTTAATTAATTTTGTATTATTATATTATTTTATTTTTGAGAGAGAGAAGGCGCAAGTGAGCAAGCTGCAGAGAGAGAGAGAGAGAGAGAGAGAGAGAGTCCCATGAGCGGCAGAGAGAGAAAGAGGGAGGGAGAGAGAGAAAAACCGTGCTCACCTAAAGCAGGGCTTGAACTCACAAACCGTGAGATCATGACCTGAGCCAAAGTCAGATGCTTAACCAACTGAGCCACCCAGGTGTCTTATTTTTTGATTTTTTGAGAGGGGGTGTGGAGAGGCAGAATGAGAGAGAGAGGGAGAGAATCCTAAGCAGGCTCCATGCCTACCACAGAGCCCAACGCTGGGCATGATCTGACCACAGTGAGATCATGACCTGAGCTGAAAGCAAGAGTCGGATGCTTCACCAACGGAGCCACACGGGTGTCCCTGTGAATGAAGTTTTTAAATACAGGCATCATTAAAAAATAAATTATATAAACTTATAATGAAATATAGTCTATTAAAAACAAAAGTAATAAATAAATACTCAAAACTCATCACTTCCTACATTTTGCCACTGTATGTCATTACTACATGTTGCTGTTATATGACCCTGATGTTAAGTCTATATTGGACCTTTATGGTGCGAATTCCATGCTCCTGCATCGCCGTTTCCACCCCCACAGTCAGGGGTGTCACAATGGTCATGTGAAATCAGCCAGGGACAGTAATATTTAAACCACAGGAACTAGATATCAGGATCCCTCCCCAATGCCCCAAGAACTAGCTGTTAAGCCTTTACCGGCACCCCTGGCCTGGGTCCAGCTCTCCCTGCTGGTGTTACAGTAGGAAGCAAGACAGTGTTCCTGTCCTCCTGAGGCTTACACTTTGCAGAGAGCAAAACCAACAAGCACCTATGCACCTATGTTCTTTGCAGGTTTAAAGCTAAATTAACATATTTAGAAATTTCTAAGTCACCTGTCTTATAGACTCTATTGGCATTTTTACCAGCTTCCCAGACAAAGCCAGTGCCATTTCTGGCCTCCGCGTGCACCGTCGCCCGAAATTCCCTTTCCGTGTGCCCGCCCCTCCCCGTTTCAGCTGGCTAACCCAGCTCAGGGGACAATCTTTCCAGAAAGCCTTGTCTGCCTCCTCTCCCCCGGGACCCCCCACCGCATTCAGGCTGGGCTGAGGGACCCCTACTGCACAGGCCATGGGCACCGCTCCCAACAGGGCCCTGTTTATCCCTAGCACGTTCTCCGGGACCTCATGGGTGCTCTGTAAAGGAATGAATGAGGCCTGTCTCACACACCACACTTTTCATTTGCTCAGGCCCAGACAGACGTTACCAATTACTCTTGCTGGATTTTATTCCCACAAGAGGAGAAAATTCATTAACCACATGGTGTTTGCTGGAGACTTTAGGTTCCCAAGGCTTTTGAGGAAGGGGGTCCACTCTAGAATCTTCGCCCTCATCCCCAAAGCCCACAAACCACAACCTCCTGCTGCCCTTAAGGTGTCCCCTAACTTCCTGCTTCCAGGCACCTGTTAGATTCACCACTGGTCTCCGTGGAAATCAGCCTGAGGCCAAATAAGGGAATAACCACAGATTTTCTGAATCGCCCTCCCCAAACCTGTGCATCTTTAAGGACATAAGCAGCAACATGTACTCCTAGAAAACTGACAGAGGGGGTTCATCAGTAATAATAACGATAATTGAGTACTTTTGGTCGCCATATGCTGCCCTAAACCCTCCACATGCCTTGTCGTGTTTAATCATCTAATACTCCAACGAGGCAGAAAAGATTATCACCATTTCCCCATTTTATAGAGGGAAAACCAAAGCATACAGAGGTAAGGACTTTGCCCAAAGTGACCCGGCTAGCAAGGAGCAGTTCTGGGATTTTAGTTCAGGCAGCTGAAGCCCAGAGTCTGCCCTGAACCACTGAAATGTCACAAGTTCTACGGACGTGCATTTCTCCAGGGAGGAGGCTCCTGGTTGCCGCTGTCTGATTCTCAGTAGGGTCTGGGACACTCTCCACACACCCCTCCCCACTGTCCCACTGTCCTTCCCTCCCAAAGCCTGGGGAGGGGGCTGCACACCTTACTGCTGATCAGCTAAGCAGCACCATGCACGTTGTGTCCTAGGGAACCCCACTCTGTTCTAAAGGAAAAGCTTCTTCCCTTTCCTGCACCTTTTGTCCCTGGAGGACATTCCTTAGGTTTGCCAAAACCTCTTTTTTTTTTCTTTTTAATTAATTTATTTAAGGGGTGGGTGTCTGGGGGGCTGTCAGGTAAGCGTCCGACTTCAGCTCAGGTCATGATCTCACGGTTCGTGCGTTCAAGCCTCGCATCAGGCTCTGTGCTGACAGCTCAGAGCCTAGAGCCTGCTTTGGATTCTGTGTCTCCCTCTCTCTCTGCCCCTCCCCTGCTCATGCTCTGTCTCTCAAAAATAAATAAACGTTAAAAATTTGTTTAAAATTTATTTAAATTCAAGTTAGTTAACATACAGTGATTCATCACTTACATAGGACACCCAGGGCTCATCCCAACAAGCGCCCTCCTAATGCCCATCACCCATTTAGCCCATCCCCCCACCCACCTCCCCTCCAGCAACCCTCAGTTTGTTCTCTAACCCTCTCCTGATAGTTGAAACCTATTCATGGACTTTGAGGAAGCCTCAGCCCCTTCCCTGACCCCAAGGTAGCAAGTGAAAGCCTGTCAACAGTGAATACTGACTGTTCTTTAGGTCTGTGGGGCACTGGGGACAGAAACCAGCAGGACAGACTGTGGGATCCCTCCCTCAATGACGTCAGGCCTACCAGGGAAATCTGATCTCATTCAACTTGTTCAACAAATCCGGTGTTAATGACACCTGAGACCTGCATTCTGCTGGGGAGGGGGTTTCCATAGGGAAGGAGGCCTTTACAGCTCAGGCTTTGAAGAGGGTGGGGGCGGGGGAGTGGTGAGCTGTTTCCAACTCCCTGAGGGGAGCTCAGGTCAGGGAGGGGGCGAGGTACCAGATTCACTTTCTAAAGTACAGGTCTTCCAGCTTTCACTCCGCCCCACCCAGCTGGCTCTGACCCCAGGGTGGAACCTCCACTGACCCATTATTTAACTGTGTTAACATGGTCCAATCTCTATACGCAGTGATTCCTAGAACGGGCCAGCCTGCTGTCACCTCAGGGCCTTTGAGCTGGCTGTCCCTGTGCCCATCCAAATGGGCCCACCCTTCACCTTTGCAATGAGTAATGGAATGCCACCTTCTCAGTGAGGCCTTCCCTAACTACTTAGTTTCAACTAGAGTCCTGTGGGGGCACCTGGGTGGTTCAGTGGGTTTAGCTTCTGTCAGACTTCAGCTCAGGTCATGACCTCATGCTTTGGTTCATGAGTTTGAGTCCTGCAGCAGGTTCTGTGCTCAGAACTCAGAACCTGGAGCCTGCTCCTGATTCTGTGTCTCCCTCTCTCTCTGTGTCCCTCCCCCACTCACACTCCCACTCTCTTCCCAAAATAAATAAACATTAAAAAAAGGTTTTAGGGGGGCACCTGGGTGGCTCAGTGTTTGAGCATCCGACTTTGGCTCAGGTCACAATCTCATGGTCCGTGAGTTCGAGCCCCGGGTTGGGCCCTGTGCTGACAGCTCAGAGCCTGGAGCCTGCTTCGGATTCTGTGTCTCCTTCTCTCTCTGCCCCCCCCCCCCCCGCTTACTCTCTGTCTCTCTCTCTCTCTCAAAAATAAATGAACAGTAAAAAAAGTTTTTTTTAAGAAAAAAATGTTTTGTAACTCTGTGAGCTGACAGATGTTAACTAGACTGATTGTAGCGATCATTTTGCAATATCTACAAATATTGTAACGTGTGGTACACCTGAAACTGATATAATGTTGTAAGTCAATTATATCTCAATAGAAAAAATAATGAAAAACCCTCCAATCCTGTCTGTGTGAAACTCGTACACGAAAGCTGGTAGCAGCATTATTCATAACGGCCAAAAAGTGGAAACAACTGATGAATGCATAAACAAAATGTGGTGTGTCTGCCCATACATCCAATATGAGGGAATATTACTTGGCCACCTAAAGGAATAAAGTATTGATCTATGCTCCGACACTGATGAGCCTTGAAAACTACGCTTGGTGACAGGAGCCAGTCACATAGACCACACACTCTACATTCCGGTATGCAAAATGTCCAGAATCAGCAAAGCTGTCGAGACGAAAAATACATTAGTGGTTGTTTAGGGCTGGGGGTTAAGGAGTAGGGGTGAAATGGGGTATGAGGACTGTGATTAAGTATGATGGTTCTTTTGGGGTGATGAAAATGTTAAAAAAAAATGTTTAATGTTTATATATCTTTGAGAGAGAGAGTGGGGGAAGGGCGGGGGGGGGGGACAGAAGATGGAAAGTGAGCTGAGCTGTCAGCACAGAGCCTGACACGGAGCTGGAAATCACGAACCGCGAGATCATGACCTGAGCTGGAGTCAGACGCTTAACCGACCAAGCCACCCAGGCACCCCCCACCCACCTCTTTAAAAAAAAATTTTTTTTTTAATGTTTTAAAGTTGATTGTGAGCCTTGAAAACCACTGAATTACATACTTTGTTTTTTTCGTTTTCACCATTGAAATGGGTAAATGTATGATATATGAATTATATCTCAATAAAGCTGTTAAAAAGAAAACTATAATATACCCCTCCACCTTTACCCATACTCTGTTCTTCAAATAAATGTGATCTCCCATCTTCCTTGATGTGCTTATTAATTCTATTCATGGACTCTGATACTAGAATGCTAGCTCCTGAAGGGCAGAGATTGGCAGGCCACCAATTAATCCATTGTATCCCCAGGCCTGAGACTTGCTAGGGACATCATAGGCACCCAAGGGATATCTGCGAAGGGAATGTTGAGCGTCCTAAACTTCCAATTGTTCTGTCAATATTGTCTCTCTGCCTACCCCTTGGCCTTCTTCTCTAATCCCGCCTTGATCCTGCCCTTCAGGTGAAGTAGACCTACATCCCATCTGTCCCAAGTCTGCCTTTGAACTTGGGACTCCATATACACATGCTGTTTTTCTTGTTTTATTTTTAATCACAGTTGCGGTACCTTTCTCTCTCTCTCCCCCCACCACCTCTGTCTTTCTCTCCCTGCCTCAGAAAGAACAAAGGCCTGTGGACCTTCCCCCTCCCTTTTGGGCCCCAGACAGCCTCACTCCTGGGTGGGGTGGGAAGAGAGAGCAAAGATTCAGTGAGTCCTGGGGGTGGGATGGATGGGGAATTTGAAACAACAAAGGCCACTCTCCTAATGCACCCTGACTTGGGATGCCTTCAGGAAGCCGCGGGTTTGTGGCTTCCCTGTGGTGACGGGGCTGAGGTGGGGTCAGGAACCAGGATTAGTAGGAGGTCTGTGCCTGGTACAGAGAGGCTCCCTGTAAAATTCAGTTCTTGCCCAGGTGGGAGGATGAGGCATCCCAGCTGGGTGTCTCTGCTGCCCCCGTGTGTCTTACACTGGAACTGCATGATTTCAGTGTCCAGACGGGGGCAACACCCACCTTTGAGAAGTTCATCAACATCCCATGAACTGGACTGTGGGCAGATCGCCTGGAAAGGCAGCAGCTGGGAGGACGTTGGTGTGTCAGGCAGCCTCTAAGATGGCTAGGGTCCCAAAGACTCCTGCCCCGTGGCATTCCCGCCTGTGTAATACCCTCTCCTCAAATGTGGGCTGGACGCACAACTTACTTCCAACACATGCGATACAGCAAAAATGATAAGAAGTCATTCTGCATTAGGTTATGGAGACTGTGACTTCCACCTTGTTCGTATTGTACTCCTTCTTACTCATCCTCCCTCATCCTTGCTCCCTCCACCCCTCCCTCTCTCCTTCCCTATTGCTTCTCCCTGCTGCTCCCTCCCTCTTTCTTCCACTCTTTCTCTGTCTCTCCCTCCTTCCCTCTCCCCTTCCCTCGGTTTCTCTCTCCTTCTCTGTCTCTCTGCCTGTCTCTCTCTACCTCTCAGTCTCTTTCTGTCTCCCTTTCAGTCTCTCCCTCTCTGTTTCTCTCTCTCTCTCACTCCACTACGGAGAGATCCAAATGTCCAGGAACTGCTGTCTTTGATCAGTGAGGAATGGAGATCCGCTCAGAGTGACGGTGGAACCAGATCCCCTGATCCAGTCAAGACAGGACAGGACCACAGTCCCCACTGACATTGTGGCTACTGCCCTATCAGAGACCCTGAGCCAAGTCACTGAGCTAAGCCACTCCCAATTTCCTGACCCACAGAAATCACAGGATAATAACTGTTGGCTGTTTGAAGCCAAGTTATATGATGCTTGTAGGATTTTGTTCCTGAAAATCTAATTTGTTTAGACAAATCTAGATACATTTTTAAAACATAAACATCTCCTTAAAACTAAATACCAACTTGTTCCTGACTTTGTGTGTCCAGTTCCCTTCTTCTGACACACTATTCCCACCTTCTTTATAGGAATACATTCTTCTTGGCCTGATTCAGGTCTAAGCTCAGAAGTCATCTTCACAGAGACAGAATGCCCTCAGAAATGCCCATATTAAAATACCCCCCTCATCTGTCTCTGTCACATACCCTCCATTATACCTCTGAAGTCCTTCTCAGCATTGGTAATTATCTGGCACATTGATTATTTCTTTGTTTATTGTTTTCTCTGCTGAAATGGGAATGGTTGCTTTGTTTTCTAGTGTTTAATTTTATTTAAAAAATCATTTTGGTAAAATTAACTTTTTTCTGGTGCACGGTTCTTGGAATTTCATCCCATGTATAGATTTGTGGGGTCTGGGGAAATAGAACACTATTTAAAGTTTTTCGTACCTTCAAAGCCATTGCTCTGATATCAGGATACAGAACAGTTCCACTCCTTAAAAATCTCCTTTGTACTAAACCTTGCAGTCATAGGAAATGGCTTTTTTTTTTGTGTCTTGCTTACTGCTCTATTGCCAGTGCTTAGAATAACAGCTGGTACAAAGGCCACTTGGTAAATATTTGTTGAATTAATTAATTAAACACATGTTGATGCCAGGAAATGTTGGAAGTTGATATTGTCAGGACTACCAGGATAAACCTCTCCTGGAGGTGAGGCCTTAACTTTTTAACATAAAACAAGACAGAGGTAGTTTGGCTGACAGAACCTTAAGACGTTTTTATTGGCACCAGGCATTCCCCTTTGCATCCGTTCTCCCAACCATCACTGTAACCACTTGCATGCATATGGCAGGAGGAGGGAGGGGATCTACAAGGAAAGAGAGCTGTGGTTCAGCCATCACCTAGTTTTTGGTTATTCCAGAAAATCCCTGACCAGAATGATGGGTTGCCCAATGCAAACTCCAATAGCCTTAAGTTCTGAGTTTTCTTCACCACAGTATTCCCAGAAAGCATCATCTTTCCAGCCTACAACAGGGCCAGGTCTGGTGGTCTGTTTGTTCAACAGAGAAAGTCTAATGTAATTCTCTTGGAAGGAAAGTAACATAAGCAAACTAGATGTGTGATTATTCAAAGTCATTCCACTTAAGATAATGTCAGCTCTTTAGCACCACTTGAAAAATGTTGGCCCCATTCACTGCTCAGTCAGCCCAGAAATAGAGCCCAAAGTCACTGCTCGTTCCATTTTTGTTGTAATCTCCGTATAAAGACTAGAACTACTTCACAATAGACATAAATGAGACATATTGCTTTCATAGGGGCTATAGAATGGGGAAATGAGATAGTGCAAAGAAACATGATAACGAGATACAAGGAAAACTAGAAACCTAGCTCTCACTTCTGTTGTAAGCAGTGTTACCACTCATACGCATTCCGCAGGCATATATATGGTGATGGAGATATGCCTTAGCTTCCTTCTGGCTTAGACAATCATGATTCAATTGATTGGCATTTTTCTCTTTGAAAGACTTATACCATTCCTCATCTCCTTAATGCATGGTCTGAATTTTTTCCCTTGTGACTTGTACAACTTTTATCTAGCTCATGCCATCTTTTTCCTCCAGAAGACAGAATAGGAGTGAAGGGCAGGGGGGGCATGATTCATTCACATGCTCCCTGACTTTGGTCCCTGGAAGTCAATTAACTGCCTGGTTCTCTGGAAAAAGCAAAACTCTTGAGTTGGTCCCAAAGTCCTCGATCTGGCATGACCCAAGTCATTCACCGTAACTGGTTTTTCACTTCAAAAATATATCTTTCTCTCTCTTTCTCTTGCTCTCTGATCTTTTCACATACTGGGTTTTTTTTTTTCCTTTTTCTGATACTCTTTCTCCTCATATTTTCCTGAAAAACATCATCTTATCCTTTGAGGTGCAGAATCATCTCTCCTAGGAAACCTTCCCTGATTCCCCCTTCCAGACTCTGTTGGGTGTTCCTACTCTGTCCTATCCTTGCCCTCATGTGCGTATTTCATTCTATTATAGTTAGTGCCCAGTATCTTCTCCCACATGCAACTATAAACTCCACCACTCCATGGCCAGCACCTACATCAAGTCCAGAATACATACTTAAATATCTGTGGAGAGCTAACTTGATTTTGAATCAGGACAAATCCAATCTGGTAGGGCTAGACTGATCTTCCTGGGAAGGCAACATCAGACATATCCAAAAGGACTCTTACTGGTCCCAGTAATTGAGAACATAGTAATAGGGCCATCTTGAGATTTCCTTTTAAAGTTCTGCAATTCAAAATCCAAAGTGGCTGTTCTCCCAAACTGTGCAATTCCATACTTGTGTCCAAGACCCTAGATGTTGAGATCCTACTTCCTGGAAGTTTCCAGGTGTCCTTGTGGTCAGGAAGATGAAGTGATCTTTCTGTTGACAAGCTTCCTCAGGGCCCCCTTCAGATCTCTGTTCCTCAAGCTATAGATAAAGGGGTTCAGCATGGGGGTGACTGTAGTGTACATCACAGCAGAGGCTTTCTCCTTCACAGCTGTGCGGACAGAGGAGGGACACAGATAGACCCCAATGGTGGTCCCATAGAAGAGAGCAACCACAGAGAGGTGGGAGCTGCAGGTGGAAAAGGCTTTCTTCCTGCCTCCTGCAGAAGGGACTTTCATGATGGCCACAATGATGCGAGCATAGGAGGCCAGGATGCAGATAAAAGGTGTGGCTATCACCAGCCCAGCCACAATGAGCACAAAGATCTTGTTCACAGACGTGTCAGTGCAAGAAAGCCTGAGAAGGGGAGTGAGGTCACAGAAGTAGTGAGGTAGCTCATTGTTCCCACAGAAAACCAGACGAGCCATCAGAAGGATATGAGTGAGGGAGATGAAGCAGGAAAACACCCATGGGCCACCTGCCAGCAGGCCACAGAGGCGTGGGCTCATGATGGCGGTATAGTGTAAGGGGTGACATATAGCCACAAACCTGTCATAAGCCATCACGGCAATCAGGACACTGTCCATGATGCCAAAGAAATGGAAAAAGTACATCTGGGTCAGGCAGCAGGCATAGGAGATTGACTTGCTCCTGATTTGGATGTTCACCAGCATCTTGGGGACTGTGTTGGTGGCCAGGCAGAAATCAACCAAAGATAGGTTAGCTAAGAAGAAGTACATGGGGGTGTGGAGGTGGGAGTCTGAGCTGATGGCCAGGATGATGAGCAGGTTCCCCAGTACTGTGACCACATACATGCAGAGGAACAGAGCGAAGAGGAGGGTCTCCTGCTCTGGAGTTTCTGAAAGCCCCAGGAGGATGAATTCGAATGCACTGGTTCGGTTCCTTGGTTCCATGGGTATCATTTCTCTGGAGGTGTTGAAAGGGGAAGTTACATGCATACTACAGAAATGATTCTGGAAGATCACATGAGATTACAACCAATTTCCCATCCAGACTACGTATAACATGTTACATCTTGAACCGTTGATGAAAAGTTTACGGCAACTCATATGTCAAGGTTTGGTAGTAGGACCCTCCCATGGCTATTCCCATTTCAGAGAAAGATTAAGAGTATACCATACATGAAAACTTACTGAAAAAACTACTAAGGGATTTACTTCAGGATAAAACAAATTGAATTAAAAATAAGCAATATCCAGGAAGCAATGAACAGCCAAGCAATTTGTTTATATGCAGAAAAAATAAAATGTTGAATTTTAAGATAATAATAAGGGATGCCTGGGTGGCTCAGTCAGTTAAGCGTCCAACCTCAGCTCAGGTCATGATCTCGTGGTTTGTGGGTTCGAGCCCTGTGTCAGGCTCTGTGCTGACAGCTCAGAACCTGGAGCCTGTTTCAGATTCTGTGTGTGTGTGTGTGTGTGTGTGTGTGTGTGTGTGTGTCTGCTCCTCTCCTGCTTGTGCTCTCTCTCTCTCAAAAATAAATAAATAAACTTAAAAATATTTAAAATCATAATAAGAGGAAGGAGGAGGAGGAGGAGGAGGAGGAAGAGAAGAAAAAAGGAAGAAGAAAATGTATGAAAAAGATGGAGTAAGATATTAGGTAACGATTACATATACTCAAGAGGAGGAATTAAAATAACAGTTGAAAGGTTCTTGTATTGAGTTGCAGGAAAAGAGAAATATTGAGTATTTTGGACTTTCTACATGATTTAAGTTTCGGTGTAACCACTAAAATAATGGATACAGAATTTATAATTTATAAGTTATAGTAGGGACACAACAGAATTGAAGAGATTTTGATCAAACTACTTTAAGTCAGGAAAGGAAATATAAAGAAGTAAAAAAAAAATCACAAAATATATAAGTAATTACAAGTGTTAAATGGCTGTGTGTGTGTGTGTGTGTGTGTGTGCATAAAAACTGAGTGCTTTTTAAAAAAAAATTCAAGTCAGTTAACATACAGTATAGTGTTGGTTTCAGGAGTAGAACCTAGTGATTCATCACTTATGTATAACAGCCAGTGCTCATCCCAACAGGTACCCTCCTTAATGCCCATCACCCACTTAGCCCATCCCCCTCAAACTCCCCTTCAGCAACCCTCAGTTCATTCTCTATATTCAAGAAGCTCCTATGGTTTGCCTCCCTCTGTTTTTATCTTTGTTTATTTTTCATTCCCTTCCCCTATGTTCATCTGTTTTGTTTTTTAAACTCACATAAATCATATGATATTTGTCTTTCTCTGACTGACTTATTTCACTTAGCATAATACATTCAAGTTCCAGCCACATTGTTGCAAATGGCAAGATTTCATTCTTTTTGATCACCGAGTAATATTTCATTGTATATGTATGCCACTGTGTATATATATATCTTCTTTATCCATTCATCAGTCAATGCATAAATGTTTAAATGGCTTTAACTAATCTTTAAAAACAGAAAATCCCAAATTGGACAAAGGAACAAAATTCTATTATCTCATGTGTACAAGAGATATACCTAAACTGTAATGACACAGAAAGGTTGGCTATAAAGGAATAATACAAGTATATGAAGAAATACTAACCCAAATGAAGATGAGTAGTTTACTGATAAGATGTACTTAAGGCAAAGACATTAAAAGAGATAAAGTCATTATATAATAATAAAAGGAACAATTCACCAGAAAAGGAAAAAAAAAAAACCCAAATAACTCCTAATATACACTTAATAGCATAGACTTACAATATATAAAGAAAAAAGCTAACAGAAATGTAAGGAAAAAATGATAAATCATATCATATTAAGATATTTTGTCATATCTTTTTTAGTAATCGATAGATTAGGGGGGTAAAATTTTGGTAAGGGTATAGAAAATTTGAACAATGCAATTAACCAGCTTGATTTGAGCACTACATTAAATTATTAGAGAATCCACATTTTCAAGGACATATATCTGTAAAAACTAGGCCATAAAGCAAATCTTAATAGCAGAGAATACATATCAAACAGAGCCTGTTCAATTATCATAATGTAATAAAGTTAGAAATCACTAATAACAGATAATCAACTTCTTCCTACATGTTTGGAAATATTAAAAGCACATTTTAAAATAATGTATGCATCAAAGAAGACATCACCATTGAAACCAGTAATATTTATAGTTTTTTTTAAAAACCTAACTATCTATATCCATATAAATATAGATACACACAATGGAATATTACACAGCCTTTTAAAAGGATGAGATCTTGCCATTTGCAACAATATGGGCGGACCTAGGGTGTATCATGCTAAGTGAAATAAGTCAAACAAAGACAAATGCCATATGATTTCACTCATGTGTGAAATCTTAAAAAAGACAAATGAACAGGGGCGCCTGGGTGGTTCAGTCAGTTGAGTGTCCGACTTTGGCTCAGGTCATGATCTCACAGTTCGTGGGTTCAAACCCCACGTCGGGCTCTGTGCTGACAGCTCAGACCCTTGGAGCCTGCTTTGGATTCTGTGTCTCCTTCTAGCTCTCTCTGCCCCTCTCACACTCTGTCTCTCTCTCTCTCTCTCTCTCTCAAAAATAAATAAAATTTTTAAAAATTAAAAAAAAAGACAAATGAACAAACAAAAAGCAAAATCAGAACTCTAAACACAGAGAACAAACTGATGGTTGCCAGAGGGAAGGGTGGGGGGAATCAGCAAAATGGGTGAATGGGAGCGGGAGATACTAGCTTCCAGTTATGGAATGAATTAAATCACAGGAATAAAAGGCACAGCATAGGGAATATAGTCAATGATGTAACAGCATCGTATGGTGACAGATGGTGGCTACACCAGTGGTGAGAATAACATAATGTCTAGAGAAGTTGAATCCCTATGTTGTGTACCTGACACTAACATAACACTGTGTATCAACTATACTAAAAAAACCTACCTCATCAAAGGAGATGCAGCTAAACCAGTACGTAGAGGTAAATTCATGTTCTTAAAAGCACAATGTAGAAAAGAAAGCTTGAAACTTTAAAACTATTGAAAGTCATAAGAGAAGACTTACACACCTGGACAGATTACATGATCATATGTGCTCAGTTCATAATCCTGTATCCCTTTAATGACCATTTTCTGGGTGATGTCAGAATGGTTTTCTATCCCCCACAAAGAACACCAAGTCTGACGATTACCCATCAACGAGAGTATGTGTGTACGAGTTCGGGGTCCAGCGGGGAAGTTCCAGCACACAACTGGAGCAAAATCAACCTGAGGTTTGGCACTTTGAAGGGGGTAAGAAGGAAAGCTTCACTTCAGCAATATCACACATCCCTCAAGGCAGCACAGCTCAGTGCCAAGGAAATACCCTCAGCCCTTGATTTTTCCCATGGGGGAAAGTGAGAGTGTGTGAGTGAATGTCTGAGCACCCCCAGCTGTACAGGATGCTGACAAAGAGACCCACCTTTTTCTCACCCCATACAGAACACTGAGGTGAGCTTCATGACTGAGGGAAGGGAGAGGCTGGGAGCAGAGCAGGGAGGGCTTGGAATGCATTGAAGGGACACAGATCCTGCTAATGATTCCACAGATTCCATCAGGAAGCCAGCCCACACACCACTGGGAATGCCTCTCACCTGTTGACCCTCCCAAGTCTCCAGCAGGTACTCCCAGTGCTATGTGTGCCTCACCCAGGAACACCAACCAAGCCATGGCTGGCTCCCTGTGCATGTATGCCTCCAAGGGCAGCAAGTGTGGGCACTTGCAGAGGGCTAGTGGGCAAGTGTAGAAAACCAGTCCAACTCTGAGGAACTGAGAGAAAGCACACAAACTTGGGCATTTCAGGGCACCGCTCTAAGGAAAATAAAATGAAGGCTGTCAGCCCCTGGCCTGGCTTTTCAGAATCAAGAGAAGGCAAACAATCTTAAGAATGTCCCCTCCACCCACTGTAGGAAACAAGAAGTGTGAAGCAGGTGTATTTATTGAAAAAGTCTAAGAATCCATTGAAGAGCCTAAGAATCCCTGGGAGGGTTAAAAGAGAGATTTTTCTCCCAAAGCCAGTCTTTAAAGATTGGAGGAGGTAACTGCTTCTTCATATGTGAAAAGCATCAATGCATGATTTCAGGGAACATTAAAAATCAACAAAACATGACACAACCAAAGGTACACAATAATTTTCTAGTAAGTGACACCAAAGAAATGTAGATCTATGATCTGCCTGATAAAGAATTAAAAATAGATGTCTTAAGGAAGCTCAATGAGCTATAGAAAGATAATTCAATAAAATAAGGAAAAAAAATCATGCATATGATCTTATATATAGAAATTCCTAAAAAACCACACACACACACACACACACACACACACACACACACACACAAACACACACACACACTGTTGGAACTAATAAATGAGTCAGTAAAGTTGCAGGATATGAAATAAATACACAAAAATTCGTTGCATTTCTATACACTAACAATGAACTATCTGAAAAAGAAATAATTAAAACAATCCCATTTACAATAGCATCCAAAACAAGTAAAACACTTAGGAATAAATTTAACCAAAAAGGTGGAAGATCTATATACAAAAAACTATAAAGCACTGATGAAGGAAATTGGAGAAGACACAAATACATGGAAAGATACCCTGTGTTCACCAATTGTAATAATTAATATTGTGAAATTGTTCATTCTACTCAAAGTGAGCTACAGATTCAATACAATCACTATCAAAATTCCAGTGGCATTTTTCACAGAAATAAAGGACACAATCCTAAAGTTTGTATGCAACCACAAAAGACCCCCCGCCCGCAAAAAAAACACAAAGCAATCCTGAGAAAGAACAAAGCTGGAGGCATCACATTTCCTGACTTCAACTGTATTACAAAGCTCTAGTAATCGAAACAGTATGGTGCCAGCATAAAAACAGACATAGAGATCAGTGGAATAGAATAAAGAGTCAGAAATTAATCTATACACAGACGGTGAACTGATTTTTTACAAGGGTGCCCAGAACACACAATGGAGAAAGGATGGTCTCTTCAATAAATGGTGTTGTGGGAACTGAATATTCACATGCAAAAGAATGAACGCAGACTCCTATCTTACACCACTCACAAAAAATAACTCAAAATGCACTGAAGACATAAATATAAGATCTGAACCCATAAAACTCCTAGAAGAGAACCATGGGGAAAAGCTCCTTGATATTGGTTTTAGCAATTTTTTTTAAAATAAATGACACCAAAAGCATAGGAAACAAAAGCAAAAATCAACAGGCAAGACTATAGCAAAAGGAAACAATCAACCAAAGGAAAAGCCAACCTATGGAATGGGGGATAATATCTGCAAACCATATATTTGATGGAGGATATATCCAAAATATGTAAGGAACTTACACCACTCAATAGCAAAAATACAAATAATCTGATTAAAATGGGAAAAGAAACTGAATAGACATTTCCCTAAAGAAGAGATACAAATGTCCAACAGGTACATGAAAAGGTGTTCAATATCAGGGAAACACAAATAAAAATCACAATGAGATATCACCTCACACCTTTTAGATGGCTTTTACCAAAAAGACAATATATAATAACTGTTGGTGATGATATGGAGTAAAGGGAATCCTTGTACATTTTTGTAGAAGGGTACATTGGTGTGGCCACTTTGGAAAAGAGTGTGGAGGTTCCTCAAAACATTAAGATAGAGGGGCACCTGGGTGGCTTAGTTGGTTGACTTTGGCTCAGATTATGATCTCATGGTTCATGAGTTTGAGCCCCGCTTTGGGCTTGCTGCTGTCAGTGCAGAGCCTGCTTTGGATCCTCTGTCCCCCTTTGTCTTTCTCCTCCCCCACTTGCACTCTGTCTCTCAAAAATAAATAAAAAATCAAAAAAATTAAGACAGAACTATCATATGATCCAGCAATCCTTCTTCTGGGTATGTATCTGAAGGAAACCAAATCAGTATCTCAAATGGATATCTGCTCTCCCAGGTTCATTGTAGCATTATTCACAATAGCCAAGATGTGGAAACAACCTAAGTGTCCATCAATGGGGACTGAATAGAGAAGCTGTAGGATATACATAAAATTCAGCCACAAGAACAAAGGAAATCTTGTCATTTGTGACAACATGGATGAACCCAGAGGACTTTATGCTAGGTGGAAATATTCCAGCCAGAGAAAGACAAATATTGTATGATCTCACTTATATGGGGAATTTTTTAAAAAGTCAAACTCATAGAAACAGCCAGTAGAATGGTGGTTAGTTCCCAGGGGCTTGGGGAACTGGGGAGCTACTGGTCAAATGGTATAAGCTTACAGGCAGAAGATGAGTAAGATTTGGGTATCTAATGTGCACCAATACCATATTATATACTTGAAATTTGCTGAGGGGGTAGATCTTAAGTGTTCTCACTTTGGCTCTCTTTTCCTTAACAGTTTTGGTCCCACGATCCTCTGGAGATTCTGCTAAACTATAGGCCTTCCCCCACCCCCCACCCCCGAAAATATATACCTTGACATTACTTCGCATACTATTTCAGGGTTTTCATAAAACGTCCTCAGCTCCAAGTTAGGATCCAAGTTTTCAAAACTTTCTTTGTAGAGGGTCTGCTAGTTTTCAGAGGTGATTCTCAGACTTAAAACTCCAGGCTTCCAACACCCAGACCTGAGTTGCTGCCTGCCAACTCATCTGGAAAATTTGCATGAATGTAGAGTGGAATGATGGGAAGCATGCAGATAATTGGATCCAGATGGACTAGAATTAAAACCCTGGCTTCTAAACCAAGTGACTAGTAACTTCTCTAAACTTCTTTTTCTGTATCTTTATACACTTGGGAGAAATAATATCCACCTCTGAGTTTTCTTAGAAGCTGAAGTGAGGTAGCCCATGATAAGTGACCAAAGCAGTGCTCAGCATCACAGTATGGTCTCAGTCAACATCAGGCAGCGTCACCTGATATGTAAAGGAAGGACTTTGAAAAGAGAAACACCTAGATGGTTCCTGGGCTCACCACCTGGTAGCTAAGTGACCTTGAGTGAATTGCCTAACCACTAAAACCTCACTGTCTCTGTCAAAAGGGAATGATGGTAATGGTCGAGGATTAAATGAGACATGCACATAAAATTATCTACAGTGTCTGACACAGAATAGAATGGTTATAATAAGCAGTGATAGCCCTTTCTTTTCCGTCCTGCATGGCAAGTTCATTAGATAAAAAAATAAAGTCTATTTTCTGCTAGAGCCTCTCTTTCTGTGAATGAAATCACCGTCCTTCTAGACAACTGTGACCGAAACTGACTCTTCTTCCCTCATTGCTTCCACTGCCAAAGCCAATTCATCAATGAGCCACCACATCTTCCAGAAGTTGAACGTTCCATTCTTCTAGTCGTTTTCCATCTACCTCCTCCTCCTGCCATTACTTGAGAGTAAATCAAGGCTTCCATTAGTTCTGGGTTGCCTTAATCCAAGTTCTGGTTCTTAGTTAGTCCTTATGCATCCATTCTCCGTCTTCCAAACCATCCTGAAGTCACTGCCAGATAAATTCTCATGAAGTATACCTGTGACCATATCACCTTTATTCACTTTCCCATTCATTCACTCATTTATTCTACCAATTCCATCAACAATTATTGATTGGGCTGAGTGGTGGGACAAAGATGTGAAAAGACACAGACCTTGCCCTCCTAAGACATGAGAGCAGAGACTGTATGTCTGTTCATTTTTGCACCCAGCATCTTATCCGAGATATAGGAGGCATAAACACAATTGCTCAATATGTGCATGATTAAATAATAATTTTCTTTTATTTTGAGTGCCTCCAATAATGCCAGACCCTGCCCTTAAGTTCTTTGCCAATTTGCTACTCACAACAACCCACTGAGGCGGGTTCTGTTTCACATATAAGGAAATGGAGACACAAGGAGATTAAGAAAATCAAATGGTGTCTCAAAGACAGCAGGTCGCAGAGCTAAACCAGTCTGAATCTAGAGCCTATACTCTTGATCTCTGTATTTCAAGAATCTGAAGTGAATGGATAAATTCACAGTTTAATAAAGGAAACAGACTCGAGAGGCATTTATCAAATTATGCGGAAATGGACATAATAGAAAATTGCCCTGAGAATTATAAAAGTACTCAGGAAATGCAGCTGAATCAGGCAGCGATCCCTGGAAATTCTGCCATCTACACAAAAGACTTTACGAAACACTGTTGTCCACTAAACAAAATCCAAATGTTTACCTTCACATGAAAGAAATCTGATTCTCTGGCAAACCTGTATGTCTTGCTGTATTTACTACTGCCCTCCTAAAATTATGTTTTATACCAGATTGGAGGGGGGAGGGTAACCAATATGCAAATCCCCCTCACCACCCCTCCTTCCCCGTCATTTCCTGTCTCCATGTTTCTTCAGATTTCATATTACCTAATGAATCCCTAGTATGTGCCAAGCACTATAGTAGACATACTACATATATGACATGTTGTCCTAACAACAAACTGTGAGGAAGGGATTATGCTCCCCTTTTTACAAATGAGATGATTGAGGCCCAGCATGGAGAATTCTGTGAGGCTCCCACAGTTATTAAATGAGCTTGGTTCCAGTGCGTGTCCACCTGAGTCCAAAACTCACAGCCCTCCTACTGAGCCACGCTGCCCTTCTGCATTCTCTCTTTCTGGCTTTCCCTGGCCCCCGTACCATCCTCCACCAAATTCTCACTCACTTACTCTGCCACTTGCTGTTTTTCCACAACTCTTGGGAAAAGTTTAAGTCTCTGGAACTGGAAGTCTCACATGCTCCCTAATCATCTTAATGAAGTTCCACTCAAGGAAGCACACAGCTCGTATCCCACATGGAGCCCCAGAGCTAGGTGTCCAGGGTTTCTCAGTTGGGCAAGATTAGGGATTTCCAATGACTTGAGAAGCTCAGTGATGGAAATAACTCAAACTCCAACAGAGCCTGGTGGAAACACTTTCTTCTTGGAGATACTCAAGTGGGCTTGGGAAAGCAGGTCCACATACTAAGATTATGCTTCATTCTTGTTGCAGGAGAAGTGAGACTCCTTATACTTAAAGTCTCCAGTTCAAAGAATTGTCTGCCTAAAGAAACAGTTATCATTGAGCTATTGAATTTGAAAACCTCAAGAGTTTCAATGACTATTTTTTTGAATTAACCCAAACAACATGAATTAAAGTTTCAATTTAGTTTTCTTTTTTTTTTAATTTTTTTAACGTTTTTTTTATTTTTGAGACAGAGAGAGACAAAGCATGAATGGGGGAGGGTCAGAGAGAGGGAGACACAGAATCTGAAACAGGGTCCAGGCTCTGAGCTGTCAGCACAGAGCCCGACGCGGGGCTCGAACTCACAGACTGCGAGATCATGAGCCGAAGTCAGCCGCTTAACCGACTGAGCCACCCAGGCGCCCCACTGAGTAATTTTTTTTAAATAAAATTTATAGATTCATTTAAAAAAGATAATGCTACAAATCATGGGCTTTGGAAAGGGCTTGCTTAGCATCACAGCCGGACTACATTGAGCAGATGCATGGGTGGTCACTGGATTCAGGCTTGTGACCTAGGTGCTATCTAGAGCCCGGTAGAATCATTCACTCTCTGAGGACACAGTGTCTGTCCTCTCTTTCTACTGTGTGCATTCTCTCCAAGGGCTCTCAAGCTCTTGCTCGCTCTTGCGCGCATGCTCTCTCTCTCTCTCTCGCTCTCTGTCACTCTCTCCTCCTACCCTCCAAGACCACTTACTGGACTATCTTTTCTCTTCTTGACATGATCACTGAGGCATGAGTCAAACTTGGCTCAGTTTCCTCCCTGGTGACAGTCAATAAAGAGCCTGGTTCTGTTGCCCAAAGAGGACCGGATCCTGGAGACAAAGAGGATGCCTCACAGAGGCACAGGTAGGTATCCACCTGGCTCAAAGAAGACAAGCTAGGGTGGGGATGAATTGTAAGAACAGAGGGAATATTTACAATTTCTGGGCCAATGAGAAGTCAATTCCCAAGGCTCCTTGTTAGACAAATTGTCCAATTTCACGTCTGTTCCCTGAATACCTCAGTTTCCTGTGGGGGCTGGGATATGGAAGTAGGACGCCTGAATTGACTATTTCAGGTCTTTAGGAGGCAACTGGGTGCAAGTTGTAGGTTTCCCAATGGGCTCTTCACCCTCTCCTTGGGGATCTCTCCAAGGTCAAGGGCTTCCCCTAGAGGAGGTGACCACTCTTCTTTGAAGCCAGTGTTCCTCATCAGCTCAAGAACCAAGAAACACCTCCGCACATTCACCCAGTGATGTCACACCAAGAAACAAAGACTACCTCCAGCCCCACTTACCCCCAAGAGGGCAGCTGTCTGTAAAGACACCATGGCTGCCTTCCAGTTCTGCTAAGGGGGCAAGTGGAATCTCACCTGATGGACACACGCCAAGAGAGAGGCTGGCTGCATGGCTCTGCAGCCAGACCCTTGCTCTGAATATTGGTCCCAGGGCGGCATCTGTGGGAGTCTCTACCTTTGCGTTTTTAGGAATTCAGTTTTAGGAGGTCACTGCCAGAAATCTCAGGTCATATGTCCGCTCAATAAACACCCACCGAACCAACTGATACATTAAGTGCCAGTTTTTAAAAACCTTAAGTTATGGAAATCAGCCAACCGTAGGCAAAAGTACAGAACATTATACTAGGCTGAGTCATATGAAATTGCCAACATTCTACCATTTTTGACCAAGAAGATGGGCAATTTTTCTCATGGATCAGCTTAATGTGATGAAACCATGTGTATTTGTCACTCAGTTTTAATGATTATTGATTCAGAGTCTTGTTCACCTGTATTCTACTTTGAGCTCTTAACCAGAATTATATCAGAGCAAATTCCATATATCATATGATTTCAGTATGCCTGTTTTAAAAAAAACCCTTCTTTTTATTTATTTAAAAATTTTAAAATATTTTTTGAGAGAGAGAGAGAGAGAGAGTGCTCAGGGGAGTGGCAAAGAGAAAGGGAGACACAGAATCTGAAGCAGGATCCAGGCTCTGAGCTGTCAGCACAGAGCCCGATGTGGGGCTTGAACTCACAGACTGTGAGATCATGACCTGAGCTGAAATCAGAGGCTTAACCTACTGAGTCACCCAGGCACCCCCAAAAAACCTTCTTCTTAAAATCTTTTATTTTTAATCTTTCTTAATGTTTATTTATTCTTGAGAGAGAGAGAGAAAGAGAGAGACAGCGCGAGCATAGGAAGGCAGAGAGAGAGGGAGACACAGAATCTGAAGCAGGCTGCAGCCTCTGAGCTGTCAGCACGGATCCCGACGTGGGGCTCGAACCCACAAACCATGAGATCATGACCTGAGCTGAAGTCAGACGCCCAACCAACTGAGCCACCCAGGTGCTCCAAAAAACCTTCTTTTTAAAAGAATAAACACAATACCATTATTTTACTTTAAAATATTAATAATAAATATATATCCTCAAATATTCAAATTACCCAAATTGCCTCATAGCTTTTTATCATGTTTTTCACATGTTTAGAATGTTCACATGTTTTTCATGTTTAGAATCCCAAAATACCCATATGTTCCAATTAATTGATTGCTGTCTAGGGGCACCTGATGGCTCAGTCGGTTAAGCGTTTGACTCAGGGCTCAGGTCATGATCTCACCTTTCATGAGTTCGAGCCCTGCATCGGGCTCTGTGCTGACAGCTCGGAGCCTGAAGGAGCCTGCTTCGGATTCTGTGTCTCCCTCTCTCTCTGCCCCTCCCTTGCCCACATTCTGTCTCCCTCTGTGTCTCAGAAATAAATAAAACATTAAAAAATTTTTTTTAATTGATTGCTGCTTAAAGTCCCTTTTAAGTTCTAGGATTTCTTTCCCTCTTGTTTATGCCCTCTTGGAATTTATCTGTTGAAGTGGTCTAGATTTTACTGGTTGATTTGTATGGTATGGTCTCAAATATGCCTCGCAATGGTTGTAATTATAAATTTATGTTTAGATGTATACACTTGAATCAAAATCAGGCTTGATATTGGGGAAGAAGGATACTCCACAGGTGGTTGCTACACTTTCCTCAGAAGGCATATATCTTTTTCCAACTTTATTAAGATATAATTGACAAATAAAATTGTTTTGTGATATATTTCAAGCATACAAAGTCATGGTTTTATATACACATACATTGTGAAAGGATCCCCACAATCAAGTTAATTAACGTATCCATCACCTCACAGGTTTACTTTTTTTTTTAGTGAGAATAATTCTACTACCTTAGCAAATTTCAATGGTATGGTACAATATTATTAACTACAGTCACCATGGTATACATTATATCTCCAGATGTTATTCATCTTATAACTGAAAAATTGTTATCTTTTTACAAACAATACGAGTTGTTGCAGGATTTCCTTCATTTTTTTTGTTTTTTTAAAAAAATAATTTATTGTCTTGTTAGCTAACATACACTGTACACAATATGGTTTTGTCTTCAGGAATAGATTCGCATGATTCATCACTTACATGTAACACGAAATGCTCATCCTAACAAGTGCCCTCTTCAATGCCAATCACCCATTTTCCCAGCCCCCCAGCCCCCCACCAGTCTGTTCTCTGTATTTAAGAGTCTCTTATGGGTTTGCCTCCCTCTCTATTTGTAACTCACTTTTCCTTCCCTTCCCCCACGGTCTTCTGTTAAATTTCTCAAATTCCACATATGAGTGAAAACATATGATATTCTGTCTTTTTCTGACTTAGTTCACTTAGTATAAGGATTTCCTTCATTTTTAAGACTGAATAATATTCCATTGTACATATACCTACCATATTTTCCTCATTCATTCGTCAATGGACAACTTAGGTTGTTTCCTTATCTTGACTAGTGTGAATAATGCTGCAGTGAACATGGGCATATAGGTATTTCCTCAAGTTGATTTCATTTCCTTTGGACATATACCCAGAAGTGAGATGGCTGGATCATACCGTAGTTCCATTTTTTTTTATTTCTTGAAGCTTTGCACTGTTTTTCATAGTGGCCGCACCAGTTTATATCCCTACAAACGGTAATGCTGGACGAAGCACATATTTTCCATTGTCTCTCTTTTTGTGAAATCTGCAGTCATTGAGATTCATTGTATAAACACAATATTTGATGAAAGATTGCAAATAAATGTCTACCAGGCATTCATTTATGAGCTGGAATACTACAAAAATAAACTTCCCCTCCTTAAGTCTCTGGTCAGTCTGAGGTACTATTTGTAGAGGAGTGTTGGTAAAAAAAAAAAAAAAAAAAAAAAGCTTGAATCTTAATATTATTTCCATCTATTTATTGATTTTCAAAATAATTTCTTGGCTGTCTAACATTTTCCACAGGTGACAATGAGTGTGGGGTTTTTTTCAATCATTATTTGAATCCCTGTATTTTTAACGTTTTTTTTTAACACCAAAATTTATTCTCTCATAGTTTTGGAGGCCAGAAGTCCAAAATCAAGGTTTGGGCAGGCTTAGCTCCCTCTGGAAACTGAGAAAGAATCCATTTTCTGCTTCTATCCTAGCTTCTTCTGGCAGCTGGAGACCCTTGGCATTCTTTGGCGTGGGACTATATAAACCCAATATCTGCATTCGTCCTCACATGACCTTCTGCTCTGTGTGCCTCAAAGCTATCCCTTCCTTATATAAGGATGCCAGTTGTTGGATTTAGTGCCAATCCTAAAATGGTTTCATCTTAAAATCCTTACCTTTATTTCACCTGAAAAAAAAAGTCTTAATCTTCATAAGGTCACAGTCTGAGGTTCTGGGTGGACATGAATTTCGGGGAAGGGAGGTGGACAGTATTCCACTCACTAAAGTCACCTTATAAATTGCCTCTAAAATATGATTTCGCTTCCCCTGTTCTTTTTTTCCCTGATGCTATTGCCATTAGACGTGGTTGATAAGAGTCAACTTTCAAAATAGCCTTTATTTTTCTTGAACATCCTTTAAAATGTATTTTTTAAATGCATCCATGCTTCTTTCTTTTACCAAAGCAAGAATGTTAATTGAAGGAAACTTGGAAAACACGGGAAGGCACAAAAGAGAAAGTAAAATCACTCATATTCTTACTGCTTAAAGGAAAAGATTTTATCTCTCTTTACTACTTTAACCATTTTTAACCTTTTTAGTGTTTGTTTATTTTTGAGAGAGAGACAGAGGGGCAGGGAGAGAAGGAGATGCAGAATCTAAAGCAGGCTCCAGGCTCTGAGCTGTCAGCACAGAGCCTGATGTGGGGCTCGAACTCATGAACTGTGAGATCAGGACCTGAGCCGAAGTTGGATACTTAACTGACTGAGCCACCCAGGTACCCGTCCACTTTAACCATTTTTAACTGTACAGTTCAGTGGCATTAAGCACATTGACATTTGTGAATCCCTACCATCCATCTCCAGAACTTTTCATCTTCCCAAACTAAAACCTTGTCTCCTTAAAGGCTAACTCCCCATCCCCTCTCCCTCCAGCCACTGGGAGTACCATTTCGCTGTCTCTATGAATCTGACTCCTCTTTGCACCTCATATAAGTGGAATCACACAGTATTTGGATTTTTGTGTATGGCTTATTTCACTTGGCATAGTGTCTTCAAGATTCATCCATGTTGTAGCAGCAATGGACACTTGGGTTGCTTCCACACTTGTAGTTATGGTGAATAATGCTGCTATGAACATAGATGTATAAGCATCCATTTGAGTCTTTGCTTTAAATTTCTGGGGGCATATACCCAAAAGTGGAATGTTGGATCATATGATAATTCTAGGTTTCATTTTTTGAGGAAATGCCTTACTATCTTCCATAACATCTACACCATTTTATATTTCTAACCAGCAAAGTTTCCCGTTTATCCATATACTTGCCAAAACTTTTTTTCCATTTGTTTTGTTTGTTTTTATAATAGTCATCCTAATAAGTGTGAAGTGGTATCTCATTGGGGTTGATTTGCACTTTCCTAATGAATAATGATACTGAATAGTTTTTCATGTGCTTATTGGCCATTTGTATATTGTCTTTAGAAAAATGTCTATTTAAACCTTTTCCCATTTTTTTAAACATTTATTTATTATTGAGAGACAGAGAAACACAGAGAGTGAGCAGGGAAGGGGCAGAGAGAGGGGGAGACACAGAATCCGAAGCAGGCTCCAGGCTCTGAGCTGTCAGCACAGAACCCGATGCGGGGCTCTAACTCACAAACTGTGAGATCATGACCGGAGCTGAAGTCTGATGCTTAACTGACTGGGCCACCCAGACGCCCAATCCTTTCCCATTTTTAATTGCATTGTTTGGTTCTGTCATTGTTGATGACGTGGAGTTCTTTATATATCTTAGATACTAATCCCTTATCAGATACATGGTTTGCAAACATTTTTGTCATTCCATGAGTTGCCTTTTCATTCTGTTGATAGTGTCATTTGATGTGCAGAAGTTTTTAAAAAATTTTTTCTATATACAAATTTTATATTTATTGCATGTAACCAAACCCATAATTTAACCACTGGCAACCACATTTACATATGGGGACACACATGTACATGATTTCAGTAAAAGAGTAGAACAGAACAATGCTTCATGGGGTGATTTCACACTGTGTCTAAAGTGTCTAACCCTGAATCAGGTCTTCCACAATCCCTTTCTGAGTTAGAGTTGATCTAAGAGACATTACCATAAGGTTTGGAAGTTTCAGGTGGAGCAGGAGACCACAGTGACCCCAGATCTACCAGTGGGCACAAGGCAGCAGCTCCCACTAGCTTTCCCTTGTGGTACCTTTGGGGCATACAGACCACTCAGAAAGCTCCAAAATTTTTAAATTTTGATGAAGGACAATTTATCTGGATTTTCTCTTGTTGTCTGTGACTTTGATGCCATAATTAAGAAATCGTTGCAAAATCCAATGTCCTAAGGTTTCCCTTCTATGTTTTCTTCCAAAATATTCTATAGCTATAGCTCTTAGGTTTGAGTCTTTGATCCATTTTAAGTTAATTTTTGTATATGGTGGAAGGTAGGGGCCCAACATTTGGGGTCAGTTTTTTTGCATGTGGATTCTGGTTTCCCAACACCATTTGTTGAAAAGATAGTCCTTTACCCCACTGAACTGTCTTGCCACCCTCATCAAAAATCATTTGACCATATATGCAAGGGTTTATTTCTGGGCCCTCTATTCTATTCCATTAATTTCTATGTCTGTATTTATGCTAGTACCATACTATTTTGATTACTGTGCTTTGTAGTAAGTTTTAGGACCATGAAGTGTGAGACCTCTGAGTGTGTTCCTATGTTTCAAGAGTAACTTGGCTACTTAGAGTCTTTGAAATCCGTATGAACTTTATGGTAGATTTTTCTATTTCTGCATAAAATGTTGCTGAAATTTGCATAGGGATTTTATGGCATAGTGAATCTGTCACTTGCTTTAGGTAGTACTGACATCTTAACAATATTAAGTCTTCCAATCTGTGAATACAGAAGTTTTTCTTATTTATCTGTGTCTTCTTCAGTTTCTTTCAACAATGTTTTGTAGTTTTCAGTATACAAATTTTTTGCCCGTTGGTTAAGTTTATTCCTAAGCATTATATTGTATCCTTTTTTGATGCTATTGTAAGTGGGATTATTTTCTTGATTTCCTTTGCAGATGGTTCATTGTTGGTGTGTAGATACACACTGATTTATGTGTGCTGATTTTATATCCTTTGTACAACTTTGTATAGCTTTGCTGAATTTATTAGCTCTAGTGTGTTTAGCTTTACTGAATTTATTAGCGCGCGCGCGTGTGTGTGTGTGTGTGTGTGTGTGTGTGTGTGTGACATCTTTGGGGTTTTCTACATATAAGATCATACCATCTGTGAACAGAGACCATTTTACTTTTTCCTTTCCATTTTGGATGTCTTTTATTTACTTTTCCTGCCTAATTGCTCTGGCTAAGACTTCTCATATTATGTTGAAAAGAAGTGATAAGATCAGGCATTCTTGTTTTATTCCTGATCTTAGAAGAAAAGCTTTTAGTCTTTCACCATTAAGTATGGTGTCAGCTATATTTGTTGGTTTTTTTTCTTTTATTTTTTTTTAATGTCTGACCTTTATTGTATTGAGGTAGTTTCCTTCCATCCTTAGTTTCTTGGGTATTTATAGCACAAAAGGCTGTTAAATTTCATCAAGTGATTTCTCTTCAACAATTGAAATAATCATGTGTTTCTCCCCCTTCACTCTATTGATGTGCTATATACATTGACTGATTTTTCTTGTGTTGGACTATTCTTGCATTCCAGGAATCAATCTCACTTGGTCATGATGTACAATCCTGTCACTATGTTGGGGTTTGTTAGTATTTTGTTGAGGATTTTTGCATTAGTATTCATAAAAGATATTGGTCTGTAATTTTATTTTCTTATAGTGTCTTTGCCTGGCTTTGATACCAGGACAATACTGGCCACACAGAACGAGGTTGGAAGTGTTCGTCCTCTTTCTGGAAGAGTTTGAGTAGTAGTGGTGCTAATTCTTCTTTAAAAGTTTGGACCACTGAAGCCATCTGGTCCCAAGCTTTTCTTTCTTGGGAGATTTTGGATTACCAATTCAATCTTCTTATTAAGTTTTTTTCTTCCAATATTTTGTTAAAACTCAAGTTAATTAATGTATAGTATAGTATTTGTTTCAGGAGCAGAATTGAGTGATTCATCACTTATATATAACACCCAGTGCTCATCACAAGTGTCCTCCTTAATGCCGTCACCCATTTAGCCCACGTCCCAAATCCCCTCCAGCAACCCTCAGTTTGTTCTTTATATTTAAGAATCTCTTATGGGCTGCCTCCCTCTCTGTTTTATCTTACTTTATTTTTCTTCCCCTTACCCTATGTTCATCAGTTTTGTTTCTTAAATTCCACATATAAGTGAAATCTTTCTCTGACTGACTTATTTCACTTAGCATAATACATTCTAGGTCCATCCATGTCTTTGCAAATGCCAAGATTTCTTTCTTTTGATAGCTGATTAGTATTCCATCTTATATATATATCCCCTCCATACCTTCTTTATCTATTCACCAGTAAATGGACATTTTGGCTCTTTCCATAATTTGGCTATTATTGATAGTGCTACTATAAACATTGGGGTACATGCGCCCCTTCAAATCAGTATTTTAGAAGAACAAATATTGTCAAAATGTCTACACTATCCAAAGCAATCTACACGTTCAATGCAATCCCTATCAAAGTAACAGCAGCATTTTTCACAGAGCTAGAACAAATAATTCTAAAATTTGTATGGAACAAGAAGAGACCCTGAATAGCCAAAGTAATGTTGAAAAAGAAAAGCATGAATGGCCAAAGTAATGTTGAAAAAGAAAAGCAAAGTGGAATGTATCATAATTCTGGACTTCAAGCTGTATTGCAAAGCTGTAATCATCAGGACAGTATGGTACTGGCACACACACACAAAAAAAAAAACACCACATAGATCAGTAGAACAGAATAGAGAACCCAGAAATGGGGTCCAGAAATGGACCCACAACTATATGGTCAACTAATCTTCAACAAAGCATGAAAGAAAATCCAATGGAAAAGAGACAGCTTCTTCAACAAATAGTGCTGGGGAAACTGGACAGCGACATGCAGAAGAATGAAACTATACCACCTTCTTACACCATATACAAAAATTCAAAATGGATGAAAGACCTAATGTAAGAAAATAAACCATCAAAACCATAGAGGAAAAAACAGGCAGCAGCCTCTTTGACCTCAGCTGAAGCAACTTCTTACTAGACATGTCTCTGGAAGCAAGGGAAACAAAAGGAAAAATGAACTACTGGGACTTCATCAAGATAGAAAACTTCTGCACAGCAAAGGAAACAATCAACAAAACTAAAAGGCAACCAATGGAATGGTAGAAGATATTTGCAAATGACATATCAGATGAAGGACTAGTATCCAAAATCTATAAAGAACTTATCAAACTCAACACTCAAAATAAGTAATCCAGTGAAGGAATGGGCAGAAGACATGAACAGACATTTCTCCAAAGACACATAAACCGCTAACAGACACATGAAAAGTGTTTAACATCACTTATCGTTAGGGAAATACAAATCAAAACCACAATGAGATATCACTTCACACCTGTCAGAATGACTAAAATTAGCAACACAGGAAACAAAAGATGTTGGTGAGAGTACAGAGAAAAGGGAACCCTCTTACACTGTTGACAGGAATGCAAACTGGTGCAGCCACTCTGGAAAACAGTGTGGAGGCTCCTCAGAAACTTAGAGATAGAGCTACCCTATGACCGGGCAATTGCACTACTAGATATTTGCCCAGAGGATGCAATCTCCTTTTAAAAAAAGAAAATGTGGGGGGTGCCTGGGTGGCTCAGTCAGTTGATGTCCAACTCTTGATTTCAGCTCAGGTCACGATCTCACGGTTTGTGAGTTCAAACCCCACATTGGGCTATGTGCTGACAGCATGAAGCCTGCTTGGGATCTTTTCTCCCTCTATCTCTCTGCCCCTCCCCCTGCTCTCTCTCAAAAATAAATAATAAAAATAAAATAAAAAATAAAAAATAAATTTTTAATGTTTATTTTTGAGAGAGAGAGAGAGGGAGAGAGAGAGAGAGAGAGAGAGAGAGAGAGAGAGAAGAACCCAAGTGGGGGAGGGGCAGAGAGAAAGATGGAAACAAGAATCTGAAGCAGCCTCCTGGCTCCGAGCTGTCAGCACAGAGCTTGACATGGGGCTTAAACCCATGAACCGCAGGATCATGATCTGAGCCGAGGTCAGACGCTTAAGGGACTGAGTCACCCAGAAGCCCCTAAAAATTTTTTTTTAATTTATTTAAATCCAAGTTAGTTAACATATAATGTAGTATTGGTTTCAGGAGTAAAATTTAGTGATTCATCACTTACATATAAACATCCACTGCTCATCCCAACAAGTGTCCTCCTTAATGCTCCCGCCCATTAGCCCATCCCCCCCAACAACTCTCCTCCAGCAACCCTCAGTTTGTTCTCTGTATTTAAAACTCTCTTATGGCTTGGTGCCCTCTCTCTTTTTGTCTTATTTTTCCTTCCCTCCTCCTAATTTCTTAAATTCCACATATGAGTGAAATCATATGATATTTGTCATTCTCTGACTGACCTATTTCACTTAGCATAACACCCTCTAGTTCCATCCACGTTGTTACAATGGCAAGATTTCATTCTTTTTGATCACTGAGTAATATTCCATCATGTATATGTATATACACATACACACACATACGCACATACATACATACATACATGCACACATACCACATCTTTATCCATTTATCAGCTGATGGACATTTGGGCTCTTTCCATAATTTGACTATTGTTTATAGTGCTGCTATAAACATTGGGGTATGTGTGCCCCTTTGAATCAGCATTTTTTTATGTCTTAACATAAAACAATTGAAGCAGTTTAGCTAACAAAACCTTAAGAGATTTTTATTGGACAATGAATCTTTCATTCCATAGAGGGGGAGGGGGTCAAATCAGTGCTTGAGCTGAAGCCATATCTTTCTGTATCAGAGAGAAATATTCACAAATATTCTGAGTCCCAGGTTGTAACAGTCTTCCAAGTTTGCAAATTCCAACTCTCTCCCAGCCAACACTGTGATTACTTCCATGCATGTGGCAAGAGAATGGAAGGAAACTTAGGAAGGGAGAGGCTGTGGATCAACTTTCGCCTGTGTTTTTGGTTATCCAAAACATGCCATGACCAGATGCATGGGTACTCCATTGCAAACTCCAAAATTATTAAATTCTGTATTTTATCCATTAGGACATTCCCCCACTAAATGTATTTTTCTACCTGTGCTGTCGCTAATAGTTGCCATAACAGCACCAGGTCTGGTATCTGTTTGTTCAACTGAGAAATTCTAATTTAATTTTCATGGAAGGAAGTACCAAAAGCAAATTGGATGTGTGATTATTCAAAGCCATTCAGCTTAAGATGATGTCAGCTCCTTAGCACCATTTGAAAATTTCTGGCCCCTGAAAAGGCACCACTCATTTCACTTCAGTTGTAAATCTCCATATGAGTATTAGCACTACTACCCAATAAAAAAAAAAAAAAAAGAAATGTATTACCTTCATAGGGGCTTTAGAATGACTAAATGAAACGAAGAGAAGAAACACAGTACGGTGTATGGCACAAGATAAACTCATAATGAATAGCTCTCACTTCTGTTGTAAGCAGTGTTACTACTCCTATGCATTCCACAGGCATATATATGGTGATGGAGATATGCCTTAGCTTCCTTTTGGCTTAGACATTAATGATTCAATTGATTGGCATTTTTCTCTTTGAAAGCCTTATACTATTCCTCATCCCCTTAATGCATGGTCTGAATTTTTTCCCTTGTGACTTGTGCAACTTTTATCTAGGTCATGCCATCTTGTTTCTCCAGAAGACAGAATAGGAGTGAAGTGGGGGGGGCATGATTCATTCACATGCTCCCTGACTTTGGTCCCTGGAAGTCAATTAACTGCCTGGTTCTCTGGAAAAAGCAAAAGTCTTGAGGTGGTCCCAAAGTCCTTGATCTGGCATGACCCAAGTCATTCACCATAACTGGATATTTCACTTTCACTTTCTCTTGCTCTCTCGTCTTTTCACATACTGTTTTTTTTTTTTCCTGATACTCTTTCTCCTCATATTTGCCTGAAAAACATCATCTTATCCTTTGAGGTGAAGGATCATCTCTTTTAGGAAACCTTCCCTGATCCCCCCTTCCAGACTCTGTTGGGTGTTCCTACTCTGCCCTATCCTTGCCCTTGTGTGCATATTTCGTTCTATTATATTTAGTGGCCAGTGTCATCTCCCACATGCAGCTATAAACTCCACACTATAGGAATCTTGTGTCTCCTCACCACTCCCTGGCTAGCACCTATATCAAGTTCAGAATATGAACTCAATAAATATTTGTGGAAAGCTAACTGGATTTTGAATCAGGACAAATCCAATCTGGTAGGGCTAGACTGATCTTGACACATCCTTACTTGTCCCAGTAATTGAGAACATAGTAACAGGGCCATCTTGAGATTTCCTTCGAAACTTCTACAACTCAAACTCCAAAGTGGCTGTTTTCCCAAACTGTGCAATTCTATGCTTGTGCCCAAGACCCTAGATGTTGAGATCCTACTTCCTGGAAGTTTCCAGGTGTCCTTGTGGTCAGGAAGATGAAATGATCTTTCTGTTGACAAGCTTCCTCAGGGCCCCCTTCAGATCTCTGTTCCTCAAGCTATAGATAAAGGGGTTCAGCATGGGGGTGACTGTAGTGTACATCACAGCAGAGGCTTTCTCCTTCACAGCTGTGCGGACAGAGGAGGGACACAGATAGACCCCGATGGTGGTCCCATAAAGGAGAGCAACCACAGAGAGGTGGGAGCTGCAGGTGGAAAAGGCTTTCTTCCTGCCCCCTGCAGAAGGGACTTTCATGATGGCCACAATGATGTGAGCATAGGAGGCCAGGATGCAGATAAAAGGTGTGGCTATCACCAGCCCAGCCACAATGAGCACAAAGATCTTGTTCACAGACGTGTCAGTGCAAGAAAGCCTGAGAAGGGGAGTGAGGTCACAGAAGTAGTGAGGTAGCTCATTGTTCCCACAGAAAACCAGACGAGCCATCAGGAGAATATGAGTGAGGGATATAAAGTAGGAAAACACCCATGGGCTACCAGCCAGCAGGCCACAGAGGCGTGGGCTCATGATGGCGGTATAGTGTAAGGGGTGACATATAGCCACAAACCTGTCATAAGCCATCACGGCAATCAGGACACTGTCAACGATGCCAAAGAAATGGAAAAAGTACATCTGGGTCAGGCAGCAGGCATAGGAGATTGACTTGCTCCTGATTTGGATGTTCACCAGCATCTTGGGGACTGTGTTGGTGGCCAGACCAAAATCAACCAAAGACAGGTTAGCTAAGAAGAAGTACATGGGGGTGTGGAGGTGGGAGTCTGAGCTGATTGCCAGGATGATTGAAAGGTTTCCCATGGCCATGACCACATACATGCAGAGGAACAGAGCGAAGAGGAGGGTCTCCTGCTCTGGAGTTTCTGAAAGCCCCAGGAGGATGAATTCGAATGCACTGGTTTGGTTCCTTGGTTCCATGGGTATCATTCCTCTGAAAGTATTGAAAGGGGGAAGTTACATGAATGCCATGGAGATGAGTCCAGAAGTTTAGATGAGCTTATAACCAATTGCTTATCTGTGTTATTTACAATACTAGCTTATACATATTTTGCACCTTGAACAATTGATACATTGCAACAACACAGGTTTGAAGACTCAGTTCAAAGGACCTTGACTGGGGTATTGCCACTTCAGATACATATTGGGAGAGGACAGCACGCATGGGTTTTTGCTGAAAGAATTACTCAAGAATATGTGTCAGGCTAAAATAAATCGAATCCACAGAGTAAGTGATGTCCAAGAAGCAATGGTTTACTAAGAAATTGGTATATGTGTAGGAAAAATTTAAACAAAACACTGAGTCTATAAAGTAATAATTGTAAAATGTGCATAATCAAGGTGAATTAAAATATTAAGCAACAATAACAGAGAATACAATAGAGGTAATTAGAATGAAAAATTACAATGTCCTTGTATTGCTTTGCAGGAGAATAGAAATATCGAGTATTTTGGACCTTCTTTGTCAAACACATATGATAAAAGATTTTATGAAACCACTAAAATAAAGAACATAGAGTATGTAACTTCTAACTTGGTATGAAGTTAACTTCTAACTTGGTATGATGGATACATCGGAAATAAAGAGATTTTCATCATACCACCTGGAACAGGAAAGGTGTTTTGAAGTTTATTTATATTGTCTCACAAGAGTAGATACTTAAACTTTAATAAATTTTGTTAAAATGTCAGTAGTCTAAAATTGATCATTGTGATCTTACTTACACCATGGAAATCACCAAATGCTATCAGAGTGTGACAGTTGGCCCATTATAAAGTCGGAAGGAACTCATTCCACAAGACTGCCCTCATTCTGACACTAACTGCATGTTTAGGGGCTCCCTAACAACCCACATTTTCATAATTCACTAGAAAGACACACAGCTGTTATATTCATGGTTACAATTATTATCCTCCCAGTTAGAGTTTATTACAGCTGCCAATCGTATTCTAATAACTTTGTATGGTGACAGATGGTAACTGTATTATTGTGGTAAGCACTGAATAATGTATAGAATTGTTGAATCACTATGTTGTACACTTGAAATCAACGTACCATGGCATGTCAACTATCCTTCAATTAAAAAGTAGTTTGTTACAGCTAAAGGGTGCAGATTAAAATCAACCAATAAAAGCAGCACACAGGGCAGAGCCCAGTAAAATACCAAATATTGAGCCTCCGTTGTCAACTATCACCAGAGTCAAGATGGCATCGTCTTTAATACACACAGAATATTGCCAATCAGGGAAGCTCTCCTTAACTTCAGTGTTTGGAATTTTTACGGAGACTCCATCACGTGGGAACAAATGACTGTCCTCGTCCCTCATATCAGTCTCTAAGCTCCAGTCCTCTGAAGATTGGCTGATACCATGTGACCCAAATCCCCTCCTGAAATCGTGTTATTACTACCTATTGTGGCCATTTCCTCCCTAAGACTATCTGGTAGGGCCAATCCCCACCTCAAATCACAACAAATGTGACTCAAGATCTCCAGACAAACTAAGACTCTCTTACAAGGCATGACATTCAAAGGGCTTAGAGAATACATCCCAGAAATTTTTTGAGCAGGGATAAATTCTTTATCACACAGGCAAACACTGCTGTCCTTGGCTAAGGCTGTCTTACAGCAAAATGATGATATGCCTAACATTTCTTGCCATCAGTATGGATAGGGATAAATTTGAAGAAATAACTAATCCACCCTATAAAGCCATTACATCCATTGTTGTATTTTTGTCGCTTTATCTACCTCTATTTATACATTATGATAAGCTTGTGAATTATTTAGCATAGAAAGTAATTGATGATTACTAAAATCGGCTCTTCCTCAGACCATTTTCCATTAGTATTCATAATGAGGGGGATTTTAACTCAATTTCCCAATATGTGAAGCCATCAATATCAGTATTATATTCTTACTAACAGTGTTAATGTTATAATATATTGCAGGATATTAGAAGATACAAACTGAAAAACACAAGTCAAAGACACTGGGAACATTACCAGAGTTGCACTCAGTCACTAACAATGAGTCCAGTCCGTTCTCATATCATATGACCAAAATGTCATCCAGAGCAATGCCATTCAGACTGGCAGCCTTCCATCTGACTTGGTCAGGTTCCAAAAGGAGTGGTGGCCTCAGCATCTTCTATAACTGAGCTAAGAAACAATATCATCCTTTGCTCAGAGCCTGCGTCAAGGCACCAGTAGAATATTGGGTTTCCCTAACTGCCTAGTCTATGTATTCCTCTACCCTCAATAACTGTTCCTCCTTTTTTCCCATTTATCACTTCCTTTCACCTAACCTTGCACACCTTTGTTCTGTGAGTCTGCTGGTCCACATGGTGGGCAGAAATATTCGACCTAGTGCTACCCCCTCAGTCTGCCCCCACTTGTATGGAATGAAGTTTTACGGGTATAGAGCTAGTGGCTGTCTCGACTACCCCAATTTTCCTAGATGGGGTGAAGGCAAAAATCTAAGTTGTCAGGCTCTTGGGAATTCTGACATAAAGATTTAGAAGTAGAGTTAGAGTTCCTTGATGAGGGATTCTCCTCATACCCAGCATGCACAGAGTAGCACCAGTCCTGGGACCATTGCATCAAGCAGGAAAAATAAAGTTGATGTAAGGAAGATGCATAGCCACAACACTATCCTGCCCCGAACTTACTGACCCAGATCCCCTAGATAAGTGCAGGGGTTTATCTGGTGAAGGTATTCCTGGGCACCTTCAGGTTCAGTGTGGTATCACACTTGTAAAGGTATGTAAGCCAACACATCATGACTTTATATCTCTCCTGTTTTAGACAACACTGTTTCAAATGTTCACTGCAATGCTCCACCAAACTACTACTCTGAGGATGAAAGTGTGCTCCTTGATCGGATGTGACTAAGTGGTCCACAGTGATACAGTGTCTTCTGATTCAGCCCTTTCATAGTATCTTGAGCATTTTTATCTGCCACTGGGTATGAAAAGCCCAGTGCAGAGTAAGTGTCCTATCAACAGCCATCTGGAGCCTCAGTCACCAAATCCGTCTGATTCACCAGCTCTGTATGCAGACTTTCCTTTGTCCTATATTCAAACTTGGACCAGAGTCAGGATCTGCCCCAATATTGTCCTTCAACTACATTTTAGCTATTACAGGTAATAGTAACTAAGTGATTGCCTGGAAACTGGCTAATTTCTTGTTAGCTTATATTTCCTGATGCATTCAGTGAGCCAATCCTCAGGATTTAGATCCATCTTTTTTAAATTCTATGGATAACTTTTATCTCTAATAACTGATTACAGCACAGCTTCGGTTCCATACACAGGGTTACCCTGAGGTCATCCAAGAGTCAAAGTGGAAGAATGAATGTTTTTCAGTGAGTGGGTCATTCTAGTGAATTCCGCTCTGACACTGACTGTGGGGAGTTGGCACACTACAAAATTAAAGAGAACACAGTCCACAAGATCATTCCCATGTCTGACACCAATTGCAAGTTTCAAGGGGGTCCCCAAGCCCCCTGCGGTTCATCAATTTGCTAGAAAGACTCAGAGATCTCACTGAAAGCTTTTATACTCGTGGTCATGGTCATTACAGCTAAAGGATATTTATTTTTGTCTTTGCGTGAGAGAGAGACAGAGCATGAGCGGGGAAGGGGCAGAGAAAGAGAGAGAGAGAGAGAGAGAGAGAGAGAGAGAGAGAGAGAGAGAGACGCAGAATCCAAAGCAGGCTCCAGGCTCTGAGCTGTCAACACAGAGCATGATGCCAGACCCACAACTGTGAGATCATGACCTGAGTCGAAGTCAAATACTTAACCGACTGAGCCACCCAGGCACCCCACAGCTAAAGGATATTTTTAAATCATCCCAGGTTGACTAAAATCAGCCAAGAAGCACAAAGGACCAAAATGGCAACACAGAAGACCCAGCCTTTCTGCCCCTCTGCAAAGATCAACAATTAGCCAGCTATTGAATAAAAACAAGCTCTGGGAGAACTCTAGAATCCACTCAAGGAGTTTTCACAACTCAGTGGAACACAAAACCAGAGATCAATCACAGAAGAGAAGAAGAAAGACAGCATCTGTTTGCCTGCACTATCCTATCCCCCAAGTTAGCAGTGGTAAGCATCAAGAGGGACATTCCCAGCTGCAGAGAGATCCCCTTACCAGTAAAGAAGGAGTCAGGCGAGCAGCCAGCTTCTCCAGCCTTCTGGAGCACCGTGTAAAGGACTCGCTTCGGTTTTACCCTCCCCAAACCCTACAAAGCTGAAATGTATAGAGACAGCTGAAAACAAGGAAGAAAAGCAGCCCCACAGTATAAGTGACTACAATTCCCAGTGATCTGCTCTGCAGATTAAACTCAGCAGAGTTTACCCCCGAAGAAGGAATCAATGGTAAATAAGCACAGCTGCCAGGACTACCTGAAGATTTCACCAGCTTTCACCCCACAGGGATTTCCATTCATGGAAGCCAGCTGCCTGGGTCCCTCCCTGCCCGGGCAAGAACCCAGGAACCTCACCTGCAGTCAGCTCAGGCCTCTGCAGCCACACAAGTGCAAGATGCCAGACTAGACTCTCCTGCTGACCCTCACAACCATGTGTGTGCTTGGGACCAGCCACCCCAGCTGTGTACCTACAAGCTCTTGGCCTGCTACCCATTATTGGCCTCCGTGTATGCAGCCATGGGAAAGCATGCCAATAGCCAGGGCCTCCACAAGCTGCCAGCGAGTCCATAGCTGGCCTCAGCCCTTGCTGCTACCCTGCCCCCCCCACTACATGTGTGTCTGCAACCAGCCCCTGCCATATATAGGCACCTGCCCCTGGTCCCCACAGCCAAGTGCGTGCACCTCACTGGCTCCAGCCACCCCTGCTGCCTGCTGAGTTCCCTAGCCGAAGGATCTGAAGGCACTGCTGAGGACCCCAAGAGCCCTTGCAGCCACTGTAGACCTCCCTGCAGCACTCACCAAGGACCACCCACCACACAGGTGTCAACGCTGTGGGTCCCAGAAGTCTGGGCTGAAAAGACATCACCACCTCCCTGTCCAAGCCACCACAAGCCCCTGCACTTAGCACCCCACACGGCTAGACCCCGGGTCACCACATGCTCCAGCATACCCCCGCCCACAAGTGAAATTGTTCTCTTACTGAAGTCAGTCCATGAAGTCTGGAAGAAGTGTTTATTTCTTCAAAGGTTCAGACACCCATGCAAATCTATACTTCTCACTTTATTTACTACTGCCCTCCTAAAATTATGTTTTACAGTAGATTTGGGGGACAGTAGGTCAATCCCTTTATTAAAATCCCATCCTTCCCTGCTATTTCTGTCTCCATGCTTCTTCACATTTCAAATCATTTAATAAGTTCATAATATGTGCCAAGCACTAGGATAGATGCTTACATATATGACATATCATCCTAGTGACAAACCATGGGGAAGGGATTATGATCCCTTTCTACAGGTGTGATCATTGAGGCCCAAAGAGGAGAAAGGAGGCGTAGCTCCCACAGCTCCTAAAGGTGAGCTTCGCTCTGCTGTATGTCTTCCTGAGTCCAAAGCTCACAGCCTTTCCACTGAGGCACACTGTCCTTTTATATTCTTTCTTCCTGGAGTTCCCTGTCCCCCTGACCATGCTCCACCAGATTTCACTGCTACAGAGCCCCCTTGTCAAAGGTGGTTTCTTACTCTGTGTTTTGGCATCAGATCAGAGGCTATGCCACTCTGTGGCACTGACAACATCCTACCTCATGGTATCATAATTTGGCTAAAAGACTCAGGTATTTTTTTAACACTAAAAGGAGCTAGTGAGTACCCTATAGATTAAATTACTAACTGAATCAATGTGCTCATCTCACATTCTTCTGTCCTGCACACCTAGGCTATCACCCACTTACTCTGTCCCTCCTTGTCTGTCCAAAGCTCTTGGGAAAGCTTTAAGTCTCAGGAACTGGGAGACTCATGTGCTCCCTTCATCTTCTTGGTTAGGCTCTACTCAAGTAGGCCTAAATCCTACCCTAGATGAATCCCCGGACTTGTTTCTAGGGCCTCTCAGCCTGAAAACATCAAGAAATCCAAGGGCTTCAAGGACTCAGTGGTGGGAATAATACAAATGTCTTAGAGGGAATGCCTCTGTTCTTCAAGGTGCTCAAGTGGGCTTGGAAAATCAGGTTCAGATACTAGGAACTGTGTTATAAATCACTGGTTTTGGAAAGAGATTGGTGGCATCATAGCTGCATGAGGTTGAGCTAGGTAGATAGGTGTGGTTATTGAATTCTGGGCTGGGAAATGAGTGAACTCAGCCACATAAAATCTCCCAGTGTTTCTGGAAACACAAAGGCTGCCACCTACTCACTTTGCCAACATTCATCAAGGTTCTCTCTCTTGCTCTCTCTCCTTGTCCTCCAAACCCACTTACTGGGATATCTTTCCTCTTCTTGACATTATCACTGAGGCAAACTTGGCTCAGTTTCCTCCCTGGTGATGGTCAATGGAGATCCTGGTTCTGTTGCCCAAAGAGGACCAGATCCCGGAGACAAAGAGGATGCCTCACAGAGGCACAGGTAGGTATCCACCTGGCTCAAAGAAGACAAGCTAGGGTGGGGATGAATTGTAAGAACAGAGGGAATATTTACAATTTCTGGGCCAATGAGAAGTCAATTCCCAAGGCTCCTTGTTAGACAAATTGTCCAATTTCACGTCTGTTCCCTGAATACCTCAGTTTCCTGTGGGGGCTGGGATATGGAAGTAGGACGCCTGTATTGACTATTTCAGGTCTTTAGGAGGCAACTGGGTGCAAGTTGTAGGTTTCCCAATGGCTCTTCAACCTCTCCTTGGGGATCTCTCCAAGGTCAAGGGCTTCCCCTAGAGGAGGTGACCACTCTTCTTTGAAGCCAGTGTTCCTCATCAGCTCAAGAACCAAGAAATACCTCCATACATTCACCCAGTGATGTCACACCAAGAAACAAAGACTACCTCCAGCCCCACTTACCCCCAAGAGGGCAGCTGTCTGTAAAGACACCGTGGCTGCCTTCCAGTTCTGCTAAGGGGGCAAGTGGAATCTCACCTGATGGACACACGCCAAGAGAGAGGCTGGCTGCATGGGTCTGCAACCAGACCCTTGCTCTGAATATTGGTCCCAGGGTGGCATCTGTGGGAGTCTCTATCTTTGCATATTTAGGAATTCAGTTTTAGGAGGTCACTGCCAGAAATCTCAGGTCATATGTCCGCTCAATAAGCACCCACGGAACTGATTGATACATTAAGTGCCAGTTTTTAAAAACCTTTAATTATGGAAATCAGCCAACCATAGGCAAAAGTAGAGAACGTAATACTAGGCTGAGTCATATGAAATTGCCAACATTCCACTATTTTTGACCAATAAAACTGGCTTTTTTACATGCTTGCTACTGGAGTTCTCAAGCAGGCAGTCTTACCTGGGTTGCCAGATGGACAGGGGTCCAGTGCTTAGATACATGGGGACCAACCTGGATTCACAGACTTGGGCTTAGGACCTGAGTCCATATGACTGGGCTTGGATCCTGGGTTCATGGAGACCAAACAGGCATCAGAGACTACTGAAGTGGCTTTGGTGTTTGGGTTTGTGGTACCTGGTCTGGGAGTCCAGGGGCCAACCTGGCACCAGGGAAGACCAGAGTTTGAGTCCATGGGAGCCAATCTGGAGCCTAAGGCCACAGGGATCAGCCAAGTGCTAGGGCCAGTTGGGAGTCTGGGGCTGATCTGGTCCTGGGGCAAGGTTGGAAGCTGAGTCTGTGGGTACCTACCTGGAATCTGGGGCCACAGAGGTCAGTCCATTGCCATAGTGTGTCAGGAGCCTGGGTCCAGGGGAGCTGGTCTGGATTCTAGGTCCACAGGGGCAGGCCTGGTGTTGGGGCAAGCCAGGGACCTGGGGTCACACGATTCAGCTTGGCCATGGAGTGAGCCAGGAATCTGGGTCTATAATAGCTGACCTGGCACTAGTCTGGCCAGGAGCTTCAGTGCCTGGGAACCTGCCTAGAGCCTCGGTCTGCCAGAGTGCTGGGGTGCTCCAGGAATCTCAGCTTATGGAAACTGGTTCAGATTCTAGGTCCACAGGGGCTGGACTGGCACTGAGGTGGGCCAGGAGCCTGGATCCGTGAGAGTTACCCTGGTGCTGGTGTACATGGTGAAAGAGGGCGCTCACTTCTCTCTCCCTGCACCCCAGGAAGGTGTCTCTATCCATCTGTGCTGCCTGGTCTTGGGAGAGGGTTGCTGAGGCAATGTGAAACTGATTTTCCCCATCTGCTTCAATGCATCTTCTCTTATTTCTGTGCTGTAATCCCTCACCTGAATCTTAGATCTCCTGAAGGTATTTTCCTGTGTGCTTCATCGTTTTGAAGGATGTTTCTGGGAACAGATGATCACCAGTGACCCTTATGCTGCATCTTGCTGACATCATTCTTCCCCCATGTGGACTTTTAAAGTGTGATGTAACCATGAATCTTGAAGCTGTTGTCAACGGTTGACTCTTCAAAACACCACCTGAAAATGCTGTAAAACAAGCTACTGAGCTTATTAGATTTACCATAGCAAAGGAAAACACCACCTTGAGAGAATCTCAATACTGTCCAAGAGGGGTAAATCAAGGAAGGATCTTTGTAGGGTCTTAGGCTGGGTGGGTGATTTCAAGTTAGGGTCTTGTAAGGCAAGGGACTGGTTAGGATAGGGCAGTTTATAACACAGTAGTTTTGCATGATGGTCACAACACAGAGTGGAAGTGAATCTTAACGAGCCTAGTATTAGTCTTGATAAGTAAGTTATTTTAGTTGGTTCGTAGTCTTAACTTCAAGGGACTAAGTCATTTTTTGCATGCCTGCAGTATGCTGTTTCCAGTCCTATGTATTCTAACTGGATGTTACAGAAATCTGCTCTCAGATTTACCATCTGGTAATCACATTTGTAAACGAGGAGGTTCAACTCCCTTGCTGGGCATTTCTGTTTGACTTTCTTCCTTTGGGTCTGATTATAATATGACCACTCCTAAAGACTAGACCAGTAGAGAATTTTTTTTAATGTCTTCTGATATTTTTTAAATGATGTGATGTCAAATTTTTCTCCTTGACATTAGCTCACAAGTGGCCTCTGGTTGTGGTCTTTCTCTGTCCTCTTTCTTTCTTGGCCAGCTGTTCATGATGATCTTGGAGGGCAGTAGAGGACAGGTCCCTTCAGCTCTCAGCCACACAAATTAAAATGAGCCTTGATGTGAAACTCAGTGGGGAGGCTGTCTTCCACTACAGCTTATGGTTAGCCTGTGATACTGTCGATTTGAGTCTTATTGCAAAATCTGTGAGAGAGATTCTCAACTTGGGCTGTGGTTTGGGATCCTTGGAGAATTTTAAAAATCTGACCTCTAGAGATTTTTAACATAATTGCTCCAGTAGGAGTCTCATGCACTGGAATTTTCAAAAGCACTATGAGAGGTTTGGAAAGTACAGCCAGGCCTGAGAGCTGAAGCCTGGAGCAACTGAGACAGAAAAGACATGCATGTATGCATGTGGATTAATGTAAAAAGGGGTGTCCTAGAGTGATTTCCTTTTTGATGAATGCAGACTGGCACACATGGAGCCTGGAAATGGATAGATTATTCATACTTTCAACTATGGCTATGTCCTCTTTGAGTGAACTAAGACTTTGATCAGACAAAGGCTTCCGATCTGATTCAGCGTGAATGCATTAAGCCTTGTCTCTTCTGTGTTTCCAAAAGGGAACTCAGGTTAAATCCCAGTAAGGCATATAGTTCTAGTTAATAGTATTGCTCTAAGGTCTGTTTCCTTGTTTGGGTAATTTACGAAGATTATGAAAGATTATGTCACCATCAAGGGGAGCTCTGGGAAATGTACACTGAAATGCTCTTGGTGCTGTTTTTGCAACTTTTATGTGAGTCGAAAAATAGTTCAAAATAAAAAGTGACAAAAAAGCATGAGCAGGATGGGAACTCTGCCTCTCATGAGATTAAAAAATCAAACAAAATTTTTGGTTTTATGGGAATTTACTATGGTTGACTGACTTGGTGTTTCTTATTTGCATTCAGAAAGGGGAAGTCGATTTGATCCTTCTTGCCCAGGGCTTTGATCTTATCTATCTATCTATAGAGGGGGAGAGAGAGAGAGAGAGAGAGAAATGGATATAGATAGATACAGATATAGGTATAATTTTCTTTTCCTTAGAAGAAAATGGTATCCCATTAGACACACAATTATGAGTCAGATTTTACTGTGGAGAATTGTGTACAAATACACAGAAGGACAACACCTACTATGTGCTGGGACAACACCTACTATGTGACTACAGGTGCACGAAGCCATGTGGAATGAGATGAGTAAGGGTGGGCACCCTCTGACGGTAAACTCTGGAACATGATCAGTACGTGGGTGACTCTTGCCTATTTACAAGGGGGAACCCCGGTCCCTGAGAGCCCCAGTAGATAAGAATTCTACACCTCGAATAGGAGCTTACCTGAGTGTCAGCCTTGGGTAGACATTATGACCTCAGTAGAGTGCCATATTGAAATTGTCAGCTAGGCCTCAGTAATGATGTTTCTATTATTTAAATATGAATGTCATTCCTGAATGTATATCTCCCTAGTGAATTAAGGTAGAAAGAAGCAAAGATAGTGGTTTTGAATCAGGATGATTTTGTGCTCCAGCAGATATCTGGCAATGTTTTGGTTGTCACAATTGAGAACAGTGCTCCTGCCATCTGGCAAGTAGAAGTCAGGGATGCTACTTAGCATCTGTTAACACACAAGGACAGCCCAGTAGTGTATGTGCATATAATGGATTATTACTACATCATAAAAAGGAATGGGGTTCTGGCACATGATACAATATAGATGAACCCTGAAACTTGAAATCAACCAAAGAAAAAATTTGGAAAGATAACATATGCTTGGAGACTAAAGAACATCCTACTAAAGAATGAATGGGCTAACCAAGAAATTAAAGAGCAAATTTAAAAATATGTGGAGGCCAATGAAAATGTTAACACCACAGCCCAAAACCTCTGGGGTGCAGCAAAGGTGGTCAAGAGAATAAAATAAAGAACCCAGAAATGGACCCACAAACGCATGGCCAACTAATCTTTGACAAAACAGGAAAGAATATCCAATGGAATAAAGACAGTCTCTTCAGCAAATGGTGCTGGGAAAACTGGACAGTGACATGCAGAAGAATGAACCTGGACCACTTTCTTACACCATACACAAAAATAAACTCAAAATGGATGAAAGACCTAAATGTAAGACAGGAAGCCATCAAAATCCTAGAGGAGAAAGCAGGCAAAAACCTCTTTGACCTTGGCCGCAGCAACTTCTTATTCAACACGTCTCCAGAGGCAAGGGAAACAAAAGTAAAAATGAACTATGAGGACCTCATCAAAATAAAAACTTCTGCACAGTGAAGGAAACAATCAGCAAAACTAAAAGGCAACCGATGGAATGGGAGAAGATATTTGCAAACGACATATCAGATAAAGGGTTATTATCCAAAATCTATAGAGAACTTCTCAAACTCAACACCTAAAAAAATGAATAATTCAGTGAAGAAATAGGCAAAAGACATGAAGAGACACTTCTCCAAAGAAGACATCGAGATGGCCAACCGACACATGAAAAAATACTCAACATGACTCATCATCAGGGAAATAGAAATCAAAACCACAATGAGATACCACCTCAAACCTGTCAGAATGGCTAAATTAACAACTCAGGAAACAACAGATGCTGGCGAGGATGCGGACAGAAAGGATTTCTTTTGCACTGGTGGTGGGAATGCAAACTGGTGCAACCACTCTGGAAAATAGTATGGGGTCTCCTCAAAAAATTAAAAATAGAACTACCCCACGACCCAGCCATTGCATTACTAGGTATTTATCCAAGGGATACAGATACGTTGTTTCAAAGGGGTACATGCACCCCAATGTTTATAGCAGCACTATCAACAATAACCAAAGAATGGAAAGAGTCCAAATATCCATCGATGGATGAATGGATAAATAAGACGTGGTATACACACACACACACACACACACACACACACACACACACACACACAATGGAGTAGTACTCAGCAATCAAAAAGAATGATATCTTGCCAGTTCCAACTAGGTGGATGGAACTAGAGTGTATTATGCTAAGTGAAATTAGTCAGTTAGAGAAAGACAAATATCATATGACTTCACTCATATGAAGACTTTAAGATACAACACAGATGAACATAAGGGAAAGGAAGCAAAAATAATATAAAAACAGGGAGGGGGACAAAACATAAAAGACTCTTAAATATAGAGAAGAAACAGAGGGTTGCTGCAGGAGTTGTGGGAGGGGGGGATGGTCTAACTGGGTAAGGGGCATTAAGGAATCTGCTCCGGAAATCATGGTTGCACCATATGCTAACTAACTTGGATGTAAATTAAACAATAAATAAGTTTAGAAAAAATAAAATGAAATGGGTTACAGGAAAAAAAAAAACCAATAAAAAAGCTTGCTCCTTTCAAAAAAAAAAAGAAAGGAAAAAGAAGAAAATACATTAGCCACAAGCATTTCTGACACTTGCAACAGCATGACTCACGACATAAACATCTGCTCTGGAGATCAACACGATGCTCTGGGAAGAACCTTCATCAGTTTTGGTCAACGGCGTTGACACAGAGGTGACTGAGGGCCATGAAGCTCTGTGGGTTGGTGATGTTGGCAACATTTGCAATGGATTCTGCTACAGATTGCAGGAAGGATTTGAAGGGCGGAAGTTAATTTGTCAAATCCTTACTGTCAAATAGCATTAATTCAACAAAACTTGACCGAGCAATGTGTTTAAAATATTAATTTTGCATTAAGCGTACAGAATTCTGTACTTCTTTATTTTCTTTTAGACATGTTAAATTCACTAACTGAAGAAAAGTAAGTAATTATTAACAAGGAGCACCATTTTCACCTATTAAATTAGGACTAAAATCTCACTCATTCTACCTAGAGTATGAATGAAACAACATATTATTGCTTTGCCAGTGACCTTGAGATTTCTAATAACTCTATTATAAAAGAAAAAAAGGATGAAATCTCACCATTTGCTATGACATGGGTGGAGCTGGAAAGTATAATGTTAAGTGAGAAAAGTCAGTCAGAGAAAGACAAATACCATATGATTTCACCCATATGTGGAATTTAAGAAACAAAACAAACGAGCAAAGGGACTAAAAAAGAGAGAGGCAAACCAAGAAACAGACTCTTAACTATAGAGAACAAACTGAGGGTTACCGGAGGGAGTTGGGGGGGAGGGATGGGTTAAATAGGTGATGGGCATTAAAGAGGGCACTTATGATGAGCTTTTTCTTTTCTTTTTTAAAAAAAATTTTTAATGTTTATTTATTTCTGAGAGACAGAGAGATAGAGCATGAGCAGGTGAGGAGCAGAGAGAGAGGGGACACAGAATCCAAAGCAGGCTCCAGGCTCTGAGTGATCAGCACAGAGCCTGACATGGGGCTTGAACTTATGGACCACAAGATCATGACCCGAGCTGAAGTCGGATGCTCAACTGACTGAGCCACCCAGGCGTCCCTTGATGAGCTTTTTCTTAGGTGCGCAGCTGGGATTCAAAACTTGAAGTCTTTTTTTCTTTTAATGTTTATTTATTTTTGAGAGAAAGAGACAGAGCATGAGGGGGAGAGGGATGGAGAGAGAGACACACAGAATCTGAAGCAGGCTCCAGGCTCTGAGCTGTCAGCACAGAACCTGACACAGGGCTCGAACCCACGAACCGTGAGATCATGACCTGAGCTGAAGTCAGACGCTCAACCAACTGAGCCACCCAAAACTTGAAGTCTTAAAGGACCTGACACCACCCAGACCCACCCCCTCCTCTGGAGTAGAGCATCTCTGCGCTGTGTCTGAAGTCCTTTATTCCTGAAAAACAGTCCCATGCCTGCACAGTGTGCGGAATCTATGGTGTAGCACGGCTAAAAGCAGCAAAGGTTATATTTTCTCTGGGTGTGCCTCTGTCCCCTGCTGATGAAAACCCTTTTGTTGGCACCTGCAGGGTCTTTTGTCCTTGGGGAGGCAATATACCATCTTCCAAAAGGAAGGGGAATGTTCTCTCTCAGTGTGCCCCAGAGATCCCTACATTATGCACTCTGGGACCAGCTCTCTCCTCCCCAGGAGGGCGTGCCACAGCTCTCCTCATGATAAAGTTGAGCACTTCTAAAACAGTGTTTGAACTCGAAACACTATTTGCCAAAACAAAAAACAAACAAACCCCTCAACACTCAGTACTTCTCTCTCCCCCCAGTCCGTGGTCCAGAGAGGTTTTCCTCTGGTGCGACCCTGATGCCATACTCTCTTAACCCTTCTCTCTTTCTTTCCATTTTGTCTCTCCAAGAAAAGGACTCTGTCCCCTTCCTAGCACTGCCATTTTTCTCTCCCCCAATTCACATCCACTCACCTTGCACCTGTTACACTGTCTCCCTCCAGCTGTGGAGATCCTTCTGCCAGTCTGCAGATCAATTTTCTGGGTGCCCCAAATGATCTGACTCAATACAGCTGTGTTTGAGACTAGGAAAGCCCAGGGTTCCCCTAGTTCTCTGCCATCTTAACTCTTCTCCTAAATAAAAACTTAAAAAATTTTTAAAAAAATTTTTAAAACATTTATTCATTTTTGAGAGAGACAGAGCATGAGCAGGGGACAGGCAGAGAGAGAGGGAGACACAGAATTGGAAGCAGGCTCCAGGCTCTGAGCTGTCAGCACAGAGCACGACGCAGGGCTCGAACCCATGAACCGTGAGATCATGACCTGAGCCAAAGTTGACGCTTAACTGACTGAGACACCAAGTGCCCCCAAAAATGTTTATTTATTTTGAGAAAGAGAGAGAGAGAGAGAGAATGTGAGTGGGGTGGGGGCAAAGAGAGAGGGAGAAAGAGAATCCCAAACAGGATCTGCACTGTCAGCACAGAACCCCATGCAGGGCTCAATCTCACAAACTGTGAGGTCATTACCTGAGCCGAAGTCAAGAGTAGGACACTTAACCAACTGAACCGTACAGGTGCCCCAATAAAAACTTTTTTAATGATTTATTTACTTATTCATTTAAATGTTTGTTTATTTACTTATTTATTTATTTAGAGAGAGAACTAAATTTGGGGAGGGGCAGAGAAAGAGGGGACAGAGGATCTGAAGCAGGCTCTGTGCTGACAGCAGAGAGCCCAACATGGGGCTCGAACTCATGAACTGTGAGATCATGACCTGAGCTGAAGTCAGATGCCTAACTAACTGAGCCACCCAGGTGCCCCCAAAACCTTAAAAAATTTTTTTTTTATGTTTATTTATTTTTGAGACAGAGAGAGACAGAGCATGAATGGGGGAGGGTCAGAGAAAGAGGGAGACACAGAATCCGAAACAGGCTCCAGGCTCTGAGCCTCAGCACAGAGCCCGACACGAGGCTCGAACCCACAGACCGTGAGATCATGACCTGAGCCGAAGTCGGACGCTCAACTGACAGAGCCACCCAGGCGCCCCCCCCCCCCGCAAAACTTTTTAAAAGAGTAGCAGAGTGAAAAAAAAAAATAAATGTCATAGTTTCAACTCATGATCCATGAATGTGAAGGAAAATGTACACTGAAACCATAGTGATGAAATTGGAAATGGTGTTTATGAAATTCTCAGGTTTTGTCTATATTGATCATAGTCAGAATTGTTAGAGAATACAGGTCAAAATGTGCAGTATGAAATATACAGAATGAAAATGAATGCTCAGGAAACATTCCATGACTCTTAGACAAAATCATCACTTCTCGTTTGCATTTTTACATGGCTTAGCTGTATTTATAAATATATATTTTATACCCACATATAAAACTATGTTTTCACACTTAGAATCTGTCTTTCTGATGTCACTAATTAGATAGAGATGCCTTTGCCTATTTCTAAAACCTGAAGATTGGAGTCCAATTAGAGAAGGATGTGTGTCTACACATGAATGTATGTGAAATGGAGGTGAACATTGAGCAGGTGGAGAGAACAGCATGGTGTGTACCTGGCCCCACGTGATCAGGGATTAGACATCATGAATTACTTTCCTCTCCTGTGTTGGTCTTTAAGGATTTGCACAGCCTGGTGAGAATAATGATACTAAAAATATTTGTCTAATGAGGAGCTTTGGATATTGATTCCCCAGGGACATAGAGAGAGACTGTGGAGTCAGTCTGTGACAACATCATTCAACAGCCCTAGCCTAGTCAAGAAGAAGCACACCTGAGGCTCCATCCACTAATGATCTTTCTTGACCACAAGCCCATTGCCTCACTTGGTCTCTCTGCCTTTCCAGAAGACAGATCTTCTGGTCTTCAATATTCAGGTGATATGTCAGATATCGTTCCACACTGATGCCAGCCAGGTAATTTAAGTCCCTTAGTTAGTGCTTCTGTAAGGAGGGCAGGTATTTTACTACAGATTCATCCAGGGGAAGCAATGAGGGGTGTGCATGCATGAAATGATGGGAACCGAGTGTTAGTGTCCGATGGCACTCCAGTCTTCTTGCTGACAAGTTCTCATCTATGTTTGCAGTGATACTCACCCTGTTCTCAGTCTGCTGGTCTCCTAATCTCCCTAGAAAATGGCAGCATCTGTTATTCTCCTGAGCAGAAATCTGTCCCTTCTCATACAAGATGACTGTTATGAAGCTTTCTGGAATTTACTTGAATTTTTGTGGTAGTCATGAGGAAGGGTTTTGGTCAGCTTTTCCTTTTATTTGCATTCCTGATTCTCGATACACCATTCCACAGAAGAGTCTTATTATCCCCGTAGCTTGCTTGAGGACGGTGGGGAGAAAGTGGAGACAGAGAGGTCTAGCTGGCTGCTTTCTTAATATACCTCTTCTACTTTATAAAATTACCAATTATTTTAAAGAAGAACAACAGAGATAGTACAATACATTTTAAAACACCCTCCAATGCACTCCAGAATCAACAAATGTTGACATTTTGCTATACAAAGTTCATGTCTTTTTAATGACATAATATGCTTACAGAAGCCATTTCTTTTGTATTCTCAGTTCTTGTTACTCCCGTCTCAGAGACAACATCATCTTGAATGTGATGGACATGACTTTATATTGTACATGTCTTCATAAACATATACAGGATAAAAGGCATTAACCATATTACCTATCAGTTAGGGAATGGAGAAATAAATCATAACATAACAATACAGTGGATTACTCTCTGGCAATTAAAATTAATAAAGTGAGGTTAAATATTTTAATAATAAAGAAGATAAATTACATAAGAATGCCAAATGTAAATGACATGTACTATATGGTTTTGTTTATATAAACTTTCAAAATTGAAAATAATGTAGTTGTTTATGTTACCATATTAACAATAATACAAATTATAGTAAAAAAATGCCAGAGAATAATGTATATGAAGTTCATGTAGTGACTCCCCTGGGGAAAGAAAAGAATCAAGATTGTTCAAATACATGATGTGGGGGCTTCACATATTTATAATATTGTAATATTTATTGCAATAAAAACACTTAGATTGAAGATGGTGATGTGTATGAATTTTATACTGTTGATTGGTGGGTACCATCCTTCATTTATCTCTGTGGGTCTTTTTTTCACTTGAATAATCCATAATAAAAACAAAAACCATTAAGTTTATGTTTATTATGGATTATTCCTTACGACAGTACAAAATAAATTAAAATTTTTCTAATGATGTATACTTTGTCACTTGAAAATATTTCTCTTATAAGTTTTCATTATTTATACTAATTTGTATAACTAATACATTTTATCATGTTATTTTAATTGCTATATATTTCATCATATGTTCATCTGAAATAAATATTGATATGGTTGATGATTCCTTCATTGTTCTTCTACACAATAAATGTTCCCAGCTCATAATCTTTTCCCTGAAATTTGCAGTTATGATGCTAGGGTTCTTCCTTTCTGTTGTCTTTCCCCAACTGGCCCCACCCCACTGCTTCCTTGTGAGGACTGAAATATACAAGGTGCCGTTGTTCGTGGAAGGAAAAAACACACAAGCACAATAGGAAATATTAGCATGAGGGTCCCATACACTGAGTACTGTGTCAGATGTGTTTCTATTCATTTCCATCACTGCAACTTCCCTATGAGGTTTTGTGATCGTTCCCATCATACAAATGAGGACACTAGACTTTTCATACAGGTGAACAATTCTCCCTACCCCCAATCAAGTACTGATCGGAATTAAATTCAGTGTTTAAGTCTAAGTGATGCACCAAATGATAAAGGTTGTCATGGCTACTTCCATCTTGACCACTGCTTCACAGAAGCAATTTTGTTAAGGATGCCCAATTATCTTGTAAGTACCATATAAGTCTGTCTTAGCTTATAATTCTCTGTCTTCCAAGGACCAATAATTGTTGCTATTTTCACCTATTTGTTTTTAATTTTTTAAGCTTTATTTATTTTTGAGAGAGAGAGAGAGAGAGAGAGAGAGAGAGAGAGAGAGAGAGAGAGAGTATGAGTGGGGGAGGAGCAGAGAGAGAGAGGGAGACACAGAATCCGAAGCAAGCTCCAGGCTTTGAGCTGTCAGTACAGAGCCCAACGCGGGGTTCGAACCCACAAACTGCGAGATGACCTGAGCCGAAGTCGGATGCCTAACCAACTGAGCCACCCAGGTGCCCCTATTTTCACCCATTTTTTAGAAGCCTATGCTTTTTCTCTCATTTAGCTGTTGTTTGTTTGTTTGTTTTTTAATGATATGCCTGCCCCCATCACCTAGGGAAAAAGTCTCCTTAGGATAAGGTAGAGAATGCACTGATATTTGCCCAGCTTCTCCTAGAATTAATTGCTAGTGCAGGTGAGTAGTGTTTTTATGGGGATTATCAGCTTCAAGTTTACAGGCAACATTTTCTTTCTTTTTTTAATTTTTTTAATGTTTATTTATTTTTGAGAGAGACAGAAAGACAGAGAGAGTGTGAGCAGGAGTAGGGGCAGAAAGAGAGAGGGACACAGAATCTGAAGCAAGCTCCAGGCTCTGAGCTATCAGCACAGAGCCCAACGCAGGGCTCAAACTCACGGACCACGAGATCATGACCTGAGCTGAAGTCAGACGCTTAACCGACTGAGCCACCCAGACACCCATATAGGCAACATTTTCTAATCTTTGCTGAGGTACAGAGCAGATACTGGGATGGATGTCGTGCACCTACTATACCATACTTCATGAGTAGGGGTGGACATGTGCTGTAGACAAGGGAAAAGATTTGGGGCATTGTTCAAGATGACTACATTAAGATTTTAAAGGAAGTTTTATGAAATCTGGGTGTTGGTTTAGGAATGCTAATTCTGTATTATCCAGGGGCATTACCAATAATTGGTCTAGACAGTCAGCTGAGCTGTCAAACCACTTAACATCTTATCTTTTCCAGGCACTGTGTACTTCACCTCACCTAAGTTTTCCTATAGATAAATGGAGTGATGGTACGATGTAACTCATCTGTAATTTGACAAACCCTTCAGTTGATTCTGAGGCATTCCAAGGTTTGGACACCAAACTCTTAACAGAGATTGGATAACTTTATTCTCGTCTTTCTGTATGTTTGAGATGAGGAATATTTCTGAAGGAAGTGCCATAGTTTATTCTTTGTTTCAGTCTTAGCACTAGGCACAATGTGTGAAAAAGAGTTGGTGATCAATAAAAATCAAAGCAAAACTTTGAGTGGAGCAAAGTAAGAGATGATGATGAAGGGAGAAATTAGCAGAGGGAACGATTTGAATATTCTCTTGGGTTTACCATATACATAAAGATTTCTTTTTGTTTAAGCATTGGCTCTCCAACTTCAATGTATATCAAATTTATCTGGAGGGTTTGTTAAGACTTGGATTGCTGGTCCTTACTTCAGAGTTTATCAGCAGTGTATCTGGAGTGATACCAAGAATTTGCATTTCTAACTATTTCCCAGATGATGCTACTGTTGCTCATCCAGGGACTATTCACTTTATTTTATTTTTAACCCATCTTTTCCATTTCCATTAGATTCTTCAAAATGGAACCCAGAAATCACACAGGTGTTCCAGAAATTCTTCTCCTGGGATTGACAGATGATCCAGAACTGCAGCCCTTCCTATTCTGCCTGTTCTTGTCTATGTACCTGGTCACTATCCTGGGAAATCTGCTCATCATCCTGGCCGCCATCTCTGACTCACACCTCCACACCCCCATGTACTTCTTCCTCTCCAACCTGTCCTTTACTGACATCTGTTTAAGCACAACCACGATCCCAAAGATGTTGGTGAACATCCAGGCACAGAATCAGAGCATCACGTATAGAGGCTGTCTCACCCAGGTTGGATTTGTCCTGGCTTTTGGTGGTTTTGAAAATTTTCTCCTTGCAGCAATGGCCTATGATCGCTATGTGGCCATTTGTCACCCCTTGAGGTACACCGTTATCATGAGCCCCCAACTCTGTGTTCTGCTGATTCTACTCTCACTGTTCTTTAGCGCTGTGGTTGCCTTGCTCCATAGTCTGATGGTGCTACGGTTATCCTTCTGCAAGGACTTGGAAATCCCTCACTTCTTCTGTGAACTTGCTCAGGTCATCAAACTTGCATGTTCTGATACCCTCATCAATAACATCCTGATATATTTTGTAGCTAGCCTGTTTGGTGGTATTCCTCTCTCCGGAATCATTTTCTCTTATACTCAAATCGTTTCCTCCGTTTTGAGAGTGCCATCAGCAGGGGGAAAGCTCAAAGCTTTTTCCACCTGTGGATCTCACTTATCAGTTGTTTCTTTGTTCTATGGAACAGTTGTTGGAGTGTACATTAGTTCTGTAGTTACTGACTCTCCCAAGAAGACTGCAGTAGCTTCAGTGATGTATGTTGTGGTTCCTCAAATGATGAACCCCTTTATCTATAGCCTGCAGAACAGAGACATGAAGGGAGCCTTGAGAAAACTCATCAATGGTATGCCTTCTTTGCTGTGATTGTGCCATATGTTTTGGACTTGGGTTTCTAGAAGGAGGCAAAGGGATAGGAATCCTGGATGAGCCATAATTCTTGATTCTTCCATCACCGAATTCTTCTAAGCTAGCCAGGCAACAGATTGCTCAAGCTAATTTTAACTTGGGGTTGAAACATACTTTGCTTTTTTTGATTAGTCTTATGATGTTTGACACATGATTTCAATTCTCTAAATTCAGCTTCTTTGCTTGGGTTTTATGCAGAAGCAGAGCCTGAGGCAAGGGTTCTAGTTATAATGGTTTTTTGGGTTTGGTTTCTTTTGTTCTGTTTTATTTTTTTGTTTTGTTTTGTTTTGGATCACTGTCAGAAAGAATACTGAAGAAAGTATATAGGACAGGGAAACTATTGAAGCAAGACTGTGGTCATATCTAGAGACTAGCTTCCACCTGATTTCAGTGTAGGGCCATGGCAATTGCACTTAGGAGTTATACCTATAATACAGTAGGGGAATTGACCTTTTATATACCTATTTAGTAATTAATTTGTTGACTATAAACTGTATGTTTGTGAGGAAATTCATCACCTACCATATTTCATTGTATTATCTATGAAAATTATGTGATTACATTATCTCAGTGGTTTGAGATGATTGTGAGATATTCAAACTTTATCAGTGATGAAATCTTCAGTTGCAATAAGAAAAAGAATCCCTAACTCTAATATTACCAACAATATAGAGAGCTATCTTTCATTACAGGCACTTAGAGGCAGGGAATGTACAGGAACAGGGTAGTAGAGATTCATTCAGTCCTCCATGGGTTCTATTGACCTAGGATTGGTTCTCCTCAGGGTCATGAGGTAGTGGCACCAGATGGAGATGTCATATTTGGGCATGATTCTCAGAGAAAGAATTTTGACTGTCCTTTCTTGAGTCAGATGATTATAGAATTTTCCACAGAGTCAACTAGAAGAGTCAACTAGAACCACAATGGCAACAGGTTGTATGGTGGTCCTCAAAAGAATTTGTCCATGTCTTAGTCCTCTAACATATTAACATTTTGTGATAAAAGAGTGAATTGTACTTATTTGGAGTCTTTGTATATTAGCTTATTCCCTTATTTTCTGGGTAGCCCTAAATAGAATCACATGTGTCCTTATAAGATAAACAGAAATGGAAATGACCCAGAAAAAAAGAGGAGGCAATGTAACCATGGTGACAGAAATTGGATTTATGCAGTCAGTATTTAATTTCCAGTATTTGGTCATTTTCTCCCAGCTTTACTGAGATATAATTATATATAACATTGTGTAAAATTAAGGTATACAATGTGCAGATTTTATACCATTGCATGGGTAAAACCTCCATCCTGGCACTTAATTACCATTTCTCTAGTGGTGAGAATATTTAAGATTCTACTCTCTTATCAATATTTAAGTATATAATATACTGCTATTAGCTATAATTATCATGATCTATACTAGATCCCCAGAATCTGCTAATTTTATAACTGAAGTTTTATATCCTTTGACCAACGCTCTATTTTCCCCACTTTCCAGCCCCTGGTGGCTGTTTCTGTGAGTTTAACTCTTTTAGATTTTCCACATATAACATTATACAGTATTTGTCTTTCTCTGTTTGACTCATTTTATTCAGCATAATGTCCTCAAGGTTCATCCAAGTTGTCACAAAAGACAGGATTTCCTACTTTTTCATGGCTGAATAATATTTTGCTGTATATATACTATGTTTTCTTTACCCATTCATCTGCTGACACTTAGGTTGTTTTCATAACTTGGCCATTGTGAATAATGCTGCAGTGAACATGCTAGAGCAGATATCACTACAAGATCCTGATCTTAATTCCTTTGGATCTATACCAAGAAGTGGAATTGCTGGATCATATAGTAGCTTTATTTTTAATTTTTTGAGGAACCTCCATACTGTTTTCCATTGTAGCTGTAGCAATTTGCATCCCACCAACAGTGCACAAGCATTCCCTTTTCTCCACACCTTTGCCAACATGTTATCTCTTCTCTTATTTTTTTAAAGAAATTACTTATTTTAAGTTCACCCATTTATTTTGAGAGAGAGAGACAGAGAAAGAGAGAGAGAGAGCACGCACATGTGCAAACAGAGGGGGGGGCAGAGTGAAAGGGAAAGAGAGAGAATCCCAAGCAGTCTTTGCACGTCAGTGGGGAACCCCAGGCATAGCTTGAACTCATGAACCATGAGATCCTGACCTGAGCTGAAATCAAGAGTCAGATGTTCAACCAACTGAGCCATGCAGGTGCCCCAAGGGATGACATTCAAATGCCACATTGTCTCATGTTGGTTTCAAATACTAGAGCAAGAACTCTATTGATTTAAAAATGAAGTTATATAGAAAAGTTAACATGTGATAAAAATAAATTGATAAGCGCATGAATATATTAAATTCATTAAATAATGGAAAGTTTGTAATTAAGTATTAACATGAAGCAGCATCTTTACCTATTAAATTATGGCTGAAATCACACTCATTTCATGGAGAATATGGATGAACCAGCATACTATTGCCTTCTCCATGACATTGTAATTTCCCATAACTCTATTTTTTAAAAAGTGTCATAATTTCAACCCATGATCCACTGATGTGAAAAAAATGTACACTGAAACCATCATGATGAAATTGAAAATGTTGTTTATGAAATTCTAAAGTCTTGTCTATATTGATCACAGTCAGAATTGTTTACAGATTATAGACTCAAATCTGCCATATGAAATATACAGAATGAAAATTAATGTTCAAGAAACATTCAATGACTCTTGGAAAAAATCATCACTGTTTGCATTTTTATGTAGCTTATCTGTATTTATAAATATATATTTTTATACCCACATATATAAACATATTTTCACACTTAGAGTTAGAATCTGGTTTCCTGATATCACTAATTAGATAGAGATGCCCTTGCTTATATCTAAAGACAGGAATCCAAGGGCGCCTGGGTGGCTCAGTTGGTTGAGCATCCGACTTCATCTCAGGTCATCATCTCATGGCTCCTGAGTTTGAGCCCAGCATCATGCTCTGTGCTGACAGCTCAGAGCTTGGATCCTACTTCAGATTCTGTCTCCATCTTTCTCTCTGCCCCTACACCGCTTGTGCTCTCTCTTTCATATAAAATAAACATAAAAAAATTTAAAGACAGGAATCCAATTAGAGAAGGATGGTGTGTCCACACATGCAAAGTATGTGAAATGGGGGTGAGCATGAACAGATGGAGAGAACTACATGGCGTGTGTGTGTGTGTGTGTGTGTGTGACCTCACGGGGTCAGGGATCAACTATCCTGAATTCTATTCTTCTACAGTTTTAGTCTTTAAGGATCTACACTGTCCTGGGATCCAAATAACAATAAAAGTGTTTATCTAATGAGGAGCTTTGGATATTGAACCCTCAGGGATGCAGAGACTGCAAATAGTCTGTCTATGACCACCTCACTCAACAGCCCTGCCCAGTCAGGAAACAACACGTGAGGCACCTCCCAGAAATGATCCCACTTGCCTAGAAATGTGGGGCTTCACTCGATCGCTCTGCCCTTATCAGAGCAGACCTTCTGTTTCCATCATTCAAATCCAGAGATGTCAAGTGTCATCCAGCAATGATGTCAGCCAGGTAACAGAGAGTCCCTTAGACAATGCTTTGGACATGAGGGAAGGTGTTTACTAGAGTTGTAACCCTGCATAGCCATCCGGAGAGTCCATGCCTAAGATGACCAGTACTAAATCCCCAATGGGACTCCTGCTTGAATATCATCATCTTGACATGTTATTTCGTACCTCCTCAACAATGCTAATGAGGCTCTTATTCTGCTAGTTTTCTATTCCGTCTATTTAATGGCAGGAACCATTTTGCTCATGAGCTTAAATCCTCCCCTTCACAAACATGATGACTATTATGAAATTCTCTGACACTTACTTGTATCCTTTGGTGGCGGAAGGGAGAGATATCAGCTTCATTTTAACTCCCGTACATTATACAGAAGAACCTTGGTGTTATATTTGTAGCCTGGCTGTGAAAACCTAGAAGAAAGAAGTGTAGACTCAGACAGAGCAGGCTATCTCCTTTATCTGTGCATTCCTTTTCATAAAAATACCACATATTTTAAATTACAAGAATGGCATAGATATTATAACAATACATTTAATATGCTACCATTAACACATTTCCAGAATTAACACGTTGGCATTCTACTATATCATCTCATGTCTATTTTTTTAATTAACAAAATAATGTAAATGCAGAAGGCATTCTTTTCTTGTACCCCTTATTTCCTCCTCACAGAGGAAACACCAGAGTAATGGTGTCCCCCAAGCATGCTTTCATGTTGTATGTGTGTATATGTATATGATATGTGTGTATATATTTATGGTATTTTATATGAATAATTTTATCTCTTGTTGGTTTTCATTTCTTATATTGATTCACAGATCCAATTTCTTGTAATATTTAATTTATTTTAATTGCTTTATGTCCATGCCAAATAAACATTGATATATTGATATTCTCCCCTTTCCCCTGTAATATGATCAAGATTCTCCAAGGGAGTTTCAGCACGTAAACCCATTCCTGAAATTTGCAATTATCACACTAAGGATGTCTTCTTACTTTTCTTTTTCCTCAACTTGCCCCAACCCATCCTAGGAGTGAAACATGCCAGATGCTGTTGTTTATGACAGAAAAAAAAATCACAATAGGAAATGTCACTATGAGGGTCTCATTAGCTAAACACTGCGCAGACTGATTTAAGCCTATTCATTTTTTTTCTTTCTTTTTTTTTTTATTTTAACGTTTATTTATTTTTGAGACAGAGAGAGACAGAGCATGAACAGGGGAGGGGCAGAGAGAGAGGGAGACACAGAATCTGAAACAGGCTCCGGGCTCTGAGCGGTCAGCACAGAGCCCGACAGGGAGCTCGAACTCACAGACCGTGAGATCATGACCTGAGCCGAAGTCGGACGCTTAACAGACTGAGCCACCCAGGCGCCCCAAGCCTATTCATTTTTTATCATCACAACTCCATAAAGTATTCTGATAGTTCCTAATATACACACAAGAATACCGAGATTCTAATACAGTTAAAACCTTTTCCCTATTCACAAAGCAAGTACTGGAGCCTGGATTCAGTTCAGAGTGTGTGGATCTAAGTATTATACCAAGTGATTGATCCTCTGATGGCCACTGTGTCCCACAAGAAAAGACAATCACTATTGCACAGGGACAAGCCTCTTAGGATGCCTGGTGCCAGTGTCATCTTATGAGTCTGTCTTCCAAAGACAAATTGCTATTATTTTTATATGTCTATGCATTTCATCCTTTCTCCCATTTAGCTTGGGCTTTTTGTTGTTGTTGTTGTTGTTGTTGTTGTTGTTTGTAATCATATGTCACCTACTGTATTAGCGGAAGAAGATCCCTAAAGATGAGACTGATTTTGTAATTTTATTCTTATATTTCTGATTGTTTGAAGGTGTGGAATAATTCTAAAGGAATAATGCCATGTCTTCTCTATTTCATTCTTGACTTGACACAATGTGTTAGACATTCATTGCTCATTAGAATTTTGGCTGATTAACTGAATGGAGGGAAGAAGATGAGGGAAAGAAGAAGGATGCAGGGAGAAATACACAGAGGGAAAGATTCAAATATCCATTTAGGTTCACAATATAGATAAACATTTTTCTAGAACAGCAGTTCTCAGACTTTATCATATGTCAGAATCATTGGAGACCTTGTTAAAGTAGACTGCTGATCACCCACCCTGGAGCTTTTCCTCAATAAGTCTGGAGTCCAAAAATTGCAATTTCCAACAAATTCCCAGGTACTGTTGCTGTTGGTCCAGTGGCCATACATTTTATTCTCTTGTCACCCAATATTTTATATCAACAACATGGAACCCAGAAACCAAACGGATGTATCAGAGTTTCTTCTTCTGGGATTGACCGAGGATCCAGAACTGCAGCCCATACTCTTCTGCCTATTCCTGCTCATGTACCTGGTCACCATCTTGGGAAACCTGGTCGTTATCCTGGCTGTCATCTCTGACTCCCACCTCCACACCCCCATGTACTTCTTCCTCTCCAACCTGTCTTTTACTGACATCTGTTTAAGCACAACCATGATCCCAAAGATGCTGGTGAACATCCAGGCACAGAATCGGCACATAAGTTACACAGGCTGCATCACCCAGATCTGCTTTGTCTTGGTTTTTCTTGGTTTTGAAAATTTTCTCCTTGCAGCAATGGCCTATGACCGCTATGTTGCCATTTGTCACCCACTGAGGTACACGGTCATCATGAACCCCTGCCTCTGTGGATTGTTAATTCTCCTCCCCTTGTATGTTAGCATCATGGATGCCCTCCTCCACAGTATGATGGTGTTGCAATTGTCCTTCTGCATTGACTTGGAAATCCCCCACTTTTTCTGTGAACTTGCACAGGTCATCAAGCTTGCATGTTCTGATTCCTTCATCAATACCCTCTTGGCTAATTTTATGGCTAGTACACTGAGTGGTATTTCTCTCTTTGGGATCATTTTCTCTTATACTAAAATTCTATCTTCACTTTTAAGAATGCCATCAGCTGGCAGAAATTATAAAGCCTTTTCCACCTGTGGGTCTCATCTCTTAGTTGTTTCCTTGTTCTATGGGACAGGATTAGGGGTGTACATTAGTTCTGCAGTTACTGACTCTTCCAGAAAGACTTCAGTAGCTTCAGTGATGTACACTGTGGTTCCTCAATTGATGAACCCCTTTATTTATAGCCTGCATAACAGGGATATGAAGGAAGCCTTGAGAAGAATCATCAGGTAGGATAACTTTTATTTAATGATTCTGTCATCATATTTGGGTCAGATTTTCAGAATGAGTCAAACAAAGTAAAAGGTATTCTGGTGTTTCATATCTATCACCAAGATCATCTAAAATGACCAGATAACATGATGGCCACATCAACTTGGGCTTCATATCTGATTTTGTGATGTTTGACAAGTGATTTCAAATGTCTAAAATCAGTTTTTTTGGGTCATGTTCCATAGAGGGAGAACCTGAATCCTGGGATCTTGTTATAGTGATTTTGGGGGACAGCATGTTCAGAATAAGGTGGGAGAAGATGGATAGGGCAGGCAAAAGGTATATGCAACGTCATGGTTACAGGTACAGACTAACTTCCACCTTATCCCACAGTTAAGACCGTGAGAATCTTCCCCCAGACAGGCATACACCATGAGGCAAGAAAGCTGGCCTTTCTTACTCCCACGCAGTAATCACTGAGAGTTGTCTCTATCAAACTCTATCTCTCTGGAGCAACATAAGAATCCACCAAACTCAGTTTTATCATCTGTAGCATCAGTGAAATCTGATTATCTCAGTGGTTTTAGGCAGTTGTGAGATATGTGAACTTGAAACTGAAAGTCTTTGGTTCTTATAATAAAAAGAACAATTTCTTTAATATTCTCAAACAAGAAAGTTAGCTATCTTTTTTCTTCTTTTAAAAAATTTTTTAATATTTATTTTTGAGAGAGAGACAGAGTATAATTGGGGGAGGAGTAGAGAGAGAGGGAGACACAGAATCCTAAGACAGCTCCAGTCTCTGAGCTATTAGTGCAGAGCCCGATGTGGGGCTCAAACTCACAAACTGTGTGATCATGGCCTGAGCCAAAGTCGGATGCTTAACTGACTGAGCCACCCAGGCACCCCTCTTCTTCTTTTTTTTTTTAAGTTTACCTGTTTATTTTGAGAGAGAGAGAGAGAGCATGAGCATGAGGGGAAGGGCAGAAAGAGAGGGAGAGAGAATCCCAAGCAGGCTCCACGCTGTCAGTACAGAGCCCCATTTGGGGCTTGATCTCACAAATAATGAGATTGTGACCTGAACCAAAATCAAGAGTCAGAGTATTAACCGAGTGAGCCACTCAGGTTCTCCAGGAGCTATTTTTCATACAGGGACTTCAGAGATAGGGAATGTACATGGATGGGAGAGTAGGAATTTATTTAGCTTTAGATGAAGTGGCTTCATTCAAGGACAGATGGTGGCAGCAGACACAGGTGTCATATTCAGTCATGATGCCCAGGGACAGAATACTGTCTTTCCCTGAGCTATTTGATAATTGGTCTTTCCATGGCATCATTCAGAAGATATCCCCTTAAGTCTCATCGCTGAGAAGAGAATCATATGCTCCTTCTTAATCTAATTACTGGTGTGGGAGAAATGATTAAAATCAAAGCCTTAGACTGACTTTCTGAGGTTAATTCTTGTTGAACAATCAACTGTCATAACTATTACAAGCACCTAATACAATGCCTGACATACTGGGGAACTCAACAGCATCTAACTGGTATCATAGTTTTTCATATCTTATCTATATACATAAGTTTAATAATCCTTTTGAACTCACATCTTTTTGCCACCTGTTTCTACATTTATATGTTTATCTTTACTGCAGCTTTTCTGGTCTGAGCAATATAATCATTAATTATTGAGTAGGTAGGATAATGGGTGTTCATCTTTTTTTCTGACACTCTATTTGCTTTGATTCCTACTCATTTATTTATTTTGTAAAAAGCCTTCTTATTTTGAGAGAGAGGGAGGGGAAGGGGCAGAGAGGGAGAGAGAGAATCCCAAGCAGGCTCTGCACTGTCAGTGTAGAACCCAACACGACGCTCCATCTCACGAACCTTGAGATCATAACCGGAGCAGAAATCAAGAGTCAGACGCTTAACCCACTGAGCCACCCAGGTGCCCCTCTTTGATGTATTAAGAATGTACCTTGGGGGCGCCTGGGTGGCGCAGTCGGTTAAGCGTCCGACTTCAGCCAGGTCACGATCTCGCGGTCCGTGAGTTCGAGCCCCGCGTCAGGCTCTGGGCTGATGGCTCGGAGCCTGGAGCCTGTTTCCCATTCTGTGTCTCCCTCTCTCTCTGCCCCTCCCCCGTTCATGCTCTGTCTCTCTCTGTCCCAAAAATAAATTTAAAAAAAACGTTGAAAAAAAAAATTTAAAAAAAGAATGTACCTTAAAAAAATAAAAGAATTATCTGTGCTTTAATTTATTTCTTTAGTTACCTCTCCATGCAGTATTTCTCACTCATCTCAGGAGGGGTCCACACAGACATATATGACTGAGTAAAATTGATGGAATGACTGAAGTCTTAAAGAGTTGGCTACTAAATTAGGGCTTTTATGCAAAACATTATCATGTGTTATTATGAAGAAAACAGTGTTTCTGCAGAGAAGACGTTGAGTGTAAAATAAGACAGGAGAAAAGAAGTTGGTAGCATTAGGGGCCATCACTTTTTCCACAAGTACAAAAATGTGGAGCCATCAGACAGAAGTATCTTTATGGATGTGTGTATTAGGGGAGAAGGACAGAGGTCTCCCAGGATAACCAAAAGAGTGCCATTCCTTGAGGAGGTATTGTGTCAGCACCCAGCTGGGGGACAGCTCCCTGCCTGCTGCCCTGGTGAGTCTTCTGATGCAGAACTCTCTCCATTGACACCCACAGAACACCTGCACAGATGGATGGCCTGAGGCACTTGTCCACACTGCAGATTTCTGATCTGCCTCTGAGAACTACTGACTTTGTATCACTGGAGAGACATCGAAAGGATGAGTTTGTAAACAAGTACTTTGTAAATTTCTGATACACTCCAAAGTCTGAGAAACATGACATAAATATTAAAAGAAAGTGGAAGAATATATTTGTATTTCAGAATATGAAAGACCTTACTTCAATTTTACTCGTTAAAACATCGTAGATGAAGTGGCATATAAAATACATCTATAGTTCTTAAATGGTAATATGATGAAAACATAATACCCATTACCAGGTTAAAGCATAGAATGTACTTAAAGAGGGGCGCCTGGGTGGCTCAGTTGGTTAAGCATCTGACTTTGGCTCAGGTCATGATCTCGCGGTCCATGAGTTCGAGCCCCGCGTTGGGCTCTGTGCTGACAGCTCAGAGCCTGGAGCCTGCCTCAGATTCTGTGTTTCCCTCTCTCTCTGACCCTCCCCCATTCATGCTCTGTCTCTCTCTGTCTCAAAAATAAATAAACGTTAAAAAAAATGTTTTTAAAAAGAAAAAGAATATACTCAAAGAGTTTCCAGGTCACAACACCTTTCCCATCCCAGAGGTAACCACTATTCTGAATTCTATATGCACCATTTCTTTAATGTTTTAGTCCATTGAATTCTATGAAATTGCCTGTATTTTGTCATGTTTCCTCTACACTCAGACATATTCATAGGATTCAACTGCGTCTTTCTATCACCCTGTATATATCCCTATACCATTTGTTAACTATATTCTACAAATAAATTTGCCTCTTTTTGAACTTATTAAAAGTTTAGTCTTTAAGTTTGAATTCTGTGTCTTATTTTTTGCATCATTTTGCCATTGGGTTTCAAACCTTTTGTGGGGTATAGCACTAATTTATTCACTTTCTATATCATATAATTTGACATTGTGAAGGATGATATCACAAAATAGTAGTCCATTCCTACATGGATAGAACATTTGGTAGCTTGTTTTCCACTATTATGAATACCACAGTTTGAATAATCTCATATGTATCTCCTGGCAAAAATGAGGGAAAGTTTTATACTAGGAACCAAGTTATTGGATATAAGGGCCTATTCTCCTTTGGGTGGTTCAAACAAGTTTTTCAAAGTGGTTGAGTCAATTTTAATTCTCATATGATGTTTCTTGAGATCCACATCACTTCCTAACACGACTCTAACAATCTAGTGGTTGTAAAACATTATCTCAATAATTTAGATTTCTCTTATTCTGAGAGAGAGTATCTTGTCACTTATTATGGGCCATTTATTTTTCCTCTTCTGTGAAATATCTATTTATGGTATTTCTATTGAGCTACCTATTTTTTCTTATTAGTTCATAGGAGTTTTTATTTAATTGAGATGGTAAATTGTTTTTAGTTACATACATTGAAAATTTGTTTCAAAAACTTTGTACTTTATTTTGTAAATAAGTTGCAATGTGTTTTGGATGAACATAAATGCTTAGTTTTACTACTGTTGAATTTGTCAATGTTTTCTTGAGTGGTTTGTTCTCAATAGTCTTGTTTCTATAACCCATACTTACCTCAAAATAAAGGATTTATAGCTTTGGCTTGTACATTTGAGGCATGAACCCACCTGGAGTTTGACCTTGACTATGATGTGATATCGGTAGCTAAATTCATTTTATGTCCCTGTACCTTTTAATTAGTTCATTCATTCACTGTAATCCCACTTCTTCAATAAAAAAAGTTGCCCGTTCATATCTGGGCTCTTGCTTCTGATCACTTGTCTCTGTCAATGTCTTAATAATTGTCTCATAACATGGGGTGCCTGAGTGGCTGAGTCGGTTAATGTCCGACTCTTGATCTCAGCTCAGGTCTTGATCTAGGTTGTGAGTTCCAGCCTCACTTTGGGCTTTGTGTTGGGCATGAAGTCTACTTTAAAAAAAAAATTGTATCCTACAGCTAAAATAAAATTTCTTGTCCCCAACAAGTAAACAGTCCTCAAATCTTATGATTACATCCTCAGAGCCATATGGCATCACAGATTGACTGCTACTCTGATAATTTGTAATTTAGTGCAACAATATGGATAGCCAAGAACCATAATTTTAACCCATGGTCCTTGATGTGAAAAAAAAAGTGTATTTAAGCCATTAATATTGAATTGGGAAAAGTTGGTAATGAAATTTTATAAAGAGAACAAATGTCTGTTACACTTGAGTACATAGACTATATCAGCAACTGCTAAATATAATATGCACAGGTGAAATCAGCACTCAATGAGCCATACATAACATTAGCCCTTAGTGTTTGCATTTTTAAGGCATATTTCCTACATTATCACATGTATTAATCCAGGTAATATTTATCTATCCATGGAAGGAAATTATATGTTTTTAGCTCAAATGTAGTATGTGTAGGTCTTCTTGAGATTGTTATTAAAACAGGGTTGAATTGGGGCACCTGGGTGGCGCAGTCGGTTAAGCGTCCGACTTCAGCCAGGTCACGATCTCGCGGTCCGTGAGTTCGAGCCCCGCGTCAGGCTCTGGGCTGATGGCTCAGAGCCTGGAGCCTGTTTCCGATTCTGTGTCTCCCTCTCTCTCTGCCCCTCCCCCGTTCATGCTATGTCTCTCTCTGTCCCAAAAATAAACAGAAAACGTTGAAAAAAAAAAATAAATAAATAATAAAACAGGGTTGAATTTAAATATACCTTTAGGGGTTCCTGGGTGGCTCAGTCAGTTAAGCATCTGATCTTTGTTTCAGTTCAGGTCATGATCTCACGGTTTGTGAGACGGAGCCCTGTGTCAGGCTGTCCCCAGTATAGAGCCTGCTTGGGATTCTCTCTCCCTCTCTTTCTGCCCCTCCCCCACCTTTCAAAGTAAATAAATAAACATGAAAAAAACAAATAAACAGACCTCTAAAAAAGACTAGAATCTAATAACAGAAGAAAGATGTGTTTGGGTGTGTAGGTGACTTGAAATGGATGTGAGCCAAGAACTGTGGAGGAAGAAGATAAGCATATGTTTGACCACTCAGAGTGAGAGCATCAGACGAAACAGAGTTCATCTCTGAGCCACAAGCCTCCAGGATTTGTGCTGCCCTGTGATCACATGAGAGTAAAAGAGTTCGACTAATGAGGAGCTTTGGATATTGAACCCCCAAAGGACAAAGAGACTGCAAATAGTCTACCTGTGACCACCCCACTCAACAGCCGCACCCACCTGGGGCTAGTCTCAGGGTCCATTATTTCTGCAGGGGAGTCCAGTGCTTCACTATCTTTCTGTGCTCAATGAGAACAGGGCTTTCGTGTTTCTTCTTCACACCCAAGGAAGAACTGAATGTTATTCCTTACTGTTGACACCCAGGTAATCTCAAGTCCCGTACTTTATGTTTTACAATAAGGACAGTTCTTTGTTTACAGGTCCATTTGGCGATTTTGAGATGAGAACACGCAGAAGATGAGAATTGGGCCACCTCTGAGGTGCCTCCCTAATGGTCCATCAATCTTCTCCTCCACCTGTTTGATTTCACCTTTGCACCAATGCTTGACCATCTCTCATCCTGCTAATCACCGACTCCGATCCTAAATTCCTGGTACTTTTTCCCTTCTCAAGAGCAATCTACTTTTGCTCAATTTTGAATACAATTCTAGAATTCTCTAACATTTTTAAAAATTTCTTCGGCATAGTACAGAGATGTATGGCCAGCCTCTCCTTTCCTTTCCTCTCCTGGCTCATGATACTCCTTTCTAGAGGAGATCTTTGGTTTTGACACTGTTTCCTGGTTGTAAGTATTCTGAGAAAGAGGAGGTAGAGAATGAGGCAGATCCCAAAACTACACCACAGCCTACCTGTTTCTTTTTAGTAATCTATGAAATATTTAAAAGACAAAAGAGCATAGAATAATAAAACAAATAAGCATGTACCCATGCTTCAAGATTTAGTAAGACTTGATTATTTTGCCACCAGAGTTCTTTTAAGTTTTTATTTAAATTCCAGTTAGTTAACATACAGTGTAATATTTGTTTCAGGTGTACAATTCAGTGATTCAACACTTTCATACCACACCTGGTGCTCATCACAAGGACACTCCTTTATCCCCACCCCCTATTTCACTCACCACCACCCCCACCTCCCCTCTTGTAACCATCAGTTTGTTCACCATCAGTTTGTTCACCATAGTTAAGAGTCTGTTTCTTATTCTCTCTCTCTTTTTCTCTTATTTTTTTTCCTTTGCCCATTTGTTTTGTTTCTTAAATTCCACATGAATAAAATCATATGGCATTTGTCTTTTTCTAACTGACTTATTGCACTTAGCATAATACACTCTAGCTCCATCCATGTTGTTGCAAGTGGCAAACTTCATTCTTTTTTTATGTCTGAGTAAAATATTCCATTGTATGCATATACACCACCTCTTTTTTCTCCATTCATCAATTGATGGATATTTGAGCTGCTTCCATATTTTGGCTATTGTAGATAATGCTGCTATAAACAAAGGGAGTGTGTGTTCCTTTGAATTAGTGTTACTGTATTCTTTGGGTAAATACCCAGTAGCTCCATTGCTGTATCATACGGTAGTTCTATTTTAACTTTTTGAGGAACATCCATATTATTTTTCACACAGAGTTCTTTTCTTGAATAACAAAATAACATGGAACAAACTATTGTTTATTAGAGGGACACGGCGGGGGGTTGGGGGCACTGTGTGAAATAGGTGAGGGAGATTAAGAGTACATTTATTGTGATGAGCACGGAGTAATGTGTAGAATTGTTGAATCACTAAATTGTACACCTGAAACTAATACAACACTGTATGTTAACTATACTGGAATAAAAAAAAAAAAACCTTTAAAAGGTAACAAAATAACATAAATAAAGACAGCATACCCTTTCTGTTCCCCTCCATTCCCAGAGGCAACCACAGTCTTGAATTTGGTTGGTCTCCACATGTTATTTAAATTGTTTACACATTGTGTGTGGGGGGGGGGGAGGGATGTATAAAAGGCAACAATAAAATGCTTCTCAGCTGGAAAAAAGTTAAATTGTGATGTAATAAGACATTAGAATAAAGTAAGATAGTTAAAGTTAATAAACCAGAGAAAAAAGTACCAAGACCTTAAATGTATTATTTTTAAAAGCAAACTGTAGTGGTGCCAGGGTGGCTCAGTCGGTTGAGCATCTGACTCTCGGTTTTGGCTGAGGTTGTGATTTCAGGGTCATGGAACTGAGCCCTGCATCAGTCTCTGTGCTGAGCAGGGAGACTTCTTGGGGGTTCTTTCTCTCTCTCTCTCTCTCCCTCTCCCTCTCTGCCTCTCTCTCCCACTCGTGCACATGTTGCTCTCTCACTCTAAAATAAAGTTTTAAAAACTTCCTAAAAAATAAACAAAAATCAAACGCAATATGTCAGGTTTAAAATGCAAAACAAAAGCTTATGTATTTTTATTCAAATATTAAAACCACAAGGGAATAATGAATTCTAAATTCAATATGGTGATTCCCTTGGGCAAGAAAAAGTTATTGAGGACATGGGAAAATAAATATGTATTAATTTAATTCTTTAAAATATTTACTAAAATATGGCAATACATTTTAATTTAGTGGTCCTTAGTGGTAGATACCCAGGACTTTGTTTTCTCTATACTTTTTGTATACTTGAAATGTTTTATAATAAGAAATTAAAGTTTTAAGATCAGTGTTATTTAAAACACTTAAATTGTATCATGATATAGGTCTTGTTAGGCGAATTACTTTCTCTTTGGAGTTTTTATTATTTGTGTTGATACATCTGGGTCTAATGTATTCATTTTATTTGCTATACATTTTATCATGTCTATGAGAAATGAGCATTAACCATTGATGTCCATTCAGATTGTTCACCTCTGTTTCCCTATGTAAGCAATTATTCTGCAAAGAGATTCAACACATCCATTTTTCCCTGAATTTTATGGTTGCCATGCTAAAGATATCCTTTGTTTCTCCTCTCTTCCTACACTTTGTCCCACCTATCACTTCCCTTTTGTAATGAATCACGCCAGGTGGTACACTTGTGTCTGTGACAGAACCAAATCACAATAGGAAGTATTAAAAGTGTCTCATATATCAAACACTGTGCTTGGTGATTTGGTCTACTCATTACTAATTCTTGCAACATTCCCATAAGGTTTTACAGTGTCTCACATTATCCAAATGAGACCAAGTCTTCTCACACAGTTGAAAAAACAAAATGCCCTTCTTTACAAAGCAAGTACTGGAGACAGAATTAAACTTAGATGTGTCCGAATTGAAATACTGATGGATGCTCTCGGTTGCTTGTTTTTATGACTCCATGCTAAGGGCTCATATTTTCTCATTGGTGAAACAGAGATTACCTAGGGCCATTCAGTTCTAAACATTAGTATGTTAATGGACTGTTCACAGAAGAAAACTTTTTAGACTTTTTCTAAAACTTTGGTTCATAAGAGTATCTAGCAGGTCCATTGATGCACCCAGGACATAGCCAATTATGTCTTGTCTGTTTGAGGTAATCCAATAACATTATTCTCAGGAGCTCACTGTAATACAGGAAATAGGAGTGTCATTGAGTTCTTCCTGATACATAAACTAAGGATTCCTTTGGAAACGACTGGCCAATGCTGCCTGACCCAGACCTTGATGGGGCCTAAAAGACATAGAAAGAGGATGATCTAAATTTCTATCATTGATTTTCAACATTTCTTTCCTTAAAATTATCTGTTTTACAATAGAGACAGAGTTGTCGTTTGTCAAAAAGCAACAGAAAATCAATTAAACTGCTGAGTAGGAAGGGATTGATTATTTCTATAAACTACCGTAAAAAGAGGGAATGTTTTCATTCTTATGTGGATACTGAGAAACTTAACAGAAGACCATGGGGGAGGGGAAGAAAAAAAAAGAGGTTAGAGAGGGAGGGAGACAAAACATAAGAGACTCTTAAAACTGAGAACAGACTGAGGGTTGATGGGGGGTGGGAGGGAGAGGAGGGCGGGTGATAGGTATTGAGGAGGGCACCTGTTGGGATGAGCACTGGGTGTTGTATGGAAACCAATTTGACAATAAATTTCATATTTAAGCAAAAAAAAAAAAAAGAGGGAAATGAGGGGTGCCTGGGTGGTCCATAAACTACCATAAAAAGAGGAAAACGAAAGAAGGCACTGATCTCAAGAAGGTACCTTGGAAAGGAAAACAGTCAAAGTTGATTTAGAAGTAATTGCTTATTAATGAAGATAATGATCAACTTGTTATTCTAAAATTTGAATTTGTTTATAGTCTTTTCCCATTGTTTTGCATGTAAAAATGTGACTGGCAATTAAGGAGTGTACATGTATTTATTTCATATGCTGTTGCTCTGTGTGTGTGTGTGTGTGTGTGTGTGTGTGTGTCCCTGTCCCTGGTGGGGGAAGGTAAGTCATTCCTAAAACTAAGCTCCCATTTATATTGATTAAACTTTTTAAGTCCCACCAGCAAGGGGTTTGAGGTATCCAGATATACCTTTCTTGATTTCCGTTTCCCCTCTTAGGGTTAACTTGACAATCTGCTTCCTCTTCTCACTACTGCAGCAATGCTCCTGTCAAACATCCTGAACATTAGTGCCCGTAGATTTTACCTTTCTCATCCCAGGATTCTGCTTTTAACATACTAACAAATTGTTGTTTTTGCTTTTTTTTTCTCTTTCTTTCAAGGCCCCCGTGCATTTCCTCCTTCGTCCAATTCCTCAGTTTGGGGGAAAAAAACAGAGATGTGTTATGTATCACCTTATAAGAATGGGTTTTTTTTTTTTTTTTTTACATTTTTAACGTTTGTTTGTTTGTTTATTTATTTATTTATTTATTTAGAGAGACAGAAAGCACACAGGCAATGCAGGGGAGGCTCTGAGAGGGAGGGAAAGAGAATCCCAAGCAGGCTCTGCATTGTCAGAGCAGAGCCCGACTTGGAGCTCGATCCTGAAAACCATGAGATCATGACCTGAGCTGAGATCAAGAGTTGGATATTTGGAGCGCCTGGGCAGCTCAGTTGGTTAGATGTCTGAGTCTTGATTTCAGCTCAGGTCACGATCTCACAGTTTGTGAATCTGAGCCCCGTGTTGGGCTCTGCACTGACAGCAAGGAGCCTGCTTGGGATTCTCTTTCTCTCCTCTCTCTCTCTGTCCCTCCGCTGCTCTCGCTCTCTCTTGCTCTCTCAAAATAAATAAACTTAAAAAAAAAAAAGAGTCAGACACTTAACTGAATGAGCCACCCAGGCACCCTGTGAGTGTTTAAATACTCTAATGTTAGGAGAAAAGGGAATCCTATTAAAATAATAACCACAACAGCTTAAAGCACCAGGAAAGCACTTGCAGTCTTATGCCAGTGGAAACTTCCAAAAGGCAAGCGATGAAGTCTGATCAATGCTTTAGGACACCTAAATCTGCACTAGTCAGAGATTGCATCATATGGTGTTATGAGTTCAGCTCCAAAGTCTGGAAGCCTGAGTTCAATTCGATTCATGTCAGGATTTTCTAAAATAAGGCATCACTGGGGTGCCTGGGTGGTTCAGTCAGTTGAGCATCCGACTTCAGCTGAGGTCATGATGTCACATTTTGTGAGTTCAAGCCCCACAGCAGGCTCTCTGCTGTCAGCACAGAGCCTGCTTCATATCCTCTGTCCTCCTGTCTCTTTGCTCCTTCCCCACTCGTTCTCTCTAAATAAACAAACTTTAAAATAAGGCATCCTTGTTATGTGTCCTCTCTGTTATGTGTTGTCTCACCTGTATTTTTCCCATCAGACTTAATCAAGAACATGGAACCAGAAAACCAAACAGGTGTAACAGAATTCCTCCTCCTGGGTCTCTCAGAAAATCCAGAATGGCAGCCTCTTCTCTTTGGGCTATTCCTGACCATGTATCTGACCACTGTGCTTGGGAACCTACTCATCATCCTGACTATCAGCTCTGACTCCCATCTCCATACACCCATGTACTTCTTCCTCTCCCACCTGGCCTTCACTGACATCTGTTTCAGCACCACCACCATCCCCAAGATGCTTGTGAACATCCAAAGACAGAGCAAATCTATCAGTTACACAGGCTGCCTCAGCCAGGTCTGCTTCGTCCTGTTTTTTGCAGGCTTGGAAAACTTTCTCCTTGCAGCAATGGCTTATGACCGGTATGTGGCCATCTGCCATCCACTGAGGTACACAGTCATCATGAACCCCCACCTCTGTGCCCTGCTGATTCTACTCTCCCTGAGCATCAGCATTGTAGATGCCCTACTCCACAGTCTGATGGTGCTGCGACTCTCCTTCTGCGCAGACCTGGGAATTGCTCATTTCTTCTGTGAACTTGCTCAGGTCATCAAGCTCGCCTGTTCTGATACCCTCATCAATAACATCGTGGTGTATTTAGTGACTAGCGTTTTGGGTGGTATTCCTTTCCTTGGGATTATTTTCTCTTATACTCAAATTGTCTCTTCCATTCTGAGAATGCCATCAGCTGGGGGGAAACATAAAGCCTTTTCCACCTGTGGGTCTCATCTCTCCGTGGTTTCCTTGTTCTATGGGACAGCTTTTGGGGTGTACATTAGTTCCGCAGTTACTCATTCTTCCAAGGATACTGCAGTAGCCTCCGTGATGTATACCGTGGTCCCTCAAATGTTGAACCCTTTTATCTATAGCCTGAGGAACAAGGACATGAAGGGAGCCTTGAGGAAACTGATCTGAGAAACATCTCCTTTTTTATTATTGTGTTACCTGTCTTGGTCTTGGGCTTCTAGGGTAAGCCAAAGTGCAGGAATATTGGGAGAGTCAGATTGTCTGACCCTTCCTTCATTAAGTTCTTAAGTTTCAGTGGTTAAATACCATAAGAGTAGCTCAAGTTAGTTTGAAAAACAACTTTAGTTTTCTTTAACTTTGGTATCTTTGAAAATTTATGTGGACACTCTGAGCTTGATTTTTTTTTTTTTTTTGGAACCATCAAAGCAGAAGGTAATAATTCCATTACATCCCATTGTATATCAAATCATTATGTGCACCTTAAACATATAATTTTAAAAGGAGGTAGAGAGAAAAGCATAGATTTCTTAGTCTCTCAGCGTGAGATAATCAGCCTATGTGAATTTAGGAAAGAGAAGGAATTTGGCAAATTAAGGTCTCCTTTCCTTTACCAATTCTCCTGATAATCTTCTATAACAAGAACTCCAATGGTGCCAGCTTCCTGCTAACCAATTTGTTTAAATATTCTGAGTCCTATAAGCTAAAGGCTTTTGTTGAATGACACCATCCTTCCCCTGCAAAAACACATTGTCATAAGTAAATTGTCCAATGCTTCTGTCCTCAATAAATCTTCACATGTGTGCAGGTTTCATTGGTTCTGCTTTTCAGTCTGTGCCAGAACCACACCATTTTAGTTACTGTATCTCCATAATTAATCTTGATAGATGTGAAAGCAATTACTCTACTTTGTTCTTCTCTCTCATCAAGTCAAGTATTCTTTCTCCACTGCTCTTTCATATAAATTTTAAAATCTGTCCCTCAAATACAGTAACATCTCAGAATTTCCATTTAATCTATAAAGGTATTTAAGGCAAATTGACATTTCTTTTACGTTTATTTATTTTGAGAGAGACAGAGTGAACAAGGGAGGGGTAGAGAGAGAGGGAGAGAGAGAAAATCCCAAGCAGGCTCTGCATTATGAGTGCAGAGTCCAAAGCAGGGCTCAAACTCATGAACCATGAGATCATGACCTGAGCCAAAACCAAGAGCCAGCCACTTAATCCACAGAGCCATCCTGGTGCCCTACACATTGACATTTCTATGCTATTGTATATATCTATCCAAAAATAGAGTGTTCTTTCTATTTATTTGAGTCTTATTTATAACTATTTTTAATTTTTTTGAAGACCTGCTATACTGTTTTCCATAGCAGCTGTACCAGTTTATATTCCAATAAATAGTGTAAAATGGTTGCCTTTTCTCCATGTACTTGCTGGTATTTGTTGTCTAGTCTTTTTTACTCATAGCCATCTTAACAGGTATAAAGTGATATCTCATTGAGGTTTGTATTTGCATTTCCCTATGTTTAGTGATGTTGGGAAACTTTTTATGTACATTTTGGCAATTTCTATGTCTTTTTTTAAAAAAAGCTGTAAGTGTTGAATCACTAAATTATACACCTGAAACTAATATTACACTGTATGCTAACGAACTGGAATTTAAATAAAAAATAGGGGCGCCTGGGTGGCTGAGTCGGTTAAGCATCTGACTTCAGCTCAGGTCACGATCTCATGGTTTGTGAGTTCGAGCCCCGTGTCAGGCTCTGTGCTGACAGCTCAGAGCCTGGAGCCTGCTTTGGATTCTGTGTCTCCCTGTCTCTCTCTCTGTCCCTCCCCCATTTGTGCTCTCTCTCTCTCTCTCTTTCAAAAGTAAATAAACATTAAAATTCATTAATTAATGAATTAAAAAGCTGTCTATTTGGGTCCTTTGCCTATTTTAAATCAGATTATCTGTATTTTTGCCATTCAGTTGTATGAGTTCCTTATATAGTGGGGATATCAACCCCTTATTGGATACGAGCTTTGCAGATTTTCTTGGATTCCACAAGTTGCCTTTTCATTTTGTTGATTGTTTCCTTTCCTGTGTAGAGTCTTTTAAGTCTGATATAGTCTGACATGTTTGTTTTTGCTTTGTTGCCTTTGCTTTTGGTGTCAAGTCCAAAAAATCATCATCAAGACCAACGTCAGGGAGGTTATCCTCCACATTTTCTCCTAAGAGCTTTACAGTTTCAGATCTTCCGTGTAAGTTTTCAATCCATTCTGAATTGACTTTTGTGAGTGGTGTAAGATTGGGACCCAGTTTCATTCTTTAATCCTCATTACCAAGAAGAGTTAGTATCCACTCACCTGTTTACATAAATCAGCAGAACTGCTTGGCTCCAGCCCACCTACCAATTATGGTTTTTTTGTTTATTTGTTTATTTTTGGTACGTGGGAAACTTTATCATTTTTTGACCTCAGCAAAGTCTTCGTATTTCCCTATTATTCATGTGTTTCAAGTTCATTAGTGTTAATATGGGGAAGAGTGATATTACAAGGCCATCTTGTCATAACTTTATTTTTGAAAATTATATTTCAAAATATAAAGAAAATTCCTTTAGAGGGTGTTAAAATGTGAAATAAATTGGTGAATACATGAAAATACTGAAGTCCTTAAAGAAAAATATTTTTGAGTATTAACATGGAATATCATCTATACCTATTAAATCACAGATGAAATCTCTGGGTAATGGACAAATTGTACATTACCGCCTTTCAGTTATGTTGTACTTTACCACAACACAATTAAAAATGAAGAACCAGAGGCCCCTGGGTGGCTCAGTCCGTTAAGCATCCAACTTTGGCTCAGGTCATGATCTCACAGTTTGTGGGTTCGACCCCCACATTGGGGTCTGTGCTGACAGCTCAGAGCCTGGAGCCTGCTTCGGATTCTGTGTCTCCCTCTCTCTCTCTGCCCCTCCCGTGCTCATGCTCTGTCTCTCTCTGTCTCTCAAAAATAAAAAAACTTAAAAAAAATGAAGAACCATAATTCAATCCAAAATTTCCCAGTGTGAAGAATAATATACATTGAACCCATTTGTGGAATTGGAACCAGTGATTATGAAAGTTTAAAAGGAGAGGATGAAGCCTATCTACATTGATCGCAGCTACAAGGATCACAAAGGATAGATGAGAATCTGCCATGTAAAATACGGAGAAAAGGAAAAAAGGTACAGGAAACATTCAGTAACTCTAGAGGTGAAATATGCCTAGGAGTTTGAATTTTACAATATCTTAACTATAATCACAAATATGGTATTTATACCCAGTACATAAACAATATTTGCACACTTAAAATTGGAATCAGGTTTCAATACATCATTAATCACATAGTGATGCCTCTCTTTGTAACTGTAAAAAAAGAAACCTAGAATTCATTAGAAAAGGATTCTGTGTATATGTGCACAAGGTATTTCAAATGAGGGTGAGCATGAGCAGGTAGAGAAAATAGAGGGCATACACCTGGCCTAATAGGGTCAAGGATTAGCCATCATACATTCCTCTATTCTATGGTCTTGGTCTTTAAGGATTTTCACAGCCCAGGGATCAGAATGACATTAAAAGTATTGTCTAATGAGGAGCTTTGGATATTGATCCCCAGAGATACAACACTGTAAAGTGCCAGCCTGTGACAGCTTCTTCCAACAGCCCTTGCCTAGTCAGGAAGAAGCACACCTGAGGTTCCATCCAGGAATGATCTTTCTTGACCACAAGCCCATTGCCTTACTCAGTCTCTCTGCCTTTCCAGAAGACAGATCTTCAATCTTTGTATCTCAGTGACATGTCATACATCATTCCACATTGATGCCAGCCAGGTAAATGAAAGTACCTTAGTTAATGCTTCTGTAAGGAGGACAGGTATTTTACTAGATTCATCCAGAAGAAGCAATGAGGGGTGTGCATGCATGGAATGATGGGAACCGAGTATCCAATGGCACTCCAGGTTGACTTCCTGTTGACTAGTTCCCATCTATCTTTGTACCAATCACTCACCCAATTCTCAATCTGCTGGTCTCCAAAACTCTCTTAAAAATGACAGAAAAATAAAAAATAACTGAACCTGTTTCCCTCCTGAGTGGAAATCTCCCCCTCCCTTTTTTTAATGTAAAAGGACATTTGACATGTGAAGCAAATCATGATATACTTTCAAGTGGATAAAGTAAATTACAAAGCAGCATGGGTAGGGGTGCCTGGGTAGCTCAGTTGGTTAAGCGTCCTACTTCAGCTCAGGTCATGATCTCGCAATTTGTGAGCTCGAGCCCCGCATCAGGCTCTGTGCTGACAACTCAGAGCCTGGAGCCTGCTTCAGATTCTGTGTCTCCCCCTCTCTCTACCCCTTCCTTGCTCATGCTCTGTGTCTCTCTGTCTCTCAATAATAAGTAAATGTTAAAAAAAATAAAAAAAAACAAAACAAAGCAGCATGTGTAATATTAATGTAAAGAAAAGTCACCTATAGGTATAAGCTTACAAGGAACTTTTGTTGTCCTTTTTTGGTTTCTTTTTTTTTTTTTTCAATTTCTTTTTTTTTTTAATTTTTATTAGATTCTTGTTAACATATACTGTAATATTGGTTTTGGGAGTAGAATTTAGTGATTCATCACTTACACATAACACACAGTGTTCATCACAGCAAATGCCCTCCTTAATACCCATCACCTATTTATCCCATCTCCTCCCCCCCACCTCCCCTCCAGCAACCCTCTGTTCTCAGCATGTGCCCCTTCAAATGAATATTTTTGTATCTTTTGGGTAAATACCTAGTAGTGCAATTAGTGTGTTATAGGGTAGGTCTGTTTTTAACTTTCTGAGGAACCTCCCTACTGTTTTCCACAATGGCTGTACCAGTTTGCATTCCCACCAGCAATGTAAGAAGTTCCTCTTTCTCTACATCCCACCAACACTTGTTTCCTGTGTTGTCGATTTTAGCCATTCTGACATGTATGAGGTGGTATCTCATTGCGGTTTTGATTTGTATTTACCTGATGAGCATCTTTTCATGTTTCTGTTAGCCATCTGGATGTCTTCTTTGGGAAAATGTCTGTTCATGTCTTCTGCCCATTTCTTCACTGGATTATTTGTTTTTTGAGTTTAAGGTTGGTAAGTTCTTTTATAGATTTTGGATACTAACATTTTATCAGATGTGTCATTTGCAAATACCTTCTTCCATTCCATTGGCTACCTTTTAGTTTTGTTGATTGTTTCCTTTGCTGTGCAAGAAGCCTTTTATCTTGATAAAGTCCCAATAGTTCATTTTTGCTTTTGTTTCCCTTGCCTGCAGAGACGAGTCTAGTACGAAGTTGCCACCAAGGTCAAAGAGGTTGCTGCCTATGTTCTTCTCTAGGATTTTGATGGTTTAGAAATCTGCTCTTTTTAACACAAGATGACTATTATAAACTCTCTGACATTTACTTGAATTCTTGTGGTGGTTGTAGGGAACGAGTTTGGTCAGCTTTTCCTTTTATTTGCCTTCTTGATTCTTGATATACCATTGCATAGAAGGGTGTATTATCCCTGTAGCTTCCTTGAGGACACAAAGGAGACACAAGATACAAAGATATAGCTGGCTACCTTCCTAGTACACATATTTCTCGGTAAAATTACCAATCATTTTATATAACTATAGCAGAGATATACAATAAAAAACATATGATCACCCTTCAACTCATTCCAGAATTAGTAAACATTTAAATGTTGACTTTCTGCTGTATTGGCTTCAGGTCATTTTTATAAAGTTATACACACACACACACACACACACGCGCGCGCGCGCAAAAAGAAAGCACCTCTTTCTATACACCTCCTTTTCATTTTTTTTAATGTTTATTTTTGAGAGAGAGAGAGACCTAGCGTGAGTGGGGGAGGGGCAGAGAGAAAGGGAGACACAGAACCAAAACAGGCTCCAGGCTCTGAGCTGTCAGCACAGAGCCCGATGTGGTTCCCAATCTTGGGAACCACAAGATCATGACCTAGGTTGACAGACTCTCAACCGACTGAGCCACCCAGGCGTCCCTACCCAGTTCTTCTTTGTTCCCCTTCTCAGAGACAATACAATCTTGAATATGATGTCATCCCCCCATGCATGGCTTTATATTGCACATGTTTTCATAAACAGGTATAGGATAAAAGGCATTAACATCATATCTATCTGATAGGGAATGGAGAAATAAATAGTAATAAATATACCAACATAATCAGAAAATAAATTCCATAAGAATGCTCATTTTACATGGTATGGGCTGTATGGTTCCATTTATATGAAGCTTTTAAAATGCAAGAGAATGTAATTTTCATAAAATGATAATACCAATCATAGTAAAAATCACAGGGGAATAATGTATATAAAGTGAGTGTAGTGGTTCCCCTGGGGAAGGAAAAGAATCAAGATTTGATGGTGCAGATTTATGATGTGGGGGTTTCACCTATATCTATATTATGTTACAATAAAAACACCTAGAATGAGGACAGTAAAGTGTCTAAATTTAATGATGTCAACCAGTGGGAAACATGGACCTTTGTTGTTATCTCTGCTATTTTTTGCTTGGGTTTATTTTTATTATGGATTACTATCTGAAAGATTTCAATATATATTTCATGTTTTCTCATGCTATAGACTTACTGTCATATAAATTTTTATAGGTTTTTTTTACATTTTTTGCTTTTATTTTATTATTATTTTTTAAATTTACATCCAAATTAGTTAGCATATAGTGCAACAATGATTTCAGGAGCAGATTCCTTAATGCCCCTTACCCATTTAGCCCATCCCCCCTCCCACAACTCCTCCAGTAACCCTCAGTTTGTTCTCCATATTTATGAGCTCTTCTGTTTTGTCCCCCTCCCTGCTTTTATATTATTTTTGTTTCCCTTCCCTTATGTTCATCTGTTTTGTCTCTTAAAATCCTCATATGAATGAAGTCATATGATTTTTGTCTTTCTCTGACTAATTTCACTTAGCATAATATATAGGTTTTTATTTTTTCTCAACTTATAAATATGATTCATTTTACTATTTAATTCATTTTAATTGCTATATATTTCATCATCTGCCCATGCCAAATGAATATTGATATCATTCGTGTTCATTTCATACCTTTTCCACACAATGAAGGTTCCCAGCTAGAGGTTCAGCTCATAAATGCTTCCCTGAAATTTGCAGTTATCATGCTAGGGATGTACTCTTTTTTTATTGTCTTTCCTCTGTTGCCCACCCCACTGCTTCCTTCTGAGAACTGAAATATTCCAGGTGCCATTGTTCATGGACCAAACACCACACACACAATAGGAAATGTTATTAGGAGGGTCCCATATACTCAGTGCTGTGCTGGCTGCTTGTTTTCTATGCATTGCTCATCACTGCAGCATCCCCATAAGACTTTGACAATTTCCACTCTACATCAGGGACACCAAGGCATCTCATACCGTTGAACAATTTTCCCTATTCACAAAGCAAGTGGTGGTTTGGATTAAATTCAGAATGTTTGAGTCTAAGTAACACACCAAATGATAAAGGCTGTCATGACCACTTCTGTCTCCCCCAGGCAAAGGAGAACGACTGCTTTACAGAAACATTTCTGTTAGGGCACTTGATTATCTTACGAGTATCTTATAAATCTGTACTCTCTTGAAAGTCTTTGTCTTCCAAGGGTCAATAACTGCTGTGATTTCCCTTTATTTCCTTAAGTGTCTATGCATTTTATTTTTTCTCTCATTTAGCTGTTCTTTAAAAATGATACCCTACCTATCACCTTGGTCGGAAAAGTCCCCTTAGGATGGAGAACATCATTGACATAGTTGTCCAGTTTCTCTTAGAATGAATCACTAACACAGGTGACTAACATGTCCATGGAGGAGTCCTATGAATTTCAGGTTTATAAGCAACATTTTAAAATCTATGCTTAGGTGCAGAGGATATACTTGAATGGATGCCATGACCTACTGTATTTTTTCACACTGCTACTCTATTTCATGGGTACAGGTGGACATGCCTTGTAGCTGAGGGAAAAGATTTGAGGCATTTTTCAGGATGAAAATATTAAAATTTTAAAAGGAAATTATGAAACATGAGAAATGGTTTAAGAATGCTAATGCTGCATCATCCAGAGGCATTAACAATGATTGGTCAAGACACTCAACTCATCTCATATGAGGAATTTAAGAAACAAAACAAATGAGCATAGAGCAAAAAGAGAGATATGGGCTAACCAAGAATCAGACTCTTAACTATGGAGAACAAACTAATGGTTACCAGAGGGGAGGAGGTGGGGGGATGGGTCAAATAGGTTATGGGGATCAAGGAAGGCACTTGTGTTGAGCACCTGGTATTATGAGATGTTGAATCACTGTATCGTGCACCTGAAACTAATAGTGCACTGTATTTAAAATGCAATAAAATACTGCTGATTCAAATAAAAGATTTGCTGATTCAAAAGGGCACATGCACCCCAATGTTTATAGCAGCACTATCAACAATAGCCAAAGTATAGAAAGACTCCAAATGTTCATGAATAATGAATAATTAAAGAAGATGTGGTACACACACACACACACACACACACACACACACACAATGGAATATTACTTGGCAATCAAAAAAATGAAATCTTGCCATTTGCAACAACATGGATGGAACTAGAGTGTATTATGCTAAGTGAAATAAGTCAGTCAGAGAAAGAAAAATATCATGATTTCACTCATATGTGGAATTTGAGAAACACAACAGATAGAGGGGAAGGGAATGAAAAATAAGACAAAAACAGAGGGGGAGGCAAACCATAAGAAACTCTTAAATATAAAGAACAAATTGAGGGTGCTGGAGGAGAGACGGGTGGGGAGATTGAGCTAAGTGGATGATGGGCATTAAGGAGGGCACTTGTTGGGATGAGCACTGGGTGTTATATGTAAGTGATTAATCACTGAATTCTACTTCTGAAACCATTATTATACTGTATGTTAACTAACTTGGATTTAAATTTTTAAAAACTGCACTGTATTTAACTAACTGGAGTTTAAATAAATTAAAAAAAAAAAAAAAGACCATCAAATCAGCAGTCAGACAACCTGAACTCAGATCTAGTCTTTTCCACACACTGTGTACTTCACATCCATGATATAATCTCGTCTCATCTGAGTGTCCCCAGGGGAGAATGGAGTAATATGATTTAAGTCATCAGTAATTTGACAAACCTTCAGATGATTCTGAGCATGTCAAAGTTTGGGAAGCATACTCTGCAGGAGAGATTGGATAACTTTATTCTCATCTATTTGTTCGAAGGCAAGAAATACTTCTGAAGGAAGCACCATTCTTATTCATTTTAGACTCAGCACTTAGCACAGTGTGTGAAACAGAGCTGGTGATATAAAGGCCAATAGTGGGAAAAGAGGGAAGAAGATGATAGAGGGAAAAATTAGCAGAGGGAAAGATTGAAATGTTCACATTGATTCTAAATAGGTTTTTTTTTTTTTTCATTTTCATTTTTTAGAAGGCACTGGCTCTCAAACTTTGGCATATGTCAAATTCATCCGGAGAGCTTGCCAAAACATCAGTCGCTGGTCCTCACCTCAGAGTTTATCACTAGCATGTCTGGAGTGATACCAGCATTTGTATTTCTAACAAGGTCCCCATTGATGCTGCTGCCACTCGGTCGGGGACCACTCATCTTATTTTATTTTCACTCCATCTTTTCCATCAGATTCATTAACAACATGGAACCCAGAAACAAAACAGGAGTTTCCGAATTCCTTCTCTTGGGATTGACAGAGGATCCAGAACTGCAGCCCCTAGTCTTTAGTCTGTTCCTGTCCATGTACCTGGTCACCATCCTGGGAAACCTGCTCATCATCCTGGCCATCAGCTCAGACTCCCACCTCCACACGCCCATGTACTTCTTCCTCTCCATCCTGTCCTTTACTGACATCTGTTTAAGTACAGCCACGATCCCAAAGATGCTGGTGAACATCCAGGCACAGAATCAGAGCATCACTTATGCAGGCTGCCTCACACAGATCTGCTTTGTCTTGGTTTTTGTTGGTTTGGAAAATTTTCTTCTTGCAGCAATGGCCTACGACCGCTATGTAGCCATCTGCCATCCCCTGAGGTACACCGTTATCATGAACCTCCGACTCTGTGGTCTGCTGATGGTGCTCTCACTGTTCATTAGTAGTGCCAATGCCCTGCTCCATAGTCTGATGGTGCTACGGTTTTCCTTCTGCAAGGACTTGAACATCCCACAATTCTTCTGTGAGCTTGGTCAGGTGGTCAAGCTTGCTTGTTCTGACACCCTCATCAATAATATCCTAGTATATTTTATGGCTAGTTTACTTGGGGGTGTTCCTTTCTCTGGAATCATTTTCTCTTATACTCAAATTTTCTCCTCTGTTTTGAGAATGCCATCAGCGGGCAGGAAGTATAAAGCTTTTTCCACCTGTGGGTCTCACCTGTCAGTTGTGTTCTTGTTCTATGGGACAAGTATTGGAGTGTACATTAATTCTGCAGTTACTGACTCTTCCAGGAAGACTAACATGGCTTCAGTGATGTACATTGTCATTCCTCAAATGATGAACCCCTTTATCTACAGTCTGAGGAACAGTGACATGCAGGGTGTCTTGAAGAAACTTGTCAGTAGGATACCTTCTCTTCTGTGATTGTGCCATCCACTTTGGGCTGGGTGTTTAGAATAAATCAAAGTTATAGGAGTCATATGAGGACTCGGATGCTAGATTCTTCTTTCATCAAATGCCTCTAACATGACTAGATAACATAACGGCCAAGTATATTTTGACTTGGGATTGAAACCTGACTTTTACATTTATTTAGCTTTGTTATGTTTGACCAATTATTGCAATTCCTCAATTTTTTTCTCAGTTCCATAGAAGCAGAACCTGAGGCAGAAGTTAAAGTTTTATAATGTTTATATGGATGATTCTCAGAAAAAGGAAAGCTGTAGAATATGGATAGCTCAGAGACAGGATAGAAGTGCAGCTGTGGTCAGATCTAGACACTGGCTTCCATCTATCCCACAATAGAACGTGTCAGTGGAAACCCAAAGTCAGGCCTACAGTGAGGCAAGGGAGTTCACCTTTTACACCCCAATTTAGTAATCATAGAGACCATTCGCTGGTAAACTGTATTCTTTTGAGGCAATCTTAGCATTCACTATACACAGTTTTATTATCTATAAAATTGGTATGATGATATCATCTCAGTCTGAAATAATTATGAGCTATTTGTACTTCATCAGTGAGGAAGTCTTCGGTTCTAATAAGAAAAAATTCCTATCTCTAATATGGTCAAACGGTAAACAGTTGTTTGTCATTACTAGGACTTTAGAGATAGGGAATGTACAGGAACAGGGGAGTAGGCCTCACTCTGTTTCTCCATTTGGTGGCTTTGTCCTAGGACTGGTTCTCTTCAAGTCACAAGATAGTGGCAGCAAATATGGATGCCATACTTGCACCTGATTTCCAGAGACAGAAAATTGTCCTTCCCAGGGTCAGATGATAACAGGCCTTTTGATGGAGTCAACCAAAAGACATCTGGTGGAGGTTAAATGGTGGCCCTCAGTCCAATATGGCTAATATCCCAATCCCCTTAATTTGTGATTAGTAACTCATATATAATGGGGGCGCCTGGGTGGCTCAGTTGGTTAAGTGTCCAACTTCGGCTCAGGTCATGATCTCGCAGTTCATGGGTTCAAACCCCATGTCGGGCTCTGTGCTGACAGCTCAGAGCCTGGAGCCTGCTTCAGATTCTGGGTCTTCCTCTCTCTCTGCCCCTCCCCTGCTCATGTTCGCTCTCTCTCTCTCTCTCTCTCTCTCAAAAATAAATAAACATTAAAAAAAAAGTAAAGTAACTTGTATATAATGAAAGGATGAACATACTTATTTGGAAAAAGGGCCTTTGCAAGAGATGTACTTATACTGCATTAAATGGGTGGGTCCTAACCATAAATGATATGTTTCCTTATAAAATAGATGGGAGTGAAGGAGACACAGAAAGAGGCAATGTGACCGTGGAGACAGATATTACATTGATACAGCCAGTATTTTTTTAATTTATTTCTTTTGAGAGAGAGAGAGAGAGAAAGCACACAAGAGTGTGACCAGGGGAGGGACAGAAGAGGACTTGACAGGGGGCTCGAAACTATAAACTGTGAGATCATGACCTGAGCTGAAACCAAGACTTGGACGCTCAACCGACTGAGCCACCCAGGCACCCCTCATGCAGCCAGTATTTGATTTCCAGTATTTGATCATTCTTATCCCACAAAACTGTCATTTTTATAGGACCCTAATGTGTCTTTGTCACTCCTTAACATTACCCAATTCTATGAATTAAATAAATTTGACCTTATATTGACCTTATTAGAAGTTTAAACTTAATGAATTCTCACCAACATCACCAAATGGCAGAATATGAGGTTCCTACACTGACCATACTGGTACACACAGATTAATTTCCTTTGAGAGAAACTCAGAAACTGGCTGGGTGGCTCATACATATCAGGGGACTGAGAAAGGACCTACATAGAAACAGGTAAGAAAAGCTGAGTTATGCTCATACCATCGACCCCACCCGCTGGGACAGCACCTTACAACCAGGAGAGAATCCCAGACTCAGCTTATCCCTGAGGAGTGAAGGGTTAGGACCACACACATAGGGCGCCAACTTTTATGGTAAACCTTAGGGATTGGCTCCCAAATCATCTAGCTGAGAGCAATGTGGCTTGGCATTACAAGTCCCCAGATACCACAGGAAACCAATGGGCAGTTTTTACACAGGTACATGTGGTTATACTCCTGGGCTCAGCAAAGAGGGAGGCTGCGAAAACACAAGGCTCACACTTTTCTCCTGTAATGTGTTTGACTGCATACTTCCCCAACTGTTGCCCAAGTTATGGGCTCTAATGAGCCTGTATCTGTAACCTGATTGGGCTCCTCTGGAAGCCTGAAATGGTTTCTGTACACTTATTTTTTTTTAATGTTTTATTTATTTTTGAGAGAGAGAGAGACAGAGCACAGGTGGGGGAGGAACAGAGAGAGAGGAAGACACAGAATCCAAAGCAGGCTCCAGGTTCTGAGCTGTCAGCACAGAGCCCAACACAGAGCTCAGACTCATGAACTGTGAGATCATGACCTGAGCTGAAGTCAGACACTGAGCCGACTGAGCCACCCAGGTGCCCTGGTTTCTGTACAATTCTGATGGAGGCATCAGATGTCCTGATTTCAACCTATTCTACAAACTTACAGTGATCAAAGCTGTGTGATACTCACATTAAATCAGACACATAGACCAATGGAACAGAACTGAGAGCCCAGAATAAACCCTCACATAATACAATCAACTTGTATTTGACAAAGGAGTCAAGGATACTCAAAAGAGAAAGGATAATCTCTTTAGTAAGCAGTGTTGGAAAAACTATATATCCTTATGCATAAGAATGAGATTGAACCCTTATCTTACATCACTCACAAAAGTTAACTCAAAGTGGACTAATGACTTAAACATAAGTCCTGAAAACCATACAACTCCTAGAAGAAAACATAGGGGAAAATCTCCTTGACATTAGTCTGGGCAACAGTTATGACACCAAAAACATAAGCAACAATTGCAAAAATAAATGTGTGTCTACATCAAACTAAAAAGCATCTGCACAGCAAAATGAAAGGCCTAACTATGGAATGAAATACTTATAAATCATCTATCTGATGAGGTTAATAGCCAAAATATATTTTAAAAAACATATAACTCAATAGAAAAAATAAACACTGTGATTTAAAAATGGGCAGAGAAGGGACGCCTACATGGCTCAGTCGGTTGAGCATCTGACTCTTGATTTCGGTTCAGGTCATGATCTCACCGTTCATGGCATCAAGCCCTGAGTTGGGCTCTGCACTGACAGTGTGGAGCCTCCTTGGGATTCTCTCTCTCTCTCTCTCTCTTTCTCTCTCTCCCTCCCTCCCTCCCTCTCCCTCTCCCTCTCCCTCTCCCTCTCCCTCTCCCTCTCCCTCTGCCCCTTCCCTGCTTGTTCTCTCTCTCTCTTTCTCAAAACAAACATTTATATAAAAATAAAAATTTAGCAGAGGAACTAAATAGATATTTTCTAAGGAAGACATATAGTTCTAGCAAATTTTTGGTGGAGTGTTTTAGGTTTTCTATGTATAGTATAACATCATCTGCAAATAGTGAGTTTACTTCTTCCTTGCTGATTTGGATGCTCTTGGCTTCGTTTTCTTGTCTGATTGCTGAGGCCAGGACTTTCAGTACTGTTAAATAACAGTGGTGACAGTGGAAATTCCTGTCTTGTTCCTGACCATAGAGGACAAGCTCTCAGTTTTTCCCCACTTAGGATATTAGCTGTAGGTTTTTACATACAAATGCCCAACATGTTCATGAAAAGATGCTCAGCATCACCAGTCATCACAAAATGCAAATCAAAACCACAATAAGGTATCACTTCACACCTGTTAGAATGGCTATCACCAAAAAGACAAGAGAGGTACAATTCCCACTTTTCTCCTGTAATGTGTTTGACTGCATACTTCCCCAACTGTTGCCCAAGTTATGGGCTCTAATAAGCCTGTATCTGTAACCTGATTGAGCTCCTCTGGAAGCCTGAAATGGTTTCTGTACACTTCTTTTTGGAAGTGTTGGCAAGGATATGGAGAAAAGGGAAGTCAGGCCCACTATTGGTGGGAATGTAAATTGGTGTAGTCATTATGGGAAACAGTATGATGTTCCTCAAAAATATAAAAATAGAACTACCATATGATCCATCAACCCCACTTCTGGGAATATGTCTGAAGAAGATGAAATCACTGTCTCAAAGAGATATGTACACTCTCATGTTCAGTGCAGCATTGTTTACAAAGAGCCAAGACATGGAAACAACCTAAGTGTCCAACAGCAATAGATGGATAAAGAAATGTGATTGGCAGATGAATGTATACACACACGGGTGTGCATACAAACTATGGAATATTATTCATCCATAAAAAAGAGGGAAATCCTGCCATTCAAGACATATGGATGGACCTAGAGGGCATTATGTGCAGTGAAATAAGTAAAACAGACAAAGGCAATACCATATGATCTCACTTATATGTTGAGTTCAAAATGAAGCGAAACAAAACAAAAACCTGAGCCTCAAAATACAGATTGGTAGTCGCCAGAGGTAGGGACGGGTGGGGGGTGGGGTAGGTGAAATGGGTGCAGGTGGTCAAAAGGTACAAAATTCCAATTATACATCATGGGGATGTAATGCAATAAATCGTAGTGCATATTTTAAAGTTGCTAAGAGAGGAAATCTTAAAAATTTCATCACAAGAAAGAATATTTGTAACTATTTATCATGACCACTACTAATTGTGGTGATCATTTCAAAATATATATACAAATATTGAATCATTGTGTTGTACACCTGAAACTAATATAATGTTTTATGCCAATTGTACCTCAATCAGAAAAAATAAAGACGGAGGCGACTGAGTGGTTCCATCAGTTGAGTGTCCAACTCTTGATTTCAGCTCAGGTCATGATCCCAGGGCAGTGGGACCAAGCCCCGTGTTAGGCTCCACACTGAGCCTGGAGCCTGCTTAGGATTCTTTCTCTCCTCTGCCCCTCCCCAGCTCGCACTCTCTCTTTTTCTGTCAAAAAACAAAAATAAATTTAACAAAAAAAGAAAGAAAAACCATAAATATCCAGCCAGGGAAAAAAAAAAGTAAAATAAAATAAAATGGTTTAAAGCTGAAAAAAAAGAACTTCTGCAAAAAAGAAAAGCCATAAACAGATTTTAAAAATTTTTTTTTTAATGTTCACTTATTATTGAAAGAGAGACAGCATAAGCAGGGTAGGAGCAAAGGGTGAGGGAGGCACAGAATCTGAAGTAGGCTCCAGGCTCTGAGCTGTCAGCACAGAGCCCGACGTGGGGCTCGAACTCACAAACCACAAGATCATGACCTGAGCTGCAGTTGGACACCCAACCAACTGAGCCACCCAGGTGCCCCCATAAACAGATATTTAACAAGAGTAAAAATAAATGGTTCATAAATATATGAAATAATATTCAACCTCATTGATAGGGGAAATGCCAAATAATAAAAGAATTTTATGCCTGCTAGATTATCAGTATAAATGAAAACATGCAGGTGATGATATGCATCACCAGGAAATTTTGGTGAGCTTGTTAAGTGATTCAATCACTTAGGAAAAGTCTTTAGAAATATCCAGGGGTGCCTGGGTGGTGCGGCTGGTTAAAAATCTGACTCTTGATTTCAGCTCAGGTCATGATCTCATGGTTCATGGGATCAAGCCCTGTGTTGGGCTCTGCACTGACCATATGGAGCCTGCTTGGGATTCTCTCTCTCTCCCTCTCTCTCTGCCCTTCCCCCCCCCCCCAAAAAAAATAAACTTAAAGAAATATCTAAAGGAGAAGAAGTATATTCATATACATAATAATCGATTCCAAATATAAAACATTCTTTTCTCCTCCATTAAATGTTAATGATAATATTCAGGGGCACCTGTGTGGTTTAATCAGTTAAACGTCTGACTTCAGCTCAAGTCAGGTCATGATCTCATGGTTTGTGAGTTCCAGCCTGTGTTGGGCTCTGTGCTGACAGGTCAGAGCCTGAAGCCTGCTTTGGATTCTGTGTCTCCCTTCCTTGGCCTCTCCCCTGCTCATGCTCTGTCTCTCTGTCTCTGTCTCTCAAAAATAAACATTTAAAATAAAAAAAAAAGTTTATGATAATATTCAAACTGATTTGAAAAGCAATTTTCTTTATAGATGAAGACAATACCAGCCAAAACATCTTTCAACCTCACAAGAATACCTATCTTGTCACAGATACTTAATAACAGAGATGAAAATAAATTACTGCTAAAATCACTTTGAAAACACAAAGATAGAAAAGGAATCAAGACACAAAATGCATACATTAAAATTTAACTTTTAACTTGTTCAAAAAGAAGAAAATTGACAAAATGGATAGGGATACATATGGGTGATAATAACATTGAATCCCATTGCCCATTTTACAGGGCAAATATGATCAAATACTGACAACTTCATAGGATTCAACCTCATAGAAGAACATCAAACAAAACAATAAATACAAAATGTAATACAGTGTTTGTCACTGGGGAGAGAGAGGGTAATGTGGCTGGGACACCATCAAGTGGATTCTTTGTGGCACTATTTCTTCACCTGGGTGAGAGGTATATGTCTTTCACTAGGCTACTATTTTTTTTTTTAATTATAGGTACATTTTATGTACTATTTTGTATATATTTTAACAAGAAAACTTTAGGAAACATGCTCATATTCCAGATTCTAAATGCATTCTTCCATAGATCCCTTCCATCTGTTACAACCATCTGGACCACAAGGGGAGCCAGACCTAAGAGGAAGCCACCATGTGGAACAATGAATGAAGACTTACTGTCCAGTTCCTGCATGTTCCTACTTCTGAAGTCCTTACAACGAAACATCTCTTTTGTACAGCTTTATGGAGATATAATTAACAAAACTGGGTAAATTTAAGGTGTACAAGGTGGTGACTTGATTTACGTATACACTGAGTACTCATTACCACAAGACAGTTAATTAACATATCCTTCACCTCAAAAAACTTCATGTTTTGAGCATATTAGAATCAGGGGATCTTTTTCTTATTACAATCAAAGACTTCCTCACTAATAAAGTTTAATTATCCCCTATCATGTCAAACCACTAAGATAACCTAATAATGTCAATGTATATTTAATGGAACTGAGCGTAGTGGATGCTGATGTTGACCTCCACAGATACAGTTTCCAGTGACTGGACTGGGTGATCACTGAACTGGGGTAAAAATCTCCACATGTGGCCTCCAAGGAGTTCCAACACTGAAGTTCAATTCTCACAGTATGATTCTGGAATTGGGTAGAATCACCACATCCTCATTTAGATTCTTGCCCTGCCTTATCCACCTTATTCCACTTCTCTTCTGAAAACAAACCTCACAAAATCACTACCACAAGAACCCCTGACTCAGGTTCTTCTTTTGGGGAATCTAACTCAGAAGCTGAGATTAGAGATTTGAAATCACTTGCCAAACACAACAGAGCTGGATAAAGTGCAAATTCATTCTCCTAATGCACATGGCCATTATGATACCTTGTATTTCTAGAAGAAGTTGATGATGCAAAATTCAGACATTCTGTCTCACCCTATATTTTGGTCGCCTTGACTCATTCCAGAAATCCCAGTCCAATGCCAATGACATGGTCACAGAGGAGAAGGTGTCCTACTTATGAGTTTTCTCAAGGCTCCCTTCATATCCCTGTTCCTCAGGCTGTAGATGAAAGGGTTCATCATTTGAGGGACAACAGTGTACATCACTGAAAGCACTGCAGTGTTTCTGGAAGAGTTAGTAAAAGCAGAACTAATGTACACCCCCAAACCTGTCCCATAGAACAAAGACACAACTGACAGGTGAGACCCACACGTAGAAAACGCTTTATACTTTCTGCCCACGGATGGCATCCTCAAAACAGAGGACACTATCTGAGTGTAAGAGAAAATGATTCCACACACAGGAATACCACCAAATACACTAGTTGCAAAATATATCAGGATGTTATTGACGAGGGTGTCAGAACAGGCGAGCTTGATGACCTGAACAACTTCACAGAAGAAGAGAGGGATTTCGACGTCTGTGCAGAAGGTCAGCTGCAACACCATCAGACTGTGCATCAGGGCATCCACAGTGCTAATGCACAAGGAGACTAGAATCAGCAGGCCACAGAAGCGGGAGTTCATGGTGACTGTGTACCTCAGTGGGTGACAAATGGCCACATAGCGATCACAGGCCATTGCTGCAAGAAGAAAACTTTCCAAACTAGCAAAAACTAGAACAAAGTAGATCTGGGTGAGGCAGCCTGCATAAGTGATGCTCTGATTCTGTGCCTGGATATTCACCAGCATCTTTGGGATCGTGGTTGTGCTTAAACAGATGTCAGTAAAGGACAGGTTGGAGAGGAAGAAGTACATGGGGGTGTGGAGGTGGGAGTCCGAGCTGACGGCCAGGACGATGAGCAGGTTTCCCAGGATGGTGACCAGGTATATGGACAGAAACAGAATAAAGACTAGGGGCTGCAGTTCTGGATCCTCTGTCAATCCCAAGAGAAGGAATTCGGAAACTGCTGTTTTGTTGCTGGGTCCCATGTTGTCGATGAATCTGATGGAGAAGGTGGAGTGACAACACAATCACATGTGTGTTTTCTAGACCAGCAGGAGGAGCATCACCAGTGACAGACACTGTCTTAGGATGAGACAGAGACTAACAGAGAGGATTAAGAAGAAGGTCCCATCTGTATGCATGTGATTCTGTTCCTTTAACAAAACCTGAAGCTGATACACCAGAGTGTCATCCATTGTTAATTCCCACAAGGATCAAGAGGTAGCTAGTTTCAAATATTGCACTATCTGTACCATTTTGATTATTTGAAACATTTGGTAATTTTATAAAGAGAAACAGACTGGGGTCACAGTTAAAGACTGTCTGGATCCCCAGAGACCTCAGAGGCAGGCAACTGAGATAACGTAATTTTGTCAAGAACCAGGAGTGGGAAGATAAAGTGACCTTTACCAAACTTCCTGCCTCCCACCACCAATTGCAGATACTTTTATAACAGCCATCCTGTTAGAGAAAAAAGCATATTTCTACTCAGTACGAAAATGTTCCTGGCCGTAGTAAACATTCATATGATATTAGTAAATCGGCGGTCCTTGAGTATTGGTGCAAAGCACAAGGAAGATGACAGACAGGCAGGAAAACCATGGGTGGCTTTGATGCATGTGTTCTCCACAGCTTCCTCCAGATGAAACTATAGTAAAACACCTGCCCTCATTTCCAAACATTGATGAAGGGTCATTAGATTACCTGGTGGGTATTGTACTGGAATGATATGACATCTTCTCTGAATGTGCCATATAGAAGGTATACTCAGGAAGGGCAGAGGGACTGAGTGACCCTCGGGCTCCAGAGAAACAAGGATCATCTATGAGATAAGGCTCAGATGTGCTACTTCTTTTCTGAAGAACTGTTGAAGCAGGTGGTCCCAGGGTGATTGCAGTCTCTGTATCCCTGGAGATGCAATTTCCAAAGCTCCTCATTAGCCAAGTAATTTTGCTGTCACTGTGATCCAGGGCAGTACAAATCCTTCAATGCCAAGACTCCAGAGATAGGAATCCAGGATGACTGCCTTTTTTTTTTTTTAATCTGAGGCTGGATATATACCATTCACTATACAATACATAAACATAAATGGGAAAAAAAATCCTAAAATATATATCGAACCACAAAAGACCCCAAATAATCAAAGCAATCTTGAGCAAGAAAAGCAAAGCTGAAGCCATTACACTTCCTTATATCAAGCTATATTTCAAATCTATAGTAATCAAAACAGTAGAATACTGGCATAAAAACAGACAGAGAGGCCAATGGAACAGTACAGAGAGCCCATAAATAAACTCACACATATATAGTCAGCTAATCTTTGACAAGGGTTCCAAGAATATTCAATAGGGAAAGGGTAGTCTCTTCAAGAAATGGTGTTAAGAATACTGGATATCCAAATGCACAGGAATGAAATTGGATGCATATCTTAACCCTACCAAAAAAAATTATGAATGTAATCATATGGTATTTGTCTTTCTGGGTCTGACTTATTTCACTTAGCATAATACCCTCTAGGTCACCCATGTTGTCTCAAATGGCACAATCTCATATTTTTTATGGCTGCCTAATATTCCATTGTAAGTGTATATCACATCTTCCTTATCTTTTTTCCTCTATTTATGAGAGAAGGGAGTGGGAGATACAAGCATCCAGTTATGGAATGAATAAGTCATGGGAATAAAGGCACAGAATAAGGAATAGAGTCAATGTTATTTTGATAGCAAGGTATCAGGATAACTGGTGGCTACACTTGTGGTGAACATGACATGACTTATCAACTTGTTGAATCATTATGTTGTATGCCTGAAACTAACCTAGCATTGTGTGTCAACTATACTCCAATTTAAAAAAAGTAAAATAAAGAGATACATATTTTTAAAAAATCAACTGGACAGGGCACCTGGGTGGCTCAGTAGGTTAAGCGTCCAACTTCGGCTCAGGTCATGATCTTTACCATTCATGAGTTCGAGCCCCGTGTCGGGCTCTATGCTGACAGCTTGGAGCCTGAAGCTTGCTTCAGATTCTGTGTCTCCCTCTCTCTTTCTACCCCTTGCTCACTCACACTCTCTCTCTCTCTCTCTCTCTCTCTCTCTCTCTCAAAAATAAACACTAAAAATTTTTTTTCATTAAAAAAATAAACTCGAATGGACTATAAAGACTTAGAGGACCTAAAATTGTAAAACTTCTAGGATAAAACATAAGGATAAAGCCCTTTGGCATGGCCTTGGCAATGGGTTTGTGGGCACCAAAAGCACAAGCAACATAAGTAAAAATAAACAACTAGGACACATCATACTAAACAGCATGAACAGCAAAAGGAAAGAAAGAACAAAATGAACTAACAACCCACAAAATTGGACAAATATTTGCAAATCATACATTTGTTAACGAGTTACTAACCAAACTAATAGCAAAAAACAGCAATCCCATTTAAAAGTGATCAAAAGACCTAAAAATACATTTCTGCCCCAAAGACACACAAATGGCCAACACGTATAAGAAACGGTTCTCAAAATCACTCATCATTAGAGGAATGCAAACCAAAACTACAACGTGAAATCACCTTACACATGATAGGATAGCGAAAGAAAGAAAGAAAGAAAGAAAGAAAGAAAGAAAGAAAGAAAGAAAGAAAGAACAAGGAAGGAAGGAAGGAAGGAAGGAAGGAAGGAAGGAAGGAAGGAAGAGCAAGGAAGGAAGGACTGAAGGAAAGAAGGGAGGGAGGAAGGAAGGAGACTTTGGGGAAATGATGGGTATGTTTATGGTCTTGATGGTGGTGATGGTTTCATGAGTGTATACTTACCCCAAATTCATTGAGTTGTATATGTTAGTATGTATAGCTTTTTTACATGTCAATCATCTCTAAAATAAAGCACTTTTAGAAATTAATTAGTTGATTATGTGTCATGGTTACACTATAAAAAACCCATCCATGCAAGTTCAATCCTCCTTCTTTTTTTCTCTAAGATTTCATTTTTAAGTAATCTCTACAACCCAACATGGGGCTTGAACTCACAACCTCAAGAGTCACATCCTCTACCAACTGAGCCAGCCAGGCACTCCTCCTTTTTCTTTCTAATTGTGCCCCACTAAAGCTTGGGTCAGGCAGCTTTGGGCAGAGCCTCCTGAATGTATTCAGAAGATATGCACCAGCATCAACTCTAGGACACTCCCATTTCCTGGATTAAGATGAGATATTTTTAGGATATTGATGGTAGACTCTTCCAAACAGGGAAGACTTAACTGGCTCAGTCCTGGGTGCATCCATATATTGTCTATAATTCTTATGAGGCAATGATTTAGAAAAATTTCTCTAATGATGCTTTCAGGGTAAATAACTCATCAGGGGTTGCCTGGATGGCTCAATCGGTAGAGCATCCAACTCTTGATTTCTAGGTTGTGAGTTCCAGTCCCATACTGGGTGTGCAGATTACTTTTTAAAAAAGGTTCATCAGGGGTGCACGGGTGGCTCAGTCAGTGAAGCAACCGACTCTTGGTTTCAGCTCAAGTCAGGATCTCAGGGCTTCGTGGGTTCAAGCCCCACATGGGGCTCTGTGCTGACAGTGCAGAGCCTGCTTTGGATTCTCTCTCTCCCTCTTTCCCTGCCCCTCCCCCACTCAGACTGTCTCTCTCAAAATAAATAAACTGAAAAAGCCTTTTTTAATATTTTTATTTATTTTTAAGAGAGACAAACAGACAGAAAGAGTGGGGGAGGGGCAGACAGAAAGGGAGACACAGAATCCGAAGCAGGCTCTAGGCTCTGAGCTGTCAGCACAGAGCCAGACGTGGGGCTTGAACTCGTGAACCACTGTAGTTGGTCCATCTCCTGTGTCAGAATCCTCATAGACAGGCACAAGTGTCAAGACCAATGGTCATCCCTACAAAGGGATATAAAAAAAACAGACATGGAAGGAAAAACATATGCTGACCATCCACTTCAATTCTGTGTCCGAAATTAAGACACATTTTAGAGAATTCTAGAACTTTCCACAAAATTGTGCCAGGGAAATTTTCTCCTGAGGATGGAAAAAAGCCCCTAGGGTTCAGGGTAGAAAATAAGCAGATCTATTAGGTATTGTTGCAAAAGAACATATTTATGTCAGATGATGAATAATTAGTCACTTCACAGGTGAATATGATCAGGGCATCTTCAGCATATTCCCATCCACAGTCCCGAAGGACTAGTAGACAAACACCTCTCCCTAGGTGAAAACCGTAGACTAGGGAACTTCAGAGTACCTAGCTGCCAGGCCTAAGGAATGGCATTCAGCATTGCTTTCCCTTTGATACTAAAGGAGATCATTGGAAGCCCTGTTTTCAGGGAGAATGAAAACACAGAATGAACTAGACTGTTGTGCAAAAGTGATGGTCCCTGAGTAAAGGCTCACATGTGCCACCTAGTGACCTGAGCAGAGTGGCCACAGGCAGACAATTTGCACTCTGTGGCCCTTCAGGGTTCAATATCCAAAGTCCCTCCTTAGTCAAATTCTTTTGCTATTCTGCTGATCCTAGGGTAGCAAAAATCCTTAAGGAACAAGGCTCAGAGAAGGAACAACTTACAACTGACTAATTCCCTCATCCCGGGAGGCCAAATGTTTGTGATTCTTGTCTGTCCACCTATTTCTTTTCACATCCATTTCAAGATTCTTTTATACATGGATGCAGTTCCCTTCTGTAATTAGATTCTAGCCTTGTTTTCTAAGGTACATTCAAAGGCACCCTTTATGGCAACAATCTAAGGAGGACAGACAGGACATTTAAACTCAAAAATATGGTTTATTATATGGAGATGAATAGATAAGATAGATGGATGGATGGATGGATGGATGGATGGATGGATGGGTAGATACATAACCTATAAAATGCAAGAGATAATATGCATGATAATACAGCATATATACCCTAAAAAGCAAATTCTAAAGACTAACTACATGTATGGCTCATTGTAGTCTGTTTCTACATGTTATATTCAGTAGTTTCTAATGTATTCCCTATAATCAAAATGAACTATGCGTGGAAAAGTAACCTCAGCAAAATGGCAGATTAGGCAGCCCAAAGGTCTTGTCCTCTCACAGAAACACTGGGAAAAAAAAAAACAAGCAGAATTGGCACAACTTTGACAAAGCTCTTGAAAATAGTCAAAATTTATAGCAACCAGGTCACCTGCATAGCCCAGTCAGTTAAATGTCCAACTCTTGATTTTGGCTCAGGTCATGATCTGACAGTCATGAGATGAAGCCCCACACTGGGCTCTGTGTTGGACACGATGCCTGCTTAAGATTCTCTCTCCCTCTCTCTGTCCATTCTCTGCTAGGACTCTCTAAAAAAATAAATTATGGCAACCAAGTGAGTGCTCAATGAAGAAAAAAGCAATTTCTAACTGGTAGAAAAGTGTTGTGTCATTTTTACCTGTCCTTGCCCCTCCCCTTCCCCGGCATGACAAGAGTCAGTTCAGAAAAGGTCCCAGCCTGTGTTCTCAGTATGAGACCTGGGTCCAGGTATTGTGAAGAGGCAGAGTAGATCTTTTTTCAAATCATTCGGTATGTCTGTTGTAACTGGCCTGGGAGCTACCTGAAGGACTGACACAAGGAATGACCTCAGGCTGCAAAAATAGTAGGCATGGTTCAAAAACACCACCAAACATATTGAGGAGGGCACCTTTTGGGATGAGCACTGGGTGTTGTATGGAAACCAATTTGACAATAAATTTCATATATTGAAAAAAAATTAAAAAATAAAATAAAATTCTTTGAGCTTAAAAAACAACAACAACAACAACAACAAAAAAAAAAAAAAAACACCACCAAACAAACTAGCAGCCTGTACACACCTATGGTAAAAGATTAAAGTCAAAACATAATGTAGTTCTGCTAAGCCCAAGAGCAAAACAGGAGAATTTTTCTTTAGGAAACTAGGATGTTTAAAAGCAACTAAGTAGGGGCACCTGGGTGGCTCAGTTGGCTAAGCGTCTGACTCTTGATTTCAGCTCAGGTCATGATCTCATGGTTCGTGAGTTCAAACCCTGTGTCAGGCTCTGTGCTGACAGTGTAGGGCCTGCTTAGGCCCTCTCTCTCTGCCCCAACCCTGCTCGCACTCTCTCTGTCTCTCTCAAAAATAAATAAATAAACATTTTTTTAAAAAAATGCAAACAAGTATATGGAAGAATTTAGAAAGCCACATGCATGCCATGGCAAGACATATACTCTAAAAGAGCAGAAGATCCTAAACTTTCACATTGATCTCTACATTCAGTGCAAACTGGTTAAGTGTTGAAAGAGTACTGCAGCACAGATCCAATCTACAAAGACCGAGAGAGCTGTTTGTTTGTATCACTCCTGGCATTTAAGGAAATCTGTCAAAGCACTAGCTGAACAAAAGAAGGAATATAGATTTCAATGACCACATACAGTAAGAATTACACTCTTTGCGGGCCACCTGGTTGGCTCACTCGATTAAGCATCCGTCTTTGGCTTAGGTCATGATCTCGTGGTTCACAAGTTCCAGCCCCACATCAGTGTAGTGTGCTGACAGCTTGGAGGCTGGAGCTTGCTTCAGATTCTGTGTTTCCCGCTCTCTCGGCCCTTCCCCCACTCATGCGCACTCTCGCGCGCGCTGTCTCTGTCTCTCTCTCAAAAATAAATAAACTAAAAAAAAATATTTAGGGGCGCCTGGGTAGCTCAGTCCATTAAGCATCTGACTTCAGCTCAGGTCATGATCTCACCATTCCTGAGTTCAAGCCCCACACCAGGCTCAGGCTCTGTACTGATAGCTCAGAGCCTGGAGCCTGTTTCAGATTCTGTGTCTCCCTCTCTTTCTCTGCCCCTCCCCCGCTTGTGCGCGTGCACTCTCTCTCTTTCTCTCTCTCTCTCAAAAAGGAACATTAAATTTTTTTAATCTTTTAATTAAAAAAAATAATTAAAGTCTTTGCAAATACACTCTGGGAAAGTCCCTATAAAGATTACTGCCACTTTCAACAATTTTTTGAAGAGCAAATAGTAGGATTTCCTCATTTTTATGGCTGAGTAATATTCCAGTGTGTGTGTGTGTGTGTGTGTGTGTGTGTGTGTGTGATATATATGTATCTTATAACTTCTTAATCCATTCATCCATTAATGGACACACATGGATGGACCTTGAAGGTATTAAGCTAAATGAAATAAGTCAGACGGAGAAAGCCAAATACAGTATGATCTCGCTTATATGTAGAATCTAAAAAATTAAAACACTAAACTCATTGAAAAAGAAATCATATTTGTGGTCACCAGAGGTGAGAGGTGGGGGTGGAGGAAAATTGGAGCAAGGCAGTCAAAAAGTACAAACTTCTGGTTATAAGATAAGGAAGTGTGAAAAATGTAATGCACAACATGATGACTATAGTTAACACTGCTATATGATATATAGGAAAGTTGTTAAGAGAGTAGATCCTTAGAAGTATCATCCCAAGGAGAAAATATTTTTCTTTCCTTTTTATTATGTCTGTATAAGATGATGGATGTTAACTAAACCTACTGTGCTAATCATTTCACAATATACATAAAGCACTCCATCCTGCTGTATACCTTAAACTTATACAGTGATGTATGTCAATTATTTCTCAATAAAACTGTGAAAAAGAGGAGATTCGGATACCCAGAGCTATTATTATACTATTGACTTTGAAAAGCAGAAAGAAAAAAGAATGAAGAAAAGTGAGCAGATCCTAAGGGACCTATAGGACATCATCAAGTGAAAAAACATATGCATTATGGGAGTCCCAGAAGGAGAAGAGAAAGTGAAAAGACTATTTGAAGATAAAATGAATAAAAACTTCCCAAACATGATGAAATAAATGAACCCACAAATCTAGGAGACCCAGTGAGCTCCGAGGAGGATCATTCAAAGATACTAACACCAAAACTCATTATCATCAAACTGACAAAGCCAAAGGGAAAAAGAGAATCTTGAAAGGAGCTCATCACGTACAAGAACTTATGAGAAAATCAACTCTGCACATACGATAGAGCCTCAATAAGATGAACAGCCAATTTATCATCAGAACCATGGAGGCCAGATGGCATTGGGATGATGTATTTAAAGTGCTGAAAAAAACTGTCAACCAACAACTTCATATCTAACAAAATTTTTCTTCCAAAAATGAGGGAGAAGTAAAACATTCCCAGAAGAATGAAGGTGAAAGAGTTCATTACCCCTAAGCCTGCTCTACGAAAATATCTAACAGATTCTTTCAGGTTAAAATGAATAGACACTACACAGTAATTCAATGCTGTATGAAAAAAAATAAAGATTTCTGATAAAGATAAATGCATGGACAAATAAAAAACAGTACTGTATTTTTGGTTAATAATTCCAGTTTTTATTTCCCATTGGTTGTAAAAAAAAAATGTAAAACATTTTAAATCTATACTATCAGCAACAATGGATAAATATTTAATTTGTGACACAAAGAAGAAAGGACCAAGCAATATAACAGCAGAGGTTTTGAGCAGAGGTTTTGCATGCTATTGAAATAAAACTGGCATGAATTCAAACTATATTTTTATAAATTTAGCATATAAAATGTAATGCCCATGATAACCATAGAGACAATTATTTGGATATATTCCAAAAAGACAACGAGAATGGATCCCAAAATATTTCTACAATAAATCAGCAAGGAAGAAAGGAGGGCATTCATGGAAGAAATAAAGAACATAAAAAGGTATCAGACATAAATAAAATAAAATTTTTCAAGGAAAAATTAAGTATCTCCTTATTAATAAGTATGTTAAAAGTAAGTAATTAAACTCTCCAATCAAAAGGTAGAGATTGGAAGAAAGATAAAGGAAACAAGATGTGAATGGGGCATCTGGGTAGCTCAGTTGGTTAGCATTAGACTCTTGGTTTCTGCTCAGGTCATGATCTCATACTTTGTGAGTTCCAGCCCCATGTCGAGCTCTGAACTGACAGTATAGAGCCTCTTTGGGATTCTCTCTCTCCCCCTCTCTCTGGCCCACCCCAGATTCTTTCTGTCTCTCTCTCAAAATAAAGAAATAAGCATAAAAATTTTTTAAAAAAAGGAAACATGATGTGAATATAGGTTGTTTATGACACTCACTATGGATCCACAAACAGTAATAGGTTTTAAATGAAAAAATAGAAAAATAGACTCCAGCCAATTCATTGCCAAAAAAGAACTAATATCAGAGAAGAAAAATAGACTTTAAGTCAAAAATATTAAAATTAACAAAGAAAATAAGATGGAAAATAAATAGATACACAGAGACAGGGATTAAAAGGTCAATAATCAAGATGATATAACAATTATAAACATACATAGACTAAACAACAGGGCCTCAAAATACATGAAGCAAACATGACAGATGTGAGGTAAGAAATACACATTTCCACAATGATACTTAGAGACTTCAATACATCACTTTCCACAAAGGTTAGTGCCCTTGGATAGATCAATGAGAGAACTTGAAAAACAGTATAAACAAACAAAACCAATATATGTAAACATTCCATCCAACCACAGTACAAGACCCATTCTTCTCCAGGATAGATCATATCAAGGCCACAAAGCAAGTTTCAATAAATTTAAAATATTGAAATCGTACAGTGTCTTTTCTGACCATCACAGTGTGCAGCTAGAAATAAGTAAGAAGGAAAAATGGCAACTAACAAGTATAGGGAAATTAAACAACACACTCCTGAAAAAACAATGGTATCTTACCCATGAGTTTTCTCAAGGCTCCCTTCATATCCCTGTTCCTCAGGCTGTAGATGAAAGGGTTCATCATTTGAGGGACAACAGTGTACATCATTGAAAGCACTGCAGTGTTTCTGGAAGAGTTAGTAAAAGCAGAACTAATGTACACCCCCAAACCTGTCCCATAGAACAAAGACACAACTGACAAGTGAGACCCACACGTAGAAAACGCTTTATACTTTCTGCCCACGGATGGCATCCTCAAAACAGAGGACACTATCTGAGTGTAAGAGAAAATGATTCCACACACAGGAATACCACCAAATAGGCTAGTTGCAAAATATATCAGGATGTTATTGACGAGGGTGTCAGAACAGGCGAGCTTGATGACCTGAACAACTTCACAGAAGAAGAGAGGGATTTCGACGTCTGTGCAGAAGGTCAGCTGCAACACCATCAGACTGTGCATCAGGGCATCCACAGTGCTAATGCACAAGGAGACTAGAATCAGCAGGCCACAGAAGTGGGAGTTCATGATGACTGTGTACCTCAGTGGGTGACAAATGGCCACATAGCGATCATAGGCCATTGCCGCAAGAAGAAAACTTTCCAAACCACCAAAAGCCAGGACAAAGTAGATCTGGGTGAGGCAGCCTGCATAAGTGATGCTCTGATTCTGTGCCTGGATGTTCACCAGCATCTTTGGGATCGTGGTTGTGCTTAAACAGATGTCAGTAAAGGACAGGTTGGAGAGGAAGAAGTACATGGGGGTGTGGAGGTGGGAGTCCGAGCTGACGGCCAGGATGATGAGCAGGTTTCCCAGGATGGTGACCAGGTACATGGACAGAAACAGAATAAAGAGAAAGGGCTTCAGTTCTGGATCCTCTGTCAATCCCAAGAGAAGGAATTCGGAAACTGCTGTTTTGTTGCTGGGTCCCACGTTGTCGATGAATCTGATGGAGAAGGTGGAGTGACAACACAATCACATGTGTGTTTTCTAGACCAGCAGGAGGAGCATCACCAGTGACAGACACTGTCTTAGGAGGGGACAGAGACTAACAGAGAGGATTAAGAAGAAGGTGCCGTCTGTATGCATGTGATTCTGTTCCTTTAACAAAACCTGAAGCTGATACACCAGAGGGTCATCCATTGTTAATTCCCACAAGGATCAAGAGGTAGCTAGTTTCAAATATTGCACTATCTGTACCATTTTGATTATTTGAAACATTTGGTAATTTTATGAAGAGAAACAGACTGGGGAGGCAGCTGAAGATTCTGTCTGGATCCCCAGAGACCTCAGAGGTAGGCAACTCAGATAATATACAATTATGTCGAGAACCAGGAATAGGAAGATTAGGTAAACTTTACCAAATTTCCTGTCCTCTCACTGCCACAAAATTGTAAGTAAATGCCACAGACTTGTTTAACAGTCATCCTGTTTTGTTTTATTTTTTTTAAAAAGCAGCTTTCTACCTAGGAAGAAATGGTCCTAGCCATACTAGAGAGTGGATACAACATTAATTAATGGAGACACCTGAGTATTGGTGCAAAGTACAAGGAAACATATGAAGAATAGCATAGGCAGAAGGACCTTGGATAAGTTGGTTCTAATCATCTAATACATGTACTCTCTTCATGGCTTCCCTTGGATGAACCTGTAGTAAAACATCTGCCTTCATTTCCAAACATTGATGTAGGTTACCTGGCTGGTATCACAGTGTAATAATGATTGACATTACCCTCGAATGCACCATCTGGGAGATTTGTACTCAGAAAGGGCAGAGGGACTGAATGAGACCTAAGCTCCTGAGCAAGATGCATTATCTATGGGAGGAGGCTCAGATATGCCACTACTTTTCATAGGAAGGATTGCTGAAATAAGTAAGTGGTCACATGCACAGTGCAGTCTCTGTATCCCTAGAGATTCAATTTCCAAAGCTCCTCATTAGTCAAACAATTTTATTGTCACTGAGATCCCAGGGCAGTGCAAATCCTTCAAGACCAAAACTCTGGAAGGAAGGACTTCCCTGACCCTGTGTGTCCAGGTGCACACCATGTAATTTTCCTCACCTATGTCTGCTCATCTCCATTTCAAATGCTTGGTAAATGACACACCATCCTTCTCTAATTGGATAAGAGTCTTCTTGTCTTAGTTGTGGACAAAGACATTGCTCTCTAATCAATGACATCAAGAATTTTGGTACCTATTTGGGATGTAAGAGTACAGTGTGCAAGTTCATATATCTATTATATATATTTTAATATATCTTAAATAGTATATATTTTATGCTATATTATATGTATATATTTAAATAAGATTTTTAGATTTAAATTCAAGTTATTTAACATACAGTGTTAAGATGGCTTCAGGAGTAGAACCCAGTGATTCATCTCGTACATAAGACACCCAGTGCTCATCCCAACAAGTGCCCTCCTTACTGCCCATCACCCATTTAACCCATCCCCCCACCCAACTCTTCTCCAGAAACCCTCAGTTTGTTCTCTGTATTTAAGAGTCTCTTACGGTTTTTCTCCCTCTGTGTTTTTATCTTATTTTTCCTTCCCTTCTCATATGTTTATCTGTTGTGTTTCTCAAACTCCATATATGAGTGAAATCATATGATATACGTCTTTCTCTGACTGACTTATTTCACTTAGCATAGTACCCTCTAGTTCCAACCATGTTGTTTCAAATGGCAAGATTTCATTCTTTTTCATCATTGAGTAGTATTCCATTGTGTATATATACCATGTCTTCTTTATCTACTCCCCAAGTATGTTAACTAGAATATAAATTAAAAAAAAATAAAAATATAGCAACAAAAAAAGGAATGCAGTTCTGAAACATGCTAAAACATGGACAAACCTTGAACACATCATGCTAAGTGAAATAAGCCAGATGCAAAAGTACATGTATTTTATGATGTGTCTTATATGAAATATCTAGAGTAGGAGAAATCATAAGAGACAGAAAGTAGACTAGAGGTTGTCAAGGGCTGGTTGTGTGACATTAGAATGAGTTATTGCTAAATGGCTACAGATTTTCTGTTTGATTCTGAAAAGCTGTGAAAATAGATGCAATGGTTGCCCAATATTGTGAATGTAATTTTGCCATTAAATTGCATACTTAAAAATCATGAAAGTTGTGTATGGTGTACAAAGTGGTCCAGTTTCATTCTTTTGCATGTGGCTGCCCAGTTTTTCCAAGACCATTTGTTGAAGAGACTTTTTTTCCCATTTTTTTTTAGTTTTTATTTAAATTTCAGTTAGTTAACATATAGTACTATATTAGATTCAGGTTCACAATACAGTGATTCAATAATTCCATGTATCACCTGGTGCTCATCATGGTCCTCATCACCTATTTAACCCAGCCCCACCCACCCACCACCTCTCTGGTAACTACCAGTTTCTTCTCTATAGTTAAGAGTCTGTTTCTTCAAAACAGATGAACAAAGGGGAAGGGAAGCAAAAATAAGATAAAAACAGGGAGACAAACCATAAAAGACTCTAAAATACAGAGAACAAATGGAAGGTTTGTTCTTTGTAAATGGGCAATGGGCATTAAGGAGGGCACTTGCTGGGATGAGCACTGGGTGTTATATGTAAGTGACGAATCATTAAATTCTATTCCTGAAATCATCATTACACTATATGTTAACTAACTGGGATTTAAATTTTTAAAAGAAGAAAAGTAAAACAGAATAAATGAGTTTGTTTTTCGTTTGGCCTCTCTCCTTTTTCCCTTTGCTCATTTGTTTTATTTTTTTAATGTTTTTATTTATTTTTCAGACAGAGAGAGACAGAGCACAAGTGGGGGGAGGGTCAGAGAGGGAGACACAGAACCTGAAGCAGGCTCCAGACTCCGAACTGACAGCACAGAGCCTGATGTGGGGCTCGAACTCACGGACTGCGAGATCATGACCTGAGCTGAAGTCAGACACTCAACCGACTGAGCCACCCAGGTTCCCCATCATTTATTTCTTAAACCACATGAGTGAAATTGTATGGTATTTTTCTCTGACTGACTTATTTCCCTTAGTATAATGTTCTCTAGCTCCATCCCTATTGTTGCAAATGGCAATGCTTCATTCCTTTTTATGACTGAGTAATATTTCATTGTATTCTTTATTCACTCATCAATCAATGCACGCTTGGGCTGTTTCCATAATTTGGCTATTGTAGATAATGCTGCTATAAACATTGGGATGCGTGAATCCCTTTGGTTTAGTATTTTTTGTATTTTTTGTTAGTACAATTGCTGAATTATATGGTAGTTCTATTTTTAACTTTTTGAGAACCTCCACACTGTTCTCCACAGTAGCTGCAAAAGTTTGCATTCCCACTAACAGTGCAAGAGGGTTCCTCTTTCGCCACATCCTCACCAACACCGGTTTCTTGTGCTGCTGATTTTAGCTATTGTGACAAGTGTGAGGTGATATCTCATTGTTGTTTTGACTTGTATTTCCTTGAAGGTCAGTGATATTGAGCATCTTTTCATGTGTCTGTTGGCCATCTGGATGTCTTCTTTGGAAAAATGTCTATTCATGTCTTCCGCTCATTTTTGTTTGGATTATTTAGTTCTTGGGTGTTGAGTTTTATAAGTTCTTTATATATTTTGGATACTAACCTTTTATCAGATGTGTCATTTGCAAATCTCTTCTCCCATTCCATAGGATGCCTTTTAGTTCTGTTGTTTTCTCTGCTATGAAGAACCTTTTTTATTTTGATGAAGTCTCAATAGTTTGTTTGTGCTTTAGTCTCCCATGCCTCAGGAGACATACCTAGAAAGAAGTTGCTACAGCCATTGTCAAAGACGTTACTGCCTGTGTTTTCCTCCAGGACTTTTATGGGTTTAGGTCTCACATTTAGTTCTTCAATCCAGTTTGAGTTTATTTTTGTGTGTGATGGAAGTCCTAACCACAGCAATCAGAAACAAAAAGAAATAAAAGGTATCCAAGTCAGCAAGGAGGAAATAACTTTCACTATCTGCAGATGACATGATACTCTAAACAGAAAACCCAAAAGACTCCAACAAAAAAGTGCTAGAACTGATAAACAAATTCAGTAAAGCACACAAAAACAATGTACAGAAATCAGTTGCATTTATATGAAGCAATAATGAAGCAGCATAAAAAGAAAATAAGGAATTGATCCTATTTACAATTTTGTTTTACACTAAAAACAACAAGATACCTAGGAATAAACCTAGCCAAAATGGTGAAAGACCTAGACTTTTATAACTATAATATACTGATGAAAGAAATTGAAGACACAAAGAAATGGAAAGACATTCCATGCTCATGGATTAGAACAAATATTGTTAAAATGTCTATACTACCCAAAGCAATCTATTCATTTAATGCAATCCTTATCAATATATCAACAGCATTTTTTCACAGAAGTAGAACAAACAATCCTAAAATTTGTATGGAACCATAAAAGATCCCATATAGCCAAAGGAATTCTGAAAATAAGTTAAAAACAGAGAGGGAGGCAAATCATAAGAGACTCTTAAATACAGAGAACAAACTGAAGGTTATTGTAGGAGTGGTGGGTAGGGCAATGGATTAGATGGGTGATTGGCATTAAGGAGGGCACTTGTTGGGATGAGCACTGAATGTTATATGTGAGTGATGAATCACTAAACTCTACTCCTGAAACCAATATGACACTATATTTTAACTAACTTGGATATAATTAAAAATTTTTTTATTTTTTAAAATTTACATCCAAATTAGTTAGCATAGAGTGAAACAATGATTTCAGGAGTAGATTCCTTAGTGCCCCTTACCCATTTAGCCCATCCCCCCTCCCACAACCCCTCCAGCAACCCTGTTTGTTCGCCATATTTATGAGTCTCTTCTGTTTTGTCCCCCTCCATTTTTATATTATTTTTGTTTCCCTTCCCTTATGTTCACCTGTTTTGTCTCTTAAAGTCCTCATATGAGTGAAGTCATATGATTTTTGTCTTTCTCTGACTAATTTCGCTTACCATAATACCCTCCAGTACCATCCATGTAGTTGCAAATGGCAAGATTTCATTCTTTCTGATTGTAAAATGAAAAACAAGAAAGAAAAGCAACACCAGTGGCATCACATTTCCATACTTCAAGTTACATTACAAAGCTGTAGTAATCAAAACAGTACAGTACCAGCACAAAAACAGACACAAAGATCAGTGGAAAAGAATAGAAAACCCAGAAATGAATCCACAACAATATGGTGAATTAATCTTTCACAAAGCAGGAAAGAATATCCAATGGAAAAAACAAATGGTGTTGGGAAAACTGGATGGCAACGTGCAAAAAAATGAAACTAGACCACTTCCTTATACCATAAACAAAAATAAATTCAAAATTATTAAAGACCTGAATATGAGACCTGAAAGCATAAAAATTCTAGAGGAAAACACAGGCAGCAACCTCTTTGACACTGGCTGTAGCAACTTCTTTCTAGATATGTCTCCTTGGACAAGGGAAACAGAAGCAAAAATAAACCATTGGGACTTTGTAAAAATAAAAAGCTTCTGCACAGTGAAGGAAACAATTAAACTAAAAGGGAACCTATGGAATGGGGGAAGATATTTACAAAGGACATATCTGATAAAGAGATAGTATGCAAAATATGTAAAGAATTTATAAAACTCCACCCCCCCCAAAATAACCCAATTTAAAAATATGCTAGGTGAAATAAGTTAGTCAGAGAAAGACAAATATCATGATTTCACTTGTATGTGGAATTTAAGAAACATAACAGATGAACATAGGGGAAAGGAAAGAAAACTAAGATAAAAACAGAGAGGGAGACAAACCATAAGAGAAGTTAAATACAGAGAACAAACTGAAGGTTGCTGAAGGCGAGCTGGGTGGGAGGATGGGCTAAATGGGTGATGGGCACCTATTAGGATGAGTCCTGGGTGACACATGTAAGTGATGAATCACTAGGTTCTACTCCTAAAACCAATACTATACTGTATGTTAACTTGAATTTAAATAAATAAATTTAAAATTTTTTTTAATGTGCAGAAGACATGAATAGACATTTTTCCAAAGAAGTAATCCAGATGGCTAACAGACATATGAAAAATTTCTTAATATCATTCATCATCAGGGAAATACAAATATCTTTATTATTTTGGCATTTTACAATCAGCATTACTTTGTCTTAGTAGAAACGATGGCTTCCTCACTGATCAGGATCAAAGGTGTAACCAAAATCTCGAACCACTGAGATAATCACATAATAACAGTTTTGTAGACAATAAAACTGAGTATAGTGAATGTTGATGTTAACCCTGCACTGACACAGTTTACCAGTGACAGGTATCAGGAATTACTGGAGTATGAAAGAACAGCTCCTCCCATGTCTCACAATTGGTTTGTCTCTGGAGTATAATCCACACGGCCCTAACCATGAGATTAGGCAGAATCAAATCTCTGCTATAAAACACAAGCTTGTTTGATCCTTTTCCTGACCTATCCAACTTCTCCCACTTCTCTTTTAACATTTCAGTATAACCCTTGCCTTGGGACAGCTTGTGAGGAACCTACCAAAAACACCAAGCTTAGGAATGAAAACTTATTTTTGAAATACAACAGAGCTATACAAAGAACAAATCAAATTTCAACCCAAAATTACAATCAAGTTGCCCATGATGTTACCTAGTCAATTTAGAAGAAGTTGGTGATGCAAGAATCAGACATTCAGAATCACCCAATATTTCTGTCACTTTGATTCATTCTAGAAACCCCAGTCCACACAGATAACACAGTCACAGAAGAGAAGTTCTACTTATCAGTTTCCTCAAGGCTCCCTTCATGTCCCTGTTCCTCAGGCTGTAGATGAAAGGGTTCATCATTTGAGGGACAACAGTGTACATCATTGAAAGCACTGCAGTGTTTCTGGAAGAGTTAGTAAAAGCAGAACTAATGTACACCCCCAAACCTGTCCCATAGAACAAAGACACAACTGACAGGTGAGACCCACACGTAGAAAACGCTTTATACTTTCTGCCCACGGATGGCATCCTCAAAACAGAGGACACTATCTGAGTGTAAGAGAAAATGATTCCACACACAGGGATACCACCGAATAGGCTAGCTGCAAAATATATCAGGATGTTATTGATGAGGGTGTCAGAACAGGCGAGCTTGATGACCTGAACAACCTCACAGAAGAAGAGAGGGATTTCGACGTCTGTGCAGAAGGTCAGCTGCAACACCATCAGACTGTGCACCAGGGCATCCACGATGATAATGAACAGGGGGAGTAGAATCAGCAGACTACAGAGGCAGGGCTTCATGATGACTGTGTACCTTAGTGGATGACAAACGGCCACATAGCGGTCATAGGCCATTACTGCAAGGAGGCTACTTTCTAAACTTGCAAAAACCAAGATAAAGCAGATCTGGGTGAGGCAGCCTGCATAAGTGATGCTCTGACTCTGGGCCTGGATGTTCACCAGCATCTTTGGGATCGTGGTTGTGCTTAAGCAGATGTCAGTAAAGGACAGGTTGGAGAGGAAGAAGTACATGGGGGTGTGGAGGTGGGAGTCCGAGCTGACGGCCAGGACGATGAGCAGGTTTCCCAGGATGGTGACCAGGTACATGGACAGAAACAGAATAAAGAGAAAGGGCTTCAGTTCTGGATCCTCTGTCACTTTCATGAGAAGGAAATCGGAAACACGTGTGTCATTTCTAGATTCCATATTGGTGATTAATCTGATGGAAAAGATAGATTTAATCAAATGTGTGTTTCCGAGATTGGCAGGAGGAGCATCACTGGAGGCAAAAACCATCTTGGGATGGGATGGAGACTAATAGAGAGGAATAAGATATGGGTGCCTTCTGTATGTGTATTATTCTGTTTCTTTAAAAATGAAAAAGACTGAAGCTGATATAGTAGGGCATCAACAATTGTTAAGTCTGGAAAGGATGACTAGGTAGTCATTTTTTACAACTACATTGTTTATGATGTTCTGTTTATTAAAATATTTGGTGATTTTATAAAGAGAAACAAACTGGTGAGGCAGCTTAAGAGTCTGTCTGGATCCCCAGAGATGTCATAGGCAGACAACTGAGATAATACATACATATGTCAAGGTGAACTTTTCCAAACTTCCTGCCCTCCTACCACTTCTAAACTGCAAGTAAATGTCAGAAAATTTTATAACAGTCATCATGTTTTTTGAAAGACAGATTTCTATTCAGGAAGAAATGGTCCTGGCCACACTCGAGAGTGAATATGATATTAGTAAATGGAGCATTAATAAAAAGCACGAGGAAACACGTGAAGAAGACAACGGACAAACGGGAGGACCCTGGGTGAGTTGGTTTCAATCATGTGGTGTGTGTGCTCTCTTCACAGCTTCCCCTGGATGAACCTGTAGTCAAACACCTGCCCTCATTTCCAAACATTGAGTAAGGGGTGTGAGGTTACCTGGTTGGCATCATAGTGGAAGGATGACTGCCATCTCTGATGTACCGTATGGAAGATCTGCCCTCAGGAAGGGCAGAGGGATTGAGTGAGACCCAAGCTCCTAACAAGACAGATCATCTATGGGAGGAGACTCAGGAATGCTACTACTTTTCACGGGAGGAATTGTTGAACGAGATGGGCACAGGCAGATTGCAGTCTCTGTATCCCTGGAGGTTTAATTTCCAAAGCTCCTTATTAACCAAGAAATTGTATTGTCCCAGAGATCCCAGGGCAGTGTAAATCCTTAAAGACCAAGACTCTAGAACGGTGGAATTACAGATGGTGCTTTCTTGACCCCATAAGGCCAGGTGTACACCATGTCCACCTGGGTCTGTTCATCTCCATTTCAATCCTTTGCAAATATAGGTACACCATCCTTCACTAATTGAAATGCAGTCTGCTTTTTTTTTTTTAGCTATTAATGAAGGGATCTCTATCCAAAGAATGACATCAGTAAGTCTGATACCAATTTTAGTTGTGAAAGTATAGTTCATATATATTGATATAAATAATACATTTAAAACCAAAAACAGTAAGATACCTAGGAATGATGCTAACCAAAGAGGTAAAAGATCTGTACTCTGAAAACTATAGAACACTTATGAAAGAAATTAAAGAGGGGTGCCTGAGTGGCTCGGTCGGTTAAGTGTCTGACTTTGGCTCAGGTCATGATCTCGTGGTTCATGGGTTCGAACCCCACATCAGGCTCTGTGCTGACAGCTCAAAGTCTGGAGCCTGCTTCAGATTCATTCATTCATTCTCTCTCTCTCTCTCTCTCTCTCTCTCTCTCTCTCTCTCTCTCTCTCTCTCAAAAACAAATAAACATTAAAAAACAATAACTATAACAAAATGAAGCAAATTGCTGAAGCCAGCGGTAAAAATATGTGAGAAGACAAGACTTAAGAATATATAGGCTATATTAAGCCATGTAAAATATGGAACACAATGATAACAGTTAAATCTTGTGGAGTACTTGCTACCTGTCATGCGTTGTCCTAAGTGCTTACAATGCTTTTGAGGGTAGACTCATCAGCAGGAGTTACATTTCATACAATCAGTAATTATTTTTGCCACACCAAGGTTACATTAAGTGGATGGCATACAATCCTATTCTCAGAGAATAGATTAAAGGGGATATATTCAGGATGATTCCGGGCAATATCAAGTAACAATAGAGCCAGAGTTCGACAGACGTCTGTCTTCGGGCATCATATCTGGATAAGATGCCTGTATCTGTTGCAGCCATCAGTGCCCGTGATGGAAACAAGCCCTAGACACAATCACCACATGGAAAAATGAATAATTTTTCCTCTATATTCCCTACCTCTTAAGTAGTTATCAAGAATATATAACATTTCTGGGGCACCTGGGTGGCTCAGTCAGTTGAGCGTCCGACTTTGGCTCAGGTCATGATCTCACAGCTTGTGAGTTGAAGCCCTGCATTGGGCTCTGTGCTGACAGCTCAGAGCCTGGAGCCTGCTTTGGATTCTGTGTCTCCCTCTCTCTCTGCCCCTAACCCACTTGCATTCTGTCTCCATCTCTCTCAAAAATAAATAAACATTAAAAAAATTTTTTTAACAATATATAACATTCCAGGGGCACCTGGATGGCTCAGTCGGTTACGTGTCCAACTTTGGCTCAGGTCATGATCTCACAGCTTGTGAGTTGAAGCCCTGCATTGGGCTCTGTGCTGACAGCTCAGAGCCTGGAGCCTGCTTTGGATTCTGTGTCTCCCTCTCTCTGCCCTTCCCCCACTTATGCTCAGTCTCTCTCTCTCAAAAATAAATAAACATTAAAAAAATAATATAACATTCCTTGGCTAAAATCAGTAACACAAGAAACCATAGGCATGGACATGGATGTGGAGAAAAAGAAACCGTCATGCACTGTTGGTGGGAATGCAAACTGGTAAAGCCACTGTGGATAACAGTATGAAGATTTCTCAAAAAGTTAAGAATAGAACTACCCCATGATCCAGTAATTGTGCTACGGGATATTTACCGAAAAAATACAAAAACACTAATTTAAAGAGATACATGCATGCACCCTGATGTTTATTGCAGCATTATTTGCAATAGCCAAATTATGGAAACAGCCTAAGTGTCCATTGATAGACTAATGGGTAAAGACATGGTATATTATATATATTATTATATTTTTTATAGCATATCATATCATATCATATATTCAAGGGCTCCATGAATGGCCAGATTCAAAATTTCGACTTTGGCTCAGGTCATGATCTTGCAGTTCATGGGTTCGAGCTCCACATTAGGCTCTGTGCTGACAGCTCGGAGCCTGGAGCCTGGAGGCTGCTTCAGAGGAGTGAAATCTTGCCATTCAGAGCACTTGAATATTATGCTAAGTGACATAACTCAGTCAGAGAAAGATAAATACTGTATGATTTCACTCATATGTGAAATTGAAGAAACAAAACAAACAAGCAAAGGGAAAAAAAGAGAGAGAGGCAAAATAAGAAATAGATTAACTATAGAGAACAAACTGATGATTACCTGAGGGGAGGTGGGGGGGCGAGGATGGGTGAAATGAGTGATGGGGTCAAGAGGACACTTCTCATGATGAGCACCAGGTAATGTATGGAAGTGTTGAATCACTATATTGTACACCTGAAACTAATATAACCCTATATGTTAGCTAACTGGAATTAAAATAAAAACTTAAAATATATATATAACATTCTTTATTGCTTGTGTCTTTTAGAGGCACAGTTACTTTCTTTTAGCAGGAACAAAGGGTTTGGTTTTGTTTTGTTTACTAATTAAGATACATCATTTCAGTATCATCTCAAACCACTGAGATAATCAGATTATAGCAATTTTACAGATGATGAAACTGAGTGTAGTAGATGCTGATAGTGTCTTTGCACAGATACAGTTTACCAGTGATCACTCAGGCAATTGCCAAATTAGGTATAAAAGATCAGCTCCTCCTGTGTGTCATAGCAGGCTTATTTTCGAGGTGCAGTTCAAAAAGTATAATAATCTGTGGAATTGGCAGAATTTTGTCTCTATGACAACAGACTTATTTGGATCCTCTCCATGATCCATCCAACTTCTTTTCTTTGAGTGTTCAAACAAAATCACTAAATGCCCTACCTTGGGTTCAGCTTTATGGACCTGACCAAAGAAACTGAGTTTGACAATGGAACTCATTCTTGAAACATCACAGAACTGTACAAAGAACAAATAAAGTTTCAACCCAAAGTTAAGATGAAACTACCCATCATGTTCTATAGTCATTTTAGAAGAACTTGGGGATGCAAGAATCAGGCATTCTGGCTCACCCAATATTTCTGTCACCTTGACTCATTCTAGAAACCCCAGTCCACGCAGATAACACAGTCACAGAAGAGAAGTTCTACTTATCAGTTTCCTCAAGGCTCCCTCCATGCCCTGTTCCTCAGGTTGTAGATGAAAGTGTTCATCATTTGAGGGACAACAGTGTACATCATTGAAAGCATTGCAGCATTTCTGGAAGAGTCAGCAAGGGCAGAACTAATGTAGACTCCAAAACCTGTCCCATAGAACAAAGAAAACTGAGAGGTGAGACCCACACGTACTTTATACTTTCCACCTGCTGGTGGCATCCTCAAAACAGAGGACACTATCTGAGTGTAAGAGAAAATGATTCCACACAGAAGGATACCACCAAATATACTAGTTGCAAAATATATCAGGATGTTATTGATGAGGGTGTCAGAACAGGCGAACTTGATGACCTGAACAACTTCACAGAAGAAGAGAGGGATTTCGAGGTCTGCACAGGTCAGCTGCAACACCACCAGACTGTGTGCCAGGGCATCCACGATGCTAATAAACAGGGAAAGAAGAATCAAAAGGCCACAGAGATGGGAGTTCATAATGACATTGTACCTCAGTGGATGACAAATGGCCACATAGCGATCATAGGCCATTACTGAAAGAATACAACTGTCCAAACTTGCAAAAACGAAGACAAAGCAGATTTGGATGAGGCAGCCTGTGTAACTAATGGGTTTGCTGTGTGTCTTGATGTTCACAAGCATCTTTGGGATGGTAGTGGAGGTGAGACAGATGTCAACAAAAGACAGGTTGGAGAGGAAGAAGTACATGGGGGTGTGGAGGTGGGAGTCCAAGCTAACAGCCAAGACAATGAGCAGATTTCCCAAGATGGTGACCAGATACATGGACAGGAACAGGCTGAAGATGAGGGACTGCAGTTCTGGATTCTCTGTCACTTCCATGAGAAGAAATTCTAGAATGCTTGTTTCATTTCTGAGTTCCATATTGTTGATGAATCTGATGGAAATGATGTGGTAACAAGGCAATGAAATGTTGATTCCTGGGCAGGCAGGAGTATCACCAAATGCAAGCACCATGTTGGGAAAGGAAAGACTTAAGTGGAGAGATGCCTTCTTTATGCATATTATTTTGTTATTTTGAAGAAAGATTTAAAGTTAGTAAAGCAACGAGTAAACATTTGTTAATTCTGGAAAGAGTTGAGGAGTTGTCATTTTTAAAATTACACTACTCATTCTGTTTTGATCATTTGAAACATTTGGGGGCAACTGGGTGGCTCAGTCGGTTAAGCATCTGACTTTGGCTCAGTTCGTGATCTCACAATTCATGAATTCAAGCTCCACATTGGGCTCTGTGCTGACAACTCAGAGCCTGAAGCCTGCTTTGGATTCTGTGTCTCCTTCTCTCTCTGACCCTTCCCTGCTCATGCTCTTTCTCTGTCTCTCAAAAATGAATAAATGTTAAAAAAAATAAATAAAAGTAAAATAAAATACAAAACCATTTGATAGCTTTATTACAAGAAACAGGTAATCAGACTGATAAGTCTATCTGGATCTCCAGCTCCTTCCACAGAGACCTCACAGCCTGGCAAAGAGAAAAGGAATTAAAAGTTAGAGGGAAAATGCCCAAGCTACCTCTTGGTAACAATCACCGTATTTGCAAATGAGCATGTTCTTACTGAGAAGGAAAATAGTATTTCCTTATAGAGAGAGAATAGGGGACTGGCAGAATGATAACTATTTGGGGATTGGAGGAAAGATACAAGGGAACATGTCAACAAGATAGAAGACAGGAAGGAGGCAAACAGATATCTTGATTTTAATCCTTTTATGTATGTACTCTTCTCAAAGTTTCTGCTGGATAAACGTAGTAAAATACATGCCCTCATTTCCAAATACTATGGGACATCGGTTTACCTAGGTGACATCACTGTGGAATAATGCAGGTCGTCTCTGCTAGGTGTTGAATGATAGAGACCAGAGCTCTATCCATAGGAAGAGGAAAGGGACCAAGTGAAGCACCAGGCCCCTGGGCAAAAGGGATCATTGCTGGGATGAGACACAGGTATGCTGTGTCTTTACTAGGGCAGGGCTGTGAGTGAGGATGTCACAATTTATAGTCTCTGTGCCTCTGGAGGATCAATACCCAAAGCTCTTCATTAACCAAACAATTATATTGTCATTCTGATCCCAAGGCAGTGCAAATTCTCTTAAGACTAAAACAATAGAAATGAGGAATTCCAGATGGTTGACCTTATGAGTCTAGGTGTTCACCACTCATTTCTCTGTTTCTGCTCACATCTATATCACAGAGCTTGCAAATGTGGACATGCCTTCCTTGGCTGAGTTCCAGTGTTCCTTTTTTTAAAGATAGAACCAATGGGGGCACCTAGGTGGCTCAGTTGGTTAAGGGTCCACTTTGGCTCAGGTCATGATCTCACAGTTTGTGAGTTCAAGCCCCGCATGGGGCTCTGTGCTGACAGCTTGGAGTCTGGAGCCTGTTTCAGATTCTCTGTCTCCCTCTCTCCCTGTCCCTCCCCTGCTCACAATCTGTCTCTGTCTCTCAAAAATGAAAAAACATTTAAAAAAAATTTTAAGATAGAACCAATGGCATCTGTATGTAATCAATGATATCAGGAAGCCTGAGAATTGTAGGTGTGAACCATATATACATAATTCAGCCATAAGAAGGAATGAAATCCTGACAGGTGCTACAATACGGATGAACCCTGAAAACATTAGTGAAATGAGCCAGATAAAAAAGGACAAATATTGTATAATTTTAGTTTAAGGTAACTTGAAGAGGCAAATTCATAAAGACAGAAAGTAGAATGTGGTTACCAGGGGAGGGAAGAAAAGGATTGATTTTTTATTGTGCTGGAACATATTAATAGGTGTGTCTGTGCTATTAAAATCATATTGATACTGGCAGGGTGAGCAAGATCTCATCAGGAAATATTTCGGGAAGTTTATTTTCCCTGCTTTTTTATTCTTGTGATATTGAAAGAACATTTCTGAATTTTCATTTAATGAGTCACTTGCTTTAGTGGCTCATTTGTAAAGTGCTTGAATTTCTTTTTAAACATTTTTTTAACATTTATTTATTTTTGAGAGACAGAGACAGAGCGTGAGTTGGGGAGGGGCAGAGAGAGAGGGAGACACAGAATCTGAAGCAGGCTTCGGGCTCTGAGCTGTCAGCACAGGGCCCGACGCAGGGCTCGAACCCACGAACCGCGAGATCATGACCTGAGCTGAAGTAAGATGCTTAACCAACTGAGCCTCCCAGCTGCCCCAAAGTGCTTGAATTTCTTAGTCTTTACCTTTTGGATTGTGCTCATTCTTTTAAGAAATGCTTAATTTCTCTGTGGTAATAAAAATATTTTCTTATATCATCTTCTGAAATATTTAACCCCTCTGATTCTTGTGTTTAACGCTTTGGTACATTGGAATGAATTTTTTTAGGGGGGAGGAGGAGGAGTAAAAAATGTATAGCATAAAATTTACTATTTCAGCCATTTTAAGTGTGCAATTCCATGGCATTAAGAATATTCACAATGTTGTATGACTATTACCACTATCCATCTCCTGAACATTTTTATCATCCCAAGCAGAAATTCTGTACCAATTAAATGATAGCTTTTTCTCAAAAGAGCTTTCAGAAGGAACCTAACACTTTGACTTTAGCTCATGTAGCTGGTTTCAGACAGCAACAGAATTCATTCGTGTTGTTTTAAGCTGCTAAGCTTGTGGTAAGGTGTTACAATGGCAATACGACACCAATACAGGACACTTATCTCAATTTGGGCTCATGAGAAAAACAATGCCTTCTGGATGTCTCCTTGGAACGATTATGTTTGTGTTGAAAAGAAACCCAAGGAGAGGCTGTTGGTTTTCATTTCTGGGTCTGAAAGGTCTCTGCACTGTTGCAGGCATCAGGGACCACCAGGAAGATGACTGTAGGCAAAAGCCAACCCACGGCAGAGTGAAATGCAGCCCTGTGGTTCTCTGCCTGGACCTACAATATCCCTGAAGTTTTATCTATTTATTTATTTTTATATTTGAGGAGGGGGAGAGAGAGAGAGCAGGGCAGGGGCAGACAAACGGAGACAGAATCTGAAGCAGGCTTTAAGCTCCGAGCTGTTAGCACAGAGCCCGACCCGGGACTCGAACTCAACGGGGCTCAAACTCACAAGCAGTGAGATCATGACCTGAGCCGAAGTCAGACACCTAACAGACTGAGCCACCTAGGTGCCCCATCCCTGAAGTTTTTGTAAGGAAAGATAATTGTTTTTATCATCTGACCCTATTGGAGTTGAGAATTTTGCTTTATTATAGTTGAAGTCATGCATCCTCACTGATTGAGTTGAAGTATCTCACACCCCCTCCAAATATAAACTAATATAATCATGCCAATTTTATGGACGAGGAAACCGAGTTTAGAGAGTTAAAATAAATTGTCAAAGGTCACATGGCTATGTTTCAGCAGAGGTAGGATTCAAACCCAGCTGGTCTGATTCCAAAATTCTTACCCTCACCACTTGACCTCTGGTTTCATATATTCAATGTTGGTCAGGCTTTCTGGATTGCACATTATTTCTCTGTCAAATTGCAGCAGTGTGTGTAAGCCCAAAGCAGCTGACACATTAATGGGAAGCTGATATTCTAGAGATGAGCTTCCTCAAAGCCCCCATCATGTCCTTGTTCCTCAGACTATAGATAAAAGGGTTCATCATGGGGGTGACCACGGTATACATCACTGATACTATTGCACTCTTCCGGGAGGAGTGAGTAGCTGCAGAACTCAGGTATACCCCAAAACCTGTCCCATAGAACAAGGAAACAACTATTAAGTGTGACCCACAGATGGAAAATGCCTTATACTTTCCACCAGCTGATGGGATTTTCAGAACAGAGGAGACAATTTGAGTGTAAGAGATAATTATCCCAGAGAGAGGTACAACACCCAACAGGCTGGTCACTAAGTACACAAGGATGTTATTGATGAGGATATCAGAACAGGCAAGCTTGAGGACATGAGCTAATTCACAGAAAAAGTGGGGAATTTCCAGGTCTGTGCAGAAGGACAGCCTTAGTGCCATCAAAGTGTGGAGAAGGGCATCCAGAACACTAATGAGGAAAGACGGCAGAACCAACAGCCTACAGAGCTTGGGGTTCATGATGGCCTTGTACCTCAATGGGTGACAGATGGCCACAAATCAATCAAAGGCCATCATTACCAGAATTCCATTTTCTGATCCAGCAAAAGTCAGGACGAAGCAGATTTGGGTGAGGCAGCCTGTGTAACTGATGGATTTGCTCTGTGTCTGGATGTTCACAAGCATCTTTGGGATGGTAGTGGAGGTGAGACAGATGTCAACAAAAGACAGGTTGGAGAGGAAGAAGTACATGGGGGTGTGGAGGTGGGAGTCGTACACAATGGCCAGGATGATGAGTAGGTTCCCGAACACAGAGACTAGGTACATAGACAGGAACACACAGAATAGCAGGGGCTGCAGTTGTGGATCCTCTGACAGTCCCAGGAGGAGGAATTCTGTAGCAGCTGAGAAGTTTCCTGATTTCATGTTCCTGAGGGGTTTGATAGAAAAGATGGAGGTGACAAGAAAACAAAACTTAAGAGAAACTTTCTTAAATACATCTATCTTTTTCTCCTGCGTCCCTCTCTCCCATCTCTTTTCCTCTCCCTTTCTTGCTTTGCATTTCCCTCAACACTTACCCCCCCACACACACACACACACCATCCTGTCCCAAGTTCTTATATTCTACAATTCTTTGTCAAGTAGAGGTACTTAACGAGTAGAAAAGAGGACTGAAAAGTCCTGTTAAGATGCCTCCAAGTAAATAATTCTAGAATAAAATCATTGACGGGGCGCCTGGGTGGCTCAGTCGGTTAAGCCTCCGACTTCGGCTCAGGTCATGATTTCGAGGTCTGTGAGTTTGAGCCTTGCGTCGGGCTCTGTGCTGACAGCTCAGAGCCTGGAGCCTGTTTCAGATTCTGTGTCTCCCTCTCTCTGACCCTCCCCCGTTCATGCTCTGTCTCTCTCTGTCTCAAAAATAAATAAACGTTAAAAAAAATAGAATGAAATCATTGAGGTTGTACTCTGGAATACAGTTTGAGAAAATACAGCCCTATGGACAAGATACAGTAAATAAAGGTTTATTGGAACATAACCATTCATTTATACCTCATGCATGTAGCTTGTATGCTACCTCTGAGTTGAGTACTTGTGACAGAGGCTTACAAATCTAAAATATTTACCATCTGGCTCTTTACTGAAAAAGTCTGCCTACCTCTAGTCTAGAAGCCTAATTAGGTTTAGGCTCAATTGTTTTTTGAGGGGGGGTGCAAACATTTTAAAGTATGTCTTTAGATATATACTGTCTTGCTTCTTGAAATAACTATTGTCTGGATCCACTAATCCGCTGGGAGTCACAGAAAGCTGACATTCTAGTTCTGTCTTCATTTATTGGCTAAAATACTTCCATAAAAGAGTAACCCTCCCTAATTAAATAGGTGGTCCCCTGAGGGTTGTGTTCTTAGAAGGCAGGATACATCTTGAGTCCTGCATTCATCACTTATTCAAACAGTAAACTGTTTTTCAGCATTATCCAAAAATGAACATTGTGTATCATGTACCATCTTTGGTCAGTCAACACTCCTCATCTTGCCTCCTGAGTCCTTTTGAAATGAACCTCACAGATTCAGGTCTCCCTTAACGGGTTAGGCATGAAAGTTGCTCTATACTCGTCAATGCCTTGATCTTCAGTTTCCCATGCCTGTCTGCTCCCTCGTAGGGTGTAGTGACTAACATCAAAACAGAGCACATCTGCAGGGCCTGAAATCAAGTTTAGAAAATGCTGCCAGATCAAAGGAGGCTTGTGTGAATCTGTCACGAATTAGACAGATGCACATATGTCATTGATGTTAACAGACACTGGGCACAGGGGTCCCGTGCCACACTCAGGGAACCAGGCTGCTGGGGGCCCACAGTCTTGCAGTTGTCTCATTTGGAATATGTGACCTTGCTACTCATGGTAGTGGTGGATTTAAAATGTTTCACAAATTCCTTGACTCTTACCCTACAGGATAAAGAAAAATAAGTATGCTGGGAAAATACGTTGCTGCAATTTTCTCAAATGTTCTTCTCTGAAGCTAGAGTGAAGCTTTTTTTTTTTTTAATGTTTATTTATTTTTGAGACAGAGAGAGACAGAGGATGAATGGGGGAAGGTCAGAGAGAGGGAGACACAGAATCTGAAACAGGCTCCAGGCTCTGAGCTGTCAGCACAGAGCCCGACGCGGGGCTCGAACTCACGGACCGCGAGATCATGACCTGAGCCGAAGTCGGCCGCTTAACCGACTGAGCCACCCAGGCGCCCCCTTTTTTTTTTTTTTAAACAGAATAGTGGGAGAGAGAATGATATATAAGGGGTCTTATGCAAATAAATAAAATTGTTAAATGTGCATCCTCATAGTCCTAAAGAGAAAGTATCTCTTAATGAGCTAACCCTGCCTGATATGGAGGCCTCTGAACATTCGAGCCCCCCAGAAAGGCTGGTGAAGAAAAAGAAGGAAATAGAAGCAAATACACCTGGATAATTACACTTTCAGGGTAATGTTGGGATATAAAATAATAAATGCAAAATATTTGGCATGGTACATGTAAAAGATAACATTTGAGTGTGTTTTATCTAATTATCTTTATATTCAGGAGAAAAAAAATGACAATTATTGAAGCTTCTTACCTCTTCCTCACTGGTAATTTCTAAAATAAACACACATGGGCAGCTCTTTCTGCCCACAGGTCCTGTCTCCATGCTTTAATAAAATCACCTTTTGGGGCACCTGGGTAGCTCAGCCAGTGTTAAGCATCTGACTTCAGTTCAGGTCATGATATTATGGTTCATGAGTTCAAGCCCACATCGGGCTCTCTGCTGTCAGCACAGACCCTGGAGCCTGCTTCAGATCCTCTGTCTCCCTCCCACTCTGCCCCTCCCATGCTCACACTCTTTCTCTCTCAAAAATAAATAAACATTAAAAGAATTTTTTAATCACCTTTTTGCACCAAAAAATTAATAAATAAAAAAAAAAGAGCGCATGAAAGGTTTTTTTGCATCTTGTGTTCATGAAATGCAGCCAGATCAACACTGAACCATCCTGCACACCTAGAAAACTGATTTGAGGATTAACAACAATCTGCACGACCTGAACCACAGAACTCAGCAGGTACACCACGTGGAGAAGTGAACTGGGGGAGAGAGAAGCCGCAGAGGGCAGGGAGTTGTTTTTGCTTGTGCAGAGAGGACAGAGATGGGGGAGAGTATGGGAAAAGCACCCCCCCCAAAGCAGCTGGAGAGAAAGTAGAAAAGTAGAAACAGCCACAGGGGCTGAACTAAAAAGGGAGAAGGGAGAAAGGAGAGGGTTTATATGCCATTACGAATCTACAAACAGGGGGAGCGCAGAGTCTGAAACTCTCCAGTTCCATACCTGGGGGTGCTCTGGTGGGAAGGGCAAATCCCCAGGAGCAGAGTGGAGTCCGGGGGCCTTCGGGCCACACGGGGAGAGGCGGTTCCCCTGCTGGGAGGACCGCCGGTAGAGGCCGTGCGGCCCCCACACAGGCAAAGGTGCCGGCAGACCGGAGAACAGCCACATTCGCTGGTGCCGGAACAAGGGCGTTAAGGGGAAACCTGGTGCCAGACGCGTGTCGCGATTTTCCGTAATCTCTGAAACGCTGCTGCTACAGATCATGGGAGCTTTTTCCGGGGCGGGGTGGCGCCCAGCCGCAGTCTCTGGGCATCGGGGGCGGCACAGTCCCGCGAACGGTCCTGGGTGCCGCCGGCACCGGCCATTGCTCGGTGAGACCCTCCCCCAGAAGGTGTGAGCGGGACAAAACCGCAGCCCCTCAGAAGCGAGGGGTCGGGAAACAAAGCCGCATCTGCGATAAAACTCAGCAGGGAGGTGCCGCCTGCAGCCTGATGGCTTGCTCACGGACAGGGAAAGAGCGGGGAGTGGATGGAAGCCGAAGACAAAGGACAGGCGGGCGATTGCTGCTCGGGGAGACACAGAATTCCGATACTAGAGCCTGGGTAGATGCCATTTTTTCACCCCTCCCGCGCATGCGCATACACACCTACGAGCGCCACAATTCACCCCAGTAAACTAAGCAGCGCCACCTAGTGGAGAACGGAGCCGTCACACCAAGCCCTGCCCAACAGGGCCAACCTCACTCTTCAGGAACCACACACAAGTCTCTCCACCTGCTTAGTTTACGGACTATAAAATGCTTCATAGTGACTTTTAGGAGAAAACGATGTAATTTCAATCATATTTTACTCTTGGTCTATCTATTCAATTTTCTTTTTTTCTTTTCATTTCTTTTTCTTGAATACAGAAAGAGAAAAAATTTATTTTTATTTTCAATTTTTATTAAAATATTTTCTTTATTTTTTCTACCATATTTTTTACTTTTTTGTAAATTTTCAAATTCTATTTTACTTCCATCATTTCATTTTATTCTATTTTATTGTATTCATTTTCTCAAATTTTCAAATGTTTTCCTTTTTTTTCTTGTTTTTCTTTTTTTTTTCTGTTTTTCCCCCTTTTTTCTCTAATCTATCAAGCTCCTTCCAATAACCAGACCAAAACCACCCAGGATCTAGTAACATTTATTTGATTTTTTTTCTGTGTGTGTGTTTTTAATTTTTTAATTTTAGTTTTTTTACCTTATTAGTTCCTTTTCTTCCTTCAAAATGACGAAATGAAGGAATTCACCCCAAAAGAAAGAGCAGGAAGAAATGACAGATAGGGAATTAATCAACATAGATACAAGCAAGATGTCTGAACCAGAATTTAGAATCACAATAATAAGAATACTAGCTGGAGTCGAAAACAGATTAGAATCCTTTTCTGCAGAGATAAAAGAAGTAAAAGCTAGTCAGGATGAAATAAAAAATGCTAGAACTGAGCTGTAACTCCAATGGATGCAACACTGGCAAGGATGGATAAGGCAGAGCAACAAACCAGCAATATAGAGGACAAACTTATGGAGAATAATGAAGCAGAAAAAAAGAGGGAGACTAAGGCAAAAGAGCACCATTTAAGATTCAGAGAAATCAGTGACTCATTAAAAATGATTATGAACAACATCAGAATCATAGGGGTCCCAGAAGATGAAGAGAGGGAAAAAGGGGTAGAAGGGTTATGTGAGTAAATCATACAGAAAACTTTCCTAACCTGGGGAAAGACATAGACATCAAAATCCAGGAAGCACAGAGGACTCCCATAAGATTCAACAAAAACCGACCATCAGCAAGGCATATCATAGTCAAATTCACAAAATACTCAAGCAAGGAAAGAATCATGAAAGCAGTAAGGGGAAAAAAAGTCCTTAACCTACAAGGGAAGACAAATCAGGTTTGCAGCAGCCGTGTCCACAGAAACTTGGCAGGCCAGAAAGGGTGGCAGGATATATTCAGTGTGCTGAATTGGAAAAATATGGAGCCAAGAATTCTTTATCCAGCAAGGTTGTCATTCAAAATAGGAGAGATAAAAAGTTTTGCAGACAAACAAAAATTAAAGGAGTTCGTGACCACTAAACCAGCTCTGCAAGAAATTTTAAGAGGGACTCTCTGAGGGGAGAAAAGATGAAACAAACCAAAAAAAAAAAAAAAAAAAAAAAAAAAAGACCAAAAGCAGGAAAGACTAGAAAGGACCAGAGAACACCACCAGAAATTCCAACTCTACAAGCAACATAATGGCAATAAACTCATATCTTTCAGTACTCACTCTTACCATCAATGGAATAAATGATCCAATCAAAAGACATAGGGTAACAGAATGGATAAGAAAACAAGATCCATCTATATGCTGTTTACAAGAGACCCACTTTAGACCTAAAGACATCTTCAGATTGAAAGTAAGGGGATGGAGAACCATCTATCATGCTAATGGTAGACAAAAGAAAGCCAAAATAGCCATACTTATATCAGACAATCTAGACTTTAAAATAAAGACTGTAACAAGAGATGAGGAAGGACATTATATCATAATTAAGGGGTCTATCCACCAAGAAGACCTAACAATTGTAAACATTTATGCTCCAAATATGAAGCACCCAAATATATAAATAAATGTATCACAAACATAAAGAAACTCATTGATAATAATACCATAATAGTGGGGGACTTCAACACCCCACTTACAACAATGGACAGATCATCTAAACAGAAATTCAACAAGGAAACAATGGCTTTGAATGACACACTGGACCAAAAGGACTTAACAGATATATTCAGAACATTTCATACTAAAGCAGCAGAATATACATTCTTCTGCAGTGCACATGGAACATTCTCCAGAATAGATCACATACCAGGACACAAATCAGCCCTACACAAGTATAAAAAGATCGAGATGATACCATGCATATTTTCAGACCACGACGCTATGAAACTCGAAATCAACCACAAGAAAAAATTTGGAAAGGTAACAAATGCTTGGAGACTCAAGAACATTCTACTAAAGAATGAATGGGCTAACCAAGAAGTTAAAGAGGAAAATAAAAAGTACATGGAGGCCAATGAAAATGATAACATCACAGTCCAAAACCTCTAGGATGCAGCAAAGGCGGTCATAAGAGGGAAGTATATAGCAATCCAGGCCTTCCTAAGAAGGAAGAAAGTTCTCAGATACACAACCTAAACTTACACCTAAAGAGCTGGAAAAAGAACAGCAAATAAACCCCCAAACCAGCAGAAGACAGGAAATAATAAAGATTAGAGCAGAAATCAATGCTATCAAAAAAAAAAAAAAAAAAAAAAAAAAGTAGAACAGACCAATGAAACCAAAAGCTTGTTCTTTGAAAGAATTAACAAAATTGATAAACCCCTAGCCAGTTTGTTCAAAAGAAAAAGGAAAGTCCCCAAATAAATAAAATCAAGAATGAAAGAGGAGAGATCACAACCAACACTGCAGAAATACAAACAGTAATAAGAGAATATTATGACCCATTATATGCCATTAAAATGGGCCATCTGGAAGAAATGGACAAATTCCTAGAAACATATAAACTACCAAAACTGAAATAGGAAGAAATAGAAAATTTGAACAGACCCATAACCGGTAACGAAATCTAATTAGTAATCAAAAATCTCTCCCAAAAACAGAGTCCAGGACCAGATGGCTTTCCAGGGGAATTCTACCAAACGTTTAAGGAAGAGTTCACACCTATTCTCTTGAAGCTGTTCCAAAAAATAGAAATGGAAGGAAAACTTCCAACTCTTTCTATGAAGCCAGCATTACCTTGATTCCAAAACCAAAGACCTCACTAAAAGGAGAACTATAGAGCAATTTCACTGATGAACATGGACACAAAACTCCTCAACAAGATATTAGCCAACCAGATTCAACAATACATTAAAAAAAAAAATTATTCACCATGACCAAGTGGGATTTATACCCTGGGATGCAGGGCTGGTTCAATATCCACAAAACAATGTGATTCATCAAATCAATAAAAGAAAGGACAAGAACCACATGATCCTCTCAATAGATGCAGAGAAAGAATTTGACAAAATACAGCATCTTTTCTTGATAAAAAAAAAACCCTTAAGAAAGTAGGGATAGAAGGATCATACCTCAAGATTATAAAACCATAAATGAAAGACCCAATGCTAATATCATCCTCAATGGGGAAAAACTGAGAGTTTCCCCCCTAAGGTCAGGAACAAGACAGGGATGTCCCTCTCACCACTGTTATTCAACATTATATTGGAAGTCTTAGCCTCAGTAATCAGACAACACAAGGAAATAAAAGGCATCCAAATCAGCCAGGAGGAGGTCAAACTTTCACTTTTCGCAGATGACGTGATACTCTATATGGAAAACCCAAAAGATTCCACCAAAAATCTGCTAGAACTGATCCATGAATTCAGCAAAGTTGCAGGATATAAAATCAATGCACAGAAATCAGTTGCATTCCTATACACCAACAATGAAACAACAGAAAGAGAAATCAAGGAATCGATCCCATTTACCATTGCACCAAAAACCATAAAATACGTAGGAATAAGTCTAACCAAAGAGGTGAAAAATCTATACACTTAAACTATAGAAAGCTTATGACAAATTGAAGAAGACACAAAAAAAGGAAAAATATTCCATGCTCCTGGATAGGAAGAACAAATATTGTTAAAACGTTGATACTACCAAAAGCAATCTACATATTCAATGCAATACGTATCAAAATTACACCAGCATTCTTCACAGAGCTAGAACAAACAATCCTAAAATTTTTATGGAACCACAAATGACCCCGAATAGCCAAAGCAATCTTGAAAAAGAAAACCAAAGCAGGAGGCAACACAATCCCAGACTTCAAGCTATACTACAAAGCTGTATTCATCAAGACAGTATGGTACTGGCACAAGAACAGACCCTCAGATCAATGGAACAGAATAGAGAACCCTGAAATGAACCCACAAATGTATGGCCAACTAATCTTTGACAAAGCAGGAAAGAATACCCAATGGAAAAAAGACAGTCTCTTCAGCAAGTGGTGCTGGGAAAAGTGGACAGCGACATGCAGAAAAATGAACTTGGACCACTTTCTTGCACCATACACAAAAATAAACTCAAAATGGATGAAAGACCTAAACATAAGACAGGAAGCCATCAAAATTCTCGAGGAGAAAGCAGGTAAAAACCTCTTTGACCTTGGCCACAGCAATCTTACTTAACACATCTCCAGAGGCAAGGGAAACAAAAGTAAAAATGAACTATGAGGACCTCATGAAAATAAAAAGCTTCTGCACAGTGAAGGAAATCATGAACAAAACTAAAAGGCAACCAATGGAATGGAAGAAGATATTTGCAAATGACATATCGGATAAAGGGTTAGTATCCAAAATCTATAAAGAACTTACCAACACAACACCCCAAAAAACAAATGACCCAGTGAAGAAATGGGCAAAAGACATGAACAGACACTTTTGAAAGAAGACATCCAGATGGCTAACAGACACATGAAAAGATGTTCAACGTCACTCATCATCAGGGAAATACAAATCAAAACCACAAATGAGATACCACCTCATACCTGTCAGAATGGCTAACATTAACAACTCAGGCAACAGAGGTTGGCGAGGATGCGGAGAAAGAGGGTATTTTTTGCACTACTGGTGGGAATGCAAACTGGTGCAGCCACTCTGGAAAACTGTATGGAGGTTCCTCAAAAAATTAAAAATAGAACTACCCTTTGATCCAGCTATTGCACTACTAGCTATTTATCCAAGGGATACGGGTATGCTGTTTTGAAGGGGCACATGCACCCCCATGTTTATAGCAGTGCTATCAACAATAGCCAAAGTATGGAAAGAGCCCAAATGTCCATCCATGGATGAATGGATAAAGAAGATGTGGTATATATATATAATATACACATATATTATATATATATATATATATATATATATATATATATATATATATACACAATGGAGTATTACTCAGCAATCAAAAAGAATTAAATCTTGACATTTGTAACTACGTGGATGGAACTAGAGGGTATTATGCTAAGTGAAATTAGTCAGTCAGAGGAAGACAAAAGTCATATGACTTCACTCATATGAGGACTTTAAAAGACAAAACAGGGGCGCCTGGGTGGCTCAGTCGGTTGGGCGTCCGACTTCGGCTCAGGTCATGATCTCGCGGTCCGTGAGTTCAAGCCCCGCGTCGGGCTCTGGGCTGACTGCTCAGAGCCTGGAGCCTGTTTTGGATTCTGTGTCTCCCTCTCTCTCTGATGCTCCCCTGCTCATCCTCTGTCTCTCTCTGTCTCAAAAATAAATAAATATTTTTTAAAAAATTTTTAATAAAAAAATAAAAGACAAAACAGATGAACATAAGGAAAGGGAAGCAAAAATAATTTAAAAACAGGGAGAGGGCCAAAACATAAGAGACTCTTAAATATAGAGAACAAACAGAGGGTTGCTGGAGGGTTGTGGGAGGAGTGATTGGCTAAATGGGTAAGGGGCATTAAGGAATCTACTCCTGAAATCATTGTTGTACTATATGCTAACTAACTTGGATGTAAATTTAAAAAATAAATTAAATTTAAAAATTTAAAAAATAAATAGCAAAAAATAAAGATAAAATATACATACATGATCTTTTCTGCTTAACACTCTTTGAACACATAATGAATAAAAAGAAAGGGGATAATTAATTCCTAAAATTTTTCAATTGTCCATGGAAGTCATTATAGTGAAGCTCTGTGCTTAGATTCATAGATAGATCCATTTCCCCTTTTATTTACTTCCTTAATGCATATCCCATCAGTGTCTTTCTCTCCCATTTTTCCTTTCTTACTGCAGTTTCTGGAAATGGAAATTAACCCTGTTTATCCAGTAGCAAAGATCCCTCCTATTTTTGCCTTAATCCAGGTCTTTCATTTATATCATAGATAATATAAAAATGTTATCTTTAAAGTTCTCATCACAAGAAAAAAAATGTGTAACCATGTGTGAGGATGGATGTTATTGGAACTTATTTTGGTAATCATTTTTGCAATATTTACATATGTCAAGCCATTATGTTGTATTCCTAGAACTATTACAATGTTATATCTCAGTTATATCTCAATTAAAATAAAGAAAAATTTAAGAGTAAGCCATAGATCAGACACCCCCCCCCCCGCCCTTCCTATTATTCCTTGTTTGGTCACCTTAGTGCCTGCTCCAGGGGAGGAGTCCCAGGTGGACCAACACAGGAGCAGCTCCAAGCCTCTCCTGTCTCATCTGCCTTATCCAGATTCCTGAGAAATTGAATCCTGATGCCCACAAAAGAGGCAATAAAGGATTGTCATGGGCTGACAGTGTCTAAGCATCTGCCTACCATTCTTATGAAGTAATGAGCTGAAAGAATTTCTGTAACAGTACCTCAAATATACTGTAGAATCACAAGATGTGTACAGTTGAATGGTACAGTGAGTCCATGTAAACTGAGCCCTTTGTTTAACAAATTGAGGTCCTGAGCAAAGAAAGACAAGGGATCATAAAACAAACAAACAACCATCAACCATGTTAGGAATAAGACTTGAACCCAGACACTCCTTGGCTTAATCATGAATCCCCCAATTGTAACATGGATCTGTGACATGGGAAAGCCCCTGGACCTCTCTGAGAAGATTCAATTTTCTCATGTTTATAATGGCAACTGCTTAAAAAAAATACATAAAGGTTATTTATTGTGCGGATGAAAAATGAATAGATGAAAAGCACCAAGCAGTATGGGGCCTTGCAACGACTTTTCCTATCACTTTTGGTTTTAGTTATGGACAAGTCCTGATGTCTAGAAGGGAAGCTGAGAGTAAGCCAGAGAGACAAGGAAGGACACCTCAAGAATATAATGTCAAGGCTGGTAGTAGGATTTGCTCAAATCCCCACTGGGAGCCTTCAGTATAATGAAATAGAGGAAAGAAATCATCTACATAAACATCTTTTTAAAAAATTTTTAATGTTTATTTACTTTTGAGAGAGAGAGAGTCAGAGTGCAAGTGGGGGAGGGGCAGAGAGAGGGAGACATAGAATCGGAAGCAGGCTCCAGGCTCTGAGCTGTCAGCACAGAGCCTGACACGGGGCTCAAACCCGTGAACCATGAGATCATGACCTGAGCTGAAGTCGGACACTTAACTCACTGAGCCACCCAGGCACCCCATATATAAACATCTTTATAGGAATACATACATAAGTTATGGCAAAGTCACGGTACACCTTGTTATTTTAATATTATTTTATAGTATATCATCCTTAATTTTTTAAATGTTCATTATTTTAAATATGCAAAATCAAAATATTTACATTAGTGCTAGCTGTATAAAATTAAATAAAAATTTATTAAAGGAGGGCACCTGGGTGGCTCAGTCGGTTGAGTGTCCAACTCTCGATTTCAACTCAGGTCACGATCCCAGGGTCATGGTGACAGCCTGCTTGGGTTTCTCTCTCTCTCTCTCTCTCTCTCTCTCTCTCTCTCTCTCTCCCCCTCTGCAGCTTGCACAGACATACATGCTTGTTCTCTCAAAATAAGTATTTTAAAAAATAAAATATATGATTTCACTCATGTGGAATTTAAGAAACACAACACAGATGAACATAGGAGAAGGGAAGAAAAATAAGATAAAGAGGGAGGCAAACCCTAAGAGACTCTCATATACAGAGAACAAACTTGAGGGTTGCTGAAGGGGTTGGGGGGGAATGTGTGAAATGGGCGATGGGCATTAAGGAGGGCACTTTTGGGGATGAGCACTGGTTGTTATATGTAGGGGATGAATCCGTGGATTCTACTCCTAAAACCAAGACTACACTGTATGTTAGCTAACTTAAATTTAAATTTTTAAAAATGGTTTTAAATCATTAAAGGAGATGCACTGCTAGGAATTTATCCAAGGGATACAGGAGTACTGATGCATAGGGGCACTTGTACCCCAATGTTTATAGCAGCACTCTCAACAATAGCCAAATTATGGAAAGAGCCTAAATGTCCATCAACTGATGAATGGATAAAGAAATTGTGGTTTATATACACAATGGAATACTACGTGGCAATGAGAAAGAATGAAATACGGCTTTTTGTAGCAACGTGGATGGAACTGGAGAGTGTGATGCTAAGTGAAATAAGCCATACAGAGAAAGACAGATACCATATGGTTTCACTCTTATGTGGATCCTGAGAAACTTAACAGAAACCCATGGGGGAGGGGAAGAAAAAAAAAAAAAAAGAGGTTAGAGTGGGAGAGAGCCAAAGCATAAGAGACTGTTAAAAACTGAGAACAAACTGAGGGTTGATGGGGGGTGGGAGGGAGGGCAGGGTGGGTGATGGGTATTGAGGAGGGCACCTTTTGGGATGAGCACTGGGTGTTGTATGGAAACCAATTTGACAATAAATTTCATATATTAAGAAAAAATCATTAAAGGAGAATAGTCTATATGATAGCTATAGCAGGATGAAATTTATATAAATATAAATAAACCAGTTTTTCATGTTTTATGTTCTATTTAAGTATCCAAATAAGGACAAAGTGACAATGAAGGGCTCAAGCCCACCAGCCAGCATGATCAAATTCAAAATTGTGCCACACCTGCTGTAGTTTTCTTTTTGCTTTAAGTTTTAAAGTTCATTTATTTTGAGAGGGAGAGAGAGCATGTGCATGAGCAGGGGAGGGGCAGAGAGAAGAGAGAATCCCAAGCAGGCTCCACACTGTTAGCACGGATCCCACGAACCATGAGATCATGACCTGATCAGAAATCAAGAGTCAGATGCTTAATTGAGCCTCAAAGGCACCCCCAGTGTTCTTTATTAATAAAACAATGCAGATCTCCGTGAAGCCCCCGCATATTCCTACACAATCTCAATACTGACCTCCCTTCCCCATGGTTAAACAGGATCCTGAAGTCTTGCCTGTATCATTCCCCTGGAATATCTCATATGAGTAATGATGTATCCACAAGCATCGTATGCTTATGTTACTCTATGTATTACATGCTCCTATCTGTTAGACATAGTATCAACTATTCAATTTAGCAACTATTTTGGCTTAATCATGGTCTTTTCTATATTTATCAAAACTGACACAAGCAGATTTGGTTTATCAAATTTAACATACATTCTCACATCAATGGGCATTTGGGTTTATTACAATTTTTTCCTATAGTAGAGATTTATGAGACATGTTCACACGTACTGATAGTGTTAAACTACGCATAGCAAATCTCCACCAAATTCCCTAGTGGCAACCTCTGGGAGGGGAGGAGGGAAATAAATAATAGAGAGGATTTGTCCATAATGATAGTTATCCCTGTCTGAGGGCGAAGAAAGGTCTTTCTGTGTGGGACTTGGATCTAAAACTCAGTTTAAAATATAATAATAGGACCTCATGTGTATGTATAATACTTTACTATTATATGGTAATATAATAGTATATTATACCACCAGTCGTTGTATGGCTGTTTATATTAATGCTCACTGTGCTGTTTTGAAGGTTTAAAATATTCCATATTTTTTGCAGGGGTTTTCAAAGACTGGAAAGGTAGACTAATGTGTCTCAACCTCCTCTCCCAAGGTCCTCACAGTTAAGAGGTAGGGACAAGACTTGAGTTCTCCTCTAAGGATAAAATCTGAAACCAGATATGGGAAAATTGAGAAGCCAAACTCACCCATCCCAGTCTTACAGCCAAAAAAAAAAAAAAAAAAAGAAAAGAAAAGAAAAGAAAGAAAGAAAGAAAGAAAGAAAGAGCAAAAATGAGGAAACCAGAGAATTGTAGAGTCATCTGTCCAATTTTTGAAGGGGCGAATTCATGCTCAGGTGGTAAAAGAGAGTCCCTGGAATTTAAAAGGCAAAGTAGGAGCCAGAAATGAAAGCTAATTGCAAATTCAATGTAACCTAATCTTACTTAATCCTTAATCCTTCTCTAACTTCTTGGATGTCCTCCAGATGGACTGATTTTAAATAACTGTTCAATTTTGCACAGAATTTATTAGAACACATCAGATTACCTTGAAGTCATCAATGAGTAATTCACCCTTCCTCTAGATACTGAAGGATAGAGATGGGAAATCTGTCCCCAAGAAGAGCAGGTGGGCCAAGTCAGTTGGGCTCCTGGGCACGAGGGAGCATCTCAGAAGGAGACCTAGGTGTGCTGTTTCCTGACCTGAGCAGGTCTTTGAGGGCAATGGTCACAGGTAGACTCTACAGTTTCTGTGGCCCTGGGGGCTCAATTTCCAAAGCTCCTCATTAGCCAAATGTGTACTGTCATTTCTTCCACAAGACAATTCAAATCCCTATGGAGCACAGCTCATAGAAAGAAATCCTGGGGGCACCTGGGTGGCTCAGTTAAGTGTCTGACTTCAGCTCAGGTCATGATCTCATGGCTTGTGAGTTCAAGCCCCACATTGGGCTATGTGCTGACAGTTCAGAGCCTGGAGCCTATTTCAGGTTCTGTGTCTCCCTCTCTCTCTGCCCCTCACCCATTCACACTCTGTCTCTCAAAAATAAACATTAAAAAAATTTTTTTAAAAATAAAGAACTCCTGGGTGACTGATTTCCTGACCCTAAGAGGGCAGACATACATCATTCTTTTCCCACGTTTCCTCTCACCTCCAGGTAGGAAACTTAATTCTTGGATTTCTTGGGTCTGACCTTAAGAGAGCTGATGAGTTTTTCATTAAACCAATTCCCGGCTTTCTCCAAGTCGGATATTATTGGTGTGTAAGTCCCCACAAGGACAGAGACTGGGGATACAGAGCTTATCTCACCGGATCATCTCGTCATTCTAAGAATTTTTTTGTTTTTAACTGAAGTTCCTTTGTGAATGAGGTTAGTTCTATTATAGTAAAGAGTTCAGAGAAACCAATTTTCTAGTTACTTGGGCAGGACTTTTGGAGGTTGCCTAAAAAACGGACATCAAAACCAACAATCATAGGGCACCTGGGTGGCTCAGTTGGTTGGGCACGTGACTCTTGATCTCAGCTTAGATCATTATCCCATGGTAGTGGAATCTATCCCTACATTGGGCTCTGGTGCTGAGCGTGGACAGTGCTCAAGATTCTTTCTCTGCCTCTCTCCCCTGCTTGTGCTCACTCTCTAAAACAAAACAAACCACCCCCCCAAAAAAAAACCCTAAAAATGAATTGCATTAACATTGGGAAAAAGGAATATACAGGAACTCTGTACAATCTTTTCAACTTTTCTAGGAAGTGCAAAACTAGTTCAAAATTTTTAAAAAGTTAAAAATCAAAATATGGTCCTATCTATGCCATATACATCAAAATAACCAAAATGAAAAAGACAATATAAAATACTAGCAAGATTACAGACATACATACTGTCACAACTACTTTGTAAAACTATCTGGTAGTATTGAATAAATGTGATTGTGTGTATTCCCTATGACCCACAAACTGCACTCCTAAAATATTAGCTCAACAAAAACAGGTACAACTGAGAACTAAAACATGTGCAAGAATGTTCATAGCAGGTAAAATATCCCAGCTATAAACAACCTAAACATTCAGAACAGTTGAATGAATAAATTGCGTGTATTCGTACAATGGAAAAGCTATGTATCAATGAGAATAAAATTCTGCTAAATGAAGAATATAGATGAATCTCATAAAGACAACATTGAGCAGAAGCCAGGCACAAATGATAACGTATCAGGTACAATAGTGCAAATAAATCCGTAAACATACTAAAAACCACTCAATTTTATACTTCAAATGGGTGAAATTTATGACATGTAAAGTATATCTCAATGAAGCTCTTAAAATGCATGATTCCAGGGGCACCTGGGTGGCTCAGTTGGTTAAGCGTCCAACTTCGGCTCAGGTCATGATCTCGTGGTCTGTGAGTTGGAGCCCCGTGTCGGGCTCTGGGCTGACAGCTCAGAGCCTGGAGCCTGCTTCGGATTCTGTGTCTCCCTCTCTCTCTGCCCCTCCTCTGCTCAAGCCCTGTCTCACTCTGTCTCTCAAAAATAAATGTGAAAAAAATTTTTAATAAAATAAAATCTTTTTTAAAAAAATGCATGATTCCATAGAGTACATATATTCTGGTGGCAGGAATTAGAGTGATTAGTGAGTGGAAGGAAGCAGTGAAGGAGGATTCTAGTGCTGATAATGTTCTAGTTCTCGCCCAGTGTGTGTAGTAGTTAGTAGAGATGTACTCTACCTTGTCAGACATTCATTGGGTTGTAAATTTTTTAACACTTATCTTAAGTAGAAACAGTGTGCTGTGAAAAGTATAGAATTTCAAAGATTCAACCATTCACAATTTTGGTGGGAAGATTCATTTCAGACCTTGTGTCAGGAAATGGTAGGTTAAGAAACATGATCTGGATGAACTACAAATGCAACTTAAAGTCTTTATCAAATAGATAAAGATAATAATAGATAAACACACCTATATCCCTATTATTACCCCTGTAATAATCCAACTTTTAAATTATATATATAAAAAGTTTTTTAAACCTGACGTGGGTTATATTGGTTAGTGACAGCAGTCATTTGTAAATAAAACAACCTTCCTCCCAAGACACACATGAACACACTGTAAATATGGTGGCTTAAAACATTAGGCATTTATTTTTCTCAAGTAACAAGCCTTGGAGATACTAAAATTTTTTCCTCTCAGTTGTCAAGCGGTCACTTATCTATGGGATGAATAAAGGATTGATCACAATCATTACATAACTTAGATTTCTCCCACAGATTATTCAGAGGCCTTGTCTCATTCTTTACATCCAGTTTTTCTCTGCATTTGCTTGTATGCCATAAAGATCGAGAGTTCAAGAACTATTCCACAGGGACATTGCTAGGAGTTTTGTCCAGCATGAGTGCTCTCATGATGCCTCCGAAGGGATAAGAGCTTACTGAAAGCACGACCACAGACATTGCACTGATAGGGTTTTTCGCCAGTATGCACTCTCTTGTGCACGGTAAGATTACCCCTTACAGTGAAGGTTTTCCCACACTGATCACACTCGTAGGGCTTCTCCCCAGTGTGGGTTCTCATGTGTATTGTAAGGGATGCATTCCTCCTAAAAGCTTTTCCACACTCACTACAGTTGAAGGGTTTCTTCTCCCTGGTGTGCTTTTTCATATGTCTCCTATGAGATAAGACACCACTGAAGGCTTTCCCACATTCCTTACACTCATATTGTTTCGTCCTCATGTGAATTTTCTTGTGCAAAATGAGGAAATAATTCACTCTGAAGGTTTTCCCACACTGATGGCATGCAAAGGGTTTCTCTCCAGTGTGAATTCTCATGTGTTCTTTCAGACACGAGTGGTCCCTGAAGGATTTCCCACAGACCTTGCATATACACGGTTTCTCTCCAGCATGCATCTTCTTGTGCACTATGAGATTACAGCTCATTCTAAAAGTTTTCCCACACTGACCACACTTGTAAGGTCTCTCTCCAGTATGTATCCTCAGGTGTGTCTTCAGGTATGACTCACTACTTAGTGCTTTTCCACAGAGGTTACACACAACGGATTTCTCTCCAGTATGGATTCTCTTATGTCTTTTAAGGTACGGGAGAATACTGAAGGTTTTCCCACAATCATTGCAGGCATAGGGCTTCTCTCCAGTATGTAATATCTTGTGCGTGTTAAGCCTAGACCTTCTACTGAATGTTTTGTTGCACTGATCACACTTGTAGGGTTTATCCTTGGAATGAATCTCTTCATGTTGTCTAAGAAGTGAACTATCTCTGAAGGTTTTTCTACAGTCACGGCATCCATAGGGCTTCTCCCCAGAGTGAATTCTCTTGTGCCGATTAAGATAAGAGCTTGAACTGTAGGCTTTCCCACACTGGTTACATTTAAAAGGTTTTTCTCCACTGTGGGTTCTCACGTGCAATGTAATAGATGAGCGGCTCTGCAATACTTTACTACACTGCCTACCTTGAACAGAGTTGTCTCTAATGTGAGTTTTTTCATGCTTCTTAAGGTAGAAGGTTGAATTTAAGACTTTGCCAGAGTCACTGAATTCATAGGATTTCTCTCTTGTATGTTCTCTCTCATGTGCACCTAAGAAAGAACTCCTGATAAAGGTATTTTTATCTTTTTTACATTCATAGGATTTCTCCCCAGAATGAACACTGTCATGTGGGTTAAGGTGAGAACAATCTCTAAAGGGTTTCCCAGGGTGAAGGCGTTGATAGGGTTTCTCTCTGGGATGAATTCTCTGATTCTGGGCAATGCTAGATTTCATGCACAAGGCAATTTTATTCCGTTCAATGGGTCTGCCTCCATGAGTTTGTTCCTATTGGTTAAAATGAGTTATGATCACAAGATTTATCACATCAATCGTATTGATTTGAGAATCCCCCCCAACATAAATTCTGACATACACTTAGAGTAAGAGTTTACTTAGTATTTTCTTAGAGAATATACACAGCTCCTGTCTGAGTTTATCAGCATGAATAAGAGGAATGTTACACCAGATGGCTCCCAACAGGGTCTCTTTAGTGTTTAACATATAATTGCTTTGGAGTGAATTATGTCTTAAATATTTAATGTCTAACTTCCATTATGAATGTATTTACTTTGGGGATTCTCTGAAACTATTTTTAGAGCTAGGACGTGAGTTTCCTTCCAACTCATGATTTATAGAATTTTCCATTTTCTATTGTTAAAATAAGAACCTCAAATTACCCCTTAGTTCATGAGTTCCTTTTCCATTACATGGAATTCTGGACTTCTAATAGAGAGCAAGAAATTCTCACATGACTCTTACCTTCTTGCCATGTAGTGCTTCTTTCTCCAAAACATCTTGTTTATGTTGTGATTGTGTGGTTTTAGGGAGAACTATCCCATCTGAACAAATTGGGGGGAAAGTAAGTTTTCGGAAAGAAGTGGTGACAATATGTTGGCAAAAGCAGGTAAACCCCTAGTCCAATCTGAGACAAGTAAGAAACAACCCAGAATATAAAATGATGGGATGGGGGCTCCTGGGTGGCTCAGTCAGTTGAGCTTCCAACTTCAGCTCAGGTCATGATCTCACGGTCTGTGAGTTCGAGCCCCGCGTCGGGCTCTGTGCTGACAGCTCAGAGCCTGGAGCCTGATTCAGATTCTGTGTCTCCCTCTCTCTCTGACCCTCCCCTGTCCATGCTCTGTCTCTCTCTGTCTCAAAAATAAAATAAAACATTAAAAAAAATTTAAATGATGGGATGTTTAGGACACAACTAAGACCCATGTGGACTTCTCTTCAAATAGACCCTAACCTTAGGAAGACAATGTGCAAGAAAAATACATTCTTGATCAAAGGAATGATATTTACCTGCCTTAGTGTTTTATATAATTTACTGAGGAACGTTCTATCATGACTGAAAATTATGTTAACAGGCAAAGACCAAGGCTATATATGCAAAATGGGAAGAATTAGACAGTGATTCTAAATGTAAATATTAAAAGGCAAGACAGGTCTTTCTTTCAGAACATAAGAAAGTATGACAGGTTAAAAGCCAAATACTAGAGAACGCTGAAGTTACACAAATAAGCCCACACCAAACGGTCTCTGCTTTCTCCTCGAGTTTAAAGGGTATTTGGTTTAAATTTCCTGTTTGACTTTTCATAACATACCTCCCTCTCAGCCCCACCAGATCTGGTACAAAACATTCATATATGTCCACTGCTCACTTGAACAAGTATCTTGGTGATTTCTTGTCTCTGATTTCATTTCATCTTCCTGCTGCATCTGGGTGATCAGAGCAGGTCTGCTGAGCTGCTTTTCTATAATGGGGAACAATGCACATGAGAGACCCATGCAGTATACAACAAAAACCACCACAAAACTGTGGTAACAACAAAAACCACCACAAAACTGTGGTAACAACTTCATCTTTGAGGTTCTGAAGATAGGTAAGTGTGACTTCAGGAGCAGCAACATGATTACAACAAATTTCTAGCTGACAAAGCAAAAGTCAAGCACTTGGGAGATCAACTTTCAGAATGACAGGATGACGATTCCGTTTAGCTCGTCTCTCCCACTGGAACAACAAATGATGGACCAAACAAATAGAATCAATTCAGAACTCTAGAAATTAGCCAAAGCTAAAGAACAAATGGAAAAATGTCTAACCAAGAAAAAAAAAAACCAATGAACTTTGGTAAGAGAAGATGGTCTTTGACATTTTAACTTCAGATTATTTCTACTCCCCTCTCCTCAGCTCCATGGCATCATGGTTAAAAACCACCAGCCTTGCAGTCAACAAAGAGATCTGGCTCTGTTAAAAGAATCAGCCCCAGAATACAGTCATTATTATTTTTCTCAGCTCGCAGCTCCCTAGAAAACCTATATTCTCAGAGTGTTGTGGCTATTGGATTCTACTCAGAGCTCAGCAGGAAAAAAGCTCTTACCCCCAAGGCATTACCTTGGGGAATTTGAAAAGCTCCAATAAGTTCCTGGAGATCCAGAATTATGTGCACAAGCAAGGCTATGGACACGCCCAGGAAAGATCTAGGAATGGCTAAGACCCAAGTCACTTAGCTTTGGTTGACTTTTGGACCCTGCCCAAGTAGAAAGTGAAAAATAACCTGTCTTATAAGTTACCTGAAGCTTAAAGGCATGATTCCTTACACAGATCTACTTAGTAAGACATGAAGAGACATAGGCAAGGCATTTAAGAAAGCATTACTAATCATTGTTGGACTACTAAATTATAATGACCAGGAAACCAGGCTTAAAAATGAAAATAAGCACTTTCTAATGAGAAAAGGTAGGAGAAAAGTCTGTGACTGAACACTGCAGGGATTACAGAATCTTTGGAATTCAGCTAGAAAGGTGACTAAACAAATAAGCACCAATAATAAAAACAATATATCTTGATGGCAGAGGCATCTGATACTAGAGTTGATAAAATATGTCATCTAAAATGTTATTTTCATGAGAAAATTGAGACATGCAAAGAAACAAAGTATACCACACATACAGGGCTAAGAAAAGCAGCCAAAACGAAATGTCCCTTAAAAGGCCCACATTTTGGACTTAGTAGGAAAAGATTTAAAATCATCTGTTATAAATAGACTAAATGGATGACAAACAACAACAAAAGGATGTCCATTCTGGCCACTTACATTCAATATTATATTGAGAGTTCTATCCAGGGCAACTAGACAAGGAAAAATACATATAAAGTTATCCAGTTTGGAAAGAAGAAAAGCCAATTCTATTCACAGATGTCATGAGCTTATAAGTAGAAAATCTGAAAGAATACACACACACACACACAACTATTAGGTTACAAGATAAAAAATCATATACAATGTATCAATTTTATTTCTATATACCAGCAATGAATATCATGGAAATGAAATTAAGAAAACAATTCCATTGATAATAGCATCAGAAAGAAAACGCTTAAGGATAAATTTCACAGAAGACTTAGGCATTGAGAATTACAATACATTGTTAACAGAACCTACAGATCTCTATGGGTAGAAAATATAAAAATGACCAATCAGAGATGAAGAACCCAATAACTTAAATTAAAAGTACACTAGAGGGGTGGCGCCTGGGTGGCTCAGTCGGTTGAGCATCTGACTTTGGCTCAGGTCATGATCTCACAATTCATGGGTTCAAGCCCTGCATCAGGCTCTGTGCTGATAGCTCAGCAAACACTTAAAGCACTACCAAACATTTAAAGAGTGATTATCTATTCTTCTGAAACTATTAAAAAAAATTGAAGAAGAAGGAAATTTTCCAAATTCATTCGATTCCAAAACCAGATAGACACTACAGTAGTGCCTGGCTGGCTCAGTTGGTAGAGCATGTGACTCTTGGCCACATTGGGCAAGGAGCCTACTTAAAAAAACAAACAAGCAAGCAAACAAACATTCCAATAGATATTTTTTCCCCAAAGACATACAGATGGCCAACAGGCACATGAAAAGATGCTGAACTTCACTAATCATCAAGAAAATGCAATTCAGAACCACAATGAGCTATCACCTCACATCTGTCAGAATGTGAGGAAAAAGAGGGTTGCACTGTTGGTGGGAATGTAAACTGGTGCAGCCACTGTGGAAAACAGTATGGAGTTTCCTCAAAACATTAAAAATAGAATTACCGTATGATCCAATAATTCCACTACTAGGTATTTACTCAAAGAAAATGAAAACACTAATTCAAAAAGATATCTGCACCTCTATGTTTTTTGCAGCCTTATTTACAATGGCAAAAATACGGAAGCAACCCATGTGTCCATTGACTAAATAAATGGATAATAAGTAAGATGTGGTATATATATACAATGGAATATTAACCATAAAAAAGCATGAAATCTTGCCACTTCCAACAACATGGGTAGATCTAGATAGTATAATGCTAAGTGAAGTAAGCCAGAGGAAGACAAATACCATATGATTTCACCCATGTGTAGAATTTAAGAAACAAAACAAAGAAAAAAAGACAAACCAAAACCAAAACAAATTCTTAACTACAGAGAACAGATGGTTACCAGAGGGGAGATGGGTGGATGAGTGAAATAGTAAAGGAGATTAAGCATATGTGCACTTATCTTAATGAGCACTGTATGTATGAAACTGTGGAATCATTCTATTGTGCACCCGAGACTAATATAATATACGTTAATTATACTTCAATTTTAAATATAATTAATTAATTAAAATTTATAAAGACCTCTATGAATGAGAGAACATCCCATGGTCATGGACTGGAATAATTAATAATGCTAAATTAGCAACTCTCCAGATTGATCTACAGATTCAATGTGGCTTCCCACATTGGAATCCCACCTGGATTCTCTGTGGAAATTGACAAGCTTACTCTAAAATTCATATGAAAATGCAAGGGATCCAGAATAGTCAAAACAATCTTAACAAAGACAAAGTTGGAGAACATACATTTCCCAATTCAAATCTTACTTCAAAGCTATGACAGCAACCAACAGCATGGAACTGGCATAAGATAGAAATATAAACCATTGGAGAGGCACATGGGTAGTTTAGTTGGTTAAGCACCCAACTTCGGCTCAGGTCATGATCTCACGATTCGTGAGTTCGAGTCCCACATCAGGCTCTGCACTGGTGGTGCAGGCGGCCTGCTTGGGATTCTCTCTCTCCCTTTCTCTCCCTCTGCCCCTTCCCCATTTGTGCTCTCTCTCTCAAAATAAATAAACCAACTTTTAAAAAATATATAAACCATTGGAATAGAATTGAGAGTCCAGAAAATAAGTTGGACTTTATTAAAATTAAACCTTTATGCCACAAATGATACCACCAAAAAAGTGAAAAGGCAACACACAGAATGTAAGAAAAAGTTTGTAAAATTATATATCTGATAAGGGATCAGTATCCTGAATACATAAAGAACATTCACAACTCAACAGAAAAAAAAAAAATGGCAATCTAATTCTTAAATGGGCAAAGGATTTAAAAGGATATTTCTCCAAAAAAGATATATAAATGACCAATAAGCACATGAAAAGTTGCCTAATATCATCAGTCATTAAGTAAATGCAAACAAAAGCACAATGAGATACCATTCTAAAAACATTAAGATAGCTATAAACAAAAAGACAGGCAGAAATAAGTGTTGGCAAGAATGTAGAGGTTTTGGAACATTTATACATTGCTGGAGAAAATGTAAATAAAATAATACAGCCAACTTGGAAAACTGGCAGTTCTTCAAAATGTTAAGCAGAGAGTTACCAAATGACCCAGCAATTCCACTCCCAGGCACATACCCAAAACAAATGAAAACATATATCCACAGAAAAACTTGTATTACATGAATGTTTGTAGCAACACTATTCATAGTAGCAAGTGCCAAAAATCTAAATGTCCATCAACTGGTGAATGGACAAACAAAATGTGTTATGTTTACACAACAGAATATTATTCAGCAATAAGTAAGAGTTAGGTAGCGATATATGCTATAACATGGATGAACTTAGATAGGATGCTAAGGGAAAGAAGCACATCACAAAAGACCACATGTGGTATGACTCCATTAATATGACATATTCAGAATAGACAAATCTATAAGTTATTGCAAGGATCTGGAAACTGAGGAGGAATGAAATGCCCTGTAGGCAAGGCAATGGAAATGTTCTGGGATTAGACAGCAGTGATGGTGGTATAACTCTGCATGTGCTAAAAACACAAAACAGACACACATACGCAACACATTGCTTTGTATTCTCTAAATGGCTAAACTAGGGTAGGTAAATGATATCTTAATACAAGCTATTTTTCTTAAATGTAAAAATCTACAAAAACCTACAAGAAGGGTGCCTGGGTGGCTGACTCAGTTGGGCATCTGACTTTGGCTCAGGTCATGATCTCATGGCCTGTGAGTTCAAGCCCCGCATTGGGCTCTGAGCTGATAGCTCGGAGCCTAGAGCCCGCTTTCGATTCTGTGTCTCCCTCTCTCTCTGCTCTTCACGCTGTCTCTCCCTCACTGAAAAATAAATAAGCATTTAAAAGAAAATAAAAAGCCAACTTTAAACAAAACAAAACAAAACCTACAAGAAACCTATAGCCTATACCACAAGGTAACTGGGACTTACGCATGCCAGAAATCCATGCTCAAACTCAATAAATAAAGGAAGGAATTGTGTCAGCCTTACCCAGCGATGCCAAGTTTCTGTAGTTCTCCAGCATCACATCTCTGTACAGTTTTCTCTGACGTGGATTCAACAACACCCATTCCTCCTCGGTGAAGTCCATGGCCACATCCTCAAAGGTTATTGAGTTCTAAAATAATTAACACATTTTGTCTCAACCAGCAATCAACCCCACCAGCATTTTTGGGAAGAGGGTCATGGTGACCTCACTGAGAATGAAAGACCTCTTTCATAGTAATTTCAAAATCCTAGGACTCAGTCCTCTTCCCTCTCACTTCTTTTTAAAAAATTGTTTTTAATGTTTATTTACTTTTGAGAGAGAGAGAGAGAGCATAGCAGTGGAGGGGCAGAGAGAGAGGGAGACACAGAATCCAAAACAGCCTCCAGGCTCCGAGCTGTCAGCACAGAGCCCAACACAGGGCTCGAACTCATGAACCATGGGATCATGACCTGAGCTGAAATCAAGAGTTGCACACTTAACTGACTGAACCACCCAGGCTTCCCTACAGTCTTACGCTTTCTATCTCCAGGATCCACCACAGACTTGAACACACTGCAGGTAAAATACTTGCTAAATGAATATTTTTCCACACAGAATGACTATACATTTTATATCCTTTTACTTCCCCTAACATCATTAGGCAGCAAAGATGACTGAAAAAAAAATTTGTATATAGTAGAGTAGCGGAAGAACTTTGTTGGAAGTCCCTGAGCTGCCATCAGGTCTCAAGATCATGGATGGGTTGTAAGGCTCCTACGAAAATTCAAAGGGAAACCTCACTGACGTGGTGTTGGGAAGCCAGCAGGGGGAGCTCTCGCCCCCTACCCCTAGTGGTCAATTGCAGACCCAACCAGAAGAGTCAGATCTCGCAAATCCTTCCTTTACTACCCCAGCAGGAGGAAAAAAGATTTTCTCCTCCTTAAGCAACAGCCCAGGGAATGAGACTGCCTCAACTTAGCCAATGGAAAGCCACCATACATTGAACTCCCAATTTATTCAATAGATAGTTTGCTTATAGGAGCCTTCCAACTCCCTCCATTCCTCTATGAAAGAGGTTCCCCTTCTCTGTTCTCCAGACTTGCCTATAGTTTTGCTATAGGTTTCTTGTCCCAAACTGCAATGCTCTGCTATTCCTGAATAAACCCATTTCTGCTGGTAAAATCACTGACAAGTTTTATTTTTAAGGCTAACACTCCAGAGTGTTGGCAGGAAACACATTCACTCCAGGAAAGAATTGTATTGTAGGACAAAGAAAAAGATTCCTGACTCACCTGTAACACAGAGTGGATGTTTTCCACCTCTGTGACCCTCGCATGGGCATGAGCAGGGTCTAGAACAGGCAGAGATAAAAGACAAGGTGACATGGGAGTCTAGGCACATCCAATATTGTTGACACTCACGAGCCTAGAAATTGCCCCACATCAGTTGAGTCACCCCCCCCCCCCACACACACATTCACACACACAACACACACAAAGCATATTATCTAGAGCAACCTGCCCTGTCCCCCAGAGCCAGAAACTAGGGTGCCTTAATACCCACGAGGAATGGATTTAGTCTCAATTTTCCTAGGCACAGAAACTGAAACTCAGAAAGATGGAGTTATCTTTCCCAACTTTACAGAACAAAAGGATGGGATAATGAAGTGCCACCCTTAAATATTCTTCCATCTCCCCAAGATGTGCATTGTCTTTCCTCCAAAATCCCAAAGGGCACTGAATCATACATGAGCAAATTATGAGGCTCCAAGAGTTTGTAGAGTTCCACACCACCTCCTCGCATTGCAGCCTTGCCTTCCCAGTTCTCCTCTGTGGCTACTCAGCTCCCTGCTTCTGTACCCACCTGGGGTGGAGAGACCGCGTATTTCTAGTGAAGAGCATCTATCCTAGGAACTTACCAAATCCAGAAGACAGATGTGTGGCTGCCATTTTGCAAGTCTTTGAATAAACATGCCCAGGATGCTCTTTTTCTTGCATCTATGGTCCACTGCAGTCAGGGCTCTGAAATCAAGAAACATTAACAAGAGAACCTGCAAACTTGCGATTTGATCCTGGGTCTTTGTTTTCCTTGCCTTGGACAACCTCAAAGCAATATGGCAGGGGTTCTTGATCTTCCTCATCCCTAAGGCAAATCTACCATATCACCAAACCACATTACCCATCATTTGTCAAAAATCCCATCTCCGTTGAGCAACTATACTGGTTTGTCATCTGCAATGGCACCAACACATAGACCTGACTCATTAGAGTCATCGGCACCTGACTCCTACTCTTTGACTCTCTGCCTTGATTCAAGAGGATTCTATGTTCTTGGGCATAAACTAGCAAACATCCGTGGCTTCTTTATCTCAGTTACAAACCTTGAATTTATCGTCACTAAGACTCTTAACCTCTCCAGAGCAAAAAGTCGGGCATCCCTGAACTCCCTGAACATAGTAGCTATATTTCTACCCTGTTCACTTTTTAATCTGTATTGCACCTGCTCCTTTACCTCAGAGAGGCATCCAAGCTGTCCATCCTCCAATTACGTTGCTATTTATAACCCCCATTTCCTTGACACTACATATAAAACGCCATGGCCCATCATTTCAATAATATATTTCCCAAAACCTCCAGTTCCTTTCTCTGTCCTGCTGTAACCCCTGCTCTGGATAATTCCAGCCATCTGTCTATCCTACCTGGATGATTCCCACCTAACCAGTTATATGGGAAGCCCTAAAAATTTGAGGTCTTGTCTACTCTAAACAGGCCTTCAACACTAAAGGAAAAGCTCCACTGGCAATTTAACCCTCTAGTTATCCAAAACTCTTTTCACAATTTGTCCGGGATTTTGAATTTCACATGGTCTCCACTTTCCCTCTTCCACAACAAATGATCTGATATCTTACTTCACAGAGGAATAGTGACAATGATGAGAAGGATCGTTCCTCTCTTTGCCACGAATTCAAAAGTAGTCCGACACCATCATGACTTCTTTCACTTTCCAGACAAGATGTCTTCCTTAAAAAAAAAAAAAAAAAAAAAAAAAAAAAAGGAAAGATTTTAGGGGCGCCGGAGTGGCTCAGTCAGTTTAGTGTCCCGCTTTAGCTCAGGTCGTGATCTCATGGTTTGTGAGTTCAAGTCCCACATGGAGCTCTAGGCTGAGAGCTCAGTGGCTGGAACCTGCTTTCGATTCTGTGTCTCTTTCTCTCTCTGCCACTCCTCCTCTTGTGCTCTGCCTCTCTCTCTCAAAAATAAACATTAAAAAAAAAAAACATTATGGGGCGCCTGGGTGGCTCAGTCGGTTAAGCGGCCGACTTGGGCTCAGGTCACGATCTCGCAGTCCGTGAGTTCGAGCCCCGCATGGGGCTCTGTGCTGACAGCTCAGAGCCTGGGGCCTGTTTCAGATTCTGTGTCTCTCTCTCTGACCCTCCCCCGTTCATGCTCTGTCTCTCTCTGTCTCAAAAATGGATAAACGTTAAAAAAAAATTTATTAAAAAAGAAACATTTTAGGGGCGCCTGGGTGGCTCAGTCGGTTAAGCAGCCGACTTTGGCTCAGGTCATGATCTCACAGTTCGTGAGTTCCAGCCTCGCGTCAGGCTCTGTGCTGACGGCTCAGAGCCCGGAGCCTGCTTCACATTCTGGGTCTCTCTCTCTCTCTGCCCCTTCCTTGCTTATGCTCTGTCTCTCTCTGTCTCAAAACCAAATAAACATTAAAAAATAATAATAATAAATAAATAAATGAACATTTTATTTTTAAGTAATCTCTACATGCAACATGGAGCTCAAACTCATAATCCTGAGATCAAGAGTCAAATGCTCTTCTTTTTTTTTTTTTTTTTAAAGCTGAGTTTTATTCTTTTTTTTTTTTTTCTTTTCCAACGTTTTTTATTTATTTTTGGGACAGAGAGAGACAGAGCATGAACGGGGGAGGGGCAGAGAGAGAGGGAGACACAGAATCGGAAACAGGCTCCAGGCTCCGAGCCATCAGCCCAGAGCCTGATGCGGGGCTCGAACTCACGGACCGCGAGATCGTGACCTGGCTGAAGTCGGACGCTTAACCGACTGCACCACCCAGGCGCCCCATCAAATGCTCTTCTGACTGAGCCAGCCAGGCACCTCTCTTCCTTCTTACCAAAAGCCAATATCTCTTACCTTTCTATGCCAGGGCTTCTCATCCTTGGCACTACTGACATTTGGGACTGGATACTTTGCTCTGGGGGCGCCCATATGCTTAGCAGCATCTCTAGACTCTACCCAGTACATGTCAGTAGTATCCCCTCCAGTTGCAAAATTACACTTGTCTCCGGATATTGCCAAATGTACTCTAGGGTGCAAGATTGCCCTCATTAAGAATCATTGGTCTTATCCCTTCATATCTTCTCTCAGAAAGCTTACTCTATTGATTATTCCTTGGTTCTTCTTTTCCATCACCACTGTAAGCAGAAAGAGTTAGGGGTCCCCAGGAAAAAGGGAGACATAGCTTTTTTGACATAAGAAGCCATTTCAGGCCCCAGGCCACCTTGCAATCTATGCCTGACCAGCACTACTTGCCCAAACCACATTCTTGAGTTATCTTTGCAGGATTTAAACTCCTTTGATCACTCAGACAACAAACGGGAGCCTAAGAACTGATGATGTTGACCTTCGCCGGCCTTGTGAATTCCACCAACTAAGACATGGACTCTATCACCTTCAGGTGACTTTCGCCCCAATTCCATGCACGATTCCCCACTGCACAGGCCCCTTCATGAATGTGTATGTGCTCTTAGCTTAAACTTCCAGTTTTGTTGTTGGAGGAGACACTGCTTTGGGAAATGGCCCATGTTCTCCTTTATTCGTTGTAAGTAAAACCCTTCCTTTTCCTATTCTTTGGCTTACTTGTGTCCTTTGACTCAATACCCACCACAAGGTGAACCCAGTTTTGGGTAACACCACCAACTTCTGTTTCAGGGTACTTATACCTTTAATATTTAAACATAATTAACTCCCATCTTGAAACAAATTTATGCCTCATGTCCCACTTAGCCCTCTGGTTACCGCTCACTCTTCTTCACCACCAAACTTCTTGCAAGAGTAGTCTACCCTCATACTCTCCCCATTTCCTCACCTCCCTTAATATGCTCCAACCTGGTTCGCACCACCACCTTCACCACCACCAGTCCACTGACACTATTCTGCCAAGATGGCCAAGGATTGAAGAGAATTAATGAGAACTAATCCAGTGAATGGATTTCTGTTTTTGACTAAGTTGGTCCCTTGGAAAAACTCTATCACTGCTCTCCTCTGTAAGTTATTTTCTTCCCTGGGCTTTTGTGACCACAACCTCCCAGTGGTCATCTTACTGCCCTGGCTACTCTCTTTCAGCCTCTTCTCCCACTGCTGACTGTCCTTCAGGATCAGTCCTGGCCTGTTTCTTGCCTTATTCTGTGCCTTCTGTATCTACCCATCCATCCCCTTGAACTTAAATTTCATCTCTAAGTTGATAACATGCAAATGTCCAGTTTGGGATCTCAAATTTATGCTTAAGACCCCATATCCTGCTGCTTTTCAACTACTGTCATCTAAAATTTTCATAGACTCCTTTGATGAAACTTAAAAACTGAAGTTACTATCTGTTTCAGAAAACTGTTTTGGGGTGCCTGGGTGACTCAGTCAGTTAAGCATCCGACTCTTGATTTTGGCTCAGGTCATGATCTCGAGGTTTGTGAGTTCAAGCCCCACATTGGGCTCCTCACTGACCATGTGGTGCCTGCTTGGAATTCTCTCTTTCTCCCTCCCTCTCTGCCCCTCCCCCACTTGTACTCTCTCTCTCAAATAAACTTTAAAAAAGGAAAGTTTTATTTCAAACATTTGCACTCTCAGTAAGGCATGAGTTCCCTGGCTACTCAAAGTAGGCAGAAAGGATTATTGGCATCACATCCTTCCCCCATCCCACAGCTGTAGTTAACTGAAACAAGATTAACCATTTGACAAGCACTTCTGGTCCCCCATGGGCTGGAATCAATTAAAACCTAACAGCACCCTCCATTCCTCTCCCCAGCCCACAACAGCAGTTGAAAATTTAAAATATAGGCACACTCTGGGGCGCTCGGGTGGTCAGTCGGTTGGGCGTTCGACTTCGTCTCAGGTTATGATCTCACGGTTTGTGGGTTTGAGCCCTGCATCAGGCTGTGTGCTGATGGCTCAGAGCCTGGAGCCTGCTTTGGATTCTGTGTCTCTCTCTCTGCCCCTCCTCCACTCACGCGCGCGCTCTCTCTCTCTCTCTCCTTTGGAAATAAACATTTTTAAAAAAATATAAAATAAAATAAAATAAATAAAATAAAATAAAATAAAATAAAATAAAATAAAATAAAATAAAATAAAATAAAATAAAATAAAATAAAATAAAAATATTGTCACACTCTCTCCCCCACCCCCAAAGACAGCAACAAATCCCTTGAAACTAAAACTACTCCGGATAGGGGAAATTGGTCAAAACCCACACTAATCCAAACCACACCCCCTCCCCCACCCCTCTCAACCCCCAAATCCTATCAGTCATATAATGGTGCTTTCTCTAGAGAAAAATCTCCCCAACTACATGTATAATTCTATTCTGTTGTTTTTCGGTCTCTTTAATGTCATTTTTTCAGAATCACCTTTGTGAGCCCCCCATGTAAAGCTAATCTCCTCTTACTAAGAGCTGCTATTCTACTAAGAGTAGCCTTCTTCACAATTGATAATTACATATTTAGTTCTTTGCTTACTTACATTCTTTCTCTTCCACTAGACTCTAATGTTCAAAAGTACAAGAGAGGCCTTTTCTTATTTAAACACTATACCTAGTCACTGGCACATCACTAGCCACATCAAGTGCCCAGAATCCTGGGTAAAGAAATGAGTCTCCAAAGAATCCATTCCAACATCTGTCCCCATCCCTCATTCTACTTTGAAACCAAGTGTCTAGATCGCTGTCATTCATTCCTAAATGCTTAGGACTAATCCTTAATCCCATCTCCATCCCCTCAAGCTTGTTCTTCCTGCCCTCCATCCTCACTTCCTCCAAGAGCTAGCTCTTCTAAACACAAATCTGTGGAAGTGATGAATCACTCAATTCTACTCCAGAAACTAGTATTACACTATGTTAACTAACTACAATTTAAATGAAAAAAATTTGAAAACGAAAAACATAAAAAAAGATAATCTAATCATGGGCCACCCCTACTCACAATGGCTTCCTCCCAGCCTTAGAATTAAATCCCTATCTTGCTTTCAAGGTTCCCTATCTAGCTCACCTTCCTCCTCTCTTGCTTTATTCTCAGCCCTGTCCTGTCTTGCTCAGTTCCCTGAGCACTCCAGGCTCCTGGCTGCTCCAGGGATTTCGCACAAGCCGTCTTGCTACAATGCTTTTCCCATTCCCAGCCCCACGAGGGCCCCAGCCCGCTCCCTAGCTGTCCTGTAGTCATTTCTAAGATGGCGGCTTCAAGGTCTTTTCTTTCCAAGAACCCTTCAAGCAAGTCCTCTCCTGAAATCCTTTCATTTACAATAATTCACAATCAACCCTCATTTATCACACTTAATAGCTGGACTATAAACTCCAGGGGACCTGACACTTAGTAATTTTTTTTTGTCATTAAATCTGTGGGACTGAGCTATCAGTAGTAACAAGGTCAGTGTAGGCAAGTAATAACTGTTTGTGGACCACTCACAGGCAACAAAAACTCGCTCCAGTAACTTTTTAGTGTGAACATACTAAATGATAAAAAATGCTAAAATATATGCAACAATAAAAGATATATTGAGTTTTTGAAATAAGATGAATTCTATCTAGGTAAACAGCTTCAAATTCTGTAAGAGTACTCTTTTTATAACCAAATCCCTTCCATTTAAAACCAAAGCTAATACCTAATTTTCCTGTTATGTTATATCTGGGAAATAAATTTCATTTCATTAACACTGGGCAAAACTCATCTCATGTAGTCAATTCAGTTCTGATTTCAGATAACATCTTAGTGAAGTTACATTATTTTTTTTACAATCTCTTGATTTTCAAACATTGGGAATTGTAATTTTAGTCAAGCTCCCTTGAAAAGGACAAAGCTGACCTTGATAATAGAACTCATGATTAAAAGGTAATATACTGCCCATCCTGATATCCTGTGGACAAAACCTACCCAACATAAATAATTGGAAAATTCCATCTCACAAGATACCCCAACCTCAAAGTTCACCCTGATGCCCTCAGTCAAGAGCAAACGTTCTGCAAATTAAAAATTCCCTTACAAAGTGAAGGGTAGTGGGGAACCCCTGCCGCAAGTTCCATTACTCACCAAGACACAGAAATCCATAGGTTATCAAGGTAAGGGCTTGAGCCAGGCTGATGTTCACGTACTTCTACCCTACGGCGTGCTTTCTGGCTGAAGAAACTCACAAGGTCACTGACTTTTATCTGGTAATGCAACTGAAAGGACTAAAGGATTAAAAGACACGCCCTATTCTCCTTGACTACACTTTCACAGGGCACTTTATTGGTGCCTTTATTGGTAAAACAAAGAATACGCCCTGATTAACCTAATTCCTGCTTACTTGGTACTTCCTAAATATCCAGAAAGATATGACTCAGAAATTTCAATAGAGTGATTCGCTGCCTATGAGAGTCTAAGTCTTTGCACCTCTTTGCAGGGTATTTTATCAAGCGCTCATTCACTGAATAAATATTTATTGAGTGCCTACTGTATACCATACACTATTCTAAATGTCAGGAATGTGGAAGAAACAACTAATAATTATGCAGAAAAATCAAGTAAGAAAGCTGCACAGAGGACAAGAGAAGTAAATCGTAAAGGGATAGTGAGTGATTGATGCTGGTGAGCACAGGAACTTTTTTTTTTCCTGCCTCACTAGCGATTGTAGGCTTTTTTTTTTTTTTTAATTGACCTGTAGTTGACACAACACAGGCACCCTTTGAGGAGCTAATGTTCCAGCTGAGACCTTGATGAAACTGATCAAACTCTGAGCTTGACATAATTTAGGATAAATCGACTGAGAAGGCTGGACCTTAAATTTTATGAGAAATTCCCCCCTATAACTTGTTTGCTCCACGTCAGGCCCAGATTCCCCACCCCTCCCCGACTTGCCTGCAAGTGAACATTCCAGCCTCGTCTTTCCTGTTAGTGCCGTATTTAACGTATTTAAGGCAGTCTGCTGAGTTTCAAGACACACCCTGTCCCTTTCCCAAGCCACCGGCCTCTGCATATGAAAGCTTTGTTCACCCACCCCTCCCCTGTTCTGCATATTCTTTGCAGATCTTCCCGTTGCAAGAGTCCCCCTTAAGAAAATCTTTCCTTACTAACTTTGAAGTGCCCCTTAAAAAAAAATTTACCAGGGCGCCTGGGTGGCTCAGTTGGTTAAGCCTCTGACTCTTGGTTTCAGCACAGGGCATGAATTCACAGTTCCAGAAGCTCAAGCCCTTTGCACTGATCATGCAGAGCCTACTTGGGATTCTCTCTTCCTCTCTCTCTGCCTTTCCCCCACTCTCTCTCTCTCAAAATAAAGAAATAAACTTAAAAAAAAGGATTGTGATGCGTTAAACTTATGCCAATTAATAATTGCTTAATTGGGGCACCTGGTGGGGCATCTGGGTGGCTCAGTCAGTTAAGTGACCAACTTCGGCTCAGGTCATGATCTCACGGTTTGCGGGTTCAAGCCTCGCGTCGGGCTCTGTGCCGACAGCTCTGACTGGAGCCTGCTTCAGATTCTGTGTTTCCCTGTCTCTCTGCCCCTCCCCCCCCCAAAAATAAAAAAAATTTTTAAATTAAAAAAAAAGAGTTGATTGGCAACAACCATGAAGACAATCAGAAATGGCTGAGTTTTGGCAAACTGCCTCCTGGAAAAGCGAGTGGTGCGTGGTGAATGGTGACGGTGTCTGCTGTGGGCATCTTCATCAGACCTGGACTGTGAGCTTTAACTCTGGGACAAAAGAGGCAGGAGAGGGAAAGGACAAATTCCTTTTGTCCCAGTTGGGTAATTAACAAGCCAGTAGTTTCCTCCCTTCGCGGCAAGTAGGAATTGGATTGGAATGAAGATCGGCTAATGAGCTTTGGAGACAAAACCTCTCAGGGCAGAAAAAACTGTAAATAGACCACCTCTCCCCTATCCACACAATCTCACACCTACCAGACCAGGAAGGAAGACACCGTGTCACTTCTTAGAAAATGTGTCTTGTCCAGAAACTCTACACATAACTGTCTGCTTGAAATTCTCAAAAGTCAATTTGTCTTCCACATCCACATCTTCCATCATCACCTGTGGTCTTCTGTGGGGTCATCCTGGAGATACAGAAATCCCTTGTAAGTTCTGGAGAAAAGGGACAATTTACTATTGCTATTATTATTATTATTATTCCCATGTAGAGTTAGTCCTAGGTTAATTAAGTAGGAAGTCTAATGTAGTGGTTCTCAAAATGTTGTCTCCAGCCCAGCAGCCAGAGCTGGGTTCATGTGTGCACAGCCTGGGCAGTCACAGAGAACCCCACTCTTGCTTTAATGCTTTGCTGTCACCTTCTGAAATTTATGAGCTAAGGGTCCCCCGTTTTCATTTTGCCTTGGGACCTGAAAATGATGCAGCCATTTTTACCTGAAGTATCACCTGGAGAGTTCTTGGAAATACACTCTATTTAAAAAGCTTTTTTTTTCTTTAATGTTTATTTATTTTTGAGATTGAGAGCATGAGCAGGGGAAGGGCAGAGAGAGAGAGAGGAAAAGAGGATCCGAAGTGGACTCCACGCTGATAGCCCTGAGCCTGATACACGGATCGAATTCATGAACAGCGAGATCATGACCTGAGCTGAAATTGGGACGTTCAACTAACTGAACCTGGGTGTCCCTAAAATGCACTTTCTCAGTCCTCACTTAGACATGCTGAGACTCTGGGGTGGCATCCAGCAACCAGTGTTTTAAGAAACCCTTCAGGTGAGTCTGATCCACGGTCAAGATTGAGAATAGTTGTCTAAAGGAACTCCGGATTTTTATTAACTACTTGGCATATTCCCAAGTCCCCTGGCACTGGATTCACAATTGCCACTGACTCCGTGGACACCTTTTCCTCACCCAAAGTTTGCAGCGACTGATGCCCTACTGAAAGGAATTGAAACTTTCTAAAGTTCTCTAAGGATTCCAGGCTGCTCCAATGCACCACTTTATTTCCCAGGTATGACAGAAGGGAAACTGTCTGCTCTAGGGTCACATTGTTAATGCTAAATCCAATCCTTTGAAGGAGGCACTGAGATTTAAGGAAAGGAGACCAGTCTCCCCAGTCAACTTGCCCCTAAATGTAACCAAGGGTCCTAGTAGAAATTTCAAGTTGGTCTTCCTTGCAACTCACCGATGTTGCTCTATGGCTATTCTCTCTCTCCTTCCCACTTCCTCATTCTTCCTGTCCTTTTCCCCCTACACCCTCCAACACATGCCACTCAAAAGGAAGAATCGTGTCAGGATCTTCTTAAATTCCAGTGATGCTGATATCAATAATATGAACAGTGAGTACACACTCTGCTGTGTGTTTTATTTTTCCTTTTCATATGCATTCCTGGAATGTAGATATTACATTCTCATTTCCATTACCCAGATAACAAACAAAAGCTCAAGCGTGTTCATGGATTTCCTTCATTGGCTTTTTTTTTTAATTTTTTTTTAACGTTTATTTATTTTTGAGACAGAGAGAGACAGAGCATGAACGGGGGAGGGTCACAGAGAGAGGGAGACACAGAATCTGAAACAGGCTCCAGGCTCTGAGCAGTCAGCACAGAGCTGGACGCGGGGCTGGAACTCACATACCGCGAGATCGTGACCTGAGCCGAAGTCGGAGGCTTAACCGACTGAGCCACCCAGGCGCCCCTCCTTCATTGGCTTTATACAGGATTTGAATCCAGCTGGGCTCATTCTACACCATACTTTAGAAACTTCTACAGCAATGGTTTTCAAAGTGTGGTCCCCTCCACACAGCTATATCAGCATCACCTGGGGACATGTTAGAAATGCAAATACTGGACCTACTCAATGGGAAATTCTTGGGTAGAACACAGACATCTGTGGGGATTTTTTAAAGATGAAACATACAATTGTTGACATACAATATTATATTGGTTTCAGGTGTACGACAAAGTGATTTGCCAATTATATACATTAAAAAATGCTCACTGTGGGGACGCCTGGGTGTCTCAGTCGGTTAAGCGTCCAACTTCAGCTCAGGTCATGATCTCACAGCTTGTGGGTTCGAGCCCCACGTCGGGCTCTGGGCTGACAGCTCAGAGCCTGGAGCCTGCTTCGAATTCTGTGTCTCCCTCTCTCTCTGCTCCTCCCCCACTCATACTCAGTCTCTCTCTCAAAAATAAACATTAAAAAATAAAAAAATAATAATAAAAAATGCTCACCATGACAAGTATAGCTACCATCTTTCACCAAAGTTATTACAATATTATTGACTATGTTCCCTTTGCTGTACTTTTCGTCCTTATGGTTTATTTCTTTTATAACTGGACGTTTGTACTTCTTACTCCCCTTCACCTATTTCATCCGTCTGCTTCTTGAGTTCTGTTCCCTAAGAACCACCCATGAAGCGTGAAAAATGAGGGGCAATTGATTTCTCAAACCACCATGAAGGACACGAGCATAAAAAAAGCAAATCAGCAAGTTTCTTCAACATTTTTTATTTATTAATTCATTTTTAAATCATAATGAAATATACATAACATAAAATGTACCATTTTAACCATTTTCCAGTGTCCAGTTTGGTAGTACTAAGTACATCCACACTGTCAGGCAGTGTGGTGGGGATCCACCATCCATTTCCAGAAATTCAGGTCATGATCTCGTGGTCTGTGAGTTCGAGCCCCACGTCAGGCTCTGTGCTGGCAGCTCAGAGCCTGGAGCCTGCTTCCGAGTCTGTGTCTCCCTCTCTCTCTGCCTCTTCCCTGCTTGCTCTCAGTCTCTCTCTCTCCCTCTCAGAAATAATAAACAATAAGAAAATTTTTAATTAAAAAATTTTAAAAATTCCAAATGTATAACCTCCATTCATATTTCTGCAATAGTGACTATTGAAAAAGCTAACAGCCTGTGTATCAGGAAATCAAGGGAAAGGGAACATCCTAAACCAAGCTGAATATTTTCTCTTTCATAAAGACTACCACACTGTTTCTTGGTCTTTTGGCTAAGATCAAGTATAAAGGCTAGTACAACAACTATACTGTTATTAATAAAAATAATAACAGCAATAAGAACAGCCAATATTTCTAGAGTATGTCTGTAGCACTGAGACCTTTTCTTTTCTTTTTAAAGTGTATTTATTTTTGAGACAGAGAGAGAGGGAGGGGCAGAGAAAGGGGGGAACAGAGGATGTGAAGCAGGGTCAGTGCTGACAGCAGAGAGCCCCACACGGGGCTCAAACTCACAAACCATGAGATCACGACCTGAGTTGAAGTTGGATGCTCAACTGACCGAGCCACCCAGGTGCCCCTTCTATCTTGTTTACTGCATAGAGCATCCTATTCATTTGAAGGACAGAAATGTCCCTTGACCTTTGCTCTACTTCTCCCTTTCATGACTAATGTCCTCCTACCCTTGCTCCATTAACCATCCTGTGGATTGCAATTCTGTCAAGTGGCCTTGATGTTAGCATTGGCTGGTTCAACAATTCTCTCCCCCCACTTAGGCCAGTGTGAGGGCAGAGGAAAAAATGCTCAGTCACCTCCTTTGTTCTCTCAAGACTCCATGCATTCCACCCTCCCTCCACTTCCATTATGAATATGTATCCTTCCAAATTCACATCCTGAGATGGTTTGGTTTTGATTAAAGCAGAAAATGATACATTTTTATCAATAATGTATTTGCATACCAGCTCCTAGAATTATTCACTCTTTTTTTTTTTTTTCCTTCAGATAGAGAGGACTCAAGAATGCAGGGGAGGGGCAGAGAAAGAAGGAGAGAGAATTCCAAGCAGGCTTCACACTGTCAGTGCTGAGCCTGATGCAGGGCTCCATCCCATGAACTGTGAGATCATGACCTGAGCCAAAATCAAGTCAGACACTTAACCGACTGAGTCACCCAGGCTCCCCTGGAATGTTATTTTTATGAGGTGGCAATTGCTGAGACTACATCATCCCATATGTAATTATTACAGGGCCAGATCATGGAGGAAATTGAATGCCACTGAGGACTTGGGTGTTTAATGGGTAGAGAGCCATTGAAGTATCCCACAAGGATGTGCTGGCCCTTTGCTGGCACCTATGGGAAAATTGCTCTGTAAAGATGCACAAAATCAAATGCACTCAAGGGTACTTGGAAGGTGGGGGATCATTACAAAACCACTGCCATTTGGACATATCCTAGAAGGTGGCTGGCTACCAAGAAAAAATTAGTCAAAAGAAATATGCTACAGGGGCACTTGGCTGGCTCACTTGGTGGAGCATGTAACTCTTGATCTTGGGGCTGTGAGTTTGAGCCCCACACTGGGTTTAGAGATTACTTACAAAATAAAATATTAAAAATAAAAAAATAAATATGCTATAAAAATAACTCTGAGTTTCTAGACATGGCCCATATACCCAGCTCTAAGCTTTCTAGAAGCCAGAAGGGAAGGGAAGGGAAGGGAAGGGAAGGGAAGGGAAGGGAAGGGAAGGGAAGGGAAGGGAAGGGAAGGGAAGGGAAAGAATGTGATTATGAGAGAAAATAACCAGTTGTTCATAAAAAGCATTTGGTATTCTTGTTTTAAAGAACAGATAGGAATTTCCCCTATGGATATGACATTTCTTAAGCAGACACAATAACAAGACTCATTCAACCTTTTCTTATAATGTCTCTCATCCATTGTAGGCTGATGATAAATGACAAGTCACAAGTCCAGCAAAAGAAATTCCTTCGAAAAAGATAGGTCCCAATAGAATGATTTGACATTGGGGCACCTGGGTGGCTTGGTTGGTTAAGCATCTGACTCTTGATTTCAGCTCAGGTCACGATCTCACAGTTTGTGGCTTCAAGCCCCATGTCAGGCTCTGCGTTGGCAGTTTGGAGCCTGCTTGGGATTCTCTCTCTCTCACTCTCTGACCCTCCCCTTTTCTCTCTCTCTCAAAATAAATAAACTTAAAAAAATTTTTAAAGAATGATTTGATGTGATTGTAAAATAGAGAACATTTAAAGGAATGGGTTAATAGTGTTACTTCTCACACAAAGGCAATAGAGAATGTCAGATTATAATTTCCAGGATTACTTGAGATTTGCAATTATGAACAGAGTCAAGCAGTATAGGGTTGACTACACAGTTAAGATTTTCTGAGAAAATTAAGTCATCTAACCAGGTCTGATACTGTTTGAAGAAACTACAGAATCTAATCCTAGATTTTACTTAAAAAAATTTCTTTTAAATGTTATTTATATTTTTTTTTTTAAATTTTTTTTTTCAACGTTTTTTATTTATTTTTGGGACAGAGAGAGACAGAGCATGAACGGGGGAGGGGCAGAGAGAGAGGGAGACACAGAATCGGAAACAGGCTCCAGGCTCCGAGCCATCAGCCCAGAGCCTGACGCGGGGCTCGAACTCACGGACCGCGAGATCGTGACCTGGCTGAAGTCGGACGCTTAACCGACTGCGCCACCCAGGCGCCCCAAATGTTATTTATATTTGAGAGAGAGGGAGAGAGAGAGAGAGAGAGACAGAGTGTGAGTTGGGGAGAGACAGAGAGACACAGACAGAATCTGAAGCAGGCTCCAGACTCTGAGCTGTCAGCCTAGAGCCTGGGGCTTGAGCTCAGGAGAATGAGATCATGACCTGAGTGGAAGTCAGACATTTAACTGACTGAGCCACCCAGGCACCCCTTCATTTTTAATGTTAGCATTAGAAAAATGGATGATACATAGAAGTCACTCAATATTTACTTGGTGAAGGGAAAAAGGCGTAGACGAACCTGATGGGAAGAATTGTTTAAATATTACTAGAATTTAAAGCATAAATAAAAGATGTCTCTCAAGCAAGTGACGTCTGTGTGTCTGTTTCATCGTAACTAACTCCTGTCTCTAACTCAGCAGGCACCTCAACAACATGGAATCAGAAAACCAGACAGAAGTATCAGAATTCCTCCTCCTGGGTCTCTCAGAGGATCCAGAACTGCAGCCCCTCCTGTTTGGGCTGTTCCTGTCCATGTACCTGGTCAGCGTGCTCGGGAACCTGCTCATTATCCTGGCCGTCAGCTCTGACTCCCACCTCCACACCCCCATGTACTTCTTCCTCTCCAACCTGTCCTTTGTCGACATCTCCTTCACCTCCACTATAGTCCCCAAAATGCTGGTGAACATCCAAACACAGAGCAAATCTATCACTTATGGAGGCTGTCTCATTCAAGTATACTTTTTCATGGTTTTTATATGTATGGACAATTTACTCCTAACTACGATGGCTTATGACCGCTATGTGGCCATCTGCCACCCTCTGTATTACAGGGTCATCATGAACCCTCGCCTCTGTGGCCTGCTGATTCTTCTCTCCTTGTTCATTAGCATTATGAATGCCCTGCTCCACAGTCTGATGCTGGTGCACCTGTCCTTCTGCACAGACTCGAAAATCCCCCATTTCTTCTGTGAGCTTGCTCAAATCCTTGAACTTGCCTGTTCTGATACCCTGATCAATAACGTCCTGGTGTATTTAGTGACTAGCCTGTTGGGTGTTGGTCCTCTCTCAGGGTTAATTTTCTCTTACACCCGAATTATCTCCTCCATCTTGAGAATCCCATCAACTGGTGGAAAGTTCAAAGCTTTTTCCACCTGTGGGTCTCACCTGTCTGTTGTTTGCTTATTCTATGGGACTTGTGTTGGAGTCTACCTTAGTTCTGCATCTTCTCTCTCTGCCAGGAAGAGGGCAGTGGCCTCAGTGATGTACACGGTAGTCACTCCCATGATGAACCCCTTTATCTACAGCCTGAGGAACAGGGACATCAAGGGAGCCTTGAGGAAACTCATCTCTGGAATGTCTTCGTTTTCATGATTCTGTCATCTGACTTGTGTGTAGGCTTCTAGAATGAGTGAAAGGAAATGAAGTACTGGGTGTGCTAGAAATCCTGACTCCTCCCTAATTCAATTCTAGTCAAGTGGTTAATCCTGGCTCTCAAGTCAAGTCAAATAGCTTTATACTAAGGTCTACTGTCCTGTGTTTTAGCACCTGTCATTTATTAACTAAACTCTGAGTTCAATTCACCTATAAAATGAGAAGAGTAATTAATATTACATACCTGATTATTAACTCAATGCTATCTTAGGCTTGAAGCTAAATTTCTGTACCAGGCTAGCTCTATGGAGGGAACAATCTTTTTAAGTAGAAGTACTTTCTGGGCTCTGTTCTGTGTGCTCTCTGAGAGTGCCAGGGGGAGAATATCTGTATAAATAGAAGGCTAACTTTTGTCTCTATGGAAAAATATTTGGTCTTTGTCTCTGGTTCCTGGCACAGAACTCCTTGGAATCTCCTAAGTGATAAGAGTGTTCTTGGTATGCTAATGAGATGACTCTTGGCTAAGTGGCTCCTTCATAGCTTCAGGGCAGGTTGCCAGTAAGACGGGGCAGTGATTAGAAGGAAATTTCAGCCCCAAACCCCAACCTCCAGGTGTTGGAGACTGACCCAATCACCAATGACCAATGATTCAAGCAATCAAACCTATGTAATGAAACCATGATTTAAAAAAAAAGACAGGGTTATGGGGCGCCTGAGTGGCTCAGTCGGTTGAGCGTCCGACCTCAGCTCAGGTCACGATCTCGCAGTCCGTGAGTTCGAGCCCCGCGTCGGGCTCTGGGCTGATGGCTCGGAGCCTGGAGCCTGCTTCTGATTCTGTGTCTCCCTCTCTCTCTGCCCCTCCCCCGTTCATGCTCTGTCTCTCTCTCTCTGTCTCAAAAATAAATAAATGTTAAAAAATTTAAAAAAAATAATAAAAAGACAGGGTTCTGAGTTGGTGAATAAGAACACATCAAAAGTTCCAGGAGGGCGAAACACCCCAAACTCCACAAGGACACCAGCTCCTGTGTTCAGGATACTTCTAGACGCTGCTCTAGGTATCTCTTCATCTAGCTGTTTGTTACTATCCTTTAATATTCTTTGTTAAAAAGCAGTAATCTAATAAGTAACCTGTTTTCCTGAATTCTGTGAGCTGCTCTAGCAAATTCATTGAACCAGAGGAAGAGACTAAGGGAACCTCTGACTTACAGCTGGTCAGCCGGAAGCATAGGTGACAATCTGGACTGCAATTGGTATCTGAAGTGGGATGGGGCGGTTTGTGAGACTGAACCCTTAACCTGTGGGATCTGACACTAACTCCAGATAGATAGTGTCAGAACTAACTTGAATTGCAGGACACCAAGCTGGTAGCTAGAAAATGTGAGAATCATTTAGTCTGGGGGAAACACACACACACACACACACACACACACACACACACACACAGACTTAGAGGCCAGAAGTATCCGAAGTAGTTTTGAGTGTTGTGTGAGGTTAAAGGAGAATGCACAGGGGGAGGTGAGATTTTCTTTAGACCGACAAAGCCTACAATATTAACTGTATGGCCCATTACAGAAAATTTTGCTTCCCGCCCTTTTCTGGATCTCAGCTAAAATCTGAAGCCCTTTTTTCTGAATTTTTATAACTAAAATTTGACAAACTCCATATAAAAATCCTACAAGTTTGAGCTGCTGTTTTGAATACAAGTTAACAAATGAATAATGATCAGTAACTCCAAGGGGAAATCAAGATGCATTTCAAAATCCTCAGAGCCCATTTGATTTCTGCATCTCAGAAGAAGTTTAGGTTTTCAGACATGGTTGCCCAGCGTGTAAAGCCCTGGTTCTCAAAGCAGAGACAGGTAGCAATTTTTGTATTCAACCCCCTGCTCTTTGCCTGAGCAGTAACTAGGTTTGGAGCCCAATGTACCGGTGTTGTGGGAGTGTCCCGCCCATTGGTGGATGTTTAGCTTGGTACCACCACTAGATGCCAGTAGCACCCAAACCAAACTGCTATGACATCCAATCCTTCATTGAGAACCACTGCTCAAAAAAAAAAAAAAAAAAAAAAAGAAAGAAAGAGAAAAGTAAAAGAAAAGAAAAAGAGAAAGAAAAAGAAAAAGAAAAAGAGAAAGAAAAAGAAAAAAAATAATTGAAGACAGGTAAGATGTCTTAGAATAAACTAGTCATTTATATCTGTGGTTAAATATCAACATCAATGTGTAAAGGAGAATGAAATATTCAACTTTACCTGTGCTGCCACAAAACCAGGACTAGTAATCCCCCCACCTCCTACCCTTTTGAGTTCCAGAAACTACTTACTGCAAACACCCTCCTTTCCCCATTGTGACTAAGATAAGACTTACTGGTGACCCCACTGTTTATCTAGGACAAGTCCAGACACACACCCAGGAAATTCCCATTTCCCCCCCAAGATTTCTAACTTTCTATGCATGGTCTCCACTGTATATCTACAGCTTTTTATTTCTCCCTTCACCTGTGTCTCTCTCTGGGAATGTCTTAAAAAGCAGGAGACTCCACAAATTTCATAATGAGTATTGCCACAGCAAATGAAGTGGGGGCCATACCACTTCATTTCCCAAAACTTGCAACTGTGCTTCATCTAATGCTGCCATGAATGATAATTTGAGTAACCGTGATATCACTCTCTGCAGTGTGTCATCCATGCCTCGTTCCCCCTCACAAAGAGGTCATCAATGAGCTCCTCAAATATGTAACCAACCCAACCTCAGAGTCCTATATGAGAGCCTCTTTCTTGAGGTCATTTTGGTACCCTTTGTTCATTCAGATGACACACTGAATTTAGAATAACTTGAATAGAGCTCAAGAAGGCAATATTTACAAAGGTATGAGTGGGGTTTAGGGAAATCAAAGGAGTAGTGTATGAAGAGAAGGCTGCATTACAGGAGTAGAGTTCTGAGGTGTGCAGCCAGCCCTTAGTGACGTACAGGAGGGGAGATGGGGCATACATACCCAAACCTCACTCTTCTTTCCTCTGATAACTTGCTAGTGCTTCCCATTGGCCCAACCCAATAGGAAGCCAGAGGGCAAAGAAATCTCTTGATGCAGTCTAAATAGATCAACCTTCCTGGGCAACAGGCCAGGGTAGAGTATGGGTTAGAGTAGCAAATAGAAAATACCCAACATCAGTAAGAAGCCATCAGAGAGATTTAAGCAGAGGACTAATATGTTCCAATTTAGGCTTCGAAAGGATTGCTCTGGTGGCTGGGTTCAATGTGGATAAGGGCAGAGGCAGGGAGACCAGACAGAAGACATTACAACAGTTTGGTAGAGTTGAAAGAGCTGTGGACCAAAAAGATAACAGTGTAGATGGTGAGAACTGGGCTGGTTCTGGATATATACTTTAAGTACACCATTGATATTTGCTGAGGTATGGGGTGTAAGAGAAAGAAAGCAGTCAAGAAGGACTCAAAGGTTTTTTGGCTTGAATTGTTTGTTAAGAGTTGCTACTTTTTTTTCCTGATGTCTATTTATTTTTGAGACAGAGAGAGACAGAGCATGAACGGGGAGGATCAGAGAGAGAGGGAGACACAGAATCTGAAACAGGCTCCAGGCTCTGAGCTGTCAGCACAGAGTCCGACGCGGGGCTCAAACTCCCGCGAGATCATGATCTGAGCCAAAGTCAGATGCTTAACCAACTGAGCCACCCAGGCACCCCAAGAGTTGCCACTTTCTGAGATGAGGAAACCATAGAGCCTAGGGACTGAGGTTGAGTTAGGTTATAAAGTGAACAATAATATACATTCAGTGAATCACACTATACATATAATTGGATGAGTTTTCACAAACTAGTCACACTCATGTTGTCAGTATCCATTCAGATCAAGAAATAGAACTCAACCAGTATCCAGGAAGCCCTCTGTTTCCCTGGCAATCAATGTCTCCCTGCCTCCTGGGTAATGACCCTCTGATGTCTAACAGAACAGATTACTTTGCCTGTTTTTTTTTTTTTTTTTAATTTTTTTTTTAACGTTTATTTATATTTGAGACAGGGAGAGACAGCATGAATGGGGGAGGGTCAGAGAGAGAGGGAGACACAGAATTTGAAACAGGCTCCAGGCTCTGAGCTGTCCGCACAGAGCCCGACGCAGGGCTTGAACTCACGGACCGGGAGATCATGACCTGAGCCGAAGTCGGATGCTTAACCGACTGAGCCACCCAGGCGCCCCTACTTTGCCTGTTTTGAACTTTGTGTATCAGTGGAGTACATTATGTCCTCATTTGTGTCTGGCTTTCTTTTTTTTCTTTTTTAAGTTTATTTATTTATTTTGAGAGAAAGAGTACACACAAGGAAGGGCAGAGACAGTGGGAGAGAGAGAGAATCTCAAGCAGTCTCCACACTGTTGGCAGAGTCTGACACGGGGCTTGATTCCATGAACCACGAGATTATGACCTGAGCTGAAATCAAGAGTCAGAGGGACATTCCACAGACTGAGCCACCCAGGCGTAAGGTGTCTGGCTTTCTTACTTAACTCATTATGTTTGTGATATTCATCTAGAATGTTACATATGGTGGCAGTTTGTTCATTCTTGGTTTGTGAATATGGTTACAGTTTATTTATTCATTCTACTGTTAATTGGCTCTTGTATAGTTTCCAATTTTTGGTTACTAATAACAATGCTGCGTGAATATTTCTGCACTTGTCTTTTGCTGAGGAGTGGAATTTCTGGGTTATAGGATATGCTTATGTGCAGCTGTAGTAGATTCCACCAGTTTTCCAGTGTGAATATGCCAAATTGCCCTCCCTGCAGCAACAGGAGTTCTGCTTCTTCTCTAGCATCACTAACACTTAATATTTTCAGTCTTCGTATAGCCATTCTGTTGAGTGAGTAGTGGTATCTCATTGTGGTAATCTAATTAGCATTTCCCTAACAAAGTCAAGAACCGTTTCCTATGTTTATTGGCCATTTGGACATCCTGTTTTGTGATGTGTCCAGATTTTTTTTTTTTTTTTTTTTGCCTATTGTTAAGTCGAGTTGTCTTTTTCTTGTTAATTTGTAAAAGTTCTTTATATAGCCTGAGTATGAATTCTTTTGTAGATATATGTTTTTCGTCCACTTCATGGGTTGTTTTTTTAACTATCGGTGATGTCTTTTGATGAGCAGTTCTTAATTCTTTTTAATCAGTTCTTAATTTTAATGTGTTCCAGTTTATCAAATCTTTCTTTCCTTTGCCTCCTATTTAAGAAATATCTCTCAGGGTGCCTGAGTGGCTCGGGTAAGCGAGCCGTGATCTCACGGTGGGTGAGTTCGCGTCCCGCATGGGGCTCTGTTCTGACAGCCTGTTTGGGGATTCTCTGTCTCCCTCTCTCTGCCCCTTCCACACTCTCTCTCTCTCTGGAAAAATAAATAAATTAATTTAAAAAAAGAAATATCTGCCTATTCCAAGCGATGAAGTCATATTTTTCTTCATATTTTTTGTTTTGCCTCTCAATGATTTTGATTTTTGTGTACAGTATGAGAATGGACCCATCTTTACTGAAAATTTGGTCCTGGTCCCGCTGCAGTCATTAGTTTCATACACCAGGTGGCGCTGTTCTCTTGCATTGGTCAGGTTTTTACTCCTGCATCAAACCCAAAGGAGTTTGGGGGTTTAACTCCACTTACATAAAGTTCAAAACACAGGCAAAACTCTTCCACGATGTGTAGGAGAGGGTGAAAAAATCTTCCCTTCTACCTTTCTAGGTTCTTGGATGGAGCTCTGTAGCAAAAGGCAGATTAACAAGAGAAAACATGTAAATTTGATTTTCTACTTGACACGGGAGCCTTCATAAGGCAATGAAAGCACAAAGAAGTTAAGATAGGCATTTTTATGCAAAGTTTGATGAAGAGTAGAAAGTAGTGGGAAAATGTGATAGGACAAATGGATATAGGTTTCAGGGTAGTACACTGAGGGAAATTTAGTGATCCTGTTCATTCGGACTCCTCTCTGCATCACTTCATCTTCAGAGATAAAGATACTCCTTTCCTCTGGTACAGAAAGGACATCTATCACTTGAACATCTTACGATGTGATTCAGGGGAAGGTCAGAGAGTCCTTCCTGAGCCAGCTGTTTCTCAAATTCTTTCACCTTAACGTATTCAATATGGTAAGGTGCCATATTTTAGGGCAGTTGTATTCTGAGTCCTATCAGATATCACAAGAATTCATAATAGGGTTTTTCTTGGAAGATAAGGGGTTGTAGTGACAAGAACCATGAAAGAGGTTCTGGATTTCTGGTAATTTTCTTTTTAAAAACCCTGGGTAGCAATTGCATAGGCATGTGCCCTTTGTAGATTTTATGATTTGTGCATAGGTGTGTTCACTTTTAAAATTTATTTACAGGGGTGCCTGGGTGGCTCAGCCCATTAAGCGCCTGACTCTTGACTTCAGCTCAGGCCATGATCCCAGGGTCCTGGCTCTATGCTGAGTGTGGAGTCTGCTTAAGATTCTCTCTCTCCCTCTCCCCCTCCCCTGCTCATGCATGCATGCTCTCAATAAATAAATAAATAAATAAATAAATAAATAAATAAATATTTAGTCACAGACTTTCTGAATGTTTGCTATACTTCAACAAATAATTTTAAAAATAAATAAAAGTGCACTTTAAGTATGTCTTTCCAGCTTCACTAGGCAGTGTGAATAACTAAAAGCCATTTACACAGGCAGGGCGGGGAGAGTGTTCACCAGGATTAACTCATCAATTGTGAAAATTAATAAAAGGAAACTTCATTTAGAATGGAATCTGGAAGGTGGGGAGTCAATGGGGTGCTCTCAGCCCTATCCCTCGTTGTCAGTTGCAGACTAAACAAGAAGAGAGGCACCTAGCAAGTTCATATCACTTTACTAACCCAGCAAGAAGATAAAAGGTTTTCTCCTGTCCCGTTAACAGCCCAGCCAATGAGACACTATCACCACTCAGTCAATGAAAATGCACTATACTTCAAAATACCAGTTTACGCTCATGGATTTTTTATGACAGCCTTCTCAACTTCCTGCTTTCCTTTATCAAAGAGCATTCGCTCCTTAGTTCTATGGACTCCTTAGCTTATTTGTCCAGGATTGCAATTCTCTGCTATTCCCAAATAAGTACCCCCTCCTTCTTTGCTGCTAAAATAACTGACAGTTTCATTTTTTAAGGTTAACATATTTTTTTAATTTTATCTTTTATTTTTTAAATTTTACATCCAAATTAGTTAGCATATAGTGAAACAACGATTTCAGGAGTAGATTCCTTAATGCCCCTTACCCATTTAGCCCATCCCCCCTCCCACCACCCCAAGGTTAACATATTTAAGTTTATTTATTTCAAGAGAGAGAGGGAGAGAGAGACTCCAAAGCAGGCTCCAGTGCTGCCAGCACAGAGCCTGATGTGGGGCTCAAACTCAGGAACCGTGAGATCATGACCTGAGCCAAAATCAAGAGTCAGTCACTCAACCAACTGAACCACCCCTGCACTCCAGATTAACATATTTTATCTCCCTACAATAGTCCTATCTTTCTATAGAAACACAATGTGCGTGAAGTTTTTCCAACCTTCGGGTGCTGTTTTCCTTGACAATACTTCCCACTGTTTGAGAAATATTGCAGAAACCTCCTACTCTTAATTTTGAAGAGTTAGGTGAGTGGTATTTTCCCCTTTCATTCATTCCATCAATTAATTCTTGTGAGTTTACTGGGATTCAGCACTGATTAGACAAATTGATCCTGATCCAGCATTGTTTACTGATTTTAAATACCCACTTTCTGTTTTTATGACTCCAGGTCCTGCCTGAATCCTAACTGAATCTTTTTCCTTTTTTCCTCTTCTGTGCTGGCTCCAGATATCTAAGATGTGACCCTTTACCCTCTCTGGAATCTCTCTGGAGTTTCCCCAGTCTTGACCCCAAGGATCCTCTGCCCCAGGTCTTACCATCTTTGCTTGCCTCTCTGCAAAGTGGGCTTGGCTTGTTTTGTGCCCTTCTTGACCCTATACAACAATAATCAGATTACTTACTTTTCCCATTTGAGTCTCACAATTTAGAAGCCAGCTCATTTACACAGAAGGGACAGACTATAGGCAACATACTGCAGTTGCCTGCCTTAGTGGAGTTGGGATTAGAACTCATGCTAAGAGGCAGGCATGGACTGCTTGCACTCCTCCTGGGCTCACCTTGCCTCGATAAACACCCTCACTGGCAGCTGGGTCTCCTAACTTTCTAGTTCAGGTATTATAAAAGAGGAACACAAAATGCTAATCTGGACTTTTCTAAGTCCCGACACTACCTCTCTTGATTCTGTTATGTTTCTCAGGATCCACATAAGAGTGAAACCATATGGTATCTGTCTTTCTCTGTATGGCTTATTTCACTTAGCTCTCAACAATAGCCAAATTATGGAAAGAGCCTAAATGTCCATCAACTGATGAATGGATAAAGAAATTGTGGTTTATATACACAATGGAATACTACGTGGCAATGAGAAAAAATGAAATATGGCCTTTTGTAGCAACATGGATGGAACTGGAGAGTGTGATGCTAAGTCTTGATTCTGGAACAAGGAAAACTTTTCCTTTTTTTTTGGCAAAGTGATCAGGCTCTGGGGTGACGGTCAAGGTAGAACGGAACATTCCCTGGTGGACAGGACAAATCAAAAGGTTGAGGGTTTTGTCAAGGTTTACAGTGGACAAGTGGGAAGATGGGGTTGCTATTATTTGAGGTTGAGAGGGTGAAGTCAGGAGTTTGATGATTTGTGGCATTTTAAAATATCTAAGTGGAGAGTGCACGTCTCATACCATCTGGAATCCAGGGTAGAGGTGGGGGGCTGTGGGTGGAAATTTGAGCCTTGAGTGTATAAATAGTTCTAACACGGTGAGATTCGCTGCTACCACCAAGAGAATGATTATAAGACGAAAAGAAACCCGAGAACTGGGTTCTGGGACAATGAAACAGTTGGAAGTTGGGAAATGTGGATCGTTAGACTCCAGTTGGGCACCACCGCCATAACCGTCTAAACTCGAGAACTACATCTCCCAGAACCCTCTCTGCCCCAGGCTTCCGAGTTAGAAGCCGCCTTTGAAGTCCCGCGAGAGTTAGAAGGCGGAAGTGAAGCGGAAGCCATTGCTCTCGGGAGGCGATTGCGGCTATACACATGGGCAGAGGAGGCGTCCATCGCGGCTTTCTCCCGGTTGTTGGGGGCTCTCCACTTCCCTGCTACAGACCGCACCTGCTGTATGAACTTGACGTCCTTTCAGCGGTAGCTTCCATGACCTCCATTCCACCCAATTCTAACGTCAGCCTTGTAAGCCCCAATTTCCTCACTTAACCCTTTACCCTCGGTCTTCCCGAGGACACGAAAGGCCCATAAGGCAGGGAGGAGTAATTGGGGACAGAGACCTGGGACCGGAAAGCCAGGCAGCCCGGTGAGGAGTGTGCTTTAGACTCTGATCAACAACATGAAATGCTGGTACGCGAGGACTGAAATTTAGGACCGCTGTGTTTAGGACAAGGGGAGGCACTGATGATCTGGTTTAAAAAAAAAAAAAAAAGACCCCTTGGGGTGGAGAGGGAGAGGCCCCGCCCAGGTGAATTCAGGACTTTATGGTGGGGTCTGTCCGGAACGGGAGACCGGGAGGGTAATACCTTCCTTTTCTTTTGCGGTCCGTTTTGTCCAATATTAATAGAGGCACACCGGCTTCCTATTAACATTTGTATTGAATGTTAAATCTTATATTTAAAACTTTTCCGTGAACTTCCCTGTTATTTTAGTTGACTGGTGTTAACAGCCTATAACTGGATTTAAAAGTTCACTTCAAAAAAAAAGTTCACCTCAACGTTCTGTTATTTAACCTGAGAGTTAGTCCATTAACATTTATTGTGATTACTATTTTGCATTGATTTTTACTATCTTATTGTGGTTGCTATTTATCCTTTTCCTTTCAAATATTAAAAAAAAATTTTTTTTTAAACGTTTATTTATTTTTGAGACAGAGAGAGAGCATGAACGGGGGAGGGTCAGAGAGAGAGAGGGAGACACAGAATCGGAAACAGGCTCCAGGCTCCGAGCTGTCAGCACAGAGCCTGACGCGGGGCTTGAACTCCCGAACCATGAGATCATGACCTGAGCCGAAGTCCGACGCTTAACCGACCAAGCCACCCAGGCGCCCCTCAAATATTTTTTAATTGGAATATAAAACATGCAAAAAAAGTATGAAAACACTCTTTGCAAAAAAAAAAAAATATGAAAACACACACTCTTAAAAGGACAGTGGTAAAGCGAATCTACAAACCAGACCAAGAAGGAGATTATGAAACATCGAACCTGTGTGGTCATTCCTGCATCCCCTTCATTCCCCATAAATTCCTTTAAGGATTTTACTGTTTATATGTTTTTCCAAAAATGCATTTCCTAATTTGGTAATTATTTGTGAATGGACTCACTCAAGTGCTTTCAGAGACGTTCTTTTTTCCATTAATGCAAGTACACTTTTTTTTTTTTAATTTTTTAATGTTTATTTTTGAGAAAGACTGTGTGAGCGGGGGAGGGGCAAAGAGATGGAGACAGAATTGGAAGCAGGCTCCTGGCTCCAAGCTGATTCGGGGCTGGAACTCACAAACCGTGAGATCATGACCTGAATGGAAGTCTACCGCTTAACCGACTGAGCTACCCAGGCGCCTCTGCAAGTACACTTTTTAATTTAGAGATTTTTAAGTACCTTGTAGATGAAGTGCATACACTTACCCATTCATTTTCAGACACTTCATGGCTTAAATTTTAGGGTCAGTTTAGAGTTCCCGATACTTGCGTTTTCTTTTTCCTTTTTTTTTTTTTTTTTTTTTTTTAAGTTTATTTGTTTAGAGAGAAAGAAGAGTGAGAGCATGGGAAGGGCAGAGAGAGAGGGAAAGAGAGAATCCCAAGCAGGCTCCGCGCTGTCAGCACGAGCTTGAAGCGGGACTGGACCTCATGAACCCTGAGATCATGACCTGGGCTGAAACCAGGTGTGACACTTAACCGACTGAGCCCCCCGGGCACCCATGGAGTTTTTATTTTCAAGTTGTGTTGAATATGTATGTGAGTTTTTATAATGTTGGCATTATTTCATTGAATCTTACAATTAATCTTGTTATATCTATTTATTGATATAGAATGTTTGCTTGTATATTCTACAATGCTTTTCAATGAAGTTTCAAAGGATTTAAGGAGTTGGGGCAGCTGGGTGGCTCAGCTGGTTGAGTGTCCAACTTCAGCTCAGGTCATGATCTTGTGGTTCATGAGTTCAAGCCCCACATCCAACTCTGTGCTGACAGCTCAGAGCCTGGACCCTGCTTCAGACTCTGTGTCTCCCTCTCTCTCTGCCCCTCCCCTGCTCCCACTCTGTCTCTATCAGAAATGTGAAAATTTTAATAAATAAAGGATTTAAGGAGTGTGTGTGTGTGAGAGAGAGAGAGAGGGAGAGTTTTGTTGTTAGATTTATTTGTAGGATCTTTGTTTTTAGTACTTAGGAATTTTTTTTTTTTCCCAAGGGCTTGGTGTATTGAATTTGGGTTGGTTTTTGTGTAGTGTTTTGAATGTTCTTCATAGACAGTTTTATCCTCTGTAGAATAAATAGTAACTACTATTATTTTCCATTTGCATCATTCATTTTTTATTATTTACTTTGCTGGACTCGCTGGAGACTTCTGGTATCATTGAATGGAGTTTGGGCAGCAAACTCTAGGTAGTCCCATTTTTCCCCCCCAACCTTGAAGATAATTGACTTTTTATGTTGGTCGAAGCTTTTTTTTTTTTTTTTTTTTTTAAAGATAGTAAAGGAAACTCCCTTCTTTTCCTAGTTTAAGAGTTTTTTCTCATGAAAGGTTTAGGCTTTTAACAAGTGAATTTTTTTTTTTTCTGGAATCTGCTTTGATATCTGTTTATCTGTATATTTCTAGTACCTTAAACAGTGCCTGACTTGTGGTACTACTGTTGTGCATTGAATGCATGAGTGAAGAGTGTGATTTTCTTACTTGTCTGGTAATGTGGCAAATTAAATCAATTGGTTTTCTAATGATTCATGACATTTGCGTTGGTAAATAACTTACTTGTAAAGGTAGGCACTACTGTATCATTTTTGGCTTCCATTTGCTAGTGTGTTTGGAGATTTGGATCCGTGTTTGAGTAAAATTGGCTTGTAATTTTCCTTTTCTGTTTCAGGTTTATGCCAGTCTCATAAAATGGGGTGGGAATATTCCATTTTTTCTAAACTCTGGAATATTTTGCCTAAGAGTAGAATCACTTGTTCTGCAAAAGGGAGCTGCACCAGGAAAAAACCATTTAGGTCTGGGGTTCTCTTTGTGGAAATTTTTTGAGCAGTTGTTTCTTTGTTTCAGTTCCTTTAAAGGTCATAGGGCATCCAAGTTCTTTATTTCTTTATGGTCAGTAAAATTTCTTTAGGGATTTACTCATTCCTTCTAAGGTTTAAATTGTATAGTCAAAGTCGTTAATGTTTTTATTATATTTTTAATGTTTGTTACATCTGTAACATAATCTGGTTTTTCATTCATAGATTTTCCTTTTTTAAAAATAAAATAAGTCCTGCCAGAATTTTGTGAGTTTTGTTTTTCTTAGAGAACTTTTGCCTTGATTGAATGACTTCATCATATGTCTTTCATCTCATAACTTTCTGCTCTTTATAATTTTCTTCCTTTTACTTTTTTGCAGTATTTCTTTCCAGTTTCTAACATTGGATACCTGTCGCGTTCCAAAGAATTTCAGTGTATTTTATTATATTTCAGTTATAAATATTACGTATTATGACTTCTTTGACACGTGAATTATTTAGAATTTTTTTCTTTTTTAATACTCATTCCTGTGACATTTTTCTCGTTACCCTTTGGACACTGTTTGCTAACTTCATTGCATTGTTTTCGGAGATAGATGCCATTTTCTGAGACACGTTGTACCTGTGTGGTTGGAGTTTATAGTAGCTAGGGTATACTGTTTCGTCTTGTTCAGTATGGATATAGTTACTGAATCATCTGCTTGAACCGTGTTAGTGAGACCTCTGGTGGTGGCTTTATGCATGCTCCTTAGACTTAAGGTTTTTTTTATTTTTTATTTTTATTTTTTGAGTAGGCTCCATGCCCAGCATGAAGCCTGGTGCGGGACTTGAATTCACCACCCTGAGATCAAGACCTGAGCTGAGATCAAGAGTTGGACGCTTAATCAACTGAGCCACCCAGGCGTCCCTCTATCTTTGTGTGTGTGTGTGTGTGTGTGTGTGTGTGTGTGTGTGTGTGTGTGTGTATTTGAGGCTGTTAAAACACATATATGTGCGCATATGTATATATACATATATATAGGGGTTTTTTCTTGAATTATATCTCTTTTCGTTATGTAATACCTCAGTTTTCTCTGAACCTTTTTGCCTTAGTTCTTTCTGTCGGATACTAATGTATTTAAACCAGATTTAAAAGAAAAGTGTGTGTCCTGTATATCTTCTTTTTATTTCCATTCTTGCTATATCTTTATGTTTTAGATGTCTGTTGTAAACAGCATATAGCTTGATTATTTGTTTAAAAATTTTTTTGATGTTTGTTTATTTTTGAGAGAGAGAGAGAGAGAGAGAGACAAGAGTGTGAGCAGGGGAGGGGCAGAGAGAGAGGGAGACACAGAATCCAAAGCAGACTCCAGGCTCTGAGCTCTCAGCACAGAGTCTGACGTGGGGCTCAAACTCACGAACTGCAAGGTCATAAGCTGAGCCGAAGTTGGACACTTAATGGACTGAGCCACCCAGGCGCCCCTAACTGGGTTGTTTTTAACCTGTTTTGAGAATATCTATATTTTAGTTGAAGTATTTAGTCTATTAAATCTTGTGTGTTAACATATTTGCCTGTTGAATTTGTCCTTTTTCTATTTTTCCTTTCCTCTAGCTTCCTTTGATTTGAATATTTTTTCATTTCACTTTTTTTCCTCCGTACATTTTGATTTTATATCCATATTTATTTACCCCGAAGAGGTTAGCCTTAGAAGAGAGAGCAGACATCTCCTCGTTTGTAATAGGAGAGGAGGAGAGTATCACAGATCGGTTTTGGGAGGAATTTTGTTAGAACTTTATAGAAACCAGAAAGTTAGAAACACTCCTGTTAACTTTTTAAAAGTAAAGTATAATTTACCGTGAAGACAGTGCACAGATACTAGATCACTTTGATGAATTTTTTGACAGTTGTGTACATCGTGTAACCACTAGCTAAAAATAAATGTGAAGAATATTTCAGTTGCCTCAGAAAGTTCCTCTTGCTTCTTCAGTTTCTCCATCTCATGCTCTTCCACCAGGCAGCCGTTTTTTTTTTTTTTACTTCTATCGACTGAAATAAACAAGTTTTGCTAACAACCTAAATAAGTCCACCTACTCGTGGATGTCCTATGACTGGAATCGTAGAGCATTTTTTGTGTATAGTTTTTTTTTTTTTTTTAAGTTTTTATTTATTTTTGAGACAGAGAGAGACAGAGCATGAGCAGGGAAGGAGCAGAGAGAGAGAGAGAGACAGAATCGGAAGCAGACTCCAGGCTCTGAGCCATCAGCACAGAGCCCGATGTGGGGCTCGAACTCACAGACTGTGAGATCATGACCTGAGCCGAAGTCGGATGCTCAACCGACTGAGCCACCCAGGCGCCCCTGTGTATAGTTTGTATTGGTCAGCGTCGTGGAGTTTCCACTGTGTTGTGTGTCTCAGTAGTTAGTGTTCGTTCGGTAATATTCCATTGCACATACCACAGTGTGTTTATCCGTTCTGTTGTTGATGGATATTTAGATTGTTTGCAGTTTGGGGCTATTATGAAACCAGATTGCTGTGAACATTTTGTATGAGTCTTTGTAACGTGTTTTAAAATTTTTCTCTTGGGGCGCCTGGGTGGCTCAGTCGGTTAAGCGTCCCACTTCGGCTCAGGTCATGATCTCACGGTCCATGAGTTCGAGCCCCCCGTCGGGCTCTGTGCTGACAGCTCGGAGCCTGGAGCCTGCTTCCGATTCTGTGTCTCCCTCTCTCTCTGACCCTCACCCGTTCATGCTCTGTCTCTCTCTGTCTCAAAAATAAATAAACATTAAAAAAATTTTTTTTTAAAAAAATAAAAAAATGAAATTTTTCTCTTGGGTAAATATCTGTGAGTGGAATGGCTGAGTCAAATGGTAAAGAAACTGGCAAAATGTTGTCCAAAGTAGTTGAACCAGTTCAACCTCAGCCACCCATCCTTGCCAACGTTTGATGTTGGCAGTCTTTTTTATTTTGGCCACTCTAGAGGGTTAAAATGCTGTATCTTTAGTTTTGTTTGCATTCATCTGATAACTAATGACGTTGAATACCTTTTGACAAGTTTGTTACATTTGTCATTACATTTTGTGCTTTAGCTTTTTTTTGTTGAATTGGTTTTTTAATTTTGTTTTATAGGAGTTCTTTATGTAATCTGAACGTATGAGCTCTTTGTGAAGTGTATGTACTACAATTATATTTTTTAAGTGTATCTTGTGAGAGAGACAGAGAGAGAGAGAGGGAGAGGGTGCATGCAGGCACACACACGAGCAGCGGTGAGGGGCAGAGAGAGAGGGAGAGTGAGAATCCCAAGCAGGCTCTGTGCACTGTCAGCACGGAGCCCAATGCAGGGGCTTGATCCCATGATCCACAAGATCATGACCTGAACTGGAATCAAGAGCCAGACGCCCCATACTACAAATATTTTTTCCCAATCTGTGGCTTGCTATTCATTTTGTTTAAGGTTTATAGCAGCTTTATACATAATTGCGCAACTGTTTTTTTTGGAATTGAGTTATAATTGACAAAACGTTAGTTTTAGGTGTACAGTGTAATGATTTGATATTTGTGTGTATTGTGAATTGAACACCACAATGAGTCTCTAGTTAACATCATTGCCATACAGAGTTACATTTTTTTTTTCTTGTGATGAAAACTTTCCAGATCTACTCTCTCAGCTACTTTCTTTTTTTTTCCTGGAAGTATAACAAACACAACGTTACAGTAGTTTGGGTGCAAAAACCTATTCTGTGCTCACAAGTGTAGCTACCATCTGTGACCATCCAGTGTGTTACAATATCTTTGATTATATTCCTTATCGTTACCCTTCTCTAGCGACTTTTAAATTTTTTTTTTTTAACGTTTATTTTTGAGATAGAGAGACAGAGCATGAATGGGGGAGGGTCAGAGAGAGGGAGACACAGGATCTGAAACAGGCTCCAGGCTCTGAGCTGTCAGCACAGAGCCCGACGTGGGGCTCGAACTCACAGACCGCGAGATCATGACCTGAGCTGAAGTCGGCCGCCCAACCGACTGAGCCACCCAGGCGCCCCAAGTGACTTTTAAATATGTACTACAGTATTAATAACTAGTCACCATGCTGTGCATTGTATCTCCATGATTTACTCATTTTATAACTGGAACTTTGTGCCTTTTGATGCTTTTCACCCATTTCACCCACCCTCTGATTCAGGCAGTCTGTTCTTTGTATCCATGACCTATTTTGTTTTGTTTTTTGAGATTCCACATAGAAGTAAAAATAGATATTTAGCTCTTTCTGTAGGATTTATTTCACTTTGCGCAATGCCCTCAAGGTGAATCCATGCTAGCAAATGGCTAGAGTTCATTTTTTTTTAAGTTTATTTACTTATTTTGAGAGAGAGAGAGAGTGAGAGAGAGAGAATCCCAAACAGGCTCTGCACTGTCAGTGCAGAGCCCAATGCGGGGCTCTATCTCATGAACCATGAGATCATGACCTGAGCTGAAATCAATAGTTGGATGTTTAACCCACTGAACCATCTGGGCACCCCACTTGTAAGATTCTTTTATGTGTTTCAGATATTAACTCTTTATCAGATATATGATTTGCAAATATTTTTTTGTTAGGTTGCCTTTAAAAAAAATTTTTTTTAATGTTTATTCATTTTTGAGAGAGAGAGACAGGGCACTAGCAGGGGAGGGGCAGAGAGAGGGGGAGACACAGAATCCAAAGCAGGCCCCAGGCTCTGAGCTGTCAGCACAGAGCCTGACATGGGGCTTGAACTCACAAACCGTAAGGTCTTGACCTGAAGTCAGACACTTAACCGATTGAGCCACCCAGGCACCATGCCTTTTCATTTTGTTGATGGTTTCCTTTACTGTACAGAAGCTTTTTAGTTTGGTGCAGGCGCACTTATTTTTGTTTTTGTTTTCTTTGTTTTCCGTGTCAAATCAGAATTGGCAAGACCAGTGTCAGGGAGCTTACTGCCTATGTTTTGTTTCAGCTTTGTGGTTTTGGGTCTTACATTCATGTCTTTAATCATTTTGAGTTCATTTTTGTGTATGATGTAACATAGTGGTCCAGTTTCATTCTTTTGCATGTGGCCATCCAGTTGTCCCAACATTATTTATTAAAGAGACTGTCCTTTCCTTGTATATCCTTGGTTCCTTGTCATAAAGTAATTGACTGTGTATGTGTGCCTTTATTTCTGGGATCTCATTTCTGTTTCATTGATCTTTGTGTGTTTTATGCTAGACTATTAATTTTCTTCATGATTTTGTTTGAAAATTTGTATTTTTGGTAAAGGCCAATTTAATGATTTATTAATATTCTGTGTCTAGACTAAAATACTGTTGTGTAACTTAAGGTTGTTAAAATATTTTCTATGGTTTTTATGTTGTGGTTTCTGTTTCATCTCAGAAAGGTTTTTAATCAAGTTGTTGCTTATGCAGTGATAAAAGAATGTAAAGTTCCTGTTACCATTGGTTCTTTCAGTGGCATTTTTTTTTTTTTTTTTTTTTAAATAATGTCTACACCCAGCATGGAGCTCAAACTCAGGACCCTGAGATCAAGAGCTACATGGTCTCCCAACTGGAACCAGCCAGGTGCCCTTGGTACCATTTGTTTGTTTAATGTTTGTTTATTTTATTTTATTTTATTTTATTTATTTATTTTTTTAATGTTTTTATTTATTTTTGAAGGATAGAGAGACCGAGCATGAGCAGGGGAGGAGCAGAGAGAGGGAGACATAGAATTTAAAGCAGGCTCCAGGCTCCGAGCTGTCAGCCCAGAGCCCGACGCGGGGCTTGAACTCACGAACTGGGAGATCATGACCTGAGCCAAAGTCGGACGCTTAGCCGACTGAGCCACCCAGGCGCCCCTAATGTTTGTTTATTTTTGAGAGAGAGCACACATGTGAGCTGAGGAGGGGTAGAATGAGAGGGGACAGAGGATCTGAAGCAGGCTCTATCCAGTCTCTGAGCTGTCAGGACAGAGCCTGATGCAGGGCTCAAACTCATGAATCATGAGATCATGACCTGAGCCGAAGTGGGATGCTTAACCACTCAGTACCATTTGTTAAAAAGACTGCTTTCCCTACTGAATTGCTTTGTTCTCTTAATGAAAATCGTTTGTACACATGTAGGTTTGTTTCTAACTCTGTTCTGTTCTAATGACCTGTTTGTCTGTTACTTATTCCATCCATTACTGTGATAAAGTTAGTACAAATCCTCTACGTTTGTTTTTCTTTCTTAACATTGTTCCTGCTCCTCTAGATCTTTTGCATTTTGGTTCACATTTTAGATTTGCTCTGTAAACTCATTTTTTTTTTTTTTTTTGGGATTACTGTGAAATGAAAATAAGATTACTTGTTGAAAGTGTAATGATGAGACAGTTTTTGATTTGGGAAAAACTGGCAAGATTTCTACACAGTTTTTAGGCGACTGGAAGGTCAGGTTGCCTGGTAGGCTTTTCTTGAATATAAATACTCTTTTTGCAGCTGAGTTTGGGAGGTTACCAGTTGTGTGCAGACTGGTCTTGCCAATTACCTTCAGAGAGGAGGTGAATGGTTGGAATGAATCATCCAAGGTTGGTCCTTTGGCTGGTAGGAATTATATGGGCAGAGAGTCATAGAAGTGACGGATATTGATGATGACTTCCCGCTGGGTAGGCGGGGTGGTGAGAGGAGGAATTTGCTGTTAGAGAGCAAGATGGAAGCAGCATGGGTGGCCTGGAATCCTCTCTCAAGTGAGAGAGGTCGTGTGACAAGAGTGTTGGAGAAGAGGTTTTTGTTCAGAGAGATTTTGGAATCATTGCCTGCGAGGTGAAGCTGATTCCAGTGATGACACGGCCTGGGCTGTGGCCAGGGTGTGTGTGTGGGTGTGGAGTGAGTGGCCAAAAGGCACTGGAGGTTGGAACGCGTGGCTATAGGTGGACCGACCCCACGGCTACTAGAACAATCCTAAACCATGGTAAGCCTTGAAGTTGAAAGGAAGACAAGTCTGGAGCCCAAGTGTTTAACAAGTAAAGGAGTCTGATGGAGTTGTGCTTGGCAACAGATCACACGGGAGAGTGGATCTGAATGTTATTAGGCACATCAGGGACCTTCTCCACATTGGCCCAGAGGACTCACCTGAGTAAGATAAAGTCCCAAGATCAGACAGAACTTGCTGCTCCAAAGAAGAGATGGTGGAAAACCAAAGTCAGAATTGTCCTGTGAGCGGAGAGGTGGGAACTCTTTGTCCTACTGGTCTTTTTCTCATTTACTACAGATGCCTGCTCGAAGAGTCCCGTGACAGCGAGAGGGAAGCCTCCTGCTGCCAGTGCCCTATTCTGGCAGATTGACTATCGTTCTCACAGGATGGCAGCTCCTGGTCTGTCTCCCACGTGTGGTAAGTTCCTGGGGTGATAATGAGTGCCCTCAGAAGTCGTACGTAAGTGGCCCCTGGACTTCCCAGAGATCAGGGGTGTGCATGGCTAGGGGGAGGTCTGCCAGGAAGGGTGGAGGAACTGATAAGGGGTGGGGGCAGAGTCGTGGGAGCCCCCCACGTGACTGTCTGACCTGTGGGTTTGGGTGAAGTAGGGATTGTGTGTGGTTGGTGTGTAAGGAAAGACAGGTCGTGGGTAACCCTGTTACCTATTTATTATTACTGTTATCGTTATTATTAAATATTTTATCTATAAGTAATCTCTACTCCCAGCATGAAGCTCAGACTCATAGCCCTGATATCAAGAGTTGTGTGCTCCACTGACTGAGCCTGCCAGACACCCCTGTTTTGTTTTTTTTTTTTAGTTATATTTGTTATTTATCCCGTATTACTGTGAAAAATCTGAGCCAAGTAAACGCTCTCCCTGCTAGAGCTTTAATTTCTTCACTCATTGGTTGAGAGCGTGTATTGCTTTTTTATGGGTATGTCAGCCTGCCGTCCTTTCCCCTGTCCCTGAGTGGGGCAGGGCCCCTCTGGCCTGTTACAAGACATGGTGTGTGTGAGACAGACGAGGATAGGCACTGCACACCACACCTAGCATACTTCCAGTTGCATGGGCAGCTTCCTGACCTGTGAGTGTTGGGCAGGCTTTAATCCTCATGGATCCACTCCTCTCCAGCTGCGTCCATCCAGGACCCTGCCTATATCCAGGAGTCAGAGATTCATCCCTCCAGAGACCATTCCTGTCCCCAGGATGTGGACCTGTTTGCTTGCAGTGGCCTGGAGCCTCCTGTGCCAACCAGTGTGGGTTCTCAGGTAGAAGATCTCTGGGCCCCTGGGGGTGGGAGAGGCACTTCCCTAGGATGCCCCCAGTGCCACCTGTTAGAGTTCTTTTAGAGCCTCACCCAGGCTGATCACTGCCTGATCAGGGCACAGGAGAGAAAGCCAGAGACAGGTGCAAGGCCGTCCTGGTATCAGGGACGTAAGGGGAAATGACTAACGTAGCAGGTGTTTCTCTCATAATACAACTCAGAATGCTCAGGCTAGGCTAGAAGTGGAGAGATTTGGTCCCAGGTCAGCAGTGTTGCATGTGATGCGATGAGATCACCTCCTAGTGAAGAGTCCCCAGAGCCACATCTGGAAGTCCTGTGTTCAGAGTCTCTCATGCCCAGCCTCAGTCCATCTCTGTGGACACAGACGGGACGGTTTCTTACTGACCCCAAATATGTGTGGTGATTCAGGAGTCAGTGACTTTCCAGGACGTTGCTGTGGACTTTACTGAAAAGGAATGGCCCTTGCTGGATTCTTCACAGAGAAAACTGTACAAAGATGTGATGTTGGAGAACTATAGCAACCTTGCTTCAGTGGGTAAGGCTGGACTCATTTCTCTGTTCGTGTGGCAGATGTTTTTGTTTTAAGTACTTGCTGTGACCCAGGGACTGTGGGGATTTGGAACACAACGTGAACAAGCCGTCCTGATATCCCCCCCCCGCCCCCCATGGTGACCCCCAACGGTTGCCGAGACCTGCCCATTGCATTGACCGTGGAGGTCAGCAAGTGTGTCTGAGCCTGGGCATAGGTTTCTGAGTTGAACAATCTTCATTCGTTTGAAGGGCAAAGCGTGTCGGTGTTTGTGGCTTTGTGTTTTATGAAAGCCTTTCACTGTGTTTCTTAGAAATTGGGCACCACCATTTCGCTGCTCCTAAGTCAGACTTGTCCACCTTCAGAGCACTGAAGATCAAAACATTGACCCCAGCCTAACGGAAGGGGTTGTCCTCTGCACGATCCTCCCCCAACATGTGTCTTTCCCCGTGAGTAGGGTATCAGGTGGGCAAACCCAGCCTTATCTCCCACTTGGAACAAGAAGAGGAGCTGAGGACAGAGGAGAGGGGACTTCACCGAGCCACATCTCCCGGTAAGCACCAGGCAGACATGGGTGCTTCTGGACACCTGATTTACTCAGTGATGCCGGGCAGGGAGGTCCATGAGGAAATGTCAGCCAGGGAAATCTGAGAATGCCCCGTCTCCATTTTCGCACAAGTCCTTTGGTCTCACTGTCCTCTCCTATGTATGTACGTCTGTGTTTCTTCCTTTTCTCTTCCTTTTATCTATCTGCTGACTGACTTATTCACTTATTGGTTTACTTACTTTCCACTGAGATACTGTTAGTTTCAGGTGTACAACATAGTGACTCAATTTTTGTATGTATTGCAAAGGGATCACCACAGTAAATCTGATTAACATCCGTCACCACACAGGTACAGAACAATTTTTTTCTTGTGATGAGAACTTTTAAGATTTACTGTCCTAACAACTTTTTTGTTAAATTTATTTTGAGAGAACGAGTTGGGGAGGGGTGGAGAAAGCGTGAGGGAGAGAGAATCCCAAGCGGACTCTGCACCCTCAGCGCAGAGCCCGACGTGGGACTCGATTCCGTGAACCATGAGACCATGACCTGAGCCGAAATCAAGAGTCAGACATTTAACCAGCTAAGCCACCCCACTCCCCTCTTAGCAATTTTCAGTATAATACAGACTTATTAATTATAGTCACCATGCTGTACCCTACAGCCCAGGACTTACTTGTTTCCCAACTGGAAGTTTGTACCTTTTGACCCCCTTCACACCTATTTTGCCCACCCACCACCTCTGACAACCATCACAGTGTTCTCTGTATCCACGAGCTCAGTTCTTGTGTTTTGTTTTGTTTTGGGGCGTGGTAGTTGTTTTGTTTTGTTTTGTTTTTTTAGATTCTACACAGAAGTGAGATCATGCAGTCTGTCTCTGTCTTATCTTAGCATTATGCCCTCAAGACCCATCTGTGTGGTTGAGTAGGAAGAGTTCCTTCTTTTTATTCTTTTACGGCTGAATAATAATCTACTGTGTGTATACACCACATTTTCTTTATTCATCTGTCAAAGGACACTTAGATTGATTCCATACCTCGGCTATTGTAAATAGTGTTGTTGTGAACATGGGGGTGTGGATATCTTTTCAAGGTAGTGTTTTTGTTTTCTTTGGGTAAATCCCCAGAAGCAGAATTGCTGGGCTTCGTGTGTAAATTTGACCTGTCCACGTGAGCTTTGTCCCATTTTTTCATACTCTGCACCCCTGATTGTACCCTTCTGTTGTTATCCGTGTTACTCTTTGAAGAGTTATTCCTTAGTGAATCTAGTTAAGTGTCTCCTCCGCCATCACCAGGTATCTCACAGAGCCACATTGCACAGGCATTTTTATCCCCATGTGTGTTCTTCCTTTCAACATCGCTTTTCCTTCTTTAAGGTTAGTTTTGCAAAGAAATCCCGTTTTCATCAGCTGTCATCTCACTGTTTTCTTTCTCCAGCCAACATTTCTTTCCTCAGGTTAATATTTTTCCAATTTGTTGCAGATTGGGAGACTCCATCTAAAAGCAAATGGTCCATTCTCATGGAAGACATTTTTGGCAAGGAAACACCCCGTGGTGTGACAGTGGTAAGGTTTTCTTGGGATGATCCCTGGTTTTCCGGACGGGAGAAGGCTGGGGCAGCCTGTTAGAAAGCAGCTCAGGAACCAGCGAGTGGTATTCCCTGAGAGGCACCTGTTTCAGACACTGTTTCTCACAGCTTTGGGGGAAAACCCTAAACCTAGCCTCAGATAATGAGCGTTGGGGTTCAATTCAGGTTTAAACAGTAAACAGTAAAAGCTTTGTGAACGTTACTCATGTGGGGCCTCAGGGCGTAGCCTCCACCGTTTCATTTGCTAGACCCCAAGTGGGACGTGAACAGTACTGTTGCACTCTAGTCACAGCGTCATTGGTCATAGGGCCTGTTTCTACTCCTGTGAGTGTACATGGGGAGGACTGGATGGCTCTTAGGGGCGTGGGGAGCTGTGGGAAACGCCCTAGTCACTCCTCTCTCAATCATCAGGAAAGAACACGTCTTGGGGAGAAACCCGCCGAGTACACTCACCTGTTTGAAGTCTTCAGCATGGGCACCCACCTTACCCAGCAAATGGGAAGGCACCCTGGCAAGAGGCCCTATCACCGGCGGGACTGTGGGGCGGCCTTTAAGAACAGGTCACCTCTAACCCAACACGTGAGCATTTACAACGGGAGAAAAATGCACGAATGCCACCAGTGCCAAAAAGCCTTCACGACGAGTGCTTCCCTCACGCGGCACAGGAGGATCCACACTGGGGAGAAGCCCTACGAGTGCAGCGCCTGCGGGAAAGCCTTCAATGACCCCTCCGCCCTTCGGAGTCATGCACGAACTCACCTCACGGAGAAGCCCTTTGACTGCAGTCAGTGTGGAAACGCCTTCCGAACCCTCTCCTCCCTGAAGATACACATGAGAGTTCACACCGGGGAGAGACCTTACAAGTGTGATGAGTGTGGGAAGGCGTACGGCAGGAGCTGCCACCTCATTGCACACAAACGGACACACACTGGAGAGCGACCGTATGAATGTCACGACTGTGGGAAAGCCTTCCAGCATCCCTCACACCTCAAAGAGCACGTCCGAAATCACACTGGAGAGAAACCCTACGAATGCACACAGTGTGGGAAAGCCTTCCGATGGAAGTCGAACTTCAACTTGCACAAGAAGAACCACATGGTGGAGAAAACGTACGAGTGTAAAGAATGTGGGAAATCCTTCGGCGATCTCCTATCACGGAGGAAGCACATGAGAATTCATATTGTGAAGAAACCCATCGAATGTAGACAGTGTGGGAAGGCGTTCAGAAACCAGTCCATCCTGAAGACGCACATGAATTCCCACACCGGAGAGAAGCCGTATGGGTGTGATCTGTGTGGGAAAGCCTTCAGTGCGAGCTCAAACCTGACCACACACAGGAAAATACACACTCAGGAGAGACGCTATGAGTGTGCTGTGTGCGGGAAAGTGTTTGGGGATTACTTGTCCCGGAGGAGGCACATGAGTACTCATCTCGTAAAGAAACGTGTTGAGTGCAGGCAGTGTGGGAAAGCCTTCAGAAACCAGTCCACCCTCAAGACACACATGAGAAGTCACACAGGAGAGAAGCCGTACGAGTGCGATCACTGTGGGAAAGCCTTCAGCATAGGCTCAAACCTGAACGTGCACAGGAGGATACACACCGGGGAGAAGCCCTACGAGTGCCTGGCCTGCGGGAAGGCCTTCAGCGACCACTCATCGCTTCGCAGTCATGTGAAAACTCACCGGGGAGAGAAGCTCTTCGTGTCTTCTGTGTGGAAAAGGCTCCAGTGATGTGTCTGCCTTCAGGGAAACACGAGAGCTCAGACGGGGCCCAATTGGTGTCATGGCTGGGAAAGACTTGTTTTTCCTCATCACTGTGGGCATTCGCGAGAACTCATGCTAGGGGACAAAACTATACCTGTGGTATGCAGGAGTCAGGTGCGCATTCAGCTCTTAAAAATAAAAAATGAGAACTTAGGGAGAGAGACCGTAGCTTGGTATTTTATGTCAGAATGACCTTAGCACCACCAGCACCTTCTGGGCATACGAGCGAGCGCACCAGGGACTTACTGGTCTCACACCGTATTCTTGATGAACAAAATCATACTAAAGAGAAAAACCTATAAAATAGGAATGTGGGAAAGTCTATAAGAGAGGTCAGCAAACTGGCCGACTGTCTATTTTTGTATGGCTTGCAAACTAAGAATAGTTGATAACATTTTTAAAGAAGAAAAACATGTGGCAAACACCACATGTGACTCACAGAGCCTAAAACACCTACTTTCTGGCCCTTTACAGAAAAACCCAGCCAGCCCTTGGTCTACAGGAACAGTTCTAACCCGGTGGTGATTTTGCTTATCTGGAGACATTTTTTATTGTGAAAACTGGGCGGGGGGTGGGGTGCTACTGGCATATAATGCCCGGGAGCCCCTGCAGGAGAGAATTATGTGGCCCCAAATGTCAGTATTGCTGAGGTTGAGAAACCATGGCCTACAACAATCGCTCAGTTTTTATGAAACGTACTCACACTAGGAGACATTTCTGTTTAAAACTTCAAAAAGCCTAGCCAATGGAATTCTTTCAGGAAACGTGAGAACCCACACCGCGGACGGCCCGCGTGTGGAGATGATTTTAGCCGCAGCCCCCTCACTTGTGCTCATGAGAATTCATACCCTGATGGAATTTTCTAGTGAATCATGAAATTGCATTTGTCAGTCTTTCATCATGAAGACAGACCCTCACTCATTAATTTGTAGTCTTTATTCTTAAGATCATGCTCCTCTAACACTTGGGCTTCATTACAGGTTTGTATATAGTATTATTATAATTCCATCCTTGATATGTGTTCATTTCCTTTTGGATAACTCCCTTGACCAGTGGACTGTTTGGCATTGTGTTAAATGCTATGTAACATGTGGGTATTTTTAGTACCTGTTTGTTACGAGTGTCTAAGTCAGATGCGTTGCTATCAGGGCATGATGTCTTCATCAGATGGATCCTCTGGAATGTTCTGGGCCTCCTGTCCCTGCAGGAGTGACATACACTTCTCGTTGCTCTCCCGGTGTCTCATCTTTCACATCAAGAAAATCCAAGTTTTGTCAGATTACTAAGATACCCTAGTTTTAGAAGTCTCTTAATGAGTTTTCCATTTTACAGTCTTTATGTCACAGCCTGGCCATTGACCGATAAGCAGATGTCACTGTATGGGCTGTTGACAAGAGAGCTCTTGAAAAGGGATTTTTCTTACCTGCATTCTTCTACAGATTTTGTTTTTGCTCTTTTCCCTACTTCTCACCTTGCAAGGAGACCAAGTACCTAGTGTTCAAAGATACGTCTTTTGACCATGAGGCTGTAAGCCACAGGCTAAAGAGGATCCTGCAGAAAAGGCACAATGATCCTGGCCCCTCCAGTCACTTCTTTGTCTACACTAGCCGTGGATATATTATTTCCAGACTTCCTATTACATGAGAAAAAAATAAAACCGGTTATTGGCTTAAGCTGCTTTGGATATTTCATTGTTTATGAATTTAATAATTTTTTATTGGTGGGGGGAGGGTTCTGTTACTCCCAAGTGGATGCGATCTGTAATACGTGCATCGAGTCATTGGTAAGGTTTTATAGCTGCTGTGTGTGGACATAATCTGCTTATACTTTTAATTGTTGAATATGGGTGTTTTTTTTTTTTACATCTTTAATCCATGTTTTAAAATTGTGTTTCAAGTCTCCGATACGCTTAAGTATTTATTTTCTTGATTTGAAGTGTCTCAGTCTTTACTGAAGCCCCAAGAAGCAGATACCATCATGATCTCCCTTTTGCATAAGGAGAATCTAAGGCAAGCAAGATTAGGTTGCTTGTCTGAGTTCAACCCACAAACAGGTAGTAGTGCTTCTGTGTCGGGCCCTGTTCTGTCTGTGCCCCACATCTGTAGCAGCAAATTGGGATTTTTGCCTTCACAGTGCTTTCTTTCCGCTTAGGGTAAGGCACCCCATAAACAAATGAGTCCGTAAATACATTGTATACTGCAAGGTGGTTAACGCAGTGGAGGAAAGGCTAAGCGTGGTGATGATGAGACAGAATGTGGGGGTTCAGAGCTGTTGGGTGGAAAGCCTTCACCTTAGGGGGCATTTGAGCAGAGATGTAAACTGACAGCACCATGTTGTAATCTGGGGTGGAGCACCCTTGGCAGTTCAAAGGCCGTGAAAAAAAAAAAAAAACAACTGCTTGGGACACATGCAGTAGCACAGGGGCCAGTGGAGCAAGCCTGGGAGTCCCAAGACGATGAGGCTAGAGCTGGGTCAGGGTGCCAGTCATGGGGGCACCCTGTGGATTTCCTGGAAGGACTTTGCCTTGTATTCTCCCATGTTGTGGGAAGTCAGTGGAGGGTTTTGAACAGAGGGGTTGGCAACTAATTTCTGAATCACTGGCTTCTGGGTTGACAGGTTAAGGAAGGACAAGGGCACAAACAGGGCCATTAGAAAGCTCTTGCAGAATTCAGGGTAGATACAGTGGTGGCCAGCTGAGTAGTAGCGGGGGAGGCTCGAGGATCCCACTGATGAACGTAGTGGCAATTTTCATTTCCAGATAGTGGCCTTTTGTATCCCCCTGCAGCGTACCTTTTCTGTTGCTGGTGTACAGTTTGTGATTCCCGTTCTTCCCAGTTGTGAACAATGCTGCTTTAAGAAGTTGGGTCCGCGCTTTCTGGAGCGTCGGTGAGTTATTCCAGGAGCGTGAATTGCTGGATTGTGAGGTCTGTGCGTGTTCAGCTTACCGGTATGAGCACCAAAGTCATTTCTGCAGTGGTTGTGTAAGGACCGGGATGTGTGCATGTGGTAACACTTGAAACAAGGTCTACTGAAGCGCACAGAAGTTCTTAACCCACACATGTACAGCTACGTTATTACACCGAGCAAATCCATGTAATCACCAGACAAGAAAAAACACGACCAGGGTAGCTGATACCCTTTCTTGCATATGCAGGTGGCAAACCCGTCCCTACTCTCCACAGGTAACCGGTGTTCTGACTGACGGCATGGCTTGGGTTCTTTGTTTTCAAACTCTACAAATGGAACCGAACAGGGTGTGTTCTTTTGTGTCTGTCTGATTTTGCCCAGTATTTCTGTTAAATTGACCCTTATTATTTAGAGTATCTCTAAGTGCATGTTTGTGTGTGTTCTGTTTGCATATTCCACAGTTACTTAAGTACTTTGTGTCGGTTTACATTCCACGTTTCAGTTTGGGGCTCTTGTGAATGATGCTGCTATGGACACACTTTAACGTTTCTGATGGTGCACAGGTGCATGTATTTCTCTTGGGTCTATGCCCTGGACTGAAATTTATGGGTCGAGTGGGGTGCATATGTTTATTCTTTGTACATGATGCCAATTTTCCAAAGTGGTTGTGCAACTTTGTTTTGCAACAAGCTATTTTATGACATTGGATACGATGCTGAAGTTGCCTGCCTTTTTCTTCCTGTGATTTATATATTCCACGTATATATTCCACAAAACTCTGGATGAGTTTTGTACATACCTTCTCCCACTCTGGTGCGTGTCTCCAGTGTTCTAATAGGTGTATTTTCATGAGATGAGTTAATTTTAATGTCCTTGAATCTTTATGGACAGCACTCTTCTGTACCTGTGTAAGAAATATTTGCCTACCCGGAAGGCAGGATGACATTCTATAATTTCTTCTGCAAGTTGTTTTTTCCTTTAATATATATACCTTTAGATCTGCAGTCATGTGAGATTGATTTTTGTGTGTGTGTGTGAGGTAAGATTAAGTTTTATTTTTTCCATATTAACTCAGCATTATTTACATAAAAAGTATATCTTGGGGCACCTGGGTGGCTTAGTTAGTTAAGCATCTGACTCTTGATTTTAGCTCAAGTCATGATCTCATGGTTGGTGAGTTTGAGCTTTGTATCAGTCTCTGCTGAGTGTGGAGCCTGCTTGGGATTCTCTCTCTGTCTTTTCCCTGCTCGTGCTCGCTCACTCGCTTTCTCTCTGTCTCCCCCCCCCCCCCACCCCCTTTCCCCTGCTCGTGCACTCTCTCACAATAAATGAATAAGATGCCTGAGTGACCCAGTCAGTTAAGCAGTGGACTCTTGATTTCAGCGCAGGTAATGATCTTGAAATTCATGGGATTGAGCCCCACATCAGGTTCCTTGCTGACACTGTGCAAAGTCGGCTTCTGATTCTCTCTCCCTTTATCTCTGCCCCTCCCCCTCTCATGCTTGCCCTCTCTCAAATAAGTAAACATTAAAAAAAAGTATGTGTTTGCCCTAGGAATTTGAGATGTTACCTTTGTCGTGTGTGTGTACACACATGCGCGCGCGCGCACACACACATATTTTTTGGAGGGGTAGAGGAAGAGGGAATCTTTTTTTTTCTAAGGATCTTTTTTTCATGTTTGTTTTTGAGGGAGAGACCGTGCAAGTGGAGGAGGCCAGATAGAGAATCCAAAGCAGGCTCTGTACTGTCAGCACAAAGCCTGACATGAGACTTGAACCCTGGAACCATGAGACCATGACCTGGGCTGAAGTTGGATACTCAACTGACTGAGCCACCCAGGTGCCCGGGGAGAGAGAATCTTAAGCAGGCTTCATGCCCAGCATGGAGCCCAATGCAGGGCTTGATCTCATGGCTGTGAGATCAAGACCTGAGCCGACATCAAGAGTTGGACACAACCAACTGAACTACCTGGGCATCCCACCTTTGTCATATCTTGAATTCCAGATGTCTAATTCTGGACTTTATTCTGCTGATTTATTTGTTCATGTACCATGCCACAGTATTTAAATTATAAGAAGCTTTATAATAAGTCTTAATGTCTGGTTCCCCCTCATGGTTTTTCTTTTTCAGTGTTTTCCTATGTTTTCTTGCTTGTTTCGGGTTTTTTTAAGATTTTTTTTTTTTTTTTTTTAAGTAATCTCTATACCCAACTAGGGTCTCGAACTTACAATCTCGAAATCAAGAGTCATATGCTCTACTGACTGAGCCAGCTGAGCACCCCTGTTTGCTTTTTTTTTTTTTTTTTTTTTAATTTTTTTTTTTTTCAACGTTTATTTTATTTTTGGGACAGAGAGAGACAGAGTATGAACGGGGGAGGGACAGAGAGAGAGGGAGACACAGAATCGGAAACAGGCTCCAGGCTCCGAGCCATCAGCCCAGAGCCCGACGCGGGGCTCGAACTCATGGACCGTGAGATCGTGACCTGGCTGAAGTCGGACGCTTAACCGACTGCGCCACCCAGGCGCCCCCCCTGTTTGCTTTTTATATGCACTTTCCTATTATTTTGTCCAACTCCATAAAATTAGCTTTTGGGTATTTTTATTGTCATTGCCTTGAGTTTATAAGTTAACTTGAGGAGAACTGACATTTCTATAATGTAAAGTCATTCAAGAACAGAGAATGACTTTCCATTTGTTCAGGTCTATTTTCGTGTTTAATGTTTAAAAGTTTTAAACATTAAATAATGTTTAAAAGTTTTCCGTGTACAAGTTTTCTGCTTGTTAAGTTTTGTCTAAGTATTTAGTCATTTATTATAAATGAGACTTTTCCCTACCATTATGTTTTCTGTTCACAGTTTCTGTACATGAAAGCTGCTAATTTTGTAACTTGTTACTTCACTGAATTATTTCTTGAGTTAGCTTTATTCTTTTCTGGGGTTTTCCAGGTATACTGCCATATTACCTGCAAATTGAGATATCTTATTTACCAGTTCTTAGGCCTCTGATTGTTTTTGCTTGTCTAATTGCATTGGCTAATAACCTCTAATACAATGATATATCGTGGGCATCCTGGCTCTGTTCTAGAAGAGATGCCCCTCTTGTTTTCCCATTAATTAAGATGATGTCTTTTAGAACTAAGGTATTATATTTATTTTATCATACTGAGAAGGTATCCTATATTCTTGAATGTTTTATCATGAATGGGTGTTAACATTTGCTAGTTTTTTTGAACATCTATGAAGAGGGTCATGATTCTTCTGATTTATTAATAAATTATATGATATTAATAAATATCTCAATATTCAACAAATCTTGCATTCCTGGAGTGAATTTCACTTGGTCATGGTGTATTTTCTTAATGTGGTGCTGGATCCTTTTTGCTAGTATTTTGTTTAGAATTTTTTTAGTGCTATTCATGTGTGATAATTGGTCTATAGTGTTTTTTGTGTTTGTTTTGTACTGTGTATGATTAGGTGTTGGTATTATACTTGCTTCATAAAGAATTGGGAATTTTTCCTTCTCAGTGCACCAGAATAATTTATATGGCATTAGGACTGTGTGGTTAGGAAAGATTTGGTAGAATTCCTTGTAAAACCATCTGAGTCAAGTTCTTATTAGTGGCGTACTTCTTTAAGAATTGTCTTTCTTTCATAGAAATTGGTCTTTCTCGAGCTTTCTAACCTGAATGGAATCAGACTTGGTAATCTGTATGTTCCTAGGAAATTGTCCATTTCATTAGCATGGAGATCAGCAAGTAGTCTTATGATTTTTAAAATGTTTTTTGATTCCGTGGTCATCAACTCTTTTTATATATTTGCTTTCTCTTTTCTTGGATCAAGTGAGCTACTGGTTTGTTTTGTTTGTTTGTTTGTTTGTTTAAAAATGAAATTTTGACTAATTAGAGCTGCTATTTTTGTAATTTCCGCATTATTCTGCTTTTCTCTCCACTCTTGCCTTATGCTTTGTTTTGGCTTATTTTTCTTTTTCCAGTTTTTTTTTTCTTTGGCAATTAATTTATTCTTACTCTTTTATTGACAAATATTTTGTCCAGTGGGTTTTCCTCTGATTACTGCTTTAAAGTACATTTCATAGATTCTAAAATGTATTTTTGGTCATCATTATTTCTTTGAAGTTTTGTCATTTCAGTCTGGATTTCCCCTTTCATTCAGGAGTTAGAAAGAGGTTTTTAAATTTCCAGGTACAAGAATCGTTTTCATTTTTGTTCGTAAATTCTAGGTTTATTGCATGCTGAATTTCTACAGCTTGAATATAACAGGCCTAGATGTAGATTGGGGGTGGGGCATTAATCCTGCTTGATGATATCTTAGTTTTCTGGATCTGTGATTTGGTGTCTGTCATTAATTTTGGAAAATTCTCATCTGTTATTTAAAATATTCTGGGTTTTCATTCTCTCATTCTCCCCCACTCCCTCACCTTGGTATTCCATAACACATATGTTACGCCTTTTGTAAATTGTCCCACAGTTCTTGGGTATTATGTTTGTCTTCATTCTTTTCTTTTCCTCTTTGCATTTCAGTTTTAGAAGTTTCTATTGAGGTATCTTCAAGTTCACAGAGTCTTTTTTTTCAGCCAGATCCAGTCTCCTGCACCCATCAAGGACAGTCTTCATTTCTGTTGCCATGCTTTTGATTTCTGGCATTTCCTTTTGATTCTTAGAGTTTTCATTTCTCAGCTTACCCATTTCTTCTTGCACGTTTGCTTTTTCCATTAGAACACTTAGCGCATTGGGCGCCTGGGTGGCTCAGTCTGTTAAGTATCTGACTCTTGGTCTTGGCTCAGGTCTTGATCTCACGGTTGTGAGTTAGAGCCCTGGGTTGGGCTCCATGCTGGGCATGAAGCCTCCTTATAAAAAAGAAAGGAGAGGGGAGGGGAGGGGGGAAGGAAAGAGAAAGAAAGAACACTTAGAATATTAGCCATAGTTATTTTAGATTTCTGGTCTGACAATTCCAAAATCTCTGGCACAAATGAGTCAGGTTCTGATGCTTGCTTTCTCATTTATAGATTGTTTCTACTTGCCTTTTAACATGGCTTGCATTTTTTTTTTTTAAGTTTGACAGGATGCGTTAATTGAAGGGATCAGTAGTAAGAGACCCTCAGTGTGTTTTCGTTTCTCTGGCTAGAAGTTAGCCTGTGGTTAGTGGTTCCTGTAGGTATTGTCAGAGGCCAGAGTTTCCTTTGGTGTCCTTATTTTTGTCTCCCCTACTTCTTTGGGTTCTTCTAGAGAATCCTTAAATAGGGGCTGAGACTAGTAAGTCTTCTAACTGTAGTCTCCGTACAGGAGCCCAAGAAAATCCTATCTTTCTTCAGTTTAAGCAACATGAGTTCCTTTATGTTTGTCTTCAGCCCATTGCTTCTTTTCTGAATTCAGGATAAAATGTGATTTTTTTTTAAAACCTACCCAATTGCTTTTTGAGAATCTCAGTAAATAAATAGGCTGCTTTTTAAAAAAAATTGTTTTATTTTATTTTTGAGACAGAGAGAGAGACAGAATGTGAGTGGCGGAGGGGCAGAGAGGGGGCCATAGAATCTGAAGCAGGCACCAGCCCCATGTGAGGCTCGAACTCACAAACCATGAGATCATGACCTAAGCCAAAGTCGGTTGCTTAACCAGCTGAGCCACCCAGGCGCCCCAAATAAGTTTGCTTCTTAAAGGCAAGTTGGAACCATGTATCTCTGACAATTGTTTTGACTTATATTTGTCATCATTTTCTTTTTTTTTTTTTTTAATTTTTTTCATGTTTTATTTTTGAGAGAGAGAGTCAAGAGGGGGAGGGGCAGAGAGAGAGGGAGACACAGAATCCAAAGCAGGCTCCAGGCTCTGAGCTGTCGCACAGAGCCTGATGTGGCGGGGCTTGACCTCATGAACCACAAGGTCATGACCTGAGCCATAGTTGGATGCTTAACCGACTGAGCCACCCAGGTGCCCCTGTCATGATTTTCTAAAAACCAGTTTCATTACCTCATTCGAGAAGACAGCAGATGGGAATACTTTACATAGATTAACTGCCATCGTCCCCACACCACTGTAAGCTTGTCATTCACCTAGAGGAGTCTGTTTACCTGCTAGAAACACCGTTGTTCAAGTGCTTACACGCTAGTGGGTCAGTTTGGCTGGTGGTGCCTGACAAGAGGGCTGTGTGGTCACGGGTTTCTGTCTCTGTTTGCCTTCCTGTATCCTTCCTGTGCACCTGCAGGGCTTCCATGCAGGTCATTGAGTGGTGGTGGCACTCGCACACCTGTGAGCCAAGGAGCCCAGTGTGCCGCAGGCCTCGGTGAAAGTTTTCCTAGGCTCATTAGTGAAGAGCAATCGCATGCTGGCTTTTGCCAAGTTTGGGTGAGAAAAATGCGTGTACCCTAGAGGCCAGGCCCAGGAGGAGGAGAGCACTTTCCCTGCATTTATTACAATGGGACCGTTTCTTTAATTGGGAGCCTTGGGAACCCAGTGCAGCTACTCTCTGTGCAGTCCCTCCATCACATCAATTACAAGAGCAGAAGCAAACCGAATTCCCACCTACACCCAGGTGGCCCGGAACTCTTGCGTTTTGTTGGATTTCCCTGCCATTCTCAGGTTACACAATCTCTCTGGAGGGGCCTTGTAATCCCACTCCTACCCGGTCTTCAGGTCTCATGGTAGCTTTCTGTTGTCGGGGCCTTTCCGGCAGGAACCAGCTCTGTCTTATGTAATGTTTGGGTAACTACAATCACTCAGGTTACCCTCTAGGGAGCCATCGAGTATCAGTTAAGGGCCTTACGCTGAATTAGACTTTGAGAGGAGAGACCATAAGACACAGTACTGCCTTTAAGGGACTAAAGGGCTAGGAAGAGAGGCATGTAAACAAACAAGATCGCTAGTGTGGCCAATTAGTCCATTCAGGAGGTTCCGAGGAGGCGATATTGACAATCCGAGAAAGCCACAGAGAGATAATGGGTGCTAAGTGTAGAAATGTAGACAGCTTTTATGTATAGTGTTCCAGATCATGAGTGAGTTAAGCATGCCAATCCTGAGTGCAAAGGCACAGAAAGAAAATCACATTCTCTGACAGGTAACCAAATCTTTCAAGTAGTAGATAAAGCAGGAGGGGTGACATGGGATAGATTATATAATACACAGCATCTGCATCAACATTTTATGTGTCAGTCTCAAGTATTAATTGGAAGTTGATGGAAATTCACTGACGTTTGATGAGATTTGCAGTTTATTTAGTAGAATGTAACGAAGGGGGCTATTTATATTTGCTGCATAATAAACTACCCAAAACACAGTGGTTTGAAACCACCACCGTTTGGCTTATTGTTGGTTGACAGTCTGGGCTATGCTTGGCCAGGCTCCCTCGTGTCTACCCGGGGCTGCCAGTAGGCTGGCCCAGTACCTTCACTCAAGACGTCAGCCCCCAACAGTCCAGACAAGACCAGTACCTGCACCGGCAGAGCATGTTCTTCAAGTCCATGTTGATGTCACCTTTGCCGGCACCCAGTTGACCAGTGCAATCACATGGCTGAGCCCAGAGTGGAAGGGTAATCAGAGTCACATAGAAGGGTTGTGGGTACAGGAAAGGGAAGAAATGGTGGCCATTTCTGGAATCACCATAGGGCCACTGTTTCTATTGGAAGACTCCAAATGGGAGAAAATAGTTTTAGATCGATAGAATTGACAGATAGTAACTGCACATGCTTAAACAATTTGGTAGGTTTGGGCCAACGTGTCCACCAGTGAAATCATTACCACATTCAAGACGGTAAACTCCCAAAAGATTCCTTTGTGAACCCTCCAGGGCCTTTCCCAGGCAATTACTGGTAGGCTTTTTGTCAGTACAGGTCAGTTTGCATTTTCTGGAGCTTTCTGTAAATGAAATGGTACCATACATACTCTTCTATCTGGCTTCTTCCAGCAAAGTTATTTTGAGTTTCTTCTGTTTTGTCACATTAAGGTCAGAGTTCTTGCATTGTGGAAAAGACAGGCTTTTAAAATTAAATTTTCCTTTATACTAGTGAGGCCTTCCAGCCTCTGGCTAAGCATTTTGAGTGGTGATGCATCACACTTCTCTGAGTGGTTTATTCCAACTTTGTTTTCCTTTTGTGAATCAAAACCTAACTTCCAATCATTTGTTGTCCAACTGGTATCTCACCAACAACATTGAAAGGCATCATAAACCTGCAAGATAGGGTGCCAGTGTGAGCCATGCCTCTGGAGAGTAGCTCAGGGTGGAGGTTCTAATGCCCTCTGGTGGAAGATGCAGAGATCTGAGCAGGCAACTTGTTTGGAGTGCCTTATGTGTGGAAACAGCACATGGCGTGCAGGCATGGAAATGAGTGTGCAGGAATGGAAAAAAAAAACTCGGTTTCCCAGTGAGATGCTGATCACAGGAGACCAAAGCACATTCTTGTATGAGATTGAAATTTTTTGTAAAGCTGCTAAGACCTTGGTAATAAGTAGCTCCTATCTGAAGGGCCTCAAAAACCATAAATCTGGCTAATTCCCTGGCTCCTGTGTACTCCTGGGACAGAGTAAACTCTACCAGCTCTAGTCACTGGCTCCATGCTTCTGTACCTTCAAGTCTTGATGTAGGCAGGTGAAAGCACTTTCCAGCCAGGTTCTACCTGAGGCCTACCATTCACTTGTGTTTTTAGAGACATTAGAGCCTTTATCATAGCTCTCTTTTTTGGGCATTGGAAATTATAAGAGTTGTCTATGGATGGCAACCTATCTGGTTGGTTGATAGAAGTCCCTTTTCAGTAGAGAAGAATGACTCAGTTGGATGACAGTGGCCTTTGATCCTGTGTTTTTGTTTTTTTTTCCCTGGGTGCATCTCCAGTGGTTTGCAATGGGCTTCACGCTGAAGTTAGGCAATAGTCCTTGATGGAGTTGGGTTTGGCCAGTAGATGGGACGAGAGGGTGGGGGTCCACACCCACGAGACAAGGCCATAGAGACTCAGCCAACTTTGTACAAAAGAATCTCTTAGTCCTTCAGCTGGTGGGATAAATTGCACTTTATAGGCCTGCCTCAGACCTAAAGAGGACAGAGCTCCTCCAAGAAGGGAGGTCAGTAGGAGGAGAGATACATACCATTTCCTAAAGCAGTCCACTTGGACACAATGCTAGGAATGTCTCACCTCAGATCATCAGAGGACATTTTCAGATAGTAGTTATAGGTCAGTGATTTCTGTGCTGCTGTTAGCCATTTTGCAAAGTGGAGAAAATAGGAGCATCTGCCTCCTTAAGGTGGTTGTGAAAATGAACTGAGTTAATACATCTAAGTGCTTGGAGGAATGGCCTGGCATACTGTAAACACAAAACAGTCAACTTAGCAAGTATCTATTAGGATGTTCCACATGGTAGGCACTGGAAATAAAAGCAGATAATAAGAACAGCCAACATTCTTCTGGAGTTTTGAGATCATTAAAGTATCTGTTTTTCAGCAAATGTGCACTGGTGCTTCCATTCCTGACTTGTGGCCTCTTCCACGCAAAGACCCTTGGCTGGAGGCCAGTATCTTGGGTCCATTCCATTCTGGGCCTTAGGAAAACTAGGGTTGTGGCCCCTCACTTCATATTTCCTGCACTTTCCTTTCCTTGAGTCCTTTGTGTCATGGCAGACCAGGTGGTTCTCATCCAGGAGTGATTTTGCTCCTAGGGGACATCTGGCAATGTCTGGAGTCATTTTTTATTTTTATGACCAGGGTGAAGGCGGACACCACTAGTACCTAGTATGCAGAGGCCACAGGTGCAGCTAAACATCCTATAATGCATAGGACAGAAATACCAGCAAGAATTATCTGGTCCTAAATGTCAACAGTACCCAGGTTGAAAAACCCAGTGATAGAAAAATAATTTCTATACTAGGCACTAAGGGGAAGGTGAAGGGCAATCAGATACTGTTCAAGGCTCATTAGGATGGTCCTATCGTCTTGGCTTCATCTAATTCTGCCCAGGTCTCCAGGGAAGGAGTTTCATGGAGTAGTTGGACGCTAGGACCTTACTGCACTGAATACAAAGTGATTTTATTTTTGAGGGGCACTTTGTGTCACACCCTCAGACACTTGCTGGGGAAGAATGCAGCTAGGCAGAGCCTTCCAGGGTGCAGGATCCTACCCAGTAGAAGGGGCACAAGATGGGGACACATTAATGCTGTGTTCATACATATAATACCCACTACTTTATGAGAATCTCTATATAAGACGCTTAACACTAGCTGTCTATAATCACCCCAACAGTTATTTACAAATGAAGAATGTGAGGCTGCTTAGAGACAGAGTAAATATCCTAGTAAACAGTAAAGTTAGGATTCAAACATTAGAATCTGCCTAAGTCCAAATGTAGTGATAATCAAGAGGGTACAGTAGTCCTCAAGTCAACCTAAAATATTTTTTTTTGCTTTCAGTTCAAGAGAATCTATCCATTCTACCCAATCCAGCTCAACCGGTATAAAGGATGCTTTGTCCTCTTGGTTCCCTGTTGTGGGGGGTCTCTGGGGCCATTTCCTGGTCTGTACAGATCTGACCTCCAGCATGTGGTGTTCCTGGGGCTGTTCAGAGGGCTAAGCTTTGAACAGAGTGCCTCTCCTATGTGGCTTCCTTGATGCCCTGAGTCAGCTCTGGAGATGCACTCAGCTCCATCTAGACTCATATCCTGTTCAACCCTCTCTGGTCAGGTTTTCCAACTCTGTTCTGCTGGTAATGAATCCCTCCTCTGTGCCATCCTCCTCACTCCATGGCAGTGCAAGCTACTGTAGTTAATAGGGTCAAAGGAATGGCTGGCTGTTCCCAGTCTCTGCACCTTTTCTGGGACAACACAGATGCTGGTGGCCCTCATGGATCATGGTGGCTAACACTGAGTCCTTATGCCAGACACTGCTCTGAGCACTCTTAGGTGTAACATTTAATCCCCACCAGAACTCTTCAGGAAATGTATTGTCATCATTATTACAGATGAGGGCATAGAGACACAGAGAAGTAAATTGTGTAAGAGCATGCCATTAGTGAATAATGGCAGATTTGAACCCAGAGCCCTCTTAGCCACTGTGCTCTGCTGTGCCTCAAAATATGGCAAGTGCTATGAAAACTGGACCTGGTAGGATGTCAAGGTAGGTCTCTGAAGAGCTGTGAGTTTTGATTTGAAGCCTGACTATGAGAGGGAGCCAGGTGTGTGAAGATTTGGCAAAATGTGCACCAGGCAAGGAAGACCGCAAGTAGACCAGGGCTTTCTTTCACTTAAAATAGACGCTACAATGAGTTTCTTGAAGAAGATTCTTATTAACATCCTCAGTATAGGTCAATGGGCACCACCCAAGCAAGATTCCGTAAGTAAAATTTAATGGGGTGAGGGAGATCCATATGATAGATAGTGGTTTCCACACTGAGACCAGGGAAGCCATGGTCCAGCATTCGTGGTGCTAGAAGCTAGAACATAACTGAGAAGGGCAAACATGAGTCAGTAATGTCAAACACTTGTCACTCCTGTCCCCCATCTTCCCAGTGCACTCCTTGCCTTCTCCCTTGATGCTTACAGGAGTCTGTGTCCTTGAAATAGTGTGCTTTCATGAGAAGTGTAGTTATTGGTTGAACATTCTTTTTCTTGGATGTATGACAAGACTTTTGGTGTGCTACTTCACGTCTGTGTTCAGGAGTGTTTTTCTTCTAGTAAACCATTAATAGTATTTATGTCCTTTCTTCAGATTACATATTCAAGGACACCAGTTATCAGCACTGTTGATCTCTGTTGTCCGTCTTTAACTTTGGTTATCACTGGAAGTAAGCTCCTCTCCTGAAAAGTCTCCTCAGAGCCCCTTTCATGTCCCTGTTCCTCAGGCTGTAGATGAAGGGGTTCAGCGTGGGGGTGACCACTGTGTACATCACTGAGGCTATTGAACCCTTTCTGGACGGATGGGCTGTTCCAGAAGTGAGGTAGACCCCAAGGCCTGCACCATAGAACAAGGAGACCACCAAGAGGTGGGACCCACAGGTGGAAAAGGCTTTGTACTTCCCCACAGCAGAAGAAATGCCCATTATGCAGGAGATAATTCTAGAATAAGAGAAAAGGATCCCAGTCAGGGGAATAACACCCAACAGGCCAGTTACAAAATACAGTAGGATGTCATTGACAAGGGTGTCAGAACAGGCAAGCTTGAGGATCTGAGCAAGTTCACAGAAGAAGTGGGGGATTTCTGTCTCTTTGCAGAAGGCCACCCTCAAAACCATCAGACTTTGCAACAAAGAATATGTCAGGCAGATTAACCAAGAAAGCAGAAGCAGGAGACCACAGAGGCTAGGGTTCATGATGACCAGGTAGTGCAGGGGGTGACAGACGGCCACAAACCGATCATAGGCCATCACGGTCAGTAGCAAATTATCTAATCCAGCAAAAATCATGAAAAAACACATTTGGGTAAGGCAGCCTTCATACGTGATGGCATTGCTCCGTGTCTGGATGTTCACCAACATCTTGAGGACAGTGGTGGAGGTGAAACAGATATCAGTGAGGGACAGGTTGGTGAGGAAGAAGTACATGGGGGTGTGGAGGTGGGGGTCAGAGCTGATGGCCAGAACGATGAGCAGGTTCCCTAAAACACAGACCAGGTACATATAGAGAAACAGCCCAAAAAGGAGGGGCTGCAGGTTTATATCTTCTGAAAGCCCCAGAAGGATGAATTTTGAAATAGCTGTTTGGTTCCCTGCTTCCATATGATTTATGGAAATTGCCTGGGAAGAGGCAAGAATAATGTTAAGACAGTGACAAAACAAGATTGCGCCATACGCAATAAACTCGTTCATTCATGAAGTCTTATCTTACCTAAGAGTCGTGATTTCTTTCGTTGAACAGTCTCCTCAGTAAATACCCTCCCTTCCCTGCTTCTACCACTGCTACTGGGACCATCTCTTTATTTATTTATTTTTTAGTTATTTTTAAGTAATCTCTACACCCAATGTGGGGCTCGAACTCACGACCCTGAGATCAAGGTGCCCCCAGGATCACATCATTAAAATGAATGTCCCACACCATGCAGGGTGGGGGGGCGGGTCTCCTCTGCATCATCCCCAACTCGGTTGTTCTACCTCTGTTGTGTAGTTCCTGTGAAAGGACCATCAGCCTCATGGGCATCTCCTTTCTGCCCTGTTAGCTGTGGTGTCTTCAAGTCCAGGGAAACAGAGAGAAGAGGGAAATCATGAGGAATTGCAGAATTTAATGATATTTTTTGCTCTCATGCCATTTACCAGTATCTGTTCGGTATCTTACCAGTATCTGGGAACGGAACATTCTCATCTGAAGTCTGACTCAGAGAAGGATGCTGTGCAAAGACTTTTATAGATAATTCTTCAACAATTATAGTAATGTCTCCATTGCTGTCCCAATCTGTCCCTCTGTCACAATGATAATGATCAAGTTACCATAATATGCTTCAGTCCCAAGGACTAAATCAGACCATACATTCTAATTATACCCTGTATGTTTGTATTGTAGTTCTTTCTATTTCTTTAGGTTAGGACGACTCTGCATCTTCTATTTCATTTTTATTTCATACTCCAAACACTTAGCACAGTACCTGCTGCTCTGTCTCTATTGGTTGGATGAGTGACAGAAGAAATTTGTAGGGTACTACAAATTTGGTAAGGTATAATTTCTCTACCATAAAATCCTTTAACCAAGAACCATCTATCTTGAAGGCTTTTCAACTGAACATAAAGAGAATGAGAGCCCTTTTTTTTGCGCTCTGTTAAAAAAAAAAAAAGAAGTAAGCCTGGTTTCTGTTTGCATATTAGGTCTCTGCAACAGGAGGTAATTTCTAAACTCAGGGGCAGCTGTCTTCAATTTTATATACATTTAAGAAAAAGCATGCAAAATTCCTAAACAGAAGAACAATGAATTTACAAAGAATTGGATCAATTGTTTAAAGTACATACAGGGGCACCTGGTGGCTCAGTCGGTTAAGCATCCGGCTCTTGACTTTGGCACAGTTCATGATCTCACATCGGGCTCTGTGCTGACGGTGCATAGCCTGCTTGGGATTCTCTCTCTCCTTTCTCTGCCCCTCTCTCTGCATCCCTCCCCCCCCCAACTCCCTCTCTCTCAAAATAAATAAACTTAAAAAAAAACCTTTTAGAACATAAAGTACATGCAATAATTATGTGTTTATCAATAATACCCAACAACATTTAAAGGCAAATTAGGGGCGCCTGGGTGGCTCAGTCGGTTGAGCATCTGACTTCGGCTCAGGTCATGATCTCGTGGTCTGTGAGTTCAAGCCCCACGTCGGGCTCTGTGCTGACAGCTCAGAGCCTGGAGCCTGCTTTGGATTCTGTGTCTCCCTCTCTCTCTGCCCCTCCCCTGCTCATGCTCTGTCTCTCTCTGTCAAAAATAAATAACCATTAAAAAATTTTTTTAAGAAAAGGCAAATTAAAGTCTGAAAGGGAAATTTATAATTTATAATTTATAAATATAATTTATTCACTGCCTGCAGGCCTCTGATGGGAGGCAGACAAGCTGATGACCCCAGCAAAGAATGGGAGATACTTGCTTTGATTCTGAGTATGTTGTCAGTGGTGGTGTGTGTGTGGCACACAGAATGAAAGATCTGATTTAGGGCAGATTTTTCAGATATGAGAGGAGCATAGTCAGCCTAGATGACAAAGGTTGATTTGATTGCTTTGGGACTCCAATGGATCACAGGAAGACAGATAAAAGGAACTATCAACGAGAGCATGGGAGGCCCACCACGCATGGGACATGGGGAGTCAGGAATGGGTGAGGACGGCTGTGCTGTAAGCCTTGTACATGAAAGTTGGTATTTAGGGAGACTCTGTCTTTGATATCAAAATGGCAGCAAGAACTTTCACTGGATGCCTTCACTCGCCAATGGGGCTTTAGTTCAGGTCCTCATAGCTTCTCATTTGGGCTTCACATACATTGGCACCCTGCTAGCCTGTTATGCAGGGGAGTCAGGATGCAGTCATCATTGTCCACATCTTTAAAAGTCATTCAGTGGCTCAGCAGTCCTCCAGGGGAAGGTTCCAAACCCCACTGCCCTCCATGGTTTGGCCCCTGTGTTCTTGCTCTGGCTTCCTCACCCATTCCACCAACCCCCTCCTGTCTTCTGATCCATCCTTTTTGTATTGAGGAGGAAATTACCCAAAGCTTTTAAATTACTCAAAAGGATAGCTGTGCTTCCTTTAACATTACATGAAGTATTGCCTAAGAGGTCAACTTAATTGTCCCATCTTCTGGGGGAATATTCCTTCTTTGGCTTGAGACCTAGACTCTGTGACATCAGTGCTAACACTGATTAATAAAAGACACGTGATTTTTGTTCACTAGAGATGCAAATGTTTCCATTCAGCTAAGAAGATCACCCCAAAGTTTATTGTTCATTGCCCTGTGGGATGTCTCCATCTGATAGAGAAGATAACCCCAAAAGCTATGGTTTTATTTTCCTGTATTTTTGCTTCCAACTTGGAAAATTAATGTCATTATTCCTTCCCTATCTATATAAATCCCTGTTCCCCAAATGCTCAGCAAACTAGCTTTACTCTCCTGGCTCCCTCATTAATAATTAAGTCTTTGACATATACTCACTATATATTTGTATGAGAGTCACATTTTTATCTATCGGAAAACAATGCTTTGCCATTAGATACTCCACGTTTCTTACAACGCTGGGTACATCCAGAGCAGTTTAGTAGCTCTGGACCTTTGCTTTTACCTCCCACTGGAGTCCCCTTTCTCCCTATTCACCTGGGAAAGTCCTATCCCTCCTTCCACTCTCTGTCCTGAAGTCTTCATTGACAGCCCCCAAGCAGTGCTGACCACTCTCTCTTTGCACTTCCTCTGCACCTTGTAGAAACTGGACCACACATGGGGCAAGCTGTCACATTGCATGCCTGGGTTTGTTCCCAAGGCTCTCATCCTCCCAGGGGAGTGACACATTTTAGTTAACTCCTTCTGTTCAGTACCTAGCTCAGTGTTAGGCACAAGGGAGATGCTGTGTAGATGTGGGAAGTTCCCTCTAGAAAACAAAAGGGATTAAAATGTTCAAGTGGGTGAAGAGGGAGTGTGGAGGGGGAGACCCAGAAACAAGAGGCAGTGAAAGGAGAGCAGAGCTAGAGATGAGGTAAGAACATACAGTGCAGTGTGGCTTGGAGACACCTGTCTAGAGCCAGGGACGTCTACTCAATTTGGGTGGGCATTTCCTCCCTCTGCATCCCTATGTATGTGCCAAGAAAGCATGCAGGCAAAAAGCTTTGTCTGACCCCCTTCTTACCTCTTCACCACAGCAGTTTCTGAGCCAGTGCTGGGGCATCACAATGGAATTGCTAAAGGTTTGGGCTCTATTATATTAGCTTCTCCCAATGGAAGACAAATACAGACAGAGAAGCAGGGACAAAGAGCTGAGCATGGGGACTCAGGGCCACAATGATACCTGGCGTGGCCTAAGGGCCTTTCCTTCTGGTATGGGAGTGGTGAGTCTGAGGTGAAATCATTTGGGACTGAATTCCCTCACTTCTCATTAAATAAATGGCTGTTTTGATTGTCTGTTTCTGGAGACTCTCCACCCCCTCTCAAGGGTCAGAGAGGTGATCTTTTCTGCTGTGTCTACCCACAGGGAGCAGAGTTGGAGCCACATAGAGGATCCATGCCACCCCACCTAGCATACACGTCCTTCAGCCACAGTCCTCAGTCCCCACTGGGTCTTTCTCTTCCTAAGGGAACATCTCACTCCATCTCTGGTTCTGTACAAATCTAAGGATCAAGAAACATCTTTGGTCAAGTCTTGCTTGTCCAGAGCAAGGTTCTCCAAGGTTCCCAGGGATGCCTACAGACTACTTTCTGGAAGAAAAATCAAAGCAGTGGAGAGAAGGGGGAGAGAGGGTGAGAGGGGGGCCAGCTTTCCAAAGGCCACCAGAGTGACAGCGCAATGATCTTGACCACACTCAGACCTAAACGGGCACATGACCCCCATTGTGTCTTGAGAGAGCGAGCCTGAGGTCAGGAGTGTCTGGATGACTGGTGTGTCAGGACCTTCACAGAACCCTGTGACCTATTTTGCAGTCAGCCTAGCAGATGCCCTCTTGTTCACTTGGAATTCAGCATAAAAATATTTTTTGAGCACCTTCAATAGATATTGATCACATACATGATGGAGCAGTAAACAAGACAAGATAAGGACCCTGTCCTTATGGAATTGCCTTCTAGTTGTAGATGGCGTTATGCATGGAGACAAAGGATAAACAAATTAACTGTTTTTTTTTTTTTTGAGAGACAGAGAGTAAGCAGGGGAGGGGCAAAGAGACAGAGGGGGAGAGAGAGAAAATCGAAAGCAGACTCCATGCTGTCACTGTAGAGTTTGACGCGGAGCTTGAACCCATGCACCTTGAGATCATGATCTGAGCCAAAACCAAGAATCAGACAACCAACTGAGCCATCCAGGGGCCCCACAAATTAACAGTTTAATAGATAATGACTCATCTGATTAAAATAAAACAGGGTTATGTGCTGGAGGATGCCTGGGGGCTTCTCAGAGGAAGTGACATTTGGAGCTAAGATTCAAATGATGAGAAGTGCCAACCATGCAAAAGATTCGGGGGAGAAAAGCATATCTGGCACTCGTGGGAGAGGAAAGAACATGTGCAAAGATCCTGAGGCATGAACTCATTTGCCATAATTGAGTCACAGGTCTGCGTTGTGGAAGAATAGTGACCAATGTGGAAAATGGTGTGAGATTGTGTGGTCAAAAATCAAGGCCCGTGTCAGGAGTTAGGGTTTTAACATAAGAGAAATGGGCACTGGAAGGCTTTATAGCCAACACTATGTGATGTGATGCTCTTTTTTGCTTTTTAAGTTTTCTCTGGCTGCTATGTAGAAAATTCAGGATTTCGGGATATCAACTCATTCCATGCTCCAGTGTCCTTAGATAGAAGATTGGGATTGTATTCATCAAAAACTTGCCAATCGAATAAAAATTCATATTCTTTAGTAAAAAACAGTGACCAGGGGTGCCGGGGTGGTTCAGTTGGCTAAGCAACCAATTTTTTTTTTTAATGTTTATTTATTTTTGAGAAAGAGAGAGAGAGGGAGAGAGAGAGAGAGAGAGTGGGGGGGGGAGGGGCAGAGAGAGAGGGAGACACAGAATCTGAAGCAGGCTCCAGGCTCCGAGCTGTCAGCACAGAGCCCAAAACGGGGCTCGAACTCGTGAACCGTGAGATCATGACCTGAGCCGAAGTCGGACACTTAACTGACTGAGCCACCCAGGTGCCCTGCAACCAACTTTTGATTTCAGCTCAGGTCACGATCTCAAGGGCATGGGATCAAGCCCCAGTCAGACTTCATGCTGGGCATGGAGGTTACTTGGGATTCTTGATCCTTCTGCCCCTCCCCTGTTCGTTCTCTCTCTCTCTCTCTTAAAAAACAAAACACAGTGATCAAATATTTATTAAATTTCAAACATCCTTTAGTACCACACGCTTCCTAGAGATAGATGGGTGCTATATTCTTCTTTCCCAAAAAGGAACATGAGCAGAGAGAGGTTGAGAGATTTACACACACTCTGCATATAGGGGGTGAAAGATTCAGACTCAAACGTTCATCTCCTCCTTCCCATCCCAGGGCTCTGTCCTGCCCCACCAGAGCTAAATGAGTGATCCGTTCAAACTTACTTCATCCCAGATGGGCAAACAAAGGCAGAACCAATGATTCCTTCTCTCTGGAGTCAGTGAGCTCACCTGCGATTTATGGACATGAGCCAGTCCATAACACAGGGGCCAGTATGGCACTAACATTTCAGATTATAGGATTTTCTACAAGTAGTATAGTGCCTTTTACAGCCCAGTAAGCATGCTGAGATATGGAAATTTTCATGTGGGGCTATCATGGGATCATCCTTTTAAACGTTTTTTCCAGTATGATCTCATTTATATAAAGGCCCAAAATGGACAAATCAAATTTCGGTGATGGAGGTCAGAATAGCAGTGATCTTTCAGGAGTAATGTAAGATACTTCTGAGGTGCTGGTTATGTTCTATAGCTTAATCTGGTTGGTGGTTACACAAGTATGTCTACTTCATAACATTTTATTGAGCTGAATATACATATGATTTGTTTACCTTTTCTGTTATATTTCAATTAAAACACTTACTTTAAAAATTGCCAGGGGCGCCTGGGTGGCTCATCGGTTAAGGGTCCAGCTTCTGCTCAGGTCATGATCTCACACTCCGTGAGTTTGAGCCCCGTGTCGGGCTCTGTGCTGACAGCTCGGAGCCTGGAGCCTGCTTCAGATTCTGTGTCTCCCTCTATCTCTGCCCCTCCCCTGCTCATGCTCTGTCTCTGTCTCAAAAATAAATAAAAACATTTAAAAAAATTTTTTTAATTGCCAGGACGCATCCTTAGTTCAAACCTCTCCTTGTAAGCAACAGAATCATTCTTCCTACACAGATTTTAAGGATAATTTTGATGGCATACCTCGATAATAATAAGATGTGGTTGATGGCAACTATTTTTTAATTTAAATTTTAATTACCATACAGTGCAATATTGGTTTCAGGAGTATGATTCAGTGATCCATCACTTACATCACCCAGTCCTCATCACAAGTGCCCTCCTTAGTACCCATCACCCATCTAGCCCATCCCCCACCTCCCTCCATCACCCATAGTTTGTTCTCTATCGTTAAGAATCTCTTATGGTTTGTTTCCCTCTCTTCTCTTCCTCCCCCACTTCCCATATGTTCATCTGTTTTGTTTCTGAAATTCCACATCTGAGTGAAATCATATGGTATTTGTCTTTCTCTAATGACTTATTCCACTTAGCATAATACATTCTAGCTCCATCCACATCATTGCACATGGCAATATTTCATTATTTTTGATGGCTGAGTAATATTCCATTATATATACCACATCTTTTTAAAATTTTATTTTGTTATTTTGTTATTTTTTTTTTTTATTTTTGAGAGAGAGACAGACAAAGCATGATTGGCGGGTGCATAGAGAGAGAGGGAGACACAGAATCTGAAGCAGGTTCCAGGCTCTGAGCTGTCAGCACAGAGCCCAATGCAGGGCTCTAATCCATGAGCCATGAGATCATGACCTGAGCTGAAGTGAGACACTCAACCAACTGAGCTACTCAAGTGCCCCATAAATTTTATTTTGCTTTAATTCAAGTTAGTTAACATACAGTGTAGTATTGGTTTCAGGAGTAGAACCTAGTGATTCATCACTTACATGTGTCACCCAGGACTCATCCCAACAAATGCCCTCTTTAATGCCCATCACCCATTCAGCCCATCCCCACCCCACCTTCCCTCCAGCAACCTTCAGTATGTTCTCTGTATTTAAGAACCTCTTGGGGCACTTGGGTGGCTCAGTTGGTTAAGCGTCCAACTTTGGCTCAGGTCACGATCTCGCAGTCTGTGAGTTCGAGCCCCGCATCGGGCTCTGTGCTGACTGCTCTGAGCCTGGAGCCTGTTTCAGATTCTGTGTCTCCCTCTCTCTCTGACCCTCCCCCGTTCATGCTCTCTCTCTGTCTCAAAAATAAATAAACATTAAAAAAAATTAAAAAAAAAAGAATCTCTTATGGTTTGCCTTCCTCTCTGTTTTTATCTTATTTTTCCTTTCCTTTGCTTATTTTCATGTATTTTGTTTCTTAAATTCCACATACGAGTGAAATCATATGGTATTTTTCTTTCTCTGACTGACTCATTTCAGGTAGTATAATACACTCTGGCTCCACCCATGTGGTTGCAAATGGCAAGATTTCATTCTTTTCATGGATAAATAATATTCCATTGTGTATGTATACCACATCTTCTTTATTGATTCATTAGTCAATGGACATTTGGGTTCTTTCCATGATATGGCTATTGTTGATAATGCTGCTATAAACATTCAGGTGCATGTACACCTTCGAATCTGTATTTTTTGTATCCTTTGGGTAAATACCTAGTAGTGCAATTGATGGATTGAAGGGTAGTTCTATTTTTAGTTTCTTGAGGAACCTCCATACTGTTCTCCAGAGTGGCTGCACCAGTGGATAGCAACTGATTTTGTAACAGGACAACACATGTAGACAATTAATAATAAAAATGAACAGGGGCACCTGGGTGGCTCAGTCAGTTAAGTGTCTGGCTCATTTTCGGCTCAGGTCACGATCTCACTGTTCATGAGATCAAGCCTCCCTGTGGTAAGAGTGCAGAGCCTGCTTGGGATTCTCTCTCCCTCTCTCTCTCTATCCTTCCCCTGCTCGTTCATGCTCTCACTCTTTCTCTCTCTCTTTCTCTCAAAATAAATAAACATTTTTAAAAAGTAGTAAAAATGAACATGCATCAATTTTAGAAGCCAGACAACTGCTCTCCACTAACACACCACACAGATATTCACACTTGTACAGTATGGAGCAAAAACACTGATTTCCATTGGATTGTCATAATAAGAAACTGATAAAATGATCTCTCTCCCTCAGGTAATGCCATATGTCAGTTAAAGTGTTTGAAGTAGATGAATGGAGTTTACAAAGACACGTAAAACACAGGGTTGTGGTAAATGAATAAGATTACGGGGAAATATGTGTAATATACTATTTAGGTGAACATTAGGTGCTTTTTAGGTAAGATTTTGTGAAACCTGTTTATGGATACATAAATAAATGCTGACATTATGGAGACATTGACAGGAAAATACACCCACCAAACTCTTGGCATGGTAGCTATTGGGAGTAAGATCCACAGAGGAATAGTATCATGCAAGAATACCAAGAAAACTCAAATTTTACTGGTAATAATTTAAATTTGTTTTATGTTTATTTTTGGCAGAGAGAGAGAGAGAGAGCATGACCAGGGGAGGGGCAGAGAGAGAGGGAGACACAGAATCCGAGGCAGGCTCCAGGCTCTGAGCTGTCAGCACGGAGCCCGACGCGGGGCTTGAACCCACGAACCGTGAGATCATGACGTGAGTCGAAGTTGGACGCTCAACCGACTGAGCCACCCAGGAGCCCTTTACTGGTAATAATTTAAATCTCTATGAGTCCTGAAGCTAATAATCCTGAGTGTTAATACTTTTAATATAGGTAGTAGATATTAATGAGAGTCATAATAGGTAATATTAATGAAAAATTTCTAAGTGCCAAGCACTATCTCAGGCAGTTTCTCAACTCTGGATGTTAGGACCTTCAAACACCTCATATGTAGAAATTCTGATTAAATTGGTTCTAGGCTGAAGCTGGTGGCAGTAAATGTATTTTTAAATTTTTTTTCTAATGTTTATTTTTGAGAGAGAGACAGACAGAGTGTGAGCCATGAAGGGGCACAGAGAGAGGGAGACACAGAATCTGAAGCAGGCTCCAGGCTCTGGGCTGTCAGCCCAGAGCCCGACGTGGGGCTCGAACCCACAAACTGTGAGGTCATGACCTGAGCCGAAGTCTGGCGCTCAACCGACTGAGCCAGCCAGGCACCCTGCCAGTGGCAGTATATTTACAATATCCACAGGTAGGGTGCCTCGATGGCTCAGTCGGTTGAGCATCTGACTCTTGATTTTGGCTCAGGTCGTGATCTCTCAGTCGTGAGACTGGAGCCCCCAGTCAGGCTCTGCACTGAGCATGGAGCCTGAGATCAAGAGTTGCATGCTCTACTGGGACCAGGTACCAGTCAGGCACCCCTACAATGACTTTTTAGATACAACACCAAAGATACAATTCATCAAAGAAATAATTGATAAGTTGAATTTTATTGAGATTAAAAACTTCTGCCCTGAGAAAGAGAATCCTGAGAGAATCAGAGAATAAGCCACAGACTGGGGAGGGGGAAATTGCAAAAAACACAACTGACAAAGGACTGCCATCCCAAATATGCAAGGAACTCTTAAAACTCAACAATAAGAGAACAATCTGGTTTAAAATTTGGCCAAAGACCTGAACAGAAATCTCACCAAAGAAGATATGAGCATATGAAAAGATGCTCCACATGATGTGTTATCAAGAAAATGCAAATTAAAATGACAGTGACATATCACTGCATACCTATTAGAATGGTGAAAATCCAGAACACTGACCACACCAAATGCTGACAAGGATATGGAACAAGGGACCTCTCATTCATTGCTGGTGGGGATGCAAAATGGTAAGCCGCTCTGGAAGAGAGTTTGGTGGTTTCTTACAAAACTAAATGTATTCTTACATGATCCAGCAGTTACACTCCTTGGAATTTACCCAAAGGACTGGAAAACTTATATGCACACAAAAGCCTGCACATGGATGTTTGTGGTTTCTTTATTCATAATTCCCAAAAGTTGGAAGCAACCAAGATGTCCTTCAATGGGTGAATGGATAAATAACGTGTGGTGCGTCCAGACAGTGGATTATCATTCAGCACTAAAAAGAAATCAACTATCAAGCCATGAAAAGATGTGGAGGAACTTGGGGGGTGGGGGAGAGAGGAAAGTGGGTGATGGGCATTGAGGAGGGCACCTGTTGGGATGAGCACTGGGTGTTGTATGGAAAAAATTTGACAATTAAATTATATTTAATATAAAAAAATAAATAAACTACAATAAAAGAAAAGTGTTTCAGCTTTCACCTGCAGATCATGAAAAATATGGTGGGAATCTTTAGCACCATCATAAACTGCATATTGTTACCAGACTAAAAAGTACAAAAAGATGTCCATATTGGGAAAAAGATATAATAAAGGTGCTTGGGTTAGAAAAAGCACATACTCCTCAAGTTCGTAACACTATCCCTTCAGGGAATGCAAAACTGAAAGTGGTTAAACATTTGATAAGAATCAAGCCCCTGAGGTTGCCACAAGGACCTCCAGCAGAGAAGAACATGTATGGCATGTGCCTCAAGAGCACTGGGGAATTAGTAATGGGGTGGCATCTAAACCCTATAGATCAGGAAGCAGTTAAGTCCTATTGCCAGAGAAATTTCATTTTTAAAAACGTAAATCATTTTTATTTAAATATAGTGTGAGGGGTGCCCGGGTGGCTCAGTCAGTTAAGTGTGCGACTTCAGCTCAGGTCATGATCTCACATTTCATGGGTTCAGTCTCTCTCTGCCTCTCTCTCTGCCCCTCCCCTGCTCTCTCTCCCTCTCTCTCTCTCTCTCTCTCAAAAATAAACATGAAAAAATTTTTAAGTGGTTAACATGGCAGATTTTATGTGTATTTTACCACAAGTTAAAAAAATCCGTTGTTTATACACAAACCTTTATTTCCTTGTTGATATTACATTTCAACTTTCATAACTGAGTGTATCGTCCTGTGTGTATGTTGCAGACCATCTCATTACTACAACAGATTCGTTCAGTTTGAGTGATTTTCTTAATGCACCAATGTAACATGATAATGTCTTCATAAGAATTAAAGCACAAGTTACAGGGATACCATGTAGATTGTAATTGGGAATTAAATCGAAATATTTCCTTTCCCTTACAGTACAATTCTTTTTTTCTAGTTTAGAAAGTAAGTATGAACGTGTTTTGAATTCCAAATGAAGTATGGTGCAGAGCTGAGTGGAGACGCAGGAAGGTATACAATGAGCACAATGTAAAGAAACAGAGCCTGAAGAAGGTGTGTCCGCACGGATGGCAGTTACAATTTGCTGCGATGGAGCAAAATGAAAAAAGATGTGTTTTGTAAAAACTTTTCAGAAACAACACGGTGGACAAAGTTAAGAGACGTTCTTAGGAAATAATTAATGAATCCGATGAGTTTCCTGTCAAAGGTCAAAACGTTGATTAATTTTGTCACCTGAAATCAGGTGACCAATGTCTAGCAGAAGTTCTTATTTTAACTTGTTTTGTTGGTATTGTGGTAAAATATAATATATACATATATTATGTATGTGACATAAAAGATACCATTTTAACCACTTTTAGTGCAGCTCAGTGACGTTAAGTACATTGACATTGTTGTGCAACCATCCCCCCCATCCACCTCCAGAACTTTCTCATCTTCTCCAACCAAAACTCTGTCTCCATTAAACACTAACTCCCCCAACCCCTGTCCCAACCGTGGCTCCCACCATCTGCTTTCTGTCTCTCTGAATATGACTACCCTAGGGACTTAGTGTAAGCTTACTTCGTGTAAGCTGACAATATCTGTCCTTTCTTGAGTGGTCTGTTTCACTCAGCACAATGTCTTCAAGGTTCATCCATGTTGTAGTATGTGTCAGGATTTCCTTCCTGTTTTAGGCTGAGTAATATTCCTTGTATGTATACACATTCATCGGTCTATGGACCCTTGGGTGGCTTTCACCTCTTGGCTATGCAAATAGTGCTGCCATGAACATGGGTGTACAACCAACAGAAGTTTTAAAGCCATTCCCCGCCCCTCCCCCCCCATCTGAGCTTGTAGCTTTGGTCAGCTATATATATAGCTCAGAATCTTACACACAAAATAAGGAGAAAGACTTTTAGACAAATAAAACAGAAAAAACATATTTTTTCAGTTATCAAAGTTTTGCTAGGAAATTATCAGGAAAAGACAAAAAGGATATTTTTACCGTGAAAGGTTCAACTAAGGCACTAAACAATTGCCCACAGACTAAAGACCTTTCTTAGAGTATCAGAGAAAATTTCTTCAAAATCTGAAAAACTGCAAATATCTTTCTTTAACTGAGACTTGTAGTAGAAGAGACCCTGTCCAATTAATATTTTGATACACTTTGTCTCAAAGAATTTCTAAATTTATTAAGGAATGTGTTCAATTCATAGCTTTAAAAATATGAATTCCTGGGGCGCCTGGGTGGCTCAGTTGGTTGAGCGTCCGACTTCAGCTCAGGTCACTATCTCATGGTCCGTGAGTTCGAGCCCCGCGTTGGGCTCTGGGCTGATGGCTCAGAGCCTGGAGCCTGCCTCAGATTCTGTGTCTCCCTCTCTCTCTGACCCTCCCCCATTCATGCTCTGTCTCTCTCTGTCTCAAAAATAAATAAATGTTAAAAAAATATATATGAATTCCTGGCATAGGTTTTTTTGAATCTTGCCATAGTGAAGTTACTGCTCTCTAAGACTATTTACTAAAAGGGATGAAGATATTTCCTATATGGTATTTGAAGTCTTGTACTTATGGTTCCAACAGCTGTTGGATTATACCACTGAGATTACACGTTTGTTAAATTATATATATATATATGTGTGTGTATATATATATATATATATATATATATATATATGGTAGCAAGCTATGATTTTAATACTTGGGGACAGGCAATTGCTTTTGCTTACTAAAGTTGTGTTACTAACACATCGGACTTTGATTTCACCACTCCAGTTTTAATTTACCCAACTAATTAAAAGTGATACATTTCACTTGCAATTACAATTCCTGACGGAGCATTCTGCACTCAAGAGGTCAGTTTTCTCACTGCCCTAGCCCCAGTACAAGCAGACTCATCTCCACCACCCCACCAAATCACTTTCTATTGTATTTCCATGTCAATAAGTCCAAAGGACATTGTGCAGCCTTTATTACTTGACCTAGTATCATCATTTTACACGGTTCACCCTCCATCTCTTGAAACAGGACTTTGTTTATCTACACAGCATGTTCAACACCGTGTAGCCTACACAGTCACAACGTGGTCACAAGGGATTCACTGAGACAGATGCATGTCTCTTTTCTTCTGTGTTACTTTGAGACCCTAAGTGCTGTGGCTATGGGGGAATGGGTCTTTGCAGCAGGGACACATTCCTGAGGGGGAACGCTTTGCCTCAAAGCCAAAGCCATAGTGATGAAACATCCTCCAAGAAAGAGGAGGCCCATGGAGGCAGAGAGATCCATCTGGCTCCAAAAGTGCCTTCCTGGAAACAGAATTAGCACACATGGTTCCGTTGTGCCATTTTCTCCCTACCCCAAGGGAGCGGAATGAGTGGAAGAACAGAACATCAGAGGAACAATTTATTTAATGAGGAGTGATGAGAAATCATCCCCCAGGGACTTGAGAAACCATAAATACTTCCCTAGCACCCTCACCCACAGTGCAGTGACGCCTGACCAGGAGGAGACCACACCTTGCCTCTCTCACAGACATGATTTGGTGACAGGTTCCATCTCCCCGTCATTCTCTGGTAGAGTCTATCTTCAGCATCCAACAGAGGAGAAAGACGTTGCACAAGTATTGCTTTATGCAATGCCAGCCAATTGAGTCACACTGTCCTAGTGAGTACTAGGTATGAAAGGAGGATAAAAATGGGACAGGGGAAGGAGGTAACAAGGTTGATGATGACTCATGGCCCTTTTTATTTTTACCTTCTGGAATTTATCTCTGATTATTTATGTCTTTTTAGATTCCATTGCTGCTATTTCTATCACCTCCAGCTCTAAGGTGCCCTCATTCTGGAAACTAGTGACTTTCTCAGTGTCACTGGCGTTGACACTCCCTCAAATGGACTCTTAACAGTTTCTAACGCACCTGCTTGCACCTTCCTTGTTCTTCTCTAGTGCAGTAGTTCTCAAAGTGGGGTTCCTGCAGCAGCAGTGGTATCTTCTGGGAGCTTGTTAGAAATGCATATTCCCAGGCCCTGCCCAAGACCTGCTGACAGAAACTCTGGGGGGAGACCCAGAAATCTGCTTTAGTAAGCCCTCCAGGTGATTCTAATGCATGCAGTAATTGGAGAATCTCCACTCCAGCAAGGTATCTCCTTTTCCACCCCACCGCCATCATGGGGTTTCTCCCAGGTTGTATACGCTCTGTGATTCATGGAGTAGGTACTGAATGCCCACTCTGGGCCAGGTGTTATCTGTGTCGTCATTGTGACTGTGAATAGATCTGTCTCTTATTTTTCTTAATGATGGTTTACAGGTACATAAGAAGCTAATGACACTGATTAATTCTAATTGTGTTTAAGTTGACTTTCTTTGGTGTTCTAAGCAGACAATCACATCGGCAGCTGATAGTAACCACATTTGCTTTTGATTTCCTAATATTATATTTTATTCACTCTTCTGTCTTATGGCATTTCTTTTGAATTATTGAATTATTGAATAATTATTGAATTATTGAATTATTTCTTTTGAACATTTAAACAATGTTAAATCATTATAACAGGAGGCATAATTTCATTTTCCCCTTTTTTTTGTTTCCTTATTTGGGGTTTAATAATGGATCTTGGATTAACACTTGCTTTAACAGCTATTCTTGGGGTTCCTGGGTGGCTCTTGATTTCGGCTCAGGTCATGATCTCATGGTTTGTGAGATCGAGCCCTGTTGCTGTACTGACAGCAAGGAGCCTGCTTGGAAATCTCTTGGGATTCTCTCTCTCTCTCCCTCTCAAAATAAATTAAAAAAAAAATTAACATAGCTATTCTTTTTCACCTTTCGGCAGTATTCTTCTATGCCATGTGACTAAAATTTTACTTTGTTCCCTTCCCATCAGTAACGGTTAGATTTTACTAAATGTATTTTGATTTGTTTTGAAGCTATAATTATTTTCTGAGTTATCTAATTCATGCTTCATCTTACTCCTTTTTCAGTTTGTTGCTTCTATAGTCAGTGTGAGATTAGCCTATAGATTTCTTGTTTGTATTACATATGACCATTTTTTGTTTCAACTTTTATCCTACCTCCATACTCTTTGAGTACAAAGCACTGGGGATATGAGGAAAAGCAAATTTTATAACATGTGATCTGAACTTGTGTGATTTAAAATTCGGTGGTGAGAGGGACAGATATTAATCAAATAGTTCCATAAGTAAATGCAAATATATATAGCTATGATCTGTGCAGTGAAGAAAAATGCAGGAAGCTATAAAGGCGTGGATTAGGGGACTATGCCTGGTGGTCAGGGAGGGTTCAGGGAAGGCTCCTCTGAGGAAGTGACGATTCATCCGAGAAATAAGGATAGGAATGATCACGGGAAGACAAAGGCCCCAGCAGAGAGGGCAGTACTTACACAGGCTTACATGTACTTACATGGCTGGGGGAAGAATCGCAGCATTTTTAGAATTCCCAAGAAGGCAAAAGTGTTGGTTCTTCAGGAGTGAAAGGCCAGTGTGGTGCTTAATAAAACTGGGAATTCGGAAGGAACCAGCATATGCAGGCATGCCTGGAAAAGAAAGAAAATCTCAGACCAGCCTCCCTTGTGGGCACAGAGGCAGACATCCTCAGATGAAAGCACCTTCCAGAGAAGATTTGTGTTTGCTTCCGCCTAAGACCCAGAATACAATTCACTCAGGACCACTTCAGACTGATCCCTCTGACTGAGGTTTCTAGGGGAGGGTGAAGTGTAGTGTTAGAAGTCTGACTCTTTCCTGACAGCACCTTATGGATGGATTCTCTTCCTTTTTTTTTTCCCACTCGGCATTGTGTGAAAATGCTACTTTTTAACTTTTAATTGTGACCTCCTTTCAGATTTACAGAAAAGTCGACAGAACAATATAAATAGCTCCTATGTATATCCTTTACCAGATCCCCCCAAAGTTAAATTTTGCTATCTTTACTTTTTACTTCATCCACTTTTCTCTCTGCCTTTGTCTTCGTGTGTGCGTGTGTCTTCAGAGCCATTTGTGAGTAAGGTGCACTACAAGTGTGGTACCTCTTTACCACTAGCTCTTTGGTTATTTCCTAAAATCAAAGATATTTTCTTCACATAGCCACGGCACAATGATCAAAATCAAGATAGTTGCATTAATCTAATGCTACTCTCAAATTTACAGAATGTTGACAGTTACAACTTTTGATGGTTATCCTAAGAATGTCATCTGTAGCAAAAGAAAATCCAAGATCATGCATTTCATTCGGTTGTCATGTCGCTCCCTTTCTTTTTAAGTTTATTTATTTATTTCGAGAGAGGAGAGGGACAGAGAGAGAGGGAGAGAGAGAGAATCCCAAGCAGGCCCCACACTGGAGCCCAACTTGGGGTTTGAACTCACAAACCATGAGATCATGACCTGAGCAGAAATCAAGAGTCAGATGCTTAACCTACTGAGCCACCCAGGCACCCAGGTTGACATGTCTCTTAAACTTCCTTTAATCAGGAACTGTTCCTAGACTCTCTTTGTATTTGATGACACTGGCATTTTTGAAGGGCACGGGTCAGAAACTGTGTAGAATGTCTCTCAATTTGGGTTTGTCTGATGCTTCCTAGTCTTTAGATTGAAGTCCTACATCTTTGGGAGGAATCCCACAGAAGTAACGTTGGGTCCTTTCCGGTACCTCCTACCAGGAGGTATGTGATGTTGCTGTGTCCTATTTTGAAGCTCCATGACCATATGACAGGACTATTATAAAATGGATGCTTATGGGGCGCCTGGCTGGCTCAGCTGGCAGAGCACATGAGTCTTGATCTCAGGGTTGCAAATTCGAGCCTCACGTTAGGTATAGAGATTACTTAAAAAGTAATAAAATATTTAAAAAGAAATCATTTTAAAAAATAAAATAGATTGGATGTTTGAGGAGCCTGGGTGGCTCAGTCGGTTGAGTGTCTGACTTCAGCTCAGGTCATGATCTCACCGTTCCTGAGTTCGAGCCCCACGTCGGGCTCTGTGCTGACAGCTCAGAGCCTGGAGCCTGCTTTGGATTCTGTGTCTCCCTCTCTCTCTGCCACTCCTCCACTCACGTTCTATCTCTCTCTGTCTCTCAAAAATAGATAAACATTTAAAAATTTTTTAAAAAAAGAATGGATGCTCAAGATAGGTGATTGGGAATTCTAGACCCTATTCTGTAGGATTCCATTTTGGTTGTGTTATAAAATGGATTTTTTTTTAATATAGTTGACACACATAATATGGATTTTTAAAGGCTTTTTTTAAAGGTTTTTATTTAAATTCCAGTTAGTTAACATACAGTGTAATATTAGTTTCAGTTAAAGAATTTACTAATTTAACACTTACATACAATACCTGGTGCTCATCACAAGTGGGTGCCTTAATCCCCATCATCTAGTTCACCCATTCCCGCCCCTCACCTCCCTTCTGGCAACCCTCAGTTTGTTCTCTATAGTTAAGAGTCTGTTTCTTGGTTTGTCTCTCTCTCTCTTTTTTTTCCCTTTGCTCATTTGTTTTGTTTCTTAAATTCCACATATGAGTGAAATCATATGGTATTTGTCTTTCTCTGACTGACTTATGTCGCTTAAGAAGGGTGGTTGCCATAAGAAACTCCATGTTTTTGGGTTTCACTTATAAGTGAATGGAGACCCATTTAGACAGAATGACTGACTTCATAAATGACTTGAGCGAAAGCCATGGTCAACATTTTCATTACATGGAGGGTGCTGGTTTCCTACTAATCGACGTTGCTCTTGTGTCTTCCTTCATAGATATATCAGGTACATGGAAGCAGGAAACCAAACAGGAATTTTAGAGTTCATCCTCCTTGGGTTCTCTGAGGATCCAGAACTGCAGCCCTTCATATCTGGGCTGTTCCTGTCCATGTTCCTGATCACTGTGCTCGGGAACCTGCTCATCATCCTGGCCATCTGCTCTGACCCCCACCTCCACACACCCATGTACTTCTTCCTCTCCAACTTGTCCTTGGTCGACATCAGTTTCAGCTCCACCATCGTGCCCAGGATGCTGGTGAGCATCCACACAGAGAACAAAGCCATCTCTTATATGGACTGCCTCACTCAGGTCTATTTTTCCATGTTTTTTCCTATCCTGGACACTCTCCTCCTGACTGTGATGGCCTATGACCGGTTTGTGGCCATCTGCCACCCCCTGCACTACATGGTCATCATGAACCCACCCCTCTGTGGCCTGCTGGTTTTTGTTACCTGGTTTATTGGTGTCATGACCTCCCTTCTTCATATCTTTCTGATGATGCATCTGAGATTCTGTGGAGATCTCAAAATTCCACATTTCTTCTGTGAACTGACACAGATTCTCAAGTTGGCCTGCTCTGACACCTTCCTGAACCGCACATTGATATACTTTATGACTGGTGTGCTAGGCGTTTTCCCCCTTGTCGGGATCCTTTTCTCCTACTCACGAATTGCTTCATCCATAAGGAAGATGTCTTCAGCTGGGGGAAGGCAAAAAGCATTTTCCACCTGTGGGTCTCACCTCTCAGTGGTTTCTTTATTTTATGGGACAGGTGTTGGAGTTTACTTCACTTCTGCAGTGACTCACTCCCCCAAGAAAGTCTCAGTGGCCTCGGTGATGTACACTGTGGTCACTCCTATGCTGAACCCCTTCATCTACAGCCTGAGGAACAAGGATGTGAAGGGGGCGCTGGGAAGGCTTCTCAGTAGAGTGGCTTCTTGTCTGTGACGGATCTGCTGGCCCCAAGACTATGAAATTTTATGGATCCTAAGAGCAAAAACGTTGATTCTGGAGTTTACTCTTGAATCTTACACACTTTTCACCCAATCCTGAAGGATCAATGACTTCTCTCTCCTAGTTTTTACAAATTTTTAAACAACCAATTTCCTCATAATTTATGTGATGATATTTCCGCCCCATCTGTTGTCCCAAAGTTATGTCCTCCACTTTCTTTCTTACTTCCTCACTGGTGAGTTCTAACCTGGATTTGGAGCGTTAACTTCAGCCTTGTTGTCTGAAATGTTGATGGAGAGTGCAGTTGTTCATATTAACTTATTTCTATGTGTTTTATTGTGGGTTTGTGTTGTTCATGTGCATGTATTACCAACAGTGTTTTGGAGTTTTTTTAAACTGGATAAAATATGATTTTAAAACATAATAAAATAAAGTCAATGTTTTAGTGCTTATTATATGGTAAACCTATGTTAGCTGCTCTCTATTTTCTTAAGTATCTTCCTCAATGGAAATGATTACTGTCTCCATTAAAAAAATATATTTTTTAGTGTTTATTTTTGAGAGAGATGAAGACAGAATGCGAGTAGGTCAGGGGCAGAGAGAGAGGGAGACACAGAATCTGAAGTAGGCTCCAGGCTCTGAGCTGTCAGCACTGAACCCAGCCTGGGGCTCAAACTCATGAACGGCGAGATCAGGACCTGAGCTGAAGTCGGATGCTCAACTGACTGAGCCACCCAGGCACCCCACTGTCTCCATTTTAGAGGTAAGGAAATTTGAGACTCTAAAGAGCCTAAAGCAACAGAGGGACAAAGTGGCAAAACCAGGATTCAAATCCAGAACTCAGACCCTGAACCCATATTCTTACCTAACAGGCTGCACAGCTTTTCACATGGATTTCAATGTGTACATCTGAATGGTGGATTTTATTGCTTGGTGGACAATATTTCTGGTTATTCTCTCCTTTTGGATATCTAAGAGAATAGCATTTTCTTTCTCCCTTGAAATTAAAGCTGGTAATATGTTTTCATGTGTCTAATAAAATGTGAGTGGAAGTGTGATGTGTCCCTTCTCCGTTAAAACAAAATAAGAGCTGGCACATTATTCTTTGCACTCCCTCTTCCCTTGATATGGCTGTTGTGGAGTGAAGTGATCATCCAAAGAGTCTAGAAAGCTGGCCAATAGGCAGAGGACTCCCTTGGATTGTTGCCCAAGTTGGTAGATACTTTTCATGAACAGGAAATAAGCTTTTGTTTGATTAAATCAGTAACATTTTAGTTCTATTACATACACTGTTGCTGTGTCAACATCAGCATAGCCTAACCTACTCTGACTATTATGTATCCCAAGGCTGGAAATCCAAATTTGAGAGTTTACCTACTCTGATGATTTTTACTGTTATGCTAAGAGTAAGTCTGAGATCTCCTTTTTCATTCCTTTGCAATCTTTCCACTTTCTTTTGAGAGCTTTAATTCAATTTTACATTAATACTTATACACACACACACACGTATATACACATACAGAAACATATGTTAATCTATACATGGCCTGCATCGTTGAAAGAGGAGAATTCATTTATTATTGTGCCAGAAATGCTCTTTCAATGGGAGATAAGTTCCTCTGAAGTAGAAATCCTGTATATCTTAAAATAAGACTAGCACTATCCACTGGTAGGACTGTGGAGGTATCACATTGTCTAACTGGACCACTTAAGAATATTGAGTCTAGTTCCCAAAATAGTAATTTGAGGGGCACCTAAATGGCTCAGTTGATTAAGTGACCGACTTCGACTCAGGTCATGATCTTGCAGTCATTGAGTTCAAGCCCCACATTGGGCTCTTGGCTGTCAGCGCAGAACCCTCTTTGGATCCTCTGCCCCCCCACCCCGCCTCCTACACTTGTGTGCACTCTCTCTTTCTCTCTCTCTCAGATGAATACACATTTAAAAATGGTAATTAGAATAGGGTTTTTAACATAAAATTCCATTCTGTTAGTGTCATAATTCATAATCTCCTTCCAGTTTGATATGTGATATCTCTGATATGGCATGATATGGGTTGTGATTTTGCATCATGTTGTTAAAATTTTTGTCTATGTATTGTAACAAATATATTTTTCAACAGTTCTTTATAATAGTTCAAATATGTATTTTCTTTTTAAAAATGTTTATTTGTTTTGTGAGAGAGTACGAACAGAGGAGGGACACAGAGAGAGAGAGGGAGAGAGAGAATCCCAAGCTGTCTCCATGCTGTCAGCATGGAGCCCAACAGGGGGCTCAATCCCATGAACCTCGTGATCATGATCTGAACTGAAATCAAGAGTCAGATGCTCAACTGACCAAACCACCCAGGCACCCCTCAAATATATATTTTCATTTTAAAAATTTAAAATTTACTCCACCTATGATGTATTTCTGTTCGGTAGGATATAGAGATCTCTTCTTTCCCTATGAAAAACAAATTTGTTCTAACAGTTTATACTAGTCTTTCCTTTCCCACTGACTTATAAAGGCGCTTTCTAAAATTCTCAAACCACAGTTTTCCCCCTATTCTGAGGTCAAGTATCTGGTCTAATCCCAGCCCATGCCATCTACATCAGGCTGGTCAGCTTCTCTGTACTTCTGTCAGTCATCTCTAAAATAACAATAACAGATGTCAGGGGTGCTGTACATATTAAAGGAGCTAATAATTATAAAGACTATGGTGTTTACTGTTGGCTTTGTTAGTAAGCTTTATTGATACTGTTACATGTTTTTATATTCATACTGATAGGCCACGTCTTTGACTTAGGGAGCCACCAGACACTTAGCAGGCCTTTTACAATTGCTATGTAAGTATTCTGATTGGCAAGGAACATGTAGCTCAGACTCCAATGAGATATTTTTTAGAAGGAATCCTGAACTCTGAGATCTTACCTAAGAAGACAAGAGTTTCCACCATGAAGAAAAACATGATCACCTTCAAATTCTCCACATTGGAATAGAATTGTCAAGCACATTTTCCATTATATTATCATTCTCTCTCCCAACTAGCTAAACTGTTTAGAAATAAATTAATAAGGGGAGCCTGGCTGGCTCAGTTGCTGGAGTGTGAGACTCTTGGTCTTGGAGTTATGTGTTCCTGCCCCACATTGGGTCTAGAGATAGTTTAAAAATAAAATCTTGAAAGAAAGAAAGAAAGAAAGAAAGAGAGAGAGAGAGAGAGAGAGAGAGAGAGAGAGAGAGAGAGAGGGAGGGAGGGAGGAAGGAAGGAAGGGAAAAGAAAAAGAGAAGAAAAAAAAGAAAAGGAACATTTATTTAATTAGGAGTTTTAAGATTTCAACCTTGGATGTCCCTGAGAGGGTAAATGTTGTTTGTCTGCCCCTTTGCTTTCAACTCACTGACCAGGACAATAAGAATAATATTGTTGTCCTGCTGACTCCAGGTTGGCTTGGATTCCATAATAAACCCTATTTTTGGAGTGTACCATCCATCAGTACAACCATGTTCTTGTTTCCCACTATAGTCTGGATGATCCATTTGGACTTAGTAAATGCTTTTGGAAAGAGGAGTGTCTAACATGTGCATAGAGAGTTTTTGCTAGCAGTAACTCCAGGAACAAGGACAGTAATGGCCAAGAGAGCCTAGTTAAAAATCCCTAGAGATTTTAGATTTGTGGCTTTGAAGGGTACTTCAGACTCTGGAGTGGATGAAATAATGATGATTATGAGAGAAAACATGCTTATCATATTTATAAATTTAATGGTTTATGTATCTCATCAACTCTATCCCCTCAGATTATTAACCAGAATCTGACGTTCATTTCCAAATTTCCAGGAGAGAAACTATTTAGCTAGGTTGGACCAGACACCACTCTCTGATCCAATTAGCCATTGGATCACAGGGCCACAGAGCAAAGTGGCCCACCAACATCCACAGATTGGCTACAATATAAAAGAAATGTGGGGAAAAGCAGAATTATCCAAGAGGCAAATTTCAGTCCAAAAGAAGGAAGGATGTTCAAACCACTGATGTTCTATATTTCAAATGGACTGATTCTGAGCTGGACATCCCAGAGGGTGATGGTCCATTGAGATAGATCTGAAGGCATGGCTACTTTGTGATAAAGATCATAAGGAGGAATAGATTACCCCCTGTAATGATAACTGTACAAGAAAATGGCATCTGTAATCCTTTTTTTGATGGATGAATATCAGATTGCTAGTGAAATGTACAATTTTGTTTTTCTTTGGGTATTCATATCATAAAAATATTTTTATATCTTAGGGCTCCTATTCAGAATAGCAGCTGTTGTTGTTGTTAAGTAGGCTCCATGCCCAACGTGGGGCTTGAACTCATGACCAGAGACCAAGAGTTGCATGCTCTACCAACTGAGTCAGCCAGACACCCTTCCTTTTTTTTTTTTTTCATTTTTGTTGACTTTTTAATTCATTTTTGAGAGACAGAGACAGAGCACAAGGGTGGGTGGAGCAGAGAGAGAGACACAGAATATGAAGCAGGCTCCAGGCTCTGAGCTGTCAGCACAGATTCCAATGCGGGGCTCGAACCCACAAACCATGAGATCATGACCTGAGCCAAAGTCGGACGCTTAACCAATGGAGCCACCCAGGCGCCCCCCTATTTGTTTGTTTTAATTAGCATTGCTTTGCCTGTTTCCTGGCAGAATTATCAGCTACATGGATTCAGGAAACCAAACAGGTGTCTCAGAATTCTCTCCTTGGGACTCTACTCTTTGGGCTGTTCTTGTCCATATACCTGGTCACCATGCTTGGGAACCTACTTATCATTCTGGCCATGAGCTCTGATTAGGACCTCCACATGCCCATGTAGTTCATTCTCTTCCACTTGTCTTTTTCGATACTTGTTTCAATTCCACCATGCTGGTGAACATCCATACAGAGAACAAAGCCATCACCCATGCAGGTTGCATCACTCAGATGTATTTCTTGTATAGTGTTTGGGTATTTGGACTTTTTCCTCCAGACCATAATGGCCTAGTACCAGTTTGTGGCCATCTGCCACCTCCTTCACAACACAGTCATCATTTGTATGATCTGTAGTTAGCCAATTTTCATCTGACTATACATGGCAAAACTGTACCAAATGGTAGGCATTCAAATATTTGTCAAATGAATTAAACCAAATTTGAACACCTTAAAATTTTTTTTTTTTATTTTAGAGAGTGCAAGTGGGGAAGGGGGCAGAGAGAGAGAGAAAGAGAGAGAGAGAGAGTGCACAAGAGAGAGAATCTTAACCAGACTCTATGCTCAGTGTGGAGCCCAATGCAGGGCTCAGTCCCAGGATCCTGGGATCATGACCCAAGCTGTCAAGAGACAGATGCACAATTGACCTAGCTACCTAGACGTCCCTGAACCACCTTTTTTGAAATAAATGTGGAATAATAGGTTTTAACCATAGACTCATAGAGGTAGAAAAGAACTTTGTGTCATTCATTTCACTTCATATTTTTTAAAATTTTATTAATTTTTTAAAGTTTATGTCTTTATTTTGAGAGAGAGAGCAAATAGGGTAGGGACACAGAGAGAGGCAGGAAGGAGAGAGAGAATCCCAAGCAGGCTGGGCATTGTCAGTGCAGAGCCTGACACAGGCTCAAACTCATCAACTGTGAGATCATGAGCTGGGATGAAATTAAGAGTCGGGCGTTTTTTTTGTTTTTTGTTTTTTGTTTTTGTTTTTTGAGAGAGAGAGAGAGAGAGAGAGAGAGAGACAGAGTGTGAGCAGGAGAGGGGCAGAAAGAGAGAAGGAGACACAGAATCCGAAGCAGGCTCCAGGCTCTGTGCTGTCAGCACAGAGCCCGATGCGGGGCTTGAACTCACAAGCTGTGAGATCATGACCTAAGCCAAAGTCAGCCGCTTAACTGACTGAGCCACCCAGGCGCCCCAAGAGTCGGACGTTTAACTGACTGAGCCACCCAGGTGTCCCCCCCCACTATGTTTTTTAAATGAGAGGACGGATTTCCTTGAACAAGGGTGAATTCCCAGTAATGGATCCATTGATGCCAAGGACTGTTTGGGGAAGATCAGAGTTCTCTCTGGCAACAAATATGTCATTAGTCTTTTTTTTTTTTTTTTAATTTTTTTTAACGCTTATTTATTTTTGAGACAGAGAGAGACAGAGCATGAACGGGGGAGGGGCAGAGAGAGAGGGAGACACAGAATCTGAGGCAGGCTCCAGGCTCTGAGCCATCAGCCCAGAGCCTGACGCGGGGCTTGAACTCACGGACCGCAAGATGGTGACCCGAGCCGAAGTCGGAGGCTTAACCGACTGAGCCACCCAGGCGCCTGAGTCTTTTTTTTTTTTTTTAATTTAAATATTTTTCAATTTTTTTAACCTTTTCTGTATAATTAATATACAGTGCTATGTTGTTAATCTCGGGTGTACAATAGAATGATTCGACAATTCTTTACATTACTCAGTGTTCATCGTGACAAGTGTACTCCTAATCCCCTTCACCTATTTCCCCCATCCCCCCACCACCTTCCCTCTGGCAACCACCAGTTTGTTCTCTATAGTTAGGAGTCTGGCTTTTTGTTTGTCTCTTTTTTTCTTTGTTTTGTTTCTCAAATTCCACATAGGAGTGAAATCACACGGTATTTGTCTTTTCTGATTGACGTATTTTATTTATTTCATGTCTAGATCCATCCATGTTGTAAATGGCAAGATTTTATTCTTTTTTATGGTGTAGTAATAGAATTACCATATGATTCACGAATTCTGCAACTGTGTATTTACCCAAAGAATACAAAAACACTAATTCAAAGAGATATGTGCCACCACGTGTATTGCAGATTTATTTACAATAGCCAAGATGGAAGTAACCCAAGTGTCCATCAATAGATGAATGGATAAAGATGTATATACATATATATATATATATATATATATATATATATATACACACACATATATATACACACATACACACGCAATGGAATATTAGTCATAAAAAAGAATGAAATCATGCCATTAATCTTTGTAGTAGCCCTTCACATCCTTATTGGAAGCTCATTTCTTCCTTAATACTTGCTATGGATTGAATGTCTGTCCCCCCAAAATTCCTATGTTGAAACCCTACCCCCCAGTGTGATGGTATTAGGAGGTGGAGCCTTGGAAGATCATTAGGATTAGAAGAGGTCATAGAGATAAAATCTTCACGAATGCAACTAATATCCCTATCAGAGTTGCAAGAGGATTTGCTTCTTCTCTCTGCCTTATGTGGATACAATGAGAAGCCAGCTATGTGCAACCCAGAAAAGGGGTCTCGCCAGAACCTGATTGTGTTGGCTCCCTTCTCTCAGAGACTTCTAACCTCCAGAATTGTGAGAAATATTTTTGCTTTGTTGTTTAGAGCCACGCAGTTTATGATATTTTATTATAGCAGCTCAAACAGACTATGACATCACTGTTCAAGTAGATGAAAGAATTTGTATAATCCATCTATTTTTTAATGTTTATTTATTTTTGAGAGAGAGAGAGAGAGAGCACAAGCAGAGGAGGGGTAGAAAGAGGGAGGGAGACAGAGAATCTGAAGCAGGCTCCAGGCTCTGAGCTGTCAGCATGGAGCCTGATGCAGGGCTTGAAATTATGAACCATGAGATCACGACCTGAGCAAAAGTTGGATGCTCAACAATCTGAGCCACCCAGGTGCCCCTAATCCATCTAGTTTTAGATATAATTTCCCACATGACCAATATTCTCTCTATATACTCCAATTTGTCAACTTTCCTGTTGTCAAAATCTACTCCAGATTTTCTTTATAATAATTGTTTGATATGAATAATTTGAGCCTTATCATCCTGCTTTAAAATAATTGTTTGGGACACCTGGGTGGCTCAATTGGTTAAGCATGCAACTCTTGGTTTGGCTCAGGTCATGATCTCATGGTTTTCTTGGTTTGAGCACCACATTGGACTCTGCACTGGTAGTGCAGAGCCTGCTTGGGATTCTCTCTCTCTCCCTCTCTCTCTCTGAGCCTCCCCCAATCACATTGTCTCTGTTTCTTTCCAAAGGAGTAAATAAACTTTAAAAAAAAGTAAAATAAAATAATTATTTGTCTAATGAGTATGTTCAGGGTTCAAAAATTCAAAAGTTTTGAAAGTTTATTTTTAAAAAGTTTTGAAAAGGTAGACCATGTAAAACACCTATCTCATGTCTATTAAGGAAGGAAGGAGGGATAGAGGGAGGAAGGAAGGGAGGGAGAAAGGGAGAGAAAGAAGAAGGGAGGGAAGAAGGGAGGGAGGGAGGGGGGGAAGAAGGAGTGAGGGAGGAAGCAAAGAAGGAAGGAAGGAAGGGAGAGGGGAGGAACGGAGGAAGGGAGGAAGGAAGAGAGGAAGGGAGGGAAAAAAAAATTAAGTTTGTTGTTGGAAAGATTCAGTTTCACGTCCCTCACAGATAATTTCCACTTGGCAGTGGCATGGGTTGATCTTGTGTTCTGTCTTAGTGGCAGTAGTTGGGGAGAGAATTGGGTTACAGAGGAGTAGGTCCAAGATATAATAGTATGCTTAGCTCAGCCCCAGTGTGAGCTCCCACTTCCTAAAGACAATTCTTCCCAACTACTGAACCTCATGCCTCACAAATAAATTCTCATGGACACTACACGTTGTTGCAGGTCACTATCCAAATGGTGATAATGTGGACGGTAAGCCTGTGTTGGGTCACCCACTAGTCCCTTCAGAATGAAGGGTTCCTCTCCAGGTTCAGGGAGTGCAGCCATCTGACAGCAGCCCTCAGCCTTCAGCCCTCTTAGAGAATTGCTCTCAGCTGAAGGAAGCTGCTGCAATTCCCCAAGTTCCCACCACAAAGGTCTCTTGCTGTGGGAGCATAACTGCCTGACAGCCATCTGTAGCCACCACTGTCTTTGCTCCGAGGATGCTGTTGGGCTGCTCCCATCCACTGACTGAGCACAGTAGGGTACCAGTGCATGTCCATTGCCATGCTCACACAATGACATTGGTGACCAGGTTCAATCAACTTTGCCAAGATAGTGACTCCTTCTCCTGGCATGAGGGACCTCAGGTGCCAGGTAGTCAGATAGTTTCAGGTCCAATGGGACTCCTGCCATGTCTCTGGAAGTGCTACCCTTTTAGGTGTCAAGACCTTTAAACTTGCTGATGGCAGAGTTGAGGAGACCTGAAGCAAATACTGCCTAGGTTGCTCACTGGGAGTGACATTACACAGGGCTGCTTCTACTAACAAGCCTGATTTCTGAACCCATGTATCCCACGTATTGGAGATATAGAGCACATCATGATTGTCATTGACTTAGAGTGTATATGCATCCTGTGAAGTGTGTAGCCAGGACGTGTTGTGGATTCAAATACCTACACTGAATATGACCGGTCTCTTTCAAGTTACAACTGCTGCATATTTTCCATTAAGCAAAAATTTTGTCAACTAACCATACTCCATAATTTCTTTATGCAATATTTTACCTCTATCTCACCTTCCCTGACAAACTTAATAGGTGATTTATACTGGCACCTCTATTTCCTCAATACTCCTCAAGCTTCTCTACATGGATGGTTTGTGCCTCTATCCCTCACTTCAGAGGTAAAAAATGGAGCCCTATCTAACATCAACAAAGGCTTCCATGTCACTAGCAAATGTCAAGGGATGTTTTCACCCTTCATTTCCTTAGTCCTTTCTTTCTTTCTTTCTTTCTTTTTTTAATGTTTATTTTATTTTTGAGACAGAGAGAGACAGAGCATGAACAGGGGAGGGTCAGAGAGAGAGGGAGACACAGATTCCGAAACAGGCTCCAGGCTCTGAGCCATCAGCACAGAGCCCGACGCGGGGCTCAAACTCACGGACCGTGAGATCATGATCTGAGCCGAAGTCGGACGCTTAACCGGCTGAGCCACCCGGGCGCCCCTCCTTAGTCCTTTCAACAGTCAAAAGCATTAATCACTCTGCTTTTCTTCAGAAAGAATCTGTTTGTCCCCATGACACTCAGCCACAAGTGATCTTTGAAATCTCTAAAGAGTCTTTAAAGGATGAACATCACAGAATGTTCATTCCTGGTTTTGGTTCTTGCAGGAATGAAACGTTCCTTAGGGGATACATTGTCATTTCAGTCAAACCAAACACAAGAGAATTTCTCCTTGGAGAAATTGCCTTCAGCTTTGCCCATTGTTGCCTACATAAACACGATATTGTCTGATTTTTTTCCATTCTTTTATTTTTGTATCCCAAGGGAACTGAATTGTTTGGAGAGAGGAAAGTCAGTAGAACAATTTATTTAATGAGCAGCTCTAAGAACTCCATCTTTGAGATGATAATAACATATCCCTGCTGTCCCTGTCCTATAATTCTCTGATACCAGCCTAGGGGAAAACCCAAATGAGCTACTTCTGGACACACTGCAGAGAAGAGAAAGCTTCAGTGATAACCATCACAGAGGGTAGGATCATTGCTCTCCAGTAAGGGCTGGAGGAGTATGAAGAAAAGGGACGAGAAAGTGGATGCTGGCTTTACCTCTAGAATAATGAGACTGGAGCAGCCCCATATTTAATTAGTCAACAAAGCTGAAGTCATTGTAGTTTGAAGGTGCTTTACTTGCTACTTAAACCAGTCTTTTCCAGCTCCTGCTAAGTCTCCTTACCTCTCTCACAATCTAGAGCCTCTTCCAGTAAGAGTTATTTTCTAGTGAGTTTCCTCCTCTTCTCTATTCTTTCCCATAAATAGTAGGCTCCTGTTTGATTTCCTGTCCCATCATTTATTTCTTAACTACTCACTGAAGATCTATTAAGCCCAAGATATTGCCTAGTTTGTTTCCCATGTGATTGGATTTTTTAATAATATTCTCTGTTTTTGCTGGCAGATTTGACTTACTTAGAGCACTTAATAGTCAGTATTGTTGTGTTTACCTTTAGTGTCCACAGTGTATCTACAAGTAACATCATTGTTTCTGACATTTGGTTCTCAGGCTAATTTTCTTTTTTCATCAGTCTTTTTAAATGTTCATGAGAATGTGGACTGCCTTAGCCTTTTCATGAATTTAACACAAATGTTTTAGTGTTTGAATGGAGGGACCCTGTTGGCTACAGTTTTAAACAGCTGTCCTCTATTGGGTTAAGAAATTGTTCTTAGATTCCTCCTTTGGTGAGAGGCTGTGTCCTGGCTGCCAGCCATGAAAATAGCTGCTACATTCCCTCAAATTTATTTTCTATGGCGATTATGGTTATAATTCCTCTTAATTTCCCTGTATTTGTGATGAATTGTTTTTCAAACATCCTAGCGTTAAACCATCTTTCCATTCCTAGAATAGGTATGACTTGCTCATGGTGTATTACCCTTTTAAATAGATATGAATGCACTGTATTTACTCTGCTATTCTAGTGTGTATCTACATTCAGGTATATGATGAATTTGCACTATTCATTATATTATTATATTATTTTTCTGCATTATTGTTGATGCTTTTGGTCTCAATCTTTATTACACATCTAACATTTGCATGTACTGAACACCTGCTATATGCAGACACATTGTAAGTCCCTGCAAAGACAAGTGAGCAGAAACAGTCTTAATTTCTGACCCGCTAAAAATATATATATATATAATTATTAACATGATGGCCACAATAAGGAATCATACAGGATGCTTTCTCCACATGTGCTCCTCACACACTCTGTCCCTCCTGACCCTCACTGTCTGCCGTCCATCTTACTGACTTCTCAAGTCCTTTCCATTACCAACCTCACCCAACCACGGAGAAAGTGCAAATTCTATTCTTTCCACCTCAAATTTGTGGCCTTACCTAATTTCCCTTTTAACATTTACCCATCTTTCCTCTTGCAGCTCAGATATTCATATTTCAGAGAAGTCTTTCCTACCCATCTCCTGGGGTAAATTGGTCCCCCAAAATTCTGTTTTCCTTTTAACTAAAATTTTTTAATTAAAAAAATTTTAATGTTGATTTAATTTTTTGAAAGAGAGAGAGACAGAGCACGAGCGGGGGAAGGACAGAGAGAGAGGGAGACACAGAATCTGAAGAAGGCTCTAGGCTCTGAGCTGTCAGCACAGACAGCCGATGTGCTCACGAACCTGGAAATCCTGACCTGAGGCAAAGTCAGATTCTCAACTGACTGAGCCACCCAGACATCCCTGTTTTCCTTTTAATTAATTAACATTCTATAGACACTAATAATATTGAAATTTTTTCTATCACAGAGGAAATAAACATATATTTTCAATTTTTAGGATGCTTCAATTTATAGAAGCTTTAAATATTTTTCAATCAATCAATAAATCAATCATTTTTGGCAATTAACTCCTCTGATCTTAATACAACACATCTCACTTGTGAGCATGTACACAGGAGCACACACACTCACACATGCTTTGTATTTCATTTTAGTGGTTTTGTGATTTCCCCTCCTTATTTATGTAGTCCATATGTTTTGCCTCCCTTGTGGTAGAGTCCACCTGGCAGGTGATATCTGAAAGAGGGAGGTATAGAATCTTCATTAACTAGAAGTGCTACATGGTGGTCAGCAGAACTACCAGACCTGATGTGCTTATCATGATCAGAATTCTGGGGGACCTTGGTGGCTCAGTCAGTTAAGCTATCTGACTCTTGATTTCAGCTCAGGTCATGATCTCATTGTTCATGAGTGCCAGTCCCCAACAGACTGCACTGACCATGCAAAACCTGCTTGGGATTCTCCCTCTCCCTTTTCCAGGCGTGTGCTCTCTCTCTCTTAAAATAAGTAAATAAACTTAAAAAAAATTTTTTAATGTTAGAATTCCATCTTTGATGGCTGCCCAGTCTGAGTAGAATATTGATAAATGATAACCATAAATGACAAAGTTCTTGTGATACTAAGAACAGAAGCTCATATTTTTCAAGTGTCCACTGTATGTCACAAAAACTACAATAGAAACATAACATGCATTATCTTGTTTAATTCACTGACCAGGCTTGTAAAGCAGGGAAATTTACTACTTTCACTGTAAACTGAGGTATCTGTAGTCTCATGATTTTAATTAACTCTGCCAAGGTCACACAGAAAGTAGACTGGTGCACCAAAGTTTTACTCTAGAAGGTCTGACTCAAGATTCCTTTTTTTAAATCATAGGTCTATAATGATTTTTATGACAGTTATATATCAACAAACAATTGTCATAAAAGGAATAGATTAATAAAAAATAGTTATCATTTTTGACATCCTACTGTGCACAAAAGCATTTTGAATCATCATAAAGAAAGTAATAGCAGTAACCACATTTTTAGGGGGAAAAAAAGACAGAGTTAACTGTGACAATAACAGGACACATCAGATCACAAAGTCAAGGGTGTTCGAGTTGAAAACCTATCTTAATCACTATTTTAGGGTTTTTAGAATAAGGGCAGTTATGGAGGTTATCAAAGAGAATACCTTATTTGTCTTCAATGACTTTGGAAGATCATATCAAGGAAGAAATTGGTTTATATCCATAGATTTGAATAGAATTAGAACCAGTGAGTAGGAGATACAATGAGAAAGATTTCTGATAAATTAAAGATAGTCTGAATGATTGCATACATTTAAATGGATTTGGGCTATGACTTTAATGAGTGAATCACTAGATTTGGAAGGACTGATTGAGAGTGAAGGATATTCGTGTAGAATGGATGCAAAAAGGATGTCCATGCAAAAAGGTGATGACTAGGAGGTGTCAGTTGACTCTTAACTGAAGGCTGCTTTTGCCTCCTTCTCCAGCAAACACACCAGATACATGGAAGCAGAAAACCAGACAGAAGTATCAGTATTCCTCCTCAGGGGTCTCTCAGATGATCCAGAACTGCAGCCTCTCCTCTTTGGCATGTTCCTATCCATGTATCTGGTCACTGTGCTTGGAAACCTGCTCATCATCCTGGTTGTCAGCTCTGACTCTCACCTCCACACCCCCATGTACTTCTTCCTCTCCAACCTGTCCTTTGTTGACATTTGTTTCATCTCCACCACTGTCCCAAAGATGCTGGTGAACATCCAGGAATGCAGCAAAGGCATTTCCTATATAGAATGCCTCATTCAAGTGTATTTTTTTATGATTTTTGCTGGAATGGACGATTTCCTCCTGACTGTGATGGCCTATGACCGGTTTGTGGCCATCTGCCACCCCCTACACTACACAGTCATCATGAACCCACGACTCTGTGTCCTCCTGGTTCTGAGTTGTTGGCTCACCCTTTTCTGGGTCTCCTTGATTCATATTCTACTGGTGAGGCGGCTGACCTTCTGTACAGGCACTGAAATTCCACATTTCTTCTGTGAACTGGCTCAGATTCTTAAGGCAGCCTGCTCTGACACCCTCATCAATAACATCTGCTTGTATGTTGCCACTGCACTGCTGTGTGTGTTTCCTCTCACTGGGATCCTCTTCTCATACTCTCAGATTGTCTCCTCCTTAATGAGGATGTCGTCCAGTGAGGGCAAGTATAAAGCATTTTCCACCTGTGGGTCTCACCTCTCTGTGGTCTGTCTGTTCTATGGGACAAGCCTGGGGGTCTACCTCACTTCTGCTGTGACCCATTCTTCCCAGAGAAGTTCGATTGCCTCAGTGATGTACACTGTGGTGACCCCCATGTTGAACCCCTTCATCTACAGCTTGAGGAACAAGGATGTGAAGGGGGCCCTGCAAAGATTCCTCAGCAGAGCAACCTCATGGCCATGATGGGCCACTAGCTTTGAAGCCACGTGGACATTGTAGGTCCCAAAAGCAAATGTGAGATTAAATCTGTCTCTTTTTCTCCTCTAATGAACAAGTTTGATTTATTCTATTCCCAAAGCACCTATGACTTCCCTTCTATTTGTTTTTATATTAGTCTCTCCTCAACAACTCCTCCATAAAACATTTTGGACTTTGCTTCTCCATATGCTGTCAATAAATTTCCATGTTTGATCAGCTTTCTTGCAGCCATTCTTAAGATTTCTAACTTTAGGCTTGAAGGACTTGTCATATCAAACGTTGCTGTGTTTGCTGCAAGAATAATGCTCTAAAATGTTGATGTTCTTCACCTCAATTTTTTTTTAGTGGTGAAAAAACTTATATTTAGCCAGCTGGACTTAGTTTATTTTTTTAATTTTTTTAATGTTTATTTATTTTTGAGAGACAGGGCACAAGCGGAGGAGGGGCAGAGAGAGAGGAAGACAGAATCTGACGCAGGCTCCAGGCACTGAGCTGACAGTACAGAGCCCAATGCGGGGTTCTAACCCACGAACCATGAGCTCATGACCTGAGCTGAAGTCAGACGCTCAACCAAGCCACCCAGGTGTCCCAGCTGGACTTAGTTTAGAAAATCCCAGTTTGTTGGCAACTGCAAAGTGTCATAGTCAGGAGCCAGTTGAACATATGCTTTCTTTTCTCCATTCGGCCTGATCAGAGTGTTGGCCCTGGCCACATCAATGTCATAGAGATTCTTCACAGCCTGTTTGTTCTGGTGCTTGTTGGCCTTGATATCCACAATGAACACAAGTGTGTTGTTGTCTTCTATTTTCTTCATGGCTGACTCAGTAGTCAGGGAAAGTTGATGATGGCATAGTGTCAGCTTGTGTCTCCTGGGGGCTCTCTTCCAGGGATATTTGGGCTGCCTTAGGAGATGCAGTGTCTTGGGTGGTCAGAAAGTAAGTGACATGTGGATCTTTTTTTTTTTTTTTATGACTGTGGACGCCTTTTATCACTGTTTTCTTGGCTTTCAAAACCTTTGCTTTGGCTTCGGCTCTGGGAACAGCAGGGGCTTCCTTCTTTGCCTTTGGCATCATCTTCGTGAAAGACTCTTCACCTTTTGTTTGTGTGCTTGTCTTCCCCACAAGAAATGGAATGAAATCCTATGTGGTCATTCAAAAGTGCTTACCTTCTCAGAACTGTACCTTTTCCTTCACATGTATGACTTTCTGTCATCTTGAAAACGTGTGTGGAGACATTTCCTCTCATTCACCTCACTTTTCAAAAGAGGAGAATAAGATGGAATTGGGTAGAACCTCGCTAACTGACATGGAGTTTCCATCCTACTTTGTATAAGAATAGTGATGTGATTTTCAACTTCAAAATCAGAATCTAGATTTCTACGATCATGTTCATAGTAATATCCTGCCTTGGAAAACTCTGAGATGTTGCTTCATTCTTTGTGATCTTTCCATCTTTCCTCCTTTTCTTCCTTTCCTTCTTTCATTTGATTTTTATTTCCCATATATGCAATTTTAAGATATACCCTCTAAATAAATAAATAAATAAATAAATAAATAAATAAATAAATAAGATATACCCTCTAAGATCCTAAAACATACAATAGTGAAGACAATAGAATAAAAGTTATTTTCTAGTGTGGTTTCTGGGACTCTCTGGAGGTGCCATCAGGAATGGTAATTACACACATGTGGAATGTGTTCAGAACATAACTCACTTTGGGGGAATAACGTGGATAGAAACACTCACTTTCACTGAGTGTTCAGTGAAAGATGGACTAGTAGACGCTGTCAACATTTCTCCCACATTTCTCTCCCATTTCTTCCCTGGGACCCCTCACCATGTCCACTGCATGACTGCCAAATGATAGCCTAGCCAGAACCAATTTTCCCCACTAGGTGGTGGTGGAAGTGACAGAGAATTATGCCCACACAAAGACAGCCCTTCATGGAGACCTATAGGGTATGGCATGTCTTTCACACACTAGACTGGATAATTCTGAGGTTTGTATTTTGTACCACTTTCCGGAATTGCCCCACAGGATGAAATTCTGCTCCTTCCCTGTGGTAGCAGACTGAACATAAACTTAATTCTAATGTATTTTCTTCTTTTTAAAAAAATTTTTTTTAATTATGTTTCTTTATTTTTGAGAGGCAGAGAGAGACAGAGCATGAGCGGGAGGAGCATGAGCAGAGAGAGAGGGAGACACAGAATCTGAAGCAGACTCCAGGCTCTGAGCTGTCAGCCCAGAGCCCAGCACAGGGCTCGAACCCACAAACCATGAGATCATGACCTGAGCCGAAGTCGGACACTCAACCAACTGAGGCACCCAGGCGCCCCTAATGTATTTTCTTCCATGTATCACTTCTCCTCTCACCCATGTTCCATGTTCCTTGTTCTTTCCAATAAAGTGCTTGCACATAAACCCTTGTCTAAGCATCTGCTTCTCTGAGAATCCAAGCTAAGACAGGTGGTAAAGCTATAATGTACAACACCATATCATGAAAGGAGTTCAAACTTCTGGAGAGAAAAAAAAAAAGAAACTAATCATTGGGAACATAGGACTGCAAAATTACTCTAAAATTATAGTCTGTTAGAGAGGAAAGGCTTATTTGATGTAGCTCCAATTCACTTTGATTCCATTAAGTTGACACCAATGTGAATTTATTGTCTACTGTGTCCAAATCAAGGAGGGGTCCAAATGGTTGCAATACACAGTGGTGAGCATAATGTGGTGTGTCATAGATCGTTTTGAAAACAAAGGTAAAAGTTTTGAAAACATCCTGAATAATTCCAAGAAAACTCTTTCAACTTTTTTAAAATAATTTTTGAGGCATGATTTACATATACAAAATTTACCCAATGATAATGTAAATTCAATGATTTTAGTAAATTTGTAGAATTATGTGATTACTGCAATCCACTTTTAGAATATTTCCTTTACCTCATAACATTCCCTTGTGCCCATTTGCAGTTACTATTGACTCCCACCTCAATCCTAGGAAATCACTTATCACTGTCTCTATTAATTTGCTTTACCAGATATTTTATATAGATGCAATCATACAATGTGTAGTCTTTTGTATTGGTCTTCTACTCAGCGTATGTTTTTTCAGAGTCATCCATGTGGAACTATGTATCAACGTTTTGTTTCTTTTAATTGCAGAACAGTATTCAAATGTGTGGATGTACTAATTTTTTAATCTACTTGTCCGTTGGCACACATTTGGACATTTCCAGTTTCGTGTCATTATAAATAATGCTGCTGTGTGTACTTGAGCACATGTGTTTGTGTCAACATGTGTTTTTATTTCTCTTGGGTAGATACCTAGGGTTGGAATTGCTGGTTCATATGGTAAGTTTATCTTTAAGTTTTTAAGCAACTACCAAACTGTTTTCCCCAGTGACTGCCCAATGTACATTCCCACCAGGAATGCATGAAGGTCCAGTTTTTCCACAATTTGGCAACACTTGGTATTCAGGGAAAACTTCTATAGGAAAATATATGCTTACGTGATGAATAACAAATAATGAGTAGAAATTTAACTGGATAATAGGCTTGGGTGACATTTAACAGACATGCAAGAATGAAGTATTTTAGGAATATATATAGAACTTAATGGCTGAGTTATTGGGAATAAGCCTGGGGGTGCCTGGGTGGCTTACTCAGTTAAGCATCTGACTCTTGATTTCAGCTCAGATCATGACCTCAGTGTCATCATCTCAGGTGTTGGAATCAAACCCCTGGTAGGTCTAGACCCTACTTAAGATTCTCTCTCTTTCCACCAAAAACTATAAAATACCTAGGAATAAATATAACCAAAGAGGTGAAAAATCTCTACACTGAAAACTGTAGAAAGCTTATGAAAGAAATTGAAGAAGACACCAAAAAAAAAAAAAAAAAAAAAAAAAAAGGAAAAATATTCCATGCTCCTGGATAGGAAAACAAATATTGTTAAAATGTTGATACTACTCAAAGCAATCTACATATTCAATGCAATACGCATCAAAATAACACCAGCATTCTTCACAGAGCTAGAACAAACAATCCTAAAATTTGTAGGGAACCACAAAAGACCCCAAATAGCCAAAGCAATCCTGAAAAAGAAAACCAAAGCTGGAGGCATCACAATCCCAGACTTCAGGATATACTACAAAGCTGTAATCATCAAGACAGTATGGTACTGGCACAAGAAGAGACCCTCAGATCAATGGAACAGAATAGAGAAATGGACCCTCAAATGTATGGGCAACTAATCTTTGACAAAGCAGGAAAGAATATCCAATGGAATAAAGACAGTCTCTTCAGCAAGTGGCACTGGGAAAACTGGACAGCAACATGCAGAAAAATGAACTTGGACCACTTTCTTACACCATACACAAAAATAAACTCAAAATGGATGAAAGACCTAAATCTAAGACAGGAAGCCATCAAAATCCTAGAGGAGAAAGCAGGTAAAAATCTCTTTGACCTTGGCCGCAGCAACTTCTTACTCAATATGTCTCCAGAGGCAAAGGAAACAAAAGCAAAAATGAACTATTGGGACCTCATCAAGATAAAAAGCTTCTGCACAGTGAAGGAAACAATCAGCAAAACTAAAAGGCAACCGATAGAATGGGAGAAGATATTTGCAAACAACATATCAGATAAAGGGTTAGTATCCAAAATCTATAAAGAACTTATCAAACTCAACACCCAAAAAACAACTAATCCAGTGAATAAATGGGCAAAAGACATGAACAGACACTTTTTGAAAGAAGACATCCAGATGGCTAACAGACACATGAAAAGATGTTCAACATCACTCATCATCAGGGAAATACAAATCAAAACCACAAATGAGATACCACCTCATACCTGTCAGAATGGCTTACATTAACAACTCAGGCAACAATAGAGGTTGGCGAGGATGCGGAGAAAGAGGGTATTTTTTGCACTACTGGTGGGAATGCAAACTGGTGCAGCCACTCTGGAAAACAGTCTGGAGGTTCCTCAAAAAATTAAAAATAGAACTACCCTATGACCCAGCAATTGCACTATTTATCCAACGGATACAGTAGTGCTGTTTTGAAGGGGCACATGCAACCCAATGTTTATACCAGTACTATCAACAATAACCAAAGTATGGAAAGAGCCCAAATGTCCATCGATGGATGAATGGATAAGACGTGGTATATATATACAATGGAGTATTACTCGGCAATCAAAAAGAATGAAATCTTGCCATTTGCAACTCCATGGATGGAACTAGAGGGTATTATGCTAAGTGAAATTAGTCAGAGAAAGACAAATATATGACTTCACTCATATGAGGACTTTAAGATACAAAACAGATGAACATAAGGGAAGGGAAGCAAAAGTAATATAAAAACAGGGAGGGGGAAAAAACATAAGAGCTCTTAAATATGGAGAACACACAGAGGGTTGCTGGAGAGGTTGTGGGAGGGGGGATTGGCTAAATGGGTAAGGGGCATTAAGGAATCTACTCCCGAAATTGTTGTACTATATACTAACTTGGATGTAAATTTAAAAAAAAAATTATCTTACAAACATAAGAAAAAAAAGATTCCCTCTCTTTCACTCTACCACTTATGTTGTCTCTCTCCAAAAATAAATAAGTAAATAATTTTTAAAAAAAGAAAAAAGAAAGTAATAAGCCTGTAAATGTAGATGGAAGACAGACCATTGAGAGTCAAACTTGACATACTAAAGATTTTGTAATCATTTGAGAACCAAAACATGCTGTATTCAAAGGTATCATATGAGGACCTTAGGATTACTCTGAGTGGGAGAATTGGAGCCATAGGGATCAGTTAGGAGACAGTTGAAACGGTCAAGGAGAGAGATAATGGGTACCTGACCTAGCCAGTGGCAATAAGATAGGCAAATTTTGGAAGAGAGGTATATTAATTTCCTATTGAATCTGTTTTGCGTTGCCATAAGTCTAGTAGTTTCAAATGATACAATTTATTATTTTACATTCTGGAGGTCAAAAGTCTAAAATGTATCAGCAGGATTGCTTTCCTTTTGGAGGTGCCTGAGAAAGTCCTTTTCCTTGCCTTTCTAAATTCTAGAGCCCCCCTGCATTCGTTGGCTCATGGATCCTACTTTCAGTTTCAAAGTACAAAGTACAAAATCTTGAAATCTCCCTCTAGCCCTCCTGCTTGCTCTTCCTAGGACCTTGAGGATTACATCGTGCCGACCCAGATAATTCGGAGTCCATTTCCTATCTCAAGATCCTTAACTAAATGACACTCCCAAAGTGCCTTTTGCCATCTAAAGTAGCACATTCACAGCTTCTGCAGAATAGTACATGGACATCTTTGGGAGGCTATTATTCAGCTTACCACAGGAGATGTGTGTGAGTTACAATTTGCCAATGACTGCTTGATAAGGCCTTGAGCTGGAAGGTGGAGGGTCTGTCACAGCACTCCTTGCTGATTTTCAGTGGATATTATCACCTCATGATCCTGTCTCATGTAAAGATAAGGCTGCACTAGACAGGTGTGGTTGGGCCACAAGTTACGGAAGAGAATTCTCTGATTCATCTGAACATAGCTGAGAGACGGATCAGCTGGGCACTGGCACAACTAAACACTGGGGCTCAAACACCATGAGGATTTCCTTTCAGACTACCGGCTTTATTTTCTCAAACTGGCTGCTTTCAAGTGGAAACAGACATGGAGATCAGCAGTTCTCACCTCTCATACCTCATAGCTGCATTTTTCAGAACTGGAATTACTTTGGTTACTCAGATGCAAAGAAAGAAAGAAAGAAAGAAAGAAAGAAAGAAAGAAAGAAAGAAAGAAAGAAAGAAAGAAAGAAAGAAAGAAAGAAAGAAAGAAAGGGAAGGAAGGAAGGAAGGAAGGAAGGAAGGAAGAAAGGAAGGAAGGAAGGAAGGAAGGAAGGAAGGAAGAAAGAAAGAAAGAAAGAAAGAAAGAAAGAAAGAAAGAAAGAAAGAAAGAAAATCCCAGGAAACAATTCTAATCCGCACAAATATGTTCTCTTTCCACCTTGGGCCAATCAACTGGGGTCAGGAAACAATGTTACTAGGAGCCCCTTTAGAACATTTGTTTACTGATTTTTTACTGTGTCAGTCATATTTTAGGCTCAACTACCACAAGGATAAACAGGTACAGGTGTATGGGGAGAACGGGTTGTCACAATAAAAACCGTGTTCTTAATAAACCTCACTGAGTACGTTACATTGTGAAGAAGGTGAATGCACATCTTGTGGAAACATGCCCCGAACAGATGGAAAGGTTAATACAAAGCCCTTAAGGTGGGAGGTTGCCTGGGGAGGATGTGGCTGAAGGAGTGATGGAACCATAGTACAAGAGAAGGACAGGTATCCAGGGCTGATTAGCTGAGGCTTTCCCTGCCTTTCAAGGACTTTCACCTTTATTTGTTCTGAGTGATGTTGTTACAGGAGGGTGGGAGAGACGCTGGTCCTTGTCTCACGGAGTCGAAGAATGAATCTTGTGGACAACAGAGCAAAGTGATAGAATTTACTGAGAGAAAGTGTGGCGTCCCAATTGGGTTGCCACTGAGGATTTCTGTCCCTGGCTTTTTATTGGGACCTTATCAGAAAGTTTGTGAGAATCCACGCATGCCGCCTAGCCTGGGCAGTTCCGGAACAAGTTTACCTTATCCTCTTTCTTCCCCCTGAACTTCACTGCCACTGCTCCTTCTTCAGCCTCCCATTTGTAGCTGCATCCTGCCTCCCTGACGGTCCCTTATCTCTCCATGCCTATCGTAACCCTTTCCCTACTCAATGTGAGGAGTCATAGCAGGGTTTGGGGCAGACAAAGGACACTATATGACAGGATTTCACAGATCATTCCAGCTGCCTGGTTGAGAGTGGATTGCAAGGTGTGAGAAAGTCTGCTTGGAGATGACTGCAGTAAACCAAGTGAAATATGTATAGTTAGCTAGGAGCAGGGAGGTGACAGTGTAAGTGTTGAGAAGTGCTCCCTGGAACTATGATTAGAAGGAAGAGCCAAGATGATTTGTTGTCAGTCAGGATACAGGGATGAGATAAAGAGGAGCCAAGATTGGTTTCAGGGTTTGGGGCCTGAACAATGAAAGAACAGAAGTGTATCCATCGAGACAGGGAGGGCTGTGGATGGAGCATATTTGGAAGAAAAGTGGACGTCAGAAGTTCAAGTTTTGAAAGTTGAGAATTTCAAAATGGAGACGTTGCGAATGGATACATTTTATATGATTCTACTCATATGAGGTACCAAGAGGAGTCAAACTCACAGAGACAGAAAGTCAAATGGTGGTTTCCAGGGGCTGGAAGAAGGGACGAGATAGAGGGTTAGTGTCAACGGGGACAGAGTTTCAATTTGGGAGGATGAAAACATTCTGGAGAGATATGGATGCCAAGTGCACAGAATGTACACTTGAAGATAATCAAAATGGTACATCTTATGTCATTTAAATCTAACCACAATGCAAAACATCAAGCAGCCTAAGACAAAAATGAAAAATCGAGATTTGTTTTACATAACATTTCAATATCACTAAATAATAAAGAGAATGGTTGAGATTTTTTTAGATAAAAATTTTAATATTACTTCTCAACACTTGTCTAGACCAGGGTTCCTCAGTCTCCATAATATTGACATTTTTGGCCTGATTATTTGCCACAGGGGACTGTTCTGTATATCACATGATGTTTAACAGCATCCCTGGCCTTCAGCCACGAGATGCCAGCACTGTGTTGGGATAACCAGAAATTGTTCCGGAAGGGTCAAAATCAGCCCCATGGAGAACACTGGAGCAAAAACATTCCCTGAGTGCAGAAGTTGATGGTGTTAGCTTTCAAAGAGATGGGATAAGAGAAAAGCAACATGTTAGGGAGGAGAAAATATCTTGGGAAGATGGTGAAGGGCCTGCAGAGCACCCCATAGGCACTATTATCTTGGAGGTGAAATGTACTGGTCTGGCGATCATGGGTCTGCAGGGATGGTGGTACAGACCAACTACTTGTAAGGGAAGAATGAGAAGATTCTGTTGTGAATGTCAGGAGTTAGACAAGCTGTTGCCTGGCTGAATCCTGCCCATAACCCTTATTTCTCAGGTACATCGTCTCCACCAGATATATGTTCTCATGGACACTCTGCCATCCACCACATTCACCTCTAGTGTTATTAAATAATTGTTTGTATGATTATTTTATGAATGGGTGCCTCTTAAAACCATCCACCTGAACTTTGAATCCCGTCCCCTTCTAACTTTTGGGGGGAGCTTATGCTTCATTTATCTTTTTTATCCTGTGTATTCCAATGTCTGGGTGCAATGTTAGAATTTCCAATAGAAATAAAATAGAATTCTGCAGAAAAGAAATAAAACTCAAGACACCTGGGTGGCTCAGTCACTTAAGGCTCTTGATTTCTGCTCAGGTCATGATCTTGTGGTTCATGGGTTCGAGTCCCACGTTGGGCTTTATGCTGACAGTGTACATCCGACTTGGGATTCTGTCTCTCCCCCTCTCTCTCTGTTCCTCCCCCACTCGTGCTCTCTCTCTCTCTCTTTCAAAATAAATAAATACATTTAAAAAATAGTAAATTCTCAAGATCCATCAATTCCAGGTATATGCCCCCTAAAATTTAAGACAGAAACTCAAATAGATTCTTGCTGAAGTTCATCCCAGCATTAACCACAATAGCCGAAGGATGAAAACAGATTAATAGATAAACAAAATTGGATATATACATACAATGAAATATTATTCAGCCTTAAGGAATGAAATTCTGATACATGGTGCAACATGGTTGAATCTTGAAAACATGCTAAGTGAGATAAGTCAGACACAAAAGGATAAGCACTTTATGAGTCCACTTATATGAGGTACCTAGAACAGGCAAAGTCATAGAGACAGAAAGTAGAATAGGGGTTTTCAATGGTTGGGAGAGGGGGAATGTGGAATTTGTTTAACGGGGACAGTGTACTATTGGAAATGATGATAAAGTTCTGGAAATGGATAGTGGTGATGGTTGTACAACATTGTGAATGTTCTTAATGCCACAGACTTGCACACTTAAAAATTCTTAAAATGGAAAATGTTATTATATACATATTGTGGAGATATATATCTATCTATACCTATATATTTGTATCTATCTCTACAATAAAATATAAATAAAAATAAAGTAAAGTAAAATTGTTGTAAATTTTTTTCAAAGTACATTCTCAGCCTCTTCCCCTGGAGATATTGACTATGTATGTCTGGAATAAGGTGGAAAGTTATACATTAACAAGAGCCCAAGGTGATACTTTTGATAAAGCTTACATTTTGAAACTCCCCTAGGGCAACTATTCTCAAAATAGTGTCCTAGAGACCAGCAAAATTTAGAGGTTGTGAAAAATCCAAATTATCAGGCCCAAAACCAGACATATTGAGACAGAAACTTGGAGACAGAACTCAGAAATCTATTTAAATAAAAGGGGCACCTGGGTGGCACAGTCAGTTAAGAGTCTGACTCTCAATCTCAGCTCAGGTCATGATCTTGCAGTTCGTGAGTTCAAGCCCCACAATGGGCTCTGTGCTAATAGTGTAGAGCCTACTTGGGATTCTGTCTCTCCTTCTCTCTGCCCCTTCTCTGCTTGTTCTCTCTCTGTGTGTCTCTCAGAATAAATAAATAAACTTAAAAAATAAAATAACTTAAAACTAAATCTAGTTAAACAAATATTCAAGGTCATCCTGGCACAGGCCAGAAGTTTGAGAACCATTACCCAAGTGACTCCTGGGATCCTTCATTACTCAGCCATCTGCCTGATGTGAATACTACAAGTCAGTTGTCTTCAGGAGGAGATCTAAGAAACACTGGAAAAATTCTTCCCAGTGAAAAGGGACCCAGAAGAGAGGTGTCACAGCTGGCCCCACTATTACTCTCCTAGGGATAAGGAATTGGCAGGTCAGAGACCCTTTCCTGTGTGGTCCCTGCCTATCAGGAGTCAAATTGATCAGGGAATGGAAAATCCATTGATCAATTTGTCTAACAAGCTTCACAGGGGGTTCAGTCCCCAGGGCCACCAAACCTGTAACATATCAACTTACAGTCACCAAGGCCCATGTATCACTCCCAAGATACCCATGCCTTTGCCAGGAAAAATCAGACACACCCTGCATTACATGCCTGGCTCTGTATCGCTTCTCTTTGGGGAAACAAATGTTTCTTCATTGCCCACCCTCCATGAGAGAACAAGATGCAGGGGAGTCGGTCCCAGTGGTGAGCCCACATTGCCAAGCATGCATAGCCCAGTAAGTGTTGTGGGAAATAGAGAAAAGAGGTGGTTGGGTAGAAAGGGCATTGACTACTATTAAGCCTGTGGCAGGGACACCTCCATGGTATCCATGCAGGAGGAGCTCTAGGGGCCAGTTTTTTGGGAGGATGAATGGCTACCCTACCATTGTTAGTGAGCTTTTACTTTGCTTGCATGTTATTTGGGTGGATGGTTGATGGAGATTATAGGGTTGAGGAGGAAGAGTTAAGCAGCCAGTCTGCTCTTGGATACCATAGCACTATCCAGGACCACACCGTGTAATGGCACAGTTACCAGTCGGAAGTGCACAAATGGATGCCCCCAGGAACTGATAGATTATTAGGTCTTTGACTGTGCAATATGGATCTTCTCTTATTCTTTACTCCATCACCTGGCCCCAAAACTCCAGAGACTTCACCTTCATTCAGACCAGATAAATCCTTTCTGAATCCTTCTTTACCACCTCCATTTGCTGGGGAACATACCCTGTTTCTCCGTAAGGACCTGTCCCTCCTCTTCCTTCTTCACCTTCATCTGTGGTCCTCATAGAGATATTCAAGAGTGAAGAGTCTGTGTTCCCTGGTATCTAGGGCTGCAGTATATAAAGACGTGGGCAGGATGGATGTGGGAGGAAGAGCAAAGCACACAGGAAGGTCCAATGTCCAGTCCAGTCCCCTCTTGACACCCTCCCCTTCGGCTCTGGAAACATTCTGGAAGACACTGATTTCACATATCCCTTCCTCATAGTTTCACTTGATTCCTCTTGGGTGTCAAGTCTCACCCTTATCAGGAAACACGGAATCATTAGTAAGACATGGGAACAATTTATTCACCTCTTCATCTTTGTTCCTCTTCCCTAAAATTGGTGACGTGGTCCCTTCAACTTTAATGAGGTGAGTATTCCCAATCCCATTCCCTTTGACCCCAGTTTGCCTGCCTTAAATCTATGTTTCACTCCAGGCACCAGGGAAAATCGTGATATGGATCATGTTACTCCTTCAGTCACAGTCCTTCCATAGCCCCTATCCTTTTATCCATTGTTTTTTTTCAAGGTTCCCAGAGATGTGGCCCCCGCTCATCTCATCAACCTCATTCTTCACCATTTCCATGTCCCATTTTGTGTTGCAACAAATTGCTAAGAGCACACTGTCCCATGCAGCTTTTTGCTTATGGGCCTTTTTCCTTGATGCCTTCTCTGCCAGAAAAGCCCATGCTCAGTCATCAACCTAGACAACTCCTTGCCCACGGATCTGTTCCTCCAGGAATCCTTCCTTGACTGCATCACTTCAGGCTGTATTTGTGGTTCCTTTCTCGACTTCACTCTGAAGACTGCATTTACCTTAGCTTTTAAGTCACTGTATTACGATGACTGGTTTCTGTATCCACCACTACCCCTGAAAGGCAGGCTCCCTCAAGACAAAACCACACCATTAATCTTTGTACCCCCAACAGCTAACACTTAGCCTGTCCCAAAGTAATCCTTCTTGCAGAATGGCTTCCAGGACTTTTTCAGTGACTAACAGCCTAGTTCCATTCTTCTCTACATCCTGCCTGGCTCCACAAAATTGCCCACTAACACTAGATCCTAGAAACAGAATAGAAACAGAAGACCAACATGTATTTGGTGCATGAATAAAGGGGAAAGTATAAATGACAAATGGTTGTATCTTTCACCTCTAATTTCTAAGCTCTCGTCCTAAGATAAAATGTTTCTTCCTTTCTTTCTTTTTGCTGATCATAAATCTTTATTTTTTTAATATGAAATTTATTGTCAAATTGGTTTACATCAAACACCCAGTGCTCATCCCAACAGGTGCCCTCCTCAATGCCCACCACCCACCCTTCCCTCCCTCCCACCCCCCATCAACCTTCAGTTTATTCTCACTTTTGAAGAGTCTCTTATGGTTTGGCTCCCTCCCTCTCTAACTTTTTTTTCCTTCCCCTCCCCCATGGTCTTCTGTTAAGTTTCTTAGGATCCACATAAGAGTGAAAACATATGGTATCTTTCTCCGTATGACTCATTTCACTTAGCATAACACTCTCCATTTCCATCCATCCTTTTGTTGCTACAAAAGGCCAGATTTCATTCTTTCTCATTGCCAAGTAGTATTCCATTGTGAATATAAACCCCAATTTCTTTATCCATTCATCAGTTGATGGGCATTTAGGCTCTTTCCATCGTTTGGCTATTGTTGAAAGTGCTGCTATAAACATTGGGATACAAGTGCCCCTATGCATCAGCACTCCTATCTCCCTTGGGTAAATTCCTAGCAGTGCGATTTCTGGGTAATAGGGTAGATCTATTTTTAAATTTTTGAGGAACCTCCACACTGTTTTCCAGAGTGGCTGCACCAGTTTGCATTCCCACCAACAGTACAAGAGGGTTCCCGTTTCTCCACATCCTCACCAGCATCTATAGTCTCCTGATTTGTTCATTTTAGCCACTCTGACTGGCATGAGATAATATCTCAGTGTGGTTTTGATTTGTATTTTCCTGATGAGGACTGACGTTGAGCATCTTTTCATGTGCCTGTTGGCCATCTGGATGTCTTCTTTAGAGAAGTGCCTATTCACGTCTTCTGTCCATTTCTTCACTGGATTATTTGTTTTTTGGGTGTGGAGTTTGGTGAGTTCTTTATAGATTTTGGATACTAGCCCTTTGTCTGATATGTCATTTGCGAATATCTTTTCCCATTCCGTTGGTTGCCTTTTAGTTTTGTTGATTGTTTCCTTTGTAGTGCAGAAGATTTTTATCTTGATGAGGTCCCAAGAGTTCATTTTTGCTTTTAATTCCCTTGCCTTTGGAGATGTGTCAAGTAAGAAATTGCTGCAGCTGAGGCCAGAGTGGTTTCTTCCTGCTTTCCCCTCTTGGGTTATGATGGTTTCCTGTCTCACATTCAGGTCCTTTACCCATTTGGAGTTTATTTTTGTGAATGGTGTAAGAAAGTGTTCTAGTTTCATTCTTCTGTATGTTGCTGTACAGTTCTCCCAGCACCATTTGTTAAAGAGGCTGTCTTTTTTCTACTGGATAGTCTTTCCTGCTTTGTCAAAGATTAGTTGGCCATACTTTTGTGGGTCCAATTCTGGAGTCTCTGTTCTATTCCACTGGTCTATGTGTCTGTTTTTGTGCCATAAGATAAAATGTTTCTAATCTACAAGAAACTCTTTCTTAAGATGAATGTGATAATTCATCATTTCATGACCGGCTTGAATCATAATCCACTCCCACTAAGAAATGGCTTTACTGAATTCTAATGCAGTTGATGATGTTGACACACAGCACCCAGGGAATATCCAGAATTGTGGGCATTTCCTGTGTACTCTGATCTTCTGCTCATAACAGATCAGAATGCAAGGGAGCAAGCTACATCTATTAAAAGTCAAGGAAAATTTTTACAAACTATCATGCTTTAAAGATGAGTCGTGACCTTCTGTTTCGAATACCTCTCACCTGACCAGAAGCCACCAGAGGTGATTGCAAACTGCCCACCTACCAAGGGTCAGAACAAAGACGTTCATTCATACTTAAACAATTTGCCTACAACGTGACCATCTTTATCATTCCAGAGACACTCTTTGCTTTAGGGTTTTTGTGTTCTTTCGTTTTTTAGGTAAAATTGGTATGTAATATTATATTAGCTTAAGGTATATGACATAATGATTCATCACATTGCACATATAATATTTGACATATTACCACAATAGGTCTAGTTAACATCTGCCACCACACATAGTTACAAAAATTTTTTTCTGGTGATGAGAAATTATATGATCTATTTTCTTCTTTTTTAAATATTTTTTATTTATTTTTGAGAAACAGTGCACTAGTGAGGGAGGAGCAGAGAGAGAGGGAGACAGAGAATCTGAAGCAAGCTCCAGGCTCCGAGCTGTCAGTACAGAGCCAGATACAGGACTGGAACTCATAAACTGCGAGATCATGACCTGAGCTGAAGTCAGACACTTATCCGACTGAGCCACCCAGGTGCCCCTATAAGGTCTATTTTCTTAGCAACTCTCAAATATACCATATAATACTATTAACTGTATTCATACTGCACATTATACCTCATGGTTTATTTGTTTTATAACTGGAAGTTAGTACCTTTTGACCACCTTCACCTATTTCAGCCACCCCTTCCCTGCTACTTTGATTTTCATACCTAAGAGGACTGACAGGGATGACAGTCAATGGTGGCTTTTTCCCTTTGTAGTTAGGGGCATTACAGAATAGTAGTTGTGCAAAAATACTTCTAACGAGACAAAATACAACACTGAAGATCATTTTATGATTTTATGCTGTTCAGCATCCTGGGTTATAGGACCCCTTCCTCTATATCTGGGTACAGGACCTCAGGACCAGAAACAAAGAGAGTAGGAGAGTAGGTGGGCTCCTCTTCTTCCCAGCCTCATTGAATCATCACCTGATTGTGAGTGCTGCATCTGACTCTCATTTTTTTGGGCTCCTATGTCAACATCCTGGAGCAGTTTCTATGCTTCCTCGGGTATTTCATGAGCACCATAGAGGATATGACTAAAATTCTATTTGTGACCTTTGTAGTATATAATGGTACTGAAATAGTGCAAATGTTAATATGCATTTTTTGCTTGAACGTATACCATCTGGATGAAGAGCATTTTGTCAAGCAACAAATGTCCAGGAAGCATCTGGCCCTGTTCCTGCAGGATGTTGATGGCCCCTGGTACACTAAGCATTAAGAATCTGTTCATGTGATTTATCATTTTGTGAAAACATTTTCTTTTTCTTCCTTTTTTTTCTTCTTGAGGAGTAAACCTACATTCTACTCATCCTGCAATAGTCTGTCCAGACACGTGCGATACCCTCACATTTTCTCACCTCTGAGACATAGTTATCTGACCCTTTTTTGCGTCCCACACAAGGCAGATAATCCACATTAAGTTACTGTGTTTCACCAGACCTCATGTTGCTCATTTGTGTTAGAATGAGTTTGGATCATGTTATGGCTAATGTCCAAAGTTGTTCTTAACTTTTTAGATTTGGTGATTCTAAATAAAGAGGATAAATGAGGGCCCCAAAGGCCGATGGACAGGGATTGATCAACATTATTAAATGTTGCACATAAAACAGAATATAGGATGTCTAAATTCTGTAATGTTAAGGCCTTTATGCCCAATGCTTCATTTCAAGAAATAAAAAAGTAGACTCTAGAGTTTTTCTAGTGCCTATTTCATGTGCATTCCCTTCTTCAATCATCTAGCTGATGTGTTGGCAACATGGAACCAAGAAATCAAACGAGTGTTTCAGAATTTTTACTCCTGGGATTTTCCCAAGACTCAGAGAATCAACCCATTCTATTTGGGCTCTTCCTGTCCATGTACCTGGTCACCGTGTTCGGGAACCTGCTCATCATCCTGGCCGTCAGCTCTGACTCTCACCTCCACACCCCCATGTACTTCTTCCTCTCCAACTTGTCCTTTGCTGACATCTGCTTCATCTCCACCACCATCCCTAAGATGCTGGTGAACATCCAAACACAGAGCAAATCCATCACCTATGCAGGCTGCATCGCCCAGATGTATTTTTTCATGGTTTTTGGATGTATGGACACTTTTCTCCTCACTGTGATGGCCTATGACCGGTTTGTAGCCATCTGTCACCCCTTGCACTACACAGTCATCATGAACCCATGGCTCTGTGGCCTCCTGGTTCTTGTGTCCTGGTTCATCAGCTTGTCATACTCCCTGATCCAGAGTCTCTTAATGTTGTGGCTGTCCTTCTGCACCAACCGGGTAATTCCACACTTTTACTGTGAACTTACTCAGGCCCTCATGCTTGCCTGCTCAGACACATTGGTCAATCACATCCTACAATACATTGTGACTGGCCTTCTTGGCATTGTTCCCTTCTCAGGGATCCTTTTCTCCTATAGCCGGATTGCCTCCTCAATCCTGAGAATCCCATCAGCTAATGGGAAGTATAAGACATTTTCCACCTGTGCATCTCACTTGTCTGTGGTTTCTTTGTTCTATGGGACAGGGCTTGGTGTGTATCTCAGTTCTGATGCATCTTCCTGGAGGGGCATGATTGCCTCATTGATGTACACCGTGGTCACCCCAATGCTGAATCCCTTCATCTACAGCCTACGGAACAGGGACATCAAGAGGGCTTTACAAAAAGTTCTCAGGATAACACTCTATGTTCAGTGATGGGAACACTAGTCCTGGGTTTTTGAGCTGACAGTGGTAGCAGCAGGTGGCTGCTAAAGAAATCCTACCTCCTAATCACACTGAATTGTGCTTCTCACCCGTCCTCCATAAGTAAGTGACGTTGCCCAGAGCTGCCTTGCAAGAACTTTTTCTAGGTACTCTAACCTCTTATGTTGACTCCTCTGTTATCCTCAGTTCTACCCTCTGCATCCCCTCCTTTCACCTTCCTATTACTGCACCTCACCTTGGATTTCCAGTCCTGGGGCCACTTATGCTACTACCAGTTCAGAACAGTTGCATGAGGATTATGAAAAGTAGTGCATTTTATCAATAACCATTTTTAGTTCTTATTAACTAAGCGCCTTTGGTGTGCTAGGCTGCAGGAGATGTCTGGAAAACAGCACTGAAGGAAAAAAAAACACAGAAAAAAATCTTTGTCCTAATAGAGCATAAGTTCAGGATCTCAGAGTTTCTGATCACATTATGTGTCCAAACAGAATATTCACTGATGGATTAATTATTTGGCTATTAGCAAGGTTGAATGTTTCTCCAAATGCTTATTGAGTGCACTTCCAAAATAAGCTATAAAAATATATCACTAAATGTAGAAAAACTTCTGGGTCCAGAGTATCAGAATTGACCAGGCTCTGATACATCATTTGGTTTAGTTGCCTTGTTGTGCAGGTGAATTTACCAAGGGCCCAACACAGGAGAACACACAGTGATAAAGTGTGTGTGAAAGGAAACATGTCTTTAAGGATGATGTCAATTACTGGATTACAATTCAGGAGAGTAAGGACAGAATCACAGAATCACTACTCTCTAGGTATGTGATTCTGGGCAGCTTCAGCCGAGGTAGAGTAGGTTAGGACCAGTGGATCTTCTGATAAATGTTTGTTTTCCTATCTTCTTCACCATAAAGCAATTGGATAATGTGTTAAGTCTTTGGATGGTGGTGTTTGCCAAGGCACTGCAACAGGAAAGGCAAACATTAACACAAAAGTATCCGTCCTGATAAAGATGAGTCGCTGACCACTCCAGGATGGAAGGAGTCTGACAGAATCTACTTTCCATCAAGTGGAGTCTTCAAGGGATAGCACCATTTTGAAAAACTATTTATGGATTTCCAAAAGGGGGACCCACCTCCCCCTTAATTTCTTTTAGGCTTTGTGTCTAAAAATAGATTTCATCTAGAAACTGGGGAAAGAATCAGGATATTCGATTGTGGTAGCCGACATCTGATAATTGCAGACTTGCTTTTTATATTTTGGGTTATCTAAGTCAACTGATATTCTTGATGTCTGCTCATCTATGATCTGTTACCACCACCACAGGTCTCTGTGGCTCATGGATCCCAGTCACCATTCTGGATTTGTTGGTCAATCACCCATGGTTAAGACTACTGCCATTTAAGTTTAGAACTCAAGATATTTGTGAATGTAGTTTAGAACTTCTGTCCAGGTATGGAGGTTAGCTAACTGAACCATATTAAAACACTCAAGAATTACAAGTTTGGAACAAGAGTAGAAATTTTGGATATCAACTGATTAAGACTGCCTTAACATTCCCTGCAGCTTGACTAAAGTTAAAACATGTTTCTTCCTAGGAACCCTCTTGCACTGTTGGTGGGAATGCAAATTGGTGCAGCCGCTCTGGAAAGCAGTGTGAAGGTTCCTCAGAAAATTAAAAATAGACCTACCCTATGACCCAGCAATAGCACTGCTAGGAATTTATCCAAGGGATACAGGAGTACTGATGCATAGGGGCACCTGTACCCCAATGTTTATAGCGGCACTCTCAACAATAGCCAAATTATGGAAAGAGCCTAAATGTCCATCAACTGATGAATGGATAAAGAAATTGTGGTTTATATACACAATGGAATACTACGTGGCAATGAGAAAAAATGAAATATGGCCTTTTGTAGCAACATGGATGGAACTGGAGAGTGTGATGCTAAGTGAAATAAGCCATACAGAGAAAGACAGATACCATATGGTTTCACTCTTATGTGGATCCTGAGAAACATAACAGAAACCCATGGGGGAGGGGAAGGAAAAAAAAAAAAAAAAAGAGGTTAGAGTGGGAGAGAGCCAAAGCATTAGAGACTGTTAAAAACTGAGAACAAACTGAGGGTTGATGGGGGGTGGGAGGGAGGGCAGGGTGGGTGATGGGTATTGAGGAGGGCACCTTTTGGGATGAGCACTGGGTGTTGTATGGAAACCAATTTGACAGTAAATTTCATATATTAAAAAATAAAAATTAAAAAAAAAATAATAATCACATGGATAAAACATGTTTCTTCCTGACTGCAAGGGCCTGACCACCCCTTTGTCATCAATTTTACAACCCAGGATGTCTTCCTTAAAGACCTGGGAGCCATCCCTTTGAAATATAATCGTCAATAATGTTAGCACCTTTATCTCCCAACCTCTTTGCATAGGAGGGTAGGCACTTAAGTTCAATAAGCAGCAATTAGCAAACACAGATAGACTAGCCACATCGACCAACCTCCCCCCAATATCTTCCACCCCTTTTCCATAAGCTCACCCCAGCTTCTAAAATCCTCCTGTCTTTTGTTCTGTGGAGTTGAGTTCAATCTCTATCCCTTACTGTAATAGTCTTGAATAAGGTCTTCTTTACCTGTTTGACTATGTGCAATGCAATTTTACTTGGACACACAATGAACGACTTTCTCTAGAAAGTCTCTAGAAATTTCTAACAAATTTCTATCAAAGTACTCTTTTGATGAAATTGCCCAGTGTTTTGCCTGTTTAAGCAAATAATATTGCGTCTTACAAAGGACTTCAGACTGGAAGAGGAACAAAACCCACTTTCTTGATGCATCAGTTTCATTTGGAACAAAATATCTGAGGTAGCTTGGTACAAAGACTGTCCATGACACTCAAAACTTGTGAACTCACTCAGAAGGTAATGGTAGTAAAAGATGAATAGAGACTAACCTGATGGAGAACATCAGGAGAATTTAGATGGGTGTAAGAGAAGGCATCTTTTTTTTTAAGTTTATATTACTTACTTTGAGAGAGAGAGAGAGAGAGAGTGAGAGCAAGCATGGGAGGTGCAGAGAGGGAGAGAGAGAATCCCAGGCAGGTTCCTCACCGTCAGCATGGAGTCTGATGTGGGGCTCCAACCCAAGAACTGTGAGAAAATGACTGAAGCTGATCAAGATTTCTTCACTTAACTGACTGAGCCATCCAGGTACCCCAGAGAGAGAAAACATCTTTAAATTTCGATATTTGAGTGGAAAATTGAGTAAGAAAGGGGAAGAAAATTTTAGGCAGAGAGAATTAAGTGTAATGGTCTAGAGACTGAAAGAATATAGTCTGTTTAAAGAAAAATAAGAGGGGTGCTTGGGTGGCTTAGTCAGTTGAGGGCCCAGCTTTGACTCTGGTCATAATCTCACGGTTTGTGTCTCTGTGCCCCGTGCTGGACTCTGTGCTGATGGTTCAAAGCCTGCTTCGGATACTGTGTCTCCCTTTCTCTCTGCTCCTCCCCGGCTCCTGCTCTGTCTTGTATGTTTCAAAAATAAATAAACATTAAAACAATTTTTTAATTAAAAAAATAAATATAAGATATCCAATATGTCTGGGAATGCACGCTGGTGCAGCCACTCTGGAAAACAGTATGGAGGTTCCTCAAAACATTAAAAATAGAACTACCCTATGACCCAGAAATTGCACTACTAGGCATTTATCCAAGGGATACAAGTGTGCTGTTTTGAAGGGACACATGCATCCCAATGTTTATAGCAGCACTATCAACAATAGCCAAAGTATGGAAAGAGCCCAAATGCCCATCGATGGATGAATGGATAGAGAAGAAGTGGTATATATATACAATGGAGTATTACTTGGCAATCACAAAGAATGAAATCTTGCCATTTGCAACTACGTGGGTGGAACTGGAGGGTATAATGCTAAGTGAAATTAGTCCGTCAGAGAAAGACAAGTATCATATGACTTCACTCCTATGAGGACTTTAAGAGACAAAACAGGTGAACATAAGGGAAGGGAAACAAAAATAGTATAAAAAAGGAGAGGGGGATAAAACATAAGAGACTCATAAATATGGAGAACAAACAGAGGGTTACTGGAGGGGGTGTGGGAGGGGGGATGAGCTAAATGGGTAAGGGGCACTAAGGAATCTACTCCTGAAATCACTGTTGCACTATATGCTAACTAATCTGGATGTAAATTAAAAAAAATAAAATTAAAAAAAAAGATATCCAATATGTCTAGGCAAATGGTTCTCACACTTAGTGTGCAATAGAATCACCTGCTGGGCCTGTTAAAATACAGATGGCTGGGTTCCAGCTGTAGAGGTTCTGATTTAGCAGGTCTGGAGAGGGTATGAAAGTTGGCATTTGTAGTTTCCCAGGTGAAGCTGATGGTGCTGGTCCAGGGACCAATGAAGGACCTGGAAAGGGATAGGAGAGACTAACTGAAGGGTGTTATAGACCATGGCAAGGGGTTCGAATTGTATTCAAACAGTAACAGAAAGTGACTAGAAGGTTTTAAGCAGAGAAGTCACAAGTTTTGACTACACCTAAGAAATCAATCTGGCTGCCATGTCCACAGGGAGAAAGTGACTATTGCGCACCCAATTAGGGCACTCTTGTAAGAGCAATAATACAATGTGACCATGAATTGTTTTGGAAGAATGGGAAAAGCAAATCATATCACTAAAACAGTGCTATACAGATCATTTAATTGCTTTGATATGAAGGCAAATAAAACAAAGACCTAAAATGACAAAATTTAGGGGGGGGGGGTCTGAGTGACTTGAAAGGGAGGAGTAGGTCTCTCACTTGAAAATCTGAACAGCTATATTGTATGTGCTAGATGCTAGATGCTAGTGAATTTTGGCAGTGGAAACAAGAAGAGACTTACTAGTATGTCTGCCAACATGCAGTTAAAGCAACTTCCACTAATGGACCAGTGTTGGAATGTTTCTTAATTCTTCAGAAAACTCCTCTTCCGAGAAGGGCAGGAATAGCCTCAGTGTTGAACACTGAGGTCATCCCCATGAGCAATGCTTTCAAAATCCAATGAACAGAGGAATCCGTGGGGCCATGGTAAAACTTGTCACAAAATAAAGGGTTGGGTAGGGGGGAATGTTTACGGTTGGACCACTGACTCCAGAAATTTGAGGATTACAATAGCAGCAGCAGCCAAAATTGTCATTTTTAATGCATATTTTATTTACACCAAGGGTTTAATGTTTTAAAATAAACTTTTTAAAAGTGTAACACACATGGGGATATGTATGTTACCTTATTATCTCAAACTCTACGCTCCTTTTCTATCAAATATCTCTGCATTTGGATTTCCAGAGTTATTAAAAATTTCAATGGTGACCTCCCTGCTGCCCCCAGGGAGCACTGAATGAATGAATGCCCCCATTCTTCATCTCTTGCCCTTGAATTTTCCTTTTCATGAACCCAGCGTTAGGTTTGTAATTCAAAGAATATTTCAACTACTTCAGAACTGCCTTTAAAATTCTTTCAAGGAGCACCTGGGTGGCTCAGTCGGTTAAGCAACCAACTCTTGATCTCGGCTCAGGTCATGATCTCACAGTTTGTGAGTTCATGTGAGCCCAGTGTCGAGCTCTAGCTTGGCCTCCCAGCTGAGCATGCAGAGCCCACTTGGGATTTCTCCCTCCCCCTCTCTCTCTGCACCTTCCCCCTCTCAAAATAAGTAAATAAACTTGAAAAAAATGAAATAAAATGTTCTCAAATACATTTTATTAGTAACAAGGGGTCCCATATTGAGTTCCTTCTGAAGCCGACTCTGAGACAATGATTAGCACACAGGATGTTTACCAAGCAATGTTCCTAGAATCAACATCTGTGGAAGGGCATATGTGTAGTAAAGAATTTGGCCTCACCTAAACAGAGATGGCCTTTGTCCCAGCTCCTGGGAGGTAACCTTTAAATGCTTGAAAATTCCCTAGTGATAGAAGTGATTGGTTATTCGTGAAAGACCCCAGGTTATTCATGAAGGACCACACCTGATAGTTTATGCTAATGAAATGACTTAGGATGGGAACTGGCCTTGCCAAAAAGACCAGCCATGTGATTAAAGGGTTGGAGTGTTGGGGAAAGGGATATCAGGCCAATATAAGGAGGAAGGTTGGAAATTGGGTTCAACCTGATAGGCCATAATTCAACTACTCATGTCTATATAATGAAGCCTCAATAAAAATTCTGGACAATGGAGCTCAGGTGAGCTACCTGGTTGGAAATGGTCTTTGAGTATTGTCACACATATTGTCACCAGGAGGAGGTAATGGGTCTGGACTCCAAGGGAAGAGAACAACAAGAAGCTTCGCATATGGGAACTTCCATATGCCCTTTCTTTGGCTAACTCTAACTTGTGTCTCTTTCCTATAAGCAAACTGCAATCATAAGCACACTGCTTCTTGAGCTCTGTGAGTCATTCTGGTGCATCTGAGGCAGTCCTCTCGGTTTGAATCATTCTAGCAAAGTATCGAATGTGAAAAAGTTCCCAAATTGGGATCCAACTGGTCTGATGTGAGAGTGGACCTAGGGGCTCCTGGACTTGCATCTGGTGTCAGAAGTGAGGACAATCTTGTGGTTTGGCAAATTCTTTGCAGCAAGGAAGGAAGCTGGAAAAAGTCGAGCCAAGATGAAGCCCATCAAAGATCTCCAACAACCAGCAGGGAGTTCTGGAGCTAAGATGATCTCTTAGAGTTGCCTGGAATTAGGGCAAAAGGACCAAATGTTTGCACCCCCACACCTAATCAGTCATCGGATGTGGGCGCCCCAAGGAGGCATGAGCTTGCTGAAGTAGATCCCTATAGAGGTTGATTGCTGAGGGCTGAGTAACACCCAACATTTCAAGCAACATGTCCCTTATTCCTGACACAAGATCTTTTTTTAAATTGTGGTAAAAGAACATAAAATTTACCATCTTAAGCAGTTTTCAGTACAGTGGCATGAAGTACATTCACACTGTTGTGCAGTCATCACCACCATCCAACTCTAGAACTTTGCTATCTTCCCAGACTGAAATTCTGAACCTACTAAACACTACCTCCCTGTCTCTCACTCCTCCAGACCCCAGCTCCCACCATTCTACTTTCTGTCTCTATGGATTCAACTACTTTATGAACCTTATGTAAATGGAAGTATACAATATTTTCCCCTTTGCGTCGGGTTATGTAATAGGACTGGGGAGAAGTTAGATGGAATGGGAAGGAGAATTATCAGGAAAATTGGGAATCACCTCTGTTCTGGTAGTTCCTCTCCCATCTATTCCTTGGGAACCATACATCCCAATGTTCCTAGAGAAGTCCCAGGAAACTTGATAACTGTTGACTCAAACTCAATATTAATAGCGTCCCATTTCAATTTCTTTTTTTTTTTAACGTTTTATTTATTTTTGAGACAGGGAGAGACAGAGCATGAACAGGGGAGGGTCAGAGAGAGGGAGACACAGAATCTGAAACATGCTCCAGGCTCTGAGCTGTCAGCACAGAGCCTGACGCGGGGCTCAAACTCACGGACCGCGAGATCATGACCTGAGCCGAAGTGGGCAGCTTAACCGACTGAGCCACCCAGGCGCCCCGCATTTCAATTTCAAAAAGAAATTAGTCATCCTACTCGCTCAAAAATCTGACCAAGAGCATTAAGGTGCCAACATGTATCAGACACCTTGGTCCTTAAGGTAGGGTTTAGAACCTCCCATCAAATTTGTGTGTGGATGGGGCGGGGGAGAGGAATCTCAGGAAAAGTATAGAAACAATAAATAACAAGAGACAGTTATGATTATTTTGCATTGATAGAAACAAGACTGCTCATGACCAAGAGTCCTGCGTAATGCAAAAGGAAAGTGAGAGGGATATATGGATATATACATAATCCTGCAGAGGTTATAATTTAAGTGGGGAGCCCAAAATAATCTCCCAATTCCATTAGAGCTATGCTAAGAGGAAAAATTGTGTAAGCAAAAACCAGAGATCCATATAGGTACCTATACCGTGTGACTGCACATCCAGAATGTCTTGTGCATGTTTGATTTGCTGCATTTTGCAGTGCAATGAACCGAAAAGGATAAGACACATGCTGAGATTAGTCTGTCCTGCTGATAATCCCCCACAGTGCTCTCTTGATATTCTTGTTTCTCAGGCTGTAGATGAAGGGGTTCAGCATTGGGGTGACCACAGTGTACATCACCGACGCCACTGCACCCTTCCTAGGGGAGGGCGAGACAGATGAACTGAGGTATACCCCAAGACCTGTTCCGTAAAACAAGCAAACAACTGATAGGTGAGAGCCACAGGTAGAAAAGGCTTTGTACTTCCCGCCTGTTGATGGGACTCTCAGAATGGAGGAAACAATTCGAGTATAAGAGCAAAGGATCCCTGAGAGTGGAATGCCACCAAAAATGGCACCCATGAAATACATTAGTATGGTATTGATGGAGGTGTCAGAACAGGCGAGGTGGAGAAGTTGAGGTGCATCACAAAAGAAATGACGAATTTCCACACTTGTGCAGAAGGTAAGTTGTGACACCATCAAACAGTGAATCTGAGAGTCCAAAAGGCTGCTGAAAAGTGACACGAGGACCAAAAAGCCACAGAGGCATGGGTTCATGATGACTGGGTAGTGCAGTGGGTGACAAATGGCCACAAACTGGTCATATGCCATCACAGCCAGGAGTAGATTGTCCAAACATCCAAATAGGAAAAAAAAGGATACCTGAGTTAGGCAGTCTGCATAGGTGATAGATCTACTGTGTGTTTGAATGTTCAACAGCATCTTGGGGATCGTGGTGGTGCTGAAGCCAATGTCAGCCAAGGACAGGTTGGAAAGGAAGAAGTACATGGGTGTGTAGAGGTGGGGGTCAGAGCTGACAGCCAGGATGATGAGCAGGTTCCCCAGCACAGTGACCAGGTACATGGACAGGAACAGCCCAAAGAGAAGGGGCTGTAGTTTCAGGTCATCTGAGAGTCCCATGAGGAAGAATTCTGAGACACCAGTTAGATTCTGTGGTTCCATGAAGATGGGACACCTCTTGAAAAAGAAGAGAGAGTTGAATAAACAAAACAAGTGTAGAGACATCCAGCTAAGTGTGAATATTTAGATTCAAGCAATTCATAAGTAAAGCATTCACACTTGAGGATCCTACCTCCTGTTACCTTCAGCAACATTTCTCCATTGTAAACTCTTCTTAGAACTCTTTCCTTATTGGTGTCTTGGCAATTTACCTGTTTCTACATATACCCATCATGAAGACATTGAACCAAAGAATGTTAGAGAAGCATCTAAATATATAAACATAGAAATATTTAGGGGCGCCTGGGTGGCTCAGTTGGTTAAGCATCTGACTCATGATTTCAGCTCAGGTTATGATCTCATGGTTTGTGGGTTCAAGCCCCTCATCAGGCTCTGTACTGACAGCATAGAGCCTGCTTGGGCTTCTCTCTCTCCCTCTCACTCTGCCCCTCCCTTGCTTGTACTTTCTTTCTCTCTCTCAAAATAAATAAATAAACTTTAAAAAGAGAAATATTTAGTTATACTTGCTTTGGAACTCATATTTGTGGCCAGGAAAAGTTGAGTTTTCTTGCTATCCCTGCATGATCCCATTGCCCTCTTCACTTCAGCTGCCCAAAGGCAAACACTGTCACGAATGTGGCAGTATATTTTCCTTTCAATGTGTTCATAATATTAGTACTGATGAATTCATGAACAGTTTTCTTAAAAACTTACTTAACACTGGGGCGCCTGGGTGGCTCAGTCCATCGAGCGTCTGACTTCGGCTCAGGTCATGATCTCGTGGTTTGTGAGTTCGAGCCCCGCATCAGGCTCTGTGCTGACAGCTCAGAGCCTGGAGCCTGCTTCAGATTTTGTGTCTCCCTCTCTCTCAGCCCCTCCCTGACCTGTGCTCTATCTCTCTCTCTCAAAAACAAATAAAGCTCAAAAACAAATAAAGTTTAAAAGAAACCTTACTTAATACTATAATAATGCTCACATTGCTTTCTTCATTCTCACCACAATAATGTGCTTTAAGTGTCTCTGTGAAGTACACACATCTATTTCAAGCACTTCAAAAGATGCATAGTATTACCTGATGGATGACTTTATTTTATTTTTCCATTTCTTATTATAATATTCCTAATAAAATTCTGCACACTTCCATATTATACAAGAATTTCTGTACCATATAAGCAGAAAGGTGAAGAATTGTAAAAATCAATACATGTACAATTGTACTATTAATTACCTATATTTATTTTCCTAATAGAAAAGGTAGACAAAAGCAGCTTCATGCTTTTATTGTCAAGGTATAGAACTGGAAAGATGCCTGAAGTCTGTGTTGCCATGCTCTTTCATAGTAGATCCACATGAAAATTCTATTTTTGTCTAGGGAATAATATTTCCAAATCACAGATCTCCAAAATAGGCTGCCAAATGCATTACTCCTCATAAAAAAATCCTATGATCTATAATATTCATATAGTAAAGGCCCCCGTAAACCCTAATTCACCCATTTCCCTAATTCACAGATGAAGTCACAAAATCTCAAGAGAAGGAATTGGTCATCCTCTTTCTGTTTTCTCATCTGGGACAAAAGCATGTGTGAAATTGAAGAAATCATTCCACACTGGTGGAGTGCACCGAGTCTTGGGATGGGAATCAGGACTTTGAGTCTCACATCTGTCACATACTAAATCTGGAGTATTTGCAAGCTCTCAACCTCTCCGTGCTGGTATCCCTCTAGGTATCACCTAGAAATGGGGAGAACAGTACCCATGTGGCACCTAACAGAGGTTTGTACTGGAAGGAAGAGAAGCACGCAGAGAGAGCATTGAAGGCATATTGTCTATGCTCTGTTTCTGAGAACCAATGTAGGGTCTATTCAATATTGAACAGCGATCACTGTTGCCCTTGTCACCACTCTGTGCCAAGCAAAGTATAGACTCTGGGAAATCAGAAATGAATGTGATTCAGTCGTTTCCCTCCAAACACTCAGTACCTACCTGCATAAGAACAACAACAACAACAAAAATGTTCTCTCGGGATCTCAGGAAACCCAAAACTTCCAATCACAGGATATTTAGTTGGATAGATGGTGCTTAGCCTTGAGAACGACAGTAAAAACAATGTTAATAATACCTAAAATTTACCTTGCCCTTACTATATGCATTCATCACATAATTAGTCACACGTACAGTGCTCATGTTAATTCTTACTCAGTGCAGTTGTATAAACCAGATCAAAGATATCAAGAGCTTGCCCAGTCCCATACAGATAAAAAAGTAGAGCAGATAAGGTTCAAAATTCAATGGTGGGTCCCTGTTTCCATGAACTTCAGAGCATTTAAGGAGAAGTCCAGAGGTCGTTTCCAAAATCGCTAAGATATACCTTTGAACTGTTTCTTTCTGTTTTGTTGTTGTTGTTGTTGTTTGTTTGTTTGTTTTTTGGAGAGAGAGAGAGAAGCATGCAGGGGAGAGGGACAGAAAAAGGGAGAGAGAAAATCCAAAGCAGGCTGCATGCCCAGTGTTGAGCCCAATGTGGGGCTCAATCCCACTATTCTGGGATCATGACCTGAGCGAAAATCAAGAGTCAGACGCTCAACCGACTTAGCCACTCAGGCACCCCTGAACTCTTTATTTCTTAAGAATGGGATCTAACATACTGACTCTATCCCCTTAGAGATCAAGAGGGCCGAAATTACAAAAATGGAAGAGAAAGTGGAGTGTGAAGCAAAATCCAGGAGAAGGGGCAAGAGAGAGCTTCTCTGAACAGTCATGAGTTCTTTTTTTTTTTTTTTAATGTTTATGTATTTTTCAGAGCGGAAGACAGAGTGCGAGTGGGGAAAAAATATAGAGACGGAGACACAGAATTCGAAGCAGACTCCAGGCTCTGAGCTGTTAGCCCAGAGCCCAATGTGGGACTCAAACTCATGAGTCCTGAGATCATGACCTGAGCCAGAGTCTGACGCTTCGCTGACCGAGACATCCAGGTGCCCCATGAGCGGACTGTTTATATGATCTCTACCTTCATCTCAACTATCTTTTCTATAGTTGATGCAGCTGGTGACACCACTGCTCTCTGGTGTCTTCAACCATGAACCCCCAAAGGAAAGAGCACAGAGAGCAGGAGTCTCTTCCTGGAGTAACGGGAAAAAGACAGGCAGGTTGGATAAGCAGGAGTGAATACAGTCTAGGTGTCCTGTGAACAGAGTCTCACTGTCTGCATCTAAACATGACTTCATCCCTATCTATTCCAGGACCTGGTAAAACTTAAAAACTTTATGCATAGCAAAGAAACAATCTTTCCAAAAAAGACATACAGACATGTGAGAAGATGCTCAACATCACTCATCATCAGGGAAATACAAATCAAAACCACCATGAGATACCATTCAACACCTGTCAGAATGGCTAAAATTAGCAACACAGGAAACACCAGGTGTTGGGAAGGATGTGGAGAAAAGGGAACACTCTTCACTGCTGGTGTAGCCACTCTGGAGAATAGTATGGAGATCCCTCAAAAAATTAAATATAGAACTACCCTATGATCCAGCAACTGCATTACTAGATATTTACCCAAAGAAAATAAAAATACTAATTCAGAGGGATACATGCACTCTGATAGCTATGGCATTATTATCTACAATAATAGTTATAGAAACAGCCCAAGTGTCCATCAATTGATGAATGGATAAAAAAGTCGTGAGATAGATATTACATATATGTTTGTGTGTGTGTGTGTGTGTGTGTGTGTGTGTATTTCTCAGCCATAAAAAAGAATGAAATCTTGCCATTTGCAACAACATGGATGGAGCTAGAGCATTATGCTAAGTAGACATAAGTCAGTGAGAGAAAGACAAATATAATATGCTTTCACTCCTATGTGGAATTTAAGAAACAAAACAAACAAGGAAAGGGGCAGAAAAGAGACAGAGGCAAGCCAAGAAACAGACTCTTAACTATAGAGAAAAAACTAGAAGGGAGGTGGTTGGGGGGATGAGTGAAATGGGTCATGGGCATTAAGGAGAGCACTTGTCACGATGAGCATTAGGTAACATATGAAATTGTGGAATCATTATACAGTACACCTAAAATGAATATTATGTTAACTATGATCACTAACTGGAATTTAAATTAAGCCTTAAAAATAAAAGTCGGTTGGACACAAAAAATAAATAAAATCAGGAAGTGAAAGAGAATGCTGTGCTCCTCTCCTTATCTCTGAAATGATGATAATGCATGTTGTTGTCTGTTGGGGATGGTAATGCAGATAAAAGGTAGCAAGCTACATAGAAAACTTAACTCAGTGCCTGAAACTCGGAGTCCCAAGGTAAAAGTTTGTAACATTCTGGTTACTGTCATCATTGTCATCATCACCGTCATCATCACCTTCGTGATCATTTGCAGGACTTGTGGGCAGTTAAGAAGGACCAATTTCCTGCTCTGATGGGGAAGATGCCCACGGGACACAGAAATAACATGGGGGCAAAAATAGAAATCTAAATAAGAGTTCTTGGATCCGCACCAAAACCAATCACATTAAGTCTTTATAGGGCTGTGAGTTGAATCTTTCCATTTTGGTCCCCTCATGTCTGGCTATTCCAACCGCTCTAGTTGTCTTGATGAGGAGGAAACAATGCTCTTCCAGTCCCTTCTGCCTTCAGTCTCTCCCACTGCACTTACTACTCCTGGACTGTGCTGTGTCTCTGCTGGAGCAGGTCTGAGGAACGCAGATCCCACTGCCACTCCCCTACCTGGAACTGGATGAGGACAGAGGCTTTGTTTCCAGGACTGGCAGGAACACAGATGCAGCTATGGGTCTCCTGGAGCAGACAACTCTGGGAGGAGGAGAGACATGTATGGAGCCCACTTAACGGGAACTGGCCACTAAAGGGCTGGAAAGCACGGGCTGATTGTTTACAGCTGTTTGACCTTGAGGGCTCAAAGCACATGGCACATAATTAGCCAAATTGGTCCATGTTCTCCCAATCTCTAAGGACATTCTATTACTAATGGAAGAGGAAAAGGAAAAAAGTGAACGTACCGAGGTTGCAGGGGGTTGGGGACGGGGTGTCAAGACCCTTCCTCTTCTCAGGAAGAAGCTGACCTCTACTCCTCACTTCTGACTTCCAAGTTACATACTTAACCATAAAATTCAGACACATTTTTTTTCCAACTAGAGAAAGCACCTTATGACTTTTGTATCTGTGAAGCCATTGACTTAATCATAATTTAGAGAGAATTAGGTCTTCTAATCTACTACTTCTATTTCTCCTACCAAGAATCTGATAGTATTTCTATTTTCTCTGAAAATTTATGTCTCTAAGGAGAACTTTCTATTTTTCTTTCTATAGACCTGGTTTGGGGTTTGGAATTTTATACACTGGAGATGTCTGGGTTTTGATGTTTTGCATGACTGTCCAGGTTCTAAATTTACCATCTAGCCATATACATTGTTATATTAGACAACTGTTTATCTTTACATATTTATCCGGTGACTTGATAGTTTGCTTAAATACTTCAGGAGCTCTCAGAGATCTCTACATTCAAAATGTGGGCCAGGGATGTAGTCCTCTCAAGGCTTGACTGGAAGATGAGCTCAGAGATTGATTTCTCATTTACTGATACAAAGAAAACCTCAATAATTACCAAATTAATTGGATATGAAAGGAAGTGTGCTAATCATGTTTGTGTGTGCATAAATGGCAGAGGAAAATTTTAGAGTGTGCAAAGGACCAAATGACAGGAATATAGAGAAGGGTTGGAGAAGGAAGTATGCATACTGAGATGTTTTATAATGCTTGAACAAGAGGAAAATTTAGTATTAAACTGTAGTCACTTTGTAGCAGGAAGAGCTAATCCAATGCTAGGTTCATTGCCAGTGAAGCTGGTAGGCCATTGGCTTAGTGTAGAGGCAGAGCAAATGAAAGCAATTATCAGAAGGCTTTTCAGAAAGCCCCCAAATTTCTACCTCAGAAACTATCTGTATGTACCACCTGTAAAGGAAAGATTGATACGAACACGGGTTCCCAGGAGTGTAGCAGAAGAGAGAAGAACCCGTCATGATAGAAGTGGTCATGATAGAAGAGAAGGAAGCATGGTGACAAGATGGAATCCTAATAAGGTGGTTACTAGTGAAAGGGAAGATCTGCCTTTTGCTGAGGACACGGTCCTTTGCTATCCTTGAGTAATGACAATGAAGATACAGTTACATTTATCCACAAAGACTTAGGTGATTTACAACCTACAGGCACAATCAAACCCACTGGAAATATCACCACTACTTGAAACCTCAGTTGTATACCCTTGACCAAGACACATCACTACACTCACCTTTTCATCCTCACCCACTTGCATTCTTCCCATCGCATCTCAAAATGTAGCTTTATTCCCCACATTACGATTTACCAGAGTTCAATCAAGAAAAAACCTGCACTAGTTATTGTAATGAAGGTAATTTAATGTAGTTATGATTAAATACTTATTGAAAAGTGAAAGACACAAAAGGAAAAACATGGCAACAGAGCAGTAGCCGCAGGATGTAGTGATAACAGCATGGGCTAGGAAGTATGGGGAAAAGGTTGGGGATTAGTGCATGTGACATTGATCACCATTATTGGAAGAACGTAAAGAAAAGACAGATGGAAAATTAGAGCAGTGGTTGAAAGGTCCCTAGCCCCTACCACAGCATCACAACTTAACGTAGAGAAGGGTAAGTCTGGAGCAGAGAACAAGAGCATAATATTCAGCTATTCAGCACAGTTAGCCAGCTGTAGAGTATGGAGGAAGAAGACATGTAAAAAAATATTACCAGGCATATGAAGGAAAACATATTGGTTATGGCTATGGAAAACTCGTATCTCCTCTATTGGATATGAGCTATGGAAAGCTCATATCTCCTCCTTTACAAGCTCTGATCACTTGGAAATGTCCAGGATCTGGCCATGTACAGCGAAGGACCCAACACATGTAAATCATCTTTGAATGAAAGGTCTGACAAAATCCCATAGGCCTCCAAATTAGCTGCACGTTAGCCCCACCTGAGGAGCTGTTAAAAAAGAAAAAGAAAAAAAACTGTTCACATTCTTTTCACTCTCCAGTCCAATTGAATCTTAATCTATAATGGTGGGACTCAGGCATGAGGATATTTTTAAAGATTTTTTACACTTTATTTATTTATTTTTGAGAGAGAGAGAGAGAGAGAGAGAGAGAGAGAGAGAGAGAGAATCCCAGGCAGGCTCCTTTCTGTCAGCATAGAGCCCAGTGCAGGGCTCAATCTCATGAAACCTAAGAACGCTACCTGAGCCAAAATCACGAGTTGGACTCAGTGGACTGAGCCACCTAGGGGCCCCAAGATTTTAGTTTTAGGTAACCTCTACACCCAATGTGAGGCTCGAACTTACAACCTCAAGATCAAGAGTTGCTCACTCTTCTGATTGAGTCTACCAGGCACTCCATAGTATGAGGATTTTAAAAGGCTTATCAGATATTCCAAAAGGAAGCCAAGATTATGGACCAGTGACATACATTCTCTCACACAACCTGGATAAACAGATTTGACCAAAGCCAAACTTTTATGGATAATAGACATTATGGTGAAAATGGCTGAGAATTGTGTATCTATTTGAAAATGGAGTTGTGAATTTCTACAGGAAGCTCAGGTCATAGGTGACCAATCAGAAGATTCCATAGGTATAAAGAGATTCAATTGTGCAGTGATATTGGGATGCATAGCATCCTGGAATACTCCCATAATTCCATCAAAAGGGTGCCAAGATAAGCAATATTTAGAAATGACAAATCAAGAGGAATGGACCACGACCTACAAAAAATGTGGCCAAAGAGACATGCTTGCCAATTCCATATGTTTGGTTTGGCAATCATTTCTGATCAATAGGCACACACACACAAAAAAGCCCAAGTATTAAGACTAGGCTGTTCTGTTAAGGAGCCTCTGCAAGGCCCTCTTGATGTCCCTGTTCCTGAGGCTGTAAATGAAGGGATTCAGCATGGGAGCAACCACAGCATACATCACGGAGGCCACTGCATCCTTCCTGGGAGAATGTGAGACAGTCGATCCCAGGTACACCCCAAGACCTGTTCCATAATATAAGCAAACAACCGACAGGTGAGAGCCACAGGTGGAGAAGGCTTTGTACTTCCCACCTGTTGACGGGACTCTCAGAACGGAGGAAAGAATTCGTGTATAAGAGAAAAGGATCCCTGAGACTGGAATACCACCAAAGATGCCACCAATAAAATACATGAATATTTTATTGGTGGAAGTATCATTACAGGAAAGCTTGAGGAGTTGAGGAGGGTCACAGAAGAAATGGGGAATTTCCACGTTTGTGCAGAAGGTAAGTTGTGACACAATGAGGCATTGCAGCTGAGAGTCCAGAAGGCTGATCAAAAAAGACACCAGAATCAGCAGGCGACAGAGGCGGGGGTTCATGATGACTGGGTAGTACAGAGGATAGCAAATAGCTACAAACCGATCATAGGCCATCACGGTTAAGAGTACACTGTCCAAACAGCCAAAAAGATAAAAAAAAGACAACTGAATCAGGCAGCCCGCATGGGAGGTCACTCGGTTATGAGTCTGAATGTCCAAAATCACCTTTGGGACTGTGGTAGATGTGAAACCGATGTCAGCCACGGACAGGATGGAAAGGAAGACGTACATGGGAGTGTGGAGGTGGGAGTCAGAGCTGACAGCCAGGATGATGAGCAGATTCCCTAGCATGGTGACCACATACATGGACAGGAACAGGCTGAAGGTTAGAGGCTGCCGTTCTGGATCATCTGAGAACCCCAGGAGGAGGAACTCCAACACATCTGTTAGATTATCTGGTTCCACAGAGCAGAGACAGCTTTTGGAAAATAAAGGACAGTTTACATAACAGAAACAAGTATACAGGAATCCATCAGTGTGGCTATACTTTGGATGCATGCAATTCACAAATAAAGTATTCACACTTGAGGGAAATTTAGCAACACTTCTCAGTTGTGACAACATATTCTTCCTACAACTCTTTTCTCATTGTCCTTTGCTCCATTCACCTGTTTCTATGTGCACCCACTTTGGAAAGATGGAGCTAAAGAAATTAGAGATGCCAAGGATACTTACAGATTTAAAATTCCATAAACACACTAACATATCAGTACCCTCCTAAAGGAAACAAAAGGAATAAGAAATGTCATTCTCCCTTAAAAGATTGTTCTAATCTAAGGGCACTAATTAGCAGTCAAAAGTACGTTATTTCATCTAAATGCAGAGAAATTACAAACACCCTAAAGAACTATGTAATAAAGTGTCTGACTCCATATATTGTGGTGATATTTGACTGCAAATGGTGGTTAAGGCTCTCTTTACCCCATCTGCCCAACACCTGAGCTAGCTGGTAAAAAAAAACCCGGGTCCTCCAGTTATAAGTGAGTTGATGTACAGCATGTTAACTATAGTTAATAATACCGTGTTTCATATTTGAAAGCGGTTAAGAGTAGATCTTAAAAGTTCTCATTACAAGAAAAAAAAATTTGCAGGGCACCTGAGTGGCACAGTCGGCTGAGCACCCAACCCTTAATTTCGGCTCAGGTCATGATCCCAGAGTCATGGGATCAAGCTCTGCATCCAGCTCTGCATTGAGTATAGAGCCTGCTTAAGATCCTTTCTCTCCCTCTGACCCTCCCTTGCCTGCCTGCTCTCTCTTTCTCTCTCTCTCTCTCAAAAAAAATTGGAACTATGTATGTGATGGAAGCTAACTAGACCGTAGTGATCCTTTTGTAATATGTATAAATTTTGAATCATTATGTTGTATACTTGACCCTAATATGTTATATGTCAATTTATCTCAAAAAACAAACAACAAAAGAAGCAAGCCAGGCAGCCTGGGTGCTCCCTCCTTTAGAGACAGTGAAACATTCAAACCTCACAAGCACATATGCAGGAACTCTCTCTCTCTGAACTCACACCATAGCCACAATACAAAATCCAAGCCAATCACTTTCCTTGAACTTTTGTGCCATTTCATTTTTTTTAAATTTACATCCAAATTAGCATATAGTGCAACAGTGATTTCAGGAGTAGATTCCTTAGTGCCTCTGACCCATCCCCCCTCCCACAACCCCTCCAGTAACCCTCAGTTTGTTCTCCATATTTATGAGCCTCTTCTGTTTTGTCCCCCTCCTGTTTTTAGATTATTTTTGTTTCCTTTCCCTTATGTCCATCTGTTTTGTCTCTTAAAGTCCTCATATGAGTAAAGTCATATGATTTTTGTCTTTCTCTCACTGACTAATTTCATTTAGCATAATACCCTCCAGTTCCATCCACGTAGTTGCAAATGGCAAGATTTCATTCTTTTTGATTGCCGAGTAATACTCCATTGTGTGTGTATATATATATATATATATATATATATATATATATATATATATATATACCATCTTGTGCCATTTCAGACCAGTTTAGAAAGCCTGCTATGCTTTCCCTAAAGGGAGATCTTTATGAAGAATAAAACGTTTTATAACCTCTTGTATGTGTGGCATTATCAGCCTCAACATCCAAGCCAAAGTTTGAATAGGAGTCAATCCTATTTCTGCAGTGTCCTATTGATGCAGTGACTAGGGCATGAGGCAGTGACCACCACCAGACGAGGTCTTTCTTCTCTTGGTCTGGCTTGCTCACTGGCTCTGCTGCCTCATGGCAAGCATGCACTCTGGACTGTGCTGCACTGTGATGCATTTCTTGAGCCCTTCCAATCCTTTCTTATAGATCCAAATGACCTCATTTAGAAGTGTCAATAATCACTTGGCTGTTAGACACAAGAGTATGGGATGGGGTCTTTTTCTTTTAACATTTATCTTTGCGAGGGGAGCTAGCACAAGTGGGGGAGGGGTAGAGAGAGGGGGACAGAGGATCTGAAGCATGCTCTGTGCTGACAGGCTGACAGCAGTGAACCTGATGTGGGGCTCGAACTCACCAAGCACAAAATCATGACCTGAGCCTAAGTCAGATGGACGCTCAACCGACTGAATCACCCAGGTGCCCCAGGATTGGGTCTTTTCTTAATGTGGCCCTGGGTCTTGTGTCTTGGCGCAGACCTATCCATGTCTTAGAATGAAGCTGTGACTGACATTAGGGTTGAGGAAAGGCTCTTACCCTGACTGTTGTGTGTTTCAAACCAGCATTGGCCTCTATGGGTGCTCAAGGGAAAGAGTACACCCTGTGCAAGATCTAGGTCCATTGGGTGGTTGTACATGGAAGTGTCATTGGAGAGATAGAGAGGGAAAGAGAGACATAGGGAGGGAAATAAAGGAAGAAGGGGAGAGGGGAGGGGAAGGAAGGAGAAGGAGAAGAAAAGCAGCCATCGTGTGTCATATGAGGTCTGCATTCCTAAAAACAAGCTGGGACCTTTCAATACCTCTGCTGTTCCTGTTGCCCATGCCTTTGTCACAACAAAGATCCAGACCCTCAGGGTTAATGGGAGAAACATCCATAGCATCCCTGTAGCACAGTAAAGAGGTTAGTGTAGACCTGGCTTAGGCATGGGGTATATAAACCCTATAAAACAATCATCATCATGGAAGAGGCCCCTCATCATGAAGATCCTGGCTTGAGGCTCTCTGGAGAAAGAAATTTACAAATATGAGCAGGATGGAGAGGACCTCCTTTGAAATATATACAGTGTTTAAAAATAAAGGAAAAAAAAAGAAGAGAAAGAAAGAAACTTGCATATGGGGAAGGAGACAAAAAATAGAACAGGTATACAATTTGATCCAATTAGAAATCTGAAATGTACTAAAATACTTTATAGAACAAAAAATAAAAAGGTGCTGATTGGCTTTGCATCTCTTCACACAGGTTCTGAATTAACTTTAATATCTGCTGAAATGCACCAGTTGGCAAACTTCATGTTCGCAATCAATACAGGGGTTCAGGTTACAGTCATTTCTTGGGATCCCATTAAATTTAAACAACGTGCCCTCTAGAATCTTGGGGAGGAGGTTCTTGAACATAAGAACAGTGAACAAACATGTATGCTTCACCTTCACCATTAAAACTATTGCCTTGCCCTCAAAGGTCCCACAATGGGCATGAACACTCTGACCCTATGAGTAGTAAACTAAAGTTGAATTAAGTCTTTGGCACTGTATAGGAAAAACCCACGCACCTTTTCACCTCCTCCAATTCTCCATTATTTTACACAGAATACTTTCCCCCCACACTAAGCAATTCTCTACAAGAGCTGAATGTCCTACAGTTTAACTCAGTTCTGACACTATCTGCCTGGAGTGTCAGATCCCAGAGGATAAGGGCTCAGTGTCACAAGACTGCTCCCACCCCACTTCAGATGCCAGTTGAGAGTAGTATGTCCGTCATGTTCTGGCCAATTTCTGTCTGATTTGGCTACAAACCAGGGGTTCCCATGGCCCCTTCCTCAGGGTTTGGTTAATTTGATTTGTCACTCTGGAAGAGTGCTTGGAGGAAACCACTGAATCTCATTCATTTGTCATACAGGACATCCCTGGAAGAAAAGAAAACTTAGGAAAGCCTCTAGTGTGTGGAAGCCATATTGACTACAATGTGTTCCTGTGAACTAACAAAGGGTAATCAATATTATATATATTATATGTATATATAATATACATAATACATATACATACACATACACTATGCTAACCACAGTGTAGGTGCTGAGGAATGAATGAGGCTCAGTTGTTTCCTGCTGACATTCTGCCTGGAGTGACCTAGAAGGAAAAAGGAAAGGCAGGTTGAGATGATGCTTGGTTTTCGTTTGTTTGTTTGTTTGTTTGAATATTTTACTTCACCAACTATGTCAAAAAATATTATAATTTCACCAATAAACAACATTGAGATATTTTACATTCTTTTTTGAACATCTTCAAAATCTGGTATCTTGTATGGGCAGAACATGTCAATTTGGACCACTCACATTTCAAGGGCTCACAAGCCACATGAAACTAAATTGTACGGAAAGACATTGCCCACACCCTGTGCCTTGTGAATAGAGTCTTGATACTCAGATCCAAACCTGACTTCACCCCTTTTGACCCCAGGACTTGGTGAAAATAAATAAGAATGCTGTGCTCTTTTCCTCAATTGTACAGCTGTGTTTTGGGAAGGATTATGTACATGAAAATAAAAAGCTGTATAGCACAAAGTTCAGAGCCTGGCACATGGAGACTCTCAATAAAGTTTTGTAGAATGGCTACTCTCCTCATCACCATCATGATTACCGTCATCACATTCATGATCCTTTTGGAGTGCTGAGGGAACAATTTGGAGACATCCATTTCTTGCTCTCATGTGAGTGTGGCATATGGAAGCTAGAAATGGTGTTGGAGGAGAGCAGAATTCTGAATGAGATTCTGAAATTCCCAACAGGAAAAAGACCATCAACTTCATAGGCCTCTGAGCTGAAACTTTGCATATGGCTGTCCTCCCATCTGGCCAGCCCCAGCTTGTCTTGCTGAGGAGGAAACAGTTCCCAACAGTCCCTCTTCCATCCACCATCTTCCTGGACACTCACTGGTCTGTGCTATACCTCTGCCGGGTCATGACATAGGAGTTTGGATCCATCCTCCCCTCCTGCCTGGTAAGTAATGATGGCTGAGGTTTTGTGCTCAGGACTGGCAGGAAGACAGCCTCACGCATGAATCTTGTTCTGCAGATGATGACTCTTGGAGGAGAAGACACAGTATGAATCCTAACGGAATTGCCATCCAGAAAGGCTGGAGGCACTGGCTAATTATTTACTCCTGTATGACCTTGAGAGCTCAATGCACAGAGCTCATAATTAGCAAAATTGGTCCATGCTATCCCACTCTCTGAGGACTTCCTAATAACAGAAGAATAAAATGAGAAAAGTGACTGTAGTTACAAGGGTCTAGGCCCGTCTTCCTCTCTGGAGAAAGCTCATCTGTCTGTACACTATCCTTCTGACTTCTAATTTCAAAGATCTTAATATAAAATACAGACTCTTTTTTTTTCAATTTAATGTATGGCTTTTTGACTTTGACATCTACAAATCGATTATGTCAGTCATGTAAATTAGGGAGAATTTGGTTTTCTACAACAAGAATCAGAGGCTATTTCCATCTTCTAAGTTAAAATTTATGTTCCTAAGAGGAACTTCCTTTTTCCTGTTTTTAGGGGTTTTTGTTCCCTTATTAAAATGACAGCCCAAGTTCTAATTTTTCTGTTCCTTTGATGTATGTTGGCATATTAAGTACTATTAATTTTTATATGTTTATTTATAACTTGCTACTTCTCTTAAATAAACAAGAGTATCTAACAAGACTGCAATGAGTGTGCCAGCTAGAGTTACAGTCCCCTCAAAGTTTGACTGGGAGAAGACCTGTTTCCAAGCGCACTCACATAGCTGTTGGAAGGATGGACTCCCTGTGGGCTGTTGGCCAGAGGTATTCTTCAGTTCTCTGCCACATGGGTCTTTCATGGGGAAGCAACATAGCAGCTGGCTTCCATCAGGATAAGCAGGCAGGTGACAAGGAAACTACAGACAGGAAGTTGAAAGCCAGAGTCTTTTTGTGCCCCAATCTCAGAAGTGACATCCCATCAGTGTTGCCATGTTGTGTTGGTTGGAAGCAAGTCACTAGGCCCAGGACACACTTCAGGGGATAAGTCTCCACATTGGTATAAATCCAGGAGGTGGAGGTCTTTGGGAACATATGACAATCTACCCACCATGCAGGTCTCACCCTTTTTCAGGACATTGGTCTTAAATACCACAAGACTCTGAAGATGTCTCTCTGCTTCCCAACACAGCCCACAATCCATAACACCAAAAGACTCTCAACAAAATTCCTCTGCAAAAGATCTGACATGTGAGTAGAAATGGCCACTGATTTGGTATTTCTGCAGACCCCACCATGTTGCTTCAGGACATGAAGCTAATATAGTTTCTCTTCTACCACCAGGGTCCCTCCATTGACATCACACCAAGCTGAGCCTTTCTGTGCACAAATTTAACAAATGCCCCCGGTAGTTTCTCATTTCTGCACATTGAGAAGAATTCATTTGCCCTCGAATGTATTTTCTTTACATTACTTTGTGTTCACAAATACTAATATTTAAATAAATGGCCTGTTGAGGGGCACCTGGGTGGCTCAGTCGGTTAAGCGCCCGACTTCAGCTCAGGTCATGACCTCGAAGTTGGTGAGTTCAAGCCGCGCGTCAGGCTCTGTGCTGACAGCTCAGAGACTGGAGCCTGCTTCAGATTCTGTGTCTCCTTCTCTCTCTGCCCCTTCCCCACTTATGCTCTCTCTCTGTCTCTCAAAAATAAGTAAATGTAAAAAAAATTTTTTTAAATAAATGGCCTGTTGGTTTTTTTCTGGGTGACAAAATAAATTGTGTGAAAATATTGGTCCCTCACAACCTGCCACAGCCTATCATGTGGTTCTCCTGGTTCAGAGGACTCTGGATGAGTAACTCAGAGAATGGTTTATCATTAACTGATGCAAAGAAAAATCAATTAATCCAAGATGGTGACCAACCCTGGCCTCTGCCACACCCACCCGAGAGATCAATAATTAACCATCCATGAGCAAAAACACCTCTGGGAGAGCTCAGGAGTCTACTTAAGAAACTTCAGCAAACAGTGACTAACCACACAAAAGGGAATAACCTGAGAATAAGGTTAACACAAGAATAACTACACAAAAGGGAAGAAAGAATAGCTTCATTTTGCCTGCATCATTCCATCCCTCAGCTGGCACTGCTCAGCACCAAGAGGGTATCCATCAGCCAGAAGAGCTCCTCTCAAAAGGAAAGGGAGAGTAGGGTGAGTGACCAGTTTGCCCAGAGGTTCAGGGCTCTGCACAAAAGACCTGCTTCTGGTATACCCCACCCAGAGAATGGCAAAGCTTGCACATATAGACGCAGCTAGAAACAAGGAAGAAGTGTAAGCACTACCAATATCAACCACAAGCAGGTATGGTAATGGCATAAAAATAGACACAGAAACCAATAGTACAGACTCAACAGCCCAGAAATAAACCCCTGCATATATAGTCAACTAATATTTAACAAGAGAACCAAGAACACTCAAGGGGGAAAGGATATTCTTTTCAAAAAATAGTGTTGGGAAGGGGCATCTGGGTGGCTTAGTTGATTCACTCTTGATTTCAGCTCATGTTTTGCAAGATGGAGCCCCGTGTTGGGATCTGCACTGAAAGCATAGAGTCTGCTTGGGATTCTCTCTGCCTCCCTCTCTGCCCCTACTCAACTCACACTCTGTCTCCAAAAAAAAAAAAAAAAAAGTTTGGAAAACTAAATTACTACCTGCAGAGGAATAAAATTGGACCCTTATCTTACACTACTCACAAAAACGAACTTGAAATGGGTTAAAGATTTAAACAGAGGACCTGAAAACATAAAACTCCTAGAAGAAAACATAGGGGAAAAAACTCCTTCACATTGGTCTGGCAGCAATTTCCTAAACAGGACACCAAAAGCACAAGCAACAAAAGCAAAAATAAATAAGTGGGACTACATCAAAGTAAAAAGCTTCTGCACAGCAAAAGAAACAACAAATGCAAAAGCAACCACGGAATGGGAAAATGAGAAGACATATTTGGAAATCATATATCTGATAAAGAGTTAATATCCAAAATATATAAAGAACTCACACAACTCAAGGACTAATAATAATAATAATAATAAATAATTATAAATGGGCAGAGGAACCAAGCAAGCTGTTTTCTAAAAGTAGACTAACAAATAACCAATGGGTGCATGAAAGTGCTTGACATCACTCATCATTAGGGAAATGCAAATTGAAACCACAATGAGATATCAACTCAGACCTGTTAAAATTATTGTCTTCAAAGACACTATAACAAATGTTGGCAAAAGTAGAGAAAAGGGAACCCATGTGCACTTTTGTGGGAATGTTCATCAGTACAAACACGATGGAAATGGTATGTGGGTGTCTCAAAGTATTGAAAATAGAACCAGCATATGATCCAGCAACCCCACTTCCAGGTATATTTTCAAAAGAAATTAAAACAGAATCTCGAAGAGATATCTGTGCTCCCATGTTCATTGCAGCATTATTCACATTAGCCAAAATACAAAAATAATCTAAATGTCTTTCAACAGACAAACAGATAAAGAAGATGCAATATGTATCCATACACACAAAAGAGAATATTAGTCAGCAAAAAGAAAGAAGTAAATTTGGGGTGCCTGGGCGGCTCAGTGGGTTAAGTATCCAACTCCTGATCTTGGCTCAGGTCATGATCTCATGGTTCGAGTGTTCAAGCCCTGTGTTGGGCTCTGCAATGACAGCATGGAGCCTGCTTGGGATTCTCTCTCTCTCTTCCTCTTTCTCTGCCCCTTCCCTGCTCACTTGCTCTCTCTCTTTCTCTCTCAAAAATAAATAAATAAACATTTTTTAAAAAGAAAGAAACAAGCAAATTCTGCCATTTGCAACATAGATGGACCTTGAGGACATGATGCTAAGTGAAATAAGTCAGAGAAAGACAAATACTGCATACTCTCTCTTATATGTGGAATCTAAAACAACCAAACTCAAACAAACAAAAAGTAAACAACTGGTTACCAGGGGATAGAGGGTAGGGAAAATAGGGATATGTTGGTCAAAGGGCACAAACTTTCAACTATCAGATAAATAAATTCTGAGGATCTAATGTACAGCATGATGACTGTACTATATCATATACTTGAAAGTTGCTGAGAGAGTAGATCTTAAATGTTCTCACCACAAAAAAGAAATGGTACTTATGTGATATATGGAATTGTTAACTAACTCTGTGGTTGTAAATCACTTTGCAATATATCAGTGTATCAAATCAATACACTGTACATTTTAAACTTACACAATGTTGTATGTCAATTATATCTCAATAGAGTTGAAAAAAGAAATATATCAACCTTAGGATATAATGATGATAATGATATCTATATTTATTGAGTTCTTACCATGAGCATATTGTCTTTTTATTTTTACTTTTCTTTAAATTATTTTGTTAATGTTTATTTATTTTTGAGAGAGAGAGAGAGACATGTATGAGTTGGGGAGGAACAGAGAGAAAGGGAGACACAGAATGCGAAGCAAGCTCCAGGCTCTGAGCTGTCAGCACAGAGCCCGACGTGGGGCTTGAACTCATAGACTGCGAGATCATGACCTGAGCCGAAGTCGGACACTTAACCGACTGAGCCACCCAGGTGCCCCCCCCTTTTTAATCCTAGAGTCTTTTTAATCCTAGAGTGCTTCCAGCTAAATATTACTTAAAATGAAGGATCAGAGGCCATCAAAGTTATAAAAATATATCCCAGTGCACTCAGCTAATGAGTCAGCTGATGGTGAAGCCAGAGCTGATGTTACAAGTCAAATTTTGGCCTACAAAGCCTATATGTTGGAACTATACACTGGCCTGTCAAGATACTACAACAATCTGCCCTATCGATCCCTTACTATATCCTAAATTGTGTTCTATCATTACATTTGATGATATCTTCTCAATCAGCCTCTCATTTAGATACTCTTATTATCATAACTCTACAGATAAGAAATTAAATAGAAATGTGTTCTGTATCATACTCAAAGTCACACTGTTTTTAACATCAAGTTACTTATAAATTTCTGGAATGTTTATTTAAATTAACTTCCTTAATGTTATAATAAGAATTACCATACACCATCTGACTGGTCCATGGCAAAATTATATATAATTATTGCATGGCCTCAGAGGATAAACACTGTTGCACTTAATTTGCTGCTGAGGATTCTGAGGCTCAGAAAAGAACTTTGACTTACTAATTTGCAAATTTTTGAGCCAATACCAGGCCATGGAGTATTTTCCTATCCCACATTTTTTTCTATTATCTGTGTTTCCTATTCTTTTTTGGGTTTTGGGGTGTTTTTCTTTTTGATGTTTATTTATTTTTGAGAGAGATACAGAGTGTGAGCGTGGGAGGGGAAGGGGCAGAGAGAGAGGGAGATACAGAATCCAAAGCAGGCCCCAGGCTCCAGGCTGTCAGCACAGAGCCTGATGCAGGGCTCAAACTCATGAACAAGATCTTGACCTGAGCCGAAGTCAGACACTCAGCTGACTGAACCACCCAGTCTCCTTCTGAGTTTCCTATTCTGATCAAGTGTTGTCACACCACATTTACATGGCTGTATGAATCTTCCAGTCTTTTCCCATGCTCAGCACTCTTCTAAATCTAAACCTAAAAACAAACAAACAAAACCAAAGTGCTGCCACTGGGTACAGTCTACCATCTGACAAAAAAAGCGGCATCACTTTCCCCCTTACCAAGTTTCTTTGGCCATCACTTAGGTCTGCATAAATGGATAGGCAAATATAGTAATGTGGTAATTTTTCTTGGATGGTAACTTCCCGCTAACTGTTTTGGCTTCATCATCTGTCAATTTCATGCCTTTCGCCAATATCAAGTTCCTTATCCATGTAGTTGATAGATGATTTACCATAGAGGTAAAAGGGTAAATTAAAGTAACTTTTGGACAGGTTTTCAGAGAACCAAGATTACTACCAATAAACTACGTATGACATTTCTAAGGAAAGATGGATACCAAATGGAGCCCAAAGACTGATTTATCAATGACAGAAGACAAGACGGGAAGGCAACAAAGTGAAGTCCTAAACAGGCTGTTTGTTACCAGACAAAGAAAAGAGCTCACCTTTGCTGACAACATAAACCTTTGCTGCTGAGGATTTTTTAAAAAGGAGGACAAAGTACAATTTATTTATGATGAAATTTGTGACTTTATAATCCTCAGACACCATTAGAGCCACTCATCTACTGGAAATAGGATTCCCAGACTTAGATCTCGGTTGTACATTCCTAAACCTATATTTAAAACCACCTTTATTTTATGAGCTCATTATGCAATATTCCAACTGCACACAACTTATTACACACCTTTCTCCTCATGTTATAATTTAACTTTCAGGGTTCAGGCAAGAAAAAAAAATCAATGGATTATTTTAATAAAGAGAATTAAGTGTAGGTAGTTGAGTAAATAGCTACTTCAGGAGAAAGCAAAAGATGGGAAAATGTGGTGACAGATGGAAGCCAATAAATACCAAGGGCTTAGGGTTTTTAGAGGTAGGAGTGAACTTTACTTAATTTTAGAGTGTAATATAATTTGCTGACCATTATTAAAAATATGTAACAACGCGTTTTTCATTTTTTTAATGTTTCTTTATTTTTGAGAGAGATAGAGACAGAGCATGAGTGGGGAGATGGGGAGAGAGAGAAGGATACACAGAATCCAAAGCAGTCTCCAGACAGAGCTGTCAGCATAGAGCCCAATGCAGGGCTTGAACTCATGAACTGTGAGATCATGACCTGAGCCGAAGTTGAGCACTCAACCGAGTCACCCAGGCGCCCCCAAATTATGCAACAACTCTTAACTGTAGAGAACAGACTGAGGGTTGCTGGAGGGGAGGTGGGTGGGGGGATGGGCTAGATGGATGATGGGTACTAAGGAGGGCACTTGTTGTGATGAATCACCGAATTCTACACCTGAAACTAATATTGCACTATATATTAACTAACTGGAATTTAAGTAAAATTTTGGAGGAAGAAAAAAAAATATATATATATGGAAAACAAAGCAGGGATTTCAAGAGACCCACTCTAGCATTACAAGATAAGTATAGAAGGATGAGTTTGGAGCAGAAAGAGTTAACAACCAGCACAAAGGAAAAGCTTATAGTGTTGAAGGACAATATATTTGAAGAAACCCATTGCTACGAGCTACAGTACGTTTTTTATAACTTAGACTTTTGAGCTTGATCTCTTTAGCAACTCACAACTAAACCATCTTGGGTGCTTTTCAAAAAATCCTCATACCTAGACACACACCTGTCCAACTAAATCAGAATCTCTGGTGATGAGACTCAGTCATCATTAGTTATAAAACTTCTCAGCGTATTCTATAAAATCCATGATTAGGGGGTGCCTGGGGGGCTCAGTCGGTTAAGTGTCCACCTCCAGCTCAGGTCATGATCTCACCATTCATGAGTTTGACCCCACATTGGGCTCCGCACTGACAGTGCAGAGGCTGCTTGGGATTCTATCTCCCTCTGTCTGTTCCTCCTCCACTGGTGTGCTCGTGTTCTCTCTCTCTGTCAAAATAAATAAACTTAAAAAAAAAATCCAAGATTGAGGACCAGTAATGGCATATTTAGACATTACCCGGATAAATAGCTTTGACAGATGCAAAATTTGTATGGAAAATAAACAGAAACCATGGGAAAGGATATAAATTTTAAGTATATAAAAGGAAGAATGCACCCTGGATACCAGGGTCATTGAGGAGAACTTCTCATGCATTCATTATGATGTACAAAGTGTCCCAGAATACTCCTCCAATCCAATTAAAAACAAATTTTAAAAAATAGTATTCACGTATGAAACATGAAGAGGAATGAAAACCATGAGACGGAAAAAATAATGGGGCCCAGAAAGCAGTATTTGCTGATCTACATGTTTGGTTTGGCTGATTTTTTCAACACACACTTCAAAAAGGAATGCACACATACTGAGATTAACCTATTCTTCTGAGTGACCTCCATAGGGCACTCTTGATGTCCCTGTTCCTCAAGCTGTAAATGAAGGGGTTCAGCATGGGGGTGACTACGGTGTACACAACTGAGGCCACCATATCCTTCCTGGGAGAAGGCAACAGTGCTGATCCAAGGTATACTCCAATAGCCGTTCCATAAAATAAGCAAACAACTGACAGGTGAGAGCCACAGGTGGAGAAGGCTTTGTACTTCCCACCTGTTGATGGGATTCTCAGAATGGAAGAAACAATTTTATAGCAAGATAAAAAGATCCCTGAGATAGGGAGAAAGCCAGAGATGACACCAACAAAATACATGACTATGTTATTGGTGAAAGTGTCAGAGCAGGCAAGGTTGAGGAGTTGAGAAGGGTCACAGAAGAAATGAGAAATTTCCACATCCTTGAAACAGGAAAGTTGCAACACGACTAAATTGTGCAACTGGGAGTCCAAAAGGCTAACACAAAAGGACACCAAAACTAAGAAGCCACAGAGATGTGGGTTCATGATGACTGAGTAGTGTAGAGGATGACAGATGGCCACAATCGGTCATATGCCATTGCAGTCAGAAACATACCATCCATACATCCAAAAAGGGTAAAATAGTAAATTCAAAAGGATAAAATAGTAAATCCAAAAAGGATAAAATAGTAAAGGATAAAAATAGTAAATTCTCAAGATCCATCAATTCCAGGTATATGCCCCCTAAAATTTAAGGCAGAAACTCAAATAGATTCTTGCTGAAGTTCATCCCAGCATTAACCACAATAGCTGAAGGATGAAAACAGATGAAGAGATAAACAAAATTGGATATATACGTACAATGAAATATTATTCAGCCTTAAGGAATGAAATTCTGATACATGCTGCAACATGGTTGAATCTTGAAAACATGCTAAGTGAGATAAGTCAGACACAAAGGGATAAGCACTTTATGAGTCCACTTATATGAGGTACCTAGAACGGGCAAAGTCATAGACACAGAAAGTAGAATAGGGGTTTTCAATGGTTGGGAGAGGGGGAATGTGGAATTTGTTTAACGGGGACAGTGTGCTATTGGAAATGATGATAAAGTTCTGGAAATGGATAGTGGTGATGGTTGTACAACATTGTGAATGTTCTTAATACTACAGACTTGCACACTTAAAAATTCTTAAAATGGAAAATGTTATTATATACATATTGTGGAGATATATATCTATCTATACCTATATATTTGTACCCATCTCTACAATAAAATATAAATAAAAATAAAGTAAAGTAAAATTGTTGTAAATTTTTTTCAAAGTACATTCTCAGCCTCTTCCCCTGGAGATATTGACTATGTATGTCTGGAATAAGGTGGAAAGTTATACATTAACAAGAGCCCAAGGTGATACTTTTGATAAAGCTTACATTTTGAAACTCCCCTAGGGCAACTATTCTCAAAATAGTGTCCTAGAGACCAGCAAAATTTAGAGGTTGTGAAAAATCCAAATTATCAGGCCCAAAACCAGACATATTGAGACAGAAACTTGGAGACGGAACTCAAAAATCTATTTAAATAAAAGGGGCACCTGGGTGGCACAGTCAGTTAAGAGTCTGACTCTCGATCTCAGCTCAGGTCATGATCTTGCAGTTCGTGAGTTCAAGCCCCACAATGGGCTCTGTGCTAATAGTGTAGAGCCTACTTGGGATTCTGTCTCTCCTTCTCTCTGCCCCTCCTCTGCTTGTTCTCTCTCTGTGTGTCTCTCAGAATAAATAAATAAACTTAAAAAATAAAATAACTTAAAACCAAATCTAGTTAAACAAATATTCAAGGTCATCCTGGCACAGGCCAGAAGTTTGAGAACCATTACCCAAGTGACTCCTGGGATCCTTCATTACTCAGCCATCTGCCTGATGTGAATACTACAAGTCAGTTGTCTTCAGGAGGAGATCTAAGAAACACTGGAAAAATTCTTCCCAGAGAAAAGGGACCCAGAAGAGAGGTGTCACAGCTGGCCCCACTATTACTCTCCTAGGGATAAGGAATTGGCAGGTCAGAGACCCTTTCCTGTGTGGTCCCTGCCTATCAGGAGTCAAATTGATCAGGGAATGGAAAATCCATTGATCAATTTGTCTAACAAGCTTCACAGGGCGTTCAGTCCCCAGGGCCACCAAACCTGTAACATATCAACTTATAGTCACCAAGGCCCATGTATCACTCCCAAGATACCCATGCCTTTGCCAGGAAAAATCAGACACACGCTGCATTACATGCCTGGCTCTGTATCGCTTCTCTTTGGGGAAACAAATGTTTCTTCATTGCCCACCCTCCATGAGAGAACAAGATGCAGGGGAATCGGTCCCAGTGGTGAGCCCACATTGCCAAGCATGCATAGCCCAGTAAGTGTTGTGGGAAATAGAGAAAAGAGGTGTTGGGTAGAAAGGGCATTGGCTACTATTAAGCCTGTGGCAGGGACACCTCCATGGTATCCATGCAGGAGGAGCTCTAGGGGCCAATTTTTTGGAGGGTGAATGGCTACCCTACCATTGTTAGTGAGCTTTTACTTTGCTTGCATGGTATTTGGGTGGATGGTTGATGGAGATTATAGGGTTGAGGAGGAAGAGTTAAGCAGCCAGTCTGCTCTTGGATACCATAGCACTATCCAGGACCACACCGTGTAATGGCACAGTTACCAGTCGGAAGTGCACAAATGGATGCCCCCAGGTACTGATAGATTATTAGGTCTTTGACTGTGCAATATGGATCTTCTCTTATTCTTTACTCCTATCGCCTGGCCCCAAAACTCCAGAGACTTCACCTTCACTCAGACCAGATAAATCCTTTCTGAATCCTTCTTTACCACCTTCATTTGCTGGGGAACATACCCTGTTTCTCCGCAAGGACCTGTCCCTCCTCTTCCTTCTTCACCTTCATCTGTGGTCCTCATAGAGATATTCAAGAGTGAAGAGTCTGTGTTCCCTGGTATCTAGGGCTGCAGTGTATAAACACGTGCGCACGATGGATGTGGGAGGAAGAGCAAAGCACACAGGAAGGTCCAATGTCCAGTCCAGTCCCCTCTTGACACCCTCCCCTTCAGCTCTGGAAACATTCTGGAAGACACTGATTTCCCATATCCCTTCCTCATAGTTTCACTTGATTCCTCTTGGGTGTCAAGTCTCACCCTTATCTAGAAACATGGAATCATTACTAAGACATGGGAACAATTTATTCACCTCTTCATCTTTGTTCTTCTTCCCTAAAATTGGTGACGTGGTCCCTTCAACTTTAATGCGGTGAGTATTCCCAACCCCATTCCCTTTGACCCTAGTTTGCCTGCCTTAAATCTATGTTTCACTCCAGGCACCAGGGAAAATCGTGATATGGATCATGTTACTCCTTCAGTCACAGTCCTTACATAGCCCCTATCCTTTTATCCATTGTTTTTTTTCAAGGTTCCCAGAGATGTGGCCCCCGCTCATCTCATCAACCTCATTCTTCACCATTTCCATGTCCCGTTTTGTGTTGCAACAAATTGCTAAGAGCACACTGTCCCATGCAGCTTTTTGCTTATGGGCTTTTTTCCTTGCTGCCTTCTCTGCCAGAAAAGCCCATGCTCAGTCATCAACCTAGACAACTCCTTGCCCACGGATCTGTTCCTCCAGGAATCCTTCCTTGACTGCATCACTTCAGGCTGTATTTGTGGTTCCTTTCTCGACTTCACTCTGAAGACTGCATTTACCTTAGCTTTTAAGTCACTGTATTACGATGACTGGTTTCTGTATCCACCACTACCCCTGAAAGGCAGGCTCCCTCAAGACAAAACCACACCATTAATCTTTGTACCCCCAACAGCTAACACTTAGCCTGTCCCAAAGTAATCCTTCTTGCAGAATGGCTTCCAGGACTTTTTCAGTGACTAACAGCCTAGTTCCATTCTTCTCTACATCCTGCCTGGCTCCACAAAATTGCCCACTAACACTAGATCCTAGAAACAGAATAGAAACAGAAGACCAACATGTATTTGGTGCATGAATAAAGGGGAAAGTATAAATGACAAATGGTTGTATCTTTCACCTCTAATTTCTAAGCTCTCGTCCTAAGATAAAATGTTTCTTCCTTTCTTTCTTTCTTTTTGCTGATCATAAATCTTTATTTTTTAATATGAAATTTATTGTCAAATTGGTTTACGTCAAACACCCAGTGCTCATCCCAACAGGTGCCCTCCTCAATGCCCATCACCCACTCTTCCCTCCCTCCCACCCCCCATCAACCTTCAGTTTATTCTCACTTTTGAAGAGTCTCTTATGGTTTGGCTCCCTCCCTCTTTAACTTTTTTTTTCCTTCCCCTCCCCCATGGTCTTCTGTTAAGTTTCTTAGGATCCACATAAGAGTGAAAACATATGGTATCTTTCTCTGTATGACTTATTTCACTTAGCATAACACTCTCCATTTCCATCCATCCTTTTGTTGCTACAAAAGGCCAGATTTCATTCTTTCTCGTTGCCAAGTAGTATTCCATTGTGAATATAAACCCCAATTTCTTTATCCATTCATCAGTTGATGGGCATTTAGGCTCTTTCCATCGTTTGGCTATTGTTGAAAGTGCTGCTATAAACATTGGGGTACAAGTGCCCCTATGCATCAGCACTCCTATCTCCCTTGGGTAAATTCCTAGCAGTGCGATTTCTGGGTAATAGGGTAGATCTATTTTTAAATTTTTGAGGAACCTCCACACTGTTTTCCAGAGTGGCTGCACCAGTTTGCATTCCCACCAACAGTACAAGAGGGTTCCCGTTTCTCCACATCCTCGCCAGCATCTATAGTCTCCTGATTTGTTCATTTTAGCCACTCTGACTGGCATGAGATAATATCTCAGTGTGGTTTTGATTTGTATTTTCCTGATGAGGACTGACGTTGAGCATCTTTTCACGTGCCTGTTGGCCATCTGGATGTCTTCTTTAGAGAAGTGCCTATTCACGTCTTCTGTCCATTTCTTCACTGGATTATCTGTTTTTTGGGTGTGGAGTTTGGTGAGTCCTTTATAGATTTTGGATACTAGCCCTTTGTCTGATATGTCATTTGCAAATATCTTTTCCTATTCCGTTGGTTGTCTTCTAGTTTTGTTGATTGTTTCCTTTGTAGTGCAGAAGATTTTTATCTTGATGAGGTCCCAAGAGTTCATTTTTGCTTTTAATTCCCTTGCCTTTGGAGATGTGTCAAGTAAGAAATTGCTGCAGCTGAGGCCAGAGTGGTTTCTTCCTGCTTTCCCCTCTTGGGTTATGATGGTTTCCTGTCTCACATTCAGGTCCTTTACCCATTTGGAGTTTATTTTTGTGAATGGTGTAAGAAAGTGGTCTAGTTTCATTCTTCTGTATGTTGCTGTCCAGTTCTCCCAGCACCATTTGTTAAAGAGGCTGTCTTTTTTCTACTGGATAGTCTTTCCTGCTTTGTCAAAGATTAGTTGGCCATACTTTTGTGGGTCCAATTCTGGAGTCTCTGTTCTATTCCACTGGTCTATGTGTCTGTTTTTGTGCTATAAGATAAAATGTTTCTAATCTATAAGAAACTCTTTCTTAAGATGAATGTGATAATTCATCATTTCATGACCTGCTTGAATCATAATCCGGTCCCTCTAAGAAATGGCTTTACTGAATTCTAATGCAGTTGATGATGTTGACACACAGCACCCAGGGAATATCCAAAATTGTGGGCATTTCCTGTGTACTCTGATCTTCTGCTCAAAACAGATCAGAATGCAAGGGAGCAAGCTACATCTATTAAAAGTCAAGGAAAATTTTTACAAACTATCATGCTTTAAAGATGAGTCGTGACCTTCTGTTTCGAATACCTCTCACCTGACCAGAAGCCACCAGAGGTGATTGCAAACTGCCCACCTACCAAGGGTCAGAACAAAGACGTTCATTCATACTTAAACAATTTGCCTACAACGTGACCATCTTTATCATTCCAGAGACACTCTTTGCTTTAGGGTTTTTGTGTTTGTTTGTTTTTTAGGTAAAATTGGTATGTAATATTATATTAGCTTAAGGTATATGACATAATGATTCATCACATTGCACATATAATATTTGACATATTACCACAATAGGTCTAGTTAACATCTGCCACCACACATAGTTACAAAAATTTTTTTCTGGTGATGAGAAATTATATGATCTATTTTCTTCTTTTTTAAATATTTTTTATTTATTTTTGAGAAACAGTGCACTAGTGAGGAAGGAGCAGAGAGAGAGGGAGACAGAGAATCTGAAGCAGGCTCCAGGCTCCGAGCTGTCAGTACAGAGCCAGATACAGGACTGGAACTCATAAACTGCGAGATCATGACCTGAGCTGAAGTCAGACACTTATCCGACTGAGCCACCCAGGTGCCCCTATAAGGTCTATTTTCTTAGCGACTCTCAAATATACCATATAATATTATTAACGGTATTCATACTGCACATTATACCTCATGGTTTATTTGTTTTATAACTGGAAGTTAGTACCTTTTGACCACCTTCACCTATTTCAGCCACCCCTTCCCTGCTACTTTGGTTTTTATACCTAAGAGGACTGACAGGGATGACAGTCAATGGTGGCTTTTTCCCTTTGTAGTTAGGGGCATTAAAGAATAGTAGTAGTGCAAAAATACTTCTAACGAGACAAAATACAACACTGAAGATCATTTTATGATTTTATGCTGTTCAGCATCCTGGGTTATAGGACCCCTTCCTCTATATCTGGGTACAGGACCTCAGGACCTGAAACAAAGAGAGTAGGAGAGTAGGTGGGCTCCTCTTCTTCCCAGCCTCATTGAATCATCACCTGATTGTGAGTGCCGCATCTGACTCTCATTTTTTTGGGCTCCTGTGTCAACATCCTGGAGCAGTTCCTATGCTTTCCCCAGGTATTTGATGAGCACCATAGAGATTAAGTCTCAAAGTTCTGTTTGGGACCTTGGTAGTATCTAATGGTACTGAAATAGTGCAAACATTGATATCTACATTTTTGTTAGACATGTGTACCAATTCCTTAACTTCACAAATAAAGAGTATTTAGTCAAGCACCAAATGTTCAGGAGCGTCTGGCCTTGTTCCTGCAGGATGTTGATGGCTCCTGGTACACTAAGCATTAAGTATTTGTTCATGTGATTTATTATTTTGTGAAAACCTTTTCTTTTTTTCTTCCTTTATTTTTTACTTGAGGAGTAAACCTACATTCTACTCATCCTGCAATAGTCTGTCCAGATATGTGAGATACTTTCAAATTTTCTCACCTCTGAGACATAGTTGCCTGACCCTTTTTTGAGTCCCACACAAGGCAGATAATCCACATTAAGTTACTGTGCTCACCAGACCTCATGTTCCTCATTTGTGTTAGAGTAAGTTTGGGTCATGTTATTTCAAATGTCCAAAATTGTTCTTGAATTTTTAGATTTGATGATTCTAAATAAAAAGGATAAATGAGGGCCCCAAAGGCCTATGGACAGGGATTGATCAACATTATTAAATGTTGCACATAAAACAGAATATAGGATGTCTAAATGCTGTAATGTTAAGGCCTTTATGCCCAATGCTTCATTTCAAGAAATAAAAAAGTAGACTCTAGAGTTTGTCTAGTGTCTATTTCATGTGCATTCCCTTCTTCAATCATCTAGCTGATGTGTTGGCAATATGGAACCAAGAAATAAAACGACTGTTTCAGAATTTTTACTCCTGGGATTTTCCCAAGACTCAGAGCATCAACCCATTCTATTTGGGCTCTTCCTGTCCATGTACCTGGTCACCGTGCTCGGGAATCTGCTCATCATCATGGCCGTCAGCTCTGACTCTCACCTCCACACCCCCATGTACTTCTTCCTCTCCAACTTGTCCTTTGCTGACATCTGCTTCATCTCCACCACCATCCCTAAGATGCTGGTGAACATCCAAACACAGAGCAAATCCATCACCTATGCAGGCTGCATCGCCCAGATGTATTTTTTCATGGTTTTTGGAGGTATGGACACTTTTCTCCTCACTGTGATGGCCTATGACCGGTTTGTAGCCATCTGTCACCCCTTGCACTACACAGTCATCATGAACCCGTGGCTCTGTGGCCTCCTGGTTCTTGTGTCCTGGTTCATCAGCTTGTCATACTCCCTGATCCAGAGTCTCTTAATGTTGCGGCTGTCCTTCTGCACCAACCGGGTAATTCCACACTTTTACTGTGAACTTGCTCAGGCCCTCATGCTTGCCTGCTCAGACACATTGGTCAATCACATCCTGCAATACATTGTGACTGGCCTTCTTGGCATTGTTCCCTTCTCAGGGATCCTTTTCTCCTATAGCCGAATTGCCTCCTCAATCCTGAGAATCCCATCAGCTAATGGGAAGTATAAGACATTTTCCACCTGTGCATCTCACTTGTCTGTGGTTTCTTTGTTCTATGGGACAGGGCTTGGTGTGTATCTCAGTTCTGATGCATCTTCCTGGAGGGGCATGATTGCCTCATTGATGTACACCGTGGTCACCCCAATGCTGAATCCCTTCATCTACAGCCTACGGAACAGGGACATCAAGAGGGCTTTACAAAAAGTTCTCAGGATAACACTCTATGTTCAGTGATGGGAACACTAGTCCTGGGTTTTTGAGCTGACAGTGGTAGCAGCAGGTGGCTGCTAAAGAAATCCTACCTCCTAATCACACTGAGTTATGCTTCTTACCCGTCCTCCATAAGTAAGTGACGTTGCCCAGAGCTGCCTTGCGAGTACTTTTTCTAGGTACTTCAACCTCTTATGTTGACTCCTCTGTTATCCTCAGTTCTACCCTCTGCGTCCCCTCCTTTCACTTTCCTATTACTGCACCTCACCTTGGATTTCCAGTCCTGGGGCCACTTATGCTACTACCAGTTCAGAACAGTTGCATGAGGATTATGAAAAGTAGTGCATTTTATCAATAACCATTGTTAGTTCTTATTAACTAAGCGCCTTTGGTGTGCTAGGCTGCAAGAGATGTCTGGAAAACAGCGCTGAAAGAAAAAAAAAAAACACAGAAAAAAATCTTTGCCCTAATAGAGCATAAGTTCAGGATCTCAGAGTTTCTGATCACATTATGTGTCCAAACAGAATATTCACTGATGGATTAATTATTTGGCTATTAGCAAGGTTGAACGTTTCTCCAAATGTTTATTGAGTGCACTTCCAAAATAAGCTATAAAAATATATCACTAAATGTAGAAAAACTTCTGGGTCCAGAGTATCAGAATTGACCAGGCTCTGATACATCATTTGGTTCAGTTGCCTTGTTGTGCAGGTGAATTTACCAAGGACCCAACACAAGAGAACACACAGTGATAAAATGTGTGTGAAAGGAAACATGTCTTTAAGGATGATGTCAATTACTGGATTACAATTCAGGAGAGTAAGGACAGAATCACAGAATCACTACTCTCTAGGTATGTGATTCTGGGCAGCTTCAGCCGAGGTAGAGTAGGTTAGGACCAGTGGATCTTCTGATAAATGTTTGTTTTCCTATCTTCTTCACCATAAAGCAATTGGATAATGTGTTAAGTCTTTGGATGGTGGTGTTTGCCAAGGCACTGCAACAGGAAAGGCAAACATAAACACAAAAATATCCGTCCTGATAAAGATGAGTCGCTGACCACTCCAGGATAGAAGGAGTCTGACAGAATCTACTTTCCATCAAGTGGAGTCTTCAAGGGATAGCACCATTTTGAAAAACTATTTATGGATTTCCAAAAGGGGGACCCACCTCCCCCTTAATTTCTTTTGGGCTTTGTGTCTAAAAACAGATTTCATCTAGAAACTGGGAAAAGAATCAGGATATTCGATTGTGGTAGCCGACATCTGATAATTGCAGACTTGCTTTTTATATTTTGGGTTATCTAAGTCAACTGATATTCTTGATGTCTGCTCATCTATGATCTGTTACCACCACCACAGGTCTCTGTGGCTCATGGATCCCAGTCACCATTCTGGATTTGTTGCTCAATCACCCATGGTTAAGACTACTGCCATTTAAGTTTAGAACTCAAGATATTTGTGAATGTAGTTTAGAACTTCTGTCCAGGTATGGAGGTTAGCTAACTGAACCATATTAAAACACTCAAGAATTACAAGTTTGGAACAAGAGTAGAAATTTTGGATATCAATTGATTAAGACTGCCTTAACATTCCCTGCAGCTTGACTAAAGTTAAAACATGTTTCTTCCTGACTGCAAGGGCCTGACCACCCCTTTGTCATCAATTTTACAACCCAGGATGTCTTCCTTAAAGACCTGGGAGCCATCCTTTTGAAATATAATCGTCAATAATGTTAGCACCTTTATCTCCCAACCTCTTTGCATAGGAGGGTAGGCACTTAAGTTCAATAAGCAGCAATTAGCAAACACAGATAGACTAGCCACATCGACCAACCTCCCCCCAATATCTTCCACCCCTTTTCCATAAGCTCACCCCAGCTTGTAAAATCCTCCTGTCTTTTGTTCTGTGGAGTTGAGTTCAATCTCTATCCCTTACTGTAATAGTCTTGAATAAGGTCTTCTTTACCTGTTTGACTATGTGCAATGCAATTTTACTTGGACACACAATGAACGACTTTCTCTAGAAAGTCTCTAGAAATTTCTAACAAATTTCTATCAAAGTACTCTTTTGATGAAATTGCCCAGTGTTTTGCCTGTTTAAGCAAATAATATTGCGTCTTACAAAGGACTTCAGACTGGAAGAGGAACAAAACCCACTTTCTTGATGCATCAGTTTCATTTGGAACAAAATATCTGAGGTAGCTTGGTACAAAGACTGTCCATGACACTCAAAACATGTGAACTCACTCAGAAGGTAATGGTAGTAAAAGATGAATAGAGACTAACCTGATGGAGAGAACATCAGGAGAATTTAGATGGGTGTAAGAGAAGGCATCTTTTTTTTTAAGTTTATATTACTTACTTTGAAAGAGAGAGAGAGAGACAGTGAAAGCAAGCATGGGAGGTGCAGAGAGAGAGAGAGAGAGAGAGAGAATCCCAAGCAGGCTCCTCACCGTCAGCATGGAGCCTGATGTGGGGCTCCAACCCAAGAACTGTGAGAAAATGACTGAAGCTGATCAAGATTTCTTCACTTAACTGACTGAGCCATCCAGGTACCCCAGAGAGAGAAAACATCTTTAAGTTTCGATATTTAAGTGGAAAATTGGGTAAGAAAGGGGAAGAAAATTTTAGGCAGAGAGAATTAAGTGTAATGGTCTAGAGACTGAAAGAATATAGTCTGTTTAAAGAAAAATAAGAGGGGTGCTTGGGTGGCTTAGTCAGTTGAGGGCCCAGCTTTGACTCTGGTCATAATCTCACGGTTTGTGTCTCTGTGCCCCGTGCTGGACTCTGTGCTGATGGTTCAGAGCCTGCTTCAGATTCTGTGTCTCCCTCTCTCTCTGCTCCTCCCTGCTCCTGCTCCTGCTCTGTCTTGTATGTTTCAAAAAATAAATAAATAAACATTAAAACATTTTTTTAATTAAAAAAAAGAAATATAAGATATCCAATATGTCTGGGAATGCACGCTGGTGCAGCCACTCTGGAAAACAGTATGGAGGTTCCTCAAAACATTAAAAATAGAACTACCCTATGACCCAGAAATTGCACTACTAGGCATTTATCCAAGGGATACAAGTGTGCTGTTTTGAAGGGACACATGCACCCCAATGTTTATAGCAGCACTATCAACAATAGCCAAAGTATGGAAAGAGCCCAAATGCCCATTGATGGATGAATGGATAAAGAAGATGTGGTGTACATACACACACACACACACACACACACACACACACACACACACAAACACACACACACACACAATGGAGTATTACTCGGCAATCAAAAAGAATGAAATCTTGCCATTTGCAACTACGTGGGTGGAACTGGAGGGTATTATGCTAAGTGAAATCAGTCACTCAGAGAAAGACAAATATCATATGACTTCACTCCTATGAGGACTTTAAGAGACAAAACAGGTGAACATAAGGGAAGGGAAACAAAAATAGTGTAAAAAAGGAGAGGGGGATAAAACATAAGAGACTCATAAATATGGAGAACAAACAGAGGGTTACTGGAGGGGGTGTGGGAGGGGGGATGAGCTAAATGGGTAAGGGGCACTAAGGAATCTACTCCTGAAATCACTGTTGCACTATATGCTAACTAATCTGGATGTAAATTTAAAAAAATAAAATTAAAAAAAAAGATATCCAATATGTCTAGGCAAATGGTTCTCACACTTAGTGTGCAATAGAATCACCTGCTGGGCCTGTTAAAATACAGATGGCTGGGTTCCAGCTGTAGAGGTTCTGATTTAGCAGGTCTGGAGAGGGTATGAAAGTTGGCATTTGTAGTTTCCCAGGTGAAGCTGATGGTGCTGGTCCAGGGACCAATGAAGGACCTGGAAAGGGATAGGAGAGACTAACTGAAGGGTGTTATAGACCATGGCAAGGGGTTCGAATTGTACTCAAAGAGTAACAGAAAGTGACTAGAAGGTTTTAAGCAGAGAAGTCACAAGTTTTGACTACACCTAAGAAATCAATCTGGCTGCCATGTCCACAGGGAGAAAGTGACTATTGCGCACCCAATTAGGGCACTCTTGTAAGAGCAATAATACAATGTGACCATGAATTGTTTTGGAAGAATGGGAAAAGCAAATCATATCACTAAAACAGTGCTATACAGATCATTGAATTGCTTTGATATGAAGGCAAATAAAACAAAGACCTAAAATGACAAAATTTGGGGGGGGGGTCTGAGTGACTTGAAAGGGAGGAGTAGGTCTCTCACTTGAAAATCTGAACAGCTATATTGTATGTGCTAGATGCTAGATGCTAGTGAATTTTGGCAGTGGAAACAAGAAGAGACTTACTAGTATGTCTGCCAACATGCAGTTAAAGCAACTTCCACTAATGGACCAGTGTTGGAATGTTTCTTAATTCTTCAGAAAACTCCCTTCCGAGAAGGGCAGGAATAGCCTCAGTGTTGAACACTGAGGTCATCCCCATGAGCAATGCTTTCAAAATCCAATGAACAGAGGAATCTGTGGGGCCATGGTAAAACTTGTCACAAAATAAAGGGTTGGGTAGGGGGAATGTTTATGGTTGGACCACTGACTCCAGAAATTTGAGGATTACAATAGCAGCAGCAGCCAAAATTGTCATTTTTAATGCATATTTTATTTACACCAAGGGTTTAATGTTTTAAAATAAACTTTTTAAGTCAGTTAAGCGTCCGACTTCAGCCAGGTCACGATCTCGTGGTCTGTGAGTTCGATATTATGGCTAGCCTAGCCTGTTTCTATTCTGTGTCTCCCTCTCTCTCTGCTCGTTCATGCTCTGTCTCTCTCTGTCCAAAAATAAATAAAAAACGTTGGATTTTAAAAATAAATAAAATAAACTTTTTAAAAGTGTAACACACATGGGGATATGTATGTTACTTTATTATCTCAAACTCTACACTCCTTTTCTATCAAACTCTCTGCGTTTGGATTTCCAGAGTTACTAAAAATTTCAATGGTGACCTCCCTGCTGGCCCCAGTGAGCATTGAATGAATGAATGTCCCCATTCTTCATCTCTTGCCCTTGAATTTTCCTTTTCATGAACCCAGCGTTAGGTTTGTAATTCAAAGAATATTTCAACTACTTCAGAACTGCCTTTAAAATTTTTCAAGGAGCACCTGGGTGGCTCAGTCGGTTAAGCAACCAACTCTTGATCTCGGCTCAGGTCATGATCTCACAGTTTGTGAGTTCATGTGAGCCCAGTGTCGAGCTCTATCTTGGGCTCCCAGCTGACCATGCAGAGCCCACTTGGGATTTCTCCCTCCCCCTCTCTCTCTGCACCTTCCCCCTCTCAAAATAAGTAAATAAACTTGAAAAAAATGAAATAAAATGTTCTCAAATACATTTTATTAGTAACAAGGGGTCCCATATTGAGTTCCTTCTGAAGCCGACTCTGAGACAATGATTAGCACACAGGATGTTTACCAAGCAATGTTCCTAGAATCAACATCTGTGGAAGGGCATATGTGTAGTAAAGAATTTGGCCTCACCTAAACAGAGATGGCCTTTGTCCCAGCTCCTGGGAGGTAACCTTTAAATGCTTGAAAATTCCCTAATGATAGAAGTGATTGGTTATTCGTGAAAGACCCCAGGTTATTCATGAAGGACCACACCTGATAGTTTATGCTAATGAAATGACTTAGGATGGGAACTGGCCTTGCCAAAAAGACCAGCCATGTGGTTAAAGGGTTGGAGTATTGGGCAAAGGCATATCAGGCCAATATAGGGAGGGAGGTTGGAAATTGGGTTCAACCTGATAGGCCATAATTCAACTACTCATGTCTATATAATGAAGCCTCAATAAAAATTCTGGACAATGGAGCTCAGGTGAGCTACCTGGTTGGAAATGGTCTTTGAGTATTGTCACACATATTGTCACCAGGAGGAGGTAATGGGTCTGGACTCCAAGGGAAGAGAACAACAAGAAGCTTCGCATATGGGAACCTCCATATGCCCTTCTTTGGCTAACTCTAACTTGTGTCTCTTTCCTATAAGCAAACTGCAATCATAAGCACACTGCTTCTTGAGCTCTGTGAGTCATTCTGGTGCATCTGAGGCAGTCCTCTCGGTTTGAATCATTCTAGCAAAGTATCGAATGTGAAAAAGTTCCCAAATTGGGATCCAACTGGTCTGATGTGAGAGTGGACCTAGGGGCTCCTGGACTTGCATCTGGTGTCAGAGGTGAGGACAATCTTGTGGTTTGGCAAATTCTTTGCAGCAAGGAAGGAAGCTGGAAAAAGTCGAGCCAAGATGAAGCCCATCAAAGATCTCCAACAACCAGCAGGGAGTTCTGGAGCTAAGATGATCTCTTAGAGTTGCCTGGAATTAGGGCAAAGGGACCAAATGTTTGCACCCCCACACCTAATCAATCAGTCATCGGATGTGGGCGCCCCAAAAAGGAGGCATGAGCTTGCTGAAGTAGATCCCTATAGAGGTTGATTGCTGAGGGCTGAGTAACACCCAACATTTCAAGCAACATGTCCCTTATTCCTGACACAAGATCTTTTTTTAAATTGTGGTAAAAGAACATAAAATTTACCATCTTAAGCAGTTTTCAGTACAGTGGCATGAAGTACATTCACACTGTTGTGCAGTCATCACCACCATCCAACTCTAGAACTTTGCTATCTTCCCAAACTGAAATTCTGAACCTACTAAACACTACCTCCCCGTCTCTCACTCCTCCAGACCCCAGCTCCCACCATTCTACTTTCTGTCTCTATGGATTCAACTACTTTATGAACCTCATATAAATGGAAGTATACAATATTTGCCCCTTTGCGTCGGGTTATGTAATAGGACTGGGGAGAAGTTAGATGGAATGGGAAGGAGAATTATCAGGAAAATTGGGAATCACCTCTGTTCTGGTAGTTCCTCTCCCATCTATTCCTTGGGAACCATACATCCCAATGTTCCCAGAGAAATTCCAGGAAACTTGATAACTGTTGACTCAAACTCAATATTAATAGCGTCCCATTTCAATTTCTTTTTTTTTTTAACGTTTTATTTATTTTTGAGACAGGGAGAGACAGAGCATGAACAGGGGAGGGTCAGAGAGAGGGAGACACAGAATCTGAAACATGCTCCAGGCTCTGAGCTGTCAGCACAGAGCCCGACGCGGGGCTCAAACTCACGGACCGCGAGATCATGACCTGAGCCGAAGTGGGCAGCTTAACCGACTGAGCCACCCAGGCGCCCCGCATTTCAATTTCAAAAAGAAATTAGTCATCCTACTCGCTCAAAAATCTGACCAAGAGCATTAAGGTGCCAACATGTATCAGACGCCTTGGTCCTTAAGGTAGGGTTTAGAACCTCCCATCAAATTTGTGTGTGGATGGGGCAGGGGAGAGGAATCTCAGGAAAAGTATAGAAACAATAAACAACAAGAGACAGTTATGATTATTTTGCATTGATAGAAACAAGACTGCTCATGACCAAGAGTCCTGCGTAATGCAAAAGGACAGTGAGAGGGATATATGGATATATACATAATCCTGCAGAGGTTATAATTTAAGTGGGGAGCCCAAAATAATCTCCCAATTCCATTAGAGCTATGCTAAGAGGAAAAATTGTGTAAGCAAAAACCAGAGATCCATATAGGTACCTATACCGTGTGACTGCACATCCAGAATGTCTTGTGCATGTTTGATTTGCTGCATTTTGCAGTGCAATGAACCGAAAAGGATAAGACACATGCTGAGATTAGTCTGTCCTGCTGATAATCCCCCACAGTGCTCTCTTGATATCCTTGTTTCTCAGGCTGTAGATGAAGGGGTTCAGCATTGGGGTGACCACAAGGTACATCACCGACACCACCGCACCCTTCCTAGGGGAGGGGGAGACAGATGAACTGAGGTATACCCCAAGACCTGTTCCGTAAAACAAGCAAACAACTGATAGGTGAGAGCCACAGGTAGAAAAGGCTTTGTACTTCCCGCCTGTTGATGGGACTCTCAGAATGGAGGAAACAATTCGAGTATAAGAGCAAAGGATCCCTGAGAGTGGAACGCCACCAAAAATGGCCCCCATGAAATACATTAGTATGGTATTGATGGACGTATCAGAACAGGCAAGGTGGAGAAGTTGAGGTGCATCACAAAAGAAATGATGAATTTCCACACTTGTGCAGAAGGTAAGTTGTGACACCATCAAATAGTGAATCTGAGAGTCCAAAAGGCTGCTGAAAAATGACACGAGGACCAAAAAGCCACAGAGGCATGGGTTCATGATGACTGGGTAGTGCAGGGGGTGACAAATGGCCACAAACCGGTCATATGCCATCACAGCCAGGAGTAGATTGTCCAAACATCCAAATAGGAAATAAAAGGATACCTGAGTTAGGCAGTCTGCATAGGTGATAGATCTACTGTGTGTTTGAATGTTCAACAGCATCTTGGGGATCGTAGTGGTGCTGAAGCCAATGTCAGCCAAGGACAGGTTGGAAAGGAAGAAGTACATGGGTGTGTAGAGGTGGGGGTCAGAGCTGACAGCCAGGATGATGAGCAGGTTCCCCAGCACAGTGACCAGGTACATGGACAGGAACAGCCCAAAGAGAAGGGGCTGTAGTTTCAGGTCATCTGAGAGTCCCATGAGGAAGAATTCTGAGACACCAGTTAGATTCTGTGGTTCCATGAAGATGGGACACCTCTTGAAAAAGAAGAGAGAGTTGAATAAACAAAACAAGTGTAGAGACATCCAGCTAAGTGTGAATATTTAGATTCAAGCAATTCATAAATAACACATTCACACTTGAGGATCCTACCTCCTGTTACCTTCAGCAACATTTCTCCATTGTAAACTCTTCTTAGAACTCTTTCCTTATTGGTGTCTTGGCAATTTACCTGTTTCTACATATACCCATCATGAAGACATTGAGCCAAAGAATGTTAGACAAGCATCTAAATATATAAACATAGAAATATTTAGGGGCGCCTGGGTGGCTCAGTTGGTTAAGCATCTGACTCATGATTTCAGCTCAGGTTATGATCTCATGGTTTGTGGGTTCAAGCCCCTCATCAGGCTCTGTACTGACAGCATAGAGCCTGCTTGGGCTTCTCTCTCTCCCTCTCACTCTGCCCCTCCCTTGCTTGTACTTTCTTTCTCTCTCTCAAAATAAATAAATAAACTTTAAAAAGAGAAATATTTAGTTATACTTGTTTTGGAACTCATATTTGTGGCCAGGAAAAGTTGAGTTTTCTTGCTATCCCTGCATGATCCCATTGCCCTCTTCACTTCAGCTGCCCAAAGGCAAACACTGTCACGAATGTGGCAGTATATTTTCCTTTCAATGTGTTCATAATATTAGTACTGATGTATTCATGAACAGTTTTCTTAAAAACTTACTTAATACTGGGGTGCCTGGGTGGCTCACTCGATCGAGCGTCTGACTTCGGCTCAGGTCATGATCTCGTGGTTTGTGAGTTCGAGCCCCGCGTCAGGCTCTGTGCTGACAGCTCAGAGCCTGGAGCCTGCTTCAGATTTTGTGTCTCCCTCTCTCTCAGCCCCTCCCCGACCTGTGCTCTATCTCTCTCAAAAACAAATAAAGCTCAAAAACAAATAAAGTTTAAAAGAAACCTTACTTAATACTATAATAATGCTCACATTGCTTTCTTCATTCTCACCACAATAATGTGCTTTAAGTGTCTCTGTGAAGTACACACATCTATTTCAAGCACTTCAAAAGATGCATAGTATTACCTGATGGATGACTTTATTTTATTTTTCCATTTCTTATTATAATATTCCTAATAAAATTCTGCACACTTCCATATTATACAAGAATTTCTGTACCATATAAGCAGAAAGGTGAAGAATTGTAAAAATCAATACATGTACAATTGTACTATTAATTATCTATCTTTATTTTCCTAATAGAAAACGTAGACAAAAGCAACTTCATGCTTTTATTGTCAAGGTATAGAACTGGAAAGATGTCTGAAGTCTGTGTTGCCATGCTCTTTCATAGTAGATCCACATGAAAATTCTATTTTTGTCTAGGGAATAATATTTCCAAATCACAGATCTCCAAAATAGGCTGCCAAATGCATTACTCCTCATAAAAAATCCTATGATCTATAATATTCATATAGTAAAGGCCCCCATAAACCATTTGGCCCATTTCCCTAATTCACAGATGAAGTCACAAAATCTCAAGAGAAGGAATTGGTCATCCTCCTTCTGTTTTCTCATCTGGGACAAAAGCATGTGTGAAACTGAAGAAATCATTCCACACTGGTGGAGTGCACCGAGTCTTGGGATGGGAATCAGGACTTTGAGTCTCACATCTGTCACATACTAAATCTGGAGTATTTGCAAGCTCTCAACCTCTCCGTGCTGGTATCCCTCTAGGTATCACCTAGAAATGGGGAGAACAGTACCCATGTACCCATGTGGCACCTAACAGAGGTTTGTACTGGAAGGAAGAGAAGCACGCAGAGAGAGCATTGAAGGCATATTGTCTATGCTCTGTTTCTGAGAACCAATGTAGGGTCTATTCAATATTGAACAGCGATCACTGTTGCCCTTGTCACCACTCTGTGCCAAGCAAAGTATAGACTCTGGGAAATCAGAAATGAATGTGATTCAGTCGTTTCCCTCCAAACACTCAGTACCTACCTGCATAAGAACAACAACAACAACAAAAATGTTCTCTCGGGATCTCAGGAAACCCAAAACTTCCAATCACAGGATATTTAGTTGGATAGATGGTGCTTAGCCTTGAGAACGACAGTAAAAACAATGTTAATAATACCTAAAATTTACCTTGCCCTTACTATATGCATTCATCACATATTTAGTCACACGTACAGTGCTCATGTTAATTCTTACTCAGTGCAGTTGTATAAACCAGATCAAAGATATCAAGAGCTTGCCCAGTCCCATACAGATAAAAAAGTAGAGCAGATAAGGTTCAAAATTCAATGGTGGGTCCCTGTTTCCATGAACTTCAGAGCATTTAAGGAGAAGTCCAGAGGTCGTTTCCAAAATCGCTAAGATATACCTTTGAACTGTTTCTTTCTGTTTTGTTGTTGTTGTTGTTGTTGTTGTTGTTTGTTTGTTTGTTTTTTGGAGAGAGAGAGAAGCATGCAGGGGAGAGGGACAGAAAAAGGGAGAGAGAGAATCCAAAGCAGGCTGCATGCCCAGTGTTGAGCCCAATGTGGGGCTCAATCCCACTATTCTGGGATCATGACCTGAGCGAAAATCAAGAGTCAGACGCTCAACCGACTTAGCCACTCAGGCACCCCTGAACTCTTTATTTCTTAAGAATGGGATCTAACATACTGACTCTATCCCCTTAGAGATCAAGAGGGCCGAAATTACAAAAATGGAAGAGAAAGTGGAGTGTGAAGCAAAATCCAGGAAGGGGCAAGAGAGAGCTTCTCTGAACAGTCATGAGTTCTTTTTTTTTTTTTTTTAATGTTTATGTATTTTTCAGAGCGGAAGACAGAGTGCGAGTGGGGAAAAAATATAGAGACGGAGACACAGAATTCGAAGCAGACTCCAGGCTCTGAGCTGTTAGCCCAGAGCCCAATGTGGGACTCAAACTCATGAGTCCTGAGATCATGACCTGAGCCAGAGTCTGACGCTTCGCTGACCGAGACATCCAGGTGCCCCATGAGCGGACTGTTTATATGATCTCTACCTTCATCTCAACTATCTTTTCTATAGTTGATGCAGCTGGTGACACCACTGCTCTCTGGTGTCTTCAACCATGAACCCCCAAAGGAAAGAGCACAGAGAGCAGGAGTCTCTTCCTGGAGTAACGGGAAAAAGACAGGCAGGTTGGATAAGCAGGAGTGAATACAGTCTAGGTGTCCTGTGAACAGTCTCACTGTCTGCATCTAAACATGACTTCATCCCTATCTATTCCAGGACCTGGTAAAACTTAAAAACTTTATGCATAGCAAAGAAACAATCTTTCCAAAAAAGACATACAGACATGTGAGAAGATGCTCAACATCACTCATCATCAGGGAAATACAAATCAAAACCACCATGAGATACCATTCAACACCTGTCAGAATGGCTAAAATTAGCAACACAGGAAACACCAGGTGTTGGGAAGGATGTGGAGAAAAGGGAACACTCTTCACTGCTGGTGTAGCCACTCTGGAGAATAGTATGGAGATCCCTCAAAAAATTAAATATAGAACTACCCTATGATCCAGCAACTGCATTACTAGATATTTACCCAAAGAATATAAAAATACTAATTCAGAGGGATACATGCACTCTGATAGCTATGGCATTATTATCTACAATAATAGTTATAGAAACAGCCCAAGTGTCCATCAATTGATGAATGGATAAAAAAGTCGTGAGATAGATATTACATATATGTTTGTGTGTGTGTGTGTGTGTGTGTGTGTGTGTGTATTTCTCAGCCATAAAAAAGAATGAAATCTTGCCATTTGCAACAACATGGATGGAGCTAGAGCATTATGCTAAGTAGACATAAGTCAGTGAGAGAAAGACAAATATAATATGCTTTCACTCCTATGTGGAATTTAAGAAACAAAACAAACAAGGAAAGGGGCAGAAAAGAGACAGAGGCAAGCCAAGAAACAGACTCTTAACTATAGAGAAAAAACTAGAAGGGAGGTGGTTGGGGGGATGAGTGAAATGGGTCATGGGCATTAAGGAGAGCACTTGTCACGATGAGCATTAGGTAACATATGAAATTGTGGAATCATTATACAGTACACCTAAAATGAATATTATGTTAACTATGATCACTAACTGGAATTTAAATTAAGCCTTAAAAATAAAAGTCGGTTGGACACAAAAAATAAATAAAATCAGGAAGTGAAAGAGAATGCTGTGCTCCTCTCCTTATCTCTGAAATGATGATAATGCATGTTGTTGTCTGTTGGGGATGGTAATGCAGATAAAAGGTAGCAAGCTACATAGAAAACTTAACTCAGTGCCTGAAACTCGGAGTCCCAAGGTAAAAGTTTGTAACATTCTGGTTACTGTCATCATTGTCATCATCACCGTCATCATCACCTTCGTGATCATTTGCAGGACTTGTGGGCAGTTAAGAAGGACCAATTTCCTGCTCTGATGGGGAAGATGCCCACGGGACACAGAAATAACATGGGGGCAAAAATAGAAATCTAAATAAGAGTTCTTGGATCCGCACCAAAACCAATCACATTAAGTCTTTATAGGGCTGTGAGTTGAATCTTTCCATTTTGGTCCCCTCATGTCTGGCTATTCCAACCGCTCTAGTTGTCTTGATGAGGAGGAAACAATGCTCTTCCAGTCCCTTCTGCCTTCAGTCTCTCCCACTGCACTTACTACTCCTGGACTGTGCTGTGTCTCTGCTGGAGCAGGTCTGAGGAACGCAGATCCCACTGCCACTCCCCTACCTGGAACTGGATGAGGACAGAGGCTTTGTTTCCAGGACTGGCAGGAACACAGATGCAGCTATGGGTCTCCTGGAGCAGACAACTCTGGGAGGAGGAGAGACATGTATGGAGCCCACTTAACGGGAACTGGCCACTAAAGGGCTGGAAAGCACGGGCTGATTGTTTACAGCTGTTTGACCTTGAGGGCTCAAAGCACATGGCACATAATTAGCCAAATTGGTCCATGTTCTCCCAATCTCTAAGGACATTCTATTACTAATGGAAGAGGAAAAGGAAAAAAGTGAACGTACCGAGGTTGCAGGGGGTTGGGGACGGGGTGTCAAGACCCCTCCTCTTCTCAGGAAGAAGCTGACCTCTACTCCTCACTTCTGACTTCCAAGTTACATACTTAACCATAAAATTCAGACACATTTTTTTTCCAACTAGAGAAAGCACCTTATGACTTTTGTATCTGTGAAGCCATTGACTTAATCATAATTTAGAGAGAATTAGGTCTTCTAATCTACTACTTCTATTTCTCCTACCAAGAATCTGATAGTATTTCTATTTTCTCACTGAAAATTTATGTCTCTAAGGAGAACTTTCTATTTTTCTTTCTATAGATCTGGTTTGGGGTTTGGAATTTTATACACTGGAGATGTCTGGGTTTTGATGTTTTGCATGACTGTCCAGGTTCTAAATTTACCATCTAGCCATATACATTGTTATATTAGACAACTGTTTATCTTTACATATTTATCCGGTGACTTGATAGTTTGCTTAAATACTTCAGGAGCTCTCAGAGATCTCTACATTCAAAATGTGGGCCAGGGATGTAGTCCTCTCAAGGCTTGACTGGAAGATGAGCTCAGAGATTGATTTCTCATTTACTGATACAAAGAAAACCTCAATAATTACCAAATTAATTGGATATGAAAGGAAGTGTGCTAATCATGTTTGTGTGTGCATAAATGGCAGAGGAAAATTTTAGAGTGTGCAAAGGACCAAATGACAGGAATATAGAGAAGGGTTGGAGAAGGAAGTATGCATACTGAGATGTTTTATAATGCTTGAACAAGAGGAAAATTTAGTATTAAACTGTAGTCACTTTGTAGCAGGAAGAGCTAATCCAATGCTAGGTTCATTGCCAGTGAAGCTGGTAGGCCATTGGCTTAGTGTAGAGGCAGAGCAAATGAAAGCAATTATCAGAAGGCTTTTCAGAAAGCCCCCAAATTTCTACCTCAGAAACTATCTGTATGTACCACCTGTAAAGGAAAGATTGATACGAACACGGGTTCCCAGGAGTGTAGCAGAAGAGAGAAGAACCCGTCATGATAGAAGTGGTCATGATAGAAGAGAAGGAAGCATGGTGACAAGATGGAATCCTAATAAGGTGGTTACTAGTGAAAGGGAAGATCTGCCTTTTGCTGAGGACACGGTCCTTTGCTATCCTTGAGTAATGACAATGAAGATACAGTTACATTTATCCACAAAGACTTAGGTGATTTACAACCTACAGGCACAATCAAACCCACTGGAAATATCACCACTACTTGAAACCTCAGTTGTATACCCTTGACCAAGACACATCACTACACTCACCTTTTCATCCTCACCCACTTGCATTCTTCCCATCGCATCTCAAAATGTAGCTTTATTCCCCACATTACGATTTACCAGAGTTCAATCAAGAAAAAACCTGCACTAGTTATTGTAATGAAGGTAATTTAATGTAGTTATGATTAAATACTTATTGAAAAGTGAAAGACACAAAAGGAAAAACATGGCAACAGAGCAGTAGCCGCAGGATGTAGTGATAACAGCATGGGCTAGGAAGTATGGGGAAAAGGTTGGGGATTAGTGCATGTGACATTGATCACCATTATTGGAAGAACGTAAAGAAAAGACAGATGGAAAATTAGAGCAGTGGTTGAAAGGTCCCTAGCCCCTACCACAGCATCACAACTTAACGTAGAGAAGGGTAAGTCTGGAGCAGAGAACAAGAGCATAATATTCAGCTATTCAGCACAGTTAGCCAGCTGTAGAGTATGGAGGAAGAAGACATGTAAAAAAATATTACCAGGCATATGAAGGAAAAAAGCATATTGGTTATGGCTATGGAAAACTCGTATCTCCTCTATTGGATATGAGCTATGGAAAGCTCATATCTCCTCCTTTACAAGCTCTGATCACTTGGAAATGTCCAGGATCTGGCCATGTACAGCGAAGGACCCAACACATGTAAATCATCTTTGAATGAAAGGTCTGACAAAATCCCATAGGCCTCCAAATTAGCTGCACGTTAGCCCCACCTGAGGAGCTGTTAAAAAAGAAAAAGAAAAAAACTGTTCACATTCTTTTCACTCTCCAGTCCAATTGAATCTTAATCTATAATGGTGGGACTCAGGCATGAGGATATTTTTAAAGATTTTTTACACTTTATTTATTTATTTTTGAGAGAGAGAGAGAGAGAGAGAGAATCCCAGGCAGGCTCCTTTCTGTCAGCATAGAGCCCAGTGCAGGGCTCAATCTCATGAAACCTAAGAACGCTACCTGAGCCAAAATCACGAGTTGGACTCAGTGGACTGAGCCACCTAGGGGCCCCAAGATTTTAGTTTTAGGTAACCTCTACACCCAATGTGAGGCTCGAACTTACAACCTCAAGATCAAGAGTTGCTCACTCTTCTGATTGAGTCTACCAGGCACTCCATAGTATGAGGATTTTAAAAGGCTTATCAGATATTCCAAAAGGAAGCCAAGATTATGGACCAGTGACATACATTCTCTCACACAACCTGGATAAACAGATTTGACCAAAGCCAAACTTTTATGGATAATAGACATTATGGTGAAAATGGCTGAGAATTGTGTATCTATTTGAAAATGGAGTTGTGAATTTCTACAGGAAGCTCAGGTCATAGGTGACCAATCAGAAGATTCCATAGGTATAAAGAGATTCAATTGTGCAGTGATATTGGGATGCATAGCATCCTGGAATACTCCCATAATTCCATCAAAAGGGTGCCAAGATAAGCAATATTTAGAAATGACAAATCAAGAGGAATGGACCACGACCTACAAAAAATGTGGCCAAAGAGACATGCTTGCCAATTCCATATGTTTGGTTTGGCAATCATTTCTGATCAATAGGCACACACACACAAGAAAGCCCAAGTATTAAGACTAGGCTGTTCTGTTAAGGAGCCTCTGCAAGGCCCTCTTGATGTCCCTGTTCCTGAGGCTGTAAATGAAGGGATTCAGCATGGGAGCAACCACAGCATACATCACGGAGGCCACTGCATCCTTCCTGGGAGAATGTGAGACAGTCGATCCCAGGTACACCCCAAGACCTGTTCCATAATATAAGCAAACAACCGACAGGTGAGAGCCACAGGTGGAGAAGGCTTTGTACTTCCCACCTGTTGACGGGACTCTCAGAACGGAGGAAAGAATTCGTGTATAAGAGAAAAGGATCCCTGAGACTGGAATACCACCAAAGATGCCACCAATAAAATACATGAATATTTTATTGGTGGAAGTATCATTACAGGAAAGCTTGAGGAGTTGAGGAGGGTCACAGAAGAAATGGGGAATTTCCACGTTTGTGCAGAAGGTAAGTTGTGACACAATGAGGCATTGCAGCTGAGAGTCCAGAAGGCTGATCAAAAAAGACACCAGAATCAGCAGGCGACAGAGGCGGGGGTTCATGATGACTGGGTAGTACAGAGGATAGCAAATAGCTACAAACCGATCATAGGCCATCACGGTTAAGAGTACACTGTCCAAACAGCCAAAAAGATAAAAAAAAGACAACTGAATCAGGCAGCCCGCATGGGAGGTCACTCGGTTATGAGTCTGAATGTCCAAAATCACCTTTGGGACTGTGGTAGATGTGAAACCGATGTCAGCCACGGACAGGATGGAAAGGAAGACGTACATGGGAGTGTGGAGGTGGGAGTCAGAGCTGACAGCCAGGATGATGAGCAGATTCCCTAGCATGGTGACCACATACATGGACAGGAACAGGCTGAAGGTTAGAGGCTGCCGTTCTGGATCATCTGAGAACCCCAGGAGGAGGAACTCCAACACATCTGTTAGATTATCTGGTTCCACAGAGCAGAGACAGCTTTTGGAAAATAAAGGACAGTTTACATAACAGAAACAAGTATACAGGAATCCATCAGTGTGGCTATACTTTGGATGCATGCAATTCACAAATAAAGTATTCACACTTGAGGGAAATTTAGCAACACTTCTCAGTTGTGACAACATATTCTTCCTACAACTCTTTTCTCATTGTCCTTTGCTCCATTCACCTGTTTCTATGTGCACCCACTTTGGAAAGATGGAGCTAAAGAAATTAGAGATGCCAAGGATACTTACAGATTTAAAATTCCATAAACACACTAACATATCAGTACCCTCCTAAAGGAAACAAAAGGAATAAGAAATGTCATTCTCCCTTAAAAGATTGTTCTAATCTAAGGGCACTAATTAGCAGTCAAAAGTACGTTATTTCATCTAAATGCAGAGAAATTACAAACACCCTAAAGAACTATGTAATAAAGTGTCTGACTCCATATATTGTGGTGATATTTGACTGCAAATGGTGGTTAAGGCTCTCTTTACCCCATCTGCCCAACACCTGAGCTAGCTGGTAAAAAAAAACCCGGGTCCTCCAGTTATAAGTGAGTTCTAAGGATGTGATGTACAGCATGTTAACTATAGTTAATAATACCGTGTTTCATATTTGAAAGCGGTTAAGAGTAGATCTTAAAAGTTCTCATTACAAGAAAAAAAAATTTGCAGGGCACCTGAGTGGCACAGTCGGCTGAGCACCCAACCCTTAATTTCGGCTCAGGTCATGATCCCAGAGTCATGGGATCAAGCTCTGCATCCAGCTCTGCATTGAGTATAGAGCCTGCTTAAGATCCTTTCTCTCCCTCTGACCCTCCCTTGCCTGCCTGCTCTCTCTTTCTCTCTCTCTCTCAAAAAAAAATTGGAACTATGTATGTGATGGAAGCTAACTAGACCGTAGAGATCCTTTTGTAATATGTATAAATTTTGAATCATTATGTTGTATACTTGACCCTAATATGTTATATGTCAATTTATCTCAAAAAACAAACAACAAAAGAAGCAAGCCAGGCAGCCTGGGTGCTCCCTCCTTTAGAGACAGTGAAACATTCAAACCTCACAAGCACATATGCAGGAACTCTCTCTCTCTGAACTCACACCATAGCCACAATACAAAATCCAAGCCAATCACTTTCCTTGAACTTTTGTGCCATTTCATTTTTTTTAAATTTACATCCAAATTAGCATATAGTGCAACAGTGATTTCAGGAGTAGATTCCTTAGTGCCTCTGACCCATCCCCCTTCCCACAACCCCTCCAGTAACCCTCAGTTTGTTCTCCATATTTATGAGCCTCTTCTGTTTTGTCCCCCTCCTGTTTTTAGATTATTTTTGTTTCCTTTCCCTTATGTCCATCTGTTTTGTCTCTTAAAGTCCTCATATGAGTAAAGTCATATGATTTTTGTCTTTCTCTCACTGACTAATTTCATTTAGCATAATACCCTCCAGTTCCATCCACGTAGTTGCAAATGGCAAGATTTCATTCTTTTTGATTGCCGAGTAATACTCCATTGTGTGTGTATATATATATATATATATATATATATATATATATATATATATATACCATCTTGTGCCATTTCAGACCAGTTTAGAAAGCCTGCTATGCTTTCCCTAAAGGGAGATCTTTATGAAGAATAAAACGTTTTATAACCTCTTGTATGTGTGGCATTATCAGCCTCAACATCCAAGCCAAAGTTTGAATAGGAGTCAATCCTATTTCTGCAGTGTCCTATTGATGCAGTGACTAGGGCATGAGGCAGTGACCACCACCAGACGAGGTCTTTCTTCTCTTGGTCTGGCTTGCTCACTGGCTCTGCTGCCTCATGGCAAGCATGCACTCTGGACTGTGCTGCACTGTGATGCATTTCTTGAGCCCTTCCAATCCTTTCTTATAGATCCAAATGACCTCATTTAGAAGTGTCAATAATCACTTGGCTGTTAGACACAAGAGTATGGGATGGGGTCTTTTTCTTTTAACATTTATCTTTGCGAGGGGAGCTAGCACAAGTGGGGGAGGGGTAGAGAGAGGGGGACAGAGGATCTGAAGCATGCTCTGTGCTGACAGGCTGACAGCAGTGAACCTGATGTGGGGCTCGAACTCACCAAGCACAAAATCATGACCTGAGCCTAAGTCAGATGGACGCTCAACCGACTGAATCACCCAGGTGCCCCAGGATTGGGTCTTTTCTTAATGTGGCCCTGGGTCTTGTGTCTTGGCGCAGACCTATCCATGTCTTAGAATGAAGCTGTGACTGACATTAGGGTTGAGGAAAGGCTCTTACCCTGACTGTTGTGTGTTTCAAACCAGCATTGGCCTCTATGGGTGCTCAAGGGAAAGAGTACACCCTGTGCAAGATCTAGGTCCATTGGGTGGTTGTACATGGAAGTGTCATTGGAGAGATAGAGAGGGAAAGAGAGACATAGGGAGGGAAATAAAGGAAGAAGGGGAGAGGGGAGGGGAAGGAAGGAGAAGGAGAAGAAAAGCAGCCATCGTGTGTCATATGAAGTCTGCACTCCTAAAAACAGGCTGTGACCTTTCAATACCTCTGCTGTTCCTGTTGCCCATGCCTTTGTCACAACAAAGATCCAGACCCTCAGGGTTAATGGGAGAAACATCCATAGCATCCCTGTAGCACAGTAAAGAGGTTAGTGTAGACCTGGCTTAGGCATGGGGTATATAAACCCTATAAAACAATCATCATCATGGAAGAGGCCCCTCATCATGAAGATCCTGGCTTGAGGCTCTCTGGAGAAAGAAATTTACAAATATGAGCAGGATGGAGAGGACCTCCTTTGAAATATATACAGTGTTTAAAAATAAAGGAAAAAAAAAAGAAGAGAAAGAAAGAAACTTGCATATGGGGAAGGAGACAAAAAATAGAACAGGTATACAATTTGATCCAATTAGAAATCTGAAATGTACTAAAATACTTTATAGAACAAAAAATAAAAAGGTGCTGATTGGCTTTGCATCTCTTCACACAGGTTCTGAATTAACTTTAATATCTGCTGAAATGCACCAGTTGGCAAACTTCATGTTCGCAATCAATACAGGGGTTCAGGTTACAGTCATTTCTTGGGATCCCATTAAATTTAAACAACGTGCCCTCTAGAATCTTGGGGAGGAGGTTCTTGAACATAAGAACAGTGAACAAACATGTATGCTTCACCTTCACCATTAAAACTATTGCCTTGCCCTCAAAGGTCCCACAATGGGCATGAACACTCTGACCCTATGAGTAGTAAACTAAAGTTGAATTAAGTCTTTGGCACTGTATAGGAAAAACCCACGCACCTTTTCACCTCCTCCAATTCTCCATTATTTTACACAGAATACTTTCCCCCCACACTAAGCAATTCTCTACAAGAGCTGAATGTCCTACAGTTTAACTCAGTTCTGACACTATCTGCCTGGAGTGTCAGATCCCAGAGGATAAGGGCTCAGTGTCACAAGACTGCTCCCACCCCACTTCAGATGCCAGTTGAGAGTAGTATGTCCGTCATGTTCTGGCCAATTTCTGACTGATTTGGCTACAAACCAGGGGTTCCCATGGCCCCTTCCTCAGGGTTTGGTTAATTTGATTTGTCACTCTGGAAGAGTGCTTGGAGGAAACCACTGAATCTCATTCATTTGTCATACAGGACATCCCTGGAAGAAAAGAAAACTTAGGAAAGCCTCTAGTGTGTGGAAGCCATATTGACTACAATGTGTTCCTGTGAACTAACAAAGGGTAATCAATATTATATATATTATATGTATATATAATATACATAATGCATATACATACACATACACTATGCTAACCACAGTGTAGGTGCTGAGGAATGAATGAGGCTCAGTTGTTTCCTGCTGACATTCTGCCTGGAGTGACCTAGAAGGAAAAAGGAAAGGCAGGTTGAGATGATGCTTGGTTTTCGTTTGTTTGTTTGTTTGTTTGAATATTTTACTTCACCAACTATGTCAAAAAATATTATAATTTCACCAATAAACAACATTGAGATATTTTACATTCTTTTTTGAACATCTTCAAAATCTGGTATCTTGTATGGGCAGAACATGTCAATTTGGACCACTCACATTTCAAGGGCTCACAAGCCACATGAAACTAAATTGTACGGAAAGACATTGCCCACACCCTGTGCCTTGTGAATAGAGTCTTGATACTCAGATCCAAACCTGACTTCACCCCTTTTGACCCCAGGACTTGGTGAAAATAAATAAGAATGCTGTGCTCTTTTCCTCAATTGTACAGCTGTGTTTTGGGAAGGATTATGTACATGAAAATAAAAAGCTGTATAGCACAAAGTTCAGAGCCTGGCACATGGAGACTCTCAATAAAGTTTTGTAGAATGGCTACTCTCCTCATCACCATCATGATTACCGTCATCACATTCATGATCCTTTTGGAGTGCTGAGGGAACAATTTGGAGACATCCATTTCTTGCTCTCATGTGAGTGTGGCATATGGAAGCTAGAAATGGTGTTGGAGGAGAGCAGAATTCTGAATGAGATTCTGAAATTCCCAACAGGAAAAAGAACATCAACTTCATAGGCCTCTGAGCTGAAACTTTGCATATGGCTGTCCTCCCATCTGGCCAGCCCCAGCTTGTCTTGCTGAGGAGGAAACAGTTCCCAACAGTCCCTCTTCCATCCACCATCTTCCTGGACACTCACTGGTCTGTGCTATACCTCTGCCGGGTCATGACATAGGAGTTTGGATCCATCCTCCCCTCCTGCCTGGTAAGTAATGATGGCTGAGGTTTTGTGCTCAGGACTGGCAGGAAGACAGCCTCACGCATGAATCTTGTTCTGCAGATGATGACTCTTGGAGGAGAAGACACAGTATGAATCCTAACGGAATTGCCATCCAGAAAGGCTGGAGGCACTGGCTAATTATTTACTCCTGTATGACCTTGAGAGCTCAATGCACAGAGCTCATAATTAGCAAAATTGGTCCATGCTATCCCACTCTCTGAGGACTTCCTAATAACAGAAGAATAAAATGAGAAAAGTGACTGTAGTTACAAGGGTCTAGGCCCGTCTTCCTCTCTGGAGAAAGCTCATCTGTCTGTACACTATCCTTCTGACTTCTAATTTCAAAGATCTTAATATAAAATACAGGCTCTTTTTTTTTCAATTTAATGTATGGCTTTTTGACTTTGACATCTACAAATCGATTATGTCAGTCATGTAAATTAGGGAGAATTTGGTTTTCTACAACAAGAATCAGAGGCTATTTCCATCTTCTAAGTTAAAATTTATGTTCCTAAGAGGAACTTCCTTTTTCCTGTTTTTAGGGGTTTTTGTTCCCTTATTAAAATGACAGCCCAAGTTCTAATTTTTCTGTTCCTTTGATGTATGTTGGCATATTAAGTACTATTAATTTTTATATGTTTATTTATAACTTGCTACTTCTCTTAAATAAACAAGAGTATCTAACAAGACTGCAATGAGTGTGCCAGCTAGAGTTACAGTCCCCTCAAAGTTTGACTGGGAGAAGACCTGTTTCCAAGCGCACTCACATAGCTGTTGGAAGGATGGACTCCCTGTGGGCTGTTGGCCAGAGGTATTCTTCAGTTCTCTGCCACATGGGTCTTTCATGGGGAAGCAACATAGCAGCTGGCTTCCATCAGGATAAGCAGGCAGGTGACAAGGAAACTACAGACAGGAAGTTGAAAGCCAGAGTCTTTTTGTGCCCCAATCTCAGAAGTGACATCCCATCAGTGTTGCCATGTTGTGTTGGTTGGAAGCAAGTCACTAGGCCCAGGACACACTTCAGGGGATAAGTCTCCACATTGGTATAAATCCAGGAGGTGGAGGTCTTTGGGAACATATGACAATCTACCCACCATGCAGGTCTCACCCTTTTTCAGGACATTGGTCTTAAATACCACAAGACTCTGAAGATGTCTCTCTGCTTCCCAACACAGCCCACAATCCATAACACCAAAAGACTCTCAACAAAATTCCTCTGCAAAAGATCTGACATGTGAGTAGAAATGGCCACTGATTTGGTATTTCTGCAGACCCCACCATGTTGCTTCAGGACATGAAGCTAATATAGTTTCTCTTCTACCACCAGGGTCCCTCCATTGACATCACACCAAGCTGAGCCTTTCTGTGCACAAATTTAACAAATGCCCCCGGTAGTTTCTCATTTCTGCACATTGAGAAGAATTCATTTGTCCTCGAATGTATTTTCTTTACATTACTTTGTGTTCACAAATACTAATATTTAAATAAATGGCCTGTTGAGGGGCACCTGGGTGGCTCAGTCGGTTAAGCGCCCGACTTCAGCTCAGGTCATGACCTCGAAGTTGGTGAGTTCAAGCCGCGCGTCAGGCTCTGTGCTGACAGCTCAGAGACTGGAGCCTGCTTCAGATTCTGTGTCTCCTTCTCTCTCTGCCCCTTCCCCACTTATGCTCTCTCTCTGTCTCTCAAAAATAAGTAAATGTTAAAAAAAATTTTTTTAAATAAATGGCCTGTTGGTTTTTTTCTGGGTGACAAAATAAATTGTGTGAAAATATTGGTCCCTCACAACCTGCCACAGCCTATCATGTGGTTCTCCTGGTTCAGAGGACTCTGGATGAGTAACTCAGAGAATGGTTTATCATTAACTGATGCAAAGAAAAATCAATTAATCCAAGATGGTGACCAACCCTGGCCTCTGCCACACCCACCTGAGAGATCAATAATTAACCATCCATGAGCAAAAACACCTCTGGGAGAGCTCAGGAGTCTACTTAAGAAACTTCAGCAAACAGTGACTAACCACACAAAAGGGAATAACCTGAGAATAAGGTTAACACAAGAATAACTACACAAAAGGGAAGAAAGAATAGCTTCATTTTGCCTGCATCATTCCATCCCTCAGCTGGCACTGCTCAGCACCAAGAGGGTATTCATCAGCCAGAAGAGCTCCTCTCAAAAGGAAAGGGAGAGTAGGGTGAGTGACCAGTTTGCCCAGAGGTTCAGGGCTCTGCACAAAGGACCTGCTTCTGGTATACCCCACCCAGAGAATGGCAAAGCTTGCACATATAGATGCAGCTAGAAACAAGGAAGAAGTGTAAGCACTACCAATATCAACCACAAGCAGGTATGGTAATGGCATAAAAATAGACACAGAAACCAATAGTACAGACTCAACAGCCCAGAAATAAACCCCTGCATATATAGTCAACTAATATTTAACAAGAGAACCAAGAACACTCAAGGGGGAAAGGATATTCTTTTCAAAAAATAGTGTTGGGAAGGGGCATCTGGGTGGCTTAGTTGATTCACTCTTGATTTCAGCTCATGTTTTGCAAGATGGAGCCCCGTGTTGGGATCTGCACTGAAAGCATAGAGTCTGCTTGGGATTCTCTCTGCCTCCCTCTCTGCCCCTACTCAACTCACACTCTGTCTCCAAAAAAAAAAAAAAAAAGTTTGGAAAACTAAATTACTACCTGCAGAGGAATAAAATTGGACCCTTATCTTACACTACTCACAAAAACGAACTTGAAATGGGTTAAAGATTTAAACAGAGGACCTGAAAACATAAAACTCCTAGAAGAAAACATAGGGGAAAAAACTCCTTCACATTGGTCTGGCAGCAATTTCCTAAACAGGACACCAAAAGCACAAGCAACAAAAGCAAAAATAAATAAGTGGGACTACATCAAAGTAAAAAGCTTCTGCACAGCAAAAGAAACAACAAATGCAAAAGCAACCACGGAATGGGAAAATGAGAAGACATATTTGGAAATCATATATCTGATAAAGAGTTAATATCCAAAATATATAAAGAACTCACACAACTCAAGGACTAATAATAATAATAATAATAATAATAATAAAAAATAATTATAAATGGGCAGAGGAACCAAGCAAGCTGTTTTCTAAAAGTAGACTAACAAATAACCAATGGGTGCATGAAAGTGCTTGACATCACTCATCATTAGGGAAATGCAAATTGAAACCACAATGAGATATCAACTCAGACCTGTTAAAATTATTGTCTTCAAAGACACTATAACAAATGTTGGCAAAAGTAGAGAAAAGGGAACCCATGTGCACTTTTGTGGGAATGTTCATCAGTACAAACACGATGGAAATGGTATGTGGGTGTCTCAAAGTATTGAAAATAGAACCAGCATATGATCCAGCAACCCCACTTCCAGGTATATTTTCAAAAGAAATTAAAACAGAATCTCGAAGAGATATCTGTGCTCCCATGTTCATTGCAGCATTATTCACATTAGCCAAAATACAAAAATAATCTAAATGTCTTTCAACAGACAAACAGATAAAGAAGATGCAATATGTATCCATACACACAAAAGAGAATATTAGTCAGCAAAAGGAAAGAAGTAAATTTGGGGTGCCTGGGCGGCTCAGTGGGTTAAGTATCCAACTCCTGATCTTGGCTCAGGTCATGATCTCATGGTTCGAGTGTTCAAGCCCTGTGTTGGGCTCTGCAATGACAGCATGGAGCCTGCTTGGGATTCTCTCTCTCTCTTCCTCTTTCTCTGCCCCTTCCCTGCTCACTTGCTCTCTCTCTTTCTCTCTCAAAAATAAATAAATAAACATTTTTTAAAAAGAAAGAAACAAGCAAATTCTGCCATTTGCAACATAGATGGACCTTGAGGACATGATGCTAAGTGAAATAAGTCAGAGAAAGACAAATACTGCATACTCTCTCTTATATGTGGAATCTAAAACAACCAAACTCAAACAAACAAAAAGTAAACAACTGGTTACCAGGGGATAGAGGGTAGGGGAAATAGGGATATGTTGGTCAAAGGGCACAAACTTTCAACTATCAGATAAATAAATTCTGAGGATCTAATGTACAGCATGATGACTGTACTATATCATATACTTGAAAGTTGCTGAGAGAGTAGATCTTAAATGTTCTCACCACAAAAAAGAAATGGTACTTACGTGATATATGGAATTGTTAACTAACTCTGTGGTTGTAAATCACTTTGCAATATATCAGTGTATCAAATCAATACACTGTACATTTTAAACTTACACAATGTTGTATGTCAATTATATCTCAATAGAGTTGAAAAAAGAAATATATCAACCTTAGGATATAATGATGATAATGATATCTATATTTATTGAGTTCTTACCATGAGCATATTGTCTTTTTATTTTTACTTTTCTTTAAATTATTTTGTTAATGTTTATTTATTTTTGAGAGAGAGAGAGACATGTATGAGTTGGGGAGGAACAGAGAGAAAGGGAGACACAGAATGCGAAGCAAGCTCCAGGCTCTGAGCTGTCAGCACAGAGCCCGACGTGGGGCTTGAACTCATAGACTGCGAGATCATGACCTGAGCCGAAGTCGGACACTTAACCGACTGAGCCACCCAGGTGCCCCCCCCTTTTTAATCCTAGAGTCTTTTTAATCCTAGAGTGCTTCCAGCTAAATATTACTTAAAATGAAGGATCAGAGGCCATCAAAGTTATAAAAATATATCCCAGTGCACTCAGCTAATGAGTCAGCTGATGGTGAAGCCAGAGCTGATGTTACAAGTCAAATTTTGGCCTACAAAGCCTATATGTTGGAACTATACACTGGCCTGTCAAGATACTACAACAATCTGCCCTATCGATCCCTTACTATATCCTAAATTGTGTTCTATCATTACATTTGATGATATCTTCTCAATCAGCCTCTCATTTAGATACTCTTATTATCATAACTCTACAGATAAGAAATTAAATAGAAATGTGTTCTGTATCATACTCAAAGTCACACTGTTTTTAACATCAAGTTACTTATAAATTTCTGGAATGTTTATTTAAATTAACTTCCTTAATGTTATAATAAGAATTACCATACACCATCTGACTGGTCCATGGCAAAATTATATATAATTATTGCATGGCCTCAGAGGATAAACACTGTTGCACTTAATTTGCTGCTGAGGATTCTGAGGCTCAGAAAAGAACTTTGACTTACTAATTTGCAAATTTTTGAGCCAATACCAGGCCATGGAGTATTTTCCTATCCCACATTTTTTTCTATTATCTGTGTTTCCTATTCTTTTTTGGGTTTTGGGGTGTTTTTCTTTTTGATGTTTATTTATTTTTGAGAGAGATACAGAGTGTGAGCGTGGGAGGGGAAGGGGCAGAGAGAGAGGGAGATACAGAATCCAAAGCAGGCCCCAGGCTCCAGGCTGTCAGCACAGAGCCTGATGCAGGGCTCAAACTCATGAACAAGATCTTGACCTGAGCCGAAGTCAGACACTCAGCTGACTGAACCACCCAGTCTCCTTCTGAGTTTCCTATTCTGATCAAGTGTTGTCACACCACATTTACATGGCTGTATGAATCTTCCAGTCTTTTCCCATGCTCAGCACTCTTCTAAATCTAAACCTAAAAACAAACAAACAAAACCAAAGTGCTGCCACTGGGTACAGTCTACCATCTGACAAAAAAAGCGGCATCACTTTCCCCCTTACCAAGTTTCTTTGGCCATCACTTAGGTCTGCATAAATGGATAGGCAAATATAGTAATGTGGTAATTTTTCTTGGATGGTAACTTCCCGCTAACTGTTTTGGCTTCATCATCTGTCAATTTCATGCCTTTCTCCAATATCAAGTTCCTTATCCATGTAGTTGATAGATGATTTACCATAGAGGTAAAAGACAGGGTAAATTAAAGTAACTTTTGGACAGGTTTTCAGAGAACCAAGATTACTACCAATAAACTACGTATGACATTTCTAAGGAAAGATGGATACCAAATGGAGCCCAAAGACTGATTTATCAATGACAGAAGACAAGACGGGAAGGCAACAAAGTGAAGTCCTAAACAGGCTGTTTGTTACCAGACAAAGAAAAGAGCTCACCTTTGCTGACAACATAAACCTTTGCTGCTGAGGATTTTTTAAAAAGGAGGACAAAGTACAATTTATTTATGATGAAATTTGTGACTTTATAATCCTCAGACACCATTAGAGCCACTCATCTACTGGAAATAGGATTCCCAGACTTAGATCTCGGTTGTACATTCCTAAACCTATATTTAAAACCACCTTTATTTTATGAGCTCATTATGCAATATTCCAACTGCACACAACTTATTACACACCTTTCTCCTCATGTTATAATTTAACTTTCAGGGTTCGGGCAAGAAAAAAAATCAATGGATTATTTTAATAAAGAGAATTAAGTGTAGGTAGTTGAGTAAATAGCTACTTCAGGAGAAAGCAAAAGATGGGAAAATGTGGTGACAGATGGAAGCCAATAAATACCAAGGGCTTAGGGTTTTTAGAGGTAGGAGTGAACTTTACTTAATTTTAGAGTGTAATATAATTTGCTGACCATTATTAAAAATATGTAACAACGCGTTTTTCATTTTTTTAATGTTTCTTTATTTTTGAGAGAGATAGAGACAGAGCATGAGTGGGGAGATGGGGAGAGAGAGAAGGATACACAGAATCCAAAGCAGTCTCCAGACAGAGCTGTCAGCATAGAGCCCAATGCAGGGCTTGAACTCATGAACTGTGAGATCATGACCTGAGCCGAAGTTGAGCACTCAACCGAGTCACCCAGGCGCCCCCAAATTATGCAACAACTCTTAACTGTAGAGAACAGACTGAGGGTTGCTGGAGGGGAGGTGGGTGGGGGGATGGGCTAGATGGATGATGGGTACTAAGGAGGGCACTTGTTGTGATGAATCACCGAATTCTACACCTGAAACTAATATTGCACTATATATTAACTAACTGGAATTTAAGTAAAATTTTGGAGGAAGAAAAAAAAAAAATATATATATATGGAAAACAAAGCAGGGATTTCAAGAGACCCACTCTAGCATTACAAGATAAGTATAGAAGGATGAGTTTGGAGCAGAAAGAGTTAACAACCAGCACAAAGGAAAAGCTTATAGTGTTGAAGGACAATATATTTGAAGAAACCCATTGCTACGAGCTACAGTACGTTTTTTATAACTTAGACTTTTGAGCTTGATCTCTTTAGCAACTCACAACTAAACCATCTTGGGTGCTTTTCAAAAAATCCTCATACCTAGACACACACCTGTCCAACTAAATCAGAATCTCTGGTGATGAGACTCAGTCATCATTAGTTATAAAACTTCTCAGCGTATTCTATAAAATCCATGATTAGGGGGTGCCTGGGGGGCTCAGTCGGTTAAGTGTCCACCTCCAGCTCAGGTCATGATCTCACCATTCATGAGTTTGACCCCACATTGGGCTCCGCACTGACAGTGCAGAGGCTGCTTGGGATTCTATCTCCCTCTGTCTGTTCCTCCTCCACTGGTGTGCTCGTGTTCTCTCTCTCTGTCAAAATAAATAAACTTAAAAAAAAAATCCAAGATTGAGGACCAGTAATGGCATATTTAGACATTACCCGGATAAATAGCTTTGACAGATGCAAAATTTGTATGGAAAATAAACAGAAACCATGGGAAAGGATATAAATTTTAAGTATATAAAAGGTAGAATGCACCCTGGATACCAGGGTCATTGAGGAGAACTTCTCATGCATTCATTATGATGTACAAAGTGTCCCAGAATACTCCTCCAATCCAATTAAAAACAAATTTTAAAAAATAGTATTCACGTATGAAACATGAAGAGGAATGAAAACCATGAGACGGAAAAAATAATGGGGCCCAGAAAGCAGTATTTGCTGATCTACATGTTTGGTTTGGCTGATTTTTTCAACACACACTTCAAAAAGGAATGCACACATACTGAGATTAACCTATTCTTCTGAGTGACCTCCATAGGGCACTCTTGATGTCCCTGTTCCTCAAGCTGTAAATGAAGGGGTTCAGCATGGGGGTGACTACGGTGTACACAACTGAGGCCACCATATCCTTCCTGGGAGAAGGCAACAGTGCTGATCCAAGGTATACTCCAATAGCCGTTCCATAAAATAAGCAAACAACTGACAGGTGAGAGCCACAGGTGGAGAAGGCTTTGTACTTCCCACCTGTTGATGGGATTCTCAGAATGGAAGAAACAATTTTATAGCAAGATAAAAAGATCCCTGAGATAGGGAGAAAGCCAGAGATGACACCAACAAAATACATGACTATGTTATTGGTGAAAGTGTCAGAGCAGGCAAGGTTGAGGAGTTGAGAAGGGTCACAGAAGAAATGAGAAATTTCCACATCCTTGAAACAGGAAAGTTGCAACACGACTAAATTGTGCAACTGGGAGTCCAAAAGGCTAACACAAAAGGACACCAAAACTAAGAAGCCACAGAGATGTGGGTTCATGATGACTGAGTAGTGTAGAGGATGACAGATGGCCACAATCGGTCATATGCCATTGCAGTCAGAAACATACCATCCATACATCCAAAAAGGGTAAAATAGTAAATTCAAAAGGATAAAATAGTAAATCCAAAAAGGATAAAATAGTAAAGGATAAAAATAGTAAATTCTCAAGATCCATCAATTCCAGGTATATGCCCCCTAAAATTTAAGGCAGAAACTCAAATAGATTCTTGCTGAAGTTCATCCCAGCATTAACCACAATAGCTGAAGGATGAAAACAGATGAAGAGATAAACAAAATTGGATATATACGTACAATGAAATATTATTCAGCCTTAAGGAATGAAATTCTGATACATGCTGCAACATGGTTGAATCTTGAAAACATGCTAAGTGAGATAAGTCAGACACAAAGGGATAAGCACTTTATGAGTCCACTTATATGAGGTACCTAGAACGGGCAAAGTCATAGACACAGAAAGTAGAATAGGGGTTTTCAATGGTTGGGAGAGGGGGAATGTGGAATTTGTTTAACGGGGACAGTGTGCTATTGGAAATGATGATAAAGTTCTGGAAATGGATAGTGGTGATGGTTGTACAACATTGTGAATGTTCTTAATACTACAGACTTGCACACTTAAAAATTCTTAAAATGGAAAATGTTATTATATACATATTGTGGAGATATATATCTATCTATACCTATATATTTGTACCCATCTCTACAATAAAATATAAATAAAAATAAAGTAAAGTAAAATTGTTGTAAATTTTTTTCAAAGTACATTCTCAGCCTCTTCCCCTGGAGATATTGACTATGTATGTCTGGAATAAGGTGGAAAGTTATACATTAACAAGAGCCCAAGGTGATACTTTTGATAAAGCTTACATTTTGAAACTCCCCTAGGGCAACTATTCTCAAAATAGTGTCCTAGAGACCAGCAAAATTTAGAGGTTGTGAAAAATCCAAATTATCAGGCCCAAAACCAGACATATTGAGACAGAAACTTGGAGACGGAACTCAAAAATCTATTTAAATAAAAGGGGCACCTGGGTGGCACAGTCAGTTAAGAGTCTGACTCTCGATCTCAGCTCAGGTCATGATCTTGCAGTTCGTGAGTTCAAGCCCCACAATGGGCTCTGTGCTAATAGTGTAGAGCCTACTTGGGATTCTGTCTCTCCTTCTCTCTGCCCCTCCTCTGCTTGTTCTCTCTCTGTGTGTCTCTCAGAATAAATAAATAAACTTAAAAAATAAAATAACTTAAAACCAAATCTAGTTAAACAAATATTCAAGGTCATCCTGGCACAGGCCAGAAGTTTGAGAACCATTACCCAAGTGACTCCTGGGATCCTTCATTACTCAGCCATCTGCCTGATGTGAATACTACAAGTCAGTTGTCTTCAGGAGGAGATCTAAGAAACACTGGAAAAATTCTTCCCAGAGAAAAGGGACCCAGAAGAGAGGTGTCACAGCTGGCCCCACTATTACTCTCCTAGGGATAAGGAATTGGCAGGTCAGAGACCCTTTCCTGTGTGGTCCCTGCCTATCAGGAGTCAAATTGATCAGGGAATGGAAAATCCATTGATCAATTTGTCTAACAAGCTTCACAGGGCGTTCAGTCCCCAGGGCCACCAAACCTGTAACATATCAACTTATAGTCACCAAGGCCCATGTATCACTCCCAAGATACCCATGCCTTTGCCAGGAAAAATCAGACACACGCTGCATTACATGCCTGGCTCTGTATCGCTTCTCTTTGGGGAAACAAATGTTTCTTCATTGCCCACCCTCCATGAGAGAACAAGATGCAGGGGAATCGGTCCCAGTGGTGAGCCCACATTGCCAAGCATGCATAGCCCAGTAAGTGTTGTGGGAAATAGAGAAAAGAGGTGTTGGGTAGAAAGGGCATTGGCTACTATTAAGCCTGTGGCAGGGACACCTCCATGGTATCCATGCAGGAGGAGCTCTAGGGGCCAATTTTTTGGAGGGTGAATGGCTACCCTACCATTGTTAGTGAGCTTTTACTTTGCTTGCATGGTATTTGGGTGGATGGTTGATGGAGATTATAGGGTTGAGGAGGAAGAGTTAAGCAGCCAGTCTGCTCTTGGATACCATAGCACTATCCAGGACCACACCGTGTAATGGCACAGTTACCAGTCGGAAGTGCACAAATGGATGCCCCCAGGTACTGATAGATTATTAGGTCTTTGACTGTGCAATATGGATCTTCTCTTATTCTTTACTCCTATCGCCTGGCCCCAAAACTCCAGAGACTTCACCTTCACTCAGACCAGATAAATCCTTTCTGAATCCTTCTTTACCACCTTCATTTGCTGGGGAACATACCCTGTTTCTCCGCAAGGACCTGTCCCTCCTCTTCCTTCTTCACCTTCATCTGTGGTCCTCATAGAGATATTCAAGAGTGAAGAGTCTGTGTTCCCTGGTATCTAGGGCTGCAGTGTATAAACACGTGCGCACGATGGATGTGGGGGGAAGAGCAAAGCACACAGGAAGGTCCAATGTCCAGTCCCCTCTTGACACCCTCCCCTTCAGCTCTGGAAACATTCTGGAAGACACTGATTTCCCATATCCCTTCCTCATAGTTTCACTTGATTCCTCTTGGGTGTCAAGTCTCACCCTTATCTAGAAACATGGAATCATTACTAAGACATGGGAACAATTTATTCACCTCTTCATCTTTGTTCTTCTTCCCTAAAATTGGTGACGTGGTCCCTTCAACTTTAATGCGGTGAGTATTCCCAACCCCATTCCCTTTGACCCTAGTTTGCCTGCCTTAAATCTATGTTTCACTCCAGGCACCAGGGAAAATCGTGATATGGATCATGTTACTCCTTCAGTCACAGTCCTTACATAGCCCCTATCCTTTTATCCATTGTTTTTTTTCAAGGTTCCCAGAGATGTGGCCCCCGCTCATCTCATCAACCTCATTCTTCACCATTTCCATGTCCCGTTTTGTGTTGCAACAAATTGCTAAGAGCACACTGTCCCATGCAGCTTTTTGCTTATGGGCTTTTTTCCTTGCTGCCTTCTCTGCCAGAAAAGCCCATGCTCAGTCATCAACCTAGACAACTCCTTGCCCACGGATCTGTTCCTCCAGGAATCCTTCCTTGACTGCATCACTTCAGGCTGTATTTGTGGTTCCTTTCTCGACTTCACTCTGAAGACTGCATTTACCTTAGCTTTTAAGTCACTGTATTACGATGACTGGTTTCTGTATCCACCACTACCCCTGAAAGGCAGGCTCCCTCAAGACAAAACCACACCATTAATCTTTGTACCCCCAACAGCTAACACTTAGCCTGTCCCAAAGTAATCCTTCTTGCAGAATGGCTTCCAGGACTTTTTCAGTGACTAACAGCCTAGTTCCATTCTTCTCTACATCCTGCCTGGCTCCACAAAATTGCCCACTAACACTAGATCCTAGAAACAGAATAGAAACAGAAGACCAACATGTATTTGGTGCATGAATAAAGGGGAAAGTATAAATGACAAATGGTTGTATCTTTCACCTCTAATTTCTAAGCTCTCGTCCTAAGATAAAATGTTTCTTCCTTTCTTTCTTTCTTTTTGCTGATCATAAATCTTTATTTTTTAATATGAAATTTATTGTCAAATTGGTTTACGTCAAACACCCAGTGCTCATCCCAACAGGTGCCCTCCTCAATGCCCATCACCCACTCTTCCCTCCCTCCCACCCCCCATCAACCTTCAGTTTATTCTCACTTTTGAAGAGTCTCTTATGGTTTGGCTCCCTCCCTCTTTAACTTTTTTTTTCCTTCCCCTCCCCCATGGTCTTCTGTTAAGTTTCTTAGGATCCACATAAGAGTGAAAACATATGGTATCTTTCTCTGTATGACTTATTTCACTTAGCATAACACTCTCCATTTCCATCCATCCTTTTGTTGCTACAAAAGGCCAGATTTCATTCTTTCTCGTTGCCAAGTAGTATTCCATTGTGAATATAAACCCCAATTTCTTTATCCATTCATCAGTTGATGGGCATTTAGGCTCTTTCCATCGTTTGGCTATTGTTGAAAGTGCTGCTATAAACATTGGGGTACAAGTGCCCCTATGCATCAGCACTCCTATCTCCCTTGGGTAAATTCCTAGCAGTGCGATTTCTGGGTAATAGGGTAGATCTATTTTTAAATTTTTGAGGAACCTCCACACTGTTTTCCAGAGTGGCTGCACCAGTTTGCATTCCCACCAACAGTACAAGAGGGTTCCCGTTTCTCCACATCCTCGCCAGCATCTATAGTCTCCTGATTTGTTCATTTTAGCCACTCTGACTGGCATGAGATAATATCTCAGTGTGGTTTTGATTTGATTTGTATTTTCCTGATGAGGACTGACGTTGAGCATCTTTTCACGTGCCTGTTGGCCATCTGGATGTCTTCTTTAGAGAAGTGCCTATTCACGTCTTCTGTCCATTTCTTCACTGGATTATTTGTTTTTTGGGTGTGGAGTTTGGTGAGTTCTTTATAGATTTTGGATACTAGCCCTTTGTCTGATATGTCATTTGCAAATATCTTTTCCTATTCCGTTGGTTGTCTTCTAGTTTTGTTGATTGTTTCCTTTGTAGTGCAGAAGCTTTTTATCTTGATGAGGTCCCAAGAGTTCATTTTTGCTTTTAATTCCCTTGCCTTTGGAGATGTGTCAAGTAAGAAATTGCTGCAGCTGAGGCCAGAGTGGTTTCTTCCTGCTTTCCCCTCTTGGGTTATGATGGTTTCCTGTCTCACATTCAGGTCCTTTACCCATTTGGAGTTTATTTTTGTGAATGGTGTAAGAAAGTGGTCTAGTTTCATTCTTCTGTATGTTGCTGTCCAGTTCTCCCAGCACCATTTGTTAAAGAGGCTGTCTTTTTTCTACTGGATAGTCTTTCCTGCTTTGTCAAAGATTAGTTGGCCATACTTTTGTGGGTCCAATTCTGGAGTCTCTGTTCTATTCCACTGGTCTATGTGTCTGTTTTTGTGCTATAAGATAAAATGTTTCTAATCTATAAGAAACTCTTTCTTAAGATGAATGTGATAATTCATCATTTCATGACCTGCTTGAATCATAATCCGGTCCCTCTAAGAAATGGCTTTACTGAATTCTAATGCAGTTGATGATGTTGACACACAGCACCCAGGGAATATCCAGAATTGTGGGCATTTCCTGTGTACTCTGATCTTCTGCTCAAAACAGATCAGAATGCAAGGGAGCAAGCTACATCTATTAAAAGTCAAGGAAAATTTTTACAAACTATCATGCTTTAAAGATGAGTCGTGACCTTCTGTTTCGAATACCTCTCACCTGACCAGAAGCCACCAGAGGTGATTGCAAACTGCCCACCTACCAAGGGTCAGAACAAAGACGTTCATTCATACTTAAACAATTTGCCTACAACGTGACCATCTTTATCATTCCAGAGACACTCTTTGCTTTAGGGTTTTTGTGTTTGTTTTTTTTTTAGGTAAAATTGGTATGTAATATTATATTAGCTTAAGGTATATGACATAATGATTCATCACATTGCACATATAATATTTGACATATTACCACAATAGGTCTAGTTAACATCTGCCACCACACATAGTTACAAAAATTTTTTTCTGGTGATGAGAAATTATATGATCTATTTTCTTCTTTTTTAAATATTTTTTATTTATTTTTGAGAAACAGTGCACTAGTGAGGAAGGAGCAGAGAGAGAGGGAGACAGAGAATCTGAAGCAGGCTCCAGGCTCCGAGCTGTCAGTACAGAGCCAGATACAGGACTGGAACTCATAAACTGCGAGATCATGACCTGAGCTGAAGTCAGACACTTATCCGACTGAGCCACCCAGGTGCCCCTATAAGGTCTATTTTCTTAGCAACTCTCAAATATACCATATAATATTATTAACTGTATTCATACTGCACATTATACCTCATGGTTTATTTGTTTTATAACTGGAAGTTAGTACCTTTTGACCACCTTCACCTATTTCAGCCACCCCTTCCCTGCTACTTTGGTTTTTATACCTAAGAGGACTGACAGGGATGACAGTCAATGGTGGCTTTTTTCCCTTTGTAGTTAGGGGCATTAAAGAATAGTAGATGTGCAAAAATACTTCTAACGAGACAAAATACAACACTGAAGATCATTTTATGATTTTATGCTGTTCAGCATCCTGGGTTATAGGACCCCTTCCTCTATATCTGGGTACAGGACCTCAGGACCTGAAACAAAGAGAGTAGGAGAGTAGGTGGGCTCCTCTTCTTCCCAGCCTCATTGAATCATCACCTGATTGTGAGTGCCGCATCTGACTCTCATTTTTTTGGGCTCCTGTGTCAACATCCTGGAGCAGTTCCTATGCTTTCCCCAGGTATTTGATGAGCACCATAGAGATTAAGTCTCAAAGTTCTGTTTGGGACCTTTGTAGTATCTAATGGTACTGAAATAGTGCAAACATTGATATCTACATTTTTGTTAGACATGTGTACCAATTCCTTAACTTCACAAATAAAGAGTATTTAGTCAAGCACCAAATGTTCAGGAGCGTCTGGCCTTGTTCCTGCAGGATGTTGATGGCTCCTGGTACACTAAGCATTAAGTATTTGTTCATGTGATTTATTATTTTGTGAAAACCTTTTCTTTTTTTCTTCCTTTATTTTTTACTTGAGGAGTAAACCTACATTCTACTCATCCTGCAATAGTCTGTCCAGATATGTGAGATACTTTCAAATTTTCTCACCTCTGAGACATAGTTGCCTGACCCTTTTTTGAGTCCCACACAAGGCAGATAATCCACATTAAGTTACTGTGCTCACCAGACCTCATGTTCCTCATTTGTGTTAGAGTAAGTTTGGGTCATGTTATTTAATGTCCAAAGTTGTTCTTGAATTTTTAGATTTGATGATTCTAAATAAAAAGGATAAATGAGGGCCCCAAAGGCCTATGGACAGGGATTGATCAACATTATTAAATGTTGCACATAAAACAGAATATAGGATGTCTAAATGCTGTAATGTTAAGGCCTTTATGCCCAATGCTTCATTTCAAGAAATAAAAAAGTAGACTCTAGAGTTTGTCTAGTGTCTATTTCATGTGCATTCCCTTCTTCAATCATCTAGCTGATGTGTTGGCAATATGGAACCAAGAAATAAAACGACTGTTTCAGAATTTTTACTCCTGGGATTTTCCCAAGACTCAGAGAATCAACCCATTCTATTTGGGCTCTTCCTGTCCATGTACCTGGTCACCGTGCTCGGGAATCTGCTCATCATCATGGCCGTCAGCTCTGACTCTCACCTCCACACCCCCATGTACTTCTTCCTCTCCAACTTGTCCTTTGCTGACATCTGCTTCATCTCCACCACCATCCCTAAGATGCTGGTGAACATCCAAACACAGAGCAAATCCATCACCTATGCAGGCTGCATCGCCCAGATGTATTTTTTCATGGTTTTTGGAGGTATGGACACTTTTCTCCTCACTGTGATGGCCTATGACCGGTTTGTAGCCATCTGTCACCCCTTGCACTACACAGTCATCATGAACCCGTGGCTCTGTGGCCTCCTGGTTCTTGTGTCCTGGTTCATCAGCTTGTCATACTCCCTGATCCAGAGTCTCTTAATGTTGCGGCTGTCCTTCTGCACCAACCGGGTAATTCCACACTTTTACTGTGAACTTGCTCAGGCCCTCATGCTTGCCTGCTCAGACACATTGGTCAATCACATCCTGCAATACATTGTGACTGGCCTTCTTGGCATTGTTCCCTTCTCAGGGATCCTTTTCTCCTATAGCCGAATTGCCTCCTCAATCCTGAGAATCCCATCAGCTAATGGGAAGTATAAGACATTTTCCACCTGTGCATCTCACTTGTCTGTGGTTTCTTTGTTCTATGGGACAGGGCTTGGTGTGTATCTCAGTTCTGATGCATCTTCCTGGAGGGGCATGATTGCCTCATTGATGTACACCGTGGTCACCCCAATGCTGAATCCCTTCATCTACAGCCTACGGAACAGGGACATCAAGAGGGCTTTACAAAAAGTTCTCAGGATAACACTCTATGTTCAGTGATGGGAACACTAGTCCTGGGTTTTTGAGCTGACAGTGGTAGCAGCAGGTGGCTGCTAAAGAAATCCTACCTCCTAATCACACTGAGTTATGCTTCTCACCCGTCCTCCATAAGTAAGTGACGTTGCCCAGAGCTGCCTTGCGAGTACTTTTTCTAGGTACTTCAACCTCTTATGTTGACTCCTCTGTTATCCTCAGTTCTACCCTCTGCGTCCCCTCCTTTCACTTTCCTATTACTGCACCTCACCTTGGATTTCCAGTCCTGGGGCCACTTATGCTACTACCAGTTCAGAACAGTTGCATGAGGATTATGAAAAGTAGTGCATTTTATCAATAACCATTGTTAGTTCTTATTAACTAAGCGCCTTTGGTGTGCTAGGCTGCAAGAGATGTCTGGAAAACAGCGCTGAAGGAAAAAAAAAAAAACACAGAAAAAAATCTTTGCCCTAATAGAGCATAAGTTCAGGATCTCAGAGTTTCTGATCACATTATGTGTCCAAACAGAATATTCACTGATGGATTAATTATTTGGCTATTAGCAAGGTTGAACGTTTCTCCAAATGTTTATTGAGTGCACTTCCAAAATAAGCTATAAAAATATATCACTAAATGTAGAAAAACTTCTGGGTCCAGAGTATCAGAATTGACCAGGCTCTGATACATCATTTGGTTCAGTTGCCTTGTTGTGCAGGTGAATTTACCAAGGACCCAACACAGGAGAACACACAGTGATAAAATGTGTGTGAAAGGAAACATGTCTTTAAGGATGATGTCAATTACTGGATTACAATTCAGGAGAGTAAGGACAGAATCACAGAATCACTACTCTCTAGGTATGTGATTCTGGGCAGCTTCAGCCGAGGTAGAGTAGGTTAGGACCAGTGGATCTTCTGATAAATGTTTGTTTTCCTATCTTCTTCACCATAAAGCAATTGGATAATGTGTTAAGTCTTTGGATGGTGGTGTTTGCCAAGGCACTGCAACAGGAAAGGCAAACATAAACACAAAAATATCCGTCCTGATAAAGATGAGTCGCTGACCACTCCAGGATGGAAGGAGTCTGACAGAATCTACTTTCCATCAAGTGGAGTCTTCAAGGGATAGCACCATTTTGAAAAACTATTTATGGATTTCCAAAAGGGGGACCCACCTCCCCCTTAATTTCTTTTAGGCTTTGTGTCTAAAAATAGATTTCATCTAGAAACTGGGAAAAGAATCAGGATATTCGATTGTGGTAGCCGACATCTGATAATTGCAGACTTGCTTTTTATATTTTGGGTTATCTAAGTCAACTGATATTCTTGATGTCTGCTCATCTATGATCTGTTACCACCACCACAGGTCTCTGTGGCTCATGGATCCCAGTCACCATTCTGGATTTGTTGGTCAATCACCCATGGTTAAGACTACTGCCATTTAAGTTTAGAACTCAAGATATTTGTGAATGTAGTTTAGAACTTCTGTCCAGGTATGGAGGTTAGCTAACTGAACCATATTAAAACACTCAAGAATTACAAGTTTGGAACAAGAGTAGAAATTTTGGATATCAATTGATTAAGACTGCCTTAACATTCCCTGCAGCTTGACTAAAGTTAAAACATGTTTCTTCCTGACTGCAAGGGCCTGACCACCCCTTTGTCATCAATTTTACAACCCAGGATGTCTTCCTTAAAGACCTGGGAGCCATCCTTTTGAAATATAATCGTCAATAATGTTAGCACCTTTATCTCCCAACCTCTTTGCATAGGAGGGTAGGCACTTAAGTTCAATAAGCAGCAATTAGCAAACACAGATAGACTAGCCACATCGACCAACCTCCCCCCAATATCTTCCACCCCTTTTCCATAAGCTCACCCCAGCTTGTAAAATCCTCCTGTCTTTTGTTCTGTGGAGTTGAGTTCAATCTCTATCCCTTACTGTAATAGTCTTGAATAAGGTCTTCTTTACCTGTTTGACTATGTGCAATGCAATTTTACTTGGACACACAATGAACGACTTTCTCTAGAAAGTCTCTAGAAATTTCTAACAAATTTCTATCAAAGTACTCTTTTGATGAAATTGCCCAGTGTTTTGCCTGTTTAAGCAAATAATATTGCGTCTTACAAAGGACTTCAGACTGGAAGAGGAACAAAACCCACTTTCTTGATGCATCAGTTTCATTTGGAACAAAATATCTGAGGTAGCTTGGTACAAAGACTGTCCATGACACTCAAAACATGTGAACTCACTCAGAAGGTAATGGTAGTAAAAGATGAATAGAGACTAACCTGATGGAGAGAACATCAGGAGAATTTAGATGGGTGTAAGAGAAGGCATCTTTTTTTTTAAGTTTATATTACTTACTTTGAAAGAGAGAGAGAGAGACAGTGAAAGCAAGCATGGGAGGTGCAGAGAGAGAGAGAGAGAGAGAGAGAATCCCAAGCAGGCTCCTCACCGTCAGCATGGAGCCTGATGTGGGGCTCCAACCCAAGAACTGTGAGAAAATGACTGAAGCTGATCAAGATTTCTTCACTTAACTGACTGAGCCATCCAGGTACCCCAGAGAGAGAAAACATCTTTAAGTTTCGATATTTAAGTGGAAAATTGGGTAAGAAAGGGGAAGAAAATTTTAGGCAGAGAGAATTAAGTGTAATGGTCTAGAGACTGAAAGAATATAGTCTGTTTAAAGAAAAATAAGAGGGGTGCTTGGGTGGCTTAGTCAGTTGAGGGCCCAGCTTTGACTCTGGTCATAATCTCACGGTTTGTGTCTCTGTGCCCCGTGCTGGACTCTGTGCTGATGGTTCAAAGCCTGCTTCGGATACTGTGTCTCCCTTTCTCTCTGCTCCTCCCCGGCTCCTGCTCTGTCTTGTATGTTTCAAAAATAAATAAACATTAAAACAATTTTTTAATTAAAAAAATAAATATAAGATATCCAATATGTCTGGGAATGCACGCTGGTGCAGCCACTCTGGAAAACAGTATGGAGGTTCCTCAAAACATTAAAAATAGAACTACCCTATGACCCAGAAATTGCACTACTAGGCATTTATCCAAGGGATACAAGTGTGCTGTTTTGAAGGGACACATGCACCCCAATGTTTATAGCAGCACTATCAACAATAGCCAAAGTATGGAAAGAGCCCAAATGCCCATCGATGGATGAATGGATAGAGAAGAAGTGGTATATATATACATATATACATACATATATACATATGATGTATGTATATATATACATACATATATACATATGATATATATATATATATATACATACACACACATACACACACACACAATGGAGTATTACTTGCCAATCACAAAGAATGAAATCTTGCCATTTGCAACTACGTGGGTGGAACTGGAGGGTATAATGCTAAGTGAAATTAGTCCGTCAGAGAAAGACAAATATCATATGACTTCACTCCTATGAGGACTTTAAGAGACAAAACAGGTGAACATAAGGGAAGGGAAACAAAAATAGTATAAAAAAGGAGAGGGGGATAAAACATAAGAGACTCATAAATATGGAGAACAAACAGAGGGTTACTGGAGGGGGTGTGGGAGGGGGGATGAGCTAAATGGGTAAGGGGCACTAAGGAATCTACTCCTGAAATCACTGTTGCACTATATGCTAACTAATCTGGATGTAAATTTAAAAAAATAAAATTAAAAAAAAAGATATCCAATATGTCTAGGCAAATGGTTCTCACACTTAGTGTGCAATAGAATCACCTGCTGGGCCTGTTAAAATACAGATGGCTGGGTTCCAGCTGTAGAGGTTCTGATTTAGCAGGTCTGGAGAGGGTATGAAAGTTGGCATTTGTAGTTTCCCAGGTGAAGCTGATGGTGCTGGTCCAGGGACCAATGAAGGACCTGGAAAGGGATAGGAGAGACTAACTGAAGGGTGTTATAGACCATGGCAAGGGGTTCGAATTGTACTCAAAGAGTAACAGAAAGTGACTAGAAGGTTTTAAGCAGAGAAGTCACAAGTTTTGACTACACCTAAGAAATCAATCTGGCTGCCATGTCCACAGGGAGAAAGTGACTATTGCGCACCCAATTAGGGCACTCTTGTAAGAGCAATAATACAATGTGACCATGAATTGTTTTGGAAGAATGGGAAAAGCAAATCATATCACTAAAACAGTGCTATACAGATCATTGAATTGCTTTGATATGAAGGCAAATAAAACAAAGACCTAAAATGACAAAATTTGGGGGGGGGGGTCTGAGTGACTTGAAAGGGAGGAGTAGGTCTCTCACTTGAAAATCTGAACAGCTATATTGTATGTGCTAGATGCTAGATGCTAGTGAATTTTGGCAGTGGAAACAAGAAGAGACTTACTAGTATGTCTGCCAACATGCAGTTAAAGCAACTTCCACTAATGGACCAGTGTTGGAATGTTTCTTAATTCTTCAGAAAACTCCTCTTCCGAGAAGGGCAGGAATAGCCTCAGTGTTGAACACTGAGGTCATCCCCATGAGCAATGCTTTCAAAATCCAATGAACAGAGGAATCCGTGGGGCCATGGTAAAACTTGTCACAAAATAAAGGGTTGGGTAGGGGGGAATGTTTATGGTTGGACCACTGACTCCAGAAATTTGAGGATTACAATAGCAGCAGCAGCCAAAATTGTCATTTTTAATGCATATTTTATTTACACCAAGGGTTTAATGTTTTAAAATAAACTTTTTAAAAGTGTAACACACATGGGGATATGTATGTTACCTTATTATCTCAAACTCTACGCTCCTTTTCTATCAAATATCTCTGCATTTGGATTTCCAGAGTTATTAAAAATTTCAATGGTGACCTCCCTGCTGCCCCCAGGGAGCACTGAATGAATGAATGCCCTCATTCTTCATCTCTTGCCCTTGAATTTTCCTTTTCATGAACCCAGCGTTAGGTTTGTAATTCAAAGAATATTTCAACTACTTCAGAACTGCCTTTAAAATTCTTTCAAGGAGCACCTGGGTGGCTCAGTCGGTTAAGCAACCAACTCTTGATCTCGGCTCAGGTCATGATCTCACAGTTTGTGAGTTCATGTGAGCCCAGTGTCGAGCTCTAGCTTGGCCTCCCAGCTGAGCATGCAGAGCCCACTTGGGATTTCTCCCTCCCCCTCTCTCTCTGCACCTTCCCCCTCTCAAAATAAGTAAATAAACTTGAAAAAAATGAAATAAAATGTTCTCAAATACATTTTATTAGTAACAAGGGGTCCCATATTGAGTTCCTTCTGAAGCCGACTCTGAGACAATGATTAGCACACAGGATGTTTACCAAGCAATGTTCCTAGAATCAACATCTGTGGAAGGGCATATGTGTAGTAAAGAATTTGGCCTCACCTAAACAGAGATGGCCTTTGTCCCAGCTCCTGGGAGGTAACCTTTAAATGCTTGAAAATTCCCTAGTGATAGAAGTGATTGGTTATTCGTGAAAGACCCCAGGTTATTCATGAAGGACCACACCTGATAGTTTATGCTAATGAAATGACTTAGGATGGGAACTGGCCTTGCCAAAAAGACCAGCCATGTGATTAAAGGGTTGGAGTGTTGGGGAAAGGGATATCAGGCCAATATAAGGAGGAAGGTTGGAAATTGGGTTCAACCTGATAGGCCATAATTCAACTACTCATGTCTATATAATGAAGCCTCAATAAAAATTCTGGACAATGGAGCTCAGGTGAGCTACCTGGTTGGAAATGGTCTTTGAGTATTGTCACACATATTGTCACCAGGAGGAGGTAATGGGTCTGGACTCCAAGGGAAGAGAACAACAAGAAGCTTCGCATATGGGAACTTCCATATGCCCTTCTTTGGCTAACTCTAACTTGTGTCTCTTTCCTATAAGCAAACTGCAATCATAAGCACACTGCTTCTTGAGCTCTGTGAGTCATTCTGGTGCATCTGAGGCAGTCCTCTCGGTTTGAATCATTCTAGCAAAGTATCGAATGTGAAAAAGTTCCCAAATTGGGATCCAACTGGTCTGATGTGAGAGTGGACCTAGGGGCTCCTGGACTTGCATCTGGTGTCAGAAGTGAGGACAATCTTGTGGTTTGGCAAATTCTTTGCAGCAAGGAAGGAAGCTGGAAAAAGTCGAGCCAAGATGAAGCCCATCAAAGATCTCCAACAACCAGCAGGGAGTTCTGGAGCTAAGATGATCTCTTAGAGTTGCCTGGAATTAGGGCAAAAGGACCAAATGTTTGCACCCCCACACCTAATCAGTCATCGGATGTGGGCGCCCCAAGGAGGCATGAGCTTGCTGAAGTAGATCCCTATAGAGGTTGATTGCTGAGGGCTGAGTAACACCCAACATTTCAAGCAACATGTCCCTTATTCCTGACACAAGATCTTTTTTTAAATTGTGGTAAAAGAACATAAAATTTACCATCTTAAGCAGTTTTCAGTACAGTGGCATGAAGTACATTCACACTGTTGTGCAGTCATCACCACCATCCAACTCTAGAACTTTGCTATCTTCCCAGACTGAAATTCTGAACCTACTAAACACTACCTCCCCGTCTCTCACTCCTCCAGACCCCAGCTCCCACCATTCTACTTTCTGTCTCTATGGATTCAACTACTTTATGAACCTTATGTAAATGGAAGTATACAATATTTTCCCCTTTGCGTCGGGTTATGTAATAGGACTGGGGAGAAGTTAGATGGAATGGGAAGGAGAATTATCAGGAAAATTGGGAATCACCTCTGTTCTGGTAGTTCCTCTCCCATCTATTCCTTGGGAACCATACATCCCAATGTTCCTAGAGAAGTCCCAGGAAACTTGATAACTGTTGACTCAAACTCAATATTAATAGCGTCCCATTTCAATTTCTTTTTTTTTTTAACGTTTTATTTATTTTTGAGACAGGGAGAGACAGAGCATGAACAGGGGAGGGTCAGAGAGAGGGAGACACAGAATCTGAAACATGCTCCAGGCTCTGAGCTGTCAGCACAGAGCCTGACGCGGGGCTCAAACTCACGGACCGCGAGATCATGACCTGAGCCGAAGTGGGCAGCTTAACCGACTGAGCCACCCAGGCGCCCCGCATTTCAATTTCAAAAAGAAATTAGTCATCCTACTCGCTCAAAAATCTGACCAAGAGCATTAAGGTGCCAACATGTATCAGACGCCTTGGTCCTTAAGGTAGGGTTTAGAACCTCCCATCAAATTTGTGTGTGGATGGGGCGGGGGAGAGGAATCTCAGGAAAAGTATAGAAACAATAAATAACAAGAGACAGTTATGATTATTTTGCATTGATAGAAACAAGACTGCTCATGACCAAGAGTCCTGCGTAATGCAAAAGGACAGTGAGAGGGATATATGGATATATACATAATCCTGCAGAGGTTATAATTTAAGTGGGGAGCCCAAAATAATCTCCCAATTCCATTAGAGCTATGCTAAGAGGAAAAATTGTGTAAGCAAAAACCAGAGATCCATATAGGTACCTATACCGTGTGACTGCACATCCAGAATGTCTTGTGCATGTTTGATTTGCTGCATTTTGCAGTGCAATGAACCGAAAAGGATAAGACACATGCTGAGATTAGTCTGTCCTGCTGATAATCCCCCACAGTGCTCTCTTGATATCCTTGTTTCTCAGGCTGTAGATGAAGGGGTTCAGCATTGGGGTGACCACAGTGTACATCACCGACGCCACTGCACCCTTCCTAGGGGAGGGGGAGACAGATGAACTGAGGTATACCCCAAGACCTGTTCCGTAAAACAAGCAAACAACTGATAGGTGAGAGCCACAGGTAGAAAAGGCTTTGTACTTCCCGCCTGTTGATGGGACTCTCAGAATGGAGGAAACAATTCGAGTATAAGAGCAAAGGATCCCTGAGAGTGGAATGCCACCAAAAATGGCCCCCATGAAATACATTAGTATGGTATTGATGGAGGTGTCAGAACAGGCAAGGTGGAGAAGTTGAGGTGCATCACAAAAGAAATGACGAATTTCCACACTTGTGCAGAAGGTAAGTTGTGACACCATCAAACAGTGAATCTGAGAGTCCAAAAGGCTGCTGAAAAGTGACACGAGGACCAAAAAGCCACAGAGGCATGGGTTCATGATGACTGGGTAGTGCAGTGGGTGACAAATGGCCACAAACCGGTCATATGCCATCACAGCCAGGAGTAGATTGTCCAAACATCCAAATAGGAAAAAAAAGGATACCTGAGTTAGGCAGTCTGCATAGGTGATAGATCTACTGTGTGTTTGAATGTTCAACAGCATCTTGGGGATCGTAGTGGTGCTGAAGCCAATGTCAGCCAAGGACAGGTTGGAAAGGAAGAAGTACATGGGTGTGTAGAGGTGGGGGTCAGAGCTGACAGCCAGGATGATGAGCAGGTTCCCCAGCACAGTGACCAGGTACATGGACAGGAACAGCCCAAAGAGAAGGGGCTGTAGTTTCAGGTCATCTGAGAGTCCCATGAGGAAGAATTCTGAGACACCAGTTAGATTCTGTGGTTCCATGAAGATGGGACACCTCTTGAAAAAGAAGAGAGAGTTGAATAAACAAAACAAGTGTAGAGACATCCAGCTAAGTGTGAATATTTAGATTCAAGCAATTCATAAGTAACGCATTCACACTTGAGGATCCTACCTCCTGTTACCTTCAGCAACATTTCTCCATTGTAAACTCTTCTTAGAACTCTTTCCTTATTGGTGTCTTGGCAATTTACCTGTTTCTACATATACCCATCATGAAGACATTGAGCCAAAGAATGTTAGACAAGCATCTAAATATATAAACATAGAAATATTTAGGGGCGCCTGGGTGGCTCAGTTGGTTAAGCATCTGACTCATGATTTCAGCTCAGGTTATGATCTCATGGTTTGTGGGTTCAAGCCCCTCATCAGGCTCTGTACTGACAGCATAGAGCCTGCTTGGGCTTCTCTCTCTCCCTCTCACTCTGCCCCTCCCTTGCTTGTACTTTCTTTCTCTCTCTCAAAATAAATAAATAAACTTTAAAAAGAGAAATATTTAGTTATACTTGCTTTGGAACTCATATTTGTGGCCAGGAAAAGTTGAGTTTTCTTGCTATCCCTGCATGATCCCATTGCCCTCTTCACTTCAGCTGCCCAAAGGCAAACACTGTCACGAATGTGGCAGTATATTTTCCTTTCAATGTGTTCATAATATTAGTACTGATGAATTCATGAACAGTTTTCTTAAAAACTTACTTAACACTGGGGCGCCTGGGTGGCTCAGTCCATCGAGCGTCTGACTTCGGCTCAGGTCATGATCTCGTGGTTTGTGAGTTCGAGCCCCGCATCAGGCTCTGTGCTGACAGCTCAGAGCCTGGAGCCTGCTTCAGATTTTGTGTCTCCCTCTCTCTCAGCCCCTCCCTGACCTGTGCTCTATCTCTCTCTCTCAAAAACAAATAAAGCTCAAAAACAAATAAAGTTTAAAAGAAACCTTACTTAATACTATAATAATGCTCACATTGCTTTCTTCATTCTCACCACAATAATGTGCTTTAAGTGTCTCTGTGAAGTACACACATCTATTTCAAGCACTTCAAAAGATGCATAGTATTACCTGATGGATGACTTTATTTTATTTTTCCATTTCTTATTATAATATTCCTAATAAAATTCTGCACACTTCCATATTATACAAGAATTTCTGTACCATATAAGCAGAAAGGTGAAGAATTGTAAAAATCAATACATGTACAATTGTACTATTATTACCTATATTTATTTTCCTAATAGAAAAGGTAGACAAAAGCAGCTTCATGCTTTTATTGTCAAGGTATAGAACTGGAAAGATGCCTGAAGTCTGTGTTGCCATGCTCTTTCATAGTAGATCCACATGAAAATTCTATTTTTGTCTAGGGAATAATATTTCCAAATCACAGATCTCCAAAATAGGCTGCCAAATGCATTACTCCTCATAAAAAAATCCTATGATCTATAATATTCATATAGTAAAGGCCCCCGTAAACCATTTGGCCCATTTCCCTAATTCACAGATGAAGTCACAAAATCTCAAGAGAAGGAATTGGTCATCCTCTTTCTGTTTTCTCATCTGGGACAAAAGCATGTGTGAAATTGAAGAAATCATTCCACACTGGTGGAGTGCACCGAGTCTTGGGATGGGAATCAGGACTTTGAGTCTCACATCTGTCACATACTAAATCTGGAGTATTTGCAAGCTCTCAACCTCTCCGTGCTGGTATCCCTCTAGGTATCACCTAGAAATGGGGAGAACAGTACCCATGTACCCATGTGGCACCTAACAGAGGTTTGTACTGGAAGGAAGAGAAGCACGCAGAGAGAGCATTGAAGGCATATTGTCTATGCTCTGTTTCTGAGAACCAATGTAGGGTCTATTCAATATTGAACAGCGATCACTGTTGCCCTTGTCACCACTCTGTGCCAAGCAAAGTATAGACTCTGGGAAATCAGAAATGAATGTGATTCAGTCGTTTCCCTCCAAACACTCAGTACCTACCTGCATAAGAACAACAACAACAACAAAAATGTTCTCTCGGGATCTCAGGAAACCCAAAACTTCCAATCACAGGATATTTAGTTGGATAGATGGTGCTTAGCCTTGAGAACGACAGTAAAAACAATGTTAATAATACCTAAAATTTACCTTGCCCTTACTATATGCATTCATCACATATTTAGTCACACGTACAGTGCTCATGTTAATTCTTACTCAGTGCAGTTGTATAAACCAGATCAAAGATATCAAGAGCTTGCCCAGTCCCATACAGATAAAAAAGTAGAGCAGATAAGGTTCAAAATTCAATGGTGGGTCCCTGTTTCCATGAACTTCAGAGCATTTAAGGAGAAGTCCAGAGGTCGTTTCCAAAATCGCTAAGATATACCTTTGAACTGTTTCTTTCTGTTTTGTTGTTGTTGTTGTTGTTGTTGTTGTTTGTTTGTTTGTTTTTTGGAGAGAGAGAGAAGCATGCAGGGGAGAGGGACAGAAAAAGGGAGAGAGAGAATCCAAAGCAGGCTGCATGCCCAGTGTTGAGCCCAATGTGGGGCTCAATCCCACTATTCTGGGATCATGACCTGAGCGAAAATCAAGAGTCAGACGCTCAACCGACTTAGCCACTCAGGCACCCCTGAACTCTTTATTTCTTAAGAATGGGATCTAACATACTGACTCTATCCCCTTAGAGATCAAGAGGGCCGAAATTACAAAAATGGAAGAGAAAGTGGAGTGTGAAGCAAAATCCAGGAAGGGGCAAGAGAGAGCTTCTCTGAACAGTCATGAGTTCTTTTTTTTTTTTTTTTAATGTTTATGTATTTTTCAGAGCGGAAGACAGAGTGCGAGTGGGGAAAAAATATAGAGACGGAGACACAGAATTCGAAGCAGACTCCAGGCTCTGAGCTGTTAGCCCAGAGCCCAATGTGGGACTCAAACTCATGAGTCCTGAGATCATGACCTGAGCCAGAGTCTGACGCTTCGCTGACCGAGACATCCAGGTGCCCCATGAGCGGACTGTTTATATGATCTCTACCTTCATCTCAACTATCTTTTCTATAGTTGATGCAGCTGGTGACACCACTGCTCTCTGGTGTCTTCAACCATGAACCCCCAAAGGAAAGAGCACAGAGAGCAGGAGTCTCTTCCTGGAGTAACGGGAAAAAGACAGGCAGGTTGGATAAGCAGGAGTGAATACAGTCTAGGTGTCCTGTGAACAGTCTCACTGTCTGCATCTAAACATGACTTCATCCCTATCTATTCCAGGACCTGGTAAAACTTAAAAACTTTATGCATAGCAAAGAAACAATCTTTCCAAAAAAGACATACAGACATGTGAGAAGATGCTCAACATCACTCATCATCAGGGAAATACAAATCAAAACCACCATGAGATACCATTCAACACCTGTCAGAATGGCTAAAATTAGCAACACAGGAAACACCAGGTGTTGGGAAGGATGTGGAGAAAAGGGAACACTCTTCACTGCTGGTGTAGCCACTCTGGAGAATAGTATGGAGATCCCTCAAAAAATTAAATATAGAACTACCCTATGATCCAGCAACTGCATTACTAGATATTTACCCAAAGAATATAAAAATACTAATTCAGAGGGATACATGCACTCTGATAGCTATGGCATTATTATCTACAATAATAGTTATAGAAACAGCCCAAGTGTCCATCAATTGATGAATGGATAAAAAAGTCGTGAGATAGATATTACATATATGTTTGTGTGTGTGTGTGTGTGTGTGTGTGTGTGTGTATTTCTCAGCCATAAAAAAGAATGAAATCTTGCCATTTGCAACAACATGGATGGAGCTAGAGCATTATGCTAAGTAGACATAAGTCAGTGAGAGAAAGACAAATATAATATGCTTTCACTCCTATGTGGAATTTAAGAAACAAAACAAACAAGGAAAGGGGCAGAAAAGAGACAGAGGCAAGCCAAGAAACAGACTCTTAACTATAGAGAAAAAACTAGAAGGGAGGTGGTTGGGGGGATGAGTGAAATGGGTCATGGGCATTAAGGAGAGCACTTGTCACGATGAGCATTAGGTAACATATGAAATTGTGGAATCATTATACAGTACACCTAAAATGAATATTATGTTAACTATGATCACTAACTGGAATTTAAATTAAGCCTTAAAAATAAAAGTCGGTTGGACACAAAAAATAAATAAAATCAGGAAGTGAAAGAGAATGCTGTGCTCCTCTCCTTATCTCTGAAATGATGATAATGCATGTTGTTGTCTGTTGGGGATGGTAATGCAGATAAAAGGTAGCAAGCTACATAGAAAACTTAACTCAGTGCCTGAAACTCGGAGTCCCAAGGTAAAAGTTTGTAACATTCTGGTTACTGTCATCATTGTCATCATCACCGTCATCATCACCTTCGTGATCATTTGCAGGACTTGTGGGCAGTTAAGAAGGACCAATTTCCTGCTCTGATGGGGAAGATGCCCACGGGACACAGAAATAACATGGGGGCAAAAATAGAAATCTAAATAAGAGTTCTTGGATCCGCACCAAAACCAATCACATTAAGTCTTTATAGGGCTGTGAGTTGAATCTTTCCATTTTGGTCCCCTCATGTCTGGCTATTCCAACCGCTCTAGTTGTCTTGATGAGGAGGAAACAATGCTCTTCCAGTCCCTTCTGCCTTCAGTCTCTCCCACTGCACTTACTACTCCTGGACTGTGCTGTGTCTCTGCTGGAGCAGGTCTGAGGAACGCAGATCCCACTGCCACTCCCCTACCTGGAACTGGATGAGGACAGAGGCTTTGTTTCCAGGACTGGCAGGAACACAGATGCAGCTATGGGTCTCCTGGAGCAGACAACTCTGGGAGGAGGAGAGACATGTATGGAGCCCACTTAACGGGAACTGGCCACTAAAGGGCTGGAAAGCACGGGCTGATTGTTTACAGCTGTTTGACCTTGAGGGCTCAAAGCACATGGCACATAATTAGCCAAATTGGTCCATGTTCTCCCAATCTCTAAGGACATTCTATTACTAATGGAAGAGGAAAAGGAAAAAAGTGAACGTACCGAGGTTGCAGGGGGTTGGGGACGGGGTGTCAAGACCCCTCCTCTTCTCAGGAAGAAGCTGACCTCTACTCCTCACTTCTGACTTCCAAGTTACATACTTAACCATAAAATTCAGACACATTTTTTTTCCAACTAGAGAAAGCACCTTATGACTTTTGTATCTGTGAAGCCATTGACTTAATCATAATTTAGAGAGAATTAGGTCTTCTAATCTACTACTTCTATTTCTCCTACCAAGAATCTGATAGTATTTCTATTTTCTCACTGAAAATTTATGTCTCTAAGGAGAACTTTCTATTTTTCTTTCTATAGACCTGGTTTGGGGTTTGGAATTTTATACACTGGAGATGTCTGGGTTTTGATGTTTTGCATGACTGTCCAGGTTCTAAATTTACCATCTAGCCATATACATTGTTATATTAGACAACTGTTTATCTTTACATATTTATCCGGTGACTTGATAGTTTGCTTAAATACTTCAGGAGCTCTCAGAGATCTCTACATTCAAAATGTGGGCCAGGGATGTAGTCCTCTCAAGGCTTGACTGGAAGATGAGCTCAGAGATTGATTTCTCATTTACTGATACAAAGAAAACCTCAATAATTACCAAATTAATTGGATATGAAAGGAAGTGTGCTAATCATGTTTGTGTGTGCATAAATGGCAGAGGAAAATTTTAGAGTGTGCAAAGGACCAAATGACAGGAATATAGAGAAGGGTTGGAGAAGGAAGTATGCATACTGAGATGTTTTATAATGCTTGAACAAGAGGAAAATTTAGTATTAAACTGTAGTCACTTTGTAGCAGGAAGAGCTAATCCAATGCTAGGTTCATTGCCAGTGAAGCTGGTAGGCCATTGGCTTAGTGTAGAGGCAGAGCAAATGAAAGCAATTATCAGAAGGCTTTTCAGAAAGCCCCCAAATTTCTACCTCAGAAACTATCTGTATGTACCACCTGTAAAGGAAAGATTGATACGAACACGGGTTCCCAGGAGTGTAGCAGAAGAGAGAAGAACCCGTCATGATAGAAGTGGTCATGATAGAAGAGAAGGAAGCATGGTGACAAGATGGAATCCTAATAAGGTGGTTACTAGTGAAAGGGAAGATCTGCCTTTTGCTGAGGACACGGTCCTTTGCTATCCTTGAGTAATGACAATGAAGATACAGTTACATTTATCCACAAAGACTTAGGTGATTTACAACCTACAGGCACAATCAAACCCACTGGAAATATCACCACTACTTGAAACCTCAGTTGTATACCCTTGACCAAGACACATCACTACACTCACCTTTTCATCCTCACCCACTTGCATTCTTCCCATCGCATCTCAAAATGTAGCTTTATTCCCCACATTACGATTTACCAGAGTTCAATCAAGAAAAAACCTGCACTAGTTATTGTAATGAAGGTAATTTAATGTAGTTATGATTAAATACTTATTGAAAAGTGAAAGACACAAAAGGAAAAACATGGCAACAGAGCAGTAGCCGCAGGATGTAGTGATAACAGCATGGGCTAGGAAGTATGGGGAAAAGGTTGGGGATTAGTGCATGTGACATTGATCACCATTATTGGAAGAACGTAAAGAAAAGACAGATGGAAAATTAGAGCAGTGGTTGAAAGGTCCCTAGCCCCTACCACAGCATCACAACTTAACGTAGAGAAGGGTAAGTCTGGAGCAGAGAACAAGAGCATAATATTCAGCTATTCAGCACAGTTAGCCAGCTGTAGAGTATGGAGGAAGAAGACATGTAAAAAAATATTACCAGGCATATGAAGGAAAAAAGCATATTGGTTATGGCTATGGAAAACTCGTATCTCCTCTATTGGATATGAGCTATGGAAAGCTCATATCTCCTCCTTTACAAGCTCTGATCACTTGGAAATGTCCAGGATCTGGCCATGTACAGCGAAGGACCCAACACATGTAAATCATCTTTGAATGAAAGGTCTGACAAAATCCCATAGGCCTCCAAATTAGCTGCACGTTAGCCCCACCTGAGGAGCTGTTAAAAAAGAAAAAGAAAAAAACTGTTCACATTCTTTTCACTCTCCAGTCCAATTGAATCTTAATCTATAATGGTGGGACTCAGGCATGAGGATATTTTTAAAGATTTTTTACACTTTATTTATTTATTTTTGAGAGAGAGAGAGAGAGAGAGAGAATCCCAGGCAGGCTCCTTTCTGTCAGCATAGAGCCCAGTGCAGGGCTCAATCTCATGAAACCTAAGAACGCTACCTGAGCCAAAATCACGAGTTGGACTCAGTGGACTGAGCCACCTAGGGGCCCCAAGATTTTAGTTTTAGGTAACCTCTACACCCAATGTGAGGCTCGAACTTACAACCTCAAGATCAAGAGTTGCTCACTCTTCTGATTGAGTCTACCAGGCACTCCATAGTATGAGGATTTTAAAAGGCTTATCAGATATTCCAAAAGGAAGCCAAGATTATGGACCAGTGACATACATTCTCTCACACAACCTGGATAAACAGATTTGACCAAAGCCAAACTTTTATGGATAATAGACATTATGGTGAAAATGGCTGAGAATTGTGTATCTATTTGAAAATGGAGTTGTGAATTTCTACAGGAAGCTCAGGTCATAGGTGACCAATCAGAAGATTCCATAGGTATAAAGAGATTCAATTGTGCAGTGATATTGGGATGCATAGCATCCTGGAATACTCCCATAATTCCATCAAAAGGGTGCCAAGATAAGCAATATTTAGAAATGACAAATCAAGAGGAATGGACCACGACCTACAAAAAATGTGGCCAAAGAGACATGCTTGCCAATTCCATATGTTTGGTTTGGCAATCATTTCTGATCAATAGGCACACACACACAAGAAAGCCCAAGTATTAAGACTAGGCTGTTCTGTTAAGGAGCCTCTGCAAGGCCCTCTTGATGTCCCTGTTCCTGAGGCTGTAAATGAAGGGATTCAGCATGGGAGCAACCACAGCATACATCACGGAGGCCACTGCATCCTTCCTGGGAGAATGTGAGACAGTCGATCCCAGGTACACCCCAAGACCTGTTCCATAATATAAGCAAACAACCGACAGGTGAGAGCCACAGGTGGAGAAGGCTTTGTACTTCCCACCTGTTGACGGGACTCTCAGAACGGAGGAAAGAATTCGTGTATAAGAGAAAAGGATCCCTGAGACTGGAATACCACCAAAGATGCCACCAATAAAATACATGAATATTTTATTGGTGGAAGTATCATTACAGGAAAGCTTGAGGAGTTGAGGAGGGTCACAGAAGAAATGGGGAATTTCCACGTTTGTGCAGAAGGTAAGTTGTGACACAATGAGGCATTGCAGCTGAGAGTCCAGAAGGCTGATCAAAAAAGACACCAGAATCAGCAGGCGACAGAGGCGGGGGTTCATGATGACTGGGTAGTACAGAGGATAGCAAATAGCTACAAACCGATCATAGGCCATCACGGTTAAGAGTACACTGTCCAAACAGCCAAAAAGATAAAAAAAAGACAACTGAATCAGGCAGCCCGCATGGGAGGTCACTCGGTTATGAGTCTGAATGTCCAAAATCACCTTTGGGACTGTGGTAGATGTGAAACCGATGTCAGCCACGGACAGGATGGAAAGGAAGACGTACATGGGAGTGTGGAGGTGGGAGTCAGAGCTGACAGCCAGGATGATGAGCAGATTCCCTAGCATGGTGACCACATACATGGACAGGAACAGGCTGAAGGTTAGAGGCTGCCGTTCTGGATCATCTGAGAACCCCAGGAGGAGGAACTCCAACACATCTGTTAGATTATCTGGTTCCACAGAGCAGAGACAGCTTTTGGAAAATAAAGGACAGTTTACATAACAGAAACAAGTATACAGGAATCCATCAGTGTGGCTATACTTTGGATGCATGCAATTCACAAATAAAGTATTCACACTTGAGGGAAATTTAGCAACACTTCTCAGTTGTGACAACATATTCTTCCTACAACTCTTTTCTCATTGTCCTTTGCTCCATTCACCTGTTTCTATGTGCACCCACTTTGGAAAGATGGAGCTAAAGAAATTAGAGATGCCAAGGATACTTACAGATTTAAAATTCCATAAACACACTAACATATCAGTACCCTCCTAAAGGAAACAAAAGGAATAAGAAATGTCATTCTCCCTTAAAAGATTGTTCTAATCTAAGGGCACTAATTAGCAGTCAAAAGTACGTTATTTCATCTAAATGCAGAGAAATTACAAACACCCTAAAGAACTATGTAATAAAGTGTCTGACTCCATATATTGTGGTGATATTTGACTGCAAATGGTGGTTAAGGCTCTCTTTACCCCATCTGCCCAACACCTGAGCTAGCTGGTAAAAAAAAACCCGGGTCCTCCAGTTATAAGTGAGTTCTAAGGATGTGATGTACAGCATGTTAACTATAGTTAATAATACCGTGTTTCATATTTGAAAGCGGTTAAGAGTAGATCTTAAAAGTTCTCATTACAAGAAAAAAAAATTTGCAGGGCACCTGAGTGGCACAGTCGGCTGAGCACCCAACCCTTAATTTCGGCTCAGGTCATGATCCCAGAGTCATGGGATCAAGCTCTGCATCCAGCTCTGCATTGAGTATAGAGCCTGCTTAAGATCCTTTCTCTCCCTCTGACCCTCCCTTGCCTGCCTGCTCTCTCTTTCTCTCTCTCTCTCTCAAAAAAAATTGGAACTATGTATGTGATGGAAGCTAACTAGACCGTAGTGATCCTTTTGTAATATGTATAAATTTTGAATCATTATGTTGTATACTTGACCCTAATATGTTATATGTCAATTTATCTCAAAAAACAAACAACAAAAGAAGCAAGCCAGGCAGCCTGGGTGCTCCCTCCTTTAGAGACAGTGAAACATTCAAACCTCACAAGCACATATGCAGGAACTCTCTCTCTCTGAACTCACACCATAGCCACAATACAAAATCCAAGCCAATCACTTTCCTTGAACTTTTGTGCCATTTCATTTTTTTAAAATTTACATCCAAATTAGTTAGCATATAGTGCAACAGTGATTTCAGGAGTAGATTCCTTAGTGCCCCTGACCCATCCCCCCTCCCACAACCCCTCCAGTAACCCTCAGTTTGTTCTCCATATTTATGAGCCTCTTCTGTTTTGTCCCCCTCCTGTTTTTAGATTATTTTTGTTTCCTTTCCCTTATGTCCATCTGTTTTGTCTCTTAAAGTCCTCATATGAGTAAAGTCATATGATTTTTGTCTTTCTCTCACTGACTAATTTCATTTAGCATAATACCCTCCAGTTCCATCCACGTAGTTGCAAATGGCAAGATTTCATTCTTTTTGATTGCCGAGTAATACTCCATTGTGTGTGTGTATATATATATATATATATATATATATATATATATATATATATATACCATCTTGTGCCATTTCAGACCAGTTTAGAAAGCCTGCTATGCTTTCCCTAAAGGGAGATCTTTATGAAGAATAAAACGTTTTATAACCTCTTGTATGTGTGGCATTATCAGCCTCAACATCCAAGCCAAAGTTTGAATAGGAGTCAATCCTATTTCTGCAGTGTCCTATTGATGCAGTGACTAGGGCATGAGGCAGTGACCACCACCAGACGAGGTCTTTCTTCTCTTGGTCTGGCTTGCTCACTGGCTCTGCTGCCTCATGGCAAGCATGCACTCTGGACTGTGCTGCACTGTGATGCATTTCTTGAGCCCTTCCAATCCTTTCTTATAGATCCAAATGACCTCATTTAGAAGTGTCAATAATCACTTGGCTGTTAGACACAAGAGTATGGGATGGGGTCTTTTTCTTTTAACATTTATCTTTGCGAGGGGAGCTAGCACAAGTGGGGGAGGGGTAGAGAGAGGGGGACAGAGGATCTGAAGCATGCTCTGTGCTGACAGGCTGACAGCAGTGAACCTGATGTGGGGCTCGAACTCACCAAGCACAAAATCATGACCTGAGCCTAAGTCAGATGGACGCTCAACCGACTGAATCACCCAGGTGCCCCAGGATTGGGTCTTTTCTTAATGTGGCCCTGGGTCTTGTGTCTTGGCGCAGACCTATCCATGTCTTAGAATGAAGCTGTGACTGACATTAGGGTTGAGGAAAGGCTCTTACCCTGACTGTTGTGTGTTTCAAACCAGCATTGGCCTCTATGGGTGCTCAAGGGAAAGAGTACACCCTGTGCAAGATCTAGGTCCATTGGGTGGTTGTACATGGAAGTGTCATTGGAGAGATAGAGAGGGAAAGAGAGACATAGGGAGGGAAATAAAGGAAGAAGGGGAGAGGGGAGGGGAAGGAAGGAGAAGGAGAAGAAAAGCAGCCATCGTGTGTCATATGAGGTCTGCATTCCTAAAAACAAGCTGGGACCTTTCAATACCTCTGCTGTTCCTGTTGCCCATGCCTTTGTCACAACAAAGATCCAGACCCTCAGGGTTAATGGGAGAAACATCCATAGCATCCCTGTAGCACAGTAAAGAGGTTAGTGTAGACCTGGCTTAGGCATGGGGTATATAAACCCTATAAAACAATCATCATCATGGAAGAGGCCCCTCATCATGAAGATCCTGGCTTGAGGCTCTCTGGAGAAAGAAATTTACAAATATGAGCAGGATGGAGAGGACCTCCTTTGAAATATATACAGTGTTTAAAAATAAAGAAAAAAAAAGAAGAGAAAGAAAGAAACTTGCATATGGGGAAGGAGACAAAAAATAGAACAGGTATACAATTTGATCCAATTAGAAATCTGAAATGTACTAAAATACTTTATAGAACAAAAAATAAAAAGGTGCTGATTGGCTTTGCATCTCTTCACACAGGTTCTGAATTAACTTTAATATCTGCTGAAATGCACCAGTTGGCAAACTTCATGTTCGCAATCAATACAGGGGTTCAGGTTACAGTCATTTCTTGGGATCCCATTAAATTTAAACAACGTGCCCTCTAGAATCTTGGGGAGGAGGTTCTTGAACATAAGAACAGTGAACAAACATGTATGCTTCACCTTCACCATTAAAACTATTGCCTTGCCCTCAAAGGTCCCACAATGGGCATGAACACTCTGACCCTATGAGTAGTAAACTAAAGTTGAATTAAGTCTTTGGCACTGTATAGGAAAAACCCACGCACCTTTTCACCTCCTCCAATTCTCCATTATTTTACACAGAATACTTTCCCCCCACACTAAGCAATTCTCTACAAGAGCTGAATGTCCTACAGTTTAACTCAGTTCTGACACTATCTGCCTGGAGTGTCAGATCCCAGAGGATAAGGGCTCAGTGTCACAAGACTGCTCCCACCCCACTTCAGATGCCAGTTGAGAGTAGTATGTCCGTCATGTTCTGGCCAATTTCTGTCTGATTTGGCTACAAACCAGGGGTTCCCATGGCCCCTTCCTCAGGGTTTGGTTAATTTGATTTGTCACTCTGGAAGAGTGCTTGGAGGAAACCACTGAATCTCATTCATTTGTCATACAGGACATCCCTGGAAGAAAAGAAAACTTAGGAAAGCCTCTAGTGTGTGGAAGCCATATTGACTACAATGTGTTCCTGTGAACTAACAAAGGGTAATCAATATTATATATATTATATGTATATATAATATACATAATACATATACATACACATACACTATGCTAACCACAGTGTAGGTGCTGAGGAATGAATGAGGCTCAGTTGTTTCCTGCTGACATTCTGCCTGGAGTGACCTAGAAGGAAAAAGGAAAGGCAGGTTGAGATGATGCTTGGTTTTCGTTTGTTTGTTTGTTTGTTTGAATATTTTACTTCACCAACTATGTCAAAAAATATTATAATTTCACCAATAAACAACATTGAGATATTTTACATTCTTTTTTGAACATCTTCAAAATCTGGTATCTTGTATGGGCAGAACATGTCAATTTGGACCACTCACATTTCAAGGGCTCACAAGCCACATGAAACTAAATTGTACGGAAAGACATTGCCCACACCCTGTGCCTTGTGAATAGAGTCTTGATACTCAGATCCAAACCTGACTTCACCCCTTTTGACCCCAGGACTTGGTGAAAATAAATAAGAATGCTGTGCTCTTTTCCTCAATTGTACAGCTGTGTTTTGGGAAGGATTATGTACATGAAAATAAAAAGCTGTATAGCACAAAGTTCAGAGCCTGGCACATGGAGACTCTCAATAAAGTTTTGTAGAATGGCTACTCTCCTCATCACCATCATGATTACCGTCATCACATTCATGATCCTTTTGGAGTGCTGAGGGAACAATTTGGAGACATCCATTTCTTGCTCTCATGTGAGTGTGGCATATGGAAGCTAGAAATGGTGTTGGAGGAGAGCAGAATTCTGAATGAGATTCTGAAATTCCCAACAGGAAAAAGACCATCAACTTCATAGGCCTCTGAGCTGAAACTTTGCATATGGCTGTCCTCCCATCTGGCCAGCCCCAGCTTGTCTTGCTCAGGAGGAAACAGTTCCCAACAGTCCCTCTTCCATCCACCATCTTCCTGGACACTCACTGGTCTGTGCTATACCTCTGCCGGGTCATGACATAGGAGTTTGGATCCATCCTCCCCTCCTGCCTGGTAAGTGATGATGGCTGAGGTTTTGTGCTCAGGACTGGCAGGAAGACAGCCTCACGCATGAATCTTGTTCTGCAGATGATGACTCTTGGAGGAGAAGACACAGTATGAATCCTAACGGAATTGCCATCCAGAAAGGCTGGAGGCACTGGCTAATTATTTACTCCTGTATGACCTTGAGAGCTCAATGCACAGAGCTCATAATTAGCAAAATTGGTCCATGCTATCCCACTCTCTGAGGACTTCCTAATAACAGAAGAATAAAATGAGAAAAGTGACTGTAGTTACAAGGGTCTAGGCCCGTCTTCCTCTCTGGAGAAAGCTCATCTGTCTGTACACTATCCTTCTGACTTCTAATTTCAAAGATCTTAATATAAAATACAGACTCTTTTTTTTTCAATTTAATGTATGGCTTTTTGACTTTGACATCTACAAATCGATTATGTCAGTCATGTAAATTAGGGAGAATTTGGTTTTCTACAACAAGAATCAGAGGCTATTTCCATCTTTTAAGTTAAAATTTATGTTCCTAAGAGGAACTTCCTTTTTCCTGTTTTTAGGGGTTTTTGTTCCCTTATTAAAATGACAGCCCAAGTTCTAATTTTTCTGTTCCTTTGATGTATGTTGGCATATTAAGTACTATTAATTTTTATATGTTTATTTATAACTTGCTACTTCTCTTAAATAAACAAGAGTATCTAACAAGACTGCAATGAGTGTGCCAGCTAGAGTTACAGTCCCCTCAAAGTTTGACTGGGAGAAGACCTGTTTCCAAGCGCACTCACATAGCTGTTGGAAGGATGGACTCCCTGTGGGCTGTTGGCCAGAGGTATTCTTCAGTTCTCTGCCACATGGGTCTTTCATGGGGAAGCAACATAGCAGCTGGCTTCCATCAGGATAAGCAGGCAGGTGACAAGGAAACTACAGACAGGAAGTTGAAAGCCAGAGTCTTTTTGTACCCCAATCTCAGAAGTGACATCCCATCAGTGTTGCCATGTTGTGTTGGTTGGAAGCAAGTCACTAGGCCCAGGACACATTTCAGGGGATAAGTCTCCACATTGGTATAAATGCAGGAGGTGGAGGTCTTTGGGAACATATGACAATCTACCCACCATGCAGGTCCCACCCTTTTTCAGGACATTGGTCTTAAATACCACAAGACTCTGAAGATGTCTCTCTGCTTCCCAACACAGCCCACAATCCATAACACCAAAAGACTCTCAACAAAATTCCTCTGCAAAAGATCTGACATGTGAGTAGAAATGGCCACTGACTTGGTATTTCTGCAGACCCCACCATGTTGCTTCAGGACATGAAGCTAATATAGTTTCTCTTCTACCACCAGGGTCCCTTCATTGACATCACACCAAGCTGAGCCGTTCTGTGCTCAAATTTAACAAACCCCCCGGTAGTTTCTGATTTCTGCACATTGAGAAGAATTCATTTGCCCTCGAATGTATTTTCTTTACATTACTTTGTGTTCACAAATACTAACATTGAAATAAATGGCCTGTTGAGGGGCGCCTGGGTGGCTCAGTCGGTTAAGCGCCCGACTTCAGCTCAGGTCATGACCTCGAAGTTGGTGAGTTCAAGCCCCGTGTCAGGCTCTGTGCTGACAGCTCAGAGACTGGAGCCCGCTTCAGATTCTGTGTCTCCTTCTCTCTCTTCCCCTTCCCCACTTGTGCTCTCTCTCTGTCTCTCAAAAATAAGTAAATGTAAAAAAATTTTTTTTAAAATAATGGCCTGTTGGTTTTTTTCTGGGTGACAAAATAAATTGTGTGAAAATATTGGTCCCTCACAAACTGCCACAGCCTATCATGTGGTTCTCCCGGTTCAGAGGCCTCTGGATGAGTAACTCAGAGAATGGTTTATCATTAACTGATGCAAAGAAAAATCAATTAATCCAAGATGGTGAAGAAGCAACCCTGGCCTCTGCCACACCCACCCGAGAGATCAATAGTTAACCATCCATGAGCAAAAACAGCTCTGGAAGAGCTCAGGAGTCTACTTAAGAAACTTCAGCAAACAGTGACTAACCACACAAAAGGGAATAACCTGAGAATAAGGTTAACACAAGAATAACTACACAAAAGGGAAGAAAGAATAGCTTCATTTTGCCTGCATCATTCCATCCCTCAGCTGGCACTGCTCAGCACCAAGAGGGTATCCATCAGCCAGAAGAGCTCCTCTCAAAAGGAAAGGGAGAGTAGGGTGAGTGACCAGTTTGCCCAGAGGTTCAGGGCTCTGCACAAAAGACCTGCTTCTGGTATACCCCACCCAGAGAATGGCAAAGCTTGCACATATAGACGCAGCTAGAAACAAGGAAGAAGTGTAAGCACTACCAATATTAACCACAAGCACGTATGGTAATGGCATAAAAATAGACACAGAAACCAATAGTACAGACTCAACAGCCCAGAAGTAAACCCCTGCATATATAGTCAACTAATATTTAACAAGAGAACCAAGAACACCCAAGGGGGAAAGGATATTCTTTTCAAAAAATAGTGTTGGGAAGGGGCATCTGGGTGGCTTAGTTGATTCACTCTTGATTTCAGCTCATGTTTTGCAAGATGGAGCACCGTCTTGGGATCTTCACTGAAAGCATAGAGCCTGCTTGGGATTCTCTCTGCCTCTCTCTCTGCCCCTACCAAACTCACACTCTGTCTCAAAAAAAAAAAAAAAAGTTTGGAAAACTAAATTACTACCTGCAGAGGAATAAAATTGGACCCTTATCTTACACTACTCACAAAAACGAACTTGAAATGGGTTAAAGATTTAAACAGAGGACCTGAAAACATAAAACTCCTAGAAGAAAACATAGGGGAAAAAACTCCTTCACATTGGTCTGGCAGCAATTTCCTAAACAGGACACCAAAAGCACAAGCAACAAAAGCAAAAATAAATAAGTGGGACTACATCAAAGTAAAAAGCTTCTGCACAGCAAAAGAAACAACAAATGCAAAAGCAACCACGGAATGGGAAAATGAGAAGACATATTTGGAAATCATATATCTGATAAAGAGTTAATATCCAAAATATATAAAGAACTCACACAACTCAAGGACTAATAATAATAATAATAATAATAAATAATTATAAATGGGCAGAGGAACCAAGCAAGCCGTTTTCTAAAAGTAGACTAACAAATAACCAATGGGTGCATGAAAGTGCTTGACATCACTCATCATTAGGGAAATGCAAATTGAAACCACAATGAGATATCAACTCAGACCTGTTAAAATTATTGTCTTCAAAGACACTATAACAAATGTTGGCAAAAGTAGAGAAAAGGGAACCCATGTGCACTTTTGTGGGAATGTTCATCAGTACAAACACGATGGAAATGGTATGTGGGTGTCTCAAAGTATTGAAAATAGAACCAGCATATGATCCAGTAACCCCACTTCCAGATATATATTCAAAAGAAATTAAAACAGGATCTCGAAGAGATATCTGTTCTCCCATGTTCATTGCAGCATTATTCACATTAGCCAAAATACAAAAATAATCTAAATGTCCTTCAACAGACAAACAGATAAAGAAGATGCAATATGTATCCATACACACAAAAGAGAATATTAGTCAGCAAAAAGAAAGAAGTAAATTTGGGGTGCCTGGGCGGCTCAGTGGGTTAAGTATCCAACTCCTGATCTTGGCTCAGGTCATGATCTCATGGTTCGAGTGTTCAAGCCCTGTGTTGGGCTCTGCAATGACAGCATGGAGCCTGCTTGGGATTCTCTCTCTCTCTTCCTCTTTCTCTGCCCCTTCCCTGCTCACTTGCTCTCTCTCTTTCTCTCTCAAAAATAAATAAATATTTTTTGAAAAGAAAGAAACAAGCAAATTCTGCCATTTGCAACATAGATGGACCCTGAGGACATGATGCTAAGTGAAATAAGTCAGAGAAAGACAAATACTGCATACTATCTCTTATATGTGGAATCTAAAACAACCAAACTCAAACAAACAAAAAGTAAACAACTGGTTACCAGGGGATAGAGGGTAGGGAAAATAGGGATATGTTGGTCAAAGGGCACAAACTTTCAACTATCAGATAAATAAATTCTGAGGATCTAATGTACAGCATGATGACTGTACTATATCATATACTTGAAAGTTGCTGAGAGAGTAGATCTTAAATGTTCTCACCACAAAAAAAGAAATGGTACTTATGTGATATATGGAATTGTTAACTAACTCTGTGGTCGTAAATCACTTTGCAATATATCAGTGTATCAAATCAATACACTGTACATTTTAAACTTACACAATGTTGTATGTCAATTATATCTCAATAGAGTTGAAAAAGAAATATATCAACCTTAGGATATAATGATGATAATGATATCTATATTTATTGAGTTCTTACCATGAGCATATTGTCTTTTTATTTTTACTTTTCCTTAAATTATTTTGTTAATGTTTATTGATTTTTGAGAGAGAGAGACAAATGTATGAGTTGGGGAGGAACAGAGAGAAAGGGAGACACAGAATGCGAAGCAAGCTCCAGGCTCTGAGCTGTCAGCACAGAGCCCGACGTGGGGCTTGAACTCATAGACTGCGAGAACATGACCTGAGCCGAAGTCGGACACTTAACCGACTGAGCCACCCAGGTGCCCTCCCCTTTTGTTTTCCTGCTGTCTTTTTAATCCTAGAGTGCTTCCAGCTAAATATTACTTAAAATGAAGGATCAGAGGCCATCAAAGTTATAAAAATATATCCCAGTGCACTCAGCTAATGAGTTAGCTGATGGTGAAGCCAGAGCTGATGTTACAAGTCAAATTTTGGCCTACAAAGCCTGTATGTTGGAACTATACACTGGCCTGTCAATATACTACAACAATCTGCCCTATCGATCCCTTACTATATCCTAAATTGTGTTCTATCATTATATTTGATGATATCTTCTCAATCAGCCTCTCATTTAGATGCTCTTATTATCATAACTCTACAGAGAAGAAATTAAATAGAAATATGTTATGTGTCATACTCAAAGTCACACTGTTTGTAACATCAAGTTACTTATAAATTACTGGAATGTTTATTTAAATTAACTTCCTTAATGTTATAATAAGAATTACCATATACCATCTGACTGGTCCATGGCACAATTATATATAATTATTGCATGGCCTCAGAGGATAAACACTGTTGCACTTAATTTGCTGCTGAGGATTCTGAGGCTCAGAAAAGAACTTTGACTTACTAATTTGCAAATTTTTGAGCCAATACCAGGCCATGGAGTATTTTCCTATCCCACATTTTTTTCTATTATCTGTGTTTCCTATTCTTTTTGGGTTTTTGGATTTTTTTTTTTTTGATGTTTATTTATTTTTGAGAGAGATACAGAGTGTGAGCGTGGGAGGGGGAGGGGCAGAGAGAGAGGGAGATACAGAATCCAAAGCAGGCCCCAGGCTCCAGGCTGTCAGCACAGAGCCTGATGCAGGGCTCAAACTCATGAACAAGATCTTGACCTGAGCCGAAGTCAGACACTCAGCTGACTGAACCACCCAGTCCTCTTCTGTGTTTCCTATTCTGATCAAGTGTTGTCACTCCACATTTAGATGGCTGTATGAATCTTCCAGTCTTTTCCCATGCTCAGCACTCTTCTAAATCTAAACCTAAAAACAAACAAACAAAACCAAAGTGCTACCACTGGGTACAGTCTACCATCTGACAAAAAAGGCAGCATCACTTTCCCCCTTACCAAGGTTCTTTGGCCATCACTTAGGTCTGCATAAATGGATAGGCAAATATAGAAATGCGGTAATTTTTCTTGGATGGTAACTTCCCGCTAACTGTTTTGGCTTCATCATCTGTCAATTTCATGTCTTTCGCCAATATCAAGTTCCTTATCCATGTAGTTGGTAGATGATTTACCATAGAGGTAAAAGACAGGGTAAATTAAAGTAACTTTTGGACAGGTTTTCAGAGAACCAAGATTACTACCAATAAACTACGTATGACATTTCTAAGGAAAGATGGATACCAAATGGAGCCCAAAGACTGATTTATCAGTGACAGAAGACAAGACGGTAAGGCAACAAAGTGAAGTCCTAAACAGGCTGTTTGTTACCAGACAAAGAAAAGAGCTCACCTTTGCTGACAACATAAACCTTTGCTGCTGAGGATTTTTTAAAAAGGAGGACAAAGTACAATTTATTTATGATGAAATTTGTGACTTTATAATCCTCAGACACCATTAGAGCCACTCATCTACTGGAAATAGGATTCCAGGACTTAGATCTCAGTTGTACATTCCTAAATCTATATTTAAAACCACCTTTATTTTATGAGCTCATTATGCAATATTCCAACTGCACACAACGTATTACACACCTTTCTCCTGTTATAATTTAACTTTCAGGGTTCAGGCAAGAAAAAAAATCAATGGATTATTTTAATAAAGAGAATTAAGTGTAGGTAGTTGAGTAAATAGCTACTTCAGGAGAAAGCAAAAGATGGGAAAATGTGGTGACAGATGGAAGCCAATAAATACAAGGGCTTAGGGTTTTTAGAGGTAGGAGTGAACTTTACTTAATTTTAGAGTGTAATATAATTTGCTGACCATTATTAAAAATATGTAACAACGCATTTTTCATTTTTTTAATGTTTGTTTATTTTTGAGAGAGATAGAGACAGAGCATGAGTGGGGAGAGGGGGAGAGAGAGAGGGATACACAGAATCCAAAGCAGTCTCCAGACAGAGCTGTCAGCATAGAGCCCAATACAGGGCTTGAACTCATGAACTGTGAGATCATGACCTGAGCCGAAGTTGAGCACTCAACCGAGTCACCCAGGCGCCCCCAAATTATGCAACAACTCTTAACTGTAGAGAACAGACTGAGGGTTGCTGGAGGGGAGGTGGGTGGGGGGATGGGCTAGATGGATGATGGGTACTAAGGAGGGCACTTGTTGTGATGAATCACCGAATTCTACACCTGAAACTAATATTGCACTATACATTAACTGGAATTTAAGTAAAATTTTGGAGAAAGAAAAAAAAAATATATATATATATACACACATATATATATGGAAAACAAAGCAGGGATTTCAAGAGACCCACTCTAGCATTACAAGATAAGTATAGAAGGATGAGTTTGGAGCAGAAAGAGTTAACAACCAGCACAAAGGAAAAGCTTATAGTGTTGAAGGACAATATATTTGAAGAAACCCATTGCTACGAGCTACAGTACGTTTTTTATAACTTAGACTTTTGAGCTTGATCTCTTTAGCAACTCACAACTAAACCATCTTGGGTGCTTTTCAAAAAATCCTCATACCTAGACACACACCTGTCCAACTAGATCAGAATCTCTGGTGATGAGACTCAGTCATCATTAGTTATAAAACTTCTCAGCGTATTCTATAAAATCCATGATTGGGGGGTGCCTGGGGGGCTCAGTCGGTTAAATGTCCAACTTCAGCTCAGGTCATGATCTCACCATTCATGAGTTTGACCCCACATTGGGCTCCGCACTGACAGTGCAGAGGCTGCTTGGGATTCTATCTCCCTCTGTCTGTTCCTCCTCCACTGGTGTGCTCATGTTCTCTCTCTCTGTCAAAATAAATAAACTTAAAAAAAAATCCAAGATTGAGGACCAGTAATGGCGTATTTAGACATTACCCGGATAAATAGCTTTGACAGATGCAAAATTTGTATGGAAAATAAACAGAAACCATGGGAAAGGATATAAATTTTAAGTATATAAAAGGAAGAATGCACCCTGGATACCAGGGTCATTGAGGAGAACTTCTCATGCATTCATTATGATGTACAAAGTGTCCCAGAATACTCCTCCAATCCAATTAAAAACAAATTTTAAAAAATAGTATTCACGTATGAAACATGAAGAGGAATGAAAACCATGAGACTGAACAAATAATGGGGCCCAGAAAGCAGTATTTGCTGATCTACATGTTTGGTTTGGCTGATTTTTTCAACACACACTTCAAAAAGGAATGCACACATACTGAGATTAACCTATTCTTCTGAGTGACCTCCATAGGGCACTCTTGATGTCCCTGTTCCTCAAGCTGTAAATGAAGGGGTTCAGCATGGGGGTGACTACGGTGTACACAACTGAGGCCACCATATCCTTCCTGGGAGAAGGCAACAGTGCTGATCCAAGGTATACTCCAATAGCCGTTCCATAAAATAAGCAAACAACTGACAGGTGAGAGCCACAGGTGGAGAAGGCTTTGTACTTCCCACCTGTTGATGGGATTCTCAGAATGGAAGAAACAATTTTATAGTAAGAGAAAAAGATCCCTGAGATAGGGAGAAAGCCAGAGATGGCACCAACAAAATACATGACTACGTTATTGGTGAAAGTGTCAGAGCAGGCAAGGTTGAGGAGTTGAGAAGGGTCACAGAAGAAATTAGAAATTTCCACATCCTTGAAACAGGTAAGTTGCAACACGATTAAATTGTGCAACTGGGAGTCCAAAAGGCTAACACAAAAGGACACCAAAACTAAGAAACCACAGAGATGTGGGTTCATGATGACTGAGTAGTGTAGAGGATGACAGATGGCCACAAATCGGTCATATGCCATTGCAGTCAGAAACATACCATCCATACATCCAAAAAGGATCAAAAAAGACATCTGAGTCAGGCAGCCCACATAGGAGATGACTCTGCTCTGAGTTTGGATGTCCACAATCATCTTAGGGACAGTGGTGGAGATGAATCCGATGTCAGCCAAGGACAGGTTGGAGAGGAAGAAGTACATGGGGGTGTGGAGGTGAGAGTCAGAACTGACAACCAGGATGATGAGCAGGTTTCCAAGCACACTGACCAGGTACATGGACAGGAAGAGCCCAAACAGGAGGGGCTGCAGTCCTGGATTATCTGAGAGTCCCGTGAGGAAGAATTCTGAGACACTTGTTAGATTTTGTTCTATGTAGCTTTGACACCTTTAGAAAACAAAAAGAGGGTTGGAGAAAGGAAACAAGTAAATGGGCATCCAGCACTGTGTCCATGTTGTATATTCAAGCAATTCACAAGTAAAATATTCATACTTGTAGACATGCACCCTAGTGCCTTTAGAAATATTTTTCAATGACACATCCCATTTCTTAGAACTCTTTCCTCATTGGTTTCACATTATTCACCTCTCTATATATACATTTACTTTAGAGAAATTCAACTGAAGAGTGTCAGAGGAGCAAGAACATAAGAGGTAATAAACCATGATCACAGTAAACAAGCCTACTTCTTTAAGAGAAACCACAGAATAAGACAAAAATCACTCTAATTTAAAGAAATGGAGATGCAGTTAAATATATCTTTCTTTACTCAAATGCAATGCTAGATATTCTCTTCATTTAGAATATTCATAAACACCTCATGAAAGGCAGGACTGTGTGATTTGGATTCTGTATTAAAGTTCAATATTCATAATCAGAAAATATTTTGTTAGTTATATTCATGAGTTTTATCATTTTTTGATTTTCTTTCTTCTCTCCTTCATGGAGGTAAGCAATGATTTGATGTTGGTTGTCTTCTAAAAGTCATTTAATATGTAATTTCTATCCTTGGCTTTGGTGGACTTCAAATTTTGAAAAACACAGTTTAGTTAAGTATGTATAATCATCCAACATTGATGACTATGAAGATAGTTTCTTCTTTGTTTCTGTGAACAGTGGAAAGGTTTACCCTACATTTAACAGAGATTTTTAAATTTTTGATGGCTCCCCTGTGCCAAAAAGGTATAGACTCCGGGGATTCAGAAATAAATGAGACTTGGTTGTTTCTCTCCATATGTGAAAGATATACTTGTGTAAACAAAAGTAAAATGTACTGTTAGAACTGTAGGGAAATCATAACCTCAGGTCATCAGATATTTAAGTCCAATGACATGATAGTTAACCTTATCATTATTAGTAATAAAAATTCTAAAATTTAATTTGCCCTTACTTTATGCACTCATCACATACTTATTGCATAGAGGGCATCCTTTGTTTGTTTAATCCTTTTTCAGTTGAGTTGTACCAATTAGGGATCAACTTAGACAACAATTCTAAGTCTCAGAGATACCAAGAACCTGACCTATAACACACTAATAATAAGTGGAGCAGACAGGATTCAAAATTAAATTGTTATTCTCTGAGTCCCATGAACTTCCTTGTCTCTATAATTTCTGAAAGTTTTCAACAGAGGTACAGAGATTTTAACTATAGGTACATCTGAGACATATTTTTTAACTGTTTTCAGTTTCCTAAGTAGAAATAGACCCAAGACTCTGACTTTGCCTCCTTTCGTGATTGAGTAGGCTTATTATAAGAATGGTAGAGGAAGTGGACAGTTGAAGGAAAATCCAGGAACAGGGGCAGACAGACAGAGAGAGAGAGAGAGAGAGAGAGAGAGAGAGAGAAAGATCTCCCCTGAAGAACTGTGTGCCAACTCTCTAAGATCATTGCCTGTGATCGCAGCCATTCTTCCCATAGTTGATGCAGGAAGTTGACTGCTCTCCAACTGTGGTCTACCAGAAACCCCTAAAGGGAAGAGCAAGAAGTCTCTGCCAGGACTGACAAGGAAGTGAAATGACCATTTTGGGTTGTCCGGGGGGGGGTGGGGCGGGGGGGGGGGGAATACTGGTCTGATGTTCAGATTCAAACATGGCATCAACCCTTTCTGACTTATGACCTGGTACAAGTTAGATAAAATTCTGTTCTCCTTTCTCCTTATATAAAATAATAATAATGTGTGCATTTATCATTTGGGACAACTTATGCAGGTGAAATCAAACAAGATACATAAAATACATATCTCAGAGCCTGGCACTTAGGAAGCCCCCAGTAAAAGCACACTATGTTGTGGTTAATGGTTAATGTCATCCTCCTCCTGGTAATCATCATAATCTCCTTCATGATCATTTTGGAGTAGCTTAGGAAAAGGCTAGAGAGATCCATCTGCGGCTATATGGTGGGGCAGATGTCAACAAGAGCCAGAACCAGTGAGAGTGGAAGCAGAACTGTTTTTTAATTTTTTTAAATGTTCATTTATTTTTGAAAGAGAGAGACAGAGTGCAAGTGGGGGAGGGGCAGAGACAGAGGGAGACACAGAATCTGAAGCAGGGTCCAGGCTCGGAGCGGTCAGCGCAGAGCCCGACTTGGGGCTTGAACCAAGAACTGCAAGATCATGACCTGAGCTGAAGTCGGACGCTTAACCGACAGACGCACCCAGGTGCCCCAGAAGAACTCTTAATGAGAATTCTCACACCTCCACCAGAACCCAGAAAATAAATTTCACAGGGCTCTCATCTGAAGGTTTATATACTGATGCCCTCCCATCTGTCTATCCCAAGCGTCATCATGTTTGTGTTGTTGAGGAAAAAATGTTCCTGATGGTCCCTCCTCCAATCACTGTCCCCTTCAGCACTTACTGGGCGGGAATGCATCTCTGCTGGAGCATGATGGAGGAGTACAGGTCTCCTGTCGGGTGTATGATGAAGGTTCACAGTCCCTCCTCAGGACAGGCAGGAAGACAGACTTGGCTGGGACCTTCTTATGCAGATGCCCACAAGGGGAGGAGACACAGGTATGGAGCCACTGTATTAGAACTGTCAAATTAAACAGCTGGAGGCACCTGCCAATTATTTACAACTGTATGACTTTGGAGGCTCAATACACAAAGCTTATAATTAGCCAATTGGTCCATGTTGTCCCGATCTCTAAGGACTTGCTAATGTTAATAGAAGACAAAGGGGAACAAATGAGTATCTTTAGAAGGGTCTAGGTCCTTCCTCTCCTCTGGAAGAAGTTCAGCTCTACTCCTTGCTTCTTACTTCCAAGTTGTAGGATCTTAACATAAAATTCAGACTTTATTTTCAATTGAATCACTCAATATGAGATTTTGATATCTGTAAATCCATTATATATGAATCATGAAATCTAGGCAGAATTAGGTCTTCTATACAGAGAATGTGATACTATTTCCATTTTCTCAGTCAATAGTTGCCTTTCTCTTTTATTTTTTTATTTACATTTATTTTTGAGATAGAGAGACAGAGTGTGAGCAGGGGAGGAGCAGTCAGGGAGACACAGAATCTGAAGCAGGCTTCAGGTTCTGAGCTGTCAGCGCAGAGCCTGGTGGGGGGCTTGAACCCACAACAGTGAGATCATGACCTGAACTGAAGTCAGACGCTTAACTGGCTGAGCCACCCAGGTGCCCCAGTTAATAGTTGTCTCTAAAGATAACTTCTTATTTTCATTTTTTAGCTCTTACTTGGGTCAGCATTTTTTTTTAAGTTTTTTTTTTTTTTTGAGAGAAAAAGAGAGAGAGAAAGCACATGTGGGGGGAGGGGCAGAGAGAAGGAGAGGCAGAATCTCAAGCAGGCTTCACACCATGAGCACAGAGCCTGATGTGGGGTTTGAACTCACAAACTGTGAGATTATGATCTGAGCCAAGATCAAGAGTGGGTCACTTAACCAACTGAGCCACCCAGGTGCCCCAGGTTGGCATTTTATATGTTGGAGATTTACAGGGTTATTTTTATTTTTTGGCTAATTTGAATGAGACTTTAGTTCTCTTTTCTCTCTCTCTCTCTCTCTCTCTCTCTCTCTCTCTCTGAGTTACACTGATATACTAGGAAACTATTGATTCTTACATAGTTATTTTGTAACTGATATTTTACTTCAGTACTTTAGAGAGCCTCTCATAATGTTATAATCAAGGTGTTGGCCAAGGCTGTTATCATCTCAAGTCTTGACAGGCAGAAACCCATTTACAAGCTCATTCATGGGCCATTGGTAGGATTCACATGTTTGCAGGCTGTTGGCCAAAGAATTCCCTAAGTTCCTTCACACTCAGGCCTCTTGATGGGGCAGTTCATAACGTGGCAACTGGGTTCCATCAACATGATCAACTGAAAGAGTGAGAGAGAGGCAGTAGGAAGAAATCTTTTTTTTTCACCCTATTCCCAAAAGTGACTTCCCAACATTTCTTCCACATTCTCATTGTTGGAAGTGAGTCGCTATGTCTATTTCACACTCAGGGGGAGGGAAATACACAAGAACCAGAAAACCAGGAGTTGGGGATCATTGGAAACATCTCAAGTACTGCTTATCACACAAGTCTCATCCTCCATAAGAACTTTGTGCTCCAAGCACTTCAAGACTCAGGTCATTTCTGTCTGCTTTCCAGTATAGTCCCGAATTTGTCACACAACAAAAATTCCTAGGAGACACACTGGCAAATAGGTAGAACGTCTTCTCCATTGGGCACTTCTGCAGACCCCACTTTACTGCTTCTGGTCATGCCATCTCAAGTAGACTCCTTGGTTTCTGTTGCACCATGAGAGCCCCTCCACCAACTTTAAGCCAACTTGCAGCTATTCCATGGCCAAATTTAACAAATATCCCCAGCGGTTCTGATTTCTTCCAACTAGAGAGGAATCAACTCACTCTAGAATCTATTTTCTTTAGATTTCTGTATTCTCAGCTTTTAAAGACATAAATAAACTGTGGTTTTGGTTTATCTGTTGTTGTTTTTTTTCTAGTGGATAAAGTGAGATGTATGTGGATAGTGGGATGTAACCTTCTAAATTCCCTCTAAGCATCCTTCCTGACTCAGAGATCTCTCTGCTGAGGAATATGGAGATTAGTTTGTCATTAAGTGATATGAAGAAAACTTTAGGGTATACCCAATCAAATTGGATACTGGAAAGAATGCCATTTACCTGTGTGTGGATAAATGACAGAAGGTATTTTTAGGGGAGAGCACATGACAGATAAGTAGAGGTAGATATGAGAGGGAGAGGTGGGGTGTTAAGGCATTTAGAATAGTTAGCCCATAGAAAAACTGTGTTATTAAACTGAAGTTGTTTCAGAGTAGGGTGTATAAAGACATTAGTAGGGGGAAAGGATACTAGGGTCATGATAAAGATGAATTTATAGGACACAGAATAGGAAAACCAAAGGCATTTATGTTTGTGTAGTAAAGTGTGATACGTGCTTTCTTCTTTTCCAGTTTCCAATTCCTGCTGCCATGATGAGTAGTGGCCAAATGGCAAGTAGGTAGAAGAAATGTATTGGAGAAGGAGAAGGTGAGTATTGTGGCCTTTTAATATTTGGGCAGTAGCAAAAATATTATTAAACTGAAGTCAGCATAGTGAGTAGAGGAGATGAGATATTAGTGTCACTGCCAAAGATGAGTATAGAGGACATGATATATCCAACAAAGGGGTCAATTTCCAAAATATGTAAAGAAATTATACAACTTAACACCCAAAAACTTTTTTTCAATTAAAAATGGGCATTTTTCCAAAGAAGACATAAGATGACCAACAAACACATGAAAGTATGCTGACCATCACTAATCATCAGGGAAATGCAAATTACTTGATACCTGTCAGAAGGGCTAAAATCAAAAACATAAGAAGTAACAAGTATTATTGAGGACGTGGAGAAAAAGGAAACCTCCTGCACTGTTTGTGGGAATGCAAATTGTAGCAATCACTGTGGAAAACCGTATTCTAAAAATAGCATTGCCATACGATCCAGCAATTCCACTTCTGGGTATTTACCCAAAGAAAACGAAAACACTAATTTGAAAAGATATTTGCATGCCCAAATACATATCAAAACCACAATGAGATATCTCACACCTTTCAGAATTGCTAAAATTAACGATGCAGGAAACAACAGATGTTGGTGAGGATGTGGAGAAAGGGGAACACTTTCCCACCGTTGGTGGGAATGCAAACTGGTTCAGCCACTCTAGAAAACAGTATGGAGGTTCCTCAAAAAATCAAAATAGAACTACCCTACGACCCAGCAATTGCATGACTAGGTATTTATCCATAGGATACAAAAATGCTGATTTGAAGGGGCACATGCATCCCAATGTATAGCAGTGCTATCAACAATAGCCAAATTATGGAAAAACCCCAAATATCCATAGACTGATGAATGGATAAAGAAGGTGTGGTATGTATAAACAATGGAATATTACTTGGCAATCAATAAGAATGAAATCTTGCCATTTGCAACAACGTGGATGGAAATAGAGCAAAATAGGTCAGTTAGAGAGAGACAAATATCATATGATTTCACTCGTGTGGAATTTAAGAAACAAAGGAAACGAACATAGGGGAAGGGAAGGAAAAATAAAATAAGATAAAAACAGAGGGAGGCAACCCATAAGAGATTCTTAAGTGCAGAGAACAAACTGAGACTTGCTGGAGGGGAGGTGGGTAGGGGGATGGGCTAGATGGGTGATGGGTATTAAGGAGGGCACTTGTTGGGATGGACATTGGGTGTTATATGTAAGTGACGAATCACTAAATTCTACTCCTAAAACCAATACTACACTATATGTTAACTAACTTGAATTTAAATTAATTAGTTAATTTTAAGAAATATATTTGCACCCCTCTGTTTGTTGCAGTATTATTTATAATAGCCAAGGTATAGAAGCAACTCAAATGTCCATCAACAGATGAATGGATAAAGAAGAACTGGTATATTTATATACAATGGAATATTATTCAGCCATAAAAAAGGCAGTGTAATCTTGCCATTTCCAACAACATGGATGGACCTACGGGGTTTAATGTTAAGTGAAATAAGTCAAAACAAATACCATATGAATTTACCCATATGTGGAATTTAAGAAACAAAACAAATGAGCAAACAAAAACATGAACAAGAAAACAGACTTTTAAATACAGAGAACAAACTGGTGATTGCCAGAGGAGAGGTGGGTGAGAGGATGGGTGAAATAGATAAAGGGGATTAAGAGTACACTTATCACAATGAGCACTGAGTAATGTATGAATTGTTGGATAATTATAATGTACACCTGAAACTAATATAACACTGTATGTTAATTATACTTGAATATAAATGAAAGAAAGGATAAATAGGATAAATGAATGAATGAATGAATGAATGAATGTCAAGTTTGACAACCAGTGACATGAATCCTCCCACATAACCTGATTGGATAAATGAGAAATCTGTATGGAAAATACACAAGAACTGCAGGGGAAATGTGATTTAAATGTATAAAAAGAGAACCTCTCATCTTTCTGGGATGCTTGGATCACCAATGCTAAAGCACAGAATCTCCACAGATATAATAGGATTCAGTCATGCAATGATTATGGTATACAAAGGACCCCAGAATATTTTCTCTGTCCCACTGAAGACATATGAAAAAAAGCAATATGGAAATGTTCAGCAAGGAGAGGGGTGAAAGCCATGACAGCTAAAAAAATGATATGGTGAGAGAGGTAGGATTTGCAAGTCTAGGTTAGTTTTACTGCATTTTCCTACCTATACTCCAAATGGACAGCACAGTACTGAGATTAGATTATTTTGCTGAGGAGCCTCTGCATGGCCCTTTGGATGTCCCTGTTCCTCAGGCTGTAGATGAAAGGGTTCAACATGGGAGTGACCACAGTATACACCACCGAGGCCACTGCACCCTTCCTGGGAGAAGTTGACACAGCCGAACTGAGATACACCCCGAGTCCTGTTCCATAAAATAAGCAAACAACTGACAGGTGAGAGCCACAGGTGGAGAAGGCTTTGTACTTCCCACCTGTTGATGGGATTCTCAAAATGGAAGAAACAATTTTATAGTAAGAGAAAAAGATCCCTGAGATAGGGAGAAAGCCAGAGATGGCACCAACAAAATACATGACTACGTTATTGGTGAAAGTGTCAGAGCAGGCAAGGTTGAGGAGTTGAGAAGGGTCACAGAAGAAATGAGAAATTTCCACATCCTTGAAGTAGGTAAGTTGTAACACGATCGAATTGTGCATCTGGGAGACCAAAACGCTGATGAAAAGTGATGCCAAAACCAACAAGCCACAGAGGCGAGGGTTCATGATGACCAAGTAGCGCAGGGGGTGACAGATTGCCACAAACCGGTCATATGCCATTGCAGCCAGGAGGAGACTATCCAAACATCCAAAAAGCATAAAAAAAGACATCTGAGTCAGGCAGCCCACATACGAGATGACTCTGCTCTGAGTTTGGATGTCCACAATCATCTTGGGGATGGTAGTAGAGGTGAAACCGATGTCAGCCAATGACAGGTTGGAGAGGAAAAAGTACATGGGGGTGTGGAGGTGGGGGTCAGAGCTGACGGCCAGGACGATGAGCAGATTCCCGAGTACGCTGACCAGGTACATAGGCAGGAACAGCCCAAAAAGGAGGGGCTGCAGTTCTAGATCATCTGAGAGTCCCGTGAGGAAGAATTCTGAAACCCTTGTTAGATTTTGTGGTTCTATGTACCTTGGACACCTTTTGAAAAAGAAAAGAAGGTTGGGGAAAGTAAACAAGTCAATGGGCATTCAGCACTGTGTCCATATTGTGTATTCAAGCAGTTCACAAGGAAAATATTCACACTTAGGATCATACACTCCAGTACCTTCAACAATATTTCTGTGCCTAAAATTCAATTGTCTTAGAACTGTTTCCTCACTCGTTTCTCTGTTATTCTCTCTTTCTCTCTCTTTTTTAAATTTTAGACAGAGTCCACAGGAGTGGAGGAGGGGGCAGAGGGAGTGGGATTGAGAACCCAGGGTTCCATCTCATGACCCTGGGACCATGATCTGAGCAGAAATCAAGTCAGCCACTCAAACAACTGAGCCATCCAGGTACCCTCTTCCTATACACACTTTAAAGATACTCAGCTGAAGAATGTTAGAGGAGCAAGAACATTTAGAGATAAATGATAAATCCATGATCACCATAAAATACTCTTTTAAGGAAATATATTGAATAAGAAACATTCTTCTCCCTTTAAGGACAAAATTATTCTAATTAAAGGGCACTTAGAAGCATCCTATTTTATTCAAATAAGTGCAAGAAATTCTCTTTAGGATATTGATAAACTGTGTAATTGCTAGAATTACATTCTGACATTCTAAATTAAAGTCAAATATTTACAATCAGAAAGTTTTTCAAAGTGTATTAATTTTCTTCATGGGTTTCATCACTGTCTGGTTTTCTGACTTTTCTCCTCAGTGGAAATATGTGTTCACTCAAATATGTGGGTTGTCTCCTTAAAGTCTTTTCAAATATAGGGGTGCCTGTTGGCTCAGTCGGTTAAACATCCAATTCCTGATTTCAGTCATGATCTCATGGTTCATGGGTTCAAGCCCTGTGTTGGACTCTATGCTGACAGCACAAAGCCTGCTTAAAATTCTCTCTCTCTCTCTCTCTCTCTCTCTCTCTCAAAATAAATAAATTTGAACGTCTTTTCAAATATAACTCTTAACTGTAGACTTCAAATTTTGATAAACATATTTTAGATAAATGCACAAAATCATGCATCATCAGTGACCCCATAGATGGCATTCATGTACAATGCAGCTCTCAATCATTAAACTATAAATAACTTTTAAAAAATACTGTCATCCTATCTCATTTTATGCAGGATTATATGTAAACACTACACAATCTCAGGGAAATTGACACTGGTGTTTGACACTGCTCTTTGGGGTGCTTTTTGTTTGTTTGTTTGTTTTTGTTTTGTTTTTTTGGTCTGCATTTTGTAGTGCTTTGGTATTAGTACAAGTGCTTACAGGTTATTTCTAATCCTAAACATTTAGAAGGGCTGCTTCTTTTTATATTTTTAAAATATTTTTTACTTTTTTGTGAATTTTTTGTTCCATTTTACTTTCATCATTTCATTTTATTCTACTTTATTGTATTCATTTTTTAAATTTTCAAACATTTTCCTTTTTTTCCCTTTATTTTCTTTCCCTTCTTCCTCTATTCTATCAAGCCTCTCTCAACAACCAGACCAAAACAACCTAGGACCTAGCATCCTTTATTTGATTTTTTTGTGTTGTTTTTAATTTAAAATTTTTATTTTATTAATTCTTTTTCTTCTTCCAAAATGACAAAACAAAGGAATTCACCCCAAAAGAAAGGATAGGAAGAAATGACAGCTGGGGACTTAATCGATATATATACAAGCAAGATGTCTGAACAAGAATTTAGAATCATGATAATAAGGACACTAGCTGGGGGTGAAAACAGATGAGAATCCCTTCCTGCAGAGATAAAAGAAATAAAAGCCAGTCAGGATGAAATAAAAATACCATAACTGAGCTGCAGTTTCCAATGGATGCCATGGCAGCAAGGATGCATGAAGTAGAACAGTGAATCAGTGATATAGAGGACAAACTTATCAATAATTATGAAGCAGGAAAAAAGAGGGTAACCAAGGCAAAAGAACATAATATAAGAATTAGAGAACTCAGCGACTCATTAAAAAGGAATAACAAGGGGTCCCAGAAGATGAAGAGACAGTAAAAGGGGTAGAAAATTTATGTGAGCAAATCATAGCAGAAAACTTTCCTAACCTGGGGAAGACACAGACATCAAGATCCAGGACACGCAGAGAACTCCCATTAGATTCAACAAAAACCGACCATCAACAAAGCACGTCATAGTCAAATTCACAAAGTACACAGACAAGGAAAGAACCAAGAAAGCAGCAAGGGGAAAAAAAAAAGTCCTTAACCTACAAGGGAAGACAGATGAGGTTCATAGCAGACCTATCCACAGAAACTTGGCAGACCAGAAAGGAGTGGCAGGATATATTCAATGTCCTGAGTCAGAAAAATATGCAGCCAAGAATTCTTCATCCAGCAAGACTGTAATTTAAAATAGGAGAGATAAAAAGTTTCCCAGACAAACAAAAACTAAAGGAGTTCGTGACCACTAAACCAGCACTGCAAGAAATTTTAAGGGGGACTCTCTGAGGCAAGAAAAGATGAAAGACAACAAAAAAGACCAAAAGCAACAAAGACTAGAAAGGAGCAGAGAACATCACCAGAAACTCCCAACTCTACAGGCAACACAATGGCAATAAATTCATATCTTTCAGTACTTACTCTAAATGTCAATGAACTAAATGCTCCAATAAAAGATGTAGAGTAACCGAATGGATAAGAAAACAATCTTATCCATCCATCTTATCCAATGGATAAGAATCCATCTATATGCTGTTTACAAGACACCCATTTTAGACCTAAAGACACCTTCAGATTGAAAGTAAAGGGATGGAGAACCATCTATCATGCTAATGGTCGCCAAAAGGAAGCTGGTAGCCATACTTAGACAATCTAGATTTTAAAATAAAGACTGTAACAAGAGATGAAGAAGGACATTATATCATAATTAAGGGGACTATCCACCAAGATGACCAAACAGTTGTAAACACCTATGACCCCAACGTGAAGTGCCCAAATATATAAATCAATTAATCATGGACATACAGAAACTCATTGATAATACCATAATAGTAGGGGACTTCAACACCTCACTTACAGCAATGGATAGATATCTAAACAGAAAATGAACATGGAAACAATGGCTTTGAATGACACACTGGACCAGATGGACTTAACAGATATATTCAGAACATTTCATCCTAAAGCAGGGGAATATACATTATTCTGCACATGGAACATTCTCCAGAATAGGTTACATACTGGGACACAAATCAGCCCTCAACAAGTACAAAAGGATCGAGATCACACTGCATATTTTCAGATCACAAAGCTATAAAACTCAAAATCAACCACAAGAAAATATTTGAAAAGACAATAAACACTTGTAGACTAAAGAACATCCTAGTAAAGAATGAATGGGCTAACCAAGAAATTAAAAGGTAGATGGAAGCCAATGAAAATGATAACACCACAGCCTAAAACCTCTGGGATGCAGCAAAGGCAGTCATAAGAGGGAAGTATATAGCAATCCAGGCTTTCCTAAAGAAAGAAGAAAGGTCTCAGATATACAACCTAACCTTACACCTTAAAGAGCTGGAAAAAGAACAGCAAATAAAACTCAAAACCAGCAGAAGACAGGAAATAATAAAGATTAGAACAGAAATCAATGCTATTGAAACCAAAAAAACAGTACAACAGATCAACAAAACCAGAAGCTGGTTCTTTGAAAGAATTCACAAAATTGATAACCTTCTAGCAAGTTTGATCAAAAATAAAAAGGAAAGGACCCAAATAAATAAAATCAAGAATGAAAGAGGAGAGGGGCGCCTGGGTGGCTCAGTCGGTTAAGTGTCTGACTTTGGCTCAGGTCACGATCTCATGGTCCGTGAGTTCGAGCCCCGCGTCGGGCTCAGAGCTTGGAGCCTGCTTCTGATTCTGTGTCTCCCTCTCTCTCTGCCCCTCCCCCGTTCATGCTCTGTCTCTCTGTGTCTCAAAAATAAATAAACGTTAAAAAAAAAAAAAAAGAATGAAAGAGGAGAGATCACAACCAACACAGCAGAAATTAAAACAATGATAAGAGAATATTGTGAGTAATTATACGCCAATAAAATGGGCAATCTGGAAGAAATGGAAAAAATCCTAGAAACATATAAACTACCACAACTGAAACAGGAAGAAATAGAAAATTTAAACAGACCATAACCAGTAAAAACCATCGAATTAGTAATCAAATATCTCCCAAAAAACAAAAGTCCAAGGCCATATGGCTTTCCAGGGTAAAACACTTACTCTTTTGAAGCTGTTCCAAAAAATAGAAATCAAAGGGAATCTTCCAAACTCATTCTATGAAGCTAGCATTACCTTGACTCCAAAACCAGACAAAGACCCCCTATAAAAAGGAGAACTACAGATCCATTTCCTGATGAACATCCTCAACAAGATACTAGCCAACTGGATCCAACAATATATTCAAAGAATTTTTCACCAACCAAGTGGGATTTATACCTGGGTTGCAGGACTGGTTCAATAGCCACAAAACAATTAACGTGATTCGTCACACCAATAAAAGAAAGGACAAGAACCATATGATCCTCTCAATAGATGCAGAGAAAGCATTTGACCAAATACAGCATTCTTTCTTGATAAAAACCCTCAAGAAAGTAGGGATAGAAGGATCGTACCTCAAGATCATAAAAGCCATAGATGAAAGAACAACTGCTAATATCATCCTCAATGGGGAAAAACTGAGAGCTTTCCCCTTAAGGTCAGGAACAAGGCAGGGATGTCCACTCTAGCCACTGTTATTCAACATAGTATTGGAAGTCTTAGCCTCAGCAATCAGACAACACAAAGAAATAAAAGGCATCCAAATTGGCCAGGAGGAGGTCAAACTTTCACTCTTTGCAGATGACATGATACTCTATATGGAAAACCAAAAAAATTCCACAAAAAAACTGCTATAATTGGTCCATGAATTTGCAAAGTCTCAGGATATAAAATCAATGCACAGAAATTGGTTGCATTCCTATACACCAATAATGAAGCAACAGAAAGAGAAATCAAGGAATCGATCTCATTTACAATTGCACCAAAAACCATAAAAATACCTTGGAATACACCTAACCAGAGGTGAAAAACCTATACACTGAAAACTATAGAAAGTTTATGAAACAAATTGAAGAAGACACCAAAAAATGGAAAAATATTCCATGCTCATGGGTTGGAAGAACAAATATTGTTAAAATGTCAATACTACACAAAGCAATCTACATAGTCAATGTAATCCCTATCAAAATAATACCAGCATTCTTCACAGAGCTAGAAGAAACAATCCTAAAATTTGTAGGGAACCACAAAAGACCCTGAATAGCCAAAGAAATCCTGAAGGAGAAAACCAAACCTGGAGGCATCACAATCCTGGACTTTAAGCTGTATTACAAAGCTGCAATCATCAAGACAGTATGGTACTGGCACAAGAACAGACACTCAGATCAATGGAACAGAATAGAGAACCCAGGAATAGACCCACAAACATATGGCCAACTAATCTTTGACAAAGCAGGAAAGAACCATCAAAATCCTAGAGAACACAGGCAAAAACCTCTTTGATCTTGGCTGCAGCAAATTCTTACTCAACACATCTCTGGAGGCAAGGGAAACAAAAGCAAAAATGAACTATTGGGACCTCATCCAGATAAAAAGCTTCTGCACGGCAAAGGAAACAATCAGCAAAACTAAAAGGCAACTGACAGAATGGGAGAAGATATTTGCAAATGACATAACAGATATAGGGTTAGTATACAAAATCTACAAAGGACTTCTCAAACTCAACACCCAAAAACAACTAATCCAGTGAAGAAATGGCCAAGAGACATAAATAGACACTTTTCCAAAGACATCCAGATGACTGACAGACACATGAAAAAATGCTCAACATCACTCATCATCAGGGAAATAGAAATCAAAACCACAATGAGATACCACCTCACACCTGTCAGAATGGCTAACATTAACAACTCAGGCAACAACAGATGTTGGCGAGGATGCGGAGAAAGAGGATCTCTTTTGCACTGCTGGTGGGAATGCAAACTGGTGCAGCCACTCTGGAAAACAGTATGGAGGTTCCTCAAAAAATTAAAAATAGAACTACATATACATATATATATATACATATATATATATACATATACATATATATATACACACACACATACACACACACACAATGGAATATTACTTGGCAACCAAAAAGAATGAAATCTTGCCATTTGCAACTATGTGGATGGAACTAGAGGTTGTTATGCTAAGCAAACTAAGTCAGAGAAAGACAAATATATGACTTCACTCGTAAGTGAAATTTAAGATACAAAACAGATGGACATAAGAGAAGGGAAGCAAAAATAATGTAAAAACAGGGAGGGGGACAAACCATAGAGATTCTTAAATACAGAGAACAAACTGAGGGTTGTTGGATGGGCTGTGGGGAGTGGGGATGGGCTAAATGGGTAAGGGGTCTTAAGGAAGACACGTGTTGGGATGAGCACTGGGTGTTATACGTAGGGGATGAGTCACTGGAATCTACTCCTGAAATCATTATTGCACTACATGCTAACTTGGATGTAAACTAGAAATTAATAAATAAATAAATAAATAAATAAATAAATAAATAAATAAAATGAATAAATAAATAAATTCCTGCAGAATCTAATTGCCCTGCACACCTGCCCCCAAAGCAACCACTGTCATCAATTAGGTGAGTGTATTTTCTGTCGGTGTTTCCATAATGTTAGTACTTATTTACATATTTACAAACTTTTCTTGAAAATTTACCTAAACAACATATTACTACATACACTGCATCTAAAGTGTTCTTGTTTACTACATTGTGTTTAAATCTAGATATAATACTTTAAGTGATACATAGTACTACCCGAGGAATTAACTTCATTTTATTTGTCAATTCCTTATTTCAATAACTCTATGAAAATCCTTTTTGCATATCATGCAGGTGAGAATTTCTATATGACATGTGCATGGAAAATAGTTGTTTGTGTTGTAAAAATCAGTGCAAGTCCAATTTCACTATTTATTGCCTACATTTGTTTTCCCAGTAGAAAAATTAGTTGGTACACCTATATGCTATTATTAAGGTATAGAATCAGGAGCACCTGGGTAGCTCGGTTAAGCGTCCGACTTTGACTCAGGTCATGATCTCGTGGTTTGTGAGTTCGAGCCCTGCGGTGGCTCTGTGCTGACAGCTCGGACCCTGGAGCCTGCTTTGGATTCTGTGTCTCCTCCTCTCTGTGCCCCTCCCATGCTCATGCTCTGTATCTCTCTGTCTCTCAATAATAAATAAACGTTAAAAAAATTTTTTAAAGGTATAGAATCAATATTTCTCAAGTATCTAATAATAGTCATTCTGTGATAGCTCCATTTAAATATTCACATTTTATGTAGGGAATATATTTCCATATCTCAGATTTTCAAACTTGGCTGTAAAGTGCATTACTATTCATAGGAAATCCTATAATCCACTATATTAGTGCTGTAAGTACTCCCCAAAACCACAGTAACCTAATTCACAGAAATATGTGTAAATCCCTCAACCTCTCTGTGTTGGACTCCCTTCTCTGGAAATGGAGAGGATAAGAGCATCTCCAGAGATGTGTGGCATTTAAAGGAAGAGGAACTTAATAAATATTTGGTCACTTTGTATCCAGAATTTGAATCATTATTGTAATAGTGGGTTTCTTGATGAAATGCAGTCCTATGCACATTTGAATCACCTTTTACTTGATTATATGGAGAAAATCTGAAGGCTCTCTTCTCAAGGTGCTAGGAATCTTAAAATGTGTCTAAACTGACACAGTAAAATTTATCTTCCCCTTCTCATTCTCCCTTTTCTTTTCGATACTTATGAAAATCACTGTAACGATTTCTTAGTAACTGAATGTTGTAGATGCTATTAAATAGAAAATAATAGATCCTATTGAAAGTTTATGACATAGATACAAACAAGTGGTATTTTTTCTTATCCCTTGTCCTATGGGATGTCCCCAGGATGGATGAAGGGTCAAGCAGGAAAGCAGCAGTTTGTGCAAGCCATATTGACTATGCTTCGTTCCTGTGACTCAAAGAAGGGTCTATTCAATATTTAACATACTTGAGGGTTTCGTTGTTGTTGCCTACTCTGGGACAAAGATAATATAAGTTCCGGAGAATCAGAAATGAATGTGACTCAGTTATTCCCTTCCAAGTACTGAATACTTGTACAGGGACAAAAATTGAAATTTTTATTAGTATCCATTGAAAATCAATCAGATCACAGGATATTTGGGTTGAATGGTATAATAAAGCTTGGTATTAACAATATTAACCAACATTATCAATAATAATATCTAAATTTTTGCCCTTACTGTATGGATCCATCACATATTTAACGACATTATTAGTATTCATTATCTATTTAGTCCTTACTCGGTGGAGTAGTATCAACTAGGAATCTATTCAGATGACAATTTTGAGGCTCAGAGATACTAAGGACTTGCTCCAGGTCACGAGATAATAAGTAGAGAACATAGGACTTAAAATTATATTATGAATGGGGCACCTGGGTGGCTCAGTTGGTTCAGTGTCTGACTTCAGCTCAGGTCATGATCTCGAGGTTCATGAGTTCAAGTCCCACACTGAGCTTTCTGCTGTCAATGCAGAGCTTGATTTGGATCTTCTGTCTCCCTATCTCTCTGCCCCTTCCCTGGTTCTTCTCTCTCTCTCTCTCTCTCTCTCTCTCTCTCTCTCTCTCTCTCTCAAAAATAAATAAACATTAAAAAAAAAAAGAAATGCAGATTTCCAGCAATCTTTGTTTTAAAAAAATTAGATTATGGTTCTGAGGCACATGCATTTTACTTCTTCACTCCGTTAAAACTCAGAAACTTTAAAGCAGGGATCCACAGGTCTTCACAATAACACATCTATTGTACATCTTTTAATAATTTCTGGTTTCCTGATTGTGGATAGAAACTGAGACATTGACGTTATGTCTCCCTTTGAAATGGAGAAGGGCTAAATTATAAGCATGGAGTAGGAGGGGCACCTGGGTGGCCCAGTCAGTTAAGAGTCTGACTTTTGATTTTGGCTCAGGTCATGATCTCATGGTCATAGGATCGAGTCCTATGGCCGACTCCACTCTGGGCACGGAGTCTGATTAAGATTCTTTCTGCCCCTCTTCCCCACTTGCAATCTCTGAAAGAAAGAAAGAAAGAAAGAAAGAAAGAAAGAAAGAAAGAAAGAAAGAAAGAAAGAAAGAAAAGAAAGAAAGAAAGAAAGAAAAGAAAAAGAAAGAAAAGAAAAAAGAAAGAAAAGAAAGAAGAAAAAAAGAAAAGAAAGAAAAGAAAAGAAGAAATAAAAGAAGAAAGAAAAAGAAAAAAAGAAAGAAAGAAAGAAAAGAAAAGAAAGAAAAGAAAAGAAGAGAGAGAAAGAAAGAAAGAAGAAGAAGAAAAAAGGGAAAGAAAGAAAGAAAGAAAGAAAGAAAGAAAGAAAGAAAAGAAAAGAAGAAAGAAAGAAAGAGAGAGAGAATGGAGGAGGAAGTGGACAACTGAGGCAAAGTCCAGGAGCCAGGGCCAGAGAAAGACCTACCCTAAGCTGTACTGTCATGAGCCGGCTCTTTCTGTGACCTGGGCCAGCGATCTCAGACACCCTCCCTATAGATGATACACCAACGGCTCACCACTGTGGTTTACCAGTTACCTCCAAATAGAAGAGCACAGTGAGCAGAGAGTGTATGGGTGGAATGACCAGAGAAGTGACGTGGTTGGTTGCATTGGCAAGGAGAGAATACTGGCCAGGGGCACTGTGTCTGGAGACAGACCGTTTGATTCAAACCTGGCTTCATCCCATTCTATCCCATGACCTGGTACAAGTTACATTAAAAGGCTATAATCCTCTCCTTTTTAAAAGAACAATAATGTGTACACATATTTTAGGGGTGACTACGTAGGTGAAAAGAAACAGGCTACATAAAGCACTTTATTTCAGAGCCTGGTACTTGCGAATCCTTAAAAAGGCTTCATGATATCAAGTACATAGTCATCTGGCATCATTCCCCTGCTCATCTTCCACTTTCATGATCATTTTGGAATGTTTAAGAGACGGTTTAGAGGGACTTGTTTCCTGCTCTGGTTAGAAAGGTTCTTACAGGAGGGGCGTCTGGGTGGCTCATTCAGTTGGGCTTCTGACTTTGGCTCAGGTCATGATCTTGCAGTTTGTGAGTTTGAGCCCTGCTTCGGACTCTGGGCTGACAGCTCAGAGCCTGGAACCTGCTTTGGATGCTTTGGATTCTTTGTCTTCCTCTCTCCCTCTGCCCCTCCCCTGCTCATGCTCTGTCTCTCTCTCAAAAATAAACGTTAAAAAAAAATTTTTTTTAAAGAAGTATTTAGAAAGGTTCCTACAGGAGCTAGAACCAGTGTGGGAGGAAAGCAGAACTTTGAGAATTTTCAGATTCCCACCAGAACCAAGAACATAAACCTCACAGCCTCTGAGCTGAAACTCAGCTCATATGGTCCCCTTCCATCTGGCTTCTCCAACTATCCTGCTTATCCTGATGATGAAGAAACAACGCTCCCCAAGCCATTCCTGTATCCAATATCCCCAGCATCACTCACGGCACTGTGCTGCCTCTGTGTTGGGGAATAACAAAGGAATGACGATCCATCACCCTTCTTATGCCTGGTGAGTGATGAAGGCTCAGGCTCTGTTCTCAGGACCTGCAGGAAGACAGAGTCAGGTATGGACCCCTTGATGCATATAATGATTCTGGGAAGAGAGGACACACATACAGATCCAACTGTGCTGGGACAGGCCAACTGAAAGTCTGCAGAGCACAGGCCAATTATTTATAGTTGTGTGGGCCTGAAAGCTCAATGTACAGAGCTCTAATTAGCCAAATTGGTCTGTGTTCTCCCAATCTCTGAAGACTTGTTAATATTAATGGACCAGGAACATAGGGAAAGGAAATGTCTTTTGTCGGCTCTGAGGCCTTCCACTTCTCAGGGGGAATAGCACCTGTACGCTTCTGATTTTCAGGTTTCATACATCAATAAAAAACCGAGACTTAATTTTTAAATTAATATACATAAATGTGAGTTTATCATTCATCAAATGCATTCAAATGACTGAGCAATTTAGGGAGAATTAGGACTTCTATATCAGGAATCTGGTAGTACTTCCATTTTCTCAGTTAATATTTGTGGCTCTAAGAACACTTAACATGAGATCTACCCTTTTAACAAACTTTGAAGTATTCATATATTATTGTCAACTTTAGGTACAATGTTGTACATCTCTAGAGCATATTCATCTTGCTTGACTGAAACTTTATGCCCTTTGATTGCCATTTCCCCCTCCTGCCACAACTCTACTCTGACTCTATGAATTTTACTATTTTAGATACATAAACGGAGTCATGCAGTATTTATCTTTCTGTGATTGGCTTATTTCATTTAGTATAATCTCCTTAAGGCTCACCATGTTGTTTCAAATGACAGAATGTCCTTCTTTCTTCAGGCTGGATAGTATATATATGTATATATACTAGGTAGATAGATAGATAGATAGATCACAGTTTTTTTTATCCATTCATCTGTCAGTGGACATTTAGGTTGTTCCCAGATCTTGGCTATTTTGAGTAGTACTACAGGGAACATAGATCTCTCTTTGGGATCTTGATTTCAATTCTTTTGGAGATACTCACACACACACACACACACACACACACACCCCAACAGGACAGGTGTGAAGTGACATCTCATTGTGGTTTTGATTTGCATTCCTTTGATGAATAGTGAGTGATATTGAGCACCTTTTCATATACTTTTTAGCTACTTATATATCTCCTTTGGAGAAATGTCTATTTAAGTCCTTAACCCATTTTTTTTAAACAAATTTGTTGTTGTTGTTGTTGTTGTTGTTGTTGTTGTTGTTGTTGTTGTTGTTTGCCATTGAATTGTAGGAGTTCTTGCATATTTTGGAGATTAACCAGTGATCAGTCATAGGGTTTGCAAATGTTTTCTCCCATTCCATAGGTTACCTTTTCACTGATGAGGAATCTGAAGTACACTGATTTGCCACAGGTTTCAAATTGTTGTTGAGATGAGATAGAATTGTGTCTTTGAGTCCCATACCCTTTCTATTATCTGTGGTGCCTCTCTCATATCAAGGATATTAGCACCACTCTTAGATAGCTACTGTGGACCTACCTGACACATTTCCCTATCCAGGCTTTCCCCTCCATACCTAGTGTTAATCAATTAGCACTCATTCTAAATTTTGAATTTGAAGAAGAAAAAGAAAGCATCACCTGTGGGGAGAATGTTAAATGAGATATCAACATCAGTATTACTGTATTAGTTAGCGTTCTCTGGAGAAAGAGACCCAACAGGATATGTATATATTTATATATAAAGAGAGACTTAAGAAGTTGGTTCACATGATTGTGGAGGCTTCGTAAGCTCCAATTATGCAGTGTAGGCTAGCAGGCAGGAAACACAGGAAGAACTGAATTCAAGTCCAAAGACAGTTTGCTGGCAGGATTCTTGCTCCCTCTGGAAGGTCAGTCTTTGTTCTATTAAGGCCTTCAACTGAGTGGATAAAGCCCGCCTATATTATAGAGGGTAATCTGCTTTACTCAAAGTCCACTGATCTAAATGTTAATCTCACCCAAAAAATACTTTCATAGAGACATCCAGAATAATGTTTGACCAAATATCTGGGCACTATGGCCCAGCCAAGTTGACACATAAAATTAACCATCACAATTATCTTGGCAAATTCCAAGCATTTTTGCCCATTATTTAGGTTTTCAGAAATAGAGACACACCCTATTCATTGTTCCAGAGTGGATCAGACCCAAAGTATTTTATCTCAGTTCATGAAAACCAAGGAATCAAAACCGTAATTTAGTCATTTTTAATAGGATGTATTTCTTCTCACTGGCTAGTATGGCTTTCTCCTCTATAAAGGACTACCCTCCTCCAGTATTAAAGTTCCTGGTCAGTGATGCTGATAGATGACTTAGCTTAGTGGCCAAAGGGTAAGTAAATTAAACAACTTATTAGGCAGGTTTCAAAGAGTCCCCAATTATTGTCTCAGAAACTGTACGTGACATCTCTAAAGGAAGTGGCCTTTACCATGTACCATATAGTGGACACAGAACAGAGCCCAAAGACAGATGTGTCGAGACAAGACAAAGGTTTTAAAGTAAAGTCCTAAAGATACTTTTACTAGTGAAAGAGAAGAGCCACCCTTTGCTGAGGTAAAGTATAGATAGGTGACTTTGGAGCAAGGTGACAATATCTAATTGACCAGCACAGGTGACTAGTCGTATGGCATGGAAGGAGAATATATGCAAAGGAATATCGGGAATTTTAGGAAAAATCACCCTGCCTGTTGCTAGGGTGAACTTTTTCACATCATCTCTCTTATGAGCTCAGATTACTTTAAGAACTTCAGCACCTTCTCGTGAGCATTAAAAGACCCAAACGTACTAGTTATCTCTGAACAAAACATGTAGTTAGATCAGTAGCCCTCAACCTTGCTTACGCGTGAGAGCCAACCAGGATAATTTTTAAACCCTTATGCTAAGGCTATACTTCAGTCCAATTAAACCATAATCTGTGGTGAGAAGCAGTCATCACATTTTTTAAGTTTATTTTTAAGTTTATTTTTAAGTTTATTTATTTAGTTTGAGAAAGTGAGTGAGCAGGGAAGGGGCAGAGAGGATCTCAAGCAGGCTCTGCACTGCCAGCATGGAGCCTGATGCAGGGGCTCAAACCCACAATCTGTGAGATTACGACCTGAGCTGAAATCAAGAGTCAGACATTTGACCAACGGAGCCACCCAGTGCCCCAATTGTAATTATTAAAAAAAAAAAAAAAAAAAGAATGCCTGGGTCATAGATGAGAAATAAAGTTCTATAGTTACAATATGATTCATTCATGCATTGACTCTAATATAGGTAGGATCCCACAAAACTCCCTCAATCCCATTTAAAATGTATCAAAATAAGCAATATTCAGATATGAAGCACTGAACAGATTGAAAGGCACAAAAACTACCAAAATTATGGAACCAAATGGGCAGAATTTCCAGTTCCAAGTGTTTGGTTTGACTGACTTTTCCAGCTCCCACACTAAAAAAGGGGGACAAGTATTGAGAATGGGCTGTTCTGAGGTACCTCTCTGTGGCCCTCTTGATGGCCCTGTACCTCAGACTAGATGAAGGGGAGTGAGCATGGGGGTGACCACAGTATACACCACCAAGGCCACCTCACCCTTCCTGGGAAAATGAGACAGCTAAACTGAGGTACACTCCAAGACCTGTTGCAGAAAATAAGCCAGTAACTAACAGGTGAGAGCCACAGGTAGGAAAGGCTTTGTTACTTCCCACCTGTGGATGGGACTCTTGGAATGGAGGCAACAAATTGAGTATAAGAGAAAAGGATCCCTGAGAGTGGAACACCACCAAAAATGGCACCAGTAAAATAAATTCATAGGTTATTGGTGGGGATTTCCAAGGAGGCAAGTTTGAATAGCTGAGAAGGGCCATGAAGGAAATGAGGTATATTTCCACATCTGTGAAGAAGGTAAGCTGTAACACCATCAGACTGTGCAACTGGTGAAAAGCTGATGAAAAAAGACACCAAAACCAGCAAGCCACAGAGGTGGGTAGTGCAAGGGATGACAGATGGCCACAAACCGATCATAGGCCATTGCGGTCAGTAGATTCTCTTAACATCCAAAAAGAATAAAAATAGACATCTGAGACTACATAGGAGATGATTCTTCTGTGAGTATGGATGTCCGCAATCATGTTGGGGACAGTAGTAGAGGTGAAACGATGTCAGCCAAGGACAGGTTGGAGAGGAAGAAGTACATGGGGGTGTGGAGGTGGGGGTCAGAGCTGACGGCCAGGATGATCAGCAGGTTCCTGAGCACAGTGACCAGGTACATGGACAGGAACATCCCAAAGAGGAGAGGCTGCCATTCTGGATCCTCCAAAAGTCTCAGGAGGAAGAATTCTGAGATGAGTGTTAGAGTCTTTAATCCCATGTGGCTGAGACGCCTCCCAGGAAGGAAAAGAATCTTGGAATAAATGGAACAAGCAAACAGGCAGCAAGTGTGTCTGTATTTTGTATTCAAGCAAATCAAAATAAAGCATTCACACTTGAGGACTGTATACTCCAGTACTTCCAGCTACATTTCTCGGTGGTGGCAAACTCATCTCCTCTCAGAACTCTTTCCTCATTGATTTCTTGGCTAGTTACCTGTTTCTATATAAACACACTTTAGAGGGGAACCTGGGTAATTCAGTAGGTTGAGTGTCCAACTTCGGCTTAGGCCATGATCTCATGGCTCCTGAGTTGGAGCCCCACGTTGGACCCTGTGCTGACAGCTCAGAGCCTGGAGCCTGTTTCAGATTCTGGATCTCACTCTCTCTCTCTCTCCCTCTTCCCCGTTCATGCTCTGTCTCTGTCTCTGTCTCTCTCTCTCTCAAAAATAAATAAACATTAAAAAAAAATTAAACACATTTTAGAGAGACTGAACCGAAGTGTGATAGAGGAACAAGGCAACTTAGAGTAAATAAATCAATGAACACAGTAAAATATCAGTCCCCTCTGCTGAAGGAAATATATGAAAGAAGTATCTTTCTCCCACCTTCCCCCAAAAAATCACTCCAATGAAAAACACTAGGAAGCACTCAAATATAACTTATCTATATGCAGTGCAAGAAATTCTTTTAATTTAAAATATTTATAAATATTCTGTAATGTTACCTGCATTCTAAATTAAAGTCAAATATATTTAATCAGTTAGAACTAAAAAAAATTTTTTACTGTTTATTCATTTTTGGAGGAGAGAGAGACAGAGCATGAGGGAAGGAGGGGCAGAGAGAGAGGGAGACACAGAATCTGAAACAGGCTCCAGGCTCTGAGCTGTCAGCACAGAGCCTGACACGGGACTCGAACTCCTGAACTGTGAGATCATGACCTGAGCTGAAGTCAAATGCAAAACCAACTGAGCCACCCAGGCACTCCTAATCAGTTAGAATTTAATATGATAGCTATTTTCATGGATTTTCATCCTTATTTGGTTTTCTGATGCCTATCCTCAATGGAAATGAATGCTCCCGGGGCATCTGGTTGGCTCAGTCAGTAGAGCATGCAACTGTTTATCCTGACATTATGAGTTCAAGTCCCACTTTGGGCATGGAGTCTGCTTTAAAAAAAAAAAAAAAAAAAAAAAAGGAATGAGTGCTCACTTAAATGTGAGTTGCCTTTTAAAAGTCTTTTTGTTAATGGGGGTGCCTGGGTGGCTCAGTCGGTTAAACATCCGACTTCGGCTCAGGTCATGATCTCATGGTTTGTGGGTTCGGGCCCTGGGTCAGGCTCTGTGCTGACAGCTCAGAGCCTGGAGCCTGCTTCAAATTCTGTGTCTCCCTCTCTCTCTGCTCCTCCCCTGCTCATACTCTGTCTCTCAAAAATAAATGTTTAAAAAAATTAAAATAAAAAAAGTCTTTTTGATATTAATCTTAACCCTAGACTTTTTATGCAGGGTTATTTGTATTAACTTCACACCATTTCAGGGACTGTCTTTGTGACTGCCGTTGGCATTTCTTGTCTCCATCACATAGTGGCTTGGTAAAAGTGTTTAATAAAGTTTCTAATTCTAAAATTTGTGAAGCATTGTTTCCTTATCAAATCAACCCTCTTATTTACAGTCAAGGTTTTACAACCAGGGGAAATCCCAAAGCTATGTCTGAAATCCAGTCTTCTTAACCCTAATTAAGAACTTACACTTAAATCAGCTCCCTGAAGGCAACTTGGACCTCCTGGCAGGTAACAATGTGATTTGAGAAAAATGCAAAAGACCAAAGTACAGAGAATAATATTATAAAAACCTGAATCATTTCTTCATGTATAAAATGGGGACAAAATGGAACTACCTTAGGGGCGCTTGGGTGGCTCAGTCGGTTGAGCATCCAACTTCCACTCAGGTCATGATCTCTGGGTTTGTGAGTTGGAGCCCCACATCGGGTTCACTGCTGTCAGTGCAGAACCTGTTTCTGATCCCCCCCCCCCAACTCTCTCTCTGCCCCTCCCCAGCTCACTCGCTCTCTCAAAAATAAATGAATATTTTTTAAAAAATGGACATACAGGCCCCCTGGATGGGTCCGTTGGTTAAGTGTCCAACTTTGGCTCAGGTCATGATCTCACAGTTCATGGGTTCAAGCCCTGCATCTGGCTCTTGGCTGACAGAGCAGAACCTACTTTGGATCCTCTGTCTCCCTCTCTCTCTGCTCCTCCCCCCCTTGCTTGCTTGTACTCTCTCTCTCAAAAATAAGTAAATGCTTAAAAGAAGAAATGGAACTACCTTATAGTGTTGTTGTAAAAAATTAAATTTTTTTTAACGCTTATTTATTATTGAGAGACAGAGAGGGACAGACCGTGAGCAGGGGAGGGGCAGAGAGAGATGGAGACAGAGAATCCGAAGCAGGCCCCAGGCTCCAAGCTGTCAGCACAGACTCCAACACGGTGCTCAAACTCACAAACCGTGAGATCATGACCTGAGCCGAAGTTGGATGCTTAACCAACTGAGCCACCCAGACACCCCATAAAAATTAAATTTAAAAGGTGGGTGGGAGAGGGGGGAATAATAAGTGGATTAAGAGTACACTTATCTTGATGAGCACAGAGAAATGTATAGATTGTTGAACCATTATATTGGACACCTGAAACTAATATAACACTGTATTTTAATTATACTCTAATAAAAATATTAAAAAATGAAATCACACAATAAAAAAATTAAATAATAAAGTGCTTAGGCCAATGGGTCTCACTCCTCATTGACCATTGTAATTATCTGTATGTCTTTTAAAATACCCTAAATAGCATGGCTACAGGTTAAATCAGAACTAGAACCAGTTAAATCAGAATCTCTACATGTGAGTCTGTTGTAATTGTATAGACTGTTACTGTAATTGTAACATACAGCCACAGTTGAGAATCTTTGCCTTAGAATACTACCACTTGGTAAATGCCCCATTAATTTTATCTACTAATATTAATACCCACTCACTATACTAAAAATGTAAACATTCAGGGGCACCTGGCTGACTCAGTCGGAAAAGAATGTGACTCTTGATCTCTGGGTTATGAGCTCGAGCCCCATGTTGCATGTAGAGATTACTTAAATAAGTAAAACTTTTAAAAAATGTGAACATTCAGGGGCACGTGGGTGGCTCAGTCCGTTAAGCATCTGACTTGGGCTTAGGTCATGATCTGACAGTTTGTGGGATCGGTCCCTGCATCGGGCTCCATGCTGGTAATGTGGAGCCTGCTTGGGTTTCTCTCTCCTCTCTCTCTCTCTGCCCTTATCCCCCACTATCTCTGTCTCTAAGTAAACAAACTTAAAAAAAAAAAACTTATATTTATACAGATTTGCAATATTACCAATAAAATTTCAGTTTTCTTACTCTCCCTTCATGACCTTGTTCCTGGGCATACTTATCCCACAAAGGTAACCACTGTCATGAATTTGGCAGGTATATTTTTCCTGCCAATGTTTCCATGGTGTTAGGACTGAGTTCATATCCATAAACAGTCTTCCTGAAAACATAGCTGAAAAGTATCATACTACACATGTTGTCCCTAAAATACTCTCATTAAACTTTAAATGTTTCTGTGAAAGACTTCTGTGACCTATCTGGTTCAAACACTTTAGTGATGCATAGTTCTGCCAGAGGAATAGACTTATTTTTATTTTTCAATTCCTTCCTATGAAAATTCTGTGTAATTATCAAAATGGGGTGTCTGAATTCTTTAGCCACTTGAATCAGATTTACTTTTGTAAGCGATACTTTTCTGTTACCTGGATGGATTTTGTATCCATTATATTCTAACCTGTAACTTATATCAATTTACCATCTGTTGCCATTTAAAAACTGTTCATAGGGGCACCTAGGTAGCTCAGTTGGTTAAGGCTGACTCTTGATTTAGGCTGAGGTCATGATCTCACGGTTCGTGAGTTCGAACCCTGCACGAGGCTCCATGCTGACACTGTGGAGCCTGCTTGAGATTCTCTCTCTCTCCCTCTGTGCCCCTCCCGGGTGTTCGCTCACTCTCTCTCTCTCTCTCTCTCTCTCAAAATAAACAAATAAACTTAAAAAAATTTTTCAGTGTTCATAATGCCAAAAAAAACCCATTCTTTTACTTCTCCATTATCACACAACTGAGAATATCTATAATATATACAGACATATATACATACATATTCATATATATATGAAGTACGGTTGTTTGCATTGTACAAATCAGTGCACATTTAATTTTACTATTAGGTGCCTACATTTTTACTTCTGAGATATAGAATCAGGAATATCCCTAAAGTCTATCTAGTAATCTCATTCCATGATAGCTCACATGAAATTGTCAACAATATTTGCACATCTCAGACTTTCATAGTGAGATGGAAATAACATTACTCTTCATAGAAAATCCTATTAACTACAATATTCATGCCAGAAAGACCTCTATGAACCACTTAGCCCATTCTCCTAATTCACAGATAACCTCACTGAGTCATAAGATGAGAAACCAATGGTTCTGTCTCCATTTGTTCCTCTGGGACAAAGCAAGCTTGAAAAAATATATATTTATTCAGCTTTAATGTAAGAGACATAGCCCTGAGACAGGAGTCAGGAGACCAAAGTCTGAGCCCCACATCTTTCACACACTAAATTTGGAGTATGCATAAATGTCTCAACCTCTGATAGCATTCTTTACCAGAAATGGGGAAAATGATATCTCCGGAAGTTTGGCTTTTAATATTCAGTTATGGTATTTTAATCAGTATTAAGTGACTTTTCAGTAGCTGGTTTGATGAAATTTAATCTTGAGAAATATTTAATGACTTTTATTTAATGACATGACAGAGAGGTCAAAGCTTTTCTTGTCCAAGGGAACTTGAGCGTGGTATGATCCTATATCCTAAATGTGAAATCCTAAAAGTGTCTCTGTTCATAAAGTAAAGTTTATCTTCTCTTTCTCCCTCTTTTAAACCTTTCATTATTTAAAATCTCCACAAATTTTTGATAACTGAATAATGTATATATTACAAAAAGAAAATAAGAGGTTCATAGAAAGTCCGTGCCATGGAAACACATAAGCCTACTCTATCTTGTCTGTAGTCCTGTGGGATATTGCTGAAAAAGATAAACGCACAGCCAAGAAAGCATCCAGTGGGTATAAACCATATCGCCGACTCTACGTTCATGTGAACTAAGGGGCTATTTAATGTTTAACAGAGATTTTTATTTGTTTTTGTTGCCAGTTCTGTGCTAAAGACCAAAAATCAGAAATGAGACTCGAGTCATTTCCCTTCACTCAGTATACTCAGTATACTTGTATAAGGACAAAATAAAATGTCGTGTCAGATATCCAGGGAAATCCATACCTTGAGATTACAGGATATTTTAATAAAATAGTATGAAACTAGACTGTTAATCATAAGAATATCTAAACTTTATTTTGACATTTCTGTACACATTCATCACATATACAGTTTCTAATATACCATTTAATCCTTGCAACTAGCACAAAGGAGGAAGATAGTTTAAGGAAAATCTAGGAGCAGGGACAAGAGAGATCTGCCCTGAATAACAAGCGGCTGATCCTTCTATGATCCCTACCTTGATCTCAGCTATCTTTCCTACAGCTTGTTACTATAGCCTAGCTGGTGCAGCAAGGGATACCTATTACTCTCCCCTTAGGTCTACTGGAAACCACCAAAGGGAAAAGCACGGGGGGGGGGGGGGTGGGGGGCATGTCTCTGCCTGAAGTGATCCAGCAAGTAAAATGACAGACTGGATTAGTAGGAGGGAATAATGGCTAGGTGTCCTATGTCTGGAGTCTGGATGTGAGGATTCAAATCTGAATTCATACCCATTTTATTTCATGACTTAATACAAGTTACACTTAAATACCGTGTCCTCTTCATCTGTAAAATGATAATGTGCATTCCTGTTTCTTGGGGCGTCGTTATACAGATGAAATGAAACAATCTACACAAAACACTTAGCTCACAGCCTGCCGCTTAGGAAACCAATGAAAATTAATATCATACTTACTGTCTTCATCATCATCATCATCACTTTGTGATTTTGGAGTACTCAAGGGACAGTTTAGAAAGACCTGATCATGCCATGTGGGAGTAATGCCTATGGGAGCTAGAACCAGTGTGGGAGGAAAGCAGAACACTGAATGAGAGTAAACCTCATATTGCTTGGAGTGGAAATTTTGCATGTTGGTGCCCTACCATCTGTCTAACCCAAATGTCCTGCTTGTCCTGACAATAAGGAAACTGTGCTCCCCCAGTGCCTCCTCCATCCACTATCTGTCATGGCACTCACTGGCTACGCTGTGACTTTGCTGGTGCATGACCAAGGAGGGACAGTGTGCTGCCCCTCTCCTGCCTGGTCAGTGGTAATGGCAGAGGGTTTGTCCCCAGGACTGGCAGACAGACAGACTCCAGCCAGGCCTCCTGATGGAGATTACTACTCTGCAAGGAGATACAGGTATGAAGCCCACTAGACAGGGACTAGCAACCTGAAAGGTTGGAGACACAGGCTGATTATGGTATTGTGGCCTTGAGAGCTGGATGCAGAGCTCATAATTAGCTGAAGTGGTTCATGAACTCCATTCCCTGTGGACTTCACAATCCTGGACAACCAGAGGAGAAAATGTGTCCTTGGTCCAGCTCAATTACTTCTGAGTCCCACCTCTTCCCAGGGGAAGTTCATGTGGCCTCCTCTAGTCATATACCCACAAGGAAGGCTCTTCCTGTAAAGACTTTTTCCACTTAAAATTTCCATTGCAATTTTGATTTATTGAACTAACATTGATGATGAAATGATACCAGGAATATTGGCATCTTTATTGTTAACATTTCCCATGCTAGAACCTGAAAACATCTCTATATTTGAACATATTTTTTTTTAATTTAAACTGTTTATTTCCATTATCTAGCACTCTTGTTTATTCTGAGTGTTTCTAGTTGTTTGAGTAGAATTATTTTATCTGAAATTACTCATCACTGTGAACAGTAAACACATTACAGCTATAAGGTGTTTCAAGTAGCATCTGATGTAATTACTCAATAAACCTTTTAGTTAAATCAAACTGTCAATATTTATGTAATGCTAACAATGTGCCACATGTTTTCAAAGATAAAGCAAAGTTGGTCTTTCACATTTTATGAATTGGATTCTCTCCTTCCCTTATAACCACACTCCTTCCATAACATAGGGATCTCATGTCATATGGATGGTTGAGAAGATACTTGGTGCTTGCCTAAAAGATGTCAAGTGAGGTTTACACTAGAATGTTGCTCTCAGCCCCATCTGACCCCAATAGCTGTCTAGACTCTTCAAAACTCTTTGGTCTCTGGAGGCAGTATAGTTTAGTATTAAAAACCATGGGTTCTGGATTCAGACATAGTTCCACCACATACCATGTAATTCCAGGCAATTAATGAGCTCATTTGTAACTCTATTTCACCATGTATATTATGTTGATAATAGGTACTCAACTCATGAAATCTTTGTGATCAAGTAAGTTAATACATGGAAGTTAAAACAGTGAATGACACAGAATAAAAGCTCATTAAAGGTTAAATACTTCCTTTTACCTCTTCTCTTTTCATAAAACCAGGGCAGCCCCTTCTCTTCAAGTCATCTCTGAAACAAATCTTAGTCCTTTAAACTCTTCCAGAGTCTAAAAACGTGGGGGCAATGAAGTGTTTCTGATCCAGCAGACTAAGAAACAAATCTTAGTCCTTTAAACTCTTCCAGAGTCTAAAAACGTGGGGGCAATGAAGTGTTTGTGATCCCTGCCCCATCCAAGCCACTCGACCAGTACTTTCTATCTGTATCTCTTATGTTGCTGAATGGCTTTGGTTTATGGCTAATGTTGATAATATACCTGCCTTAGACTAAACACAAAAACTTGTTTCTTGTTCCTTGCCTATTTTTAACACCTTACAGATTTAATATATTAGCCTTAAGATAGATTTCATAGTTGAGAAAGTAACAGAAAAGCAACTATTAGTAAACTGAATCCACCAATCACCATGACTGGAGATGTAGTCCAGATGTGCAAGACTGGTCCATTATTTGAAAATCAGTGTGGTCTACCATATGGACTAGGCTAGGACATCAGTTGATGCAGAAAAGGCAACTGACAAAATCCAAAACCTATATTCATGATTAAAAAAAAAAAAATCTCTGCAAACTAGGAAGAGGAGAACTTCATTTGATGAAAAGCAAACACACTGTTAGCAATAAAAAAGGACACAGCTTCACACAACTTGGATGGATCTCAAGGGGATTATGCTGAGTGAAAAAAAAGTCTATCTCCAGAAGGTTACATACTGTATGATTTCATTTATATAATATTCTTGAAAAAAATTACACAGATGGAGAACATATTGTACTTGTTGAGGCTAGTGATGGAGAGGTTTGGGTCTGAATACAAAGTAGTTTAAAGGAGTTCTTTTGTGCTGATGAAACAGTTCTGTATCTTGATTGTGGTAGTAGGTCCATTCATCCACACAAGTGCTCAAACTGCAAAGAAACACACACACACACACACACACACACACACACACACACACGGTCCATTCATATTGGTGAAATCTGAATAAGCTCTTGGATTTCTACTGGGGAAAACTGAGGGATACATGGGATTTCCCCATACATATTTTATTTTATTTTTTTTTTTTTTTACTTTGAATCTATAATTATTTCAGTAAAAAAGAATTGATACACACATACCCCAAACTCAGGACGAGAAAGCTTAAGTGGCTTTTTAAAAGTCATAGAAGTAGGATCGAAAATTGAATACTAGGAATTAGGTGTCTGGATTCCCCAGTCCAGTTTTCTTTCCATTCCACCAAGGAAGACCCAGGACCTTAAGATAACAGACACATAAATAGTATTTTTCTGCATATATCTTAAACATATTGCTACTGATAATGGCAGAAAGTTCTGACTGGATAGGCTTATAAGTAGACTGGGCATAGCAGAAGACATGCCCTGATACAAGTATCTATCTCAAAAAACTAGAATTAAATTAAACCCAAATATAATAGAAGGGAATAAAACCAGAAATTAAAGAATCAGAAAGGAGAGTAAAGTTCTCCTTTCTTTGAAAAAATTAACATATCTAAAGTTTCTTTGAAAAAATATCTAAATCCCTAACAGGATGAAGAAAAAGGAAGAAAACACACATATTACCACCATCAGAAATGAAAAGGGGATAGAATTACAGCTTTCAGACCTTAAAAAGGAATTAAAGGCTATTATCAACAAATTTATGTCAACATGTTTGAAAAGTTATGGAATGGACAGATACAATTTAGCAAAACTAACACAAAAACAAATAAAAAACCTGAATAATCTTTTGTCATATATAAATAATTTGGTGTAATTCATCAGCGAAACTATCTTACAAAAACTTTCTGTGAAGAAAACCCAAAAGATTCACTGGTGAATTATTCCAAACATAAAAGGCCTAACTGGTCCAATTTTACACAAAGTGTTTCAGAACAGTTTCTAGCTCCTTTTAAGAGGCAATATAAATCTGACATAAAACACAGACAAGTATATTAAAAGAAACTACAAGATAAGCCTCTAATTACCAGACATAACTGATTCTAGCAAAGTGAAAAGGCTAATTGGCTAATATATACCACGTCCAAGTGTGGCTTATTCCAGATACACATGTTATTTTACCATCTGAAAATCAAGGAATGTAGTTAATTCACCATATTAACAAACTGAAGGATTTTTGTTGTTGTTAAGACCATGATACATGCAGAAAAGGCACTGGATAAATATCAATATTCACTCACAACAATAAAAAAAAATACTTGACAAATTGGGGATAAAATGAAATCGCCTTCATTATTATGTTTTGAAAGACATTCTCTATTATTTTTTTAACATTTTGAAGTAATCTCTACACCGAACGCGGGGCTCGAACTCATGACCCTGAGACCAAGAGTCAGATGCTCTTATAGTCGGAGGAGGAGCCAAGATGGCGGAACAGCATGGAAGCTTTTTTTGCATCTCACATCCATGAAATGCAGCCAGATCAACACTGAACCATCCTGCACACCTAGAAAACTGATTTGAGGATTAACACAACAATCCATACAATCTGAACCACAGAACTCAGCAGGTATGTGGCACGGAGACGTGAACTGGGGGAGAGAGAAGCCACAGAAAGCAGGGAGCTGTTTTTGCTTGTGCAGAGAGGACACAGATGTGGGGAGAGTAGGGGAAAAGCACCCCTCCCCCCAAAGCAGCTGGAGAGAAAGTGGAAAAGTGAAAACAACCCAAGGGACTGAACTAAAAAGGGAGAAAGGAAAAAGGAGAGGGTTTAAATTCCACTAAAACTCTACAAACAGGGAGCGCAGAGTCTGAAACTGTCCAGTTCCATACCTGGGGGTGCTCTGGTGGGAAGGGCGAATCCCCAGGAGCAGAGTGGAGTCCGGGGGGCTTCGGGCCACACGGGGAGAGGCGGTTCCCCTGCTGGGAGGACCGCCGGTAGAGGCCGTGCGGCCCCCACACAGGCAAAGGTGCCGGCAGACCGGAGAACAACATTTGCTGGTGCTGGAACAAGGTCGTTAAGGGGGAAGGCCGGTGCCAGACGCGTGCCGCGATTTCCCATAATCCCTGAAACGGGAACTTTTTCTGGGGCGGGTGGGCACCCAGCCAGTCTCTGAGCATCGGCGGCAGCACAGTCCCTCGAATGTTCCTGGGTGCTGCTAGCACCCGCCATTGTTCGGTGAGACCCTCCCCCTTAAGGTCTGAGTGGGGGGGAGGGGGAGCCGCATTCCTTCATAAGTGAGGAGTCAGGAAACACAGCCGCGTCTGGGATAAAACTCAGTAGGGAGGCCACCTGGCAACCTGATGGCTTGCTCACGGACAGTGTAAAAGCAGGGAGTGGACGGAAGCCAGAGACAAAGGACAGGTACACGATTGCTGGTCGGGGAGAGGAGAGTTCCGATACTAGTCTGACTAGCTGGATGACGCCATTTTCACCCCGCTCGCGCATGTGCATACACACCTACAGGCGCCACAACAATCCACCCTATTAAGCAGCGCCACCTAGTGGAGAACAGAGCCTTTACACTAAACCCCGCCCAACCGGGCCAACCTCGCTCTTCAGAAACACAAGTCTCTCTGCCCGCTTAGTTTACATACTGTAAATTGCTTCGTAGTTTGATGTTAGGGGAAGATGATGTAATTTAAATTGTATTTCTATGTTTGCTGGTCCATCTATTCAATTTTCTTTCTTCTTTTTCATTTCTTTTTCTTTAATACAGAAACAAAAATTTTTTTTATTTTCAATTTTTATTAAAAATATTTAACTTTTTTCTACTATATTTTTTACATTTTTGTAAATTTTTCAAAATCTATTTTACTTCCATCATTTCATTTTATCCTATTTTATTGAATTAATTTTTTTCAAATTTTCAGGTTTTCCCTCCCCCACCCCCTTTTTCTCTAATCTATCAAGCTCCTTTCAACAACCAGACCAAAACACATCTAGGATCTAGCAACATTTATTTGACTTGTGTGTGTGTGTGTTTTTAAATTTTTAACTTTTATCTTAATTTCTTTTCACCATTCTAAATGATGAAGTAAACGAATTTACCCCAAAAGAAAGAGCAGGAAGAAACAAGACCCAGGGACTTAACCAACACAGATACAAGCAAGATGTCCAAACCAGAACTTAGAATCATAATAGTAAGAATACTAGCTGGGGCCGAAAATAGATTAGAATGCCTCTCTGCAGAGATAAAAGAAGTAAAAGCTAGCCAGGATGAAATAAAAAATGCTATAACTGAGCTGCACTTTCCAATGGATGCCATGGTGGCAAAGATAGAGGAGTCAGAGCAGCGAATCAGCCATACATAAAACAAACTTATGGAGAATAATGAAGAAAAAAAAAAAAGAGACAAGGCGAAAGAACACAATTAAAGAATGACAGAAATCAGTGACTCATTAAAAAGGAATAACATCAGAATCACAGGGGTCCCAGAAGATGAAGAGACAGTAAAAGGGGTAGAAGGGTTATGTGAGAAAATCATGCAGAAAACTTTCCTAACCCGGGGAAAGACACATCAAATTCCAGAAAGCACAGAAGAGTCCCATTAGATTCAACAAAAACTGACCATCAGCAAGGTATATGATAGTCAAACAAAATACTCAGGCAAGGAAAGAATCATGAAAGCAGCAAGGGAAAAACAGTCCTTAACCTACAAGGGAAGACAGTTTAGGTTTGCAGCAGACCTATCCACAGAAAATTGGCAGGCCAGAAAGGAGAAGCAGGATATATTCAATGTGCTGAATCGGAAAAATATGCAGCCAAGAATTCTTCATCCAGCAATGCAGTCATTCAAAATAGAAGAGATTAAAAATTTCCCAAACAAAAATTAAAGGGGTTTGTGACCACTAAACCAGCACTGCAAGAAATTTTAAGGGGGAGAGAAGATGGAAAGAGGGGAGAAACGATAAGGGAAAAAAAAAAGGACCAAAAGCAAAAAAGACTAAAAAGGACCAGAGAACACCAGAAACTCCAACTCTACAAGAAACATAATGGTAATAAACTCATTATCTTTAGTACTGATTCTAAACATCAATGGACTAAATGCTCCAATCAAAACACACAGGGTAACAGAATGGATAAGAAAACAAGATCCATCTATATGCTGTTTACAAGACACCCATTTTAGACCTAAAGATACCTTCAGATTGAAAGGGGATGAAGAACCATCTAACATGCTAATGTCACCAAAAGAAAGCTGGAGTAGCCATACTTATATCAGACAATCTAGACTTTAAAATAAAGGACTTTAACAAGAGATGAAGAAGGGTATTACATCATAATTAAGGGGACTATCCACTAAGAAGACCTAACAATTGTAAATATTTATGCTCTAAATGTGAAGCACCCAAATATATAAGTCAATCACAAACATAAACAAACTCATTGATGATAATACCATAATAGTAGGGACTTCAAGACCTCACTTACAGCAATGGGCAGATATCTAAACAGAAAATCAACAGGAAACAATGGCTTTGAATGACACACTGGACCAGATGGACTTAACAGATATATTCAGAACATTTCATCCTAAAGCAAGGGAATATATTCTTCTGCAGTGTACAAGGAACGTTCTCCAGAATAGATTGCATACTGGGACAAACAAGCCCTCAACAAGTACAAAAGGATAGAGATCACACTGTGCATATTTTCAGACCACAAAGCTATGAAACTCAAAATCAACCACAAGAAAAAATTTGGAAAAACAAACACTTGTAGACTAAAGAACATCCTAGTAAAGAATGAATGGGCTAAACAAGAAATTAAAGAGGAAATTAAAAAGTACATGGAAGCCAATGAAAATGATAACACCACAGCCCAAAACCTCTGGGATGCAACAAAGGCAGTCATAAGAGGGAAGTATATAGCAATCCAGGCCTTCCTAAAGAAAGAAGAAAGGTCTCAATATACAACCTAACCTTACACCCTAAAGAGCTGGAAAAAGAACAGCAAATAAAACCCCAAACCAGCAGATGACAGGAAATAATAAAGATTAGAGCAGAAATCAATGCTATTGAAACCAAAACAAAAAAACAACAAAAAAAAAACAGTACAACAGATCAACGAAACCAGAAGCTGGTTCTTTAAAAGAATTCACAAAATTGATAACCCCCTAGCAAGTTTGAGCAAAAAGAAAAAGGAAAGGACCCAAATAAATAAAATCAAGAATGAAAGAGGAGAGATCACAACCAACACTGCAGATAATAATAAACAATAGAATATTATGAGCAACTATATGCCAATAAAATGGGCAATCTGGAAGAAATGGGCAAATTCCTAGAAACGTATAAACTACCAAAACTGAAACAAGAAATAGAAAATTTGAATTGACCCATAAACAGTAAAGAAATCAAATTAGTAATAAAAAAATCTTCCAAAAAACAACAGTCCAGGGCCAGATGGCTCTCCAGAGGAATTCTACCAAACATTCAAGCAAGAGTTAACACTTCTTCTCTTGAAGCTGTACCAAGAAATAGAAATGGAAGGAAAACTTCCAAACTCATTCTATGAAGCCAGCATTACCTTGATTCCAAAACCAAAGATCCCACTAAAAAAAGAACTATAGACCAATTTCCCTGATGAACATAGATTCAAAATTCCTCAACAAGATATTAGCCAACCGGATCCTACATTAAAAAAATTATTTACCACAACCAAGTGGGATTTATACCTGGGTTGCAGGACTGGTTCAATAGCCACAAAACAATTAACGTGATTCGTCACATCAATAAAAGAAAGGACAAGAACCATATGATCCTCTCAATAGATGCAGAGAAAGCATTTGACCAAATACAGCATTATTACTTGATAAAAACCCTCAAGAAAGTAGGGATAGAAGGATCATACCTCGAGATCATAAAAGCCATATATGAGAGAACAACTGCTAATATCATCCTCAATGGGGAAAAACTGAGAGTTTTCCCCTTAAGGTCAGGAACAAGACAGGGATGTCCACTCTCGCCACTGTTATTCAACATAGTATTGGAAGTCTTAGCCTCAGCAATCAGACAACACAAAAAAATAAAAGGCATCCAAATCAGCCAGGAGGAGGTCAAACTTTCACTCTTCACAGATGACATGATACTTTATATAGAAACCCAAAAGATTCCACAAAAAAAAAAAAAAAAAAAAAACCTGCTAGAACTGATCCGTGAATTCAGCACAGTCTCAGGATATAAAATCAATGTACAGAAATCGGTTGCATTCCTATACACCAATAATGAAGCAACAGAAAGAGAAAGCAAGGAATCGATCCCATTTACCATTGCATCAAAAACCATAAAATACGTAGGAATAAATCTAACCAAAGAGGTGAAAAATCTATACACTGAAAACCATAGAAAAGTTATGACAGAAATTGAAGAAGACACAAAAAATGGAAAAATATTCCATGCTCCTGGATAGGAAGAACAAATATTGCTAAAATGTCAATACCACCCAAAGCAATATGCATATTTAATGCAATACCTATCAAAATAACACCAGCATTCTTCACAGAGCTAGAACAATCCTAAAATTTGTGTGGAACCAGCAAAGACCCTGAATAGCCACAGCAATCTTGGGAAAAAAAAAAAAAAGCAGAAGGCATCACAATCCCAGACTTCAAGCTGTATTACAAAGCTGTAATCATCAAGAAAGTATGGTACTGGCACAAAAACACTCAATGGAACAGAACAGAAAACCCAGAAATGGACCTACAAACGTATGGCCAACTAATCTTTGATGTAGCAGGAAAGAATATCCAATGGAATAAAGACAGTCCCTTCAGCAAGTGGCGCTGGGAAAACTGGACAGCAACATGCAGAAGAATGAACCTGGACCACTTTCTTACACCATACACAAAAAATAAACTCAAAATGGATGAAAGACCTAAACATAAGACAGGAAGCCATCAAAATCTCAAAGAGAAAGCAGGCAAAAACCTCTTTGACCTTGGCTGCAGCAACTTCTTACTCAACACGTCTCCAGATGCAAAGGAAACAAAAGCAAAAATGAACTATTGGGACCTCATCAAAATAAAAAGCTTCCGTACAGTGAAGGAAACATCAGCAAAACTAAAAGGCAACCGACGGAATGGGAGAAGATATTTGCAAACGACATATCAGATAAAGGGTTAGTATCCAAAATCTATTAAGAACTTCTCAAACTCAACACCCAAAAAACAACTAATCCAGTGAAGAAATGGGCAAAAGACATGAATAGACACTTCTCCAAAGACATCCTTGGCCTTGTCATCCATGGCCAACTGACACATGAAAAAATGGTCAACATGACTCGTCATCAGGAAAATAGAAATCAAAATCACAATGAGATACCACCTCACACCTGTCAGAATGGCTAATATTAACAACTCAGGCAACAAAAGTTGTTGGCGAGATGCAGAGAAAGACTATCTCTTTTGCACTGCTGGTGGGAATGCAAACTGGTGCAGCCAATCTGGATAACAGTATGGAGTTTCCTCAAAAAATTAAAAATAGAACTACCCTTTGACCCAGCCACTGCACTAATAGGTATTCATCCAAGGGATACAGATATGCTGTTTTGAAGGGACACATGCACCCTAATGTTTATAGCAGCACTATCAACAATAACCAAAGTATGAAAAGAGCCCAAATGTCCATCGACAGATGGATGAAGATGTGGTATATATATAGACAATGGAGTATTACTTGGCAATCAAAAAGAATGAAATCTTGCCATTTGCAACTATGTGGATGAAACTAGAAGGTATTATGCTAAGCAAAATTAGAGAAAAACAAATATATGACTTGACTCATATGAGAACTTTATGATACAAAACAGATGGACATAAGAGAAGGGAAGCAAAAATCATATAGAAACAGAGAGGGGGACAAAACATAAGAGACTCTTAAATATGGAGAACAAACTGAGCGTTATTGGAGGGGTTCTGGGAGGGGGTATGGGCTGAATGGGTAAGGGGCATTAAGGAATCTACTGAAATCATTGTTGCCCTATCTGATAACTAATGAATGTAAATTTTAAAAAAATAATAAATTAATAAAATTAATCTATGAAAACTATAGTTATTATTATACTTCTGAAATATGGCACATTTCTCCCTAAGATCAGGAACAGGACAAAGATGCTCATATTCATCATTTCTATTCATCATAAAGCAAGGAGGTGAAAAAAAAAAAACCACAAAGTTTAGAAACCAAGTTAAGACGTTTTGGGGTGCCTGGATGGCTCAGTCAGTTAAGCATCCAACTCTTGATCTCAAGGTCATGAGTTGAATCCCTGCGTTGGGCTCCACACTGGGCGTGGAGCCTACTTAAAAAAAGAAAAGGGAGGAGGAGAATCAAGTAAGACTTTCTTTCATAACTGACAGGATTGTATACACAGAAAATCCAAAATAATCCACAAACTATTTGAATAATATTTCAAATAATAATTTAATTTATGAATGTCATTGGATAAAAAGATCAAAGTACAAAAAGAAACTGCAATTCGCGCTAGCTGAAAAATCAAAAAGGAAATAAATAAAAATATTTACAAAGTAAAACATACCACATACCTAGAAATAAATTAAAAATATTCAAGACCTCTACAATTAAACCATGAAATACTGTTAAAAGAAATTACAGACAACTTTGATAAATGGATGATTATATTATGTTCAATTGGAAGACTCAGTATCATAAAGATGTCAATTTCATTCAGGTTATTGCATCAAGTCAATGCCAATTCCAAGCATACTCTCAGTGTATTTGTGAAAATTGATAAGGAAATTCTAAAAATATAGAAACAAATGAAGAAAAAAAAAATTGTCTCACTCCCAGATTTCCCTACATACTACAAAGCAACATAGAGATTGAGAAGCCATCTTTAGCAATCTAAAGATATGTTAACAGATGGCATCTAACCTTTATGAAAGGATTTCTACAATTACTTAGCCCTTGCTGAGTTACCAGACTTCAGTTCCCCACTATTGCTAAGACCACAGTAAGCACAACATGCTAGCAGACAAGATTACCTCTATTCCCATATCCCCACTTGCCCACTGCTGCCTCCTCCCCTCTCTGTATACATGACAATTGTCAGGACTCTGACTCAGTGCAGACTCTACTCTGGTTTCTGGATGAGCATGGGAGCCTGCCTTAAACAAATCAGGGCACTGCACTGTGACTCGATAACAATTAGCAAGTGAGCCAGTCAGATTCTATTATAATCAACATATTGGAGTTATTCAAAAAGGCCATCGATTCTTTTCTCCCTGAGACTTCAACATGGAAAGAAAGAGCCTGGATCTTCTGGGACCTACAGCAGAGAGAAACAGCCTGCCAGGAAGAATAGCTAACCCAAAAATGCACAGCCAAGACACACAGAATTCATCAAGATAATAAACTCTTTATAGCTTACAAAAATGAGAAGAGTGAAGAGAAGCCAGAGACTGGGATATGTTATTTGTAATATATGTATATATAATATACGTAACATAAACACACACACATATATATAAAGGTTTTATATATGTATGTATATGTACTTAGATATAGAGATACACATACATACAATAAAGGATAAATACCTAGAAACCCTTCAAATAAAAAAGGAACCAAGCATGGGTGAAATGCTTCAACAGGATGCCCTCATAAAAGATATCCAACAAGCACGTAAAACGTACTTCTCATCCTTACATATCAGGTAACTGCAAACTAAAACCAAAGCAGGATGTTACCATATCCTCTGCTGGATGGCTGAAATTAGAAAGTTTGGCCAGCTAAATGGAATAATCGCAATTTCCACACATTGCTTTTAGGATGATAGGTGTAATCTACCTTTTTGAAAAACTGCAGTAACTACCGAAACTAAAGATAAAGTCTACCCAGTGATCTCGTTCCTACATACAAAACGTATATCAAGAGAAGTAAGTGTTAAGTCTGTGAAAGGAGCAATTAAAACGTAAACCAGACACCACACTAAGAAACCAAACACGTAATTGTACATATTGTATTTAAGCACTTAGATAAAGATCAAGAAAATCAAGAATAAGCAAACCTAATAAATTGAATGAAAAGTCAAAATTGTGGTTTCCTTTGTGGAACAATTATTGACAAGGCAGATAAACTTTCTGGAATCCTGGGAATGTTCTGATTATCAGGGTGTGTACATAAGTAAAATTTCATCAAGTTATACACTTAGGAGTAGCACACTTCATGCATATTGGTATATATATGCTTTACTAAAAGAGCAGAAAATGATAAAGGGAAAGTGCCATAGGTATACTTTCAGAAATAAAGTGGAAATGTAACGGAAGGGAAAAGTATAGCTAAATGTACCTGAAGAAGCATAAACTAAAGAACTCCTCTTTCTCAAAAAAGCAGAAAAATGTTTGAAGGTGTCAAATATACATCTTCCTCCAGTAAAATAGGATGACACCCTGTCTGATGCTTACAATTATAACTAATCTTCCCTGCTGTCCACAGCTCTTCTCACTTGAGGTCCCAGGGGATTTACATAGCTGTCTTTCCCCTTGAGCAAAGTGCCGTGATGGATTAGGCCACAGATAACAATCCTGCTCCAAAATGGCGCCAATTCTACATATTCAGTTGATGTGCCGGAGGGACTATAATATCAGCAAAATGACAGTGCTGGAACTTGCCAGAAAATCTAAGAAGCTGTGTATGACCATGATGGAGGAACTTATGGAGAGTTCTACAGAGCTGCTGTCTCTGAGGTTACTGAAGTGAAAACATATAATGTTCTGTTTCAAGCTAGAATTGATTGGTGGGTCCAGTAATCAGGAAAATGAGCCGGAAACTGAAGCCCACCTGGCCCCTATGCATCTGTCTTCATTGGATGGCTCCACTAAATGAAGAATAATGGCTTCTTCTGCCTTCCCATTTCATGCAAACTACTTCCAACAACTCTAACCTGGAACTGGATGAAGGAAATGATTTTGAGAAATGAAGTCCCAACCATGTCCAACACATACAAGCCAGCTCAACCAACTTTACTTCTAGCTTTCTTCTCACAAGGTCTCTTTTTAAACTCAAAACACTGGGTCCAACTCCCAGCCTTGAGTAAGGACAAAGAACAACATACAAAAACAAGGTATCAGAGGCGACTCTTCTTTCGAGAACTTCGCACTTATTAATTTCTGCTGAAATTGCTTATTAGACAGGAAAAGCTTTTAATAGTAAAAACTGATAACATCAAAAACTAGAAGTTCTTAGTTAAAAAAAAAAAAAAAGAAAGAAAGAAAAAGAAAAGGAGCACCTGAGTGGCTCAGTCTGTTAAACATCTGACTTCAGCTCAGATCATGATCTCAAGGGTTGTGGGTTCAAGCCCCACATCGGGCTCACTGCTGTCAGCCCATCAGCACAAAGCCCGCTTCAGATACTCTATCCTCCTTCCCTGTGCCCCTCCCCCACTTGCGCTCTCCCCAAAATAAATAAGTATGAAAAAAGAAAAAAATACCGAGTAGGCAATTTCCAGTATCTACCCTGCTGGATCAAAATGAAACTACCAATTACAAGAAAAAAATTACAAAAGAAATCACAAATACCAAAGTGTTGATACCATAATGATCGTATACTTGGAGAACAATGAGCATTAATTAGAAACTAATTAAAAAAAAAACACTCCTGCCTGCCTATGAAAAACACCTCAAATCCCCTTACGGGTCCAAAAGATTTTGTTATGAAGAACATTTACGTCTCAGCCCAAATAAAAGTACCTCACAATTTAAGCATGGTTAGAGCTGAAAAAGTATTAGAGGAAAACTTATCAACTTATCACTTTAAATATTCACACCAGAAAACAGAAAGTGAAAATCAATGAGCCAGCAGTCCACTTTCAAGGTGAGTCACTGATCTGCACTTCTGGTTAAGCTTCCTTATCCACAGTTAAGTGATGTTCGTTGAAGGTATTACCACAAGGTTTACACACACAGATTTCTCTCAGCTGTGAGTTCTCGAGTCTTCAAACAGATAAGCAACAACTTCCTGCTTTCTTACATTCATAGGGTATCTCCGCAATGTTAGGCGGAGGATGTGAAAATGCCTCGAAGACACTCCCATATTTCTGACATTTATGTATTTTCTCTGCTGTGAGTTTTCACATGTCTTCGAAAGTAGGCAGGGCACACAAAGGCTTTCCCACATTCCTTACATTCATAGGGTTTCTCTCCAGTGTGGCTTCTTACATGTCTTCGAAAGGATGAGGGACAACTGAAGGCTTTCCCACACTCCAGACATTCAAAGGGCTTCTCTCCAGTGTGCATTCTTGCATGGACAGTAAGGTACGAAGAATGGCGAAAGGCTTTCCCACATTCCTTACATTCATAGGGTTTCTCCCCAGTGTGTGTTCTCATGTGGATCCTAAGGGCTGAGGGATAAATGAAGGCTTTTCCACATTTCTTACATTCATAAGGTTTCTCTCCAGTGTGAGTTCTTATATGTACTGTAAGGTGGGAGGAACTAATAAAGGCTTTCCCACATTCCTTACATTCATAAGGCTTCTCTCCACTGTGAGTTCTTAAATGTTCCGTGAGGGATGAAGAACGGCTAAAGGCCTTCCCACATTCCTTACATTCATATTGTATCTTTCCGGTGTGATCTCTCACGTGTGCTCTGAAGGATGAGGGACAACTGAAGGCTTTTCCACATTCCTTACATTCATAGGGTTTCTCTCTACTTTGATTTTTCACGTGTGTATTCAGGGAAGTGGGAAGATAGAAGGCTTTTCCACATTCCAGACATTCATAGGGTTTCTCTCCAGTGTGTTTTCTCATGTGGATACTTAAGGAGGAGGGACAATTGTAGGCTTTCCCACATTCCTTACATTTATACGGTTTGTCTCCTGTGTGTGTTCTGACGTGGACAGTGAGTTTTGAGGACTCACTGAAGGCCTTCCCACACTCTTTACATTCGTAAGGCTTCTCTCCAGTATGAATTCTTATGTGTATTATAAGGTGAGAGGAAGAACTAAAGGCCTTCCCACATTCCCGACATTCATATGGCTTATCTCCACTATGAATCCTCTTGTGTTTGGAGAGTGAGGAGGAACAACTAAAGGCCTTCCCACATTCCCGACATTCATAAGGCTTATCTCCACTATGAATCCTTTTGTGTTCCGTGAGGGATGAAGAACAGCTAAAGGTCTTTCCACATTCTTTACATTCATAGTTCGTCTTTCCAGTGTGAATCTTCATATGTGCCCTAAAGAATGAAGAACAAGCGAAGGCTTTCATACACTCCTTACATTCATAGGGTTTCCCTTCAGTGGGAGTTTTCACATGCTTCTTAAAACAAGCAAGAAAATGAAAAGCTTTCCCACATTCTTTACACTGATAGGGTTTGCTTCCGGCGTGAGACCTGATGTGATTTTTAAGGGATAAATGATCTGTGAAGGCCGTTTTACACTCGCGGCATTCATAGGACTTTACTTCAGTAGTTCTCTTCAGTGTATTCAGATGTGAGATTTGGCCGAAGGTTTGTCCACGCCGATTTTCTTCACTATGTTCATTGACGTTCTCCACCACGGGGCTTCTTTTAAAAATAAAAAGCACATTATTAGTGGTAAATAAATTTTTACCATTTTCAGGGATTATGTACATTTTCTGCCCCATCAAGTTACAAGTTCAAAGTTCTCCCAGAGGGCTCTACCATAGCCAATATTATCAATGAGTTGTTTTCACTTATATAATTTTTCTGATAATTGCTTACAACTGAACTATGTGTCAAATACTGAAGATCTCAATGTAATTTTCAAAAAAAAAATCTTGGAAAAATTCTTTATGAATTCACAATTTTTGACCAAGTTCTATATACATGTTTTTTTAAGTTTTATGACATTTTAAGATCCTCTCCTCAGGCACTACTTTTTCTTACTTACCTCAAATGTCTCTCACGGTTTTTGTTCTGATAATAAATACCCCGGTATTCCCCGTTTTTGTGTAAAATGGATGACGAAGAATCATTCCTTTTGAATCTAACTATCTTCTGTTCATTGGATATTTTTTGTCCATAAATATCTTGTGGAGTAACTGATTCTCTAGTTTTAAGTTGAGTCTCAAAACCTGAAACAAAAAAGTAAAGGCACCTATAAGCAAAGGACTTCTGGAAGTGTGGCTGTTTCAGGACTTTGGTAATAATATGCACAATGGTCAAAATGCAACTAAGAAATAATTCTATGAAGACTAGGACTGATAGTAACACAAATAGGGAATTATTAGGAGAACAAAACACAAAGGAACCGGATAAAGTGCACATGACCAAATACTAACTTACAAGAGGAAATACAGATCTTTCCAAGAACAAGGACACTGTGAGAATACTGATAAAAAATCAAAACAAGGAATCTGGAAGATCAGACCCCTCAAACAAAACAAAATTTTGCTCTGCTTTTATTTGATTTTTCCAAACGTAATATCCCCCCAACCAGGATAGTTTCTCCCAAGGATTCTTGCCTTCCTGGTGCTCCCCCTGGATAGGTCCTCTTTCCACTGTTTCCAGGTCCTCCTCTTGTTTCCACTGGGAGATCAGATACGGTGTGTGGAGTGGATACCCTAGTAATGCAGAAAGGCTTATCATGACGGAAAACAATGACGAACCATGAACATTTCCATGACAGTCAAAATTTTGCTCTTCTGATACTCTAATTATGGGCAAAGTAAATTTAATTTCAACAAGACGTCAAAAAAGTTTTTCAAGTGGGGGCACGGTAGGGGGGGTTGACAGTGACAGAAACAATGACACAGCCTCTGATTTCTAGAACCAATGTGACAATCACATCTAAACTTCAATATTAGAAGCTGGTCTGATACTCAGGACCCTTTGTTCTCCTGAATATAAAAATCTCACAGAATACCAATCTTAAACAAGGTTATGCTGAGACCATGATAAAATTAAGCAAAACAAGGCCACTATGTAATTTAATCTAAGGGTGACCCCCCCCCCCCCGCAATACATACACACTACTCCATAATAAAATTTCTACCTCTTTTTGTCAGCATCCAATCTAAAGTGACCACCTGTGGACTGAACAGTGTCCCTTGAAAATTTATGTCCAAACAGATCAATGAAACAGAACAGAGAGCCCAGAAATAGACCTACATAAACACAGTCAGCTGATCTTTGACAAAGGAGCAAAGGTAGTAGAGAAGATAGTCTTTTCAACAAAGACTGAAACAACTAGACCTCAACATGGAAAAAAATTAACCTAGACACAGACTTTTACACTTTTCACAAAAATCAACTCAAAAAGGGATCACATGGGTCAAAGACCTAAATGTAAAATGCAAAACTATGAAATACCTGGAAGAAAACATAGGAGAAAATCTAGATGACCTAGGGTCTGGAGATGACTTCTTAGATACAACACCAAAGGCATGACCCATAAAAGAAATTCACAAGCTGGACTACATTAAAATTAAAAAAGTATTGCTCTGCAAAAGACACTGGCAAGAGAATGAAAAGATAAGCCACAGACTGGGAGAAAACATCTAGAAAAGACACATCTGATAAAGGACTGTTATCCAAAATAAATAATTTTTTTAAAGTTTATTTATTTAAGTAATGTCTACACCCATGTGGGACTTACACTCACAACCCCAAGATCAAGAGCCACATGCTCTACTGACTAAGCCAGCCAGGCACCCCCATAAACAAAGAACTCTTAAATTCAACAATAAGAAAACAAACAACCTGAGTAAAAAGCGGGCCAAAGACCTCAACAGACAACTCACCAGAGATACAGATGACAAATAAACATATGAAAATATAGTTCAAAATGTCATCAAGAAAACACAAATTGAAACAATGAGATACTACCCCACGCTTATGAGAACAGCTAATATCCAGAACACTGACACCAACAAACGCTGGCAAGGAACTCTCATTCGTTGCTGGAGGGAATGCAAATAGGGACACCCACTTTGGAAGATAGTATGATAGGGCAATCACACTTCTTGGAATTTACCCAAAGGAGATGAAAACATGTCCACACAAAAACCTGCACACACAGGTTTACAGCAGCTTTATTCAAAACTGCCCAAGCATCGAAACAATTAAGATGTCCTTCATGGGGCTCCTGGGTTGCTCAGTCGGTTGAGCATCTGACTTCGGCTCAGGTCATGATCTCGCAGTTCGTGAGTTCGAGCCCTGCGTCGGGCTCTGTGCTGACAGCTTGGAGCCTGGAGCCTGCTTCCGATTCTGTGTCTCCCTCTCTCTGCCCCTTCCCCACTCATGCTCTGTCTCTCTGTTTCTCAAAGATGAATAAACGTTTAAAAAAATAAAATTAAAAAAAAAAAAAAAAAGATGTCATTCAGTGGGTGAATGGATAACTAAAACTGTGGTACATCCAGACAATGAAATATCATTCAGAACCAAAAAGAAATGAACTATCAAGCCACAAAAAGACATGGAAGAATCATAAATGCATATTACTAAGTGAAAGAAGCCACGGGAAAACCGATACGATTTGGTCCATATGATTCCAACTACATGACATTCTGGAAAAGCCAAAACTATGAAGACAGTAAAAAGATCAGTGGCTGCCACAGGTTAGAGGGGAAGAAGAGATGAACTGACAAAGCAAAGAGAATTTTAAGGCAGTTAAACCGCTCTGTATGATACTATAATGACTGATATATATACCATTACGTATTTGTCCAAACCACATAATGTATAACACCAAGAGTGAATCCTAATGTAAACTATGGATGCAGGGTGATGATGCTGTGTCGATTCAGGTTTGTCAGTTGTAACAAACGTACCATTCTGGTAGATGTTGATAGCAGAAGACACACTGTACCTGTACAGGGGCAGGGCATATATGAGAAATCTCTGCATCTACTGCTCAATTCTGCTGTGAATCTACAACTGCTCTAAAAACAAGTGTCTTAAAACAAAATGTCAGGGACACCTGGGTGGCTCAGTCGGTTAAGTGACTCTTGATTTCAGCTCAGGTCATGATCCCAGCCAGGGTCATGGGATCAGGCCCCTCGTCAGGCTCCTGGCTGAGCATGGAGCCTGCTTAAGATTTTCTCTCCCTCTCCCTCTCCCTCTCCCTCTCCCCCTCCCTCTCCCTCTCCCCCGCCTTCCTCTCCCCCACTAGCGTGCGTTCTGTCTAAAATTTAAAAAAAAAAAAGTCATGTTCACTTGAAACCTCAGAATGTTACTTTGGAAATAGGGTCTTTGTAGATATAATCAAGTTAAGATGAAGTTACACTGGATTGAAGTGGGTCTTCAATCCATTGACTAGTGTCCTTATAAGGATTAACATAAAAAGGGGAAAAGGCCATGTGAAGATAAAGGCAAAGATTAGAGGGGCGCCTGGGTTGCCCAGTCGATTGAATGTCTGACTTTGGCTCAGGTCATGATCTCACAGTTCATGAGTTCGAGCCCCACATCGCGCTCTCTGCTGTCAGCACAAAGCCTGCTTCGGACCCTATTTCCCTCTTTCCCTCTGCACCTCCCCAGCTCCTGCTCTGTCTCTCTCTTAAAAATTAATAAACATTTTCTTTTAAAAAAGGCAAAGATTAGAATGAGAGAGCTGCATGGGGCACCTGGCTGGCTCAGTTGGTGGAGCATGCAACTTTTGATCGTGGGGTTGTGGGTCTGAGCCCCACATTGGGTGGAGAGATTATTTAAAAAGAAAATCTTAAAAAAGAAAAAAAGAATGATATGCTGTGTACCAAGAAACACCCAGGATTGCTGGCAACCACCAGAAGCTGGGAAGAGACAGGAGAAATTTTCCCATAGAGCCTTCAAAAGGAGTCTGGCCTTATATTTCCAGTCTCCAGAAATATGAAGTAAGTCTCTGCTGTTTTTAGCCACAGTTTGTGGTACTTTGTTATGAAAGGCCTAGGAAACTAATACAGCCAGCTTCCACAGGCCCATCCCCAAATCACTCAACCAAAGCACAAACCCTATAAGATGTACTTTTTAACACCTTTCTGAGACATACCACAGCTCCCCAGGTCACTGAGTAATAAACCCCACTTGTTTACAGGTATGTTCCTGGTAGTCTCTGAGTAAAGAACACTGACATCAATAAAATTATCCTAAGGACCGAAACCACAAACCTCCCTAAGACCCAAAGGGATGCCCGAACTCTATGCCCACACTTTCAACACGTAATAAGCATCAATGCTTTTAACCACAAGAAAAAGACAGTTCACTACACAGATGTTTATTTTCATGATGAAACCACTAGACACAGTAAGTTCCTTGGGGTCAGTGAGCGTCTGTCGTATTTACCGCTTTATTCTAATTCCTCAGTCCAAATCCTAGAACAAGGTCAATTAGTAAAATTGTTTTCTCAACAACTAAATGAAGGAATGTTGCCTCTCTTACCTAATGAGGCCAGGTTCTGGAAGTTTTCCAGCATCACATCTCTGTAGAGGTTCCTCTGAGCAAGATCCAGCAAAGCCCACTCCTCCTGGGTAAAGTCCACAGCCACATCCTCAAAGACCACTGAGTCCTAAAACACACCACACATATTCTCTTCAGAAAGGTACCAACTCTCCCCATATATGCAGAACTGATGAGGTTGATAATACTGGGGAACTGAGAACTAACTAACTCATAGTAAGTTCTAAAGATACTATGGTCTCCTGACATCTACCCCAGAATGCAGTCATCAGATCTTTTGCTCTCCCCGTAACTCTCTTCCTAACTGATCCAATCCTGTCTCACGCATCTAACTACACTTCTAAAATGTTAAATTTATCTCTTCCACAGTTTGATGGTGACCAATTCCAGTCTTATAATAATCCAGAACAGTCCAGAGCATATGGCTGAAATGAGAGAAATGCTCTAGAAATGAAATAAATTCCACATTGACACCAGCAGTTACTTGTTACAGAAACAATTTCACCTGCTTCCTTCTTTCCCACCATAGCAATGAGCACAACATGAAACACTGGGTCATATCGGAATGAGGTTTAAATGCATAAAAACACACCGAGGAACAGAGAGCTCTTCTTTTTTTCACTAACCTGAGACCCAGGGGACTGCAGAAATACAACTTTCATCTCAGGCCCACAGCTAGCCATATTTTCTTGTCCTGTAGGCCAGGAGTCAGCAAACTACAGCACATGGGCTAAATCCAGCCTACTACTTGCTTGTGTAAATAAAGTTTTACTGGACCACAATAAAACATTTGTTTAAGTACGGTCTGGGGCTGCTTTAGGCTAAATTGGCAGTTCAATTGCAATAGAGACTCTATCGCCTTCAAAGCCTAAAATACTTACTATGTGGTCCAACAGAGAAGTAGACTGCTGACCACTGCTCCACACAATTAGGAGGTCAATGACCTGGCGGAATGGAAAATTCTTTTGGCGAATTATTAGCCCCTACTTACCTGTGTCATATTTTTCTGCAACTCAGCAGCTCTTTCTTCTTTCATGTTCCCTTCATGAAGAAAGCCAGAGTACTGAGAAGTTAGAGCTGAAGCAAGAGAAAGAAGACACGAGAATCCAGATCTCCCCACAACTCACGAGGCGAGATGCTACGGCAGGTCCGTTATGAGGGACCACTCCCCTCAAAACAAACACACACGCGCACAGCCCCAAGACACCCAACCAAATACACACTGATCTGCTAAGAAGGTGAAGTAATCTTATCTCCTCTAGAGCTAGAAACTCTTTAGAGCTAGAAACCATTGCTGTGGTCCGTGTTGATCATTAAAAAAAAAAAAAAAAAAAAAAGGTTAAACGTCCCATTTTGTAAGTTAACTGAATTTTTTAAAAGTTTAGCTGTCAATTTTCCCACGATAATGAAAAGCAAAACCTATGACACGATGCCTTCAACCATAAAAATACACATTGTGTCAAATCCAAAACAGCACTTCTATATCCAACTTCTGGGGGCTCCACTCCCGACATTTCTTCCGCACTCCTGGCAGGCTAACAGGCATTGCTTCCCAGCCTCTGACCACCGAATCCTCCCTCCAGGGGCTGCAGGGTCTCTGAAACTTGGTTTTTGAGAAAGAGCATCGACCGACTCAATTCCACGTGTCGGAGGCAGTGAAGACTGCCATGCTTGACTCTCTTGCTAAATTTTGCCTGTACAGAGGACCGCAGCAGCAGGGCAAGAACACCTCAAGTTAGCAAAGTATGGCATCTCCGATGGCGTTCTCTGCAGTTGTTACGCAAACTTAAAATAATAAAAACGCAACCGTTTTGTCCGTGCAGTGGATCCAGCAGTATATTTTAAATCTAATAAAAACCGCAACATCTTTACTACATTAGTAATGTGCCATTTGAGCAACCATGATGTGAGAATGACTTTGCCAAGAGCTTTCCTCTCATAGAAGCTCTGCAAACCAGATATTACAACTAGTTTAGAGTTGAGAAATCTTAGCATCAGTTAACCACATACTCAATGCTACTCAGTCAGAAAGGGCGTATATACTACATATACAGGCGTGTGAATGCAGGCCTGTTTTCCTTCAGAGCCTAAAATCCCAATGAGCGTATTTCTGAACACAGACCTTACAATTTAGTTATTAATGAGGCTGTTATTACTAACATTACCAGAGTCTGGCCTGGAACCCTGCTGTGCACTCTGGAGAATACACAAACGAAGTATTCCACTGAAATGTTTTATCTTTGTGAGCGCCTTCTCTTGACTAAGCCTCCTGTCTTGAGCAAGGACACTTCCCTTAAGGCCCTTACCTCTTGCTTCTTTATTTCATATTTACTTAGGTAATATTTACCCTGATCCCACTACATACAGTCACAGGGGATATAGCACTAAACAGAACAGAAAAGTCCTGAAGCACAGGGATGTTATAATCTTCTAAGGGAGGGGAATAAACAGAGAAACATATCAGGTAGTGGTATGTGATACATGATAATGTAGCCAGCACATTATAGGGATAGAGGCACACACATATTTATCTTTAGTGAGTCAGGACTACTTTTGTGGCAGGGAAGAAGTAGACAATTAAAAGAAGTGTTTCAGGTGCACCTGGGTGGCTCACTGGGTTAAGCTTGCAACTCTTAATTTTGGCTCAGGTCATGATCTCACAGTTGTGAGATCAAGCCTCACATGCGGGCTCGAGGCTAAGCGTGGAGCAGGCTCAGGATTCTCTTTCTCCCTTTCTGCCCCTCGCTCATGCTCGCTCTCTAAATAAGTAAACATTAAAAAAAAAAAAAAAAAAAAAAGTGTTTCAGAGAACACTGGAAATCCACAGCTGGTGTGATTTATATATTTATAAATATCATCAACTCCAGAGGAAAAAAAATCAGTAATGGTGGGCTAACGATTAATTTAAAGGTTGGAAAAAGAACAGCATAAACGTTCAGAAAAATAAAAATAAGACAAAATTAATGATATTTTTTTAAAATTAATAAAAAGAGGGGCGCCTGGGTGGCTCAGTCAGTTAATTGTCCACCTTCAGCTCAGGTCATAATCTCAGGGTCCGTAAGTTCAAGCCCCATGTCAGACTCTGTGCTGACAACCCGGAGCCTGGAGCCTGCTTCAGATTCTGTGTCTCCCTCTCTCTCTGCCCCTCCCCCACTCACGCTCTGTCTCTCAAAAATAAATAAATGCTAAAAAAAAATTTTTTTTAATAAGAAGAATAAAAACAAAAAATGTGCCCTTTGAAAACTAATGAAATCAACATACCTTTAGCAATTTTAATAGTATTATGAATGGGTCACAACCACAGATGTTGCAGGGAGAATATAACCAAAAAATTAAGGAAACATATGAAAATGTATAGACATGAATGAATTTCTAAAAGAAGTATAACTTTCTGGCGACATTTTTTTTTTTTTAACGTTTATTTATTATTGAGAGACAAAGAGATACAGAACATGAGCAGGGGAGGGGTAGAGAGATGGGGAGACACAGAATCTGAAGTAGGCTCCAGGCTCCAAGCTGTCAGCACAGAGCCCGACGCGGGGCTCGAACTCACGAACTGTGAGATCATGACCTGAGCCGAGGTTGGTCACCTAACCAACTGAGCCACCCAGGCGCCCCTTTCTGGCAACATTCTAAAATAAATACAAAACTTGATTACAACCAGCCCTTAATTAAACAATACAGTAGTTTAAAACATGCCCACAAAGGAAATATAAATTACAAACTGTTTCACAGGCAAGTTCACCAAATAAGTAAAGGGTTCATAATTCCATTGCAGGGGTGGAAAATACTATTTTCCTGAATGTTTCCAAGACCAGAAAAGTACAACTCAAAATAAAATAGGCAAGATCTCATTCATACATATGAATGCAAGGTAATATAAAAATATTAGTGCAGTCAAGAAATGAATAGTGGTTAAAAATTGAATCTTCAATTAATATAATCATCACATTAACAGAAAACCATGACTATTCCTCTTAGATACCAAATAGTGACTGATCTCTATGAATATCCATTGGTGATAATTTAACCCACCAAAATTAGAGAACAGCTTTAATTGGAAAAAATAATTATTATTATCTACAAACATCTACAGCAAACATCCTATTTAACTGCTGAAATGATAGAATAACTCTGGGATCAGGAACAAGGCAAGGATGCAAATTATACACTATTCTAGTACTGTCTGTCTACCGTAGTGGAAGTCCTAGCAAACACCCTAAAGAAATAAAAAGAAGGGGCACCTGGGTGGCTCAGTCGGTTAAGCCACTGGCTCTAGATTTCCGCTGAGGTCATGATCTCACGGATGGGGAGATCCAGATCCGGCCCCTACGTTGAGAGCAAAGAGTCTGCTTGGGATATTCTCTCTCTCTCTGCCCCTCACCTGTTCGTGCTTTCTCTCTCAAACAAATAAACGTAAGAAAGAAAGAAAGAAAGAAAGAAAGAAAGAAAGAAAGAAAGAAAGAAAGAGGAATGCAAGGTACAAGAATAAAAGAGAAAATGCTGAGAATGGCACAAGACCGCACTCTCGGTATGAAATTCAAAACAATCTACAGATAAATGATTAAAATTTATAGCTGCATTCCACGAGGGAGGGGTAACAGGGATATTAAGTAATCAGTTCACCTTTATGTACCTGGATATAATGTATCAAATTGATGCCCACAGGCAAGGTAAAGTTCACCGATCAAATATCTCCTGCCCCAGGAGGGGAGAGATGGGAACGGAGTTGAAGCAAATGTCACCACCCCGTGCTCACCGAACACGCTGAAATCCAGACCAACGTACAGACGAGGTGGAGGCGCTCGTCCCCGTAACCCGAATGGCAGGGATGCTTTTACTTTCTGCGAAGACACCAAAAGATGCTTTGGAAGGCCGATTAAATACGAAGGTGGTTCTCTTAACTCTAACCTACAGCCGACTCACCCCGGCTGCTGGACGCAGCCCAGAGCTCCGGATTCAGTGAGTTCGGGACGAACGGCGGCCTGCCGCTGGGTTCCAGCGGGGATAGGAGGCACGGCCGAGAGGCCGTCCTGTAAATGCCGACCTCTCCGCCTCCAGCGGGTCGGACCTGGCGCTGGCCAGGGGCAGCCGGGAAGGACACGAACGGAGGTAATTAACTACCTCGGACTCGAGACGGGGACCGAAGAGATATGGCCGCCAGCTCGCGCAGGCGCATGAGTCCACTTCTGCTTCCGGTTTCTGGGCCTCGCACAGCGTAAGGGGCGGAGCCTCGGTAGCCGAGCCGTAAGATTACGAGGGGTGGTCGGGCGGGAGGCGTCTCTTTCTGGCCGCGAGTGGAAGAGAAATGCTAGTTTTCTTCTGGGGAGAGAGGCGGTTGGGCCCTGCGGGCGAATCAGCGCAGGATTTGGAATTGGACGGGCCTGGGGGGGCATCAGGTCCGTGGCAGGGTTTGGTTGACTAGGACTGTGGGGCGGAGCTGGGTCGAGACAACGCCTAGGGGCGTGGCTTAGTTGACTATTCCGAAGGGCACGGTTTACGGTGGGACCAGGTGGAAGGGCGAGACTTGGTTGGCAATTCTTGGGGAGCTGAGGTCTAGGGGGCGGGGCTGCGGGGATAGGGTTAGGGACTCCCATTCAGGCTCCGAAGCCAGACAACTGGATGCTCAACTGCGTTTTTTTGAATTTATACCCTTCTCCACTTTGTTATGCACAGGACACGATAGTTATAACTTTAAGCCTATACCACTTCCTAAGATCTCCCTTCCATTAATTCAGTCCTTTCTTAGGTCTTTAGTTTTCCCTTTCATTGTTTTATTGATTACTGCTCTTGTAGAGAAAGGCTACTGATAATTGTTTATGCAAGTCCAGTTACCTGGTAACCTGGCTCTCCTCTAATAGTTGTCACTACGTTATTTGATTTTCCGTATAAATACAATTTTCTGTCCCTGTTTTTTTCTTGTTCTAATACTAACTCGTTTCTTTGTGCAGGACCTCTCAAACTGTTGTAAAGTCAGAAAGAAATCAAGCATTCTTGTCTTGGTCGGTAATGATTATCAAGGATGCTAAGTAAGCTATTTGCTGTAGATTGTGTATGGTGTTTTTTTTACACACTTATACATCGAGATGTATTCATTCATCCATCATTCTATTTAAAATAGATTTTACATAAAATTGACAAATTTTGAAACTTACAACAAACTGAAGCTGTGAAAAGAAGTTGAAGAGCTACATAGTCCTGAATCTATTAAAGGAAGTATATTTACAGTTTCCCTTGACTTTACAATGGGGCTATGCCCTGACAAACCCATCCCAGGTAGAAAATACCATTAAGTCTAGAATGCATTTAATACACCTAACCTAGCTAACATCATAGCTTAGCCTAGCCTACCTGGAGCGTGCCTAGAACACCTACATTAGCCTACAGTTGGGCAAAATTATCTAACACAAAGCTTATTTTATCTTTTATAAAGTGTTAAGTATCTCATGCAATTTATTAAGCAATGTACTGAACTTGAAAAACAGAAAGGGTATATGGACATAGAATGGTTTTAAGTGTACTGGTGGTTTATTCTCATGATCTCATGGCTGACTGGGGTTGCAGCTGGCTACCCCCGCCGAGCATCAAAAGAGAGTATCATACCACCTATCAGTAGCCTGGGATGTGATCAAAATTAAAAATCCAAAGTATGGTTTCTACTGAATGCATATTACTTTCACACCATCATAAAGTCAAAAAATTTTAAATCTAACATCTTAAGCCAGGAACCATCTGTACCCCTGCTGGATTCTGTGGTTCAGGTTGTGCAGATCGTTGTGTTAATCCTCAGATCATTTTTCTAGGTGTGCAGGATGGTTTAGTATTGGTCTGGCTGTACTTCATGGACATGAGACACAAAAAACTCAGATTGTGTTCTTTATGAAGTTAATGAAGTACCTTTTAAAATCTGGTTTATGAAGATGTATTATCAGTTTTTGATCAATGTAATCAAATGTTCATGCATCTATTAACTGATAACATAACTTTGCTTCTTTAACTTTATGACGTCATATCTGTATACAATATTTAATTTTACATAACCCAATAGTCTATACTTTTGAGTCTATACTTTTTTGTTTAATGTTTATTTTTTGAGAGAGACAGAGTACAAGTGGGGAGGGGCAGGGAGAGAGGGAGACCCAGAATCTGAAGCAGGCTCCAGGCTCTGAGCCCTGACTTGGGGCTCAAACCCACAACCGTGAGATCATGACCAGAGCCAAAGTCAGATGTTTAACTGACTGAGCCACTCAGGCGCCCCGAGTCTATACTTTTTTTTTTTTTAATGTTTATTTAATTTTGAGAGAGAGAGAGAATGAGCAGTAATAAGGGAGCATAAGGCAAGCTGACAGGCTGCAAACACCCCAGGTAGGATATGTGTGATATTCCTCCAACACTCCTGGCTGCCCAAGAACAAAGGAAAAGGAAAAACAAATGGTTATCTGATAGAGATCATAGTCCTGCAGGACCTAAGTCTCCATCACTCCTCCATAGTAAAGTGGTAAACAAAGGCAGAAGGAAATGGCAGATAGAAATAAATTTCCCTATAACCTCCAGCCCATTGACAAATACTTGAGGCCGGCAGATTAAAATGTTTCTACAGGAACTCCTTATGGTCTTAATGCTAATGCTTTGCTAGAGGGAAAAACAACCCTAGCTTGACAATGGCTGGGCCTCCACTATTCTGTGAGTCTTCTTTAGCATATGAAAATCTCACTGAAAACTTCCCCTGGACTTTACCTCCCTCAACCCCATAATATATAACCAGTCTCTCCTCATGGTCCCTGGGCAGCTCTTCCTGCCCATGGGTCCTGTCCCCGTGCTTCAATAAAATCACATTTTTGCACCAAAAACATCTTCAAAATCACTTTCTTGGTCGTCAAACCTGGACCCCACAAGCCCCACTATCACCCCCAAAAAACCTCATGAAGCGGGAGAGGGCAGAGAGAAAGCGAGAATCCCAAGCAGGCTCCACTCTGACAGTGCAGAGCCTGATGTAGGGCTCAAACTCATGAACTGTGAGCCAAAATCAGGAATCTGGCGCTTAACCTACTGAGCCACTCAGGCGCCCAAGCCTATACTTTTTAAAGAATGTTTTCTGGGTTTCCTAGGTTGCTTTTATTTATTTACTTATTTATTTTAAGCAGGGGGGCCTTGAACTCACAACCCTGAGATCAAGACCTGAGCTGAGATCAAGAGTCAGAGGCTTAACCAACTGGCCCACCCAGGTGCCCCTCCTAGCTTGCTTTTAAATCTTCCTAAACTCTAGAGTATAAAAGTTATTTTCCTAATTTTCTTCCACATTTTATTATTTTTAAAACTTCTCAATGTTTACTCCTCAAGGAATGCGTTTTAGTGTGTAGTGTGAGATAAAGGTCTGTTATGCTAATAAGCCACTCTCTGTATTGGCCTTTGGGTTGTTTATTTCTTCACTACGGGCTGTGACCCATTAACTCAAAAGCCCTCTGGGGCCAAACTCAAACTTTTGCATATCCAACTTTTAAAATAGCCCAACAAGCATATTTTTAGCCATTCAGAGCCTCCCTGCTTTGGATACTGTGAAAATGTCACCCAGCATCTACTGAACACTGATAAGACATAGAGCCTAGTAAAATACCAAGCTGCTGTGGCCTTTCAGAGCTCTCTGACTCCTCCATTGTGCTGAGCAAAGTCACCTAGACAGTAAGACCCCTCCCAGATGCCCCTTTCCCCCAGGGGTTCCCTTGCCCTCCTCCCCTTCTGGATGGTGGCTTCTGTGCCATAAGCCTTTGGATGGTCTCATGTTGGGACTTCCCCTGTCACACAACCCTGTCCAAGAGCCACCCTGTTGAAGGAAAAACAGTGGTGGACTTAAAGTGGTAAAACCGATTTTATTCAGCACTATCACAACAGGGGAAAAGAGACCTTAGTATAAAAGCAGGTTCAAATCCAAGTATCTTATGGGTAAATGAGAATTTATAGGCAAGAGGTATGGTGGAGGTCAGTGGATGGTAAATCTTTGTCAACCCAGTAAAGGTCATTGGATTTTGTACCTCTTGTGGTCCTGTCTTCTCCCTAGATCAGTCCTCAAATCTCTCAAATTCCCTACAGGTGATCAGGATGCGACTGAGGTAATCAGGAAATAGATAATAGGGACCATCAGTCAACAGGACAATCGATTGACAAAATTATACTGGACAGTTTCAAGTGGTTGAAACTCTAAAATACCTGTGTGTCAGTTTGACATGGTGTTGTTCTGTGCTGTTTTGCTCTGCGTGTTTTGTTATTTTTTGAAGTTTATTTATTTTGAGAGAGCAAGCGAGCAGGGGAGTAGTAGAGAGCTAGGGAGAGAGAGTCCCTATGTGGGCTCCAAGTAGACAGCACAGAGCCCAATGCAAGGCTCGAACACTTGAACTGTGAGATCGTGACCTAAGACGAAATCAAGAGCTGGTTGCTTAACCGACTAAGCCACCCAGGCACCCCTTGCTCTGTATATTTTTTAGGATCTCCCACTATGTCTCATTAGCCTCAACAAGTGGTAGTGCAGGTGATGCAGGCAGGGTGGGCCCAGGGACCCAGAAGAGGGTACCACAGGACCAGTGAAGGGGGCCTTTGGCTTCTCACAAGATTGAAATCAAATGCAAGCCAGAGAAAGTAAAAACAGAGTTTCCTGAATAATAGCATCGGTGATGGAGAATGGCAGACCGAGTGTCTGGGAGACTAGGAAAGGAAAAGAGAATTGGGGTTAGGGATTTATATTGGAAAAGGGCCTAGAGTACATTTTTCTTCAGGAATCCAGGGTAGGGTCCAATCAAAGGCAAGTGTCAGGTGAGCAATAGACTCCACAAATTACTAAAGGTAGGGGTATTGATGCCATTATCAACCAAGGCTTGTTCAAAGCTAATGTCCTGGAACATGTTTGGGATCTGGCTCTTCTTAGGTGTTATCAGGTATTTGGGGCCTAGGATGCAACTCAAAGAATGATTAATTCTCTTGCCTTCCCCCTGAATGGGAACATAGCTTTTTTGTCTTATTCAGAGGCAAAATATTGAACATGAGTAAATGGGGCCAAGCAGAAAAACAGCAGAGATGAGGTCATTCTCAAATGGAGTCCTGGGGCTCCTGGGGCGCTCAGTCAGTTAAGTGTCCAACTTAGCTCAGGTCATGATCTCATGATTCATGAGTTCCAGCCCCGTGTCAGGCTCTGTGCTGACGGCTCAGTGCCTGGAGCCTGCTTTGGATTCTGTGTCTCCCTCTCTCTCTGCCCCTCCCCCACTCGTGCTCTCCCTCTCAAAAATAAATAAAAACATTTTTAAACATTTACAAATATAAATAAATAAAATGGAGTCCCTTCAGCTTCCCTACCTCATAGGTATTTGAGTGAACATCATTGGAACTGACTTTTGGGGTCAGAGGTGCAGCAGCTTGGGGAGAGAGGTAAGCCTGCCTGCTTGGTCCCCCACTAAGCAGCTCTGGACCCTGTAAGACTTCTGGGCCCAAGAAGGAAAAGGGGAGAAGTGCCTAAGTCTGGACCAAGGGTGGGCTGCCTCTGACCCCATCATGGGCTGTAGCGAGAGGAGGTCCCCATGGCCAACTGGTGTTTCGGGATACTCTGAGACTAGACAAGTCCCTAGGAATTGCTACAACAGGTTCATAAGCCCATAAGGCAGGGATGGCAGGTCTCCTAAGCACAGTTGGGGGAGGTGCCTTTGTCCACAGCCAGCAGGCTTTAGCTGTAGTCCCACTCAGATCTACTGTCTAGGATGGCATTCCAGCCCCTCCCCAGAGGGCCATTGAGACCCCCAACTCTTGGGCCCAGCCAGCCAAAACATTAAAGTAACTAAAGTCAAAGAAGTTTATACCCTTGCCTTTCCCAGGAGCCCAAAGAATGTGGCTGTTTTACTGAAAAAATGTTCTGAACCATGAGATGGGTGTTGCGTCCTGCTTACCACAACTTCATACCACCCAGAGGAGGAAAGAGCCCAGGCTCCTGAGGGAGATGAGACAGGACAGAGTGAAGGATCCTGGGGGGGAAAAAAAATGACTAACATTCTCTGCTAGAAAAAAAATGCAGTGTCACCACTGTAAGAACGAAGACATTTTATCCTCCACTTTGCCAGTGACCATCCAAAAACTTGTAAAAGACCAAAAAGCAAAAGGGGAAGGCAAAAAAAAAAAAAAAAAAAAAAAAAAGGGTTGACTCTTGGAGGAAGTAATTCAAATCATCCCTCTCCTTAAGGGCCTAGCCCTTTCCCCAGCCCCAGGAAATGAATACCTTGGGAGGAGGATTAACAAAAAGGGCAGGAACCAGCTTAACTGTTAAAATCGGGCACTTTGGCTACAAGATTCTGTCCTGGGTGTTCCAGACAATCACCTTTTCCCATGATTAGAATGGGACCTGCTGAGCCACCCTCGTGAAATGAGCCTAAAGCTTTTTGCTGTTGGTGGGCACCAGCTGTTAAGAACCAGTTAACCAGTGGAGGTTGGTGGTCAATATGCTGCAGTAATTACTGGCCAAGCAAAGGCGCTGAAAGGGTACAGATTCCTGCTATTTCACCTTTTAATTCCCTGGTCGGCCTGTGCTTAGAGCCACTAAGCATTAATGAGGCTGACGGTCGACTAGAGTTAAACATGATTATTCCCTTCATTAGAGCACCCCTCCCAGATATCACCGCCTAGATGGATGACATTTGATTTGAAGTTCTACATTTGGCTAAAATGTTCTGTTGTGTAAACGTTTCACAGGAGAGACAGGCAAGTACCCGGGAAGTAGAACTCATGCCTTCAGACTACACAGATAACATCATTTTGGCATACTCCCCGGGGGCAGGGTGGGGAGGTTCCTCTACAGGCGGACACAAAGACCATCAACTTTAACCTGTACTCTTTGTGCCACTTCCCCTTAGCTGAAGAGCCCAATCTAGACTGCGACCAAGCAGTTTTACTACGTTCTGCACTTCTGTTCTGAATGGGGCAGGGCAAAAAACACCCTTACCTCCTCAGAACCTAAGAGGCAATGAGAAACTGTCCTCTGACAGTTTCCCAGGGGAGGTAAGTGGGAGGTGGCCTCATAGTAGCTCCTTACTTCCAGGCCTCCCATCCCTCATGTTCTGGGAAGATCCGCAGGGCGTTCTGCCAACACTCACATTTGCCACAGTCAGGCCCTTTGCCTGCATGGCCTATGTGGATAGATACAAAGTCTCAAGGGCACTGTGGCAGAGCCATTTCTCTACAACTCTGGCCCCTGATTTTTCATGTATCTAGCCAAGAATTCTTTGTAGATGCTTTGTGCGGTAGGCAGAATAATGCCCCTGCCAAAGATGTCCATGCCCTAATCCCCAGAACCTGTGAATATATTCCTTTGTATGTCAAAGGGGACTATGCAGGTGTGGCTAAATTAAGGTTCTTGAGATGGGGGGGGGGCACCCCAGGTTATTAAGGTGGGCTGAGTGTAATCACAGGGACCTTTCTAAGCAAAAGTGGGAGGCAGTAGGGTCAGAGTCAGAGGAAGAGATGTGAGTATGGAAGCAGTGATCAGAGTGATTTATGGCCACAAGCCAGGGAATGGAGACAGCCTCTGGATGCTGGAAAGGCAAGGAAATGAATTCTCCCCTACAGCCTCCAGAAAAAACACAGCCTGTGGATACCCTGAATGTAGCCCAGTGAGACCCATTTCAGATGCCTGACCTTCACAATTACGAGACCGTACATTTGTTTTGTTTTAAGCTACTAAGTTTCTGGTAACTTGTTACAGCAGCAAGAGGAGACTAACACAGATATTGTAATTAACTGTAGCCATAGGGGCTTATACCAAATTGATTCTGTTCTTTTAGGGAACTTCAGACAAGACTGACCAGGACCATGACTCCCGGCAGGGTAATGAGGGGTACATGGCTTCAGCTAGGCTCCCCATGCAGACCCAAGCCAATGAAATCAGTAAGCCGGGTGCAGCAAGATGTGTCAGCGGTGAAACATATCCTGCTTCAGCTGGCCAGCAGGAGGTCCAGGGTAACACAGTTGTTCATTACCACTCACACTAGAGTGTTTAGAACATTGTCATCACCTGTGGGAAATGTACAAAATAAGCCAATAATAATAGGATGAGGCCAAAGGGAATCATATAGTGTCCAGAAAGTTAATTTTGTGCTGTTAATTCAAGTTCAATATCAAGGGAACTGCTTTTCCCTGGAGGTTCTTTGAAGTGTCTAAATGTCTTCATTTCAGAGGTTATCTTGAGGCACAGAGAGAAAGTTTATGGATTGACACCTTGTTAAAGTTCATTACAATTCAGCATCCTCATTTTGCTGCAATTAAACTCACATTTCCCTGTTTCCAGAAATCCTGGAGACCAAAACATTGGCCAGATCTCATAAAGATTTGTTTCCCTACAGAGTTTCTGTTTGGGATGGTGAAAAATTTTTGGAGATGGACAGTGGGGATTGTCGGACAACTTTCTAAATGTACTGAATGCCACTGAGTTGTACACTAAAAGATGGCTAAAGTGGTTAATTTTATGTATATTTTACTGCATTTTAAAAACGTTTGTTGTCCTTCACGGTCTTATCTCATTGTGTGCATTTTTCTCTGACCAGTGTGTTGGCTACACACACTCTTTCTGATCTCCCAAGTAGGAGCAAAGGGAGGAGCTAGGGACAGTTTACGAAGGTTTTTTTGGGAATAGCAGAGAATTGTAATTTGGGACAAGCAACCTACAGCAAAAACCATAGGCTAGTCCAACAAAGAGGAGGAACATTATTTTATGGAGCAGGAGAAAGTTGGGAGGGGTTGTTTCCAACGGGTCCATTGGAGAAAAGGAAGAGTTCAGGTTGATAATGGTTTCTCATCGGCTAAATTGCTGGGGTAGTCTATTTCTTGTAGGAGATGTGCATCTGTTGGGGGCTGTAATTTCCTATTGCAGTTCTTCTTTGGTGGGGGGGCCTATAATTGATAATTCTTACTGTGATTAAGGAGTGGTACCCTGTGAGAGTTCCCCCTCTGGCCTCCTGACTGCATTTTAGTAAGGTTCCTTTTCCCACAAGACAAAGTTTCTGAGAATAAATTACAATTCTGTCAGACCTACCTAGTCCATGACATATCCCTGGGAAGCAAATCCCTGAAGCCAAGAAAAATTACAGCCATTCAAAATTCCCTCCCCTTTCACTAAAAGACAATGTAGAGGATTCCTAAGACTTATTGTAGACCGTCCATTGCCAACTTAATGATTTATCTGCCTCCTTCTAGGAAATGACTAATGACACCCCTGAAGCTCTGCCATGGGAGGTCACTGTAGCGTTAGCCTTAAGGCCAACTCAAGGCTAATAATAGGGAGAACTCTCCCACTCTGGGTCTCCCAAATGATAAGCCGTTTCCTTTTAGTTGGTACCTGAAAGGGATGGCCAAACTCTTAAAACTTTTTAACTCAAAATCATAATGGAAATCAGAGGCTCATTAGGCATAACAGTTGCTCTCCTAACCCGGTAAAGAAGACATGTAGCTTCAGCCGCACATCTAGACAAGCCATTTCATTTAAACTTAGGTCACCTCTTCACCTCCAGTGTAGTGTCAGAGACTTCAGACTGAGATGCTGTAGCATTTCTCCCTCTTGCCTCAAGTGTAGTTTGCAGCTCCCTTCACAAACAGGAGGCTGAACTACATTGAAAAAATGAATCACGCATAGTGCCATAGGAAAAGGTCAAGTGCAGCTATGTAGCGATTGTATTCATGATCTCCGCGGGGAACGTGCAGGCACAGTTGTGCAATGAAGAGGACGGTTCACGTATGCACCAAAATTTGAAAGCAACTGTCATCCAGGTAAGACGGGTAAGAGCACCGCGCCGGCCCAGGACCACAACCCCACCTTCCGCTCCAGCTCCTTCCGAGCGGCTCCCCGCCTCCCGGCAGGAGGAAAACTGCCTCTCTCAGCTAGCGGGCGCGAGAAGAGGCGTCGGCGCGGCCCGCCCAGCTTCCGAGGCCCCGCCCCTCGCGCCGTTTGCGGAGACCGGAAAAGCGCGTGCGCGGGGCGGCGGCCATCTTGGCCGCGCGCCACTCCCGCGTCGGAGGGAGAGTCATTGCTTGCCGCCCGGCCTCTGAGTGGATACGTAGGAAGGGGGGAGCCCAAGAGAGAGGCGCGGAGTCTAAAGCCCCTTCCTCCGAGAGCCCGGGCCGGCTGGGCCCCCGAGGCGGGGAGCAGCCCCGGGGGGGGGGGGGCGTGGGAGCCAGGCCTTTCCTGGTCGCGGCGACTCCGGCCCCGACGTCGCCGCCCCCCCAGCGTGGCGGTTGTGTCGCATCCTGGCGGGCACGCGGTGCTCTTGGCGTTGTCAGTTATCGACGTTAAACGCCTTGAGTGAGTGAATTCGCGTTAAGTTAGAAAACTCCGCGCGGCAGAGCCTTGCAAATGCCCGAAGCTTCGACTGTAGCAGTTAGAGAGCAAAGACGCGGCGGGCCGGTGGCCGTTAGCTGGAATTGAATTCACCCTAAGTAGGGTGAAGTTTTGACAGGTAGGTTTTTCTTTCGGGTGTCCGTGTAGAAATTCTTCCTTAAAATCTGCAGCGCCACTATAACGAACATCCGTGGACCCTTCATCCACGTTCGCTAATTGTTAAGATTTTGTCTCTAGTCCTGTGTATTCTTAACGAATGAGCCATTTAATGGTAAATTGCAGACATTCGCTTCACCTTTTAATCGTAAGCATGCATCCTCTGAGCATCAGGACAGTCTTCTAACATCAAAACTCCCCTGTCCGTCCAAGAAAGTAGACTTTCTCCAGTTTTCCGAAAGTATCCATTACAGTTGTCGGGGTTTTTGGAGCTAGAACCCGAACAAGATTGCAAAATGCACATTGCATTTTGCTTTAGCTCTCTCGTCCCTAAAACTGTTGCCTGCATTTAAAACTGAAATTAATTTTGGTTCTTGAAGGCTCCAGGAAAGTTATATCGTAAAATGTTGGCATTCAGATACGATGTTGTTCTCTTACGGTTTTATTTAATTATCTAATTAACTTGACTGTTCCTTGTAAAGTGGTCGTTGGGTCTAGAGCCGTACTGTCTCATAGAAATATAACGAGGTACAGATGTAATTTTTTATAATTCTTAATAGCCAAGTAAAAACTTTAAATGTACCTGGGAAATCATTTCTAATATGTTTTATTTAACCCAATTTATCCAGCTGTCAGTTTCAAATTAGTGGAATTAATGACAAATGCAGCTAATAGGGAATTCTTAATGAGAAATTTTATGTTTCTTTTGTAATAAATTGCTGGAATCTGGCGTGTGTGCGGATCTCCGTGTGGATGCTGAATTTTCATTGGGAATTCTTGATCTGTTTTTAGCTTTTACTGTTTTACTGTTGAAAAAGGTCTCCAAACTGAGATTGTTGGAACATACTGAAAAGTGTTGTTGTTTTTTTTAAGTAACTGAATCAATTTTATTTCTAAAATCTAATTAATTAAAAGTAAATAAAGTTGAGAATGTAGCTTCTCAGTCACACTAGCCACCTTACATGTTCATGGTGGCCACAGAGAACCCCCCCCCCCCCCCCAGTGGCTCCTGGGTTAGTCGGCAAGTTTAGACACTGGAACGTTTCTGTGTACTTTGTATTGTATTCCATTCAGGAAGCACGTCCCATTATGAGGGATGAGAAGCATGTAGTCAAGGTGCCCTTCTGGCTCATATAGGCACACTTTTTTTTTTTTTTTTTTTTTTTGGTAATCCTTGGGTAATACTTGGCAACAGAGGGATATTCTGTTCCCCAACAGCCTTTCATCTAAGGGTTTCAACATCACTTGTCAATCTTTGCCTCAACCTATTTTTACATGGTGGGCGTGGGGGGGGTGGTGGTTACAAAGTGATGTTTTTGCTAATTGTGTCAATCCTTCTCCATTCTTTAGCTGAGCAGCTTTCCTTCCCCACTTCCCCTGCCCTCTATACTTTTTTTTCTTTTTGGAGTATCACAACATATTCTTGGGCTTTTCTTTCATTCACTGTTTTATAATCAATTCCTGTCATTTATTTTGATGCTCCATCTGTCCCACATTTGCCTTTTGAATCAGTGTCCCTTCAACGTGAATCCTAGTAGTCTTTAAACACAACCCTATTGGGGCTCCTGGGTGGCTTGGTCGGTTAAGCGTCCGACGTCCGCTCAGGTCACGATCTCGCGGTCGGTGGGTTCGGGCCCCGCGTCGGGCTGTGTGCTGACAGCTCAGAGCCTGGAGCCTGTTTCAGATTCTGTGTCTCCCTCTCTCTGTGACCCTCCCCGGTTCATGCTCTGTCTCTCTCTGTCTCAAAAATAAATGTTAAAAAAAAAAAAATTTTAAACACAACCCTATTAGTCTTTAAGTGTAAAACAAAGCCTCAGTTCACATTGTACTTTATTGTTACAAACCTGTAACCAATGATTTCTCCAAAAAGCCTGTTTCCTTTTAGACACCAAGGTTGGTGTGATACATGGGCTTGGTGCTACTTGGGTATAATCATGCCTAGGCCTTTCAGTGGATATCTAAAACGCATGTTTCCTTACTTGTAAGTTCGTACTCATATTCCCAGTAAAAATTTAATATGGGATTTTTTTTTGTTTGCTTTCTCTTATTTTATACTCGTACCTCTTTTCTGTTACAATAAACACTAGCATTAATATATTGTTTTCTGCTACAGTATGTGTATAGTGGTTTCAAAAAGTGTAATACCAATGTTACTATCAACTGTAGACTTACTCAGTAAACTATTAAATTTATTTGCGTTTCTTTTTGTCCTTATAGTTTATATTAAGGATATAAAGTTCAGAGTACTCTGCTCAAATATTTGCATGTACTCTGAGTCTTTTCTCTGCATGGTTAGGTGATCAATGTGATACACTTCAGAGGTGAAGGCAAATTGCAGCTGAGAGGCTATTTAAATAGGCACTGAACAGCAGAAACATGTTAGCCCAGTCTGTAAGAGCAAAATATTTACTGGTTGTTGATTGGATGGAGCCAGGATTTTTAATAATATTGAATGTTGGGTACAGGGGCCCTGATTGGATGGAACCACAGTGTTACAGTTCTCGTAATACATCATAAGGCACCTTTTATTTTCTCCAGGTTTAAGAAGAGGCAAAATTGGGCTGTCAAATGGAAAAGTTGTTGCAAATAATCACCCCTTTATTAATTAGGTTTTATATCATGAGTTTCCCCCCTTGAAGACCCTCTTTTAAATTACATTGGTCCTATTAACTATTTTACCTGGGGGTCCATGGGATTACATTTTAATAAGCCAAACCATGACTGCTAAAGATTGAATTTTAATTTATCATTCATTATGTTAGAGCATCTGTCTAATATGGAATGTTTTTAGGGCACTGGGTATTATGATTAGGGGAGATTTAGGCAAGGTGTTCAAGAAAAAAATATTCAGTGACATTTGTTAAAGATGGTAAGGCAAACTTTTCTTAGGAGCATTGAGATAGGTGTAGGAGTCACTGCAATGGGAATTTACAGCGTGGGTGAGAGCTCGGGCTCTACTCCGACTGAGTACCGCATAAGTGGAAATCTATAGCCAGGTTAATGAATAGAAAATTACTAAGAGGAAACATCTGAGGTAAGGGGGATTCTGGCTAAAATGACCTAACAGGGTTCTTACTGAAGACACATCAGCAGGTGCCTGGGTAGCTCAGTCGGTTAAGTATCTGACCCTTGATTTTGGCTCAGGTCAAACCTCACAGTTTCATGGGTTCAAGCCCTGCATCGGGCTCTGCACTAGCAGCGTGGAACCTGCTTGAGATTCATTCTCTCCCCCCGCCCCCCTGCCAGTCCTCCACCCATGCTGTCTCTGTCTCAAAATAAATAAACTTAAAAACAAAAGACAGGGGGACCTGGGTGAATCAGTTGGTTAAGCATCTGACTTCAGCTCAGGTCATGATCTCACCCCGGTCAGGCTGTGTGCTGACAGCTGGGAGCCTGGAGCCTGCTTCAGATTTTAACTGCCTCTCCCTGCCCTTCCTCTTGTGTGCGTGCGCCCGCACCTGCGCTGTCTGTGTGTCTGTCTGTCTCTCTCTGTCCTATAAATAAACATTAAAAATAAATAATAAATAAAAGAGTGATCAGACATCACCTGGGAAATGGTAGAGGATTAGGAACTTGATCAGATATTGAGGGTGATCATGTAATTAAACTGACTTAATTAGGGTTCTTGCTAAAACTAGATTTTACAAGGAAGTGCACAGATAGTCCTAGGACACTGAATGGCAAATGCTAGACACAAATTAATGCACACCATATGATTTGATATGAAGTTCAAAAACAGGCAGAATTACAGTTTTACAAGGCACAATAGTGCTTCCATTTGGAGAGGAGAAAGGAGTAATTTAGATGAGGCATATGAGTGCTTCGGGTCAAGAAATTCATGATAGTGTACTGTACACTTATAATTCTGAACTTGTTTGAATGTATAATTCAAAATGTTTGAAAAAGGAACTCAACTATAATTTCTAAATGTTTGAAAGGACCAACAAAATGAACATAAAGCATAGGTAAAGAAGGAATAAAAAAGGCAAAATTTAATGGAAAAAAAAAGGTGAGGTTTTTTCAAAAAATTAATACATAAATAAACTTTGGGCAAAGTCTGATTTAGCACTCCACCTATTCCATCTATCTTATACCTGTAAGACCTAGGGGAGAGGGTCACATCTTTTATGTGAGGGGTTTCTAAGCTGATTGATTCCCCATTGAAGTAGAGCAGTATTTGAAATGTATTCTGAGTTTATTTTTGTTTGAATTATGCTAGTGCTTTAGATCAAAAGTTGAATCTCACTTTTTAGGCAAGTCAGATGTTAGTTTTCAAGAGTTTTCTGAAAAATGATTGTTTTCCTGTTCTGTCTTTATCTTTCCCAGAGCTAGTCCTAAGTTTGATAAGAAAAATCCTTGGGTGTATGTGTATGTGTTGGGGGAGGCAGAGGATAATATTCCTCATCTGTTCATATTTTTTCCCTAGCACTTATCACCAGCTGATAGAATATAAATTTATGTGTTTATTATCTGCTTGGCCCTTGGAAAGTGATAAAAAATCTAAGGTATGGGACATTTTCTGTTCACTGCTCTCTCCTCATTGCCTACTGTGTTACTTGCAAAGAGAAGGACCTTCAAGATACTTGCATAATGAATGAAGGCATAGGCTGATGTAAGGATTTGAAGGCAACTGGGGCTAGGTGGTTTTGCCAGCTGGATGAGCTCAAAGATGTCTGAATTAAATAAACCATTTGTGCTGGGGATCCTCAAGAACACCCTTATGCTCTGCAATGCAGTAGAATGCACAAGACTCCTGCTGTTAAACCCGTTATGGTTTATTACAACCAAAGGATACAGATGAGAATCAGCAAAGGGATAAGTAAGACACACAGGATTAATTCCAGGACAAACCAGGCACAACCATCCAGGTGTCTTTTCCCAGTGCAGTCAAATGGGCATTGCTTAATATTCCTAGTAATAATAAATTACCGAGGAAGCTCACCTGATACAGTAGGCTGTTCGGTTGGGCTGTGGTAACAAAAATATAGATTGGGTGGCTTGTCAACAACAGAAATTTCTCACAGTTCTGAAGGCTGGGAAAACTCAAGATCAAGATGCCCGCAGATTTGGTGTCAGGTTAGGACCTACTTACTGATTAATGAAGGCAGTCTTCTCACTGTCATCACATGGCAGAAGGGGCAAGGTAGCTCTTTGGGGTCTCTCACAAAGGCACTAATCCTGTAATTACCTCTCAGAGTCTTCACCTCCACAAACTGTCACACTGGGGATTAGGTTTCAATATATGAAGATGCAGGGAGGTGCAAACATTCAATCTGTAGCACCTGAGCTCTGGTGTCCTAAGGTTTTATCGTGGGTCAGTCCTGTAGGCCTACACCACCTGCGTGACTGACTTCAGCCACTTAGGCTCCAGCGCCCAAAGCCTCAGGCGTATAAAAACATGTTTAACCATAAATCACGTTGTTAGCATAAACTACCTGGTCAGACTGGTATTGTGTGACCCAAGGCCTCAGGCATACAAAAACATTCTTACCAGGCAGGGTAGTCCATGGACGTCTCCCACAAGCCCAGCCTAGAGTAGGTCTGAAGACAGGCCTTTCTCAGGAAAGTGCAGGATTTGAGCAACCCAGACCTGGGTTAATCATTTCTTGCACATCACCTTATGACGGTCATCCAGGTATGTTAGAGAGTAACAATAACCTCAGGAGTTCAGGCTTTTGAGGTAGAGTAACCTGTATTCAGACTCTGGCTCTTCCTAATTGGTGATCTTGGGTCAGTGACTACTCCTGTCTCAATGTAGGTTGCCTCAGCTGTTAAATGACAGTAATAGTAACTATGTTGATAATCCTTTGGGCTACCACTGCTTGTGGCACATAATAGGTACTCCGTAAATGGCGATTGTTATGTATATTCCTGTAGTATACTACTCTACAGTTTCTAACGGCTTTTGTGTAATACAGTTTTATCTTTTGCAGAGAGCTGACTAATGAATAATGCTTCATGATAGCTGAGTGATGCCTGTTGCTTCAAGATTGATGGTACGTGGCGAGAATCCACTGGTACTTAATCAAGAGGAATTGAGATTGACCTCTCCGCTAAATTCAGACACCATCTTGAGGGACTCTGGGAACGAGAAGGGTTCAGTCAGATTTTACTGTCATACCCACAGGATGCCAGCCATTGATCTTTTCTCCTGTGGTAAGTCCTTGTTGATGCTCCTGTCAGAGACTGCTTTAAACTGGCCTGTGAACGGCCTGTCTTGTCAAGGTCTAAGCAGTCCTGTTTCTGTGCTAAGAGAGGGCTTAAGTAGATAAGAACGTCCTGATATCTGAATCCTTAGATTTGGGAAGGAGGGATAAGGATGTGGGAGATGTTCTGCTTAATCAACATGAGATTCTTTTTTTACGTGAGATTCATTATTGTTGGCCAAAGAAAACAACAACTTTGGGGCACCTGGGAGGTCCAACTTCAGCTCAGGTCATAATCTCATGGTTCATGAGTTGAAGCCCCACGTTGGGATTCTCTCTCTCTTCCTCTCTCTGCCCCTGCCCCACATCTGCTCTCTGTCTCTGTCTCTCTCTCTCTCAAAATAAATAAATAAACTTAGAAAAGAAAACAACATCTTTACCTATCTAAACTTTAAATTTCATTGTCTATAAAATGGGAATATTAAACTCTTCCTCCCAAAGCCCAAACCCCAAACCCTCCTTCTGGTTTCAGATGAGGCAGGCTGCTTAGCATGTGTGTCAACTCTGGAGTGGCTTCTAGGCTTGTGAGTAGAAACTTTGGGTAGCCTGGGTTCTCAGGTTTTATTTCTTCTTCCTAAGGTCATCTTTGTCAAGATTTTTTCTGTCTTCATGAGGAGAAATCAGAGGGAGAAAGGACAGTGACTAGGTGTCTGACAAATTATTCTCAGGTAAGTAGGAAGTTTATTCTTTTATAAAAGTACATGTTCTTCCTGCCAGATAGACATGTTTTTTTCCTAATAGAACACAGAGTTTCTTTGTGCATATAAGGCCTGCATACCCAGCTGAATTTCCTCAGGTTTCAGGATATTTTATGTGGTTGACAGATGACATAAGGAGATGATACTATTATCGCAATATCTACTAATTCAGTCCAACTCTCATTCATGTTGATTGTGTGCTCTTGTCTTGCTTTGATACTCTATGAGGGAGTGGACATGTGTCTTTCAGAATTTGTGCTGTCCCTGGAGGAATGATTCATTCATTGCCAGCATTTATTGTGTCTGTAGTGTACTCAGACCATGGTAAGTCCTGTCATTAGAGAAAAATAAGATTAGAAAAGAGTACAATGTAGCTGTGGTGAGATACCTGCAGTCAGGTGAATGAGGTGCTCTTAAAGCTACATGACTGGATGAGCTCACCAGTGAATATATCCAGGTAGAGAGGAGAATGGGCATGAGGACCATCAAGCCCTGGAAGAGATGATGGGAGAACATGGAAACCTGTCTAAGCTTTGGGTCTCCCATTCTCTTTCTCCAGTGAACATTGGTTTAGATGGCAATTGCTTGATGCCAGAATGTTTGTGATGGTTTAGGATCTGGTGATCCTTGAGGATGTGGCTGTGGAATTCATCCAGGAGGAGTGGACTTTGCTGGATCCAACTCAGAGAAACCTGTACAGAGATGTGATGCTGGAGAACCACAAGAATCTGGTTGCAGTAGGTAAGGCTGGTACCATTTCTTCATTTAGCTTTTTCTGGAAGAAATCTTTCCTTTTTTTTTTTTTATTTAAAGGTAGGCTCCATGCCCATTGTGGGGCTTAAACTCAAGACCCTGAGATCAAGAGTCGCATGCTCTACCGACTAAGCCAGCCAGGCGCCCTTGCTTAACTGTGTCCTAGTGTCTGTGCCGACTACTGGCAATGCAGTGGTAAAAAGAGCAGATGTTGTTTCTGCTCTCACTGACCTTACCTTGAAGTGACTTCCTCTTGAAAACGAAGATCTGTTCATTGTACTGGCCTTATTGTCTGTGTGGATTGAAAGGCTTAGGACTTAACTTATATACAAGTTTGAGCCTGGGTTTTAGGGGAAAGATCGGCACCTCTTTTGGTGAGCAATGAGGAAGTGTGTGCTTGTATTTTAGTTTCATTTGAAAGTTTATTGGTTTGAAAAAAAAAAAAAGAAAGTTTATTGGTTTGATAAAGTTGGCACAAACATTTTGTTTCTCAACTTCTACCTGACCGTATCTGGTGTCCCTGCAGAGCAGAATCTTGGTCCTGGTTTGTGGAGCTATTTGTCATCCCTTGCATGTTCTTACATCAAGTGTCTTCCTCTGTGAGCCAGGTGCTAGCTATGCAGACCTGTTCTGATCTTTCAGGTGGAACAAGAAGGAAAGCTGAGGATAGTGGGAGAAGTTCTGCAAAGTAAGGGAAAAGGGAGATGTGATTCTTTATGAAAAACAGCAGGAATCCATGAGAGCTACAGTCCATTTGGAAATGTTGAACAGGAAGCTTTTGAAGATGGATTTTTCCTGAGAATGCTGGTGCCTTTGGTTTCTGAGGTTCCTTGGGTCCTTCAAACTTCTCTTTAACTTTTCATCTACTTTCTGAAACTTCCTTTTGACCTGACAGTAAGATCTATTTCTTCTTTAAATTCTACCTTTAGTTCTTCATTCATTTTCTTTCAGCTTTGTTTTCCTGGTTATGTTGCTCTCTGTTCACCATCAGTCTCCACGTGTATAGAATCATTTCTTAGAGAATCACTTACCAATTTGACCAGCACCCTTTTTCAATGCCAAACTCTTAATATAGTCAGACTTTTCAATCTCTGTATGTTCATGTCTTTTTTATTTTGTAATCTATATTAAGTCAGTCTTTGAAAGTAAATAGGCATTGGTCTTTATTTTTAACTTCTTTCCATCATTTATTCCTCCAAGACCTTAATTTTTTTTTAATCTTATTTCAGATTGGGAGATTTGTCTTAATACCAAATGGTCAGCACCTCAGCAGAATATTTTGCAGGGGAAAACACCCAATGGGTAGAAATGGTGAGATTCATAGTGTGTAGTTCCTTGCCTTCCACAACAGTGGAAGTTTGGAAATTCCATAAGATAGAAAAGCAGCACAAAACCATAACAGACACTTGGGGCTAGTGTTATTCATCCTAAATGAAACCGTTTCTCATAGAGTCTCTGAGCATTATGAATTTGACAAGTACTTTAAACACTCCCCAAAATACATTCACACATTGTTAGCTCAATATTTCATATATAGAATTCAGATAAAGTTTTTGAAAAGTAATTTCATCTTGATCAATTATCAGCTAAATGCTATAAGAATCCCTGTGAAAGTAAAGACTACAAAAGGAAAAAAAAAGACTGCAAAAGAACTGTTTAGCAGAATGGTCTCTTCATTCTGCCTGAAAGCACTCAGGTCTGGAACAATGCATTACATACAGTGAAAATGGAAGAGAAAACAAAAAACTTTAGTCATACTGATTGGTTTCCTCTATAGTATAACAATTCAAGGCAGAGGGGAGGATCTCTGAATGTAATAAAGCTGGAAAACTTTTATAAGACCTCACCAATCTGTTCATCAACAGGAGAGAAACACATTGGAGAGGAATTGTTTAACCATTGGGAAGAAACCTTGAGTGAACACTGCTGCTTTAAGACTTACAAGAGAGCTCACAATAGAAAGAAAACTTGTGTGATCAGTGTGTAAAAGCCTTTACAAAGAACTCTGCCTTTAATCCATACAACAAAACTGATAATGGAGAGAACCCTCCTAACTGTAATCAGTGTGAAACACCTTAAGCTAAAATGCACATCTGGTTCACAGGAAACCTTGTACTCCAAAGAAACCTTATAAATGCACTGTCAGAAAGGAATTCCTTCTTCCTCACACCTTAGGGAATGTGTAAGAATTCATAGTGGAGAGAGGCCATATGCCTTTAAGAAATGTGGGGAAGCTATTTATCATTCTACAAGCCTTTTTGTACATGTGCAGATTCGCAATAGAAAAAAGGTCCTATAAATCTAAAGAATGTCGGAAAACCTTTAGTTGATCTTCATATCTTATTCAACATTTAAGAACTAAAAATGAATTAATGCCTGTGGAATGTAAGAAATTTGAGAAAGCTTTTTCTTGTTCCCTAGATCTTGCTAAACGTGTACAATTTTATACTAGAGAGTAACATTATGTTTGCAAAGAGTGTAGTAAAGAGTTTACTTGTTTATCAAAACTGAATACTCACATGCGAATTCACACTGGAGAAAAACCACAAGTGTAGTAAATGTGAGAAAACCTTCACTGATTCTTCAGGTCTTAAAAAACACAGAGGAACTTACACTGGAGAGAAGCCTTATCAATGTGAGGAATGTGCAGAAGCGTTTGTTAGGTCATCACACCTTACTGTACATATAAGAACTCACACTGGTGAGAAACCTTATCAATGTAAGGAATGTGGGAAAGAAAGCCTTTAGTAACTCATCTTGCTTTGAAAATCCCATGCAAACTCACCCTGAAATGAAACCCTAAGATTGTAAGCAGTGTGGGAAAGCCTTTAAATTCACAGTGTAGAAAGACATTTTGAACGTGAGGAATGTGGGAAATCATTTAGATATTCCTCATACGTTAGTCAACATGAAAGAACACATACTGGAGAGAAGCCATATGAATGTAAAAAATGTGGGAGAGCCTTCACTATTTCATCAGGCCTTACAGTACACATGAGAACTCACACTGGTGAACGACCTTTTGAATGTAAGGAATGTGGGAAAGCCTTTACTCAACCCACATATCTTATTTGACATTTAAGAACTCACAGTGGGGAAAAGCCATATATAGATGAGGAATGTTTAGTACTTCATGCCTTACTAAACGCATAAGAATTCACACTTGAGAGAAGCTTATGCTTGCAGAGAATGTGGGAAAGCCTTAAATACTTTCTCTTTTTAACTTGTACTAATTCATTATAAAGGTAACCTTATTATGAGGAATATAGGAAGCCTTTAGCTCTGTCTTGTATTTTACTGTTCAGCTATGATTTCACAGTTGTGAAAAATCTTATAAATGTAAGAAGGGTGGGGGGGGTTTTGTGTTTTTTGTTTGTTTGTTTTTTTAGTTTTATCCTTCATTTGGGGGAAATATGAAAGCACACATTTGGTTTGAAAATGTGTGCACACATTTGAAAGCACACATAGGATTTGAAGAGATCCTATGACTGAAAGAGATATAGGAATGTCTTTGATCTTTGTTATTAGGAACAAATCTTTGTTCTTTGTTATTAGAACAAAGTTGGAGGACTGAAACTGCCTGCCTTCAAGACTTACTATAAACCTTGGGGCAGCTGGCTGCCTCAGTAAGAAGAATGTGATCTTGGGGTCGTGAGTTTGAGCCCCACGTTGGGTGTAGAGATTACCTAAGATTAAAAAACTAGATTTACTATAAAGCTACATTAATTAAAACAGTGTGGTATTGATAAAATAATAGATCAATGGAACAGAACAGAGAGCTCAAATAGGCCACATAAATAGTCAACTGATCTCTGACAGAGGAGCAAAGGCAGTGGAATGGAGTAAAGATAATTCTTTCCAACATATGGTGCTGGAACAACCAGAAATCCACATGCAAAACCATGAATTTTTACAGTCTATATTTATAAAGATTAATTCAAGATGCATTATAGACCTAAGTAGAAAACACAAAACTATGAACTCCTAGAAGATAACATAGGAGAAAACCTGGATGTCCTTGGGTGTGGCAGTCCTTTTTAAATATAACACCAAAATAAATAAATAAACAAATAAATAAAACACCAAAGGCATGATCCATAAAAAGAAATAATTGATAAACTGGACTTTATTAAAATTTAATATGCTCTGTGAAAGACATTGTCAAGCAAGTGAGAAGACGCACAGGTTGGGAGAAAATATTTGCAAAAGACATATTTGGGTAAAGGACTGTTATCCAAAGTATACAAAGAATATTAAAACAACAGTGAGAAAATAGCCTATTAATAATTGGTCAAAGACCTTAACAGACACTTCTCCACAGAACATGTACAGATGGCAAATGAGCATTTATGAAAAGAGGCTCCACACCATATGTCACCAGAAAAATACAAGTTAAAAGGAGATCCCACTACACATCTATGAGAATGGCCAAAATCTGGAACACTAACAGCAACAAATGCTTTGCTGGTGGGAATACAAAATCATACAGCCAGTTTGGAACAGTTTGGTGGTTTCTTATAAAACTAAACATACTCTTACCAAATGATCCAGTATCTAGGGTCCTTGGTATTTCCCCAGAGAAGTTGAAAACTTCTGTCCGTTCAGAAACCAGCACATGCATGGTGTTGGGTTTTTTTTTTTTGTTTTGTTTGGTCATGGATGTTTATAGCAGTTCTATTCCTAATTGCCAGAACTTCAGTAGGCAAATGAATATCTTCAGTAGGTAAATAAACAAACTGGTGCATCCAGACAATGGAATATCCAGCATTTGAAAGGAATGAACTATCAGGATTTGGAAAGACCTGGACGCACCTTTCATACACATTACTAAATGAAAGAAGCCAATCTGGAAAGGTTCTATCCTTTATGATTCCAACTCTATGACATCCTGGAAAAGGCAAACTTGGAGATCAGTGGTTGTCAAGAGTGGAGGGAGGTGGCTGGGGGTATGAATGGGCAAAGCACCTGGGATTTTGAAGGCAGTGAAAATACCTTGTATGATGCTATAGTGGTGAATATGTCATTCTATATTTGTCGAAACCATAGAATGCACACCAAAAGTAAACCCCAGGGGACTGTGCCTGATTATGACCTGTCAATGTTGGCTCATCAGTTGTAACAAATTAACCACTCAGGTATGAGATGTTAGTAATGGTAGAGGTTATGCATGTGTGGGGGCAGGGGTATATGGGAAATCTGCGTACCTTGCCCAATTTCACTGAACCTAAAACTTGTTTAAAAAAAAAAGTCTTGAAGTGAATAGAGATCTTGAACCCCCAAACTGTGGGCAGGGAGCAAGATGAAATAGGTCTCTAAAACTACTCAGTTAAAAATATGGTCCTACAGGAAAGCAAGTATGATTCAGGTAGCAGAACTCTGCAAAGAATCATTGCTGTGGCTCAGTAGTGCCCCTTAAGGAAAAGGCAAGATGTTCCTGTTTGACTTTCAGAATTGCTATGGACCATTGGCTGCAGTGGGTCTTCCATTCTTCCCACCCACCCACCCCTTTCTTTCTATGATAAGCAGCCAGCATTTTATTATTTTTTTAAGTTTATTTAGTATTTTTTTCAGTCTTCTCTTCACCCAGTGGGGCTCCCAACTCCCGACCCCAAGATCAAGAGTCATGTGCTCTTCCAACTGAGTTAGCCAGGTGCCTCCCACCCATTTCTTAATATGAATATCTCTTCTGATTATCCTTTCCTTCTCTCACAATTATATGTTGAGCGTGTGGGGAGTAAATAACTTGTCTCTTTACTTCACAAATCTCCACATTGAGAATAACATACTCAAGCCAAACCTTTTAAAATAGCCTTTTCCAGATTGGCCCTGACTTGGATGTTAAGATTCTGGACATAGAACTTGAGTCTGATACTATAGGCACAAGATTTTGGCATGGTTTTAATAGGCAATGACTATTGTATGTGTGGAGGTACATAAACAATTTGTGGCAGATTGATGGTTTTAAAACATGGCCCCCAAATTCTTTGACATTGTTGCCTTCCCTTGACTTTTACCTAGAGGAGTACAGTATAAATGATGCCGTATAATTTCCGAGTCTAGGCCATAAGGGGCCATGCAGTTCCCTCCTGGTTATCTTCGCGTGTTCTCTTTTGGGATACTCCCAGTTAGTATTCTTTCCTTGGAAACAAGGAGTTATGCTGTAACGTGGAGGGGCTACGTGGAGATGCTTCTCTCAGCAGTCCAGCTGCTCTCAGCCTTCTAGCCATTTCAAGGAAGGCACCAGGTGCATGTATGAGTCCCCAGATGACTCCAGCCCTTGGCTTGAGCTGTGTGAGTCTTCCCAGGTAAGGAAGGCCCTGGTCATTGTAGGGCAGAGACAAGCCATTCATTCATTCCCACTGCATCTTGTCCAAATTCCTGACCTATGAACTGTGAAAGTAACAGAGTGGTGGTGGTTCCACACCAGCACTTTTCAAACTTTTTGACTTCAGGACTCCTTTACACTCTAAAATTGAGCATCTTTATTTTATGGGCATTGTATCTATGAGTATTTGACATATTAGAAAATAAGACATGTTTTAAGTTTTTATAACTAATTTCACAGTGTACCTAACATTTATGAATAACTTTTTCAAAATGATAACAAATGTGAGAAGTGAGAGTCTCTTCTTGTCCAAACTTCAGTGAGGGTCCTGAACCTTCTCCTAGGTCCATCTGTGCACTTCCTTGTAAAATCCAGTTATAGCAAGAACCATGCTAACTCAGCAAGAGTTCCCCATTCTCCATTAACGAGCATTCTTGATACCTAGTTGGGTTCCTCATCCTCCACCGTCCTTCAGGTGATTTCTAATCACCCTGGCCTGTCTTCGGCAAAGATTCTGTTAGGTCAGTTCAGCCAGAATCCCCCTTATCCCTGATCTTTTCTCAATAATTTTCCACCCACTGACCTGTGTATCCTGTTCCTTGGCTGTAAGTTCCAACTTACCCATGCTGTATTCAGACTTAAGCCCAATCACTCCCCCTCCCCCTCACTGCAAAATCTTGATGCAGTGGTCCCTATACCTGTCTCAATGGTGGAAAAAGTCCACTTTACCATCTTTAACAGGTGTCTTTAAGTATTTTTTTCTTCCTTGCCAGATGAGTGACAACTTTTACAAAAAAATTTTATAAATCATTTTGCCTAGCTTAATGACAACTGGAGTCTCGTACCTGCTTCTGAATTAAATTTTTTCCCGTAAGTTGTTTTCGGTTTCAGTGAGATATATAATTGGAAAAAAGAAGTATTTTCACATAATTTTGGATATTTGGTACTTCACCGAAACTCAACTAATGTAGTTTCTTAAAGATTAGTTGCACTGTGGAGTATGAAGTTCTGTCAGTGAATTCTTCCTGTTCTGTTACATTCAAGTCCATTGATTTTTCTTGTATTTTGAATCGATATTTTACCCATGCACGACCTTGTGCCATCATGTGTTAGTCATATGGGAAATAGTTCACTACATTATGCATATTTTTTCAAATGTTGGCCTATTTTATTATCCAGCATCAAGCGTCATACACTAATACAATTATTGATCATAGCAGAAAGGTTTGTCAATGTTAAGAAACAGCCAACATCATGGTCCCAGGTATATATTTTCTAAATTTTCTGTTGCCTCAAGGACATTTTTAAGGAAAACTGGATTTTTTATTTCTCATGAATATGTGGCAGTAAGGAGTACAGTGTGGCACTTGCTGCTACTGTCTTGATTTCTGCTAAGGTGCCAGCACTTTTACCCACCGTTGCTTTTATATCATCAATATAAATGTCAGCATGATGAAAAGGTAAATAATAGAACTATTTTAACAATAGGCTTGGCCTCACAAACTGAAAGTGTCTGGGGTCCCTCAGCAGGCTGGCAACCACATTTTGAGAACCGCTATTATGTATGACCATGTTTGGAGTGGTTTGTTATACTGCAGAAATAACTATAACAGCCTTAACTCTCTTCTTCATTATTAGTCTCTTCAGTGGTCTAAACTATTAACTGGGAAAATCCAGGGTTCCAGTGTGCTTCAGAAATTGGCTTTCTTTTTGCCCAAGTAGAGTATGTGTGTTAAGGGCTCAGACTGGAGCCTGACTAGAGCTGGAGTGTGGGTCCTGTCCCTTGTTGCTTTTGAGCTGTGTGTTTGGGGTACTTCCTTAGCCTCTCCTAAGCCCCATTTCCATTTGTTAAATGAGATCGTTAATATGTCAGATGCTTTTGTTGCTAAATGCCACAGAAACAGATTTCTAACAGTCTTGACTTAAAAGGGCTGGTGAGAGCTCACAGTTATTTTGCACTTACTGTATGCCCTGAAAGCTTTCCATGGATTGAGTCACTTCATCACAGCTCTCTGAGGGAGCCTCTGTTCTTACTCTGTTTTATGTGATTTATATGACATGAAGTATCCTCTATCATTTCTGTTGGATTCTAGTTCAGTGTTTCACTTTAAACCATGCAGTTTTTAGAGCTAACAGGAACCCTAGTCACTGACTCCAGGCTTTGTGGCCTCATCCAGAATTAACAATAGCCAAATTGTGTTCCTCCAGGTTCTGTATTACAAGTGGACAGATTTTCAGAATTACTGTGTTCCTCTGGGCAGAGAACTCACAATTAGAACACAGGTATCTCCACACAGAAACCCATTGTTGATGTTGCAGCTGACCCAGAACTGCCAGCAGAACTGAATCTGCCCTTGCTTTCAAGATGTGGCCAACAACTGATTGTAAAGAATGTGAAACACGCATTTTGACGAAAGTGAATAGTTAGGACAGTAGACAGTCGTAGGCTGGGTCTTGACAGGAATGAAGACAAGCCCGTGGTTTTGCAGCTGTGAATGAATAATTTTTATGAGTTTTTTTAATAGTTTTAATAATTTTTATCTCCCTATTTTTACTCCTCCCATTTATTTCCCCTCTCTTATTGTGGAAATTACACAGCAAATTTCATCCATTTGATTTCACATCATGCACAGTCTTTTTGTTGTTTTTCTAAGTTTATTTATTTTGAGAGAGAGAGACAATGTGAGTAGGGGAGAGGCAGAGAGCAAGGAGGAGAGAATCCCAAGCAGGCTCCCCTCTGTCAGCACAGAGCCCGATGTGGGTCTCCATCTCTATGAAAGTGTGAGATCATGACCTGAGCCTAAACCAAGAGTCGGACCCTCAACCAACTGAGCCACCCACACGTCCCTATACAGTCTTGTTAGACATCAGATATTTCAGAATATGAGTATGACAATAATTAAGGACATGATTTTATTATTATTAAATAAGGACATTATTATTATTATTATTATTATTATTATTATTATTAAGCCACTTACTCACTAGATCCCAAGATAAACCTGAAAACTCCCCCCAGTGGTTGGTCGCAGAGACCTATTAAGTCAGAGTAAAATCATACCAGAACAAGACTGACCTTTTTGCTTCTTAGTAGTTGTTCAGATTTAGAGCCACAAAAACTCCAGGAGAAATAAAAGGGATGTATATTTTCTCCTTTGTTTTGCCACTAGTAACAGTACAAATGATTTAATTTCAGGTAATCCCAGTTATATGTGTTGATTTTTGAGGAATCTACAGAAAATGAAAAATTTGTTACTGTCATCAAGAGTACATCTGTCTACTATAAAAAAAACTTAGCATTTGACAAGGGAAGGTAGATAATTTTAAAGTATACATGAGCATTTAATGAAGCCAGAAGTTTTAGTTTTGGAATCCTGAAATCCCTCAGGTTTAGTTTCTGGAAATTTGTATTGAAATACATCTCCGTTCTTACCCCATATGTGGTACAATGATCTTGGTATTAGTGGTGAGAGGGACTTCTTTTTTTTTTTTTAATGTTTGCTTATTTATTTGAGAGAGAGTGAGCAGAGGAGGGGCAGCACTGACAGCAGAGAGCCCAGTGCAGGGCTCGAACCCAGGAACCGCAAGATCATGACCTGAGCCAAAGTTGGATGCTTAACCGACTGAGCCACTGAGGTATTTTTGTTTTTTAAACAAAAATTCTGGGGCGCCTGGGTGGCTCGGTTGAGCGTCCGACTTCAGTTCAGGACATCTCACAGCTCGTGAGTTCGAGCCCCATGTCGGGCTCTGTGCTGACAGCTCGGAGCCTGGAGTCTGCTTCGCATTCTGTGTCTCCCTCTCTCTCTGCCCCTAACCCACTCGCATTCTGTCTCTCTCAAAAATAAATAAACGTTGAAAAAAAAATTTTTTTAAGAAAATTCTAAAGTAGGAATTTTTTTTTTTTTGATCTGAAAATTTGGTCAGTAATAATGCACAGATTGGAAATGCAGAGGTTTCTAATCAAAGAAGAGTTACCCATTGAGATTGAGGGCTTGTTTTCAATTTGAGGTCTTATTTTTTTTGTTTTGTTTAGTTTTTTTAAAGAGATCAAAGATTCTAGGCAAATGCATGGCAAAGTGTTCCTGGATTTGTAGGAGCCTATGGTGGCTTGGTATAAATGTAGTTATTCTAACATGACTTTTACAAATGCTTGCGAGGAAATCTCCAGCATTTCTACACTGCTTACCCCAAACCTAACTGGACTGTCAAAGCCCATAAGGTTCCCAGTAAGAGAAGCCTATGTCATTAGTTCTCAAATGAGATTCATACAAATGGGAAATTCATATCTGGTGCGGTAGTTTGATGCCAACCCCATTCATGTCCCCAGGTTCTGCTTGGCACTTTGAAGGCATCTTGTGTGGGTTCCCTCCACTTACCTTTGACATAAAAATTGGTGCAACACCCCACACCCACTCTCCTGCCCCAAATGTTTGCATCCATGGGAGGTGGGGTCAGCCCTTTGGTAGTCTTTTGAGTAGAAGAACATTGAGGTGAGGGTCCAGGATTGTTCACTGTAGCAGAAGGGAGCAGAGCAGGCAGTGAGAAGAGACATTCCACTGTCTGAATTTCTGGACCATTTGGTTCTCTGGAATTTCCTTCCTCCCCCCCCCAACCCCAACCCCCCTCAGAAACAGTGAAATCAAGGAATCCGATTTCATTAGCTGTATGTTTATGAATAAACAGCCTGACCTCTGCATCTGCAGGTGCACCTTTGTCACGACCTCTAGAAATGAGAGGTCCTGGGTTTCCAGTGCAGTGCATAAACACAGATGGTCAGGATAGAGTTATTGGCCAAAGCTGTGTGTTGGCGGGGAGCTCATGAGGGCTAGGGCATTTTACTTCTGTCACAAAATATTCTTTGTCCACAGAACAAAGCCAAGAATCAGTGATCAGTAAATGTGTATAAGCATCCTCATAGTTCACCTAACAGTACCGTGTCTTGCTGTGCTCATTATGTAGTGAAGAAAAGAACCTACCCTCTTCAAAATCTTTTTTTTTTTTTTTTTTGGGGGGGGGGGTGGAATGTAGGTTGAAACTTTTCCATTTTTTAAAAGATTTAAAAGCTTTTGAAGTTTAAATAATCTCTATACCCACCAAGGTGCTTGACTTTACAACTTCGAGATTGAGTCACATGCTCCACTGACTGAGCCTGCCAGGCTCCAGAAAACTTCCCATTTTAAAAACATGGTTCTGATCTGTAAACTTAATATTAGTAATAGAGTCCCTGGCACTTAAAGGGCCTTCAGTTTACTGGCAGGTATTTTCTGGAGCTGGTCTGCCTGAGAAGCACAGCCCACCAGGAGGTATTGAGATTTCTTTTAACCACAGATCTCCATTTCTAGGTACCACCATTAAATAATATTAACCGTGGTCCTCTTCATTATTCTTAAATCCTTCTGTGTCCAGGCAGATGTTTTATTCATGGGGGTGTCAAGAAAAGGCTCAACAAGGGGCTATGGAGGTTTTTATAAATCCTGAGTTTGGAGTGTCTAAATGTAGTAATAACCCCAAACCACCTTAAAAATGTATCCTTTTCTCTACTACCAGATTGGGATTTTTTTACTTTTAAGTGTTTATTATTTTTGAAAGAGCACAAGCATGAGAGGGCCAGAAAGTGGGTGACAGAGGATCTGAAATGGGCCTGACTACAGTGAACCCTATGTGGGGTTTGAATTCATGAACCCCGAGATCATGACCTCAGCTGAAGATGCTCAACCAAGTGAGCCGCCCAGTGCCCCAGGATTTTCACTTTTAGATCATAGTCTCTGATTATGCAGATTTAAATCAATCCTCAGTCCTCACGCCCCTGAGAAAATACCATTTCTTAGGGTTGTAAAGCACTGATTGAGACCCAAAGTTTACAGGGTTCTTTTAAGTCTAGTTTTAAGATACATGCTTTTAAATGTTTATTTTTGAGAATGGGGGGAGAGGCGGAGAGCGATGGAGACAGCTTGTTATGTATCCTGCACCTGAGAATAATGCTGTGTTAGAAAGGGGTCATACACTGCCCAGGGCCTGACACTTCAGGAAATGTTTCTGGTATATGTTGTGTGCACTCTGTTGTTGCATTTTGGCTGCTCTTTCCCATTGGTCTTCCTCTGCATAGCTCCTCCTTGCTTGGAGTGGAGAGTGTTTGGACCTTTACCTAGGTGTGCTTTGATTCTTTGTTAGAATAAGCTGGGGGGGGAGGGAGGGGGGAGGCAGGGAGGGGAGGAAAGCCTGATCCCAACAAGAGAAAAGGAAAGGGAATAAAGAAAAACAAATAGAGAATCAAAAACCTGTAAGACTGATTCCAAAGAAAAAGGGGAGGGGGGAGGGGAGAAAGGAAATGAACATTCAAGCCTGATCCAAAAAAGAAAGAAAAGGAAATGAAACAAACAAGAAACCCTGAGCCTGATTCCAAAAGAAAAAAAAAGAAGAAAGAAAAAAAGTAAGCCCAGGGGCTCCTGGGTGGCTCAGTAGGTTGAGCGTCTGACTTTGGCTCAGGTCATGATCTCACACTCCGTGAGTTCGAGCCCCGCGTCGGGCTCGTGCTGACAGCTCAGCCTGCAGCCTGTTTAAGATTCTGTGTCTCTTTCTCTCTCTCTGATCCTCCCCTGTTCAAGCTCTGTCTCTCTCTGTCTCGATAGATAAATAAATAAATAAACGTACGTTAAAAAGAATTCTGTGTGTGTGTCTGTCTCTCTCTGCCCTTCCCCCACTCACTCTGCCTGCCTCTCTCTCTCTCTCTCTCAAAAATAAACATTAAAAAAAAAAAGAAAAGAAAAAAAAAGTAAGCCTGGTCCTATTTCCACCAGAACTGCAGGTGTCATTTTGAAGCACTTGATTTTCAGTACACTTGGTGCATGCAGGGTGCTGGCCATGCTGGTCTGATGTAGGAGAGTCCCACTGCGTTGGCTCAGCGTCAGTCTTGGCCCAGTAAATAAGCAGTTGCCGGGCCCAGGGGGATGGAGTTTGGTGTAAGCAGGGCCCACCTCCACTGGGGGCCGCTTTGCTGCCCTCCGAAGTCCCACCCTGCTGGTGTTGGGGGTAAATGGCGCCACCCCAATCTCATCCCTGAACAGAGGATCTCACAGCCTCCGCTGTTCAGGCAGCCCTCACAGAATAGCAAGGGCAGTCAGCTTGCCCCGCGCCACAGCTCTCCTGCTTTTTTTCTTTGGCGTGACTGGCATTCAGAACTCGAAGTCTTAAAGGACCCAGCACCACACGGATCCACTCCCCTCTTCCGGTGTAGAGCCTCTCCACGCTCTGCCTGAAGTCCTCTGTCCCCGAATAATAGTACCATGTCTGCTGCCTGCACAGTGCATAGAATCTGTGATGTAGCACCACTAAAATCAGCAAAGGTTAGGGGCATCTGGGTGGCTGAGTCGGTTGAGTGACTGACTGCGGCCTAGGTCACGATCTAGCCATTCCTGAGTTCAAGCCCCGCATCAGGCTCTGTGCTGACAGCTCAGAGCCTGCAGCCTGCTTTGGATTCTGTCTCCCTCTCTCTCTCCATCCCTCTCTCTGTCTCTCTCAAAAATAAATAAACATTTTAAAAATAATAAATAATAATTAATTAAAATCAGCAAAGGTTAAATTTCCTCAGGGTGTGCCCCTGTCCCCTGCAATGAAAGGCCTTTTGCTGCCGCCTGCGGGGTCTTTTGTCCTTGAGGATAAGTATGCTACGAGTATGCCAGGAAAGGAAATGTTCTTTCCCAGTCTGCCCCCAAATCACTACCCCATGCTGTGCACTCCGGGGGGGGGGGGGGGGGCCAGCTCCTTCTCCCTAGGAGCACGCACCCCAGCTCCACTCTGAAGAAAGTTGCACACTTCCAAAACCTCAGAATGTGAGCTCCAAACACTGCAAAAAAAAAAACCAAAAACCTGTGACTGTCAGTACTTCTTGCTCCCCAGTCTGTGGTCCACAGAGGTTTTCCTCTTGTGCGAATGGATGCTGCACTCTTAGCCCCTCTCTCTTTCTCCATCTTGTCTCTCCAGGGAAAGGGTTCCCTCCCTCTCCACCGCACCAATTTTTCCTCTCCCCCATTTCACTTCCATGCACCTCACACCTGCCATACTGTCTCCCTCCTTCTGCCAGTCTGCAGATTGATTTCCTGGGTGTTCCAACTGATCTGACCTGAATACAACTGTGATTGAGGGATAAGGAAAGCCCCGGATTCCCCTACTTCTCCACCATCTTAACTCTTCCCCCCATATTGTTTTTGAAGTATATATCACTTTGGTTTTTGTTCATCCCCCTCTCCTTTCTCCTTTTTATTTTCTTTTTAATTCCATTGACTTAGTGGAGATACTAAGTCATTTGTCCTTAAAATGTTCTCCATTATGTATTTGGCTGATACCGTGTCTTTGTGTTTAACTTGTTGATCCCTATATTTCCTGTTAAAAGTAGCTAGTCTAGAAGCTTGACTAGATTCAGGCTTGATGTCATAAATTTGCTCTTAAACTAACGGAGATGTTTTAACTGGATTTAGGATTCTAAGTTGATGGTTATTTTTTCTTGGCACAGTGAGGGTACTGTCCTGCTCTTGTGTGACATCCATTACTGCTGTTGGAACTGGGTCGTCGCTTGTTTTTCCTTTTTGGATGATCTTTGTTTTCCCCTGGCTGCTCTTAAGGTGGTGGTGGGCAAAAAACTAAACACCAAAGAAGAAAAAAATTATAATGAATCTAGGTGTGGATTTCTTTTTATTCATCCAGCTTGGAATTTATTGTGCTTTCAGAATCTAAAGGTTAGTGTCGTTTACTAATACTAGGAAATTTGTAGCTAGTTTCTCAGCAAACGGTGCTAACAAAGTTCTAATCTGGTTAGAACTTTGCATTGAGTTTCTTTCTGACTTCATGAGTATGTTTTTCCTTTCCAGAAGTTGTATTAGCTTTCTTAAATTGCTTGACCATCTTTATAACATCTTACTCCATATTCATCCGAGTTTCTCTTAATTTAACAGTTTTTTATATTCCCTGTCTAAAAAGTTGAATATCTGAAGTAGTATTTTTTGCCTTTACTTCCTGCTGCCTGTGTTTTTGGCTGCTTTTCTTTCATGGTACATTGTGTATTTGCATTTATAACATTTTAAAGTGTGGCTTTCTCAATTTACTTAGAACTTTATGCGAGGGAATTTTTTGAGGCTTGGCTTGAAGTTGAGTTTTCCAGAGATAAGTCCATTTGCTCATACGAATTGCAATTAGTGTGGCAATGCCACCTAGGACCCTCTTGAAATGAAATTATGCTTTTTAAAAAAAATTGTTTAATGTTTATTTATTTTTGAGAGAGACAGACAGAATAGGAGCAGAGGGGCAGAGACAGAGAGAGGGAAACACAGAACTCAAAGCAAGCTCTGGGCTCCAGGCTCCACACTGTCAGCACAGAGCCCGACACAGGGCTCAAACTCACAAACTGTGAGATCATGACCTGAGCCGAAGTCGGATGCTTAACTGACTGAGCCACCCAGGCGCCCTCGAAATGAAATTATTCTTGATGTTTTCTGGACTACACGAAGAATGTGAATTTGGACTAAAACCTAAGATTTGCTTTTGCTACTGAATCTGATGCCAGGGTCTAGACAGGTGCACATCCTCAATGTCCCTTTCTGCATGGAAGTTTTTTTTCTTTTCCTTAAAAGTTTTAATTATGGACTTTCAAACATACTCAGGAGTCAAGAGTGCTATGATAAAATCTCCCTGTACTCATCACCTATCTTCAGTGATTACCAGTGCTTGCCATTCTTATAATGTCTGTTCCTCCCTTTGTATATTATTACTGAGTTTTATTTTCCTGTTAGAACAAATATCAGACATCCTATCATTTTGCCCATAATTTGAGTTGTCTCTCTAATAGAAAAGGACGTGTAGGGCGCCTGGGTGGCTTAGTTGGTTAAGCATCCAGCTCTTCTTTTCAGCTCAGGTCATGATCTCACGGTTGGTGGGATCAATCCCTGCATCGGGCCCTGTCCCGACAGCACTGAGCCTGCTTGGGATTTTCTCTCTCCCTCTCTCTGACCCTCCCCTGCTCATGTTCGCTTGCTCGCTCTCTCTCTCTCTCTCTCTCAAAATAAATAAACATTAAAGAAATAATAATAATAATGGGGCACCTGGGTGGCGTAGTTGGTTAAGCATCCAACTCTTGGTTTCAGTTTAGGTCATGACCTCACAGTTGATGACTTCAAGCCCTGCGTCAGGCTCTGTGCTGACAGTGCAGGGAGTGCTGACTCCCTCTCTCTCTGCTTCTTTCTGCCTCTCTCTCTCTCTCCAAATAAATAAATGAACTTTAAAATTTTTAAATAATAATAATAAAGTAAAAGGAAAGGACAGCATGAGGATATAACTACCTAACCCGGTTTGGGGCTAAACGAGGAAGGGAGAGCTGTTACAGATCAAGAGACTAAGGAGGCAATCCACTAATAAAAATAAATGTTTAACAGAAGTTTTTAGCATTGTCACAATACCGTTATCACACTCCCTAAATGAACATTTCTTGATATTTTCAGTGGTCTTTGGCTACAAGTAGTTGCACAGGTTGGGTCTATCACTCCTTGCAGCAAGGCAGAATGCACAGCGTTGTGCACCGGGGGACCTCTCAGTCCAAGGGTGTTAGACCTCCAGGGTGTGAGCTCGTGGCAGGTGCTCTTGGTGGAGGGTTCTGGATTAGATGTTGTCAGGAAGTGAGGGCAATTCTGCAATCGAATTTATTAGTAAAGCTTACCAAGAAGGAGGGAAAATAAACCAGGGGTGAAGCTGTAATTGATAAGGAAGCAGCGTTGTTCATTTTGGCCAGAAAGGGGGGACGCTGAGTCATTTCTGAGGCTTAGATAATGTTCTGTGTTCAGACATGACTACAGAACAGCCCTGTTGTGTCTTCGTATGCCGTGGTCAGAGTGGCCGTGTCTGCTGTTGCTGTTCTGTGACGTCGTTCATGTTCAATAGAACACACAGTCCTCGCTGATGGTCCCAGGGCTGCTCCTGGATGTCAGGGGCTGCTTTTCTCTTTGCCAGTATCATCTAATACCCAGTCTGTGTTCACTTCCCCCGGAATGTCTCAAAGTGTGTTTCTGCGGTTGGTGTTGTTGGAATCGAGATGGAAGGTCCACACGCTTCTGTGAGCTGTTACAAGTCCTTCCTGTCTGTCCCCCAGACTGGGTTTGGCTGCTTGTATCTTCGTGATATCATCTTATATCTTCATGATGTTAACATGTCTCCTCAGACTCTTTCTTCTGTAAACTGCTAATTAGATGAAAGGATTTGTCAGGGGTTTTTTTTGTTGTCGTTTTTTTGTTTTTGGCAAAAGTACTTTATAGATGGTGCTGTTTCTTTTTACATCATACCAGAACTTACCTGCTATCCAGACATCGTCTTTGTGATGTTAAGATTTATCACTTGGTTCCAGTGTCAGCTTGATCCTTCCTTGATAAAGGTTCCCAGCTTATCTATACAGTCTCCAGTTATCCCCCTAGTTAATAAGACTCCTCATTAATTACAAAAGGAGAAAATGGTAACTTTATAGAAAAACCTGTGGCATGCCACTTTAACCAACTGACCATAGTTCTCACCTATAATGAGACAGACTGGCACCTAAGGCCTCCTGAGGTGGCACGCTGAGGACACTCATCAGTCAGGTAGTCCTTCATCCAAAACTGAACTTCCTGGGGTGCCTGGGTGGCTCAGTTGGTTGAGCATCTGACTTCAGCTCAGGTCATGATCTCACAGCTCATGAGTTCGAGACCCGCATCAGGCTCTGTGCTGACAGCTCAGAGCCTGGAGCCTGTTTCAGATTCTGTGCCTCCCTCTCTCTCTGCCCCAACCCACTCGCATTCTGTCTCTGTCTCTCTCAAAAATAAATAAACATCAAAAATTAAAAAACAAAACAAAACAAAACTGAACTTCCTGAATCTAATCATGAGAAAACATCAGAAAAGCCAAAACTGAGGTGGAGTCCGTCAAACATCGGACCTGGACTCTTTGTATCTTGAAAGATGAAGAAAGGCTGAGGGATGGGTCCCGATTAAAGAAGCATAAAGAACCATGGTTTGAGGGCATGATGCTGTATGGGAAATTTAAAAAGTGATTGCTGGAGGGGCACCCAGCTGGCTCAGTCAGTTGAGCGGCCAACTCTTGATTTCAGCCCAGCTCGTGATCTCACAGTTCATGAGATCGAGCCCCACTGCACTGTGCCTGCTTTGGATTCTCTGTCGCCCTCTCTCTCTGCCCCTCCCCCCCAATAAATAAATACACTTTTAAAAAGGTGATTGCTGGAGCACCTGGGTGGCTATCAGTTAAGCGTCCGGCCTAGGCTCCGGTCATGAGCTCACGGTTCGTGAGTTCAAGCCCCACGTTGGGCTTTGTAATGACAGCTCAGAGCCTGAAGCCAGCTTTGGATTCTGTGTCTCCTTCTCTGTCTCTGCCCTACCCCTGCTTGCACTCTGTCTCTCTCTGTCTCTCAAAAATGAATAAACATTAAAAAAACTGAACAACAAAAAAAATGATTGCTATAAAGGATATTACTGGACCAGTTAGTGATATTCTGCATAGAGAGCGTATAATATTAAATCCATGTTTAAATGTTCCTGATTTTGATCACTGCGGTTATGTTAGAGAATGTCCAAGTTCCTGGGCCACTCTGAAGTATGTAGGAGAAAAGGGTCATGGAATCTGATATTTCTTCTCGAATAGATTCTTCTCAATAACATTCTTGCTGAAGCACAGAGGAAATCGGGGGGAGGGTGTGGGGGAGAGAAGACAAATTTTAATGGCAAAGAATCTTTGGAAGTCTATCATATTCACACAGATCTTTCTTCCTTTTAGTTTTAACATATTTTCAAAATTGAAAACTATAAGCAAATATCCCCACTCTCTTTTCCCCTAATAATTGAGTAACCACTGATTGTTATTGCTTAGATTCATTAATTTACTATTGGTTGCAAATGGTGACTTTCTGACTCTAGCATTTTCTTTATAATAAACAAAGCTTATAAAGCATGTACAATTCTTGTATAAAGAACTCTTCCCCATCACAACAACTTAGCAGTCGTAAACTATTGTTCATAAAGGAGAGAGACACATGCTTGATTCTTGCCTCTCATGAATTTTCAGAATTATGACTTGATATCCTGGCCTTCTCCAATACTGACCATTAAGGCTTTTTTTAAATATCATTATGAACTCATGATTTTGTTTTACATTTGATGATTTCAATTGGCTGCAGTCATTATTTATTAAATTGTTCTTTTCTTTTTTAAGATTTTATTTTTTTGAGTAATCTGTACACCCAGCATGGGGCTCAAACTCACAACCCTGAGATCAAGAGTCACACGCTCTTCTGACTGAGCCAGCCGGGGGCCCCTAAATTATTCCATCTTAAGCCAAGGAGAGCTCCTTTAAGTTTTCTCCTGTGTATTTTTGACACAACTCCATTAGTCTTTGCTGGGATTCTTACTTTCTGCTATAAGATGTTCCAGACTTGGGGCACCTGGGTGGCTCAGTCGGTTAAGCGTCCGACTTCAGCTCAGGTCATGATCTCACAGTTTGTGAGTTCGAGCCCTGCATCAGGCTCCATGCTGACAGCTCAGAGCCTGGAGCCTGCTTCAGATTCTTTGTCTCTCTCTCTCTGCCCCTTCCCTATTCATACTCTGTCTCTCCCTCTCTCTCTCAAATAAATAAATAAATAAACATTAAAAAAATAACTTAAAAAAGATGTTCCAGACTCACCTTGAACACTTCACATTCTGCACTGGACTCAGCTATTTCTCAAATGAGCGTTGGTTTCTTTCATGGGCAAGTGACATTTAGAGGCATTCTGGAACTAGTGGGGGCTCATTGCTCCTTGCAATGCCTATTGGCCCTAGACATTTTTAGGAGTTTGGCCCAGAAAAAAGTTTAAAAAGAAAAAGAACATATTAGATTTCTAATTCCTAGTTGTTCTTGGATAGGGAGATAAAATCTTAAGGTGAACTGTACTGTGTGTGTGGGTGTGTGGTCCCTCTGAAGCTAGTATGAGGAAGCTTCTAGGTTGTAAGCGTTGAATATCTGTCAAGCCTAGACTTTCATGGCTTCTGTCTTCTCTAGGTCGGCTTGCTCAGAACCCTGTCTGGTGACGAGGGAGACACACAAGAGGAAGAATGGCTGCAGGATTGCTGACCACCTGGTCACAGGTATATAGGAAATTATTCTGTTTCAAAGAAAAAAATGCTGTTTCCAAAGGATACGTGTCTTGCCCACAACCCACAGCTTCCAGCGGGCTGGCCTCAGGCTTTCCCAGTTCTTTGGGCGTCTCAGAGTGAGAGAAAGAATGCCTTTGGAAAGGCTTCGATTACTACAACATTTGTAAATTTTTTGTTTTTTTCCAGATATTCCTCCAGGTTGAGTATTCGTTCCATATTCTGCTGGGTGCTATGAAGGAAAAGAGATTTTTCACTAGGAAAATCATTCATTCATTTTCCAAGTATTTTTCTCCTCCTGCAGTATGGTCAGTCTGTATGATCTTGACTAAGACTGGAAGGGTCCTCACAACCTACTGGGTGGAAATATCAGGTCAACTATGTGTTAGAAAAGCTGCTAAAAGCTTGAGTCTGGATGAGGTGGTCCAGGCAAGGAGAGCAAAAGAGGAGAGTTCCAAGAACTGAGCCTTGGGGTAGATAACAAGAGACCTTCAGAGCACAACTGCACTTCCCAAGCAGTGCGCTGGTCTCCTTCCCCAGTCCTGGCAGCCTCCCCCACCATTCTTTTGCTACATAGTTAGAAATGGGCCTTGGCTGAGCCCGAATGTGTGCGATGTTTCAGGATTCAGTGACCTTTGAGGAAGTGGCGGTGGATTTCTCCCAGGAGGAGTGGGCACTTCTGGACCCTACTCAGAAAATCCTATACAGAGACGTGATGCTGGAGAACTACAGGAACCTGGCCTCTGTGGGTGAGACTGGCCTCCTTCCTTCATTTTTCCGTTTCTTCATGCAGCAGGTAGTCCTTCATCACACACCGTGTTCTGGGTTTTGTGAAAAGAACGGCAGTACACAGTCAACACGAAATGAGTGGCCCCTGCTCTTGTGGGAATCTCGTGGCTTCCAGTAAAAATGCATTGATTTCATTTTCAGTATTATTACAACATTTAGGTAATTGCAGTGTGTATTTGTTCTTGGGTTTGGGTGTCAAGGGTCTGTTCCATGTGGACAGGACGTTATGTAGGTGTTTGGGGGACCTTGTGGAAAAGCTTGGATCTGATTCCTTTGTCACTCCTGAGGTGGTACTTGCCTGGCTTCAGAATCCTTTAGTATCAAAGTATTGGAACCACTTTTGTGAACAGACTTCTTGTCTCCTTCACAGTCCTCCCACCTCATGTGTCTTTCTCTACGAGCAGGGTACCCTCTCTGCAAGCACAGTCTGATCACTGAGGTGGGGCAGGAAGCACTGAGCACAGAGGAGAGAGGAATGCTCCAAGGTACCTGTATAGGTGAGTCCCAGGCAGAAGGGAGTCATTGTGTGGAGCAGCCATAGCTGATGTGGGATGGTCCTTTTAGGAATGTCGATTTGTGTTGACAACACTGAGGCCATTATTTGAACTTTGCCTCTTTGACCGTCTCTCCCCTCATTCATATCTTCGTGTGGTCTCAGAGAAAAAAAAACTGGGTTTTTTTTTCTTCTTTTTTTTAATATTTCTTTTTGAGAGAGCATAAGCAGGGGAGGGCCAGAGAGAGAAGGAGAGAGAGGATCCAGAGCGGGGCTTCGGGGCTCAAACTCATGAACCGTGAGATCATGACCTGTACCAGAGTCAGACAGTCAACCAACTAAGCCACCCAGGCGCCCTGAGAAAAATACTGTTTTAATTCCTCTGTAAATTTTACTTTTCTTTGAATACTTTTTGTGCCATTCTCCCTACTTTGCTTTCCAGATAATACACTCTCCTATTGTCTCAAACCTCCAGAATCCTTTCTAAGTAAAACACTTCCCATTCCATTGCTCATTCCTATCAATGGCATCTTCTCAAAGAGCCAAGTTCCTAGAATAATTTCTCTGGTCATGGGTTACATCTTCTGTTTCACATTTCCTCTCTATATTTAGTGTTATTGAAAACACATCCATGGGGCTCCTGTGTCCGTCCTTCTGTTATCCCTATTTTTTTATCCCAATAGTTATAAAAATTTTCAATTTCAGGCTTGGATATTCAACTGAAATCAAAAGATGCATTTCCTGTACAGAATGTTCCTAGAGAAAAAACTTGCAATGACATAAAGACGGTAAGATGCACTAGGAATGATTCCTGGTCTTTTACAGGAGGAGAAGTCTGTGAATGTCATGGAGTTAAAGCCCTAGCTTCCAAATGAGGAGAGACAGTGAGGCAGGTGGCATTCACTCACCATAAAGCTGTTTCAGGAGAGTATTCCTGAATCTCATAAAATTAGAGGAATCTCTAAACTTGGCTCAACATTTGCTGTTTCACAGAGCATGCCAAAAAGTAAACATTTATTTAAATATGATTCCATTGTGAAGTATTTAATACATAATTAATTCAGTCTTTACTCATTATTGGCAAAACTCCGTATTTAGGATGTCCTTTATTAGGGATGATGGAGTCCTGGGTTGGAGCTGATTCAACTTGAAAGAGCAAAAAAAATTCCCATACGTGCACTGAAAAATAGTAAAAATGTCAGTCGTGATCGTGTGTTTCCTGTGTATGGCCAAATCCACTTGGAAGAGAATTCCCATGAATGTAAAGAAAGTGAGGAAATATTTACTTACTTACTCCTTGTTCAGCAGGTACCAACTCAACCCAGCAAGAAACCCTTGGAATTTGATCGTTGTGGAAAATTCTTCAGAAAGAACTGTCACTTGATGTGTACAAGACATTGCAAGGGAGAGAAATGCCACAAATATAAGGATAATGGGAAAGACCTTGGCCACCCCTCAGTTCCTAGGAGTCATGTAAGTACTCACAGTGGAGAGAAGACCTTTAAGGATTGTGGCAAAGCTTTCAATCAAGAGTCCTCCCTTAGGAAACACTTAAGGACTGTCACAGGAGAGAAACCTCACGAGTGTAACCAGTGTCTTTTGTCCCTCAGCATACACTCTTCCTTTCCAGTATATGACCAGATACCTACTGGAAAGAAGCTCTGTGAATGCAGTGATTATAGAGAAAGAGCTTTGCTTAGCACCCACCAAAAACTGTGTACTGTGGAGGAAAGCTCAGAACATAATGAGCGTGGGAAAGTGTTCGCTGGCCCCTTGTCCCTTCAGAAATGTGTGAGACCTCACACTGGAGAGAAGCCTTATGAATGCAGTGACTGTGGGAAAGCCTTCATTTTTCAGTCTTCCCTTAAAAAACATGTGAGATCTCACACTGGAGAGAAACCTTATGAGTGTAATCACTGCGGAAAGTCCTTCAGCCAGAGCTCCCATCTTAATGTGCACAGAAGGACTCACACTGGAGAGAAACCCTATGACTGTAAGGAATGTGGCAAGGCTTTCACTGTTCCTTCATCCCTTCAGAAGCACATGAGAACCCACACCGGAGAGAAACCCTACGAATGCAGTGACTGTGGGAAGGCCTTCATTGATCAGTCATCCCTTAAGAAACATACACGATCTCACACTGGAGAGAAACCTTACGAGTGTAGTCAGTGTGGAAAATCCTTCAGCACGGGCTCTTACCTCATTGTGCACAAGAGAACTCACACTGGAGAGAAAACCTATGAGTGTAAAGAATGTGGGAAGGCCTTTAGGAATTCCTCTTGCCTGAGGGTGCATGTGAGAACTCATACAGGAGAGAAGCCCTATAAATGTACTCAGTGTGGAAAAGCTTTCAGCACCAGCACTAACCTTATAATGCACAAGCGAATACACACTGGGCCGAAAGTATGAATGAAATAACTACAGGAAAGCCTTTACTGATCCTTGACACTTCATTCCTCATTGTAGAAGTCACACTGGAGAGCAGCCCTGTTGTGACCAATGTAGAAAGCCTCCAGGCACAATTCCTGACTTCCTGGGACCAATCTTACAAATGTTCTGGGTCTGTGATTGTCTTTATCAGCGAGTGTTTCATCCTGAAAGAGCGACACCATGTTAAGTATTAAAGGTTATAGGGTGCTCTATAGTCCCCTTAATCTACGTCACAGAAGTGTTGATAAATGTTTTCACCGTAATTTACTACTAAATGTTTTCCAGTCCTCATCAAGATGTCTTGGACCTACAGTTTATTTAGAAATGTATTTTTTAATGTGAAGACTCCATGCATATGTTATTTTTGGTAGATTTCTAACTTAATTGCATTATACACAAAATGCATGGTCTTCATGATACAGATTCTGTATGACAGATTCAAACAGAAAATTGTTGGAGACTTTCTGTGTGGGCTAATGTGTCAGATACAATGAGTTGCTATCCCCAGATCTATTCCACCCTTCTTTTCCTAAAGTAACAAACTATATAATTGTATTCAAGTTGGCAGTGTGGACAGTTTTTTAAGGACTCATCTCCCAACTTCTTTGCCACTTTGCCCATAAGCCCATAGTACTGGCCTGTGAGAAATAGAGGTCACTGCTTGTGGGTTCTAGAAAAGCTCATGGAAATGGGAATGTCTCATCTGGAATTTTCTCTCTACCATTTGCCCTCTATTCTATCTCTTCTTCTTTCCTAGAAGATAGACCAAGAGGATGACAGTCAGAGGCTACTGATGATATGTCAGGGATATATACAGTATTATTTGTCTGTACTAACCCTGGATTGCCTATTTCTGGACTTCCTGTAACACAAGAAAAAATAAATTCCTAACTGGTTTAAACCACTCTGGAGGGAAGATTCTGTTAAAACGGATTTCAGTTAACTAATAAATTTCAATTTTTCTTAAGGTATATTTCATTTTGAGAGAGAGAGAGAGAGTGCGAGCAGGGAGGGGAAGAGAGAGAGGGAGACACATCATCTGAAGCAGGTTCCAGGCTATGAGGTGTCAGCACAGAGCCCAATGTGGGGCTTGAACCCACGAGATCATGACCTGAGCCAAAGTTGGACACTTAACCGACTGAGCCACCCAGGTGCCCCTAACTAATACATTTCATGTGTAGTCAAGTTTTATGAATCCTTTAAGTGTGGTTGGAAACACCACCTCTTCTGTAATTATTTGGTATAATTGACTGTCAGTGCATCTGTTGGATGAATCTTACTGTGTTTTTAAAATTTGTGTCATTACAAACCTTCTTTGTCCTTTATTGAGAGAGGTATGTTAAAATGCGTCACTATCACTGTGGATAGTAAGGTTGTTGTTTTTTTTTAACTCTGTCTCTTTTATTTTGAGGCACTATAACTAGATGCATACAAATGTTGTCATCCTATATTTCTGGTAAATTGCCCTTTTGTTCTTCTATAGGGCCCATCTGTCTTCCCTAATAATAAATGTTATGATTCGCTGGTATAAATGCAAACTGTAGACCTAGTCGGTAACATTTTCTCCCTACCAACTTGTAAGGACAACCAGAAACAACTTACCTCTCCTCCATATTATGTGGTGGTGTTCCTTGCAACCCCAAGGTGGGGGGTGGGGGAGTCTCCTCATCCACTACATTCCCCCGTGGGGGACAAAGAGATCAGGAGGTCCTCAGCAGCCTTCTCTGCCAAAGACAGCAGTGGCCCTCACATATGTCCCTGTTGTTCTTGCTTCGCTTCTGTCATGATGTGTACCCCTGCCTACCTGGTGGACTATGAGGGATCTTACCGATTTTATCCATGAGGTTTCCTAAGAAACCTCAGGAGGTTTCTCAACTCAAACCGGTTTGTAAATCTCCTGGTCAGTGTGCGTGGGCTCCCTTGAGTGCCACTGCCTATCAATATGTAAGAGCATCTTCTTGAAAGTCAAACTATTATAAAATTGGGAATTCCCTGTGTTGCTGTCTTGGAGATAGACTCCAGCCCCTCTGAGGTTGAAAGGGACCATCTAGAAAAGGAGACCACCGCTCATAGCAAAGGGCCACTCAGGACCATCGAGAGTTTATAGGTAAATACCTAAAGAAAAAAAAAAAAGAGGGGCACCTGGGTGGCTCAGTCGGTTAAGCGCCGACTCAGCTCAGGTCATGATCTTGCGGTTCATGAGTTCAAGTCCCACATCAGGCTCTGTGCTGACAGCTCAGAGCCTGGAGCCTGCTTCAGATTCTGGGTCTCCCTCTCTCTGTGTCCCTCGCCCACTCAAACTCTGTCTCTCAAAAATAAATAAACATTAAAAATTTTTCAAAAAATGGGGAAAAAGAGTCCAAAAGGAAAAAAAAAAAAAACTAGGCAGGGGTTTTATGTGGCTACGAGCAATCCCTCCCTTTCCAAGGAAGGCAACTTTAAATCTTATGTACTAAATAACTGTCAGGTCTAGCAAACATGTTAGTCTTCAACTGCTTACGGATTTAAAAACAGTAATGGGCGCCTGGGTGGCCCATTTGGTTAAGTGTCCGACTTCAGCTCAGGTCATGGTCTCAAGGTACGTGGGTTCAAGCCACATCAGGCTCAGCCTGATTCCGACCTTTTATCTCCTGTGGGTGGTTGTATAGGTCTGTTTTAAAATTTATCATTGTATCCTGACCTTTTCTTGGCGGGCATGATGTATCCTTGCCCTGATGGCTAGACCAGTCTAGTTGCTGTGCCTTCCAGGTTGCATCCTGCCCCAAAGCGGACCTACACAATTCACTCTTTGTCTTCTGCCACCTGAATGCTCTTACTTGACTGGCATGATCGGACATTGCTAACACAGGGACTACATCATCATTGAAAATGCTCATGGAGTCCATCTGCACCGGAGTCCCCTACCTACTGGCCAGGGTAGGGGATGTAAACCGTGTCTGTCAGTTTTGGAAGGATGACCTTGTGTCCCTCTCTCACCTGATCCTATCCCATGAAATCTCAGGATGAAGCATAGGACGAGTGGTGAAAAGGTGAGATTACACCTAGTGATGTGAGACACCATGAACACATGCCCTGGGAACACCGCCCTACCAACTGGGGAGGCCCATACACTCTTCTATTCAAGCTGTGCAGCAGGAGGGTGAGAATAATGAATGTGCTCTTCCGCCCCTTTATCCAGTACCACAATCTGGCAAAGCAACCATATCATCTGTGTAGCTCAAGCAACAGGTGTCGCAGCGGGGGTCTGACTGTGTTTGTCATTCTATCCGTGTGCTGTGAAAACAGAGAAAAATGGTGTGAATATAGCTGGTCTTGACAATCTCCTGTGCTTGATGCCATCCCTGACAGTTCCTAAGTGTGAACGTTGGGTGTGGAAAGGGACAGACACAAATTCGTTTCAGCCTTAGTGATACAAATTCATACAACTCTGATGCCCCAGCAACACTGGGTTACATCATGGGTGGCCATCAGGGCTGCAGCTGCTTGGTGACACTTTTCTTGAGGCTTAATCAGGCCATTGTAATGATCATCCAAATCAAGCTTCACAGTCAATCCTGAATGTGAATTACCTGTGTACCTACCTTTCTCTCTTGCCCTCCATCACTTTTATACCTGGGAAGAAGGCAAGTCCGTCAACACTCTTTCCCTAGGCAATTTGTTAAATGTACCTTTGCAGTGAAGAAACTTGAACGCTGAGATCATCTCTCCCATTGAGACAAAGAGCAGGCTTGCTTCCTGCTTCAAATAAGCTAGATTCTACAAGCTCAGTATTCCTTTCCTTTAGCAACCAGGGTGTACGGACACATCCATGTAGGCCCTCTGTAACCCTAGACAGACGTGGGGACAAAGGGAGCCAATTCAGACATGCTGATGCTTGTGCTGCTGGCTAGACCATGATTGAGTTACGGCCTTTGTCTCTGACGTCAATGTCTCAGCTTCTCTGCCAACATCAATGAGATAGTGACAGGCTAACTTAAGACCTTGGAAGAAAGGAATAATCAAATCACACGTTCAAGAATTTTGGCAATGGGAATGACAGGTTAATATAGTCCTGGCTTTTCAGGGAGGGAGAACAATGGTGTCCAGGCTGTGCGTGGACATGAGTGTCTGCAATGCAGTCATGAAATTTCTGCCTCGAGAGGTTTCCTCATGATATGGGTGACAAGAGGGACTTGGAGCCATACACTCCTACCTATTCACGGAAGTTAAGTGCTATAGTGCAGTTACATCAGCTTGCTTCTCCTCAACTTGTTAATCTTCCTCTAGCCTTTTATTAGTCTCCTTTTATGCATACTATATGTAGAGTTCTGTTTTAAATCACACTTTAAATCCTTTTCTTTCATTTGGAACATTAGTCCATAATATCATGTAGTTACTAGTAAATAAAGGACTTAGGTCTAGCATCTCATTTTTTTTCAGTATTTATCTCCCCCTAATTTTAAAACCAGATGGGGCGCCTGGGTGGCTCGGTCGGTTAGGCATCCGACTTAGGCTCAGGTCATGATCTCACGGTCCGGGAGTTCGAGCCCTGTGCTGACAGCTCGGAGACTGGAGCCTGTTTCAGATTCTGTGTCTCCCTCTCTCTGACCTTCCCCTGTTCATGCTCTGTCTCTCTCTCTCTCTCAAAAATAAATAAATGTTAAAAAAAAAAATTTTTTTTTTTAATTAAAAAAATAAAACCAGTGTATTGCCCCTATTCCATCAACCTTGTATTTAGGCCTTTATTTCCCCTTCTTTCGTTTTATTTAACATTGGACACAATGGTCAACTCTAATCATGGATTCCTTGTGCTTTCAATGTAATGACATTTTATAAATCTTTCATATTTTTGTTCACATACCTATTTTTGTATTTGTTTTGTGAAAAAGTACTGACACTAGGCATTCTTCCCTTATTCAGGAATGGTTCTAAAGTTACTCCATTAATCATGTTTGCATTGATTTTGAGTAGACTGTCTTTGTAGAGTTAATAAAAATCTTCTAAAACACTGATTTAGTTACACATGTCCATTTTTAAACATAACTGCATCAACTGAATTATCTATTTTGTTATGTTAGAGATTCACATTTAACAGCACAAAACATTGAATTTTTATGTGGGCAAAGAGCGTTTTTGAGAATATCGGGCTTTACTATCTTGCCTTTAAAAGTCTATTCAAACTTGGTTATATACAGATTTTATGATTTTCATCTTAAATGTATTGTTTAAAACCATTGAACTCTGTTTTTAAAAAATTTATTTGAGAGAGAGTGCAAGTGGGGCAGCGGCAGAAAGAGGGGGAGAGAATCAAGCAGGCTCTGTGTTGTCGGTGCTGAGCCCTGTGTGGGGTCTCATTTTCATGAACTGTGAGATCATGATCTGAGATGAAATCAAGAGTCAGATGCTTAACTAAGTCACCCAGGTGCCCGAAAAACATTGAACTCTTTAATCCTAACTCTTTAGGAATATAGTTTAACATGTGGGGTGTGGGACTGGATCCAGTCACTTCTCCCCCAGAAACAATGGCCAAATGATTCAGTACCACTTATAAACTATTCTTGACCTGCTTCAAATTCAAATTTTTTGAATTTGAAATACCAACTTTATTAAACAAGAAATTCCTATTTTAGGCTCTAGATACTTCTGTGCTAATAATATATTTGCTTATGCTAATATGCTGTTTTGACAGTATGTGTTTTGATGCAGTTCTATTATATGTTAATATTTAGTGGCAAATATATAAAGGTTGGTAAAATTTGCTGCATTTACTGTTATGTTGCTCAGCTTGGGGTACTTCCTGTGGTGGTATTACCTAATTCCTGTCATCATTGCCTTTTTGCATTTTATCTGTACATTTGAGTAATCACTCTTCCAGTCTTTACAGGGTCACATCAGGACAGATAGTCCTTCACCTGTCAGCTCAGCTTAGGCTATTTAATGGTCTGCTGGTCTTGCCTGCAGGCAACTGTATAGTTCAGAGCATATAGACTGCTTTCATAGATAAAACTGTCTTGGGGCGCCTGGATGGCGCAGTCGGTTAAGCGTCCGACTTCAGCCAGGTCACGATCTCGCGGTCCGTGAGTTCGAGCCCCGCGTCAGGCTCTGGGCTGATGGCTCGGAGCCTGGAGCCTGTTTCCGATTCTGTGTCTCCCTCTCTCTCTGCCCCTCCCCCGTTCATGCTCTGTCTCTCTCTGTCCCAAAAATAAATAAAAAACGTTGAAAAAAAAAAAAAACTGTCTTGTGATAGGTCCCCGGACGGATGGTTTTGCCTGTAGAATCATAGTCAAGTGGGTTTAAGACCAGGTCACATGGCTGCTGTTGGGTCTGTACTGGAGTCTGTGGTACACAATCCTGTTACCAGGTGAATCGACCCTGTCTGGTCCCTGGCCAGGAAAGGACATCACTTCAAGACCTTGGCCAGTACGGCTGACACTAAGACAAGGGATCTCTTCAGGGTTCACATATGGCAGGGCTATTTTTCCAGGTGGAAATGTATGGCTCTCTCGCTAAACATGCATTAATGGCCCCACAACGCAGCTGAGAGAGGCTGTAGCCATGTCACAGAGCTGCCTTAGGGTCCATATCCATGACCAAGTTCTGCAGGCCTCCCTCGGTGGGCACTGATGGATGAAGTCTCCACCCAGGTCCCTAGGTGAGGATGATTCCTTCTAGATCACGGCCAGAGTGTCTAGAGCTGGGTTATGGGCTGCTTCAATATCTGCAGTCAGACCAAGGTTAGTAGGCCTGCCTCTAGGAACACAGATGGACACAAGTCTTTCTTGATTACTACATGGGAAAGACAACAGCTGAGTCACAGGCTGGCTGTTCAAGGGCTGCATCTCAGAGTGAAGTCAGCAGGCCTGTTACTGGAGGCATGGGTGGACGTGACTCTTATTGGCGCCTGAGGGATAATGCTGCTGTCAAGGCCATATGGGGCTGTAGCTAAATCCACATAGGAACATGGCTTTTTCTGGGTCTAATTGGGACCACAGTCAACAATCCTGCCACCAAGGCATAGGTTGCCTTCTCTAAATGGCCCTCCTTGTTCTTGGGCTCTACTGAGGTTTTACAGTCTCTTACATGGATCCCAAAATCCAACAAAGGCACTTTTGTTCATGGAAGCCTGCCGAATTATTGTTCCTATCAGAGAATACAAGTGGAGAACTACCTCATATTCTGCTGTCTGGCTGATGTCACTGTAATTACAATGTACTCAAGGAAATCTACTTACATTAATTTAGCACGTAAATATATCAAAGCAAAAGCTGGCAAGTCCAGTAGTATTCAAAATGTGATTACTGATGTTTCATAGCCCTTGCTGACTATAGTGTTGTATGTATGTCTGTGTTTTAGGGGGTGGGAGGGAAGTAGGCTCTTAACCTACAGAAGTATGTACTTGAATTATACTGCCACCAGTGTAGACTGACGAACACCAGACCAATACAACTGAACTCTTGAGGTACTGTCACCAGTGAGGTGTTCCATAGGCACCTCAACTCACCATTTCCAAAATTACTCATGTTTTATCCTCCAACATGTTGTTCTTCCTGTTATTCTCATCACTCTGAAAGCTAACACCATGGAATTGATTTCCTCCAGTGGTTCTCAGGCTGATTTTGCCCCCTACATGACAACTGGCAATTCCTTGAGACATTTCTAGTTACAACTCCGTGCTGGCACCTAGTGGGTGGATGAGAGGGAGCACTTAAAAAACTGCAACACACAGGAAAACCCCTTAACAACAAATTATTAAATAGACCACAATATTGTGATTTCAGTATCCCAGTACAAACTGCTGACTAAAACACTCAACAATTCAGTATTCTCTTACAAGGGAATTAAAGATATTATCTGAAAGGAGTCTCATGGTCTTTCTCCATTACTTTGTGCCATTTCACTTTCTTTGTTATTGTGGTTAAATAGGCATAACATAAAATTTAACATTTAAATACTTTCTGGGGTACAGTTCTATTGATTTGGCATGAACCATATTGATTTTGTGCAACCATTATCACTCTCCATTCCCAAACATTTTCATATTCCCAAATTGAAACTCTACCCACTAAATGCTCATTTTTCATTCCTCTCTCCCTCCACCCACTGCCAGTCATACACTGATAAAAGTAGTTTGTATCTGAGGTCTTCAGGTGTATCTTAAGACCACAGTGATGGAAAATGAAGGTATGGGGCGCCTGGGTGGTTCGGTTGTTAAGCACCCAACTCTTCATTTCGACTCAGTCCTGATCTCACAACTCATGAGTTAGAGCACCCCACATTGAGCTCTGCACTAACAGTGAAGATCCTGCTTGGAATTCTCAATCTCTCCCTCTCTCTCTCTCTCTCTCTCTGTCCCTCCCCCCTCACACATGCACAAGCTCTCACTCTCAAAGATAAACTTAAAAAAAAAAGAAAGTGTAGGTGTGATAAAACAAGGACAATAAAAGGGAATGAAAAAAGGAGGCTAGAAGGGAAAGAGTGAGGCGATATCTCAGACTTATCCTATGCAACATACACTACATAGAAACACCTCAGCAAACTACCATTTAAATCTAGATTCCTACACTGAAAGTTTCAGATCATGTCACTGTTTCCAGGAAAAGTATGATAATCAAGGAGAGTGTCACATTTCCAGGATAAAGGCCATTCCAATTAGGATCTTTAAAAAACGGGGTAAATCAGAAAATACCTCTAAGAAATGTCAGGATTACATAAAATTACACGTGTAAAACAACAGTCTTGATATGAAAAGCATGTTATTTGACTGTAATAAACTTTCCCTTGCATTATTTTAAGGGAAAATGTGAAGGAAGGATCAACGGCTGACAGAATGATTTTTTTAAGATTTATTTTTTATGTGATCTCCACACCCAACTGGGGCTTGAACTTAAAACCCTCAGATCAAGAGTCGCATGCACCACTGACTGAGCCAGTCAGGTGCCCCAAGAGAGGATGATTTTTGAGGAAACCATGCTAGTGCTTGATGTATGTGCTTCACATCTAATGTTAGAGATCTAAGGAATGGCTATACAAAATTGGACCAAGCACAGAATTTTAGTGCTACAAATAGGGACGAAAAGGAACAAAGGAATTACTGAAAAGGTTATTGAGGAAAAACAAATGCAGTGACAACTATAAGCAAATCATAGCTGCTTTGGGAACAGAGGAAATGTATCTTTTCAGAGGAAAAAATAACCAGAAGATTTAAATTCTTAACAATTGCCTTTGCGTCCCTTGGTGTTCTCTTGGTTCAAAGGCCAGTGGCCCATCACAGACAGGGGCTCCTTGGCTGAGAAACCTACCAAGCGCCTCAATCACATCACTCTTCCTCAGGCTGTACATGAAGAGGTTCAGCATGGAGGTGAATACACTACATTACTGAGGCAATTCAACTTCTATAGGAAGAATGGATCGACTAGAACTGAGGTCGAACACAAGCCTTCTCCCACAGGAAAAGGAGAAAACATAGGTAGCATTAGGAAGTCAATAAAAACTAGAGAAGAATAGACGGGAGGAAAAAATACAAACTATCAATGGAACAAAAAAATCTTTTGAAAAGATCAATGTAATCAACATTTACATAGTAATAGAAAAAAAAAAAAGACTTAAATTACTAAAACCAGAAATGAAAGTGGGGGCATTACTGTGATTCTTCTACAGGGGGGAAAAGGGATTGGAAGAGACTGTATGCCAATAAATTTGATAATCTAGATGAAATGGAAAAATTCCTAAAATCACAAAACCTACCAATACTAAATGACAAAACAGAAAAAGAATAAAGGGAAAAAAGAATTCTGTTACAAACCTATAATGAGCAAGGAGATTGAACCTGTAATAAAGAATCTCACAACAAAGAAAATCCCTAGATGACTACACCCAAATGAAAGCTATTGATCAGCAAAGGAAACAAACAAAAAAACACAACATAGTGAATAGGAGAAGATAATTGCAAAGGACATATCTGTTAATAGACTAATACCCAAATACACAAAGAAAATACACAATTAGGGGCCCCTGGCTGACTCACTCAGTGGAAATTACAACTCTTGATCTCAGGGTCATGAGTTCAAGTCCGATGTGGGGTGTAGAGATTACTTAAAAATAAAATCCTTAAAAGAAAAAAAAATCACAATTAAACATCAAAAAAATCCAATTAAAGAATAAGCAGAGGACCCCAACTGTACATTTTTCCAAAAAAGGCAGATGGCCAACACGGGACAAGATGATCAACACCACTGATTTTCAGAGAAATGTAGACCAAAAAAATACAAAAAAAATTTTTTGAAGATTAGAATACACTAAGTGTCTTTGCATGCAAATATAGGGGGAGACATTGCTTATGGGTTGAAAGTCCAGTGTACAAAATATTCTAATTCTAATCTGCAAAAATGATTTAGAGATTCATAAAGTAAGTATATGCACTTACTAAAGAATAGGCCAATTTTCATTAAAAATTTCAGGGTTGACTGGCTTGCTCAGTGGGTAGAGCATTCAACTCACTCTCAGGGTCTTGAGTTTGAGCCCTAGTTTGGCACAGAGATTACTTAAGGAAAAAAAAAGTTTCGAGCAATGACAGACAAAGACTACTACACCCCATTATTACCCAAAAATAAATACCAAAAGACGTCTCAAATTGCCAGTAAATAAAATAATTCAGGCTAAACACAGAATTCATTATATCCAAATTGAGTTTTTTCTATAATTACAAGATTGGTTCAACATTGGAAAATCAATTAATCATACTTAGAAACACACAAATATATGGAAATCTAAGCAATGACAGAAGTGGCACTATAGAGATAAAAAGAAAGATTATCTTTTCAATAAATGGTCCAGGTAATTTTGATATCTAAGCAAGAGAGACAATCAGACACAGAGTCATACCATACACTAAAGTACTTCAGATGGGTTACATAAATACAAAAATATGAGATCGCAGAATATACATAAACAAGGTACAACAAAATATCTGGATACATGAGAAAATTATAAATCTGACTCACAAAACTAAGAACTTTTCATTAAGAAAACATGAAAAATAAACAGACTTCTGGCACTTTTTCCACTTCATATACAACTTTGTTATCCACTAATACCAGAGATTCGGAGCTCACCTGTTTGACTTATCTCACGCAGCACTTAATAACGCTATTACTACTAGTCCAAGTAGTTAGATAAGGCCAACCTGCAGTACTTACCTCAACCGTAAAGTCAAGGACTTAGTCTCATTTGACTGTGAACAAGTTCGGTTAGGTAAGACATGTAGGCTTTGAGATGACTAATGATGTCACCTAAGAAAGGCCAATGTATTATATGCTGCAACCCACTCAAAGCAGTGAAGACCACACCCATACCCAAGAGAATCACACTGTAACCCAATCTCATCCAAACACAAACATACCACAAATGTGCCCAGGTCACTTCTGATCAGGATTTATCATTAAGCTTGATCTGGAATGTTCTACACTGGTTTCATTAAGCCCCAGAGGAAATGACATTAAGCAGCTGCAGCCTCCACGGCCACCCACAACATAACCAAAGGCTACTCAAGTGTCACAGGTATAATGAATGTGTTAACACAAAATTGAAACTAGGTTGTGATGGTCTGTGTCTCTATCCAAAGACCACTTTCAAGAACTGCCAGTGATGCATCAAGTACATCAGGATACCAGGACCTGCCATAATCACATGGTTTTGTGTTTTATAGCATACAAAAGGATGAGAAACTAACCAAGTCACATGCCAGATGCAGTTCTTCCTGAACACACACACAAATGACATAATTGTTCTTCCAGGATGTGGTGATGTAAGAACAAAGAGAACATTCTCCATTCCCAGCCTCTCACTGGGAAGCTACCAAAAATTAACACATTATTTCCTTCCCTACTACTGGGAGTCTTGCTCTCCTTCTAGGACCATGAAATTAGGATGTACACCCACACCATTCCTAAAGTCTTTCCTGACCCAAAGGATCAAGTGTGAGAGGGACAAGAGCATTTCCAGAAAATTTAGAGACATATGTCACCCACCTTGGCCAGCAGGAGGGAATACAGATGGATTCCATGAGCAGTGAACTAATTCAAGTGGTCACCATCTTCACAGTATTAGACAAGGTCCATACAACTAGAGAACCCAGGTGGTTTGAATAGCATTAAGTCTAAAACTGCTAGTCTCACATGGGTCTAGACTGCAACCTGGTGTAGAAACTCGACTAGAATAGCACAGATAGCTGAATAAAGAAAGCCAAAATATTCCCAAAAATAGTGGGGGTAGAGCGGCACATGTTCACAGGTCTACAAAACCACCCTATTAGCAGAGTTCCACACGTCTCTTACACATTGAACAACTTCACTGTTGTTCCAGCGTGGGTTGTAGGGTGTCCTGATTGCTTTCCAACATTGCTTAACTTCATACAATATCTAGTTAGGGAGTTCTTCCATGTAGTCAATGGGACACCTGTAGACTTTCCCACATTTCTCATATTCGGTCGGTATCCCTCCAATGTGGCTTCTTTCGTGTTTTTGAAATGAACTGGAAAAACTGAGGCTTTCCCACGTTTATCATGTATGTAAGTCTTCTATCCATTGTGCATTTTTAGGTGTTTTAGTAAGTCATGACGACAATGTGAAGGCTTTATCACATTCTTTACATTCACAGTTTCTCTCTGGGGTCAATTTTTACATGTTGAGTTAGGCTTGAGGAAACAGTGAAGGCCTTCAGTCAGTGTGTACATTCAAAGGACTTGTCTCCAGTGGGACTTCAAATGTGTATTTACAGATGTGTAAGTGGTGTAGGCTTTCCCACATTCCATACACTCACAGGGCTTCGCTCTAGTGTGAGTTCTCAAATGGAATTTCCCACGTTCACCACTTCCTAGGTCTTCTATCCATTGTGAGTTCGTAAATGTTTTTTAAGGAATGAGGGCCAAGCAAAAGCTTTTCCACATTCCTTACATTGATAGGGTTTCACTCCAGTGTGAACTGTTAAATGTCCAATTAAGCTTGAGGAAAGATGGAAGGATTTCCCACATTCCTTGCATTCATAGGGTTTCTCTCCAGTGTGGATTCTCAAATGTTCATTAAGTCGTGAGGAGTTAATGAAGGCTTTCCCACATTCCTTGCATTTATATGGCCTCTCTCCAGTGTGAATTCTCAAATGTGCTTTAAGAATTGAGGAACTACTGAGGGCTTTCCCGCATTCCTTACATTTATAGGGCTTCTCACCACTGTGAGTTTGAACATGTCTACGAAAGCCTGAGATCCAAGCAAAGCATTTCCCACATTCCTGACATTCAAAGGGCTTCTCTCCAGTATGAATTCTCAAATGATGATTAAGATATGAGGAACTACTGAGGGCTTTCCCACATATCATACATTTATAAGGCTTCTCACCAGTGTGAGTTTGAACATGATTACGAAGCATTGAGGGCCACTGGAAGTGTTTCCCGCATTCTTTACATTCATAGGGCTTCTCTCCAGTGTGAATCATAAAATGTATATAAAGGTGTGAGGAAGTGTAGAAAGATTTTCCACATTCGCTACACACAAATGGTTTTATTCCAGCGTGAAATCGACTGATGTGTTTATTGAGACGTTTCACATTTGCGTAACACTTCCCACACTCCCTACATTCATAGGGGTCTCTAACCGTGTGCATTTGCATATACACAGGGTGACCTGCTGAGGGAACTGAGATCCCTGGAAATGGAAGCATCCATTCATAGAGGTCTCCTCCACCGTGACTTCTCCCCTGTGTCTGAAAGTGGGAATGACTAATGAACGTCATCCCACAGCCACTATTTTCAGAAGGCTTCTCTGCCAGACTGGTTCTCTCATACATGCTGTGTGGAGTCAGGTGGAAGACTTTACCACCCTGACTCAACTCAGAAAGCTTCTCTCTCGTAGAGCTTTCCTTTTGCAGAGGACGGAAGCTGTTGGCATACTGAGTATGCTCAAAAGTGTTCTCTCTATTTTCCGTTCTCATGTGTGTCTTAAGGAGTAAGTGTTGGCTTAAGATTTTCCCACTTTGCTCATACTCAGAGAGCTCTGCTCCCTGGTGGGTCCTTTCCTGTTGATAAACAGATGAAAGTTGATGACCGGATTTTCAGATTCATTACAGATTTCACACTTATAAAGCTAAAAACATGATGATTCTTCCCATTTTCATTACATAAACACAGCTCCTGCTGACTGCCTTCAAGTTAAATGAGGGAACTCCTCTGACAAAAACCGATGCCATCTACTCTGCTCTTAGAAACATTCCATTAAAATTGTAGGAAAATGTTTAGACTCAATCCCTCTTATATATGTGGAAACTTGTACTTGTGGTATCTAGGAAGCAACAACTTCCAAGACAGGTTTGGATTATCCTCCCAAATCATAATCGAGTATCTCTGAATTGCTTTCTCTTGGATGAATGCCACTCGTCTCAAATACCTCCTACTTGCACTGATTTTATAACAAAACTACCAATCTTTTTTTTAACGTGGAAAAATAGGAGATATCACAACTCAACCTTACTTTTTGAGTTTCTCTGGCTGTTTTTCCTTCCCCCAAATCCTGGAGAGATGGTGACTCTTTGCTTTGATGTTGAGTTTGCCATTCTAAAGTGAAACAAATGTAAGCATTTGCAGAAACAAATTACAGGTTAAACAATTAAAAAAAGATAAGACTCAGTTTTCTTTACTTTCATATTAAAAACTGTGAAAAAGGGGGCACATGGGTAGATCAGTCAGTTTAGCATCTGATTCTTGATTTTGGCTCAGGTCATGATCTCATGGTTTTGAGACTGAGCCCCATGTCAGGCTCCATGCCAACAGGTGGAGCCTGCTTGGGATTCTCTCTCTCTCAAAATAAACATTTAAAAAAAGTGTTGATAAAACAATAAAGAAAAAAGATTTCAGCAGTCTGTCTATGGGAAAATTTGGCACTAAGTGCAGATGGTCAAACTTTGGTGGTCTGCTAAAAAATAATTTTTGGAAAATTAAATATAGTGAGCAAAACCGGACTATTATCAAGGTAGAAAAGTAGGAAACCTCTGGACAACTAAGTTTACCAAAATGATATCTTAAAGAAGAAACAGAACAGGTCACTTTGTGACATCATAGAAAGCTTAAGTAAAAGAGGGAAGGAAGTTAAAGATATGCAAAAACATCAGAGACAAATGGTTTCAGCACTATGAGACAAAATGAATCTTAAATTTTACACATTGCGAGTATGCCATATTTCAGACTGACTAGTGACATTCTTCTCATTCACCAGCGATATCTGTCACAACGCTCACCTGAGAAAACTCCTTTCTCCACTGTCCTCAACTCTTCTTGTTCCAACCTAGCTACTAGGCTGGGTTTTGACTGTTGATATCCTGTCCAGGGGGAAAGGTACATTAATAGAAGAGGACTGTGTAAGAAATGACAAAGCTTCTGATGAAAACAGTAAAATCATTTCAAAAGGACTAGAAAAGCAAATCAAAAGATTACTTATCTCTGACTCTGAAAGCCTAACCCAAAGGTATGTACACATTTACAGAGCACATAGACATTTATTCAACAGCAAATAAAGGAGGTGAGGAAAGGAGACCTTCCTTTTGATGGGGAAAGCACTAAAGCTATAGTACTCAAATGCTGGAGTGTGTCGCAATCATCAGGATGGCTTATTGAACATAGAAGACAGGGCAACAGCACCAGCTTTATAATTCAGAATGTCAAAAGTAGGGTCTGATTTGGGGCATCTGGGTGGCTCAGTCAGTTAAGCGTCCAACTTCAGCTCAGGTCATGATCTTGTGGTCTATGAGTTCGAGCCCCACGTCAGGTTCTGTGCTAACAGCTCGGAGTCTGGAGGCTGCTTCCGATTCTGTGTGTCCCTCTCTCTGCCCCTCCCCAGCTTGTGCTGTGTGTCTCTCTCTCAAAAATAAACATTAAAAATATATATATGTTAAAAACAAAACCCAGGGTCTGACAACGTAAATTCCTAACAATGATGGTGTTAGTTACTGTTGGCCCTAATACCACATTTATGGAAAACCCATTAAAGATTACAACCCATTAGTGCAGGGACTATGCATCTCTTATTTCCAATTATGTTTCAGATTAGGCATCACCAAGGCTGGAACACCAAAAATACATAGTACAAATTTGTTCCTAAAGATGTTACAAGGAATGTTGGCAGCCTTACCTACTGTGACCAGGTTCTGGTAGTTCTCCAGCATCACGTTTCTGTATAGGTTTCTCTGAGAGAGGTCCAGTAATATCCACTCCTCCTGGGTGAAGTCCAATGCCACGTCGTCAAAGGTCACTGCAATCTAAACCATCACACCGGGATTGGCTTGAGACGAGAAACATCTCTGCCAACATTCATGGGAGAATGAGGACGGGAGACTCAATACCGATGCAGGGTTATGAGGTTTCTCATTATCCTCCCATGGTTCTGTGGTCCTAGGTACTCTTCTCTCAATCTAGACTCACTCACTGCTCCTCTCCACTCATATGGTTTTAATGTCACCTTTTAAACAAGACCTTATGTCAGCTTAACCACAGTAGTAGGTCTTCAGTTTCCTCTACTATAACACACTCTTGAGCATGCTACAGATCCTTCAAAAACAGCGCAGAATAACTGAATTCTTTGAGAAAAGGACACTTACACTATCATGTCAGAGCTCACAGCAAGGCGGAAGCCTGCATTTGGAATCCATGAGCTTCCGGATTGATTACCGAAATACCAGAATTTTTTCAGGGTAATCCCTTTTTGATAGGAGAGTTTCTACTTCCAGAGGAAATTCATCTGGAGACTCAGTCCTTGTCTGGAGTTTATCTGCTTTAGGAAGCTCAGGACACAGGTGTGCCTAGAAACAATGTGTTCACCTGGTGGATGTAAATATGGCTTTCTGTTGATTGATATGCTTTTTTATTACCTGATTATAATTTTTCGGCCTGACAGCCACCATCCCTTCTATCTCTGTGTTTTCCTCAGGATGGGAGAAAGGATTCCTAGAAAGAAGATCTTGGGGAACGGAAAGGATACTTCAGAATACAGAATTGACCCTACTTCCCAGAATCACCCACCTGAAAATCATTCCATCCTAAGTTAAGATCCCCATATATCCCTGCATGAGAAATCTCACAGAAACACACACTACTGCCATAAAATACAACAGCCCTGCCTTACCTGGAGCCAGAAAAGGGACTTGCTAGACATGCTACCCATGAAGAAAGAGGTCATGGTCTTATTTTACAGGTATGGAAACTTAACCCCTAAAACATCTGGTTCTTTATTTGCCCAAAATAATAAAACTCATCAATGAGATTATGTACCACCAATTCCCAACACACACCAGGAAGCTGACTTAGACAATAGCACTCTCTGGCATATTTCAGCTCTTTCTAAAAGAACAGCAGTATGACTAATTTAGGACCAGGTTGTTGGACTCCAGGTTGTGTGGGGATGACCTTTAGAATTCTCTGGAAATGAGAATCAATAATGACTTACCATGGGTCAAGTCAATGGTTGCCATCCTGGGAGAGTGACGGTGAAGTCTACCTACTGGGAAATTTGATCACTTCAGTACAACTTATGAATCTAGGTGAATATGACAATCTTCATTATTCTTGACATTGGGATACCCACAGTCCTTTTCATACCAATCATTAATCAGTAAGCATTGCCAATCCATCATCAAACATCACACATTAGTTGTCTCTCTGAAGGTGGTATGTGGGAAATTACTGAAAATGATATAATCTATGGCATGAAAGTCACTAATATCAATTACCATTCACTGCAAATCAGTATGTGACAGATATCTGTCTCACTAACTTTATGTATACCAACTCACTTCATTAGCATAACAACCCATTTCAATAGATATCACTAGCCCTACTTAATAGCTGATAAAGCTAGATTCATAGAACACTAATCATTGGTCCACCACCCTCCAATTAGGAAAAAGAAATCCAGATTTGAATGCAGATAGGCTTGTCTCAAATGTGTGATCTAAGGTTCTTATTCACAAATATGATCAGTTGTCAATCTAGACCTGCACTGTCCAGTTTAGTAGCCACCAGTCACATACGCTATTGAGTACCTGATATGCAGTTAGTAAAACAGGATTTTAAATTTTGTTTAGGTAAACTTAAATACATCTACATTCTCAACTGTATTTATTACATGCACATGCGAAGTACATGTCATGAAAATTTTATGTCCAGTGAATTTTGAAATCTTACTATGACTTAAAGAATTTAAGATACTTCCATTTTAGCGGTGCCTGAGTGGCTCAGTCAGTTAAGTGTCCAACTTCAGCTCAGGTCATGATCTCACTACTTGTGGGTTCGAGCCCTGCAGCAGGCTCTGTGCCAACAGCTCAGAGCCTGGAGTCTGCTTCAGATTCTGTGTCTCCCTCTCTGCCCCTCCCCTGCTGATGCTGTCTCTCAAAAATGAATAAACATTAAAAAAAAAAAATTTGAAGAAAATTTAAAAAATAAAAAAAAAAATACTTCAATTCTTATATGGGTTACATGCTGAAATATTTGGAATAGATGGGATAAAGTACATTATTACGTATGATCTCTTTTTGTTTATTTCATGTACAGAAAAGCTTTAATCATATACATGGCCTGCAGGTCATATGTCCATTGGCTAGTATTAGCCTAGAATACTGCTGGACATTATATAGAAAAGAAAAATGAAGTGTTTTATTTACTTAAAACCTTGAGCTTTGGTTGATAGAGCTTACAGTGGCTTGGAGCCCTGAACCTCCTTTTTTAAGTTACCATAATAGGTTTATTCTTTCATTCTTTCCACAAACAATTAAGATAATTGTGGTCCTGTGCTAGGCACTAAGTAGAAAACAGTGAAATATACAAAAAATGCCCCAGGATTTAATGACCCAACATTCCTAAGGGACAAGATACTCAATTATTAATGGATACATCCATTCATCAGTGCTTATGGAGGAAAAACTCAAATAGGTGAGAAAATAAAGACTATCCTATACACAAGCACAAAGGTATACATGAATATTTTGAATTGCTTCTTGGGCAAGGTAAAGACAGAAAAAAAAACCATAGGCTGTTCCAAACAGGACCCAAAAATATATGAAAAATAATGATGGAAGGATTTTAAAGACTCAGAAGACATCTCAAGTATTCAGCAGCTTCAACGGGTCTTGACTGAGGCTCAGTTCAGTTAAGGTTTGCCCACTTCCCCTTACCCTGGCAAAGGAGCAATGCCAAATCAGTCTGTGTTTCACACTGGTCTATTTTATGAGTCTTCCCAGAAAACCTTCTTTTTGTATTATCACTTGTTTTTCACCAGGTTTTTTATTTACTCCATTGTTAATAAGGCTTCCTTCTTGCCTGGGTGGCTCAGTCGGCTAAGTATCCAACTTCAGCTCAGATCATGATCTCACAGCTCTTGAGTTCGAGCCCTGCGTCAGGCTCTGAGCTATTAGCTGGAGCCTGCTTCAGATTCTATGTCTCCCTCTCTCTCTGCCCCTCCCCTACTTGTGCTCTCTCTCTCTGTCTCTCTCAAAAATAAAACATTAAAAAAAATCATAAGGCTTCCTTCTCACTTTAATATCTTTTAACCCGATACAGTTCAAACGATAACTCCTATGTTAAAGACTAATGACTCTTGGGGCACCAGGGTAGCTCAGTCAGTTAAGGATCCTACTCTTGATTTCAGCTCAGGTCATGATCTCACAGTTCATTGGCTCGAGACGGCATCAGGCTCCACGCTGACAGTGTGGAGCCTCCTTGGGATGGTCTCTCCCCCACTCTCTCTCTCTACCCCTCCCACACGTGTGCACACACACTCTCTGATAAATAAATGAACTTACAAAAATTAATGACTTTTCAATAAATTAAACACAGAACAGCAGCCCAAATGCTGATCTTCAAAACTGAATCCAAATGATGGTAAACACGAGAAGTTCCAGTTTCTTTACCATAAATGAAATTAACCCTCATGACCCAAAAATCTTTTTTTCCAAGAATACTTATTCTACAGGTGAAAAGACCAGAACCCTGAAAATAACAAGCTGTCACAAACACTGCATCTCAAATGCTAGTATAGGTTGCACTTACTCCTAGAGGTCTCAAAATGGGGCCTTTGGGCTGAATAAGCCCACAAATGTGTTTACTTTTGTGGCACGTGCACAAACATTTTTCCATTTGGTTTTGTTTCCTTTTCTGATGGAGATGTAAGTGCTATGCAATCAAAGGTGTAGATCTTAAGTATTTTCTGGATGAGCTCTAACAACTGTAGTTACTCACCTTATCAGTCTTGAAAAAAAGAGAGAATGGACAGCATATTGAACTTCTAAAAACACAGACAACATACTCGTCTCCCTGAAAAGCCCTCTTCAGCCTTCTAGTTCACTCCCTCACCCTAATTCCAGACAATCTGTTTCTGATTTCTTTCAGTTTCTATCAGTTCCTACATAGGTTACTCAGTTTGTAAAACGTTTACAAATATATATGCTGACTTTTTTCTATTTAAAGAAACAATAAGGGAAAAACATTCTTAAATCTCCCAGTGAATTTTGGACTTGTCCATTTTTTCTTATGTTTCTGCCAAGCATTGGTTTATACCTTGTGCAACAATATTATTGGGTACATTATGAATCGTATTAGAGATATTGAATCATCTATCGTAAAGAACTCTATGTGTAGTAATGATTTATGACAATGCTGTCTGACATGGAGATCCATTTTCTTTTGGAGAGCTCTTTGGGTATCAAAGATGCCCTTTATTTTCCAATACGTGACATAGGCCCTGGCTCAGTGAGGGCACCAAGTGATTGCTGACTGACAGACCAAGACCACAGAGTCCCTACGTCACTCAAAGCACATCTAACTAGGAGCGCCTGGCTGGCTCAGTCAACAGGGCACACAACTCTGGATCACAGGGTCATGAGCTCAAGCCCCAAGGTAGGTGTGGAGGCTCATTTAATAAAAAAAAAATTTTAATTTATAAAAAACACAGTACATCTATCTAGATTACATTGAAATAACAGTCCCTGACAAAATATATATCCCAGGTTTTAGGAGATGTAGTTAAGTACTCTAATATGAGTGTGGGGTCTCATGCTTCTGAGCACTCACCCACCAGCTAGGGCATGTCTGTAAACTTCTTCCCCACAGACCCCCTAATGTGGATACTCGGGTGCTGTTTCTTATACCTGCTGTCACCCATGGTTCCCTCCACTCATCTGCTCACGAGTCATGGCTTGACTGTAATCCAGAGGTTTTCAAATGCTTGCCCATTGTGCCAACTACCTCTGCCCCAGGCAACCCAGCAAACTTCTTTACAACCAGTTGACTGCAATGATATCACTGACAATAAGGTCTGACCCAGTCTTGGGGTGAAGGGCCCTGTACAAATGTGAACTTCCCTATTACTCTCCATCACCTGTAGGGTCTGTGAGTTGTTTGTATCTCTGTTACTCTTCCAATGTATATCAACAAATCAAGGAGTGAGGTACCTGGATGGTTAAGCATCCGACTCTTGCTTTTAGCTCAGGTCATGATCTCACAGTTTTGTGGGTTCAAGCCCCAAGTAGGGCTCTGCACCCGTAGCACAGTAGTTTTTTAAAAAGTCTTAACTCCAGGGGCGCCTGGGTGGCTCAGTTGGTTAAGCATCCAACTTCGGCTCAGGTATCTCAGTCTGTGGGTTCAAGCCCCACATCAGGCTCTATGCTGACAGCTCAGAGCCTAGGGCCTGCTTCAGATTCTGTGTCTCCCCCCCTTCTCAAAAATAAACAGTAAAAAAAAATCTTTTTTAATAAAAATAAATAAATAAAAAGTCCAATGAACTCAGATTAAACCCAGCTATAGCATCTAAATGTATCTGCAATATAGACATTCTTGTCAACTGGCAGAATTCCCTTATCTCTGACACATAGGGTAAGGGCCATTATAGTAGGAAAAGTTAAAAGGAGGATCCTGGAACTCCCCACCACTGGACATAATCATCCAGGAATACCGACACTGCTGAGGGAACTGCAAAGACTAACACCAACATCCAGTTTGCCCAAAGACTGGGAAATAGAGGACTGGCCTTGAAGAAATAAACCATGGACATCTACAATCACCTCGAGACCAATTCCAGAAACCTAAACTAAACCTAAACTGTACTGGGTTGACATATTTTGTCTATGCTTGTTGTATTTGTTTATTTATGTGCCAGGTATTTATTTGCATAAACTAGGCTTTCACTTCTGCTATATCCTTCCCATTTTGATTAATATACAAGTTATTACAGGATAACATTAGTTTTTAGGTAAAATATTTTCATGAGACTATGACTAAATTTGAGTACTTTACAAATGGACTGTGATGGAGATCAAATGACACTTGATGTACATTTAAAACTCCCTTACGCAAAAAAAAAAAAAAATAATAATAATAATAATAATAAAAAAAAAAATGGGGCGCCTGGGTGGCGCAGTCGGTTAAGCGTCCGACTTTAGCCAGGTCACGATCTCGCGGTCAGTGAGTTCGAGCCCCGCGTCAGGCTCTGGGCTGATGGCTCGGAGCCTGTTTCCGATTCTGTGTCTCCCTCTCTCTCTGCCCCTCCCCCGTTCATGCTCTGTCTCTCTCTGTCCCAAAAATAAAAAAAATAAAAATAAAAAAAAATAAAAAATAATAAAACTCCCTTACGCAATATAATTAGGTACACATCACCCACAAAATAGTTTGTGACAGAGATTTTGAAGCCTCTGAAACTGAAGTTCGGAAACTAAAACTGACAGGCCTGTTTCTGCAAATGAAGTTTTTTGGTTTTTTTTTTAATGTTTATTTATTTTTGAGAGAGAGACAGAGACAGAACGCGAGTGGGTTAGAGCAGAGGGAGAGGGAGACACAAAATCCCAAGCAGACTCCAGGCTCTGAGCTGTCAGCACAGAGCCCGACGTGGGGCTCGAACTCACAAGCTGTGACATCATGACCTAAGCGAAGTCAGACACTCAACAGACTGAGCAACCCAGGCACCCCCCCTTTTTTAAAAAAAAATTTTTTTTTTACTGTGCAAATAAAGTTTTACTAGACAAAACCACACACATTTGTTTAGTAAGGGGTATGGTTGCTTGTGCAACTACAAAGGCAGAGCTGAAGAATTCCAGGCCGGATGGCCAGCAAAGCAGAATGTACTCAATGCAAGAGGACTTCAGCCACCTCCACTTTAACCTCAAACTTTCTAACTGATTAAGGTCTTCTTTCCAGGTTCTCTCTTAACTCAGACAAAAGACCATGTGGGCAAACGATCCCCTGATGGAAACCTAAACTTCCCCCTTCGGCAAGAAGTACTGCCTGAGCCACAAGACCCTGCATGATGGACTCCAAGACAGTAATGGACCTGATCTTCACAGCCCACCTGCACTTACTCACTAACCTTTACCTGGCATTCTTCTTATATGAACCTGTATTTTCAGCACTTTAGCTACATTACTACCTGGGCCTTTTCAGACAAAAAGTTGGCAAGCCTGGTTACTGGACTCACTTATCAGTGTATGAAATTACAGAAAATAAAGACAGCATGCAAGGCACCTGGTGTGACTCAGTCGGTTAAGCATGGATTTGGGAGGACAGGGGTGTTGAGTGGCTTAGTCCGTTCAGCGTCCGACGTCAGCTCAGGTCATGATTCCAGTTTCTGAGTTCCAGCCCTGTATCAGGCTCTCTACTGTCAGCAGGGAGCCCGCTTTGGACCTCTGTTCCCCTATCTCTCTGGACCTACCCCACTCGCGCCCACTCTCTCGAAAATTAAAAAAATTAAAAATAAAAATAAATTAAAAAAATAAAAAGGCGGACTTCAGCTCAAGTCATGATCTCACGGTTTGTGAGTTTGAGCCCCACAGTGGGCTCTCTGCTGTCAGCTCAGAGCCCGCTTGGGAACCTCCGTCCCTCTCTCTCACTGCCCCTCCCCCACTCAGTCTCCCTCTCCCCAAAATAAACAAACATTTAAAATAAATAAATAAATAGGGGCGCCTGGGGTGGCTCCAAGCGTCGGACTTCCGCTCAAGTCAGGATCTGGTGTTCACGGGTCTGAACCCTGGGTGGAGCTCTTGTGCTGAGAGCGCAGGGCCTGGAGCCTGCTTCGGATTCTATGTCTCCCTCTCTCTCTCTCTGCCCCTCCCCCGCTCACACTCTGTCTCTTTCTCAAAAAAAAAAAACATTTAAAAAAAAATTAAATAAAGACAGCACGGAAACATCAGGAATCTCAGAAACTCTGGGTTTCGCAAAGAGCGTGTGAGGCTTCCAAGTCAGTATCATGAAGAAACAATGGCTCTGCCGCAGGTTAGAAGAGCCTAAGAGACAAACAATTGTCATATATAAACCTTGAATACATCCGAGATCCAAAACATATTCTGAGGTAAAGTGGAAAATTTTACTTTTTATACAGTACATATTGCATTAACATTTTTAATTTTCGCGGCTGAATCACTGTATGATGATTTCAGTAGTAAAACCTCATCCTTAAAACATGCATTTCCGAGTATTTAAAGGTCATGTATCATGTCTACAATTTATTTCCTATTTACTCGCAAACAATCCGCTAAAAAATACATTTCTTTATCCAAAGAGCGCAACCACGCAAAATGCGAAAATGGGTGAATCTGCTTCGGTGCACATTCATAGCAACAGTTGCTTACATTTCCTTTAGGTTTAAGATTTTACGCAAAAAATGTCGGGAAAAAACTTAGTCCAAATGCCCTGTTAATGGGAAATCCAGTTATTCTGAAAATGGTGTGTTCACGCCTCCATTCTTTTCTCCCGGACTCCCTGGCTCGCAACTTGGTGGGAATGGACAGGCTCAGGAGGGTCTCAGGAAAAGCGACGTGAAAACGGTTTCTCTTTAGTACAAAGACCAGTGGAGCACGTGTGTATAACTAGGTACTGAAACATGCACACTACACACAGCCGAGAAAGCATATCACCTGCCTAAGACAGTGTGTCCCGAAGAAAAGACGAGCGCAGACAAAGCCACATTCTCAGATAAAACTGCCTCTTCCCTTCCCCACCGAAAGGAAACACAGGCCCCGCTGACCCAACTTTCCAGAACGCTCACCGGCCGGGTCCCTGAGGCTGCGAGTAACGGGGCGGAGTCTGGGCCACTCCCAGCGGCAGAAACTCTTTTCCTCTGGGACAAAAGTCACAAAGGCCGCTTGCACGCTGCAGGACAGGCGAGCACAGTGGCCACGAACACCCCGCGCACGCGCCCTCCCAGCAGGACCACAGCGGCTCCGCGCCAGAACCGCCGGCCTCGGCGGCCTGTCGGGCGGTCTAGGCGGATGCGAGCCGCGCGGCCCGGCCGTTAAGCAGGCCCATCGGCGACCCCGACTAAAACCGGCCTTGGACTCCCACGTCCTGCCTCCCTTCACGCCTTCCCCAGCACAGCGGGCCCACGTCCAATCACCAGCATCCCAACGTGCTCAATGCTGCGCGAAGCAGCAGGCGAAGAAACCCCGGCGAACGCGTGACACCACTTCCGCTTCCTGCCGGGAACCGGGGGGCGGGGCTTCCACCTCAGACGGCGGAACTGGGCTTCCCTCGGGCGTGGGCTTCGCGCTGGGCCTGAGGCCTGGATCCCGCCCGGAGGACAAGGCTGAGGCAGGAACCAGGTATGGGGGCGCGGCTACGGGCGGGGGCGGGACCCTGCGCGGGGCGGGGTGGGGACCGAGCCGGGGGTGGGGGGGAGGGGGTGGGGGCGGGGCCCAGCTCCCTGGGGCGGTGGCAGGGCGCCAATGGGCTCAACCCCACATCCTGCGCAGTAAATGGTTTCCTGCCGGCCTCCCTGCACGTCCTGGAGACTCTAAGGTCGTTGTCCTTGTCGTTAAGCCCGAGAGTCCGTCACATAGTCTGTTTGCCGCAGTCCATCCCGTCTCTAGGCCTTGATTTCCTCTCATTGTCGTTTACGTTGGACACGACGCTAAAGTCTAGTCGTTGATGCCTTGCTTTCATTGTTATGACAGTTCCTGTAAGTCTTTCCTTTTTCTGTGTCAAATATACATATCTGTTTTTGTGAGATCGCACTGATACCAGGCATTCTTCTCTTCAGGCATGGTTATAAAGTTGCTCCCCTAATCACGTTTGCTGTGGTTTTCATTGGATGGCCTTTGTGCAGTTAGTAAAGATCTCTTTAAACAGGACTAGAGTACATCTACTCAAGACTTAGTGGAGGGGAGTGGGAGGGAATGGAGGAAATAAGTGAAGGGGATTAAGATGTACAGTCTTCCGGTTGTAAAATAACTGGGACACTGGATATAATGTTCACAATAGGGAATATAAGCCAATCCAACATTGTAACAACTTTGGTGACAGATGGTAACTAGACTTACTGTGGTGACTATTTTAGGATGTGTGCGTTGTATAGGATATATATATCAAATTGCTACGTGGACGCCTGAAGGTAATCCAGTATTGTATGTCAGTTGTTCATCAATAAAAAGTGAAAGAAATGTCCATGTACATCATGCAACGTGCTTTATGCATACATTGAATTGATATGTCTCTTGTTAAGTTAATGTTTCATTAATAACTGTAGAAACTTTTAATTTTTATATAGCTAAGAAGTCTGGTTTGTTTTTTGTTTTTGACCAAGAGAGTTCTCGAGTCAGGGAGAAGGGAAAGGGGAGAGAGAATCCTACGCAAGTTTGATGGGGGGGGGGGGCTTCATCTCACAACCCTTGGGATCATGACCTGAGCTGAGGCGCCCCTCCCCTTATTTGTTTTTGGTTACACTGGACGTAATGGTAAACTCTAATCATTGATTCCTTGTGTTTCCAATGTAATGACAATTTTATAAATCTTTCATATTTTGTTCACATATATATTTTTGTTCTTGCTTTGTGAAAAACCACTAACACTGGGCATTCTTCCCTTATTCAGGAATGGTTCTAAAGTTATATTTGCTGTGATTTTGAGTGGGTTATCTTTGTACAGTTAATAAAAGATCTTTTGAAATACTGATTTAAAACATATTTCATCCAGGCTTGTTCATGTGAATCGTTAAATGTTTTGTATCCATCTATTGAACTGATACCTATTTTGCTACATTAATGTTTCATGTTTATTGCATAAATCATTAAATTTTATATAGGCAAAGAAGTGTTTTTATTTTAATTTTTCTTAAATATCATTGAATGTTGTTTTTTTAATGTTTATTTTGAGAGCAAGAGAGAACAAGGGCGGGGGGGGCAGAGAGAGAGAGGGAGAGAGACAGAGCATCCCAAGCAGGCTCTGCATTGTCAGCACAGAGCTGGAGGCGGGTCTCGAACTCAAGGAACCATGAGATCCTGACTTGAGCTGAAACCAAGAGTTGGACGCTTAACCGACTGAGCCACCCAGGTGCCCCCAAAAAAGTGTTTTTAAAAATTATATATGAGGGGGGAGCCTGGGTGGCTCAGTCGGTTAAGTGTCTGACTCGGTTTCGGCTCAGGTCATGATCTCACAGTTCGTGAGTTCAAGCCCCACATCAGACTCTGTGCTGATGGTGCAGAGCCTGCTCGAGATTCTCTCTCTCCATCTCTCTCTGCCCTTTCCACACACTCTCTCTCAAAATAAATTAAAAAATAAACTTAAAAAAATAAAAAAAATTATATATGAGGGTGCCTGGATGGCTCAGTCAGTTCAACACCCGACTTTGGCTCAGGTCATGATCTCATGGTTTGTGAGTTTGAGCCCTGCATTGTTGCATTTACCGCTGTAGGTGTTCAGCTTGGGGTTAATTGCATTGGTGGTAACATGTTTACCTAATTCTTGGGATCATTGCCTCTTTGTGTTAGATCTGCACATTTGAGTAATCAATCACTCTTGCAGTCTTTCTAGGGTCACATAGTTACAGAAAGTCCTCATCTCTCAGCTCAGTGTAGGCTACTTAATGGTCTGTTGGCTCTATCTGCAGGCAACGGGGCTTGCCATTTGTGTCTCCATAACTGAAAGAGCAAACATCTCTTTAAGAGTGTATAGACTGTTTTCATAGGTAAAAACTGTCTTGTATGGGTCCCTGGACTGATGGGTTCTACCTCCAGAATCATAGTCAAGTGGGGTTGACACCAGTCACATGGCTGCTACTAGGTCTGCATTGGAGTCTGTGCTATACTGTCCCATTGTCAGGGCCATCATCCTTTTTTGGACCCTGGTCAAAGGACATCCCTCCAAGACCTTGGCCAACACCAAGACAAGCACTCTCTTCAGGGTCCAAAGATGGTGGTAACATTTCTAGGTGTGCAACTAGGCAGGCACAAATGGCCCCAGACCACAGCTGAAAGGGCCTGGAGCCAATTCACAAGGCTACTTAGGGCCCACAGCCATGACCAAGTTCTGCAGGCCTGTCTCAGGGGGTACTGATGGGCAAGTCTCCCCCAGGGTCCTAGGATGGGCAGGACTCCTCCTATATCGTGGCCTGGTGCCGGGAGCTGGGTTGTAGGCTACTTTAGTATCTGCAGTCAGACCAAGGTTAGTAGGCCTGCCTCCAGGCTCACAGATGGACACATGTCCTTCTGGATTCCTCTGTGGGGAAGACCACAGCTAAGAGAGGCTTCAGGTGGGGGGCGCCTGGGTGGCTCAGTTGGTTGAGCTTCCGGCTTCGGCTCCGGTCATGATCTCACGGTTTGTGAGTTCGAGCCCCGCATCGGGCTCTGTGCTGACAGCTTGGAGCCTGGAGCCTGCTTTGGATTCTGTGTCTCCTTCTCTCTCTGCTCCTCCCCCGCTCATGCTCTGTCTCTCTCTCTCTCTCTCTCAAAAATAAATAAGCATCAAAAAAAATTTTTTTTAAAAGAGAGGCTTCAGGTGGGTCACCGGCTGCCTTGCTCAAAGTCTGCATCTCAGAGTGAGGTCAGCAGGCCTGTTACCTGAGAGGCATGGCTGGATGTGTTTCCTTCCAGGGCCTGAGTGATGGTGCTGGTCACAAGGCCAAATGGGGCTGTAGCAAAGTCCACATGACGACATGGCTGTTTCCACATGTGTAGCTGGAACCACAGCCAGTGAGCCGGCCATCTGGGCATAGGTGTCCCTTCTCAAAATGACCCTCCTAGTTTGTGGACTCTACTCGGGTTTTGTAGTCTCCTACCTGGATTCCAAAACTTCCACAGAGCACTTTTGTTCATGGAAGGCTGACTGATTATTGTTGCTGTGGGGGGATCCAAGTGGGGACCTCATATTCTGCCATCTTGCGTCCCAGGAATTTCAGTGCATTAATCTTAAGGAAATCTTAAGTTAACTTATCACATAACTAAATCAAAGCAAAAGATGGCTAAGCCAGTAGTATCCAAAATGTATTTGGTCACTTTTCAGTCATTGCTGCATATGGTGGTGAGTATGTGTGTTGCAGGAGAGGAGAGAAGCAGGCTCTCAAACTGGAGAAGTATGTCCTTGATTTATACCTGCATCAGTACAGACCAATGGACACACGAGTAAAACTGACCTCTGATATACTGTTACCAGTGAGGTGTTCTGTAGGCTCCTCAACTCACCCTTTCCAAGATTAAACTGATGTTTTATCCTCCCCACAATTTTCTTCCTCTTATTGCCATCAGTGTAAAAGCTAACACTTGATAGGAGGACGACAGAAGGCAAAGAATGAGGCAGTATCTCAGACTTCTCCTATGCAACATACTACATAGAAACTCCTAAGCAAACTACCACTCAAATCACATTCCTACACTGGAAGTTGAAAATCACATCCCTGTTTCTATGGTAGAATCCACTGCAATCACAAGCTATTTGTGGGAAATGGGGTAAATGAGAAGATCTCTGTAAGAAACATCATAATTGCATGAAATTATACATGTAAAACAGGATGAACAGTTTTGACATGGCAAGGACTTTAATTACAACTGTAGTAGCCTTTTCATGCCCCTTCTTCATGTGAATAATGCACCCAAATAAATGCACTTGAAGAGTATCAATATTTGAGAGGGCAGTTGAGGAAAGCAGGCCAGCACTTGATGGAAGTGTTTCACATCTAATGTTGGCCATGTCAGGAATGGCTACAGGAAATCTGACCAAAGAATTTTGGAACTGTGATTAGGGAAGAAAGGTAACAAAGGAACTACTAAAGAGGTTGTTGAGAAACAAATACAAAGACAAAATACAAGCACCTCATGGGTGCTCTGGGAACAGAGGAAATGAAGTTTCTATTACAAGAGAAAAATAACCACAAGATTTAAATCCACAACATTTGCATTTGGGGCCCACAATATCCTCTCGGTTCTGAGACCAGTGGCCCATCAGGGCCCATCTCTCTTAGGTAAAGACTTCCCAGGGCCCCCATCACATCCTTTTCCTCAGGATGTAGATGAAGGGGTCCAGCATGGGGGGTACCACAGTGTAGATCACTGAGGCAATCAAGCTTCTCTGGGAAGAATGGTTCCAGCAGAACTGAACTACACTGCCAGGCTTCTCCCATAGGAAAAGGAGGTCACAGCAGTGAGACCCACCAGGTAGAAAGTGCTTTATATTTCCCCATCTAGAAGACATTCTTATTAAGGAAGAGACAATCAGACTACGAAAAGAGGATCCTAATGAGACAAAAAGTCGGCAAGCGTGGTTATTGACAAACACAGATGTTACTGATGAGGGTATCAGATCGTTGGAATGAGGACAGGTAGGTTTTGCAATCATCCAATGATGCCACCAAAGGCCAGCGTATTCTATACTGCGACCCACACGAAGCAGTGAAGCCTACACCCCCACCTACACCCGAGAGAATCACTTCATATCCCAACCTCCTCCAAACATAAACCTAAGACAAATGTGCCCAGGTCACTTCTGATCAGGATCATCACTACATTTGACTCGGTGTGTACTCCACTGGTTTAAACCCAAACGAAAATGACATGAAGCTGCTGTGGCCTCCAAGGCCACCCACAACAAAACTAAAGGCTGCTCAAGGGTCACGAGTGTGTGAATGTGTCAACTCAGTACGGAAACAAGGTTCTGGTGGATTCTGCGTCTCTATCCAAAGGCCAATTTGAAGAACTGCCAGTGGTGGCAGCAACGACTTCAGATTATCAGGACTTGCCATATTCACAAGGTTCTCTATCTCCCACAGATGAAAGGATGAGAAACTAGCCAGCAAGTCACGTGCCAGCTGCAGCTATTTCTAAACACAGGCAAACAACATAATTGGCTTCTTCCGGGTTGTGGTGATCTAGGAGCTCTGTTCCCCACCTCTCCACACACTGAGATTGAAAGTATTTTCTAACCCAGTACTGGGTGTGTAGCTCTCTTTGCAGAGCTATGAAATCTGGGTGTATAACCCTCACCATTTCTAAAGTCTTTTCTGACCCAGAAAGATCAGGTGTGAGACAGAACCAAGAGCATTTTCAGGAAATTTAGAGACATATACCACCCCCACACCTTCACCTCCATGAGGCACCATCAGTGGACTCTCTGAGCAGTGAACTAACTACTTCAAATGTTCATCGTCTTCACGGTATTAGACAAGGTCCACGTGACCAGACAACCCGGGTGGCTTGAACAGCATTAAGTCTAACGGTGGTAGTCTCACCTGGGACCAGGCTGCAACCAAGGTGTAGAAACTAGACTAGCAAAACTCTCAGGGGCAGGAAGCCAGACCCTTCCCCAAAATGGTCAGGGCAGAGTGGCACATGTTCAGAACAGATATATAAACCCATCCTATAAGCTGAGTTCCACGTCTGTTACATTTAACCACTTCACTGTGTTCCTCCAGCGTGCTCTGTAGGAGACTGGTTGCCTTCCCACACTGCTTAACTTCACGGGGCATCTAATTAGTGAGTTTTTTCATGTATTCAGTGGGACACCTGGAGACTTTTCCACATTCCTCATATTCATACAGTTTTCCCCCCGTGTGGTGGTCATGTTTTTGAAATCAACTGGGTAACAAATTTGGTCACAATTATTCTGTACATAATCTATGGTGCATTTTTTAGGTGTTACGTTGTGACCATGACGTGAAGGCTTTCTCGCACTCCTTTACGTCTAAGGCGTTGCTCTGCGGTATCAGTTTTTACGCATGGAGTTCGGCTTGAGCAAACGGTGAACGCCTCCCCTCCGTGTGTACACTCAAAAGGCTTCTCTCCAGTGGGACTTCAAATGTGTATTTGCAGTTGTGCAAGTGGTGTAGGCTTTCTCACATCCCGTACACTCACAGGGCTTCCCTCTACTGTGAGTCTGTATACGCTTGTGAAGGCTGGAGGACCAAGTGAGGTCCTTCCCACATTCCTTACATCAACAGGGCTTCTCTCCAGTGTGGATTCTTAAGTGTTGAATCCAGATGAAAGCAGCAGTGAAAGCTTGCCCACAGTGCTTACATTCACAGGGTTACTCTCTAGAGTGATTTCTCAAATGGCTATGAAAATAGGAGAAAGTCCTAAAGGCTTCCCCACATTCACCACATTGAAAGGGTCTGTCTCCAGTGTGAGGTCTCAAGTGTTCATGAAGATACGAGGAACTACCAAGGGCTTTCTCACATTCACCACATTCATAGGGCTTCTCTCCACCGTGAGTTCGTAAATGTTTTTTAAGGACCGAGGGCCACACGAAAGCTTTCCCACATTCCTTACATTGATAGGGTTTCTCTCCAGTGTGAGTTCTCAAATGTACACTAAGTCGTGAGGAATTAGTGAAGGCTTTCCCACATTGCTGACATTTATACGGCTTCTCTCCAGTGTGAATTCTCAAATGTTCGTTAAGAATTGAGGAACTACTGAGGGCTTTCCCGCATTCCTTACATTTATAGGGCTTCTCACCACTGTGAGTTTGAACATGTTTACGAAGGACCGAGAGCCAAGCGAAACGTTTCCCACATTCCTTACATTTATACGGCTTCTCTCCAGTGTGAATTCTCAAATGTTCATTAAGAACTGACGAACGACTGACGGCTTTTCCACATTCCTTACATTTATAGGGCTTCTCACCACTGTGAGTTCGAACGTGTTTACGAAGGAGCGAGGGCCACTGGAAGTGTTTCCCACATTCTTTACATCGATAGGGTTTCTCTCCGGTGTGAAGTCTCAAATGCACATAAAGACGGGAGGATGTAGCGAAGGCTTTCCTACATTCACTACATTCAAAGGGTTTTATTCCAGTGTGAAGTCGAATGACGTGATTGTTGAGGCACTTGGAATCTGCATAAGATTTCCCACATTGTTTACATTCATGGGGTTCTTGAGTGTGTGTCTGCACATGCTCAGTATGGCCTGCTGAGAAGACTGAAGCTCTTATAAGCGGCTTCCATTCATCGAAATCTCCTCCAGTGTGAGTCCTCATGTGCGCCTGAAAATGGGAATGATTAATGAATGTTTTCCCACAGTCGCTGCATTCCAAAGACTTCCCTGCCAGGCTGGTTCTCTCATACATGATAGGTGGAGTCAGGCGCAAGATTTTACCACACCGATTCAACTCAGAAAGCTTCTCTCTAGTAGAGTTTTTCTTTTGCAGAGTAAGGAAGCCATTGTGATACGGGTTACACTCAAAAGCGTTCTCTCTATTTTGAGTTCTCACGTGTGTCTTAAGGTTGAAGTGCTTCCTCAAGTCTTTCCCACTTTGCTCACAGTCAGAGAGTTCTACTCCATGGTGGGTCCTCTCCTGTTGATGAAGGGATGAAAGATGATGACAGCGTTTTCAGACTGATGATAAGTTTCAACCTTATAATGCTAAAAACATGATAAGGACTCTTAACCACTTTTATTACATAAATACAGTTCCTGTTGATTTCTTTCAGGTTAAACCAGGGAATTCCTCTGCCAAAAACTGATGCCATCTATTCTACTCTCGTGATCATTCCAGTAAAAATTTATTTATTTATTTATTTATGTTTGTTTGTTTGTTTATTTTTTTTTTGAGAGCGCGCACACGAGTGTGAGCAGGGGAGGGGCACAGAGAGAGGGAGACACAGAATCTGAAGCAAGCTCCAAGCTCTGAGCTGTCGGCACAGAGCCCAACTTGGGGCTCGAACCCACGAACCAGAAGATCATGACCTGAGCTGAAGTTGGACGCTCAACTGACTGAGCCACCCAGGCGCCCCTAACTTTTTTTTTAATGTTTATTATTTTTGAGAGACAGAGTGCAATCAGGGGAGGGGCACAGAGAGAGGGAGACACAGAATCTGAAGCAGGCTCCACGCTCTGAGCTGTCAGCACAGAGCCCAACGCAGGGCTCAAACCCATGAACCATGAGATCATGAGCTGAGCTGAAGCTGGACGCTTAATAACCGACCGAGCCACCCAGGCACCCTTCTAGTAAAATTTCATGGAGATGTTTAAAGACTCAATGACAAGTTATATCTTGGGGAATGTGTACTTGTGGTATCGAGGAAGCAACAATTTTCAAAACAGATTTAGATTATAAACCCTAAATCATCATATTCAGAGTATCTCTGACTGCTTTGTCTTTGGTCAATGCCATTTGTCTCAAATATCTCCAAACTGCACTGAGTTTTTATAACAGAACTACCAATCTTTTTTGAATGCGGAATAGAAGAAATATCATAAAAAGGGGTGTCTGGGTGGCTCAGTCAGTTAAGCATCAGATTTCAGTTCAGGTCATGATCTCATGGTTTGTGGGTTCAAGCCCTGAGTCAGGCTGACAGTGTGCAGCCTGCCTGGAATTCCCTTTCTCTCCCCTTCTCTCTGTCCCTCCCCCGCTCGCTCTCTTTCTCTCCCTTAAAATAAATAAATAAACTTAAAAAAAAAAAAGAAAAAAAAAAGAAAAGAAATATCTCAAATCAGTCTTACTTTTTGTATTTCACTGGCTGTTTTTCCTCCAAAAAAATCCTGGTGAGATGCTAACCCTTTAGTCTGAAGTCCTGTCTCCCATTCTGAAGTAAAACAAAGACACAGATTCAAACATCTGTAGAAATAAACCATAGGCTAAACAATCTTAAAATAAGACTCAGTTTTATTTTCATATTAAAATTAGTGAAATAAGAAAGAAAAAAGATTGCATCAGTTTGTTCATGGGAAAAATACAACGAAAAGTGTGTGGGAACACACTTTAGTGGCTTACTAAAAAATAACTTTCTGAAAACCAAATATGATGTGAAACTATCAAAATATTGTCCAGGTAACATAATATTATCAAGTAGACACATGAAAAACATATGGACAACAAGGACACGCCAAAGATAAACCTGTAGAAGAATCAGGTCATTTGTGACATCACAGAAATTTTCAATAGAAGACTGAAAGAAGTTCAAGGTATCCCAAAACATCAAAGACAAATGGCTTCAGCCCTGAGACAAAATGTATCTTAAAAATGTTACACATTAAAGTTGCAAAGATGTCATACCTCAGATTGACCAGTGACATGCTTCTCATTCACCAGTGATGTCTGTCACCACACTCACCTTGCAAAATACCCTGCTCCACTGCCCTTAGCTCTTGTTGTTCCAACCAAGCAATCAGCTTAGGTTTCGACAGTTGATATTCTGTCCACAGGAAAAGGTACATTAATAGGAGAGACTCACGCAAGAGATCACAAGGCTTCTGATGAATCCAAAACTATATTTCTTTTTTTTTTAATGGTTTTTTATTTACTTTGAGAGAGCACAAGCAGGGGAGGGGCGCAGAGGGAGAGAGAGAGAGAGAATGAATCCCAAGCAGGTTCTGCACCGTCAGCGCAGAGCTGGACGTGGGGCTTGAACTCACGAACCATGAGATCACAACCTGAGCCAAAATCAAGAGTTGGACATTTAACCAACTGAGTCACCCGGATGCCCCTAAAACTCTTATTTCTTTTTTTTTTTTTTTTTTTTTTAATGTTTATTTATTTTTGAGACAGAGAGAGACAGAGCATGAATGGGGGAGGGTCAGAGAGAGGGAGACACAGAATCCGAAGCAGGCTCCAGGCTCTGAGCTGTCAGCACAGTGCCCGATGCGGGGCTTGAACTCACGGACCGCGAGATCATGACCTGAGCTGAAGTCAGACGCCCAACCGACTGAGCCACCCAGGCGCCCCCTAAAACTCTTATTTCTAATGAAAGCAGTGAAATTATTCCAAAGGACCAAAAAGGCAAATGCTCCCTTTCTGTGACAAAAAATCATTATCTCTGACCCCTGAAAGCCAAAACAAACGCACATATATATTTAAAAAGCATAAGACATTTATTCAAATAGGAAATAAAGAAGGGGCACCTGGGTGGCTCAGTCGATTAAGCATCCGACTTTGTCTCAGGTCAAATCATGGTCTCGTGCTTTGTGAGTTCGAGCCCTGCATCAGGGTCTCCACTGTCAAAGCCTAGGATTCTCTCCCCGCCCCCCCACCCCCTAACTCTTTCCCTACCTTTCTCTCTTCCCTCCCCCTACTCTCTCTCTCAAAATAAATAAATAAACATAAAAAAAAAAAACCCAAAGGAAATAAAGGAGATAAGGAAAGGAGATCTTCCTTTTCTGATGGGGAAATCACTAGAGCAGTGGTCTCAAACGTTGGAGCGCATCACAATCGTCAGGATAGCTTACTGAACACAGAAGATGGGGCAACAACCCCAGCTTTATAATTCAGAATGTCAAAAATGGAGTCTGAGAATTAAATTCTTAGCAGAGCGATGGTGTTACTGTGGGCCCTACAGCCACATTTCCAGAATACCCACTGCAGATTACAGCCCATTAGTGCAGGGACTATGCATCTCCTATTTCCAATTCTGTTTCAGATTAGGTATCACCAAGCCTGGAAACACATTAAGTACATGATCCATATCAGGAATGGTGGCAGCCTTACTTACCTACTGTGACCAGGTTCTCGTAGTTCTCTAGCATCACGTTTCTGTATAGGTTTCTCTGAGAGAGGTCCAGTAATATCCACTCCTCCTGGGTGAAGTCCAATGCCACGTCGTCAAAGGTCACTGCAATCTAAACCATCACACTGGGGTTGGCCTAAGAAACATCCCCACCAACGTTCACCAAAAAACCCCAAAAGAACACGTTTTTTCAGGATGGGAGACTCAATACCGATGCAGGGTTATGAGATTTCTCATTATCATCTCATGGTTCTGTGGTCCTAGGTACTCTTCTCTCGATCTAGACTCACTCACTGCTCCTCTCCACTCATATGGTTTTAATGTCACCTTTTAAACATGAGTTTATCTCAGCATAACCAGAGTAGGAGCTCTCTTCTTATTTCCCTCTATTGCAATAGACTTCTGAGCACGCTACACGATAAACAGCATAAAATGACTGAATTCTTTAAGAAAAGGACACTTAAATCTTACCATGTCAGAGCACACAGCAAGGCGGAAGCCTGCACTTGAAATCCTTGAGCTTCAGGATTGATTACTGAAATACTGAGACTATTTTTCACTGTAATCCCTTTTCAATGAATTTTCACTTCCAGGGAAGCTTCAATTCGGGACTCAGTCCTTGCATGGGGCTTTATTTGCTTTAGGAAGCTCAGGACATAGATGTGCCTAGAAGGAATGTGTCCACCTGGTAGATGTAAATACGGCATTCTGTTGATTGATGTGATTATTTCTTACCTGATGATAATTTTTCAGCCAGACAGCCACCATCCTTTCTGCCTCTGTGTTTTCCTCATGAAGGGGAAAATGATCTCTAGAAAGATCTCAGGGAAAAAATAACACTTAGATTCTTAGAATGCAACACAAGCATATCTCCCAGAATCACCCACCTGAAAGTCATTCCATCCTATTCTGAGATTCCTGTATATCCCTACACACTCAAGAAATCTCATGCAAATACACACTATTGCCATAAAATACCAGAGTAGCCCAGCCACACCTGAAGCCACAAAAAGAATGTGCCAGACACACTGCCCATGTAGAAAGGGGCCACAGTCTTATTTTACAGGTATGGAAACCCAATCCCTGGGAAATCTGATTCTTTACTTGCCCAAGATAATAGAACTCATCAATGGGATTATGCAGCACCAACTCCCAAAGCACACACACCAGGAAGCTGACTTAGAGAACAGCATTCTCTGGCAAATTTTAGTTCTAATGAACCAGCAGCCTAACTGCTTAGGCCCAGATCCCTGGACCCTATATTGTATAGGGGTTACATTTAAGAATCCTCTGAAAATGAGAATCAACAATGACTTACCATGGGTCAAATCAATGGCTGCCATCCTGGGACACTGATGGTGAAATCTGCCTGATGCGAAATCTGATGCCAAGATCACTTCAGTGCAACTTAAGAATCTAAGTAAATATGGCAATTTTCATTACTCTTGACACAGGGTTAACTGGAGTCCTTTCCACATCAATCATTAATCAGCAAGCATTACTAATCCATCAATCAAACATCATACATTAGCTCTCTCTCTGCAGATGATATATGTGAGATTCACTAAAAATGGTATAATCTATGGAATGAAAGTCAGTAACATCGATTACAATTTCCTGAGGATATGTGACACATCTTCTCACTAGGAGCTCTATGTATATCAGCTCACTTAATTATCATAACAATTCTCTACAATAGGTATCATTAGCCCTACTTAATAGCTGATAAAATTAGAACACTAATCATTTGTCCAACACCTTCCAATTAGTAAAAAAGAGATCCACAATTTAATGTAGATAGACTTGTCTCTAATGTTTGATCTCCTGAGGTTCTTATTCCCAAATAATAATCAGACATCATTTTAGACTTGCATTGTCCATTTTGGTAGCCAGCAGCTACATATGCTATTGAGTATTTGATAGGCAGTTAGTAAAACAGGACTTTAAGTTTTATTTATTTTTATATTTTAAATGTAAAACTCATTTGCAGATTCACTTATTAGAGAACTTAAATATGGTTGGGTAAACTTACATCTACTTTCTCAACTGTATTTAGTACACGATTCAAACACATATCAAGTATATGTCACAAAAATTTTATGTCCAATGAATTCTGACTACTTGGTATGACGAAAATAATTTAAAATCAATTTTTATATGGGTTACATGCCAAAATATTTTGAATAGATGGGATAAAGTGTATTTCCTTTTTTTTTTTTTTTTTTTTATTACAGGTATAGGAAAGCTTTGTTCATATACATGACCTACACATTTGTACTTCCATTGGACAGCACTGGCCTAGAATACTGCTGGATAGTACACAGAGGATAAAAATGAAGTGTTCTATTTGGTTAACACCCTCGGGTTTCATTTGATGGAGCTTAGAGTGGCTTGGAGCCCTGAACCTCCTTTTAAGTTATCATAATGGGCTTATTCCTTCATTCTTTCCACAAATAATTAAGAAATTGTGGTCTTGTGCTAGGCACTAAGTAGAAAACAGTGACATATACAGCAAATGTCCCAGGGCTTAATGGCCCAACATTCCAAAGAGACAAGATACTCAATTATAAATGGATTCATCCAATCATTGTTGCAAAAATTCAAACAGGTGAGAAAATCGAGTATCCTATATACAAACACAAATGTATACACGAATATTTTGGATTTCTTTTGGGCAAGGTAAGGACAAACAAGGCAAGTAACCATAAGCTATTCTAAATAACCCAAAAAGATAAGAAAAATAATGGTGGAAAGGTTTTATAAAACTCAGAAGACATTACAAGTATTCAACAGCCTCAGTGGGTCCTAATTGAGGCTCAGTTCAATTAAGGTTTATGGACTTCCTCTCACCCCGGCAAAGGAGCAATGCCAAATCAGACAGCTTCACACTGGTCTATTTAGAAGTCTTCCTGGAGAACCTCCTTTTCCTATTATCACTTCTGTTTTTCACCAAGTTTTTATGTCATTTTTATTCCTTTTTTTTTTTTTAACTTTTTAAAAATGTTTTTACTTATTTCTGAGACAGAGAGAGACAGAGCATGAATGGGGGAGGGGCAGAGAGAGGGAGACACAGAACCTGAAGCAGGCTCCAGGCTCTGAGCTGTCAGCACAGAGCCTGACGCGGGGCTCGAACTCGCGGACCGCGAGATCACGACCTGAGCCGAAGTCGGAAGCTCAACTGACTGAGCCACGCAGGCGCCCCTTTATTCCTTTCTTAACAAGGCTTCCTACTCACCTTATCTTTTAATCTGATACAGTTCAAAGGATAACTCCTACGTTAAAAATTAATAATTTCTTAATAAATTAAACACAGAACAGCAGCCCAAATGCCGATCTACAGAATGCTATCCAAGTGATGACAAACACTGGAAGTTCCAGTTTCATTACCATAAACCAAAATAACCCTCACAACCCAAGATACTTCATTCTATCCATGAAAAGACCAGAACCCTGAAATTACATGCTGCCACAAATACTGCATCTCAAATGCTTCGTACAGATTGCACTTACTGCCAGGGGTCTCAAACTGAAGTCCTTTGGGCTGAACAGACCCAAATGTGTTTACTTTCATGCCACACCTGTACATTTTTCCTTTTGGTTTTTCTTTTTAACTGAGATATAAGTGCTATGCAATGAAATGCGTCGATCGTAAGTATTCTGAGGATGAGCTCTGACACTTATGTTTACTCGTGTAATGAGCAGTACAAGGAAAATACAGAATATATTCATCTCCCCAAAAAGCTGTCTGACAGGAGGATCCCCTTTCTTTTGGAGAGCTCTTTGCATATTAAGGGTAGCATTACATCTGCTTGAAGAACATTATTTTCCAGTACATGTCACGGGGCCTGGCTCATTGAGGGCACCCAGTGATTGTTGACCAAGACCACTAAGCTACTTTACATCACTTAATGTGTCTCCATCTAGATTACACTTAAAGAACAGTCTCTAACAAAGTATATATCCCAAGTGTTGGGAAATGCAGTTAATTATTCTAGAAATACAAGTGTATGGGGATCTCAGTCTTCTGAGCACTTACCCACCAGCCAGGAATGTCTGCAAATTGAACACTTATTTCCTGTGGATACCTGGCTTGTCTGCATTCCAAATGCTTGCCCAATGCCTGCTGACCACCTCTGCCCCAGGAAACCCAGCCAACTTATTCACAAGCAATGGACTGCAATGATACCTTCACAAATAAGATGTGACCCAGTCTTGGGGAGAAGGCACCCCTACAAATCTTACCTTATTATTCTGTTCAGTTCTAGGATAGAGTGCTCTTTACATCTTTGTAAACTCTTCCCATGTAGATCTAGAAATCAAGGAGAGATTTTTGTCTCCTGATCATACACCCAGACTTATACAAAATTGAGACGGACAGTGACTGCAGGAGGTACACTGGTAGAGATGAGATGTGGAGATTCATCAAGTGTGTGACTTCATCAAGTCTTTGTTCTGGAGCCAGGAGCTAAGCTCCCTGACAATGGGAAAGACATTCAGCTGCGTTATGAAAATCAAGCTATCACCTGTAGCTCATTGTGAAGATAGGCAAACAAAAGCACTTGCTTGGGAGTCCAAGTAAATGCTATGTTTGGCTGCTATCTCACTAGTGATGAGTACAAGGATTCTTATGGCTGGACTTGCACACGAAATGACATGCTCAGATTTACTACGACAAGCTCAATTCAAGGTCTGAGAACCAGAAAGCTTCAAGACAGCTCTTAAAAAGCACCTTTCTTGTGGCCACGGGACTCACACTGTTGAAAATCAAACAGGAAATTTAATTGCACAGGTAAAAATAACACCACAATTAAAATGGCTGTCTCAACTAGTTGTTCGTGTGAAAATTAGGGCACTGATGAGAGAGGAACGAGTACTTGAAAACTGGAATGGGGACATCTAGTCGGACCAACAGGAAGCTCACAATCTTGAATCCATAAGACACTGACTCTCCCATATTAGGGAATTATCCTGCCCTTTCGTTTCTGAAATGAGCCTTCCTCTGCTTAAAAATACTGAGGAAAAATCTCACTTGGGGTAGAAGTCTTGGAAGCAAATGCTCCTCCTCAAGACCCACCCAAACTATGTGCTATGCCCCTGGTGACATAAGTAGTTCGGTTCACTATCCACAGTAACAGGAATACAACACAGTGCAAGATAAAATAGCTTGCACAACAAAATAGTTCCAACTCCAGTAATATGGAGAAGAAATCTGGGTACCCTACGGGAGAAACAGCTGTAAGCATGCCAAACCTAGAAGGCTGAAATACAACAAATAAACTGGGCCAAATTCATTGACATGGGTGCGCTTTTTAGACAGTCTGGGTTTAATACATTCTAGCTCATGGATCTGGGGAAAGCTCTAACAGCTTAGATGGCACCACAGACTCATTGGTGACCCACATACCAGCAGAAAGAGTTCACATACCAGCAGAACTCCACAACAAAATGTGAAGAAGCAAATCCTAGGGAGATAGGAATGTTGCAACGGATTTATCATGTGTGATACACAGCCCCCATTCCCCATCCCATCTTGAGGGAACAGAACACTCTTTCCACAACTTTATTGAGAAACGGGTAAGTGGAGCACCTTCACCCTTGAAGCCTAAGTGGTTATTCTCCTCTATAGGTCAGGTATGATTGTAGGTGATATACCATCACTGAGATGGACTCCCTGATTTCAGTAGGAATGATGAGGACCCAGAGTAGCAGAAGTCAAGTAGGCAACACTTAATTACCAAATCAAAGTGGGCACATGAACTGTCAAGACCAGTGAGAACGAAACAGGAAATCAGAATGCTTTGTCCTGCAGAGATCTTTAGCGGTGGCTAACTAATCGGAAACTAATTAGTCCCTTGCAACGAAACAGACACGCAGCCTATTATAGCAGAGGTCAACAAACTTCCTCTAAAGATCCATACAGTACCTTTTAGGCAAAGCAGGCCAAATAGTCCCTGTGCTATATTTAACTCTGTCATTGTGGTTTCAAAGAACCAATGAATACATTTAAGTTTGTATAAAGCTCTATGTACAAAAATAGCTGGAGGGCCAGATTTGACCCAGGGTCCACAGTATGCCAACCTGTGTACTAGAATTTTACTTGATGTCTGTAAGAATAAGTCTCTAATAACCAAAACTCTGACTTGACTCACCCCAGTGGAAAATCACAGCCCACTACCCAGCTTCCAGACATAGACAAATTAAACTTAGAACCCCTTCAGCAAAGGATTTTGCACCATCACCACAATCCATACTATAAATCTTCATACAGATCCTTCATATAAGCATTCATGAGAATGACTATACACGGGGAAAAGAAAATACTATTCCACACCATCTCTAAGAGGACACTAAGTACTAAGGATCCAATATATCACTGTGGCACACCACCAAGTCAAAGTGGAGGCTGGTGGTCGATAACTTTTTAAAAAGTCTTAACTCCAATGAACTCAGATTAAACCCAGCTGCAGCAAGCTACCACTCTGTGGTTTTCTTTCCCCAGCGCCTAAATGTGTAATTGCAATACAGACATTCTTGGCACCTGGCAGAATTCCCTTATCTCTGACCCGTAGCGTAAGAACCATTATGGCAGGAAAATCTAAACGGAGGATCCTGGAATACCCCACCACTGGACATACTCATCCAGAAATAATACAAACACTGCTGGGGGAACTGCAAAGACTAATGCCAACACCCAACGCACCCAAGGCCCGGAAGTAGGGGATTAGCCTTGAAGAAGTAAACGATGGACAATCGCCTCAAGGCCAATTCCAGAAACCTAAACTAAACCTAAAATATACTGGGTTGACATGTTTTGTCTATGCTTGTTGTATTTACTTATGTGCATGTGTTTATTTATATATACTATGTACTACACACACACACACACACACACACACACACACACACACGCCTTTCACTTTTCCTATGTCCTTCCTGTTTTGCTTAATATACAAATTATTACAGGGTAACATTACAATTTAGTCTTTAGGTAGCTGATTTTCGTGGCATGGGCCTTACTGACGTACATTCCTGTGGTGTTTCAACAATACCCCCTTCTCTGATTTTGTAAGCAGCCAGTAACAGAACCTGGTCTGTTTTAGAACCTGGGATTTTAGAACCCCAGAGCCAGCTGCTCTTGGACCCCTGCTATGTACTACCTCTGTCCTTTCAGACAAAAAGTCTACTAACTCTATACTGAACCCAATTACCACTTTCTAAAATTCCAAGAAATAAAGAAAACATTTAAACACACCATGGAAATAAAATCACAAATAGCATTAAGTACAAGTTTTCAAAGAACATGTGACTCTTCCAAGTCAGTATCATGAAGAAAAAATGGCTCTGATCTAGCTTTATTTTTTTTTTTAAAGTTTATTTATTTATTTCAAGAGAGAACACACGCGCCAGCCGGGGAGGGGCGGACAGAGAGGGAGAGAGAATCCCAGCAGGCTCCATGCTGTCAGCCCAACAGAGGGCTGGATCTCATGAGCTGAGCTGAAATCAAGAGTCTGAGGCTTAACCCACTGAACCACCCAGGCACCCCCCTGCTCTAGCTTTAAAGAGACTTAGAGACATAAAAACTTGTCATATAAACCTTGATTGCATCCTAGATCCAGAAACATCCAAAAACGTATTTTGAAACAATGTGAAAAACTAGTTTTTACAGGGCAGATATTAGATAACATTTTTCATTTTCTTGGGTAAAATCAATGTATTATGGTTTTAGTAGCACAATGTCCTTATATTTAGGAGATGCGTTACTAAGTATTTGAAGGTCAAGCATCATCTACAATTTATTTCCTATTTACTCTCAAACAGTCCACTGAAAAATACATTTATCTAGAGGGAGCAACCACGCAAAATGCAAAAATGGGTGAACCTACCTGAACGCACATTCATAGCAGTAGTTGCTTACATTTCCTTCAGGTTTAAGCTTTTATGAAAGAAAAATGTCTTTCCACTAAATGAAAAACAGTCCAAATGCCCTGTTAATGGGAAATCCAGTTATTCTGAAAATGGTGTGTTCACGCCTCCATTCTTTTCTCCCGGACTCCCTGGCTCGCAACTTGGTGGGAATGGACAGGCTCAGGAGGGTCTCAGGAAAAGCGACGTGAAAACGGTTTCTCTTTAGTACAAAGACCAGTGGAGCACGTGTGTATAACTAGGTACTGAAACATGCACACTACACACAGCCGAGAAAGCATATCACCTGCCTAAGACAGTGTGTCCCGAAGAAAAGACGAGCGCAAAGCCACATTCTCAGATAAAACAGCCTCTTCCCTTCCCCACCGAAAGGAAACACAGGCCCCGCTGACCCAACTTTCCAGAACGCTCACCGGCCGGGTCCCTGAGGCTGCGAGTAACGGGGCGGAGTCTGGGCCACTCCCAGCAGCAGAAACTCTTTTCCTTTGGGACAAAAGTCACAAAGGCCGCTTGCACGCTGCAGGACAGGCGAGCACAGTGGCCACGAACACCCCGCGCACGCGCCCTCCCAGCAGGACCACAGCGGCTCCGCGCCAGAACCGCCGGCCTCGGCGGCCTGTCGGGCGGTCTAGGCGGATGCGAGCCGCGCGGCCCGGCCGTTAAGCAGGCCCATCGGCGACCCCGACTAAAACCGGCCTTGGATTCCCACGTCCTGCCTCCCTTCACGCCTTCCCCACCACGGCCGGCCTACGTCCGACCGCTACCAGCCCAACCGGCTCAACCCTGCGCCAAGAAGCTGCCGGAGACCCCGGCGAGCGCGTGACGCCACTTCCGCTTCCTGCCGGGAATCGAGGGGCGGGACTTCCACCTCAGACGGCGGAACTGGGCTTCCCTCGAGCGTGGGCTTCGCGCTGGGCCTGAGGCCTGGATCCTGCCCGGAGGACAAGGCTGGGGCCGGAACCAGGTATGGGGGCGCGGCTACGGGTGGGGTCGGGGGCGGGGAGGGGGTGGGCGGGGGGCGAGGCCAGTTCCCCGCGGGGCGCCAATGGGTTCACCCCACAGCCTGTGCAGTAAATGGTTTCCTGCCGGCCTCCTTGCACGTCCCTTATCGTTAAGCCCGAGAGTCCATCACATAGTCTGTCTACCGCATTCAGTCCATCCCGTCTCTAGGCCTTGATTTCCTCATTGTCATTTACGTTGGACACGACGCTAAAGTCTAGTCGTTGATGCCTTGCTTTCATTGTTATGACAGTTCCTGTAAATCTTTCCTTTTTCTGTGTCAAATATGCATATCTGTTTTTGTGAGATCGCACTGATACCAGGCATTCTTCTCTTCAGGCATGGTTATAAAGTTGCTCCCCTAATCACGTTTGCTGTGGTTTTCATTGGATGGCCTTTGTGCAGGACTGAGTGTCACATCTATTCAAGACTTAGTGGAGGGGAATGGGAGGGAATGGAGGAAATGGGTGAAGGGGATAAGAGATACAGTCTTTGAGTTACAAATAAAATAATGAAGACAAGAGATATAGCGTACCCATATTTGGAATATGGTCAATGTAACACTGTAACACCTTTGTATGTTGACAGATGCTAACTACACTTACTGTGGTGACCCTTTCATGATGTGTATGTATATCAAAGCGTTATGTGTATGCCTGCAACTAATCCAGTATTGTATGTCAATTATTCTTCAATAAAAAGAGAAACATCGTTTTCATGTGCATCATCAAATGTGTTTTATGTATCTATAGAACTGGTCATCTCGGTTGCTATGTTAAAGTTTCATCTTTTATTTGAGAGAGAGAGAGAGCGCGGAGGAGGGTCAGAGGGAGAGAGAGATCATCTTAAGCAGGCTCCATGTCCAGTTTGGAGCCCAAATGGGGGGCTTGATCTCAGGACGGTGTGATCATGACCTGAGCCAAAATCGAGTCAGATGCTTATCCAACTGAGCCACCCAGGCACCCCTAATGTTTCATCTTTTACTGTACAAACATTTGTTTTTTTAAACATCCCCATAAAACTCAAATTTATTATTTTACATTAACATTATGGAAGTTAAAGAAAGTAATCAAGTTGTCTCATGGACTTGAAGGTGACTTCTTAATTCTCTCTCACTTCCTAAACCCCATAAAGCAGTCACTACATTTATAAGGTAAGTCAGCTTAGTGCTTGAAATCTAGATGAATATTAAGTTCTTCAGTTGGTCTTGTCGAATATTCACCATATTGACATAAGTTAACCCCTTCAGATAAATGTGAATTCAACTGTTTGCAATATTCTAGCATCCTTGAAAAGCCTTTCCCAGTCATCACAAGCATGAGGAGAAATTTAAGTATCTCTGTAGCAACACACCTGTTAACATTTGCCAGAAGTCTCCTCCGAAAACCACATACTTGACATACAAAGAAGTTTTTACATTTGTCAGAAGTAATTTTGCTGAAAAGGCTGTAGCTGTCCATCTTCTCCGTGGTTATATTTATGATTAACTCTTTAGTTATGTCCACTTACCACATGGGTGTGGACGTCTTCTGGATCGACTGTTTTATGCTCACAAAACTGACACAAGTACCATTCATCACAGCTGTGCTCCCGGAAATGTAGGTCGAGGTCACTGCATGAGGAGAACTGTACATTGTGCAGCTCACACCAATAAAGGTGGTCAATAAAATGGGTGTCTGCAGTGTGCTGGCTGAGGTTCTCAAAAATCACTGTTTTATAGTCACAGTATCAATAAATGTAGGGCTCGTCTTCACGCAGTTTGCATGTTCGATCAGAAGCACATTGGTAGAGAAACTGTCCTTGCATGCTTGACACACATCTGAACCAGTACACTTATGCTTCAGGATCATATGCTGATTTAAATCAGGAAAATATTTGCTGATCGGGTTTTGGGAGTAATGGTGGGGTTCAGAGCCAACAGTCAAGAAAGACTTCTGGAAGATGTCTTTGGTGCAAAACAGTGATTTTATTAATGCACAGGCACAAGACCCATGGGCATGAAGAGCTGTACTGGGGTCGTGATGGGTAACTCATTATATATCCTCAGGTTGGGAGGGGGTCAGGGATAGAGAAAGTCTCTAAGGTATTTTGGAAGCAAGGTTTCCAGGATCTTGAGGGGCTGGTTGTTGTTAGGAAAACATCATTTATTACTGTTAGTAAAACCTCAGCCATGAGAGCCTTCAGATGTATATCAGGGGCCATATGCTTGGAGTGTAATTTCCAATATATACTCAGGGGTTAAAGAAAAAGGAGGTTTGCAAAGGAATTTTTATGTGTTTAAAGAGACTCACAGGATCCTGGTTGGGGCGGGGCAAACAGGATAATGTTAAGCCAAGATACCCTTTTGCCCCTAGCAAAGTGTCATCATCAAGGCAGCTGAGCGCCTAGAGGGAGGTCACTCTGCCTGTTTCAAGGACTTGTCAGTGGGCTGTTGGCCATAAGGGAATTTAATTTTTTTTTAATTTTTTTTAACGTTTATTCATCTTTGAGAGACAGAGCATGAGTGGGGAAGGGGTAGAGAGAGGGAGACACAGAATCCGAAGCAGGCTCCAGGCTCTGAGCTGTCAGCACAGAGCCTGACGCGGGGCTCAAACTCACGAACTGCAAGATCATGACCTGAGCCAAAGTCAGATGCTCAACCGACTGAGCCACCCAGGTGCCCCGGGAATTTGATTTTTCATTTGCCTTAGTTTCCCACATCACCATGGCAAGCACTTAAACCCCCCTTACATCTTGATGAGGGTGATATTAGGGCTCCAGGAAACAGAGTCTATAGGTTTCTAGAGATTAGGCTATGGATAAGATTGCCTTTTTCTTGCAGTTTACTAAGTTATCTGTAAACTGAAGGAGACCCCTGTCAGTTTAACCATTTGTTTTCTGTCCTTTTCCTTTGCTCTTAGGCAGCCAGGAGTGTCTGAGGATCATCACACATATCCCACCTGGGGGGGGGGGAGGGGAGAGGTGCTGTTAGCCTCTACTTTGCCCTCAGCTTGCCTTATGCTCCCTCATTACTGTTGAACTCACAAAGTTCACATTTCTAGATGCCACTGCTATTAGCTCTCAGTAAAGGCTACTTCTGCTGGGCCATCACATTCAAAGCTTGGCTCTTGCCAAGAATTTTGGAAAGCTTAGCTGGAGTCTCCCCTTCAGTTTGGTTGTGGAGACTATCAAGAAATTGTTTTCTGTCTCTATATCATAATCTTCAGAAATTGCATGCACTTCTGCAGCAATTGGAACATCTTCAGCAGTGTGAATTTCTATAGGACTCTGCTCTTGAGTTTGTTGGTTGACTGATTCAGGTTGTAAAGGACAAACATAGCTAGCCTCCTGTAGCCCAAGAGTAAACTATGACCTGTGTAAGCTTAGAAGGACCACAGAGTGTGAGATGCTGAACCAGTGTTTGTTTTGGGCTTTCATAGAAGTGTTTCTCCTGTTCCCAAAATATTAGTTCTGCTTAAAACCACATTTGCTGAGTTACTGAGAGATAAAACTCCCTCTTAACTGCTTGTTTGAGCTTCTTGAAACCTGCTTGGCATAATCACCCTTCCCCATTCTCAGGCACCGCATTCTCTTCGAACTAGTTAGAAGACTAATATTGTGAACAACATGATTCAGCATTCAACTAGCTAGAGTCAACAAGTTATATTTTAAAATTCTTCAGGACTGTGTGATTGGTGCCCGCCTCATATTTTAAAGACGTACAACACTGTGTGATTGGTGCCCGCCCTTTCAAACTGCCACCCTTTGCAACCCGAGTGGTCGATACAGCCTTTATGAGACATTCCCAAAGCTTGTTCGGGGCCAGACTTTCGGGACCTGTTGTATTTCCCTGTCTGGCCCGGCCATAATAAACTTGTTTTGATCCTGTTTTTGCTTTCCGAAGTTCATAAGTGATCATGACCTGTTAGTGTCAGGCGTTGGGCGGGGTAAAGATAGGAGTTAGAGTCAAAAAGAATTTTTGCAGGTTAAGGCTTTATTGGGAACTAAGGTTCGGGGCGAGGTTCCGTGACTCAAGGAGTGAGAGGAGTCAGGGAAGTCGCCCCGGGTATGGTGGGGTAGGGTTTTTAAGCTGCAGCAGTTCCGGGTTTAGGTTCGGGTGGGTCTTTCTTTCGTGCCAGGTTGTGCTGTTGCTCGGTAACTGGTTGACCTTCAGTTCGTTCTGGCGAGTTGCTCGGGGCTTTCCGTTGGGTTGTGCTGGCGCTCGGTGATTGGTTGCCCTCCAGTTTCTTCGGGCGCGCTGGCGAGAGGGCTGTCCCCTTCCAGGGACATCCTAACACGACCTACAACAAGGTGAGTCACACACTCTTCACAAATTTCAGTATCAGCAGATTTTTTTTTGTGGGAAAGGCAGTGTGGTCTAGAATTCTAAGTAGAGGACTGGGAGCCAGGTAGTAATGGTTTTTCTTTCTGGCCTTGATTCCATCTGTAAATTTTAGGAAGTCATTTGATGTCCCTCTCTCAGAATCATCATTTTTGGTGTCAAAATAAGTTTGGTTGTCTCATGGAACAGACACCAAAACAATGGCCAGAAAAAATTCCATTGAATCCATCTGCAATTCTGCAGTTTTTACAAGACTATCTGCATTTCCTGCTTGGATTTAAAAAGTCTCTTCAAACTGTAGATTTTATTCAGATTTTATAATTTTCTTCTTAAACATATTTAACGGCATTTAAATCTCTCATCTGAATGGAATTTATTTTGACATGTAGTGTGTGATAGTGGATCCAGTCACATTTTTTTCCTCCAGAGAACATGGCTAATTGTTTTAGGACGACTTATTGATAAACCGTTTGGCATACTGAATTGGAATTCCGTCCTTATTTAAAAAACAATTATTATAATTTTTTTAATGTTTATTTATTTTAGAGAGAGAAAGACAGAGCATGAATGGGGGAGGGGCAGAGAGAGAGAGAGAGAGAGAGGGAGAATCTGAAGCAGGCTCCAGGCTCCAGGCTCTAGCTGTCAGCATGGAGTCCAACGCGAGGCTCGAACTCACAAACTGTGCGATCGTGACCTGAGCCAGAAGTCGGACACATTGGTTTCGAGAACTCTTGTGTACTAGTAATATATTAATATATTTATGTATGTGCGTTACGCACTCTTGATTATGGTAGCTTTATATGTTTTAATGTGTCATGGTAAATATATAATGTTAGGTAATATTTGTTGTATGTTATGCGGTAGGTGTTCAGCTTGGCCTTCTTCACAGGTCAGCTGGTAGTGTATGCAGACAGGTGGGATTAGTATTAGGGTCTGTGCGTTTGAAGGAGCAAACACTTCTTTCCATCTAATTTAGAGGCTTCTTTCACTAGATAAAGATCTTCTGCTGGGTTTCAGGGATGGTGGCTTTGCCTCTGGGATCATAGTTGAGTGGGGTTGGAACCATGTGATACCACAGCTCCTGGATCTGTAGAAAGGCCTGTGGTTGGAAATCCTATTAATAAGGAAAAAGACCTTATCTGGGTCCTGGGAAGACAGGACTGCCTCCAGGACTTTGGTCAGGGCTGGCACAGGGTCTTCAGGGTCCACAGGTGGCAGTGGTGGGGTTTTGGAGTGGTGGGGGGTCCAGAGCCTATTTCCAAGAAAGAATTCTTGAGACAACTTGGTGCAAAAAAAAGTGGTTTTATTAAAGCACAGGGACAGGATCCATAGGCAGAAAGAGCTGCACTGGGGTTGTGAAGAGTGGCAGGTTATATACTGTGGAGTTGGGGGAGGTAAAGGCAAAAGGAGGGCCTCCTGAAGGACTTTTACGTGTTAAAGAGGACTCACAAGATGCCAGGGGTCTTGCTATTGTCAAGCTAAGGGTGTTTTCCCTCTAGTAATGCATTAACATTAAGACAGTAGGAAGTTGCTGGAGAACTGTTATACTCTGTATTTGCCTCAAGCATTTGTTACTGGGCTGCTGGTTATAAAGAAATTTAATTTTACCTGTCATCTCCTTCTTGCCTTTGTTCCCCCTATCACTTTGGAGGGGAGGGTGATATCAGGGCTCTAGGAAACTGAGTACACAGGTTTCTGGAGATTAAGCTATTGATAAGATTGCCTTTTTCTTGTAACTTACTAAGACATTTGTAAACTAATGGAGATTCCTGTCCTGTTTGACTGTGATCTGTGTCAGTTAACCATTTGTTTTCTTTCCTTTCCTTTGTTCTTGGGCAGCCAGGAGTGCCTGTGGAATATTACACACATCCCACCTCGGGGTGGGGGGAGGGCAGGGTTTGGTGGGGGGGTGTTGTGCTAGCTTGTGCTTGACCCTCGGCTTGCCTTATGGTCCCTCATTAGCTTGGCTATTTTCCCAGTTGTGTGGAAAGGTATGGCTCTCTCACTAGCCATGTGTGAATAGCTCCACAACGCAGCTCAGAGGGGCTGCAGCCATGTCATAGAGCTGCCTTAGGTTCCACATCCATGACCGAGTCCTGTAGGCCTGCCTCAGTGGGCACTGATGGATGGGGCTCCCCCTCGGTCCCTCTGTGGGCATGATTCTTCCTACATCATGGCTCAGAGTCTGGACCTGGGTTGTGGGCTGCTTCAAAATCTACAGGGACACAGATGGACACCAGTCCTTCTGGATTCCTCTGTGGGAAGACCACAACTGAGAGAGACTAGAGCTGGGTCATAGGCTGGCTGTTCAAGTCTGCCTCTCAGAGTGAGGTCAGCAGACCTGTTACCTGAGGCATGGGTGGATGTGTCTCCTTCCAGGGCCTGAGGGATTTTGCTGGTGCCATGGCCAAATGGGGCTGTAGCCAAGTCCACATGGGGTTATGGCTGTTTCCAGGTGTGTACCTGGGACCACGGTCAGGGAACTGACCACCCGGGCACAGGTCTACTTTTTCAAAATGCCCCTTTGCATTCTCAGGCTCTTCTGGGATTTTGCTGAAACTCCCACAAATGGGGCGGGGGGGGGGGGGTGTCTCTAGAATTTGGAAAAGGCAAGGAAACAAACTTTCTCAAGCACCTCCAGAGAGAAGCAGCCCTGCTGATGCATTTTAGACTTCTGACCTCCAGAAATATAAAATAATAAATGTGTGTCATTTTAAGCCACTCAGCTTAATGGCAACATGTTACAGCTTCAAAAGAAAATTAATACACCTCTCTTCCAAAATCTGCCCACTTTATTGCCACTGGCTAGGTCACAGCCTCATCATTCATCATCTCTCCCTTCGACCACTTCAACCATCTCCTAACTGTCCCCTCTGCCTCCACTTTCTCCCACTCAGAGTAATCCTAAGGTCCTCATGCTACACCTGTGTTTACGCATGGCGCCAGTGCTCCATTGCTTTCAAATCCTTAATATGTCAAAGTAGACTCTCAATAGTCTGTCCTCTGTCCACATATCTAGACTTATTTCCAGTAACTCAGTCATCAGTTCCGTATACCCTCCTGAAACGCCTCGGTCTTGAATTTCTCCATGTTAATGTGTATGTGGTTCCTTTCTCCTCTAGTTCCCACTCTCCTCTCTACTTCCTACCCAACCCATTCTCCAGTTAAACTTCTAGTGATCATTTGGTGCTCAGTGCTCAGTGTATTCTCCCACAAGAAGTTTTTGCTGAATCCCAAGTGTTGGTGATGATGTGGAAAATGTGGATCATCACTCATTTCTTGGGGGAATGCAAAGTAGGGAAGCCACTTTGAAAAAGCAGTTTAGCAGATTCTTACAAATGAAATGTAAATTTACCATGTGACTCAGTAATTACACCATGAGTTGTCTACCCCAAAGAAATGAAAACACGTGTCAACACAGAGACACACATGCAAAAGTTCATCCATCATAACCCCAAGCTGGAATATCCAAGTGTCTACCAACTCTGGATAAATAGGGCGACATTTATTTATACATGTGAGTATTATTCTGCAAACATAAGAAACAAAATGCTGATATGTGTTTTCTACATAGATAACCCTCAAAAATCGTTACGCTAAGTGAAAGAAGCCAGAATCAAAAGACCACATATTATATGATTCCATTTACATAAAATATCTAGAAAAGGCCAATTTATAGAGACAGGAAGCAGATAAGGCATTGCCTAGGACTAGGTGGGAGTGGACATTAACTGCAAATGGAGACAAGGGAACATTTTGGAGTGTTAGAAATGTTCTAAAACTGCATTGTGGTGATGGTTGCATAACTCTCTGTTTACTAAAATTATTGAATTTACATTTTGAATGGGTGAATTTAATGGTATGCAAATTATACCTCAATTTCATTAAATAAATTTTAAAAATTTTGTTAACATTTATTCATTTTTTGAGAGACAGAGCACAAGGTGGGAGGGGGAGAGAGAGAGAGACAGAGAGAGAGAGAGAGAGAGAGAGAGAGAGAGAATCCGAAGCAGACTCCAGGCCCCAAGATGTTCAGCACAGAGCCTAACATGGGACTTGAACTCATGAGCCATGAGATCATGACTTTTGCCAAAGTTGGACACTTAACCTACTGAGCCACCCAGGCACCCCTCATGAAATAAATTTTTAAATATTTTCTCTGGAATTACTCAAGATGACTTGAAAACTTTTTACCTTTCTTTTCATCAGGTTCTTTTATACACCAACATTATTATGCTCACCACTCCGTATTACAATCATGTTTACCTCTTTGGTCCCCTCCTCAATTTGTAGGGACAAATTACAAATTAGACAATAATTACACACTGCTAGAAACTTAATGGAATCAAAGTGAATTGAAGCCACCCCAATATTATTGAAAAATTATTATTTTTTTCAGTAATTTCAAGATCTAACTATGTATGTATGTATATATATCTATATCGATATTGGTATCGATATAGATATAGATATATCTCCAATACTTGTTTTTTGTTCAGTTTGGTTTTGTCCCAAAACCAAAAACTCCAACTATGATATTGTTTTAATTCCCTTCACAGTCTTTACCACCTGACTTCATTAAGGGTCCTCAGAAACAGACACTGAGCCAATGATTCATGTGCAAGTGCTTTACTGGGAGAAGTAAGGAACAAGGACATGGGTTAGAGACAGGAGAAGTGATACAGGGAACAAAATATATCCAATAAAGCATACCATAAGTCAGCTCCCACAACAAGTGAGCAGAGTTTTCATCCTGTGGGAAAATACTGGAAATTGGCACAAAATGGAAATATGAGAATTATCACAGCTAAGGAGTAAAGAAGATGGTATACCTCACACCTCTCCATCAAGATCTGTCCATGCTGGGGCATACTTCCCTGTTACTTCTACCCCCATGCACCTGTTGCTGAACATTGGCAGTCATAACATTGTTATGCGGTGGAGAAAGTAAAAGGATCCCGGGGAATGAAGGAGAAATGCTGATATCTTCTACTACTCCATTCTTCACTGCAGACTCATTTCTATCAAAATTCTTTTTAACAAGTGAAGTGAGTTCTGAATACAATTCACAAGTGTGTAACTACAACTCCTGATAATACCTACTATGAATAGTCTCCCCCCAAAATAGTCTTAGTCTATTGTAATCATTATTACATGTTTTAGGATCTTGGGGGCATATCTTAAAACCACAATAATGGGGAAATAAAGGTCCAATAGAACATGAAATGGGCAGAGAGCAAGAAGAAAGGAAGGAAAGAAGGCAGAAGAAAGACAAATATGAGGCAATATCTCAGTGATATCCTATGCAATATGTTACCTACAAACCTGAACAAATGAGGTTTCAAATCAAGATCCCTACTCTTAAAGTTGAAAATCCACATCAGTGTTTTCAGGAACACTAAGATAGCAAACTTAGGAGCATGGGATCATATTCAGCTTTCCATGTTGGGATCCATCCCAATCTCAATATTTTTGAAAAAGAGGGAAAATATCTTAAGTAAATGTCAAATACATAAATTTACAGATGTAGATCAACAAGCACAGTCTTGATATGGCAAGCACTTTGGTTATGACTATTGTATGGTTTCCATTCTGTTTCCCCCAGGGAGAAACAAACTTACACCCAAATTAAGGTGAAGGATGTCAGCATTTGAGAAGACAGTTTTGGGAGGAAACCATGCAGGCACTTGCTATAAGTTCTTCACATCAAGTATTAAAAATCTCAGGAATGACTGTAGGAAAGCTAACCAAAGATAGAATGTTATGGGCTGCAAACGGGGAAGACAAACGAAAAAAGGAATTACTGAAGAGATTATTGAGGAGAAACTAATACAAAACCAAAACCAAATGAAGGCAAAGTCATGGGGACTTTGAGAATAGAAGAAGTGAGGCATGTCTTTTAGGGGAGGAAGAAAACCAAGAGATTTATATGCACAATTATTTGCCTTTTGGAGCTCACAATGTCTACTTGGTTCTGAGGCCAGTGGCCCATCATGGACAAAGGGCTCCACGACTATGGAGTCTTCTCAGGGCCCCCTTCACATCCTTGTTCCTGAGGCTGTAGATGAAGGGGTTCAGCATGGGGGTGACCACAGTGTACATCACTGAGGCAACTGGGATTCTCTGGGAAGAATGGATCCCAGCAGGACTGAGATAGAGCCCCAAGCTTGCCCCATAGTACAAGGAGACCACAGAGAGATGTGAGCCACAGGTTGAAAATGCTTTATATTTTCCTGCTGCAGAGGACATTCTCATTAAAGAGGAGACGATCAGAGAGTAGGAAAAGAAGATCCCAGTCAGAGGAAACACACCCAGTATGGCAGTCGACACATACAAGAAGATATTATTGATACGGGTGTCAGAGCAGGCTACCTGGAGAATCTGAACCACTTCACAGAAGAAATGTGGAATTTCCGTACCTGTACAGAAGGTCAGCCGCCTCACCAGTAGGACATGAATCAGGGAGACCCAGAAAATGATGAGCCAACACACCAGAACCAGCAAGCCACAGAGTCGTGGGTTCATAATGACTGTGTAGTGCAGGGGGTGGCAGATGGCCACAAACCGGTCATAGGCCATCACGGTCAGGAGGAAACCATCCATTCCAGCAAAAATCATAAAAAAATACAGCTGAGTGAGGCATCCAGGGTAGGAGATGTCTTTGCTCTGTGCCTGGATGTTTACCAGCATCTTCGGGACAGTGGTGGAAATGAAACAGATGTCAACAGAGGACAGGTTAGAGAGGAAGAAGTACATGGGGGTATGGAGGTTGGAGTCAGAGAGGATGGCCAGGATGATGAGCAGGTTTCCTAGCACAGTGACTAGGTACATGAACAGAAACAAGCCAAAGAGGAGGGGCTGCAGTTCTGGGTCATCTGAGAGGCCCCGGAGGAAGAATTCTGATACTCTGGTATGGTTTCCTGCTTCCATGTGTCTGATGTGTCTGCTAGAGAAGGAGTGAAAAGAAATATTTAGTGCCTAGCCAACTGGGACATCAGCCAGTCATTACCTTTATAATACCATCTTTAAAAATTTTTTTTAATGTTTATTTATTTTTGAAGGAGAAAGAGAGCATGAGCAGGGGAGGGGCAAAGTGAGAGGGAGACACAGAATCCGAAGCAGGCTCCAGGCTCTGAGCTGTCAGCACAGAGCCCAACGCAGAGCTTGAACTCATGAACTGTGAGATCGTGACCTGAGCCAAAGTCAAATGCCTACTCAGTCAGTAACCGACTGAGCCACCCAGGCGCCCTTCTAATACCACCTTTAGGTGGACATCCTTCGCCCTCCATTAGTTCTTCCAAAGGTAAGATTCACTCAGTCAAATGGTAGCTCATTTCCAATCTAAATGTTCTTAGGTATCCTTTTAAAAATTTAGCAGACATCTCTTTTTATCTCCTATTCACTGGTCTAATTCTATTTGAAGCCATGTACATAAACCAATTTCTTCTATGACCATTCAAAATAACTGAAGACATTGAATGTCTTTCTTTGATAATCTCCACTATTCAAAGACCTGTATACTAGTTACTCAATGTGTATTCTCAAGTCAAATCGCCTTAATTTTATGCTTCATATCAATGTGACATAGCTATTGTCTTATTATTTTTCATTCTAAATATGTGGTTATGGATATTAACTTCTTTGAGGATTCAAAGGGCTCGTGTGCAGTAAATAAATGATAGTTTTTTGGTCAATAAATGATAGCTTTTTTAAATCAACCTATTCCTTCTTACTTTTGGTACACAACTCTCCCAAAATACAGCATACAGCTGTGGTTTAGAACATAGGATCTGAGTCGGACTTGCTGGGATAGAAATTTGGTCTACCAACTTACTCTCTGTGTGACCCTGAGAAAGTTAATCTCTCATAGGTGCAGATACTACACCCCCCCACATGGAAGTGGTAAGTGTTCCCTACACCATAAGCCTGGTGAGTGAAGTAAATGAGATGATGCATGTAATGTTTCTACTGTGATGCTTGTGACATTCTGTGGACACTTGATAAATGTGAGATTCTGTCCTTACCATCACTATGGTCTGTCTGTCTTATATGGCTATTGCTTATCAATATTAAACTGAGAGAGCCATCAGAGATGGAACTCGGATCATTATAAACACAGCAGGCCTGGTAGCTCTTTTGAACACCCTCAAGTACTTCTTATTAATGAAGATCCTATGCCTCCCTCTTTCAAATACCATCTGCCAAGTGGACTCATCCAAGAACAGGGAAGAGCAGGTGGACTACATAGATTTTTAAAAAAGGTGAAACAAAAGCACACACACATTAAAGCAAAACACGAAACTTGTATGGGAGCGTGTGCTCATGTGCACTCACTCTAGAGCAGGGGTGTGTTATATTAAAACTTAGCACTTTAATTGTGGAAAAATAATCAATAGATTTCATCAAAAATAGCAAAAATTGGGGCACCTGGGTGGCGCAGTCAGTTAGGCATCTGACTCTTGGTGTCGGCTTAGGTCATGATCTTCCAGTCACAGGATCAAGCCCCACATAGGGCTCTATGCCACCCTGGGCCTGGAGCATGCTTGAGATTCTCTCTCTCTCTCTCTCTCTCTCTCTCTCTCTCTCCCCAGCTTATGCATGCTCTCTCTCCCTCTCTCTCAAAAAAAATTAAAAGACTAAAAAATATCTTTAACCCTTTCACAGCCAGCGCCGAGAGCTATGGGCATCTCTCGGGACAACTGGCACAAGCACCGCAAGACCGGGGGCAAGAGAAAGCCCTAGCACGAGACGTGGAAGTAGGAGCTGGGACGCCCCGCTGCCGACACTAAGATTGGCCCCCGCCGTATACCTGCAGTCCGAATTCGGGGAGGCAGTAAGAAGGAGCGTGTCTTGAGGCTGGACGGGGGCAACTTCTCCTGGGGCTCTGAGTGTTGTACGCGCAAAACAAAGATTACTGATGTTGTCTACAATGCATCCAACAACGAACTGGTCCGCGCCAAGACCTTGGTGAAGAAACGTATCGTGCTCATTGATAGCACACAGTACCGGCAGTGGTACGAGTCTCACTATGCACTGCCCCTGGGCCACAAGAAGGGGGTCAAGCTGACTCCCGAGGAAGAGGAGATTTTAAACAAAAAACGATCAAAGAAAATTCAGAAGAAATATGATGAAAGGAAAAAGAATGCCAAAATAAGCAGTCTTCTGGAGGAGCGGTTCCAGCAGGGCAAGCTTCTTGCATGCATCGCTTCAAGACCAGGCCAGTGTGGCCAAGCAGATGGCTATGTGCTGGAGGGCAAGGAGCTAGAGTTCTATCTGAGGAAAATCAAAGCCCGGAAAGGCAAATAAATCTTCCTCCTTCCTATCTTCGGTCATGTAATAAAGGTGTTTATTATGCCCTGTAAAAAAAAAAAAAGTATGGGGCGCCTGGGTGGCTCAGTCAGTTGAGCGACTGACTACGGCTCAGGTCATGATCTCACGGTTTGTGAGTTCGAGCTCCGCGTCGGTCTCTGTGCTGACAGCTCAGAGCCTGGAGCCTGCTTCTGATTCTGTGTCTCCCTCTCTCTGTGTCCCTCCCCTGCTCATGCTCTGTCTCTGTCTCAGAAATAAATAAATATAAAAAAATTTTTTAAGTGTATATATATATATATATATAAACTTCTATATATTCATAGAAGTTAAAATATATATATATATGTATATATGTATATGTATATATATATATGGGTGGCTAAGTCGGTTAAGCATCTCACTTCTGCTCAGGTCATGATCTCAGGTTAGTGGGTTCCAGCCCCAGGTCGGGCTCTGTGCTGACAGCTCAGAGCCTGGAGCCTGTTTGAGATTCTGTGTGTGTGTCTGTCTCTCTCTCTGCCCCTCCCCTGCTCATGTTCTCTCTCTCTCTCTCTCTCTCTCTCTCTCTCTCTCTCTCTCTCTCTTTCCCTCTCTCTCTCAAAAATAAATAAACATTAAAAAAAAATTTTTTTAACTTAAAAGGCAAAGGGGTGCCTGGGTGGCTCCGTCAGTTAGTTGTTGTCCGACTTTGGCTCAGGTCATGATCTCACAGTTGGTGGCTTCAAGACCCACATTGGGCTTTACACGGACAGCATAGAGCATGCTTTGGATTCTCTGTCTCTCTCTCTCTCTCTCTCTCTCTCTCTCTCTCTGTGCTCCTCCCCTGCTCATTCTTTCTCAAAAATAAATAAACATTAAAAAAAAAACTTAAAAGGCAAAAACTTTAAAAGGCAAAGGTAACATGACAGTAAATGTTTACTTTATGCATGATTGAAAGAGGCCCTTGTTATTACTAATGCCTAGAGAGTGTGATTAATTAAAGAGAGAAACAATTATTGAGGACCAATTTTGTCTGGGGAGTTGCATAGAAAAGTCTTTTCTGAAATTGTATTCTTGAACTGCAAGAGTAAGGATGGGCAGTTGTTCATCAAGGGAAATAAGGAAAGGGCACTCATTTGGGGTGGAGGGAACAGAATGTGCACTTTCCTCGTGGTTGGATGAGCTTAGTAATGGAACATTTTTGAGAGGCCAGTGAGAAGGAGAGCAGACAGTGAGGTTCAGGACAGACAGAGCACGTGAGGAGCACAAGTGGAGCATCCTACACTATGCCTAAATGTGCCTCTCATGATGGTGATTTTATGTTTATTTGTGGGTCAGAGGTCATGACTATTTTTGCTCTCCGTTGTCTTTCTAGAGATTTACTAGGTGTTCAACACATGAAATGTTAGATGTATAATAATGACTGAAACCAAAAGTGTCCACTATAACACTACAAAGGAATCTTTAAGCTCAACATATGATTAAATGTAGACCAAAAAAAAATAGAATAATAAGGTTAAATACAACACAGTCATACCTCTTTAAAAAGAGTAATATATCATAAACAAGTAACACAAGTATTTCAGGAATGGAAAGTTCCTTAATGCTAGGGTGTTTGCGAAAAGTATGCATCTCAAAAATAGAGAAATGAAGAGGAATCATAACCATAATCACGATGGAAAAAGTATTTGAGAAAATGTAACAGCCATTACTGTGGTTAGCTGCCTGGAAAAAGCCTCTTGCTACATGAAGAAACTTCGGTCAATTTCTTAACTGGATAAAGAATAGTTGTTTAAAATTGCAGCCAACAGGGTATTCTACATTAAGACACTAAATTATTTCTGTTAAATTTGTGAGCAAGCCAAGACAGTTTACTCCGACTTCAATCAGTCAATATTTTCTTGAATATTTATATAGATGAGTAAGAAAGTTGGGGAATGGATATTAGCCTGAATACCGAATGCCAGAAATAATTACATTATTTGTAGGTATATTGTGGACACTAAAGGAAAACAACAACACAGAACTAGTAAGTGCTATCAGTAAGTCAAGTCTGCCAGGAAAAACAGGGAATATAATAGAAAAATCCAATCACTTGAGGGACAAAGAAGGCAAATAATGCATAACACACTTCGAATGAGTGGGTAATGAATAAATGATGGGACAGGAAATCAAACAGGGACCTAGAATTCATGGGAAAGAATAGAGAAGAGGAGACTCACTGGAAAATAACTCCTATTGGGAGAGGCTCTAGTTTCTGGAAGAGTGAAGGAAACATAGCAAGAGCTGGAAAGACTGGTTTAAGTAGCAAGTAAATCGCCTTCAAATTACAGAGGCTTCAGCTTTGTTATGGGATTGTTCCAGTCCCATTATTCTAGAGGTAAACCCAATACTCACTTTCTCATCCCTTTTCCTCATACTCCTCCAGCCCTTACTGGGAAACAGTGATCTTACCCTCTCTGATTGTTACCACTGAAGCTTTCTTTTCTTGCAGTTTGTCCCAGAAGAGCCCATTTGGGTTTTCCTCTAGGCTGCCATCAGAGAATTATAGGAAAGGGGCAACAGGGCATGTTATTATCGTCTCAGTTACTGAATTCTCAAAGGTCCTCACTGAGTAAATTGTTCTACTGACTTTCCTCTTTCCAAACAATTCAGGTCCCTTGGGATACAGAGATAAAAGAATGGAAAATTTCCAGACAGTCATGTCTATGTAGGCAACAGGGGGCCAAGATGAAGGTATTTTCTCAAAAAAAGAAATTTCTTCTTTCTGTGGTTTGACTTAAAATGAGAAAATATCTCCTAAGAAACATTTAATTCCTACAAGAACGAAAACCAGGAATCAACTTTATGGGATGCTCATTGTTGAAGAATCTTTGGAGATTTCAAAGGTCACTTAATCCACAGTGTCATGGAAGCAAAAGAGGTCCTTTCTGAACAAAAGCAGAGTAGCTAATAGTTTTTTGTTCTCTTTAAAGGACTAACAAAATGACTGAAAATATCCCTTGACATTTGCTAGAGACATGGAGGCTTTTGCTGATATTAGATAGGGCTTCATTTTTTACCTCTAAAGTAAAGAGTAAGGCTGTAAACAATCCAGTAGAGTGTGTTGACAAGTGAGTATTGAGGAAATAGAGGTGCCAGTATAAATCACCTATGAAATTTGTCAGGAAAGGTGAGGATAGAGGTAAAATAACGCAGAAAAGAAATTGTGGAGTATGGCTAGTTTAAAATTTTTTGTTTAATGAAAGTTTGCAACAGGTTTAATTTCAAAGAGTATGGTCACGTTTTTTAATGTTTATTTTTGAGAGAGAAAGAAAGTGAGAGACAGATAGAACGTGAGCAGGGGAGGGGCAGAGAGAGAGGGAGACACAGAATCCAAAGCAGGCTCCAGTCTCTGAGCTGCCAGCACAGAGCCCTTCGGGGGGGCTTGAACCCATAAAGCATGAGATCAACACCTGAGCTGAAGTTGGACACCCAAACTATTGAGACACCCAGGTGCCCCCAAAGAGTATGATCACATTTAGAGCAGACATTTGCATTCAGCAGACATTCGAGCTACACAATTCACAGGATGCATATACACTCAATAGTCAATGACAATCATAACGTGCAGTATCTCCAATATATGGGATACATGGGTTCAGAAATCAAGCTTGTTAGTAGAAACAGCCCTGTGTAATGTCACTCCCAGTGAGCCACTTGGGCAGTATTTGCTTCAGGTCTCCTCAACTCAACCCTTAGCAGGTTAAGATGTCTTGAATCCTAAAAGGTAGCACTTCCAGCGACATGGCCAATGTCCTATTAAACCTGAAGCTATCCAGCTACCTGGCACTTGAGGTCCCTCATGTCAGAAAGAGGGGACATCATTTTGGCAGGGTTAATTGACCCTGGTCATCAGTGTCACTGTGTGAGCATGGCAATGGGCATGCTCTGGTACCCTACTGTATTCAGTGGGCGGATGGGAGCAGTCTAGCAACATCCTCAGAGCAAACACAGTGGTGGATACAGATGGCTGTCAGGCAGTTGTGCTTTCACAGCAAGAGACATGAGTGGATGGGTGAGGCTGCTTCCTTTGGCTGAGGGCAATTCTCTAAGAGGGCTGAAGACTGAGGGCTGTCAGATGGCTGCACTCTCTGAACCTGGGGAAGAAGCCTTTCATTCTGAATAGAAAAGTGAGGGACACAACAGGGTTTACTACAGTCCACCCCATCGGCATTTGGATCATGGCCTGCAACAACATGTACAGTGTCCATGAGAGTTTATTTGTGATGCATGAGGGTAAGTAGTTGGGAAGGACTGTCCTTAGAAAGTGGGAGCCATGCTGAGAACTGGAGGACTATAGGGTTACTGATAATACCTACTCCAGCTTTGATGCTTCATCTTGCTCATGTTCTGGCCATGGCCTCTTTTGGGAATACCTGTTTTGGGAATACCTGTTTTGGGTCCCTTGGAGACTAATATAGCCAAGGCCCAGATAGGGGGAGGCTTGCTTTGACCCTCTGTAAATTTGTTAAAGATAGCAGTCTCTCCCCCTATCCTTTTTAAAAATAATTTTATTTTATTAAGTTTATTTTTATTTATTTTGAGAGAGAGAGAGTGGGAGAGGGGTAGAGAGAGAGGGATAGAGAGAGACCCCAAGCAGGCTCTACACTGTCAGTGTAGAGCCCGATGCGGGGCTCGAACCCATGAACCATGAGATCGTGACCTGAGCCAAAGTCGGATGCTTAACTGATTGAGCCACCCAGGCACCCCTCTCCCCTTTCTGACACATAGCTGGCACCGCAAAATCTAATTAAAGGTTAGCTGTCAGGTGCTTGTGAAACCTCTGAAACAGTTCCCTCACACACACACACACACACACACACACACACACACACACACACAAATAGCATCCCGTTGCCCTATAAAATTTCTGGAGTAGGGTCGGGACTTTGCAGAGAATAGCTGTGCAGGACCTGGATTGTCACCCGACCTGTCCCCCCATTTGTAAATTTCCCTGAATAAAACTGTATAAGTTGTATGGAGTCACCAGCTTTGTTTTTGGGTCTCAAAGTGCCTTCTCAGTGAAGAGACACTCCTCCTCCCCCACTTTGAAACAAGGAGCATGAGTAATGCTGAGCCACGCATAATCTTGTCTTTCTGACCTGCTTCTCTGTAACCTAATTCTCTCTCCCACTACTGCCATTAGACTGAACATGAGATCAACCCATGCCACTGCCAATGGAAATTATCTGTGGGGTGTTTCACAGGCACATCGGACTGAACCTTTCCACCAAAAAACTCAAGATCGTTCTTTTTTTTCCCACCCTCCTTCTTTCCTTCCTTTTCTCCTCCTTTCCTTCCTTCCCTCCTTTCCTTTTAACATGTGATACCAGAGAGAGCAACACCATCAACAACATCAACAAATCCCCACATGGAGCATCCTGGATGGTTAAGGAACAATAACATGATGTTAAAATAGGATTCCTAAATATTTTTATTAGCACTTAGCAGAAACTCTGTTATTACTCTTTATATATTAGTTTATTTTCTTTCTCCCAATTAAAGGTAAATTCTGTGAATAGTGGGCCTTTGTTTTGTTTCAAACATCATACAAGTTCATAGAATCCAGCAGTTAATAAATGTTTGAATCCACAAATCAGTCAATCACAACAATGCTAAGAGTAGAATGAGAAATGATTTGGGGAGTGCAGACCTGTGTCACATTCACTCTCCCAGTCTCTGCCTGATACTAGACATTACATACACAAACTGAATATTTGTCACCGGATGAAATGTGCACAGTGCGTTACCCTTTGAAAGAAATCTATTCAAGAGCTCCACCCCCACCCCCAGCCAGCCAAGCTTATAGACAAAACTCACAGGTGTCTGCACTTGGCCCTAACTCTGCTTTTCTTGGTCAGGTGCCCTACATTCTTGGAAAGTAGATCCCAACTACAAAACATATTCTTCTCTAGCCTGACCACAACCCGCATCCCAGATGAGCCGTGGACAGAGCCCCTGGAAAACCTGCCACCCCCCCTGCTCTATGTGGCCAAGAGCTGACCCCCTCCCCATACCCATCCCGCCCTGCAACGGGCACAGCTGCAACCTTCCCACATCTTTCAAAACCCCTTAAAAGGCCCAGCCTGACAGAAATTTGGGTCAACATTTCTCTAGATGTCTGGCCCCTCTCCTCCCTTGGGGAGGGAATAAGCTCTGTCTTGCTGTTGCTCTACTCTTCGTGCAATTTTTTGCTACCCCCATCACTGGCCACCCTAACACCCTTTGTTTCTTTCATTAATCCTTCTGTTAATTTCAGAATGCCTTGTTTCTCTCATACATTTTACTGACATGGTACATTTAGGTTATTTGCCTCCTTAAAGCAAAACTCCATATTTAAAAGTAGTGTAAGTAGTGGAATATAATACGAAACAAGAACTCTGGTCAAGATAGCAAGCTTCCCGCATGTTTAATAAAAAGGAATAATTACAGAAGGGCATATAACACACATCTTGGACAGTGTTGTGGGCTGAACTGAGTTCTCCCAGAATTCATGTTGAGATTGTGATCCCCAGCACCTAACAATGTGACTGTATTTGAAGAAACCCCTTAAAAGAGGTAAATTAAAATGGGTACATTAGGGTGAGCCTTTAGCCAATCTCACTGTAGGTCTTTATAAGAGATTTGGACACACAGAAACACACCAGGGGCATGCATGCACAGAGAAATTATCTGAAGAGGCAGCAGCAGGACAGGCATCTGCAAGCAAGTGACAGGGTTCCTGGAGGTACCAACCCTACTGGTACCCTGATCTTGGACTCCCAGCATCCACAATGACAAGGAAATTAATTCTGTTGATTATGTTCACTCACTATAGTATTGTATTATGGCAGCTCCAGCAAACACATACAGGCACCAATCCATACTTTCTTGTCACATCTTAGGCTTCAGCCATGTCTGCTGTAATTAGGTCAATGGAAGCCATGGAAAGTTTTGCACAGCTGCAGCTGGTCAGCACTTTGCCTCAGGCCCAAATCCCATACCTCCTGCTTCCTGCCCTGAATCTTCTGTGACACCACAATATGGGACACCTGAGGAATCTACTCTGAATTCATTGATGTGCAACCCAGAACCACAGGGGACATTAAATCTATCCAGGACCACCCTTGGCCAATAGAACTCATGTCTTTTTATCTACCAAGTGGCAAGTTCTGAGACACACTTCATAATTTATATCAGAAGGGTTTGGTGAGATGGGGCACCAGTCACCCATAGAGGGATCAAAATGATAATGATTCCTTTCATTGTCTTTCCTTCCTTCCCTGATTTACTCCCATTGTTCTGTATTCCTGCTCCCTAGGATCAAATTCTCCCCAAAAGCCTACCTGCACAGAGACTTTTTGATGAGGACCAGTTTTCTTTTCTTTTTTTTTTTTTTAAAGGAATATAAAACTATTTATTGACCACTGTTTACCAGTATTTACAATAAAGTAAATAATATACAGTTGGATAACATTCTGACTACAAAGTTATTGTTTTTCCTGGTTTCTGCTGAACCAGTAACTCAAATACTGAGAAGATTGAGCCTACATGTAAGGAATGAGTTGGGGTAAAGAAAAAACATGCAGGTCAACAATTTAGATTACAGAGGTCTGTCCCCCCATTTATTCCAGCAGGTGCTAAATTGCCAACATCTCTAACCATCTGATTATGATCAGGTTTCCATGAACAAGTTTTAAACATTCCATGAATCATGACCTTTTAGTCAGTGCAGCACAGGGATTTCAACTTCTTCAAAGGGAATGGTTCACCAGAAGGAACCTTTAAATGTCCACTAAGTTTTGCTTACCTAATTAAAACATACCAGGACTTGTCTGGTTTTTTTCATTTGGGTGGGGAGGTTATTGGTAGTGATAAAATTTTCCTTTCAGGAATCTTGCAAACAAACTTGCATTTGTGTGACTGCAGACATGGATTCTGTTACGGCTGCTTTCAAATTGTCCAATTTAAATTGCTTACGTTATATGTAAGCCCAATTAATTACAAAATTTGAAAGGTTAAGGCTTCAGGAAAACTTTCAATTTAAGTGATTTCTTAGGTTGCTAAAAATGATGGCATCCCAGAAACGTGGGCTTATCCATGGTTATAAAATGCTGTTTTTATTTTGGGGAATGTTAAAAAAAAAAAAAAAAGAAAACGATTTACGTATGTATTTTAAGTATATACACAAAAAACCCCCCAAATAAACAAAAAACCCAGAATGGTCCTTAGGCATATAGGAGTTAAACACAAATTCTGATTGAAGAACAACTATGAAGATTTCCCCCAACATTTAGAAAAGGTGTTCTCTAAAGCAGGGGAATAATATACCATGGTCTCAAATATCTTCTTTGATAAAGGAAGCAACTACAGAAAGCTTTTATTTGTTCAAAGTAACCAGTGCTATAGATGCAAAAAACCCCAACAACTCCCCCAATACTACTTCAAAACAAACATATCAAACTTGATTTTCATTAGAATGTTATTTTTTCACACTAATAAACCAAAAAACCAAGACCCAGATTTTATATATATATATATATATATATATATATATATATATATAAATATATATATATATATATAAATATATATAAAAAGCAACACAAACAATTATTGAGCTTCATCTTCCGGACAAGAATGCCAAGTTAGTCTCTCTTCATAAAAAGCAATTACAATCTGAGGACACTTCATATTTGCCTCTTTTGTCAGCACCAAGTCTGCCTCATCTGAATCTTTCCATTTCATGAGAAACATTAATTCTCCACTGCTGTCTGTGGCACCAATTATTCGTTCAGGATCAAGACCTCTGGCAAAGCCTCTTGGTTTATCAGCAGCATCTCTTTTCTTCTTGGATTTGCTATCATCAGATTCACTGTCAGATAAAGATTTTCTTTTTGTGCCATCTTTTTCTTTACCAGCTTTTTGAGAATTAAGAAACGCTTCAATTAACTCTGGACAATCTAAATTTTCTTCAGGTTCCCAAGTATTGTCAGCATCTGTAAATCCCTTCCACTTCAGGAAATACTCCACCTTCCCATTCACTACACGTCGGTCCAGTACTTTTTCCACCACAAATTCTTCAGGCTCTGCCTCTTCTACTTTTTTACTCTTTCCATTCTGTTTCTTTCCCATTTTTTGCAATGTAGTTTTATTGGAGGCCATTTTTTATTGCAGACTTGAAGAGTTCACCGCCTCCGAGCTGCTCCGCGTCCCGGGTCTGCGGCGTCTCCGGCCCTGCGCGCCTCAAGCTCCAGCCACATCCGAGGGGGAGGGGGCTGGGGAGCTGCGCGCCGGGCAGCCGCTGGGGGGTGGGGGGGGTGGGGGGTGGGGGGTAGGGGCGATGAGGACCAGTTTTCAAAAAACACATCACAAGATGAAAGAAGGGTAGCCACATAGCATTTTGCTTAGGAAATACTAATAAATTTGTTAATGTTAATGATATAATACTAAACTATTAGCAACTATAATAACATGCCTCATTGTTTTATACCTCAGTGCCCTTGTGTATGCTGTTTCTGATTTTATAGTTGATTCAGCCATTCCAGTGATGAGAATTCACCACTTAATTACACTCATATTCATGCAAAATGTTCTATGCACAAGGTTGTTTATTGCATGATTGTTTGTTATCTGAAAACATTGGGAACAACCTACCAGTCACTAGGGAACTATTTTGACAAAAGAGGGCACATGTACACAATGTGTACAATCAAAAAAAAAAAGCAAGACGTATGGTTTATCTACAATAAGCTACAACAGTAAATAAACAAATTGAGCCAAGTTGCAGTGTACAATATCAACACAGAAAAATCACCTGTGTTTCTATACACAACAAACAATCTGAAAATGAAATGTTTATAACTATAGTTACAACAGCATCAAGAAGAATAAAACACCTAAGGATATATTTAACGATAGAGGTAAAAGATTTGTATATAGAAAACTAGAAAAATGTGGTGAAAAAATTACAGAAGACCTAATAAAACGCTGATGAGATAACACTAAACACCTATTAGAACAGCTAAAGTGAAAAACAATACTAAGTGTTGGTGAGAATGCAGAGCAACTGGGACTCTCACACAGTGACGGTGGGAATGGAAAATTGCACAACTACTCTAGTGGTGATTGGTAGTTTCCTCATTAGTTACATATACACTTACCATATGAAGCACTTCTCCCACCCCTAGCTGTTTTCTCGAGGGAATAAAAGAATTTGTGTGCACACAAACACTTTTACAAGAATATTTATAGTGGCTGTATTCAAAATTGCCCATAAGGAATAACTCAAATGTCCTTAAGTGGATACATGGATTAAAAAAGTTGGTATATCCATACAATGGAACAGGAGTCATCAATGAAAACTAAAAACACTATTCATGATGAAATTGATAGACCTCAATCAGAGACATGATGCTGGGTGAAAGATGTCAGTAACAAAATGGCTACATACTGTATGATTCCATTTATATGACATAATAAGATGAAAGTACAGTGATGGAGAACAGACCACTACTTGTTAGAGATAAGTGAGGGTGTAATTACAAAGGATAACACAATAGGTTTTTTTTTTTTTTTTTGGACATCACCCACATACTTTTATTTTATTTATTTTATTTTTTAATATATGAAATTTACTGTCAAATTGGTTTCCATACAACACCCAGTGCTCATCCCAAAAGGTGTCCTCCTCAATACCCATCACCCACCCTCCCCTCCCTCCCACCCCCCATCAACCCTCAGTTTGTTCTCAGTTTTTAAGAGTCTCTTATGCTTTGGTTCTCACCCACTCTAACCTCTTTTTTTTTTCCTTCCCCTCCCCCATGGGTTTCTGTTAAGTTTCTCAGGATCCACATAAGAGTGAAACCATATGGTATCTGTCTTTCTCTGTATGGTTTATTTCACTTAGCATCACACTCTCCAGTTCCATCCACGTTGCTACAAAGGGCCATATTTCATTCTTTCTCATTGCCACATAGTACTCCATTGTGTATATAAACCACAATTTCTTTTTTTTTTTTAATTTTTATTTTTATTTTTTATTTATTTTTTTTATTTTTTAATATATGAAATTTACTGTCAAATTGGTTTCCATACAACACCCAGTGCTCACCCCAAAAGGTGCCCTCCTCAACACCCATCACCCACCCTGCCCTCCCTCCCACCCCCCATCAACCCTCAGTTTGTTCTCAGTTTTCAACAGTCTCTTATGCTTTGGCTCTCTCCCACTCTAACCTCTTTTTTTTTTTTTTTTTTCTTTTTTCCTTCCCCTCCCCCATGGGTTTCTGTTATGTTTCTCAGGATCCACATAAGAGTGAAACCATATGGTATCTGTCTTTCTCTGTATGGCTTATTTCACTTAGCATCACACTCTCCAGTTCCATCCACGTTGCTACAAAAGGCCATATTTCATTTTTTCTCATTGCCACGTAGTATTCCATTGTGTATATAAACCACAATTTCTTTATCCATTCATCAGTTGATGGACATTTAGGCTCTTTCCATAATTTGGCTATACAATAGGTTTTTTTGAGGAGGAGGTGATGTTGATGTTCTAAATCCTGATAATGTGTGTAATATATATATGTAAATATATGCAAATATATATGTAAATAAATATATATATGTAAATATATATATTTGTATTGTTTCCCAGCAAGCATAATACCCAAGAGAAAAAGACATCTGCACAGAAAAACATACATGAATTTTCATAGCAGCATTCCTCCTGATACCCACAAAGTGTGAACAACCCAAATGTTCACTAACTGGTGAATAAATAAAATGTAATATACCCATACAATAGAATATCATTTGCCAATAAAAAGAAATGATATATGCTACAAAACATATCAACCTTGAAAAACACGCTAAGAGGGGTACCTGGGTGGCTCAGTCTGTTAAACTCTGACTCTTGATTGATTTCATGATTTCAGGTCAGGTTGTGATCTCACTGCCGTGGGTTTGAGCCTCACATTGGGCTCTGCACTACTGACAGCATGGACCCAGAGGATTCTGTCTCTCCCTCTCTCTGCCCCTCCCCCACTCACATTTCCTCTCTCTCTCTCTCTCAAAATAAATACTTTTTTTTAAATGTTACAAAAAGAAAAACACACAAAGAAATTATTGACAAAAGATGTATGGTTTCATTTCTGTAAAATAACTATGAAACACAAATTGATAGAGAAAGAAAGATTTGTGGATGCTTAGATGTTGAGGCAGGAGGAAAATAAGGTTTGGACAGCCAAGGTACTTGCAGAACGATGCAAAGGTTCTAAAATGTAATGATTGCACCACTGTGTGAACGTATGAAAAAACACGGAATTGAATAGTTTTAAAAGAGTAAATTGGTGAGCACAAGCCCCATTTTGGGTGAGCCCTGTTTCTCTGGCTCCCTCTCCCTGTCCCTTGTGGGATTCTCTCTCTCTCTCTCTCTCTCTCTCTCTCTCTCCTCCTCCTCATTCACTTGCACCCTTTAAATAAACAAATAAGTAAATAAATAAATACTGTCTAAAAAAAGATGAAAAAGAGTAAATTGTTGACATGTGAATCATATCTCAATACAGCTGTTGCAAAACACAAAAGATAAACTCGAGATAATAGCTACATCAGTAAAAGCATCAACAATTTCATGTCTCTGAAGAACCTTGAGAAGGAAGATGTAATAACCATTAGCTGCCATTATATTTTTACCATTCAGTGCTAAAGCATAGTATAAAATCATTGTTAAAAAAGAGTATGATATGACTCTAAGTATATATTGCTGTCACAGAAGTCTAGAAACCAAAACAGGTGTAGATAGAGCAATTCACTGTTTAATAAAAGTGAAATTTCAAATTGTATGTCAAGGATAGTTTAGCAATAGGTCACACTACAGTAAGCTATCTTTGGGACCCACTATCCCATACCACATACTAAGATAGATTCTTGGAGGAATAAACATTAAAATGTCATTAAAACTAATACACCTCAGAAGACAATGGAAAATCTGCATGTCGTCTAGGGTTTGAAGAGAATTTTTTAAGGCAAGGCAAAAAAGCCAGAGATTATTTCTTCAAAAAGACTCCTTTGGCTACACAGAAATGAAGTATTTTATAGAAACAAGTTAAAGAAAGCAAAACAGTTATGCATTGAAGAGATGCGTAAAACACACTTGATAACGCACATAAGCAATTCTTGGTAAATGTACTAATAAATCAGGATTTAAAAGGACCTTTATTAACTTCATAACGACCACCCACTGAAATCCACATCACGCAGGACAATGGTAGAAACTTTAGAACTGTTGCTGAATAACTAAACATGCCTGGTATTGGTGCTGTCCCACAACTTAGTATGGAAACCCTGGCTCGTATTATGGCATGATTTGAAAAATAAAAAATCGAAATAAAAATACAGCTGTATATAGAGGAATTTACTACATAACAAGAGGGGAATTTCGAATCAGTACGTCAAGGATAGTTTATCAATAGATCATACTACAGTGGCTGTATTTCCCACGAGAAGGGAGAAACGGATCCACTAACCCACACTACTCTCCTACGAAAATACATTCATAAAATATCACCGAACGTAATACATTTTGAAGAAAATTATAAAATCTGTAAGTAATCTGGAGTTTGAAGAGAATTTTTAAGGCAAGGCGGGAAACCCAGAAATCACTTGTTACAAAAGCGTCCTCTGGGACGACTCCTCCGCCCCCACCCCCGGCCTTGCCTTTCTGCCTTCTAAACACAGAACGGGGCTGACTCCAGCCCCATTCGACTCCCTCGGGCCAGAACCCGCCCTCTGCCTTCGGGCTGGGCCAACTCCTGGGCCCTCAGCACCCACGGGTGACGACACTACCGCTTCCGGCCTCCAAAGCGTCGGGCGTGGCCGCAGCCCAAGCCCTGGAGCCCCGCCCCTTGCGGCGAGAGGCAGGAAGCGGAAGTGGCGTCACTGGCCCGCGGCGGTCTGTGTCCCGTTGCTTAGCGCCTTTCCGAGCCTCTCCTTTTGGTCGTCTTGCGGTGCTTGGTGTCGTCGGTGAGGCCGCGTGCCAGGAAGGTTCGGATGCAAGGAGGGCGTTAAAGGACAGGTGTGGCCCGGCCTCCGAGGGGCCTCCTTAAAGAGGCCGGGTCCCCTCCGCTCGCCCCCTTCGCGGCCGCTGGCGCCCGCGTTGGGCCGGCCGAGAGGAGCGGTGAGGGCGCACCTGCGAAGTGTTTTCGGCCACGGTGCCTCCTTGTTCAAATTCCTCCTAAGTAACCGTTGTGACTCTTCTCCAGGAGGATGAGAATTTCCGCTGGGCAAGTCAGGTTGGCCCGGCCCTGCGGTGGTCACCGCCCTGTCGCTCCTGGCTGTCCCGGTGAGCCCTGGGGAAGCGTTGGTTCAAAGGGCCCTTCCTCTAGAATGCAGAAAGACGTTTCTTGCGAGCATTTGGAATGTGTTTGCCGGTTCTTGTTGAGCGTCCCCTACAGGTAGAAAGAAAAGAGACTTGTTAGGTTCAAGGGTGTGCATATTTCTCTAGATAAATACGAACATGTGTAAGCCACAAGTCATCCTTCCAGGTGAAAATAAGAATGCTCAGCTGTCTTGTCCTCTGATCGTCCTGGGGCCCTGCTTCCCCCACAAACTATCAGAAGAAGCGCCTCCAGGAGAAAAAGACGTTATGGGCTTTATAACGCTGGTTCCAGAATGACCGAGTTTACCCTTAACAAGATGTGTGGACTAAGTGTGGTCTTTGCCCTCAGTTTTTGTGCTGTAAAATCTGAAGCTTTCAACAGAATTTGATCATCCAGCACAGTGAATGTCGGTTATAGCAGTTTCACCCATTTTGACCGTTTTGCATGTTTGCTCTCTGCATAACAATACATTTTACGGGAACTGTTTGAGAGTGTAAGTTGAAAATGAAATGCATACATGATACTTGACTTTTAAATACTTGGTAATGTATCTTGTAAAAGACGTTATCCTACTAAAACCACAATTCTTTCTTTGACCCAGGAAGATTGAAAATGAAAATGCCTCTTAAATTTGCTCCGTGTAAAAGCTGAACTTCCCCACATTATTCTAACATAAGTTTTTGGTGATTTTTGGATCTAAGACCCAGTCAGTTTATATATGATGATTATTTCAGTCTTTTAGTCTTTTTTTTTTTTTTAAGTGTGTTTATTTTGAGAGAGAACAAGTAGGGTAGGGGCAGAGAGAGTGGGGGACAGAGGATCCTAAGTGGGCTCCGTGCAGATTGTAGAAAGCCCGGTGTGGGGCGTGAACTCACAAACCGTGAGATCATGACCTGAGCCAAAGTTGGAGAGTCTTAACCGACTGAGCCACCCAGGCCCCCCTTTTAATCTTTTTTAACCTACTGTATTCCTTTTTGTTTGTGCATTACATTGACTTTTTATGAGTCTTATGTGTTCTTTTATTTTTATTTTTTTTAAAATTTTTTTTTTTAACATTTATTCATTTTTGAGACAGAGACAGAGCATGAATGGCGGAGGGTCAGAGAGAGAGGGAGACACAGAATCGGAAGCAGGCTCCAGGCTCTGAGCCATCAGCACAGAGCCCGACGCGGGGCTCGAACTCACGGACCGTGAGATCATGACCTGAGCCGAAGTCCCACGCCCAACCGACCAAGCCACCCAGGCGCCCCTTATGTGTTCTCTTAGAAAGTCACACATTTTGAAAATTCTGATTTTATTTTTCACAATATTTTTAGATGTTTCCTCCATTTCTTGTATTTTCTGTCAACTGGTAATTGGGTCCAGAACAGAGGGTGGCAAACTTTTTGTCTGGAAAGGTCCAGAAAGTAATTACTTGATGGTCTGCAGGCCATAAGGTATCAGAATTACTCATCTCTGCCTTTGTAGTTTTCAGGCAGTAATAGATTGAGTCAACAAATGGGGATAGGTGTTCCAAGAAAACTATTTAGCAATCAGCCTTGTGACAAACATGTGCCAGTTCCTGATGTAGAGGCTTCAAACATCGTTTCCAAATATCCTATAGGTGATGTGTACATTAAATTGCATTCCATCAGGAAGACTTGAATTTATACCATCCCTCAGATGCCCAGTTTGATTGCCTACTTAAGTTAGTGATCACCAGAGCTGTTTTCAAGATAGACTTTTCCTTTGGAATAACAAAAGTCACATATGGGGTGACTTTTTTTTTTCTTGAGAGAATGCGCAAGCACGCCCACTTGGGGGAGGGGCAGAGGAAGAGAGAATCTTTTTTAAAAAAAAAATTTTTTTAATGTCTATTTTTGAGTGAGAGAGACAGAGTGTGAGGGGGGAGGGGCAGAGAGAGAGGGAGACAGAATCTGAAGTAGGCTCCAGGCTCTGAGCTGTCAGCACAAGAGCCCAATGCGGGGCTTGAAATAGTAGACCGCAGACTGTGAGATCATGACCTGAGCTGAAGACGGATGACCAACTGACTGAGCCACCCAGGCGGAGAGGGAGAGAATCTTAATCAGGCTCCATGCCCAGGCTGGATCACACTCTTTCTAAAACAATACAATATAATATATATTATGTATGTAATATTACATAATCATACTCTAAAGTTAAATAATATTTATTATTACACTTAATGTATATATGCTTTAAAAAAGATGTTTAACCAACTGAGCCAACCAGGCATCTGGGTTTATTTTGATACTCATTAAGATTCTGAGTATTTTTGAGTATTCTTTCTAAGTACATTTTTTTTTTTTTTTTTTTTTTTGAGAGAGAGAGAGAGGGCACATGGTGGTGTGGGGGGAGAGGGAGAGAAAGAATCTTAAGTAGGCTCCATACTCATCACAGAGCCTGACACAGGGCTCCATCCCATGACCCAGAGATCCTAACCTGAGCCAAAATCAAGAGTCAGATGCTCAAAGGATGAGTCATCCAGATACTCACTAACAATTGCTTTAGTTCTGTTAATACATGTGTGAGTAAATTTTTGTGTATAGTGTTTCAATTTGCGGGGGTGTGTTTCAAGGTAAGGGTAAGCTGCTCAGGTTGGTTTTCTTGGTCAAAGGGCAAGTATACAGGGCCCCCTGGATGGTTCAGTTGGTTAAGCAGCCACCTCCTGTTATCAGCTCAGGTCTTGATTTCAGGATCATGAATTTAAGCCCCATGTTGGGCTCCATGCTGGGCGCAGAGCCTACTTAAAAAAAGAAAAAAGGACAAATGTACATACTTTTAGATGGATACTATAAATTCTGTTAGAAAATTATTGTGGCATGTGTCAGTTTGTGAATCACCTTTTTAGAACTTCTAAAAATTAAGGAGAAACATAAGGAACAAATTTTATTTATATTGTCTGGGCACTTGTTTCAAAAAGAATATTGTGTCCGTTTTTATCTGAGTGCTCAAATGCCTTTGCAGAAGTACAATGTTTTGCTTTATGTTATAGTGTGTGCAAACATTTTATGTGAGACTTAAGTGGTTTTTATGTTGTAACTCTATTTTTGTCTTCCTTTTCTTTGTACTGTACTGTAACATTTTTGGTAGTTAGTAGAAATTGTCTCACATCCCACAAGGGGTCATTGAGTTCCTTTAATAAACTAGACTGTGTTCTTGGGACAGGGAAGTCCATAACATAGTACTGCCACCATACGGCTTATAGTCTATCTGAGAGTACAGACTTCAAGTGAATACTGGCAAGTTTGTGACAGGAACATAAGAATGGCACAATATGAGGTGGTAATACCTATCGGGAGGGATTGATAGAGATTATATATGTGTGTGTGGATATATTTATATATTTTTTAATGTTTATTTTTGAGAAAGAAACCACAAGTAGGGGCAGAGAGAGAAGGGGACAGAGGATCTGAAGCAGTCTCTGCACCGACAGCAGTGAGCCCCAAACTCACGAACCTTGGGATCATGACCTGAGCCAAAGTTGGACGCTTAACCGACTGAGCCACCGAGGCGTCCTGGGAGGGATTGATATTTAACTTCTGAAGGGAAGCATGAGCAGGATTTACCTAGGCAGATTTTGAATGGGGGTGAGGATTTGTAGAGTGGGTAAGAAGGATGTCAGGTGAAGGGAACTTCATGAGCAAAATAGAGCTTAGTGTATTTCTTGAACTGATGGAAGAGTGTTGGGAGAAGGTGAACAGACAGCGAGTGGTGAGAGATGGAGTAGAGGACAAGGGCAGGACCAGGGGAAAGAGTAAGGCAGTCTAGCCAGTATTCTAAGGCCATCGACACTTCTGAAGTGCCTAAGCAGGGGAATGATTTGAATCCATTTACAACATAGATAGAATTCACTAACTCCCACTTTGGGAATGGATAAGAGTGAGGGTATGGAGTCAGGATAGAATTTTAGGATGCATAAGTTTTATCTTTATTTATTTATTATTAAAGAAATACTTTTTTTTAATGTTTATTTTGAGAGGGAGGGAGGAGCAGAGAGATCTAGTTTAAAGGGTTCAAGGGGCACTTGAGTCAGGTTCAGTCGGTTGAGCATCTGACTTCATTTCAGGTCATGATCTTGCAGTTGACGAGTTTGAGCCCCACGTCACGCTGTATGCTGACAGCTCAGAGCCTGGAGCCTGTTTCAGATTCTGTGTCTCCCTCTCTCTGTGCCCCTCCCCCGCTCATGCTCTGTCTCTTTGTCTCAAAAATAAATAAACATTAGAAAAAAATTTTAAAGATTGTTATTGATTCTTCTCGAAATGTTTGTTAGAATTCACCAGGGAGCCAGTTGATCCTGCTCTTCTGATTTTTGGGAGTTTTTTTAATTGTTGACGCAAAAATGAACAAAGCTTTTAGAATTTCTAAATTAAAAAATTTAAAAAAAAAAGGAAGAGAGTTTTATTCCCGCTGCCTGGGATACACAGTCTTCACCAAAGCATGGTAACCCCAGTAAAGGAACATTTAGTGTAGGGTTGTATAAATCTTTTACATAAAAGGTTACAAATTATTAGACAAAGGACATTTCAGAAAGCTGCAGACCTTACTGTAAGACTCTAGTATACGCACGGCCATCTGACTTTAATCTTATAGGAACCAGGGAACTTTCTTCTTTTTTCTTATCTTTCGTGTTTGGAATGTTTGGTTTTCTTTCTTTTTTTCTTTTAAATTTACATCCAAGTAATTAGCATATGGTGCATTAATGATTTCACAAGTAGATTCCTTAATGCCCCTTACCCATTTAGCCCATGCCCCCTCCCACAACCCCTCCAGCAACCTTCTGTTCTCCATATTTAAGAGTCTCTTATGTTTTGTTCCCGTCCCTGTTTTTATATTATTTTTGCTTCCCTTCCCTTAGGTTCATCTGTTCTGTGTCTTAAAGTCCTCATATGAGTGAGGTCATATGATATTTGTCTTTCTCTGACTAATTTCTCTTAGCATAATCCCCTCCAATTCCGTCCACATAGTTGCAAATGGCAAGATTTCATTCTTTTTGATTGCCGAGTAATACTCCATTGTGTATATATACCACATCTTCTTTATCCATTCATCCATCGATGGACATTTGGGCTCTTTCCATACTTTGGCTATTGTTGATAGTGCTGCTATAAACATGGGGGTGCATGTGCCCCTTCGAAACAGCACACCTGTATCCCTTGGGTAAATGCCTAGTAGTGCAATTGGTGGGTCATAGAGTAGTTCTATTTTTAGTTTTTTGAGGAATCTCCGTACTGTTTTCCAGAGTGGCTGCACCAGTTTGCATTCCCACCAGCAGTGCAAAAGAGATCCTTTCTCTTTGCATCCTCACCAACATCTGCTGTTGCCTGAGTTGTTAATGTTAACCATTCTGACAGGTGTGAGGTGGTATCTCATTGTGGTTTTGCTTTGTATTTCCCTGATGATGAGTGATGTTGAGCATTTTTTTACGTGTCGGTTGGCCATCTGGATGTCGTCTTTGGAGAAGTGTCTCTTCATGTTTCGCCCATTTCTTCATTGGATTATTTGCTTTTTGGGTGTTGAGTTTGATAAGTTCTTTATGGATTTTGGATACTGACCCTTTATCTGATATATCATTTGCAAATATCTTCTCCCATTCTGTCGGTTGTCTTTTAGTTTTGCTGATTGTTTCCTTTACTGTGCAAAAGCTTTTTATTTTGATGAGGTCCCAGTAGTTCCTTTTTGCTTTTGTTGCCCTTGCCTCCGGAGACGTGTTGACTAAGAAGTTGCTGTGGCCAAGACCAAAGAGGCTTTTTGCCTGCTTTCTCCTTGAGGATTTGGGTGCATCAACTTTTAAGGGCAGTAGGTACAAAGCAGTAATCCGAATGCTTTGGCATACTAAGATCTCTCATTATGTGTCATTTCCATTTGATGATAGAATGCTACTGCCTGTGCCCGGTCTCATAAGATAGGCACGTCAGACAAAACCCAGTTCGTGACGGGACACTAAATCCGCTTGGTCACTTGATGTCTCATGGTTACTTATTTAGTCTCTACCATGTATTTATTAGTGGTAAGCCATAAGTTGTTCCTGAAAAGAGTAGGTATATGTAGAAGAGGTCATAGATTTGCTCCAACCTACAAGACTATGCCACGAATCTCCTTCTCGTGGTTGCCAGAGACTACCAACAACTTCCTATTTACTGTGGACAATTCAAGTGCCTTGGGAAATGATGGCTCACAGGGATTAAGTGCTTGAGAAGTTTGTACTGCTGCCAGAACTTGCTGCAGAATGCTCTTACTCTGGTCACACTTAAATCCGGAGGCCTTATAGGTGACTCTGTAGATGTATTAAAGTACATTCAGATGTGGTATATGTTACCTCTAATCAAGAAGTTCTGTCAGGGGCACCTGGGTAGCTCAGTCGGTTAAGCATCTGATATCAGCTCAGACTATGATCTCAGTTTGTGCATTCGAGCCCCGCCTTGGGCTCCACACTGACAGTGTGGAGCCTGCTTGAGATTCTCTCTCTCTCTCCCTCTCTCTGCCCCTCCCCAACTCATGCTTTCTCTGTCTCAAAATAAATAAAAATAAGTTCTCTGTCAAATGGTATGCCTTTTGGTGGGGGGAGCAGAAGGCATTATGTACAGTAACTTGGACCAATTCCTCGTGGGGCTGTCTTGACATACCTGCCCCTGAACTTGGTTGAGTTGGTATACCACTCCTTTGTGCATGTTTTATAGAGATGTGTAAAGTATCTGCTACTTTCATTGGATCCAGTCCCCGTAATGTCCACATGATGGACCATGTGTTGTGTTGTGGAAAGTCAAGACCTTTGAGGACTGTGTTTTGGCAGAGTACAGGAGAATGGACACAGCCCTGGGCCAGTGCTGTGGAGATACACTCGGTCTTGCCAGGTAAAAACCAGATGCTTCCAGTTATTTTATGAAATTTGTATGGAGAAAACGGCGTTACCTACATCAGTAGCTGCATTCCAGATGCCAGAGTTGGTGCTCGTTTGTTCCAGTAATGATACTATATTTAGAATCAGCATTACTCATCTTGTTTCCCAATACCTGTGAGGAAAGGGTGGCTTCTGGGCCTTCAGCATAGATTGACGAAGGAGGTCTGTGCAGGCCACACGTGATATATACAGGCAACATCGCTGTCTCTAGGATTGGCTCCTTCATGTTACGCCAGCGAAACTTTGCCTTATCGTCATCATTAACCATAGGTCAGCATGGAGTCCAAATTTCAACCATCCGACCAAAATAAGCTGTTAGAGCCATCTAACATGACGAGCTAAATTCATGAGCTAATATGTCAAATCCAAATTTTCTAGTATGTACACCCATGTCTTTGAAACAGCTCTGTCTTACGTGATACTCTATCCTCCTTGGTCTAACACCCTAAAATCCATTTTCACACATGTTCCTCAAGATTTTTATGATACATGTTAGTGGAGTTGGAGTTATTTTTGCAGCTATTGTCTTCTACCTTATAGTTTATACCTGTCCCACGGGATTTTGTATTAATTGTGAATCTAGAGACATAGCAAGTGGTTGTGGTGGATCTTAAGAACAAGCATTTCCTTGCCGAGTATCTGCACCAAGTGAGATTATCAAAGCTTTGTCAAGTAGAAGAAGGCTAGTCTCCTCAGAAACTAAGGGACAAACTACCTTCCTGACAAGAGAGGTTCATGTCTTGTGGCTTCCTAGTCATGCATTTGATCTGGGTCCAAGTAGGTGTCCCCATGTCAAAGTTCACCTGTCATTTTTTTTCCTGACTAATACCTTCATTTTCACATCAAAAACTAGATGAGACTGACCTTAGCTGCTGTTGTACAAATACATTTGATAAATAATACAAAACATGGGTTCTCTGAAAAGATTCATAAAACAGACACATGTTAGGCAGAGTGTGATTTGGAATTGCTCCTCTGCCAAGGCAAGAAGGAGGGAACAGACCTGATGGACTTGAGTGTTTCCCACCAAGACACTGTTGAGACTACTCAGTATTTGAAATGTATTCTGAGGGGTTTTTGGTCAAAACCTTGGCATTCTTCTTCTTACCTTTTTGTATCAAAGGTAGACCAACAATGGTTCTCTTTTCTGTCTTTACCCAGAAACCAACAATATAGTGTATGTGTGTGTGTTATAACCCTTTTTTCTTGCATGCTTGATTGATTTCCCATATCACTTATGAGGTGATATATCAATTATTAGTCTTTTCCCAAGGGAGTGTTGGATCTTTAAGGTCTAGTATACTTTCTGTATACGGAGCTCATTTGTGCTCATTGCCGGGTACTGGGATGTGATTTCTTATTCATAGAAAGAATAAAGGAATAAATTCTGAGAGATGAGAGCTTAAAAGGAAGCCCAGAGCTTCAAGGTTCTGCAGCATCCATTAAGAAAAAAGTTTAAGTGTGTCAACCAAATAAAATATTTCATTTTTTTCTTTTTTCCTATGCCTAACAACAGTCTAGACCAGTGCTAATGCAAGTGTAATGTGTAGATCATATATAATTAAAATGTTTTCAGTGCCCACAATAAACAAAGTGAAAGAAGTGTCATTATTTTTTTTTAACGTTTGTTTATTTTTGAGAGAGCGACAGAGCACAAGTTGGGGAGGAGCAGAGAGAGAGAGGGAGACACAGAATCTGAAGCAGGCTCCAGGCTCTGACTGTCAGCACAGAGCCCGATGTGGGGCTCGAACCCACAAACTGTGAGATCGTGACCTGAGCCGAAGTCAGTTGCTTAACCGACTGAGCCACCCAGGCACCCCAAAAGTGTCATTATTTCTAAGAATATATGTTATTTTACCAGATATACTCTTTTTTTTTTTAAGTTGTATTTATTTTGAGAGACAGTGCAAGCAGGGGAGGGACAGAGCAGAGGGGAAGGGGGACAGAGGATCCAAAGCAGGCTGTGTGCTGACAGCAGAGAGTCTAATACGGGGCTCAAACTCACAAACCATGAGATCGTGACCTGAGCTGTAGTCTGATGCTTAACCAACTGAGCTACCCAGGTGTCCGTTTACCAGATATATCCTAAATACCATTTAAGCATGTAACCAATATTTAGAATTTGAGGTATTTGACATTCTTTCCTTCAAATTCAGTCTTCAAAATTATTGGACACTAAATTTGGTCAGATATACTTCTCTTTATATCTTACAGAATTTACCGCTGAAAGACAATTAAAAATCCCCAAGTTATCTCAGGGTTGCCTGGGTGGCTCAGTTGGTTAAGCGTCTGACTCCATTTCCACTCAGGTCAGGATCTCATGGTTTGTGAGATCGAGCCCTGCTTCGGGCTCTGAGCTGACAGCAAAGAGCCTGCTTCGTACTCTCTCGCTCCCTCTCTCTCTGCCCCTCCCCTGCTCATGCTTGCTCTCTCTTTCTCTCTCTCACTTGATGTTACTGATACTGCTATAGGGCATACCATTTTTAGTGTGTTTCTCATATATCATCTACGCAGAGCCAACGTATGACGATTGATGACTGATAACATTTACTGATTAATGGTAAATACAAAACACGACTCCAGATTACCCGGTGTCCATGGGGATGGCTGTCTGTACTTGTATTCATAAGATACCCTGAAATGGTCTTGGTGTCAGAGAAAGGAATGTCGGGTACCCTTACAGGATGGCAGCCATTGATTTGTCCTCTGGTAAGTCCTGTTGATACCCCTTGTTTTTAATAGACTCAGCTTTAGATCACCCTTGCACAGTGGTCTGGGCCTGAGCAGTTATGCTGCTGCCCCTTTAAGGAGGAGTCAAAATGGGCCAACGACTGTGTTTTCTAAGTCGTCTTACTGATAGGTGTACATTGGGAAGAGGTACTACATAACTTTTTTATTATATTGCTTTGGGCAGAAAATGAGTCCCATTTCTCAGGGCTTAAATTTCCTTCCCTGTCAAATTGATTTACTCTTTTCCTCACGGCCAGCATGGATCACTATCCCCTTTTCAGTTCTAGGTGAGACAAGACCACGCTGGCATCCTATAGCAGTAGTCTGTGTTTGCAGGGGATTTCTTGAGAGTTTTGGGAATTTCACACTAGAATAGAAAGACTTCTAGGCAGGTGAATGCGAGAATTATGGTCCTCTCTGGGTATACGTGGCTCCTTTTTTTTCTTCTATGTTTTCTTTCTGCCTTCCTGAGGAAAAGATAAAAGTAGGAAGGATGGTGGCTGACTGGCTGAGAGATTGTTCTTGGCTAGGCAAAAAGTATGTCCTTGTACAAAAGGACATATCTGTATTCACCAGATGGACACATTTCCTTCCAGGTGGACCGGTCTCCAGAGCTTCTTAAAGTCACCCAAAGACTGAGTGTGTATTGAATTTCCCCACAGAATAGAGCCTTTCATATTGGTGGTACGGGAATACTCTGAAAATAATTTGAGCGTTTCAGTAAGTACTAACTAAACTTGACTCTCATGATGGTGACCTTTTTTATTTATTGTGTGCTCTCACAGATGATATGGAAGATGGAGGTGTGCTTTTCTCAAAGAATTGATCCATTCACGACCATTTATCAGGTGTCTACAGTGTGTTCGGGCATGTGCTGCATTAGAGGGAAATAAGAAAAGAGCTCCGAGTCCAGGTGTGGTGAGACAAGGTCATGTTTAAGAGTTTCCATTGAAGCCATGTGACTGGAGTGAGTATAGGTATTTAAAATATTTAGAACCATTGACCCTTGGAGTATGAGAGAATTTGAAACTCTGTATTACTGTTTCTCTCATCCTTGTTCCAGTGAACATTGATGATGTTCCTTGATTCAAGCCATTACATGTGTGATTATTTAGGATTCAGTGACCTTTGGTGATGTGCCTGTGGACTTCACCTTGGAGGAATGGACTTTTCTGGATCCCTCTTAGAGAACCTTACGCAGAGATGCAGTACTGGAGAACTCCAAGAACCTGAGTACGGTGGGTAAGGCTGCCATTATTCCTATAGCCTCCTGTTGAACAGATACATATTATTTCCTCATTGTGTTGCAGGATGGGTGATGTCAGATCTGAACACAAGTGACACACAGTTGCTTCACTGATGTGTTCTAATCCAGTGTGGGTGCTGTCAAAATGTGGTCTTTGGACAGACGGCATCACCGTCTCTGTTAGAAATGGACATTCTCACATTCCACTGGCATCTGTTAGAGTGGTGGCAAGTGGGACCCAGTCATCTGTTTTTAACAAATAATCCACGTGATTCTGATGCACACTAAAATTTGGGAACCACGGTTAATGGTTTCTCTATGAAAGTGAAAATCTCTTTGTTGCCCTTACTCTATTTCCTATCTCAATACAAGTGTTAGTGCATTGTAAATGTGTGTATAAGCCTGAATGTGGGTTTCCAGGCTGAGAGGTAACCAGTCTTTTCAGGGTACAGAGTATATTTGCATTTGTTTAATTAAAAAAAATTGTTTTAAGTTTATTTAAGTAATCTTTACACCCAACGTGGGGCTCGGACCTATGATCCGGAACTCAAGAGTTAACACGTTCTTCCAACTGAGCCAGCCAGGCGCCCCTGTATTTGCATTTTTATCTCATTTGAAATAATTTTATTGCTGTCATGAGTAATAAAACACATGATTCATAGGAAGGTTGGTTATCTCTTGCATGAGTCTCTCTTCCATTAAGATCTCTTTCTCCATGAATAGGTTATCAACTCTTTAAACACACTTTTATCTCATGGTTGGAACAAGAAGAGTTGAGGACAATGGAGAGAGGTATTCCTCAGGGTGAGTGTGAAGAACATCCCTCATCAATGAGAAGTTCAGTATGTTTGGAAATGTAACAAGAGGCTTCTTACAAGGTATGGTTGACATATGACATATTAGTTCCAGGTACGACATAATGATCCAGTATTTGTATATATTTTGAAATGACTACTACACTAAGTTTAGTTAAAATCTATCACCATATATAGCTACAAAGTTGTGGTTTTTTTTTGTGATGAGAACTTTTAAGATTTACTCTTAGCAACTTTGAAATATAAAGTACAGAGGCACCGGGGTGGCTCAGTCAGTTAAGCATCTGACTCTTCATTTCGGCTTGGGTCATGGTCTCACAGTTTGTGGGTTCAAGCCCCGCATCAGACTCTGCGCTGACGGCACAGAGCCCGCTTGGGATTCTCTCTCTCTCTACCTCTCCCCCACTCACTCTCTCAAAAGTAAGTAAACTTAAAAAAAAGAAATATAAAATACAGTATTATTAACTATCATCACCATGCTGTATATTCCATTCCCATGACATTTTATAACTAGAAGTTTATACCTTTTGACCCATTCACCCATTTCACTCAACCGCCACCCCCTCCTCTGGCAACCACCAATCTGTTCTCTGGATGTTTGAACTTTGTTGTGGTTTTTTGTTTCGATTTTTTGATTCCACATACCAGTGAGATGGTATTTGTGGTTTTTTTACTTATTTCACTTATCATAATGCCTCAAAGACCATTCATGTTGTAAATGGCAAGATTTCTTTCTTTTTATGAGTGAATAGTATTCCATTGTGTCTATATACCACATTTTCCTTATTTCTTCATCTGTTAATGAATACTTAAGTTGTCCCCATATCTTGGCTGTTGTAAATAATGCTGCAATGAACTTGAGTGTGCATGTATCTTTATCAGTTAGTGTTTTTGATTTATTTGGATAAATTCCCAGAAGTTGAATTGTTGGGTCATATGAGAATTCTTTTTTTTTTTTCTTTAACGTTTATTTTTGAGAGAGAGAATACAAGCATGGGAGGGGCAGAGAGAGAGAGAGAGAGAGAGAGAAGGGGACAGAGGATCTGGAGCGGGCTCTACACTGGCAGCGGTGAACCCAACATGGGCTCGAAATCACAAACCACGAGATCATGACCTGAGTTGAAGTCAGCTGCTCAACCAACTGAGCCACCCAGTTGCCCCAATGACCATTCGATCGTTCGTTCTTTCTTTCTTTCTATCTATCAACATGTAGAATCATCACACAAGTCTGTTCACTTTATGAAAATCATGGTATACATTTGAGAGTTTTTGTAGTTTCCTTTATTATTTACTTTACATCCAAGTTAGTTAGCATATGGTGCAATAATGATTTCAGGAGTAGATTCCTTAATGCCCCTTACCCATTTAGCCCATGCTCCCTCCCTGTTTTTATATTATTTTTGCTTCCCTTCTCTTATGTTCATCTATTTTGTATCTTAAAGTCCTCATCTGAGTGAAGTCATATGATTTTTGTCTTTCTCTAATTTCACTTAGCACAATACCCTCTAGTTCCATCCACGCAGTTACAAATGGAATGATAGTTCTATTTAAATTGTTCGAGGCCATATGGTATAAGTAGGTTTAAACCTGTCCTGAGTTGGTGGATGCTCCATATCTCATTGAACCAGTCTCTTCATCCTGAGAATAGGTTAGTTCAGTTAAAGATTTGTGTCTTATTTCAGGAGGCAGTGATACAGGTGGGTTACCCAGGTTAGGCCTATATGGTACAAACAGTTGGGTATTTAATAAGAAACATTTATGTGGAAACAAAAGAAAATAAAAAAGGTTAATGGTTGGAGTAGATTGTAATCCCAGTTTTTGAGTCCTGAAGGTAGCCAGTCAGGATTTCTAGATGCCAGACTTGACGCACGTTCAGATGCACTGAGGGCAGGCAGTATATAAGCTGATGGATTTTACTTGTTTGCAATTTGAGGGTCTCTGGTGATCGGAGTGGCCCACATGGCAGCAGGTATGAAGATGGCCCAGCTGCTGTGGTCATTTCTCTTTTTTATCAGGTTATCTCACCTTAGCTGATATGGCTTTGTGCCAATTTTATTTCTCAACGATTCCAAGTTATAAGGGTAGGGGAAAAAGTTGGAAATGTTCGTTTGGAGAGTTGTAGCCAGATCCTGGAGGAAACAAAAAGAATTTAGTATCTGGTCTAGTTTACAGATAGGAAACAAAGCCTTAAAGACAATTAACAACACTAGAATTTGATATCCACAGAGGTGTATTACTGAAATGCAATTTTTTCTCTATAAACAGTTACCCCCATTTGTATCAGATAATTAAAACAACACTAATTTATTTGTGAAATAAGTTTTGTCTCATTAAATTTGGCTTGGTTATTTAAGTGCAGCAAGAATACTGATTGACCATATAGGCTCCTTTAAGTCTGCTTTGATGGAAATTTTGAGAGAGCAGGGGAGGGGCAGAGAGAGAGGGAGAGAGAACATCCCAAGCAGGCTCCACACTGTCAGCACAGAGCTCTGTGTAGGGCTCGAACCCACAAGCCGTGAGATCATGACCTGAGCTGAAATCAAGAGTCAGATGCTTAACCAACTGAGCCACCCAGGTACCCTGAGATTTAACTTTTAAAAGCCTCTTCAGGCTCAGAAGCCAAGGCAGGAACTTGCCATAGACTTGGCTTGCAATACCTATAGGTTTGGGTGAATTCCTCTCTTCATGAGATCCCTCAACTATGGTGAGGTTCCTTTGCTTGCCAGAAAGTGATCTTCCTTACTCACCTGGAAGACTGCTGGGAGCCTTGTAGGCAAGGTACCAGGCCAGTTCTCCCAAGGGGCTTTTTTGTTTTGTTTAAAAAAGTTTTTTTAATGTTTATTTATTTTTAGAGAGAGACGGAGACAGAGCATGAGTGAGGGAGGGACAGAGAGAGTGAGGGAGACACAGAATCCGAAGCAGGCTCTAGGCCCTGAGCTGTCAGCACAGAGCCCAACACAGGGCTCAAATCATGGACCGTGAGGTCATGACCTGAGCCAAAGTCGGATGCTTAACTGACTTAACCACCCAGGTGCCCCTGCGAGGGGCTTTATTGGCTCCATAAAGTCCATCTTAATTCCTTAAAGCTGTCTGGTAATTGAATCTATGAGTATCATTCTCAAATATGACTTTCTACTTAAAGCCTTGGTGATAATAACCAGTGTTTCCAATTGTGTCCCATTATGTGCAAGTGGAATAGATTCTTAACGAACCTACGCAAATAAGTATATTGCCCTGAAAATAAAAGTGCTCAGTGAGAGTTTCCAAATTCTGGACAAATCACTTATGGAGAAAAAAGGTAAATATTTCATCCTTGTTCACAAAGGTATGTATCTTACCAAGTTGCTGATAGGTTAAGAGAAAAAGGTTTTATTAAATCTGGAAAAATGAAAACGTGAAGGAACTATAACTGTTTTACATAAAATGTCATAAAAATTATAATTACATTCACAGTTCATTCAATGCCTCATGTTTTTACTGTTTGCCTTGAATCCACTTTTTCCATTAATTCTATAAATTTTTACCCAGTTCAGTTTTAGGATCTTACAGTTATTAGAAATCTGTACTTGTCAAAAATTCCTTTTCATGAATCTCCTTGAAAATGACCACTTTTGGGGCGCCTGGGTGGCGCAGTCGGTTAAGCGTCCGACTTCAGCCAGGTCACGATCTCGCGGTCTGTGAGTTCGAGCCCCGCGTCAGGCTCTGGGCTGATGGCTCGGAGCCTGGAACCTGTTTCCGATTCTGTGTCTCCCTCTCTCTCTGCCCCTCCCCCGTTCATGCTCTGTCTCTCTCTGTCCCAAAAATAAATAAAAAACGTTGAAAAAAAAAATTAAAAAAAAAAAAAAAAAAAAAGAAAATGACCACTTTTATAGACACTTGCCAAGCAGTGCAGTAAAACAGTAACTATGTATAAATGAAAGAAGACTTTAAACATTGCCATTTTTAAGGTCAGATGAAAGAGTTGATTAAATTTATCAGGAAATTTGGTTGTTTCTGTGACACATTTTAAGATAATAACTAGAATTATAAGTGATAGCATACGTTTTTAAGCGTACAGGTTTTTAAGAATTTCTTACAATTTCTTATATTAATAATGTATTTGTTATAACTTGTATTAATTACATTTACCCACAGTATAACCTAAGAAGGTTTATTATGTATTTGATATGGTTTCCCATGTAACTTAACATACCATTTAACCTAATTAGTTTAATGTCTCTCTTATAAGGAAACAGAACAAATCTTTTGGGGTGTTCCAGGAGCCCTCTGGAAAAATCCCAGGTGAGTTCAACATTAAGACTTCACTTAGAATTTGAATTTTGGAAAGTTTGTCAGAAATATCAAAAGGTTTTGGGATGCCTGGCTGGCTCAATTATTAGAGCATATGACTCTTGATTCAGGGTTGTGAGTTCCAGCCCTACATTGGGTGTAGAGATTAAAAATAAAATCTTAAAAACAAGGTTTTAAAACAGTTGGTCAAATAAGGTAATTCACTATGAAGCAATACTTAATTATCCACTTAACCAAAATGACAATAAAAGATTTTAGAGCCAAATATAGAAGGTTACTTACTTATGAGCAAAACTCAGCTCTTGAGAAGACTAGGTTTACTTAAGCAAAGGCCTGAGGACAGAGATAACATGAAGCACAATAAGTTATTTTGCAACATAGAATTATGCTTTTTCAAAAGGTAAATTTAAAACTAAAAGCACAAAAAACTTTGGTGATCTCAAGAGCACACCAGTAATCCATGAAAACCAAATTCTAACTTTGTAGCAGTGTACTTTTTAATATTAAAATTCTTTTTACAATTTTAATTAGATCCACTCTAAACTTAGCCAGTTTGACCACACGTAAAATTCTTTTCCCAAGATTCCTTTTTCACAAACCTTGTACAACTATCTTTTTTACATTCAGATTTTCTATTTTTTCAAAAATGTTTATTATTTTGAGAGAGAGAGGGGGACAGAGAGAGACACAGAATCCAAAGCAGGTTCCAGGCTCTGAGCTGTCAGCACAGAGCCTGATGTGAGGCTTGAACCCACCAACCACGAAATCATGACCTGAGCCAAAGTCAGATGCTCAACCAACTGAGCCATCCAGGTGCTCCCCTCTTTTTTCTTAAAACAAAATTATTTTCATTTCCCTTAACAAACATGCATTGTCATACCTAATACCTTTCATACACAAAGACATATTCTACCTTCCTTGCATACCTTGCTTTATTATTTCTAGTAATTTTAATTAGGTTTCTATGGGTTAATTCTAATTAATATACCTATAGAAACTTGAAGTAGTAAGCAGTTGTAAATTGTGGTATACCAGCATTCTTTAGATTGGTAAATTTATGAGTTAAGCTTATACTTCCTCAAAACACTTTGTAATAGCATAGTTTTTCAGTGTGGCACAGACAGGTTTACTAATAGCCCCAAATATCTTCTTTCTCTGTAATAAGAAACCAAAAGTAGGGGCGCCTGGGTGGCTCAGTCAGTTGAGCGTCCAACTTCAGCTTAGGTCATGATCTTGCAGTTCATGAGTTTGAACCCCAGGTCAGGGTCTGTGCTGACAGCTCAGAGCCTGGAGCCTGCTTCAGATTCTATGTCACCCTCTCTCTCTCTCGGCCCCTCTCCCACTGGTGTTTGCCCTCTCTCTCTCTCAAAAACAAAACATTAAAAAAAAGAAAGAAAAACCAAAAGTAGATAAGCTGGTGTTCAGTAATTAATGTTTCAGTATTTTATCTTATTTGGAAATGATCTTGATGATCTAGATATTTAATGAATTTCCCATCATTTATTTTAACTTAAGCAGAAGTTTTTTGTTTTTTGTTTTAAATAAACTCTACCCCCACCGTAGGGCTTCAGCTCACAACCCCAAGATCAGGAGTCACATGCTCTTCCAATTGAGCCAACCAGGCTCCCATAACTTAGCAAAACTCTTAAAGTTCAAGCTACCAAAGAGATTTGGAAAACTTGTTTTTTTTTAATATTTATTTTTGAGAGAGAGAGCACGAGCAAGGGAGGGACAAAGAGAGGGAGACAGAGGATCCGAAGCAGACTCTGTGCTGAGAGCACAGACCTTGATGTGGGGCTCGAACTCACAAACTGTGAGATCATGACCTGAGCCGAAGTGAGACACTTAACCAACTGAGCCACCCAGGTGCCCTGGGAAACTATTTTTAAATAGACATACCATAACACGTAATTATTACTGAAAAATTTGCCTGAACTTTTATTCCATTTACATCTATCTAAATCATTTGTTCCCAACAATTATGTTTAGATTCCCCACTTTAGAGATAGCATGAATTTATTTGACTATTAAACCCAGATGGAATATAAGTTGTTTATCTACATTATATTTAATGCTAATAACTCTGAAGACATGCCTGCTTTAAGCCAAATGTAAACTAGGTTTTATTTACCAGAATAACCCCATGTCATGTGAACTGAAATGACATATAGAAACTAAATATCTTGAGTTTTAGGAATACTTCATAAGCACTTAATTTTAATAGTTTTTTTTTTTTTTTGAATGTTTTCTTCTAGGAGTTTTAGTCCCTCTTGATTGATTGGTTTAGTGCTCCAAATAAAGTATAGTAGTGCAACGCCTGTAATTAGGCCCATAAAACATAATTCTCCAGGGGCACCTGGGTGGCTCAGTCAGTTGAGTGTTCGACTCTTGATTTCAGCTCAGGTCATGATCTCACAGTTCATGAGTCTTGAGCCCCGCATCAGGCTCTGGGCTGACAGTGTGGAGCCTGCTTGGGATTCTCTGTCTCCTTCTGTCTCTCAAATAAATAAGTAAACATTTTTAAAAAATCAGTCTGTCAGTCCTTGTCCAGACTCAGTTTTGAATAAGGCCTTTTCAGAGTTGGAACAGGTCAGGAGACAAAGAGTGAAGTGGTGACACAGAAACCATACGCCTGTTGTATTTTATTTCGGTGGTGCCATTGGTTTCCTGTTACAAGGCTGTTTCACTCTTCTGTGTTAGGATACACACTCCTGGCATGACCCGCTGGTTCTGTTGTCACAGATGGAGGTGTACCATTCTCCTCACCTACAGGAATCCTTTCCTTGTGCCTTTAGCTCAGAGCTTCTCCTTGGGCAAGGACAGTAGCCTTGTAGTCCAGTTCACCCTCCTTAACTCTCTTTGGCCTTAAGGTGTGGAGGGAGAACCCTTATGCACAGTATTAGTCCATGAAGGCCCTTATGGTCTGGTAGTTTCTTTAAATCATATGGCCTTGAACACCTGTCCTGGGGAGATTGTTGGATTACTGCAACCTTTGGGCCAGAACCCGCTGGCAGGACAGTGGCAAAGCAGTATGCAAACACAGAGCAGAGCAGCAGACCTCTGGCAAGTGGTACTTCACTCCCAGATGCTGTTACCCTCCTGAGTGAAGTGGTTAATAAAGCAAGCTGAAGGTAAAGGATATTCCTCGGTTAATTGCAAGGGCAATACTGCAGTCCTGCTGGCTATGCCAGTTGTTTTGTGCTGGTCTCAGCCTTTCAATAACCAATATTCTAGTTGGATTGGCCCTTGGGGTTGCAAGGCACCCTTCAGCAATAACCATCAAGAAAGAAGACCTAGAAATTATACAGCTCACCTGAGGCCACACAGCAAGGTCTCAGGTAGAAGAGAGAAAATGCAATGGCCTGGCATTCTCCTTTTATCGGACTTGAGGGTGGGGGCCTGTGTACAGGCTTATTCTTTATTGGTGGATTTCAGACATAAGAGTAGGAATTTTGAAGTATGGAGAAATCAACCATGTTTCTAAAATAAAGGGGCTTCAGTTAGAAGAGGTGGCCTGGCTCTTCAATCATATAGCTGGTAATATGTTTACTCTGGTAACCATCTTTGCAGTGGATGCCTCTTTGAAATGGATGCCTTGGCCATCAAACCTTTTAATTTAATTTATTTTTAATGTTTATTTTTGAGAGAGAGACAGGGCACAAGCAGGGGAGGGGCAGAGAGAGAGACACACACAGAATCCAAAGCAAGCTCTAGGCTACGAGCTCTAAGCACAGAGCCCGATATGGGGCTTGAATTCATGAACTGTGAGATCATGACCTGAGTTGAAGTCAGCTGCTCAACCAATTGAGCCATCTAGGTGCCCCTTAAATAAGCTTTTTTTAAAAAACTAAAAAAAAAAGAAGATACGAGGACAGCTCTGAGAGAGCATCAGTTGTACACACATTTGCATTATAGAGGTCCCAAAGGAAACACAGAGGTAGAAAGCTTATTTGGAGAAATTATGAATGAAAAGTTCCCTAACCTGGGGAATGAAACAGACATCAAGGTCTAGGAAGGACAGGGAGCCCCAAAAAAGATGAACCCAGCAACGCCCACACCAAGACATGTAATACTTACCGTGGCAAAAAGTAAGGATAAAGAGAATTTTTATTATTTTTTTTAACTTTTTTTTAACGTTTATTTATTTTTGAGACAGAGAGAGACAGAGCATGAACAGGGGAGGGTCAGAGAGAGGGAGACACAGAATCCGAAACAGGCTCCAGGCTCCGAGCCATCAGCCCAGAGCCCGACGCGGGGCTCGAACTCACGGACCGCGAGATCGTGACCTGAGCCGAAGTCAGCCGCTTAACCGACTGAGCCACCCAGGTGCCCCTAAAGAGAATTTTTAAAGAAAGAGATGAGAAAAACATTATATATGAGGGAAACCCCATGAGGCTATCAGCTGATTTTCAGCAGAAACTACAGGCCAGAAAGGAATGGCATAATACATTCAAGGTGCTGAAAGGAAAACCCCTACAACCAAGAATACTATACCCAGCAAGGTTATTCAGAATAGGAGAGAGTTTCCAACAAAAATAAAAGTTAAATGTACTTAGAAGAAATGTTAAAGGGAACTGAGTGGAAAGAAAATGACATAATGAGAAGTAAAAGGAAAAACTTTTAACAAGTAAAAGTAAACATACAATAAACATAATTGATTATCACTTGTAAAGCCAGTATAGAGGTTAAAACAAAATATCAATTATATCTATAAACATTAGCCAAAGGACTCAAAACAAAAGATGTTATATACATACATAAATATATACATATGTTTACATATGTATATGTACACATATACATCATATACATAAAATGAGGGAAGGGGGAGTAAAAATGTACTGCTTTTAGAATGTGTTTGGACTTAACTGATCATCAATATAGACCACTGTATACGTAGGACACTATATATTAATCTCATGGTAGTCACAAGGAAAAACTTATAGATACACAAAAAATAAGAAGGAATCCAGAGAGAGGGGAAGATGGTGGCGTAGGAGGACGCTGGGCTCACCGCGCGTCCTGCTGATCACTTAGATTCCACCTACACCTGCCTAAATAACCCAGAAAACCGCCAGAAGACTAGCAGAATGGAGTCTCCAGAGCCAAGTGCAGACGAGAGGCCCACGGAAGAGGGTAGGAAGGGCGGCGAGGCGGTGCGCGCTCCACGGACTGGCGGGAGGGAGCCGGGGCGGAGGAGTGGCTCACCGGCCAAGCAGAGCCCCTGAGTCTGGCTGGCAAAAGCGGAGGGGCCTGACGGACTGTGTTCCGACAGCAAGCGCGACTTAGCCTCTGGGAGGTCATAAGTTAACAGCTCTGCTCAGAAAGCCGGAAGGCTGGAGGACAAAGGGAGGGAGAGCTGCTGAGCCCCCAGATGACAGAGCTCAGTTTGGTGGGGAACAAAGTTCCAGCGCCATCTCCCCCGCCCATCTCCCAGCCAAAATCCCAAAGGGAACCAGTTCCTGCCAGGGAACTTGCTCACTCCGCGCAAACACCCAACTCTGTGCTTCTGCGGAGCCAAACCTCCGGCAGTGGATCTGACTCCCTCCCGCTGCCACAGGGCCCCTCCTGAAGTGGATCACCTAAGGAGAAGCGAGCTAAGCCTGCCCCTCCTGCCCCCGTGCACCTTGCCTACCCACCCCAGCTAATACGCCAGATCCCCAGCACCACAAGCCTGGCAGTGTGCAAGTAGCCCAGACGGGCCACGCCACCCCACAGTGAATCCCGCCCCTAGGAGAGGGGAAGAGAAGGCACACACCAGTCTGACTATGGCCCCAGCGGTGGGCTGGGGGCAGACATCAGGTCGGACTGCGGCCCCGCCCACCAACCAGTTATACACCACAGCACAGGGGAAGTGCCCTGCAGGTCCTCACCACTCCAGGGACTATCCAAAATGACCAAACGGAAGAATTCCCCTCAGAAGAATCTCCAGGAAATAACAGCTAATGAACTGATCAAAAAGGATTTAAATAATATAACAGAAAGTGAATTTAGAATACTAGTTATAAAATTAATCGCTGGGCTTGAAAACAGTATACAGGACAGCAGAGAATCTCTTGCTACAGAGATCAAGGGACTAAGGAACAGTCACGAGGAGCTGAAAAGTGCTTTAAACGAAATGCAAAACAAAATGGAAACGACAACAGCCCGGATTGAAGAGGCAGAGGAGAGAATAGGTGAACTAGAAGATAAAGTTATGGAAAAAGAGGAAGCTGAGAAAAAGAGATAAAAAAATCCAGGAGTATGAGGGGAAAATTAGAGAACTAAGTGATACACTAAAAAGAAATAATATACGCATAATTCGTATCCCAGAGGAGGAAGAGAGAGGGAAAGGTGCTGAAGGGGTACTTGAAGAAATTATAGCTGAGAACTTCCCTGAACTGGGGAAGGAAAAAGGCATTGAAATCCAAGAGGCACAGACAACTCCCTTCAGACGTAACTTGAATCGATCTTCTGCACGACATATCATAGTGAAACTGGCAAAATACAAGGATAAAGAGAAAATTCTGAAAGCAGCAAGGGATAAACGTGCCCTCACATATAAAGGGAGACCTATAAGACTCGTGACTGATCTCTCTTTTGAAACTTGGCAGGCCAGAAAGGATTGGCACGATATCTTCAGTGTGCTAAACAGAAAAAATAATGCAGCCAAGAATCCTTTATCCAGCAAGTCTGTCATTTAGAATAAAAGGAGAGACAAAGGTCTTCCCAAACAAACAAAAACTGAAGGAATTCGTCACCACTAAACCAGCCCTATAAGAGATCCTAAGGGGGATCCTGTAAGACAAAGTACCAGAGACATCACTACAAGCATAAAACATACAGACATCACAATGACTCTAAACCCGTATCTTTCTATAATAACACTGAATGTAAATGGATTAAATGTGCCAACCAAAAGACGTAGGGTATCAGAATGGATAAAAAACAAGACCCATCTATTTGCTGTCTACAAGAGACTCATTTTAGATCTGAGGACACCTTTAGATTGAGAGTGAGGGGATGGAGAACTATTTATCATGCTACTGGAAGCCAAAAGAAAGCTGGAGTAGCCATACTTATATCAGACAAACTAGACTTTAAATTAAAGGCTGTAACAAGAGATGAAGAAGGGCATTATATAATAATTACAGGGTCTATCCATCAGGAAGAGCTAACAATTATAAATGTCTATGCGCCAAATACCGGAGCCCCCAAATACATAAAACAATTACTCATAAACATAAGCAACCTTATTGATAAGAATGTGGTCATTGCAGGGGACTTTACCACCCCACTTACAGAATGGATAGATCATCTAGACACACGGTCAATAAAGAAACAAGGGCCCTGAATGATACATTGGATCAGATGGACTTGACAGATATATTTAGAACTCTGCATCCCAAAGCAACAGAATATACTTTCTTCTCGAGTGCACATGGAACATTCTCCAAGATAGATCATATACTGGGTCACAAAACAGCCCTTCATAAGTTTACAAGAATTGAAATTATACCATGCATACTTTCAGACCACAATGCTATGAAGCTTGAAATCAACCACAGGAAAAAGTCTGGAAAACCTCCAAAAGCATGGAGGTTAAAGAACACCCTACTAACGAATGAGTGGGTCATCCAGGCAATTAGAGAAGAAATTAAAAAATATATGGAAACAAACGAAAATGAAAATACAACAATCCAAACGCTTTGGGACGCAGCGAAGGCAGTCCTGAGAGGAAAATACATTGCAATCCAGGCCTATCTCAAGAAACAAGAAAAATCCCAAATACAAAATCTAACAGCACACCTAAAGGAAATAGAAGCAGAACAGCAAAGGCAGCCTAAACCCAGCAGAAGAAGAGAAATAATAAAGATCAGAGCAGAAATAAACAATATAGAATCTAAAAAAACTGTAGAACAGATCAACGAAACCAAGAGTTGGTTTTTTGAAAAAATAAACAAAATTGACAAACCTCTAGCCAGGCTTCTCAAAAAGAAAAGGGAGATGACCCAAATAAATAAAATCATGAATGAAAATGGAATGATTACAACCAATCCCTCAGAGATACAATTATCAGGGAATACTATGAAAAATTATATGCCAACAAATTGGACAACCTGGAAGAAATGGACAAATTCCTAAACACCCACACTCTTCCAAAACTCAATCAGGAGGAAATAGAAAGCTTGAACAGACCCATAACCAGCGAAGAAATTGAATCGGTTATCAAAAATCTCCCAACAAATAAGAGTCCAGGACCAGATGGCCTCCCAGGGGAGTTCTACCAGACGTTTAAAGCAGAGATAATACCTATCCTTCTCAAGCTATTCCAAGAAATAGAAAGGGAAGGAAAACTTCCAGACTCATTCTATGAAGCCAGTATTACTTTGATTCCTAAACCAGACAGAGACCCAGTAAAGAGAACTACAGGCTAATATCCCTGATGAATATGGATGCAAAAATTCTCAATAAGATACTAGCAAATCGAATTCAACAGCATATAAAAAGAATTATTCACCATGATCAAGTGGGATTCATTCCTGGGATGCAGGGCTGGTTCAACATTCACAAATCAATCAACGTGATACATCATATTAACAAAAAACAAAAGAGAAGAACCATATGATCCTGTCAATCGATGCAGAAAAGGCCTTTGACCAAATCCAGCACCCTTTCTTAATAAAAACCCTTGAGAAAGTCGGGATAGAAGGAACATACTTAAAGATCCTAAAAGCCATTTATGAAAAGCCCACAGCTAACATCATCCTCAATGGGGAAAAACTGAGAGCTTTTTCCCTGAGATCAGGAACACGACAGGGATGCCCACTCTCACTGCTGTTGTTTAACATAGTGCTGGAAGTTCTAGCATCAGCAATCAGACAACAAAAGGAAATCAAAGGCATCAAAATTGGCAAAGATGAAGTCAAGCTTTCGCTTTTTGCAGATGACATGATATTATACATGGAAAATCCGATAGACTCCACCAAAAGTCTGCTAGAACTGATACATGAATTCAGCAAAGTTGCAGGATACAAAATCAATGTACAGAAATCAGTTGCATTCTTATACACTAACAATGAAGCAACAGAAAGACAAAGAAACTGATCCCATTCACAATTGCACCAAGAAGCATAAAATACCTAGGAATAAATCTAACCAGAGATGTAAAAGATCTGTATGCTGAAAACTATAGAAAGCTTATGAAGGTAATTGAAGAAGATATGAAGAAATGGAAAGACATTCCCTGCTCATGGATTGGAAGAATAAATACTGTCAAAATGTCAATGCTACCCAAAGCTATCTACACATTCAATGCAATCCCAATCAAAATTGCACCAGCATTCTTCTCGAAACTAGAACAAGCAATCCTAAAATTCATATGGAACCACAAAAGGCCCCGAATAGCCAAAGTAATTTTGAAGAAGAAGACCAAAGCAGGAGGCATCACAATCCCAGACTTTAGCCTCTACTACAAAGCTGTCATCATCAAGACAGCATGGTATTGGCACAAAAACAGACACATAGACCAATGGAATAGAATAGAAACCCCAGAACTAGACCCACAAACTTATGGCCAACTCATCTTTGACAAAGCAGGAAAGAACATCCAGTGGAAAAAAGACAGTCTCTTTAACAAATGGTGCTGGGAGAACTGGACAGCAACATGCAGAAGGTTGAAACTAGACCACTTTCTCACACCATTCACAAAAATAAACTCAAAATGGATAAAGGACCTGAATGTGAGACAGGAAACCATCAAAACCTTAGAGGAGAAAGCAGGAAAAGACCTCTCTGACCTCAGCCATAGCAATCTCTTACTCGACACATTCCCAAAGGCAAGGGAATTAAAAGCAAAAGTGAATTACTGGGACCTTATGAAGATAAGCTTCTGCACAGCAAAGGAAACAACCAACAAAACTAAAAGGCAACCAACGGAATGGGAAAAGATATTTGCAAATGACATATCGGACAAAGGGCTAGTATCCAAAATCTATAAAGAGCTCACCAAACTCCACACCCGAAAAACAAATAACCCAGTGAAGAAATGGGCAGAAAACATGAATAGACACTTCTCTAAAGAAGACATCCGGATGGCCAACAGGCACATGAAAAGATGTTCAACGTCGCTCCCCATCAGGGAAATACAAATCAAAACCACACTCAGATATCACCTCACGCCAGTCAGAGTGGCCAAAATGAAGAAATCAGGAGACTATAGATGCTGGAGAGGATGTGGAGAAACGGGAACCCTCTTGCACTGTTGGTGGGAATGCAAATTGGTGCAGCCGCTCTGGAAAGCAGTGTGGAGGTTCCTCAGAAAATTAAAAATAGACCTACCCTATGACCCAGCAATAGCACTGCTAGGAATTTATCCAAGGGATACAGGAGTACTGATGCATAGGGGCATTTGTACCCCAATGTTTTTAGCAGCACTCTCAACAATAGCCAAATTATGGAAAGAGCCTAAATGTCCATCAACTGATGAATGGATAAAGAAATTGTGGTTTATATACACAATGGAATACTACGTGGCAATGAGAAAGAATGAAATATGGCCTTTTGTAGCAACATGGATGGAACTGGAGAGTGTGATGCTAAGTGAAATAAGCCATACAGAGAAAGACAGATACCATATGGTTTCACTCTTATGTGGATCCTGAGAAACGTAACAGAAACCCATGGGGGAGGGGAAGGAAAAAAAAAAAAGAGGTTAGAGTGGGAAAGAGCCAAAGCATAAGAGACTGTTAAAAACTGAGAACAAACTGAGGGTTGATGGGGGGTGGGAGGGAGGGGAGGGCGGGTGATGGGTATTGAGGAGGGCACCTTTTGGGATGAGCACTGGGTGTTGTATGGAAACCAATTTGACAGTAAATTTCATATATTAAAAAAATAAATAAATAAATATTGTAAAAAAAATAAATAAATAAAACTGCCACCCACCAAAAAAAAAAAAAAAAAAAAAGAAGGAATCCAAACATAACACTAAGTAGAAAGATAGAAATCACAAGGGAAGAGAGTAAAAGAACTACAAAAACAATCAGAAAACAACAAAATGGGAGTAAGCACATAGCTACCAATAATTACTTTAAATGCAAATGATCTAAGTGCTCCAATCAGAAGACATAGTGTGACTGAACTGAATGGAATGGAATGGAATGGAATGAATGAATGAATAAGACCCATCTGTATATTTCATATAAGAGGCTTCAGACCTAGACATACATTCAGACTGAAAATGAAGTGGAAAAATATGTTCCAGAGGCTCCTGACTGGCTCAGTTAGTGGAGTGTGTGATTCTGGATCTTGGGGTCATGCCTTTGAGCCCCATGTTGCACATAGAGCTTACTTTGAATAAAAAATATGCTCCATGCAAATGTTAAGTAGAGAAACATGCTGGGGTAGCATTACAAAATAGACTTTAAAACAAGCACTATAATGAGACAAAGGAGGGCATTGCATAATGGCAAAGATACCAATTCAGCAAGAGGATGTAACAGTTGTAAATATCTATGCACCTGGTATAGGAGCACCTAAATATATAAATATTAACAGACGTAAACAAAGAAATTGACAGTGATATGATAGCAGTAGGGGACTTTGCCACCTCACATATCAATGGGTAGATCATCCAGACAAAATTATTAAGGAAATGGTGGCTTTGAATAATACATTAGGCCAAATATATACAGAATAGTCCATCCAAAAACAGACTATACATTCTTTTCAAGTTCACATGGAACATTCTCCAAGATACATCACCTGTTAGGCCACAAAACAAGTTTCAGTAAGTTTCAGAAGATTGGAATCCTATCAAACATCTTTTCTGACCACAATGGTATAAAATTAGTAATTAATTACAAGAAAGCAACTGTACAAAAACACAAACGTGGTGGCTGACAATGCTACTAAGTAAGCATTGGGTCAATTAAGAAATGAAAGAAGAAAATTTAAAAGTACCCCAAGAAAATAAAAATGGAAACAATGCTTCAAAATCTTTGGGACATAGTAAGAGTAGTGCTAAGAGGGAAGTTTATAATGATACAGGCCTACCTCAAGAAATGAAAATTTCAAATAAATCTAATCACACATCTAAAGCAATTAGGAAAAGAAGAACACAAAGCCCAGAGCTGGTAGAAGGAAGGGAATAATAAGGACCAGAGCAGAAACAAATGAACAGGGACTAAAAAAATAGAAAATATCAATACAACCAAGAGCTGGTTCTTTGAAAAATTAAAAATGAAGAACCTTTAGCCAGACTCATCAAGAAAAAGGACTTAAAATCAGAAACTGAATGGGAGAAGTTAACAACTGGCCCCACAGAAATACAAAAGATCATTAAGAGACCAGAAATACTATATGCCAACAAATTTTATAACCTAGAAAACATGTATAGAATTCTGGAAACATATGTCTTCCAAGACTGAGTCAGGAAGAAATAGGAAATCTGAAGAGATTGACACTAACAGAATTGTATTGGTAATCAGAAAACTCCCAACAAACAAAAATCCAGGACCAGAATGCTTTACAAGGGAATTCTACCAAACATTTGAAGAGGAGTTCAGGGCGCTTGGGTGACTCAGTCAGTTGGGCAACTGACTTGGTTATCAGCTCAGGTCATGATCTCACAGTTGTGACATCAAGCCCTATGTCAGCCTCTACACTGAGCGGGAGCCTGCATGGGATTCTCGCGTCACATGCATATTCTTTAAATAAATAACCATTAAAAAAAATTTTTTTTAATGTTTCTCTCAAGAATGAATAAACAGAGTGCAAGCAGGGGAGGGGCAGAGAGAGAAGGAGACACAGAAACTGAAGCAGGTTCCATGCTCTGAGCTGTCAGCACAGAGCCTGACATGGGGCTTTGAACTCATGAACTGCGAAATCATGACCTGAGCTAATGTTGGATGCTTAACCGACTGAGCCACCCAGGCACCCCAATAAATAACCATTTTTTAAAAATAAAGAAGAGTTAATACCTATCCTTCCAAAACTTTTCCAAAAAGTAAGGAAAAAAGAAAAGTTCCAAATTCATTCTAAAAGGCCAGCATTAATGGGGCACCTGGGTGGCTCAGTTAAGCGTCTGACTTCAGTTCAGTTCATGATCTCACCGTTTGTGAGTTCGAGTCCCATGTCAGGCTCTGTGCTGACAGCTCAGAGCCTGGAGCCTGCTTCAGATTCTGCGTCTCTCTTTCTCCCTGAACCTCCCCCACTCACATTCTGTCTCTGTCTCTCAAGAATAAATAAACATTAAAAAAATAAATAAAAGGCCAGGATTGATGATGATGATGATGGCAGCAGCCAGCATTACCTGGATACGAAAACCAAAGACACTAACAAAACAAACCCGTGAACCATAAGGCCATTATCCTTGATGAATATAGATGCAAAATCCTCATTATTAGCAAACAGAATTAAATAATACATTAAAGTATAATTTGCCAAGGTCAAGTGTGATTAAAAATTCCAGGTATGCAAGAATAAACAAAATTAAGGCTAAAAGCAATATGGCACAAAACACACATAGATCAATGGAACAGAATAGAGAACCCAGAAGTGGGCCCACAAACATATAGCCAACTAAACTTTGACAAAGCAGGAAAGAATATCCAATGGAATAAAGACTGTCTCTTCAGCAAATGGTGTTGGGAAAACTGAATAGCGACATGCAGAATGAACCTGGACCGCTTTCTTACACATACACAAAAATAAACTCAAAATGGATGAAAGACCTAAATGCAAATAGGAAGCTATCAAAATCTTGGAGTAGAAAGGAGGCAAAAACCTCTTTGGCCTTGGCTGCACCAACTTCCTACTCAAATGTCTCAGGAGGCAAGGGAGACAAAAGCAAAAATGAACCATTGGGACCTCATCAAGATAAAAAGCTTCTGCATGGCAAAGGAAACAATCAGCAAAACTAAAAGGCAATCAACAGAATGGGAGAAGATGTTTGTAAATGACATATCGATAAAGGATTAGTATCCAAAATCTATAAAGAATTTATCAATCTCAGCACCCAAAAAACAAATAATCTAGTGAAGAAATGTGCAAAAGGCATGAATCGACACTTTTCCAAAGAAGACATCCACATGGCTAACACATGTAAAGATGCTCAACATCACTCATCATCAGGGAAATACAAAGCAAAACCACAATGAGATACACCTCACACCTGTCAGAATGGCTAAAATGAATAACTCAGGCAACAACAGATGTTGGCAAGGATGCAGAGAAAGAGGATCTCTTTTGCACTGCTGGTGGGAATGCAAACTGGTGCAGCCACTCTGGAAAACCGTCTGGAGGTTCCTCAAAAAATTAAAAATAGAACTACCCTATGACCCAGCAATTGCACAACTAGGTATTTATCCATAGGATACAGGAGTGCTGATTCATAGGGGCACATGTACCCCAAGGTTTATAGAAGGAAGCACTGTCGACCATAGCCAAAGTATGGAAAGAGCCCAAATGTCCATCAACTGATGAATGGATAAAGATGTGAGATATAGATATAGATATATAGATATAGATATATCCCCACACACACATATACACAATGAAATATTACCCAGCAATCAAAAATAATGAAACCTTGCCATTTGCAACAACATGGAACTAGCGTGTATTATGCTAAGCAAAATTAAAGAAATACAAATATATGACTTCACTCATATGTGGAATTTAAGATACAAAACAGATGAATATAAGGGAAGGGAAGCAAAAATATAAAAACGGGGAGGGGGACAAAACATAAGAGATTCTTAAGTGCAGAGAACAAAGGGTTGCTGGAGGGGTTGGGGGTGTGGGGAAGGGATAAATGGGCAGGGGGCATTAAGGAGGACACTTGTTGGGATGAGCACACTAGGTGTTACATGTAGAGGATGAATCGCTGGATTCTCCTGAAATCATTATTGCACTATATGCTAAGTTTGATGTAAATTATAAATAAAATTTAAAAAATAAAAGCAATATGGTCATCTCAATAGATGCAAAAAGAAGTATCTGACAAAACTGAACATTTGCTCATGTTAAAAACTCAAAGTGGGTTTAGAGTAAACATAATGTAATAAAGGCTATATATATGAAAAACCCACAGGTAACATATTAAATGGTGAAAAACTGAAAGTTCTGAGATCAGGAATAAGACAAGGATATCGTCCTCACTGTTTCATCAACATAGTACTACCTGGAAGTCCTATCCACAGCAATCCGACAGGAAACATAAATAAAAGGCATTCAAGTTGTTAGAGAAGAGTAAAATTAACTATTTACAGATGATATACTATATATAGGAAACTGTAAAGGTTCCACCCAAACCTATTAGAATAAATGAGTTCATTCAAGTTTCAGGGTACAAAATTAGTATACAGAAATATGTTTGCATTTATATATGCTCATAATGAAGTAGCAGAAAAAGAAATGAAGTAAACCAATTCCATTTACAATTGAGTCAAAAGTATAAAATACCAAAGGAGACATACAGATGGCCAAGACACACATGAAAAGATGCTCAACATCACTAATCATAAGGGAAATACAAATCAAAATTACAATGAGATATTACCTCATACCTGCCAGAATGGCTAAAAACAATACAAGAAACAACAGATGTTGGCAAGGATGCAGAGAAAGGGGAACCCTCTTGCATTGTTGGTGGGAATGCAAACTAGTGCAGCCACTCTGGAAAACAGCATGGAGAGTACTCAAAAAACTTAAAAATAGAATTACCCTACAATCCAGCAATTGGCATTACTAGGTATTTACTCAAAGAATAGAAAAATACTCATTCAAAGGTATTCATGCACCTCAGTGTTTATAGCAGCATTATCTACAGTAGCTAAATTAGAGCAACAGCCCAAATGTACACCGACTGATGAATGAATAAAGAAGACATGGTGTAGGGGTACCTGGCTGGCTTAGTAGTACAGCATGTGATTCTTGGTCTCAGGGTTGTGAGTTTGAGCCCCATGTTGGGTGTAGAGATTATGTTAAAATTTTTTTAACTTTTTTTTTTTTTTTGAGACAGACCGTGCAAGCAGAGGGGCATTGAGAGGGAGGGAGGGAAGGAGGGAGAGAGAGACAGTCAGTCAGTGCGAGCAGAGGGGCAGTGAGGGGGAGAGAGGGAGAATCCCAAGCAGGTTCTACACTGTCAGCACAGAGCCCAATGCAGGGCTCGAACTCCCAAACTGTGAGATCATGACCTGAGCTGAAACCAAGAGTCAGATGCTTAACTGACTAAGCCACCCAGGCACCCCAGTTTTTTAAACTTAAAAAAAAAAAGATGTGATATATGTATATACAGTGGAATATTTCTCAGCCATTAAAAATGAAATCTGCAAAATAAGAGAAAGAGATCATTTAGTACCATATGATTTAACTCGTGAGATTTGAGAAATAAAACAAGCAAAGGGAAAAAAAAGAGAGGCAAATGAAGAAATAGACTCTTAACTATAGAGAACAAACTGATGGTTACCAGAGGAGGGGATGGGGTTGGAGGGATGGGTTTAAATAGGTAGTGGAGATTAGTATACTTGTGATGAGCACCAGGTGATATATGGAATTGTGGAATCACTATATTGAGCAATTGGAACTAATAAATCACTATGATAGCTGAAATTTTAATAAAAACTTGTTTTAAAGGTATAAAATACCTAGGAATAAGTTAAACCAAGAAGGATAAAGACCTATACTCTGAAAACTATAAGACATTGATGAAAGAAATTGAAGGTAAAGCAAAGAAATGGAAAGATCGACCATGCTCATGGCATGGAAGGACCCATATTGTTAAAATGTCCATACTACCCAGAGCAATCTACAGATTCATTGTAATCCCTATGAAAATACCAACAGTATTTTTTCACAGAATTGGAACAAATAATACTAAAATTTGTATGGAACCACAAAGATCCCATGAAGATTGTCAAAGCAACCTTGAGAAAGAACAGAGCTGGAGTATGACAATCCCAGGCTATAAGCTATCCTACAAAGCTGTACTCATCAAAACAGTATAATACTGGCAGAAAACGAGAAACATAGATCAAAGGAACAAAATTTAGAGGCCAGAAACAAACCCACACTTCAAAGGCCAATTAATGTACAATAAAGATAACAAGAATATACAGAGAGGAAAATACAGTCTCTTCAAAATGGTGTTTGGAAAACTGTACAGCTACATGCAAACGAATGAAATAACCATGTTCTTACACCATACACAAACATAAACTCAAAATGGATTAATGACCTAAATGTGAGACTTGAAACCATAAAACTCCTGAAAGAAAACAGAGGCAGTAATCTCTTGAACATAGGCCTTAGCAACTATTTTCTGGATATATCTCCCAGGCAAGAAAAACATTAAGTGAAAATAAATTATTGGGACTACATCTAACTAAAAATCTATCGCACAGTAAAGGAAACCATCAATAAAATGCAAGGACAATCTAGTGAATGGGAGAAGATAATTGCAAGTGACATTTCATACAGGGTTAATATTTAAAATGTATAAGGAACTCCTAAAACTCAACAACAACAAAAAATCTAATTTAAAAATGGGCAGAGTCCCTGAACAGACATTTTTCTAAAGACTTACAGATGGCCAACAGACACAAAAAAATGCTCAACATCAGTAATCATCAGGGAAATGCAGACCAAAACCACAATGAGATATCACCTCACACCAGTCAGAATAGCTGTCATCAAAAAGACTGGAAATATTAAGTGGTGACAAGGATGTGGCAAGAAGAGAGCCCTTGTGCACTGTTGGTAAGAATATTAATTGGTGAAACCATTGTGGAAAATTGTATAATGGTTTCTCAAAAAATTCAATAAAAACAGAACTAATATGATCCAGTAATTCCACTGCTGGGTATTTACTCAAGGAAAGTGATCAAAATTTTAAAATGTATTTGCACCACTATGTTCACTGCAGCATTATTTATAGTAACCAAAGTATGGATGTAACCTTACTGTCCATCAGTAGATGAATGGAAAAAGGTTTGGTATATGTGTTACACACACATACACACAATGAAATATTACTTGGCCATAAAAAATGAAATCTTGTCATTCATGACAGCACAGATGGACCTAAAGGATATTGCTAAGTGGGATAAGTCAGAGAATGGCAAATATTAAGTGATTTCACTTACATGTGGAATCAGTGAACACAAAACAGAAAATTTCATAAACACGCAATACACATTGGTTGCCAGAACAGAGGATGTTGGGAGATGGGCACGATACATGGGGGAAGATTAAGATTAAAATTTTTAGTTACAGGGCACCTGGCTGGCTCAGTAGAGCATCTGACTCTTGATCTCAGGGTCATGAGTTCAAACCCCACACTGGGTGTGGAGCCTACTTTAAATTTATAGTTACAAATAAGTCAATGGGAATGAAAAATACAGAGAATATAGTCAATAATATGGTCATAATTTGGGGGACAGATGGTAACTATAGTTATCTTTGGCATCGTATGCAGTACAGAATTGCTGAATTGCTATATTCTACCCCTAAAACTAATATAACATGGTATGTCAACTGTGCTTCAATTAAATACACACAGACACACACAGACACAGCCTTAACAATTCTACTAGGACACTCTTACCACTTCATCATTCACAGTTGTTTGCTGTAGGTTTCTCACTGTTTTTAATAGCCAGTATATTCCTGTATTTCATAGTTTGAGACTGTATGCCTATGAATTTAAATATTCTTCCTGTATCATCTGAAATGGCCATATTTGTTCACTGATAAAATTCAGATACTTAAAACTGCACCTTGCTCATGATAGGTACATAATAAATATTTGAATGAATTAATACAGGAGTTTACTTTCTAACAAATATGGTAATTTCACTTTTCTTCCAGCTTTATTAATATACATAATAATGTGTAAGCTTAATGACCACATGTTGATTTGATAGACTTCTATGTTGCAAAATGATTACTTACACAGTGTTAGTTAACACCCACATGACTTCACATAATTATTTCTTTTTTTGTTGTGAGACAATTGAAGAGTCTCTGTCAACAACTTTCAAGTGTGTAGTACAATAGTATTAATTGCAGTCACCGTGCTATAGAACCTATTCAGAACTGGAAGTTTGTACACTTTGATCACATCTTACTTCTCAAAATCCACAACACTAACCTCCTGGAAAAGCTCTCCAAGAAAACGTTCATGTCCCGGATAGATCACACTGAGTTTAACAGATATAACACTGCAGTCTGACAAGTGGACCCCTAAATTGATCTCTGTCTTGCCCTGATCTTTAAACTGTCTTTGTAAATGTTCTATCTTGTTCCCACCACATAAGGCCTGGAGGTCACATCCAAGGTGTGTACCCTCTTAGGACCCATTAACTATAACTTCTCTCATAAGCAAGGCAGCACTGATAATATAATATTTTAGCCTAAACTTCCATAAAAAAACAATCTTTCAAGCATAGCCATACTTCTGTTCACTGTTCTCATTACTTCTGTTCTGGGTGCTTTCATTTTACAGGCTGGAGACCCAAACCCTGGAGGTAGTTTATTGTTTCAACCAAAGAGCAAATGCTGAGACCCATATCCAAGTAGTTATCTGCTGGGAAAGGGTACCCCAGGCCCACATCCCAAATGGCATCACCTGTGCACAGAATCTCATTGCTGGCAGGGATACTGGCCTAAGATGACATCACTCCCTCCGAAGATCTCCCGAATAGAAATGACTTCGCCCAGTTCATGAGCTTCTGCACCAGCAATATCCGTGGCTGACCCTCCTAATGCAGAAAGTAGACAAAGGACAATATTGCTGATCTTCTTTTGATATTCTGTTTTGTTCCTGAGCTGCTTGCAGTCTGCTTAGCCCATTATCCAGGCATACCTGCATTCTGCCAAAACATACCCCCACGCTGCCATGCTTGTAGGGGAATCTGACAGAAAACTATTTGTGTCTTTCCAAAAATAACTTTTTTCCAGGAGATACCTCACTCCTATTAGTCTGCCTCTTAACGCTGTGGGAAGAAGACCACTCTCCAGCACCTTCTACGGCAGCCCTCCATCTTTCCACCATGACCTCCTGCCCTGCATCACCAACCACAAAATACTAATCTTTACATCTATTATCATTAGCTCATGGCCTCCAACAGTGTAACTGCCAAGCTTGCCGCCTTGAATATTGTCAAATGCACACTTTATAAGTCCACAAAGATACTGTTAGAGTCCACAAAATAATTTCGTATCTTTACATAGTACCTACCAGATTTAATAGAGACCTTGGTTATGGGCTAGCCTACGAGGACTTCTTATACTCCCATAATGTTTTCCATGTATTCCATGGCAACTTAAGCCACACTCTCTGATAATCACCACTACCATCACCCCAAAGTTTCCTTACTATCGAACCATCAGAAGATCAGTTGCCTTAATCATGTTCTCTTTTGCTCTGTGTTTATGATGCTTTGACACTTTAGGGATCAATCTGTCCAGGAAGATACTGCTCCTTCAGGTCTGGCTAATCCCTAAAGATAGTAAACAACTTGATCAAGAACATTTCTTTCTTGTGGAAACCAAATCATCCAGTATCCAATATCCCCAACCTCCTTTAACTCTTACGTGCAAAGCCAGTATTTCTCCTAAGTCAACCCAGGGCCAGATACCAGAAAACTAGATACATTGCCTATGACCCAAAATCTGGTGGCATTAGTCAAACTAGTCAATTCTGTTCAGCCCTACCTTGCTCTTTCAGTGGAAACCCAATGAAGACTGTGGCCTGTGTTTTCTCCTTTCTTCAGACCAATTCTGAACCCTCATGGGGAGTCATGCTGTCTACCCTTTGGGCTGTGGTAAACTTTTCCTTCAGTGTTTTTAATCTCCCTGTGTCTTTATTCACTTTCAGAAATTAAGATCAAGGCACCAATCTACCATTTCTTTGCTTTTTTCATAAGTTTTACTACCTATGTATAGATCCCAAAGCAAAGTATTTCCCTCCTTAGTTGATTTTTGAACTATATATAAAAGCATTTATTAAATGCTTATAAATATAAAAGCATTTATTAAATGACTTGTTACTGAGTCATTCCTTTGTTATTTTATTCACTCACTGTGTATTAGTGTTCAAACTTATTAGGTAATTACAATGTTTTTCCAAAGTGTTTGTGCAATATCTCTGTGGTTTAATTTGCCTTTCCCTATTACTGATGGTATGAACATCTTGTCAAGTACTATGGCTATTTGTTTTCCTCCTTGTTGGAATACCAGTCATAGCTTTGGCTAATTTTTCTAATAGTTGTTCTTTTAAAATAATTTTGAAGTCTTTTGTTAATGTGGTACTCCTCATTCATGAATAACAAGATTGCATTAGTTTCCACTTAATGTGTTTTCAGTTTTGATATAGTATCTTAAGAAGAATATCTTTTTTTTTTTTTTTTTTTTTTTTTTTTTTTTTTAAGAGAGAGCACTAGCTGGGGAGTTGGGGAGAAGGAGAAGAGAGAGAATCTTAAGCAGGCTCCACACCCAATGAGGAGCCCTGTGTGTGCCTTGATCTCACGACCCTGAGCTGAAATCAAGAGTTGGATGTTTAATGGACTGAGCCACCCAGCACCCCAAAGAAAGATTAATTTGGGCATAGCTAATTTTGTTTCCAAAATTTTCTTTTACTCTGTGGTCATAAATATGTTCACCTGTCTTGAATTCCCAAATTTTTATACTTTTTGTTTCTCATTCATGTGCTTAATCCATTTAGAATTGGCTTTTCTTTTTGTTACCAATATGTCTAATTTTGTCTCATCCACCATGAACATAAAATTGTCACAAGACTATGTATTGAAAATTTTGCCTTTCTCTGAGAACACAGAGAAAGGAGAACTCTTGTACACTGTTGGTGGAAATGCAAACTGCCAGTCTGAAGAGCTGGTACAGCCAGTATGGAGGGTCCTCAGAACATTAAAAGTAGAACCACCCTGTGATCCAGTGATCACACTACTTGGTATTTAGCCAAAGAATACAAAAGTATTATTTCACATGCACCTCTGTTTATAGCAGCACTATCTATAATAGCCAAATTATGGAAACAGCCCAAGTGTACATTGATGAATGGATAAAGAAGATGTGGCATCTGTAACAATGGAATACTAGCCATAAAAAGGAATGAAATCTTGCCATTTGCAACAATATGGATGGAGCTGGAGAGTGTTATGCTAAGCCAAATAAGTCAGCCAAATATCAGATTTCACTTATCTGTATAATTTAAGAAAACAAACAAGCAAGGGGAGAAAAAGGAGAGGCAAAGCAAGACTCTTTTTTTTAGTGTTTATTTTTGAGAGGGACAGTGCAAGTGGAGGAGGGGCAGAGAGAGAGGGGGACAGAGAATCTGAAGCAGGCTCCAGGCACTGATCTGTCAGCACAGTGCCCAATGTGGGGCTTGAACCCACAAATTGAGAGATCACGACTTGAGCTGAAGTCGGATGCTTAACTGACTGAGCCACCCAGGCACCCCATAAACAGACTCTTAACTATAGAGAACAAACTGATGGTTACTAGAGGGGAAATGGGTGGTGGGGGGATGGGTGAAACAGATGATGGGGATTAAGTAATGCACTTGTGATGAGCACCAGGTGATGTATGGAATTGTTGAATCACTATTTGTACACCTGAAACTACTATTACACTGTATATTAATTGGAATTTAAATGAAAACTTTATTTTTTTAATGTTTATTTATTTGGAGGAAGAGAGCATGAGCAGGGAGGGGCAGAGAGAGCCGGGTAGAGGATCGAACCAGACTGCACTGACAGCAGCGAGCCTAGTGTGGGGCTCAAAGTCATGAACTGTGAGATAATGACCTGAGTTGAAATTGGAGGTTCAACTGACTGAGCCACCCAGGCTCCCCTTAAATTATTAAAAAATAATAAATATAGTGAGTTTTAAAAAAACATTTTTTAAAAAGTTTGCTTTTCTCTACTGATTTGGAGTGTAACATCAGCCATCAGGAGAAAAATCCATATAAATTTGGATCTGTTCTGAAGATTGTATTTTATTCCTTTGGTCAGTTGGGACTTATCTCTGCATGACTACCTCTTGCCTTCATTATACTAACTTTAACTGTGTCTCTTAATGCTGGAGAGTGCTATTTTTTGTGGCATTATTCCTTTTTTTTTTTTTTTTTTTTTTTTTGCAGTTTTGGTTTTTACTTTTTTTTAATATTAAATATAATTTATTGTCAAATTGGTTTCCAGAGTGCCATTATTCTTAAGGAATGCTGTCTTTCCTTGGTTGTTTGCTAGAATTTGGAAATTACAGCACAGTTAGAGAAAAAGTTGGTAGACTAGTACAAAGGACTCCAATATAACTACTCAGATTCACTAATTCTTAAAGTTTTGCTACTTCTTTCTCATTCATTCTCGCTCTCCTGTTTCTTCTCATACATGTGTATTTTCCTCCTGAAATGTTCAAGGGTAAGTTGCATTCACCATGCCTCTTTAACCCCGTATTATTTTCAGTAGGTGTTTCTGAAGCACAAGTGTTACCTGATTTATAGTCCATATTGCTTTTATCAGCTGTTTCGTGTTCTTATGGTAAAATTTATCCTTCAGTTCAAAGCCATGTATTGATTTCAATGGCCATGGTACTTTAACCAACTTCAAATATTTTCCTTAACTTTGTCTTTTATGATATAGACAATATTTAAGAACACAGCAGTTTCCTTTGTTGAATAGCTTTCAACTGCTGTTTGTTTCTTTTTTAAGCTCCATGTTTTATATAAAAAAAAATTCATGTTTTATATTTTTGGCTGAATATCAAAAAAGAGACATATATATCAAAGATAGCACCTAGACAGAAGCCAATGAAGTCATTTATTCCAACATTGTTAATGTTAGTTTTGATTACTTTGGTAAAATACGGTAGGTGTCTGGTTTTTACTTGTACAAGTCTTATTTTCCCATTTATAATTAGTTGTGGGAGATCCATATATATTTTTATGTCAGTTTGTTAATTTCATCTAGGGCTTAGTCTACTTTTGATGAGATGTTAGCTGAATCTCTGAATCTCTAAATCATTCAAGGAGAATTTGAGTTTCTGGTATTGGACTTTACAAAAACCATGGTGTTTCTTCCTATATATTTATGTCTTCTTCAATGGAGTTCAATATTTTACAATTCTTTTTTTTTTTTAAAGAAACAAAAGGAAAAAAAAGATAAAGCTAGCCCAATTTCTTACAATTTGTTCTTAACATTTAATAAACTTTTATATTCACCTTGCTATACATTAGATCTCCAGAATCTATTCATCCTACATAACTGAGATTTTGTGCCCTTGATCTACATTTCCTGTTACTTCCACCCCACCCCCACCCTACCTAGCCTTTTGTAAGGATTATTTCACTTAGCAGAATGTCCTTCAGGTGTATCCATGTGGTTACAAATAACAGGATTTCCTTCTTTTTATGGCTGAATAATATTCTACAACACATACATACCACATCTTATGTATTCATCTATAGATGGACATGAGTTTTTTCCATATCTTGTATATTGTGAGTAGTGTAATTATCTTACTTTTAAATGTTATACCTTTTAATTTTTCTGATTGTGTATTGTATTTTATCCAGCTACCTTAGTAAACTTTAAAATTCTAATTTTTAGGTGTTGTTTTGGTTTGACACATAGGCAATCATATTATCTATAACTAATTACAGGGTTTTTTTTTCATACTAATTCTTACTTTATATATTTTTCCTGATACCAATAGAACAATACTTCCAGTACATTGATGACTAGAAAGTAGTAAAAACAGCATATTTGTGTTTTTCTTCATCTTAATGGGATGTGCTTTCCATCTTTACCATTTATTTTGTAGGTTGTTGTAAAGGCTTTTAGTAACCCTATTACCCTGCTTCTCATAGTTTGGGTAGGCTTTCTCCTGAATGCCTTCTGAACTTCTTAAATGCATTCCCTTTATTCCTCTAAGATATTTGTTCACTGAAATCATTCAAGTATGTAGAACTGTACCTGCGTTAGGTGCCTATTATTTGAATGAATAAATGAATGAATGGAAGCATTTAAAAAAATTTTTTTATGTTTATTTATTTTTGAGAGACAGAGAGAGTGCCAGCAGGGGTGGGAGTCAGAGAGAGTGAGACACAGAATCTGAAGCAGGCTCCAGGCTCTGGGCTGTCAGCACAGAGCCCAATGTGGGGATTGAACCCATGAACAGTGAGATCTCAACCTGAGCTGAAGCAGATGCCCAACCAACTGAACCACCCAGGCACCCCAAGAAAGCATTTTAAAAAAATCAACATGGTATACCTTAGTAGAAGATGGCAGCATAGTAGGAGGACGCTCAGCTCGTTTTGTCCTTCAAACACAACTACGTAGCTACCAAATCATTCTGAATACCCCACATATCAACCTGAAGTCTGACGAATAAACTCCACAACTGAAAGGAGAGAAGAAGCCGCATGGAAGAGGGTAGGAAGGGGGGAGACATGGTTTGGGGAAATGGATCACAGATGCTGTGATCACACAGAAGGGGGAGAGGGCAAGAGAGGAGGAGCACATAAGGGAAAGCAAGGGAGAACATTTCCCCAGAGCCATTGGCTAGGAAAATGAGAGGGGCTGATTTTTGTGAGTTTCTGCAACTAGTGGAGCTTAAAGACTGGAGGCTTTTTTTAAATGTTTGAGAGAGAGTGTGTGCAAACAGGGTAGGGGCAGAGAGAGAAGGAGAGAGAGAACCCCAAGCCCAAGCTGTTAGTGGGGCTCGATCTCATGAACCATGAGATCATGACCTGAGCCAAAATCAAGAGTCATGTGGATAGGTCTCTTAGGATAAAGAAAGCAAAAGCAAAAGCAAAAATAAACTAGTGGGACTACAATAAAATAAAAAGGTTTTGCACAGCAAAAGGAATGATAAACAAAATAAAAGGCAACCTAGGGAATGGGAGAAGATATTTGCAAATGATATATCTGATAAGGAGGTAACATTGAAAAATATAAAAATATAAAAAGAGCTTATACAACTCAACACCAAAAAACTCCAAACAATCTGATTAAAAAATAAGTAGAGGTGCCTGGATGGCTCAGCTGGTTGAGCATCAGACTCTTGATTTTGGTTCACGTCATGATCCTAGGGTCGTGGGATTGCACCCGTCTCAGGCTCTGCACTGAGCATGGAACCCAACTCATGCTCTCTCTCTCACTCAAAAAAAAAGTTTAAAAAGTGGACATAGACATGTTTCCAAAGAAGATATATAGATGGCCAACAGACACATGAAAAGATGTTCAATATCACTAATCATCAAAGAAATGTGAATCAAGAATGCCTGGGTGTCTCACTTGGTTAAGCATCTGATTTTGGTCATGATCTCAGAGTTCGTGAGTTTGAGCCCCACTTCAGGCTTTGTGCTGACAGCTCAGAGCCTGGAGTTTGCTTCAGATTCTGTGTCTCCCTCTCTCTCTCTCCCTCTCCTGCTCTCTCTCTGCCCCTCCCCTGCTTTTGCACTTGCTCTCTCTCTCTCTCTCTCAAAAATAGATAAACATTAAAAAAAAAAAAGAAATGCAAATCAAAGTCACAATGAAATATCACCTCACACCTGTTAGAATGGCTAAAATAAAAAATGCAAGAAACAGACACCTGGGTGGCTCAGTCAGTTAAGCGGCCAACTTCGGCTCAGGTCATGATCTCATGATACATGAGTTTGAGCACCACATGCGGCTCTGTGCTGACAGCTCAGAGCCTGAATCCTGCTTCAGATTCTGTGTCTCCCTCTCTCTCTGCCCCTCCCTTGCTCTCTCTCTCTCTCTATCTCTCAAAAAATAAACATAAAAAAAAATTTTTTTAATGCAAGAAACAACAAGTGTTAGTGAGAATGTGGAGAAAAATGAACCCTTGTGCATAGTTGGTAGGAATGTAAATTGGTACAGCCATTGTGGAAAACAGTATGGAGGTTCCTCAAAAAATTAAAAACAGAAATACCATATGATCCAATAATTCTACTAGTGGGTAGAATTCCCCACACAGGGAAAACTAAACCACTAATTTGAAAAGATATATGCACCCCTATGTTTATTGCAGCATTATTTACAATAGCCAAGACATGGAAGCAACCTAAGTGTCCCATCTATAGACCAATGGATAAAAAAATCAGGTATACATACACAATGGAATATTATGCAGCCATAAAAAAGGATGGGATTGTGCCATTTCAGACAACATAGATGGACGCAGATCATATTATGCTAAGTAAAATAACTCATAAAGACAATTATCATATGATTCTCTCACAAATAGAATCTTTTAAAAAATGAAAAAGCAAAATCAGAATCATAAATACAGAAAACAAACTGTATACACACGCAATGGAATGTAAGTCAGTAAAAAAAAAAAAAATGAGATCATGCCATTTGTGATAACATGGATGGACCTAAAGGCATTATGCTAAGTGAAATAAGTCAGATAAAGAGAAATACCATATGACCTAACTTACACGTGGAATACAAAAACAAAAACAAAACAAGAAACAAACTAAAATACAGAGAACAGGTGTTTGCCGAAGGGGAGTTTGAAGGGAGATGGGTGAAGCAGATAAAAGAGATTAAGAGATACAACCTTCCACTTATAAAATAAATAAGTCACAGAGGGTTAGGGTTAGGGTTACAGTCAAGAATTTGTAACAACACTGTATGATGACTCGTGGTAGCTGCAATTATTGTGCACATCAAGTAATATACAGAAATGTCAAATCAATATGTTGTATGCTTGAAACTGGTATAATGTTGTATATACTCAATAAAAAAGAAAAAAATGAAGGCTGAGTGATATAAGGAAGGAAATAACAGAGCAGAGCAGAAAGACATGAAATAATGACTAAAAAGACATTACAAATGATCAGTGAGACCTAGAGCTCTCTCTTTTGAAAGATAAACAAAATTGACAAACCTTCAGCTAGACCCATCAAGAAAAAGAAAAGACTCAAATGAGAAATGAAGAGGAGGGGCACCTGGGTGGCTCAGTTGGTTAAGTGTCTCTTGATTTTGGCTCAGGTCATGATCTCACAGGTTCATGAGATCAAACCCTGCATCCTGCTCATGCTGATAGGGCAGCACCTGGGATTCTCTCTCTCTCTCTCTCTCCTCTCTCAAAATAAATAAACTTAAAAAAAAAAAACAAAAAAGAAATGACGAGGAAACAAAAATATACCACAAAATATACCACATATACTACAGAAATACAAAGATTCTTAAGAGACTACCATAAACAATTATATGCCAACAAATTAGAAAACCTAGGGGAAAAAAAAAAGGTTGAATTCCTAGAAATATACAACCTGCCAAGACTGAGTCATAAAGAATTTAAAAATCTAACAGATCAAGGTTGAATCAAGAATCAAAAACATCCCGACAAACAAGAGTCCAGGATCAGCTGGCTTCACTAGTGAATTCTAACACTTAAAGGAGAATGAATTCCAATTCTTCTTAAGCCTACACAAGACAGAAGAGGAGGGAACACTTCTAAGTTCACTTTATAAGACCGACATTATCTTGACACCAAAACCAAACAAGGGTGTCACAAGAAAAGAAAATTCCAAGCCTATATTCCTGATGAATATAGATAAAAAATTCTTCAATAAAATTTCAGCAAATTGACAATATAGGCAAATTACTACACAATGAAGTGGAATTTATTCTTAGGGATGCAAGGATGGTTCAACATTGCAAATCAATATAATACACCACATTAGCAAAATGAAGGGTAAAAACCATACGAATTACTATCTTGTGCACCTGAAAATAACATAGCACTACAGTAACTGAAATTAAAAACTTTTAAAAAATCACAAAAAAGTCACACACCTAAAGTGTGACTTTGACTGAGGTCATGACCTCACCGTTCATGAGTTCAAGCCCCACATCAGGCTCTCTGCTGTCAGCACAGAGCCCGCTTCAGATCCTCTCCCTCTCTCTCTCTGCCCCTTGCCCACTCATGCTCTCTCTCAAAAATAAACATTAAAGGGGCGCCTGGGTGGCTCAGTCAGTTAAGCGTCCGACTTCAGCTCAGGTCATGATCTCACGGTCCGTGGGTTCGAGCCCTGCGTTGGGCTCTGTGCTGACAGCTCAGAGCCTGGAGCCCATTTCAGATTCTGTGTCTCCCTCTCTCTCTGCCCCTCCCCTGTTCATGCTCTCTCTCTGTCTCAAAAATAAATAAACGTTAAAAAAATAATAAATAAATAAATAAACATTAAAAAAATAAGAAAATCAATTTAAAAATCACAAAAACCCATATGATCATTTTAATAGATGCAAAAAAAGCACTTAATAAAACCCAACACTGATTCATGATAATAACTGTCAACAAAGTGGGTATACAGGGAATGTACCTAAACATAATAAAGGCAATTTATGACAAGCCCATAAATACCATCATACTCTGGGGAAAAGCTGAAAGTTTTTCCTGTAAGATCAGGAAAAAAGCAGCAACTCCCACTCTCATCACTTTTATTCAACATAGTATTGGAAGTCCTAGCCAGAGCAAGAAAAAATAATGCATCAAAATTGGAACAGAAGAAGTAAAAAATGTCACTATTTGCAGATGACATTATAGGATGTATAGAAAACCCTACAGACTCCACCAAAAAACTATTAGAACTAATAAATGCATTAAGTAAAGTTGCAGGATGCAAAATCCATATACAAAAATCTATTGTGTTCTATACACTAATAATGAATTGTTAGAGAAATTAAGAAAACAGTCATATGCACAATTGCATCAAAAAGAATAAATTACCTAGGGGCGCCTGGCTGGCTCAGTCAGTAGAGCATGCAACTCTTGATCTTGGCATTGTGAGTTTGAGCCCCACACTGGGTGTAGAGATTACTTAAACATAAAATATTTAAAAAAATTTTTTTTAATGTTTTTAAATTTATTTTTGAGACAGCAGAGAGAGACAGAGCATGAACAGGGGAGGGGCAGAGAGAGAGGGAGACACCGAATCTGAAGCAGGCTCCAGGCTCCGAGCTGTCAGCACAGAGCCTGATGTGGGCCTCGAACTCACAGACTGCGAGATCATGACCTGAGCCAAAGTCGGATGCTCAACCGACTGAGCCACCTAGGTGCCCCAAAAATAAAATATTTTTTGAAAAAGAATAAAATACCTAGGAATAAATTTAATGAGGGAGGTGAAAGACCTGTATGGTGAAAACTATAAGACAGTGATGAAAGGCACTGAAGACAAAGAAATGGAAAGATATTACATGCTCACGGATTGGAAAATATCCATACTATCCAAAGTAATCTACAGATTCAATGCAATCCCTATCAAAATTCCAATGGCATTTCTCACAGAAATAGAATAAACATTCCTAAAATTTGAATGGAACCACAGAAGACCTTGAATAACCAAAGCAGTCATGAGGCAAAAGAACAAAGCTGGAGGTATCACACTTTCTGATTTCAAACTGTTATCAAAATTATACAGAGCTAGAGTAATCAAAAAAAACGTATGGTAGGGGCGCCTGGGTAGCTCAGTTGGTTGAGTGACCGACTTCAGCTCAGGTCATGATCTCACAGTCTGTGAGTTCAAGCCCCACATCGGGCTCTGTGCTGACAGCTCAGAGCCTGGAGCCTGTTTCAGATTCTGTGTCTTCCTCTCTCTCTGCCCCTCCCCCACTCATGCTCTGTCTCTGTCTCAGAAATAAATAAACCTTAAAACAAAAACAAAAACAAAAACAAAAACGTATGGTATAGACACATGCATCAGTGGCACATAATAGAGAGCCCAGAAATAAACTCATGTATTTTTGGTGAATTAATTTATGACAATGGAATTAAGAACATACAACAGGGAAAGAACAGTCTCTTCTATAGATGGTGTTGGGAAAACTGGACAGGCAAGGGTGAAGAAGTGAAAACGGAGAAAAAAAAAAAAGAAGTGAAAACGGACCACTATCTTACACCATATACAAAAATTAACTCAAAATGGATTAAAGTCTTGGGGCACCTGGATGGCTCAGTCGGTTAAGCGTCCGACTTTGGCTCAGGTCATGATCTCACAGTTCATGGTTCAAGCCTTGTGTCAAGCTGTGTGCTGACAGCCTGGAGCCTGCTTCTGATTCTGGGTCTCCTTCTCTCTCTCTCTCTCTCTCTCTCTCTCTCTCTCTCTCTCTCTGCCCCTCCCCCACTCATGCTCTGTCTCTCAAGAATGAATAAAAAAATTCATGTTAAAAATGTTTTAAAAAATGTTAAAAAAAATTTTTTTGATGGATTAAAGACTTGAGTTTAGGGGCACCTGGGCGGCTCAGTCGGTTAAGCATCCAACTTCAGCTCAGGTCATGATCTTGCAGTTCATGGGTTCAAAGCCCATGTCGGGCTCTATGCTGACAGCTTGGAGCCTGGAGCCTGCTTCTAATGCTGTGTCTCCCCCTTTCTCTCTGCCCCTCCCCTACTCATGCTGTCTCTGTCTCTCTCAAATATAAATAATCACTAAAAAAAAAAAAAAAAAAAAAAAAAAAAAGTTAAGGGGCACCTGGGTGGCTCAGTCGGTTAAGCATCTGACTTTGGCTCAGGTCATGATCTCACAGTTCATAAGTTCAAGTCCTGCCTCGGGCTTGGAGCTTGGAGCCTGCTTCGGATTCTGTGTCTCCCTCTCTCTCTGTCCCTCCCCTGCTTGTTCTCTCTCTCAAAAAAATGAATAAACATTTAAAAATTTAAAAAAAAATATCAAGAGAGAGAGAAAAATCAAAACCAGGAAAAATTAGTCCTAGTTTTGGAAAAGATGAAATAAACACAATTTGGCTCATCTGTCCCACTGAGTGAAGGAAGGTATAAAAAGCTTGGACACAATGCCTGGAACAGCTATTTCAGGAATCCAAAAATAAATAAATAATTGCAGGTAGACTGATGAAAAACCTCAGATTTCAAAGTACCACCAAACAGGCAGCAAATTTACCGGTTTTTCCCCTTCTGGTATAACCTGGCCTGGACTCAATGCAGTTGAAAATCCAAAAGTAGGTATCAGCAACAACAGACCTTGTTCCCAAAGATGCCCTCAGATCTTGGCACGAGCAGTAGGTAGTCAGGCTCTCAGTCTTAAGTGAGAGAGAGAAATACCAGTTTTTTGTTTTCTGCATTTTTTTATACCCCGGCCTTCAAGAGATCTTGTGGCAGCAGTGAGACACACCAAAGACCTTGAGAACTGGACCAAGACCTTGAGAACTGGACCATAAGCTAGATGACCCTCTAGGTAGAACGGCTTCTAGGTAGAGACATAAAGAAAGCTGCATAGGTTGTGAAAATTCACATTGAAACCACAACCCACAGAATGCAGACTGAAACTCTTGAGCTGATTCTACCTGGTCAATTGCCCGGTAAAAGAAAGAGACCGCATTCTCCACAGGATTTAAAGGCCCAGAGTGTCAAAGTATTAAAAATGTCCAGAATATAATCCCAAACCAATCAATTATATGAGCAACAGAGCTTGGGCTTGTGTATGACAAGAGTGTAGTATAAGTACGTGACAGTAAGGGTTTTTTTTAATTGTAATGTAAGTGCTTGAATTTGTGAATCACTCTGGGCTTGCTCCTTGGTCTGTGCTTTGCCCTGCAAGAAAAGGGGGATAAAAGGGGCACCCGAGTGGCTCACTGGGTTAAGCATCTGACTTCAGCTCAGGTCACAACCTCATGGCTCATGAGACTTTAACAAGGTCTCTCCAATTTTGGACGCTTAACCAACAGGACCACCCAGGTGCCCCTCAAAAATTCTTCTACACCCAGAAGAGAAATGGGGGTTTCAGGGCAAACAGTGCCTCCCAAATTGGAGAATTACAAGCAACTGAATCACAGCATTCTAGATAGAAACCAATGACCACAAACCTCTGTGGCAACAAGTACCAAAACAGAGAACACTGAACTGTAACAGACAAATTGATGGAGGCCAGCAAGGGCAAATCTGACAGGTAAAAATTCCAGTTATTGACAGCACATCCCGCCCCCCCCCCATTTGTGGGTTTTACCTGTAGGAGCTCAGGCAGCTTCTCACCACAAATGTTGGAGAAAAATTCCCTCAAACTTCCGGAAGGGTGAAGGTAAAAGGAATCATGTTAAACGCCAGAGCATCCTAATGTTCTTAACGAGGTCGGCCCTCACGAGAAACTATTTAACCGGAGTCTGACCTGCTGGGGATTTATGGGAGCCTAACTCACCTGCAGGAAGGGATAGACACAACTCCACCCCCGGATAACCTCCACGTGGGAGATGGAAAACACCTCCAGCCAACTCCAGCAATCCCATCGCACCAAAGAGGGAGAAAAACAGGACCACGTGTGAAATTCACAATTCAGAGGCAAAACGTCACCAGAGAATGAGATCTACTCATAGGTCTATACAGTGCTTCCCTTTCCACCAAACCTTACTACTATCAGCTAAAGTCTTACTTATGGCAGTTTTGTTTACCTAGTTGTTTATAATCAACTATGAAAAAAATGTAAAACACACTAAAAGGGGAAAAATGCATTTTGAAGAGATGGTACAAACATCAGAACTAGATTCAGAGATGGCAGGCATGTTGGAATGGTCAACCCGGGAATTTAAAACGACTGTTACTAAGATGCTATGGTCTCTAATGGATAAACTAGACAGAATGTGGAAACAGATAGTCAATATTTACAAAATCCACAAATACTACATTATAAGAAAATATTTTGAATTTTGAGTCTAACTTTGAAATAGGAAACTTCCGGGGCGCCTGGGTGGCTCAGTCGGTTGGGCGGCCGACTTCGGCTCCGGTCATGATCTCGCGCTCCGTGAGTTCGAGCCCCACGTCGGGCTCTGTGCTGACGGCTCGGAGCCTGGAGCCTGTTTCGGATTCTGTGTCTCCCTCTCTCTGACCCTCCCCCGTTCATGCTCTGTCTCTCTCTGTCTCAAAAATAAATAAACGTTAAAAATTAAAAAAAAAAAAAGAAATAGGAAACTTCCTGTAAAAACACAACTCGCGCACCCTGACTTAAGATGAAACTGGAAACCACAGCAGTCCTCAAAAACATAACACCATCTGATGCTTGCTTCAAAATCATTCCAAGAAAAGAAAACAAACCGCAATAACTGGCGACAGCTACTCCAGATGCAGATAATGTAGCCAGTGAATTTTCTCTTATATGAAAGAAACCATTCTGCTTATATGGAAATACTTTTAAAGTTTATAAAAAGGGGGAAGGCACCTGGCTAGCTGTCAGAAGATCATGTGACACTTGATCTCTGGTGGTGAGTTTGAGCTCCATGTTGGGCATACAGATTTCTTAAATTAATACAAATTTTAAAAAGGGGTGGGGCGCCTGGGTGGCTCAGTCGGTTAAGCGGCCGACTTTGGCTCAGGTCATGATCTCACAATCCGTGAGTTCGAGCCCCACGTCGGGCTCTGTGCTGACAGCTTGGAGCCTGGAGCCTGTTTCAGATTCTGTGTCTCCTTCTCTCTTACCCTCCCCCGTTCATGCTCTGTCTCTCTCTGTCTCAAAAATAAATAAACGTTAAAAAAAATTTTTTTTAAGGGTAGGGGAATACTCCTATGTTCACATAAAAAACAGATGGAGTAAGAAAAGAATATTACATGCTAATGTTAATCAAACATACAAAAATCTCTAAAATACCAGTACATAGAGTACATTCCAAAAATTTAAAAATATGGGACACCTGGGTGGCTCAGTCATTAAACGTTCGACTTTGGCTCAGGTCATGATCTCACAGTTCGTGGGTTCAAGCCCCATGTCAGCCTCTGTGCTGACACCTCCCCTCCAAGCTTGGAGCCTGGACCCTGCCTCAGATTCTATGTCTCCCTCTCTCTCTGCCCCTCCCCCACTCTCTCATACTCTCTCGCTCTCAAAAATAAACATTAAAAAAATTTTTTAAAGAAAATTTAAAAATATAATTCTTTAGGGGTGCCTGGGTGGCTCAGTTGGTTGAGCGACCAGTTCTTGGTTTCACCTCAGGTCATGACCTCACAGTTCATGAGTTCAAGCCCTAAACTGGGGTCTGAGCTGGTGGCTCAGAACCTGGTTGGGATTCTCTCTCTCCCTCCCTCTCTCTGCCCTTCCCCCACTCATGCATATGTATGTGTGTGTGTGTGTGTGTGTGTGTGTGCACTTTCTCTCTCAAAATAAATAAACTTAAAATATTGTAATTCTTTTTTTTTTTAATTTTTTTTAACGTTTATTTATTTTTGAGACAGAGAGAGAGAGAGAGACAGAGCGTGAACGGGGGAGGGGCAGAGAGAGAGGGAGACACAGAATCGGAAGCAGGCTCCAGGCTCTGGGCTGATGGCCCAGAGCCTGACGGGGGGCTCGAATTCACGGACCACGAGATCGTGACCTGAGCTGAAGTCGGACGCTTAACCAACTGAGCCACCCAGGCGCCCCTAAAATATTGTAATTCTTTATGTCCAAGTTGTGTTTCCCTAGAATTACAAGGTTGCTCTAACATTGGAAATTCAACCAATTCACCACATTCGTTTTTTAAAGAGTCCTTTTATGCATTTATTCATTCAAATACTGGGTATCTGTCATAGGGAGGTACAGTTCTAAGGACTTGAATTAGATCAGGGAACAAATTTCATCATTTCAGAGGAATCAGAGGAATGCACATAATTAACTCAGTGATCATTCATGAGAAAGCCTCCCTAAACTATGAAAGATAAAATTTATAACAACATTAAAGCAAATGGTAAAGATGGAATATATATCCCATTGATATTAACAAGAGGTATGCCGATTTAATGACTTCCAGTCATTAAAAAGTCTCCATTTTTCTGGAGATTTTATTTAGTCAGTAAAACAAGAAAAAATACAAATGATCTAAGGATTGAAGTGGAAAATTAAAACTGTCGTTATTTAAAATGATGTGATTGCCTATGTGGGAAGCCCAAAAGAATACATAAAAATAAGAATTTTAAAGAAAATTTAGCAAGGCTGCTGGATATATTTCAATATATAAAGACCACCTGCATTTTGTATACTGACAATATCAGAAAATCTAAATTAAAATGTATGAAATACATGTGTGATAAAATTATACTAAGAAAATTTTTTAAATGCTTAACACTAGATCTAAAACCATGCACAGCTTTTGTGGGGAGAAAATTACAAAATATTGAACCCCTTTGAAGAAAACTTAAATGGGGAGAATCATCTTGGTCTTGGATTGGAAAGCCCAATACAAAAAATACTGCAATTCTTGGGCACCTGGGTAGCTCAGTTGAGCACCTAACTCTTGAGTTTGGCTTAGGTCATGATCCCAGGGTTGTGGGATCAAGCCCCAAGTCAGGCTCTGCATTGTGCATGGAGCCTGCTTAAGATTCTCTCTCTCCCTCTGCCCCTCTCCCCTCCTTGCATTCTTTCTCCCTCTCTCTAAAATAATGTTTTTAATTAATTAAAAAAATACTACAATTCTAAAAATGATTTAGATTCAGCAAATGTCTAATCAAAAGTGACCAAGTAGGGGCGCCTGGGGGGTCAGTCGGTTAAGCACCCGACTTCGGCTCAGGTCATGATCTCACAGTTCCTGGGTTCGAGCCCCACGTCTGGCTCTGTGCTGACAGCTCACAGCCTGGAGCCTGCTTTGGGTGCTGTGTCTCCCCCTCTCTCTGCCCCTCCCCTACTCACAGTCTCTCAAAAATAAATGTTAAAAAACATTTTAAAAAAGTGAGCAAGTATTCTTGGAGAACCAAAAAACAACCAAACAAAACCCCAAAACCTGATACACAAATATAAATGATCTCCCACAACTTCCTGATAATACAAAGGAACTGCACAATGCAAGGACTAGATCATTCTATCTTCCAATTAAACTGGCTATCTGTGAGCCATCAGGGACATAAAAGTTTTAACCAACGTCCTTTCGAAGAGCCTTGAATTGTGTATTTTCTTTAATGTTTATTTATTTATTTTTGGGAGTGAGAGAGAGCGCAAGTTGGGGAGGGGCAGAGAGAGAGGGAGACAGAGGATGTGAAGCAGGCTCTGTGTGAGAGCCTGATGTGGGGCTCAAACCCATGAACTGTGAGATCATGCCTTGAGCTAGAGTCGGACTGTTAGCTGACTGAGCCGCCCAGGTGCCCCATCAAACTGTGTATTTTGAGAAATGAAATGTGTGCCTTGGTTACTATTAGTAATGTCAATAATGTCAAAGGAAATGCGGAGTGACCCGACAAGACTGTGTATTGTGGCCTCCAATACATGCAGAGATATGTAATTTAGGTATCTGTGAGGCAAGAGATCCCAGAGTTCTTGGCCCAGAAGAGGTCAATATTTAGGCAATGGCTCAACAGTTCAATAAACATGAAGCTAGGGCCATTTATTCACCAGGATATCCAGAGCCAAGATGACTGCCTGGGATTTGGCCGGGTGCAATGTTTCTCAGGATCCTTAAGTTTATTTATTTATTTTGAGAGAAAGAGAAGAGAGCAGGGGAGGGGCAGAGAGAGAGGGAGAGAGAATCCCGACCAGGCTCTACACTGTCAGCACAGAGCCCGAGGTGGGGCTTGAACTCACAAACTGTGAGATCATGACCTGAGCTGAAACCAAGAGTTGGATGCTTAACAGACTGAACATTCCAGGAGCCCCGTGGAGTCCTATTTTTTATTAGCAACATCCTGGTTAAGAGATGGAAATCAGTAACATTCTACTGTGCACCGTCACATATGATGGTTAGCAGTGGAATTCATATAGTCCATGAACTCTCATTACTGTTTACTACCCAGGTAGCCAAGGGATAGATGGATGGATGGGTGGATGGATTTACCTACTTATGCACTTATTTTCAGTTTTAAGAAAAGGCAAAACTGGGTTATTTAATTTTGAAGCAGTGGAGATAAACACCTCTTTAGTAATGGGGTTTATATGAGTTTTAATCCTTGGTGGTCTTGTTGTAACTTACGTTGGGCCATATTATTTTAACAAAGAATTCACAGGGTCCTATCTCATCAACAAAACTTGTAAGTGCCAAAGAGTTACCTTAATTTACATTTATTATTTATTGTTGTCATAGACATATCCAAGATGATACATTTTAGGGCAATAGGTAGGTATTAGGGAAATTCAGGCAAGACTACAGTTCAAGTGAGGCATACCTATTAATCCTCTATTTTTAATTACTTTTTAAAGATTATAATGGATACAATGTTTACATTTGGTGTGATCCCCAGGTATAACTATGTTTGAGCCACAGTACTGATTAAGTCTATGAAGCTTTTTCAATTAGTGCATTTTAGCAAATGTTAATTTAGAAATTACGTTGAAGAGGCACAAAAGCCAATCAATGTCCCTTTTATCTTTTTCTTACATATTTTTGAGTATATAAATTCTATCACATAGTGATCATACACTTGATTATTACATATATAACCAAGTTATATAAATTCTTAGTATATGAAAAATTTTTAAAAATTTTTTTTAACATTTATTATTGAGAGACAGAGAGACACAGAGCATAAGCAGGGGAGGAGCAGAGAGAGGAGGAGACACAGAATCCGAAACAGGCTCCAGGCTCTGAGCTGTCAGCACAGAGTCCGACGCGGGGCTCGAACCCACAAACTGTAAGATCATGGCCTGAGCCGAAGTCAGTCACCCAACCAACTGAGCCACCCAGGCGCCCCAGTAGATGAAATTTTAATATACACATTTTGGAATTCTAATTGGACCTAATAATGGGACTTTGTTTTAATGATTATAGAATTTATTTCAATTCTATATTACAATATTATGTATAAACATTTTTTATTTATTTACCTTTTATTTTCTCCCCCGAACCTAGGGATTTGTTGTTTTTAAAATCAATAAGTAATCTAAGAGCACTATGGTTTCTATACCTGGAAACTGCTCTGTACATAAAATTTAAAGATCTCTTTTTGGGGGGCAGAGAGTGCTTCCCCAAAAAGCTGCAATCTTTACTTTTTTTTTTTTCCATTTAGTCTCCTGACAATGATTGTTTCCCTTAAAAAAAAAAGAAAAAGAAAAAATGGGGCACCTGTGTGGCTCAGTCAGTTAAGCGTCCGTCTGACTCTTGATTTCAGCTCAAGTAATGATCTCACAGTTCATAGGATCGAGCCCTGCTTTGGATTATCTCTCTCCCTCTCCCTTTGCCCCTCCCCCTCTCTCTCTCCCTCAAAATAAATAAATAAACATTAAAAAAAGAACTTAAAAACCACAAAAAGGTATTTACCTGATAAGCTCCTGTGGTGGTCCTGAGTGGCCCCCATTGTGACCATCAGCCTCTCTTTCTAGGCTATCCCTATCAACTTCAGAGGGCCTGAGATCTAAATCCAAGAGAAAATTAATGGCAGAATCCAGATTTTGTGATAATTTGGTTTGCGGGAGAATGCTTTTTAGCATTCTGGTCAGCAGCAGCACTCGGGAGTGCCCACATACACTGACCAGGAGATTGACATCCTCATATGAGCTGAGAAACCTCCTCAAAGGTCTTAGGGAAGAAAAAACAAAATGCCCCCCCCCCCTTTTCATTATACATTGCGCCACCAGTCTCCATGGATGGGATCTTTTCTTTTTCCCCCGTAAGAAAAAGTTGTGATAGAAGCAAAGAAAACATCATCAAAGGGATTTGCCTTTAAAGCAGCATATACATTTTTGAAAGCCAGGGTTATCCATAGGGTGGGCCCCCTCCACCTAACTACTGATGAATGAGATGGGCCTGGCCAAATTTCAAGTCAAAAAAATTTTTTTTAATATTTATTTTTGAGAGCGAGACAGAGCACGAGCAGAGGAGGGGAAGAGACAGAGAGGAAGACACACACTGAAACAGGCTCCAGGCTCCAAGCTGTCTGCACAGAGCCCGATGCAGGTCTTAAACTCGGGAACGGTGAGATCATGACCTGAGCCAAAGTCAGACACTTAACCAACTGAGCCACCCAGGCACCCCAGCAAGTCAAGTGGATGAGTGTTTCCCAAGGGTCACAATTCCCAAGGACAGTCAACAGCTTTTAATGGCCTGTCAGTGGAACACATATTCACATCAGACCTACTTGTCCATCAAAGTAGATTTCTCACAAAGGGCCACCACCTGGGGTTCAATGCCTGGCTCCTAAGGCCTCCTTGGTGGTGCTCTAATGGCACTGATTTCAGGCTAGTGGACCAGTCTCAGCACCGTCACCGTAGCCTGAGGATAACCACTCTGTGCTTCCCACTCTCCAGGAGGCCTTCACTGTGCCTCTTTTAATATATGCCAATTGTCCCTAGATGCTTCTGTGATTTCCCATCCAGTAGGACATCTTTGTCATTAATAAAATGTTGACTGGGGGCCTCTCATACACCCAATCATAGTAACTATACAAAGCAAGAATCTGGGATCAATCTCTTACCACCATTTAGGTTGGAAAACCATGAAAGGACGTGCAGACACAGCACAAGGCAGTAAAGGCCAAAGTGCAAGTTCACCAGTAGCCAGTACTACTCTCAGGCAGAACTTGCTGTTTGGTGTAGTCAGTGAGCCAAGAGCAGCCTAGAGGCATGCACCCCACTAAAACACTGAGTCACCTTGTGCCAAATGATTTGTGCTGGGGTCTTAAATTATAAAGGTGACTGGATGGTAACACAGGTTAATGCCACTGAAAGTTTATCATGCACAGTCCCAAGAGAAGGGGGCACACCAGCTAACGCAGGATCACATAGGGAAGCACCAGGTCAGGAGGCAGAAACAGGAGTGAAGGGAAAGCATAGGTCAGGGCTGTGTTGGGGGTTCCTGCAGGAAAGGCAAGACAGACCAAGGTAAAGCTAAACATTGTGTCATCTGAGTAATTCCAGGGGGCTCTGGATCATAGAAGTTGCCTGCTACCTAGCCCTAGGTTGATTTAGGGCAGGAGGAATATTGGATCAGAGTGTGGCAGTTAAGATAAAGGAGGTGATTGGAATATGGGCTCTGGAGTGGTTGGTCTGCATATGAAAGGTGAGCTTCCAAGGAAGTTATTTACCATCTTTAAGGATTAGCTAGTCCTGCCTTTCCCTCTGGAGACAGTCATTAGCTGAAAGGTAAACCAAGATGGCACTTACAAGGACAGCAAAACCTTGGATTGTGAGTAACTTGTTCTGTGAGTGTTCCGCAAGAGGAGCAAACCTTTCTAATATGTTTTAACTTGATAAATGAGCGATGTCTTGCAATACAAGTAGTGCATCACGCCAAACATCACATGATCACAAATGAGCCAATGGTTCTCTCTCCTTCTCTCTGCGGGATTGTGGGTGATTGTCTCCCATGCTCCGAGGCTCAGTCCCAGGCGAGGTGTTTGGCAGAAATCAGTGATTGTTCAGAACACTGGAAGATGCCCACAACTGGCACTAGTGTAGTTTTTGTCACTTCAGAGCACCTAGGGACAGTCCCTTGCTTTTCCATACAAGAGTAAGCTTGGGATGGGAATGCTTTGCTCCATTCTAGGTCAGCCTGCCTGCAGACATGGACCCTTTCCTCTGCTGTCCTATTGCCAGTTACATTAAATACAGTATATGACAAGAGTTCATTAATACAGTACTATAGTCAACACCCATAATAGTGAAAGTCGTTCCTACACAATAACCCTCCTCTCTTGCCTCCCTCACACCAGCCAAGAAGGCTTTCAAAGTTAAATCCAGGTTAATTTATTTTTCTTTATATTTTGCATTTTCTTTACCATTCTGTATTATATTACAGTATTACAGTCATTTTTATAGGAATATTTTGGGGTTGTGGAATGAATCATCTGAGTCTCCATGATTTCTTATGGGGAAACCCACTTTGATATACAGTACTGTATATCCAGGAGCTATGGAGGAAGAAGCAATCTGATGTAATGTGCTTTCTTCTCAGGGTGCACTGCTGACAGTTCTACCAGCTCTCTGAGCTTCACAGGGCCCCCCGCCCAACGCAGCATGATAAAGCATGCAGACTGGGGTACAAAGCCAAGCCATGTCCTATATTGGATTCGTGTGCAACACAGTGGCCCAGTTTCTAAGGGTGCAATCTATGACAAGCCTGTCCACCATGGTGTTAACCAGTCAAATTTTGCCCAACGCCTTCAGTCTATTGCAGAAAAGAGAGCTGAATCCCACTGTGGGGGCTCTGAGAGTCTTGAATTCTTACTGGGTTGGCGAAGATTCCACATACTAATTTATCGAGAAACCCTGACACCCGGTTGATCACCAAACCAGTCCACAAGCATAGGGAGATGGGAAGGCCAACATCTGCAGGGGCAAGAGCCGTGGCCTTGGAAAAGGTGACAATTTCCACCACACTATTAGTGGTTCTCACCGGGTGGCATGCAGTGGACCCAATTCTCTCCAGCTCCATTATTACTGCTAATCTAACATTTGTAAAATTCTTACCTAATAAACAATTTATGTCAAAAAAACAAATTAGCTAGTCTTGGGAGGGGCAGTCATCTCTCGCCAGGCAGCAAGACCCCAAAGATGTTAAAGCAATATAATACACAGAAAATTAAAAATATGATGAATACAATGGCTAAGCCAATGTCCAAAAACAATGGTTTCCTCCTGAACGGAAGAAGGTGATGCAAGAAGGACGACTCACATGGGTAAGGCAATCTTCTACCTTATTTATCTGGAAGGTGGATACATATGGACCCACCATTTTGTACTTATTAGCAGCACTTAAGGATCTTCACACAATTTTCTGTTTGCATGCTAGAACTATAAAATTTGAGAGTGGAAAATACCAGGGGCACCTGGGTGGCACAGTCAGTTGAGCATCTGACTCTTGATTTCAGTTCTGGTCATGATCCTGGGGTCATGGGATGGAGCCCCACATCAGGCTCCGTGCTGAGTATGGACTCTGCTCAGGATTCTTTCTCTCTCTCTCTCTCTCTCTCTCTCTCTCTCTCTCTCTCTCTCTCTCCTTCTGCCCCTCCCCCCCCCCCACTCTCTCCGTCTGTAAAATTAAAACAGGAAGAATAAAGTCACAGAGTCACATTAAAAAGTCACATTAAAATAATGTAGCATAGGCGGTGCACCTGGCTGTCTCACTCGGGAGAGTATAACAACACTTGATCTTGGAGTTGTGATTTTGAGCCCCACATGGTGGGGGTTGGGGGGAGAGTAGAGTTTACTTTAAAAAAAAACAAACAGGAGGAGGTACAGCAGAAGAGTCAAAGAGATGGCAGCATGAGACAGACTTGGACTGAAGTTGCTGGCCTTTAAGAAGTAAACAAAGATCCACCAAGAAAGGAAAGTGTGAGGCATCTAGAAGCTGGAAAAAGCAAGGAAACAGATTCACCCCAAGAGCCTCCAGTCCTGTTAACATATTGATTTTAGCTCAGTGAGACCCTTTTCAGAGTTCTGATCTCCAAAACTGTAAGCTAGTAAAATTTTTGTTGACTTATGACATCATTTGGTGATTTGTTACAGCAGCAATAGTAAGTTCATAACACATTGTAAAGCTGGAATATTAAGGTATAGATTGTGAGGTCAAAGAGAAGCACTTACCTTTATTCAGGATAGAATGGACAGGGCAGAACAGGATGGACAACACATACAAATTTCTCAGAAATCTATTCCAAGAAGACTTTGGCACACCCTGTTCCACAAAGTCAGCTTTTGAAAAGGTCCCCAATGACTTTTATGGTTAAATCCCATCCTCATTTAACTCCCCCAATCAGCATTTGGTATAGTTGAGCAAGTCACTGCTCCTTGCTTTGGATTAATGGATTAAGACACCAATCTTAATCTACTCCTGTACCATGGGATCCTACTTCTCAATTCACTTGCTACTTCCTCCCATGACCCCAACTGCCAAAGTGTCCCAGGGCTTGCCAATCCTCAGGTGAAATTATCTAACCTAATGGTTTTAAGTGCCGCCTATACACTGATGACTGAAACATAGGTGCTCAGCCTGATGAGCTTTGTCTTCCCATGTACCAAGAAGTCTACACACAAGCAGGTCCAATGGCTGAGCAATGATACCAGGAGGAGAAGGCATCTCTTGTGTTTCAACCATTCCACATTATCTGTGGCTTTTGTCCTCATAGTACACATCACCTAAACTCCAGGAATGTACCTGATTTCCAGGAAGGAAGGAGAAAGAATGGAGGCCAATCATTGAAGAGAAAAAGCCATTGGAGACTGTTCCCTTTTTAACAGCTTTCCCAGAATCCACACTGATGACTTCTGCCTACTTCTCACTAGCCAGGACTATGAAATAAGTCTTCCCATAAACCCAAGGAAACCTGAGAAGTAGGAATATTTTTTTTAACGGTATGCCTGGAGATAATCTGGATTCTATTTATAAGGGACCAAAGGACAAAGAATATTGAGATGACTAGATACTACTTGCCATACAAAGCCAGAGAGAATTTTCCTATAAATAACCAAATAAGGATATATATATAAAGAGCCCATTTTATAACCCACTTGCAAATATACTAGAAAGCAGTACCTAAAAACATTTACAAAATGCTCTTACATTGCCAATTAAACTTCCAAATATCTCGTAATTCACTGAAGACTTATATAGGGAAGTCTTTAGAGGTGAACCATAATGAAAACACCATTATATGAAATGAGTATGATATTACAGAAATTCTCTAGAGTGTCTTTATTTTTTAAATGTTTATTTTTTGAGAGAGCACATGCGACTGCAGGGAGGGACAGAGAGAGAGACAAAGAGAGAGGATCAGAAGCCAATTCCACACTATCAGCACAGTGCCTGACACGGTGCTTGAACCCATGAGCCGTGAGATCCTGACCTGAGCTGAAGTCCGACACTTAACTGACAGAGCCACCCAGGCGCCCCGAGCACTCATAAGTCTCTTAAGGGATGTGTGTTTACCAAAAATCATTCCCACAACTTTACATTCATTCAGCTTCTTTCCAGGGTGGGTTTTCACACACAGATTAAGATTTATAAGATGGATACACCATTTCCCATGAACCCGATAACCACAGTTTCTCTCCACTATGGATTATCATTTTTTACTAAAGGTCAAAAGCCAAAAACCACACACACACACACACACACACACACACACACACACACACAGGCATTTCCCTTTGCTGCCTCTGTGAGATTCATAACATTTGCTGCCTCTGTAAGATTATCAAAGATTATCAAAGATTCGCTTATGGGGCAGAAGTAAAGTTTTCCCGCATTCATCTTACCATCAGAAGGTTTCTCTCCACTGCATGTTATGACTTACTCATTGACACCTGAACAATTTTCAGCACTTCTCACAGTCATGAGTCTTCTTGCATATGAAGCAATCAGCAATTTCTGAAGGTTTTCCCATATTCCTCGTATGTATAGAAATCTCTCCACTGTTGAGTTTTTACATGTTGAGTTCTTAAAATTACTGTAAGTCTTCCTGTTGTCTTTTACATTTTTAGGGTTTGATGCCAGTATGAAGTCTCAGGTGGATATTAAGGCCTCAGCACTAAGGTTTTCCCCACATTTCTTACATACAGATGGCCGATCCCTAGAGTGAGCTATGTGCTATCAAAGCATGTGAACATATTTTAAGCTGTATCTCGTTCTTACCTTCACATGACTTTTACAGTAATCTCTTATTTATTTATTTATTTATTTATTTATTTATTTATTTACTGCACATGCTAATGGGAGGGGCAGAGAGGGAGAGGGAGAATCTCAAGTGGGCTCCATGCACAGCACAGAGCCCGATGATGTAGGGCTCATCTCACAACTGTGAGATCATGACCTAAGCCAAAATCAAGAGTCAGGTGCTTAACAAACTGAGCCACCCAGGCGCCCCTATTAGTTATTTTTACATAATCCGAGATCAAGAGTCACATGCTCTACCAACTGAGCCAGCCAGGCGCTCCTGAGTTTTACAGAAATTTTAGGTACGTAAAATTAATGTTAGCACAACAACAACAAAGACTCTCCCACACTCCTTGTAACTGTAGGGTTCTCTCAAGTGTGAGTTCTTACACATTCTGTAAGGTATGAACAATTACTGCTCTCCCACATACATTATACGAATGGGAATTCTGCCCTAGGGAAGTTCCTATCACGTAAGGATGAAAAATGAGTAAAGCGATCTCACATTCTTTAATTTCATAAGGTTCTTTATCCAAATGAGTTTAGATGTGAATATGAAAGGGGTTCCTGGGTGGCTCAGTCAGTTAGGCGTCCCACTTTGGCTCAGGTCATGATCTTGTGGTTCGTGAGTTCGAGTCCCACGTTGTGTGCTGACAGCTCAGGGCCTGGAGCCTGTTTCACATTCTGTGTCTCCCTGTCTCTTTCTGCCCCTCCCCTGCTCACACTCCGTCTCTCAAAAATAAATAAACGTTAAAAAATTTTAAAAAGATGTGAATACTAAGGTCTGAGGAACATTTGCAGGTGTTTCTCAAGTGCTGAAGACTGAGTGGAGGTTTTCCCACATTCCCTACATTCATATGGTTTCTCTCCAGCGTGAGTTCGCACGTGCATGTTAAAGCACGTGAAGTATCTGAAGGCTTTCCCACATTCTTTACATTTGTATGGCTTTCCTGCAGTGTGTGTTCACATGTGCATACTGAGATTTGTGGAACGAGCAAAAGCTTTCCCACGTTCTTCACAAGCATAGGCCTTCTCTCCAGTATGAGTTCTTAAATGTGTGGTAAGGCCCGATGACTGAGTGACAGCTTTCCCACACTGCCTGCCTTCATATGGCTTCTCTCTGATGTGCAACCTTACGTGCTGAGCAGTGAAGAATTATTAAAGGCTTTTCCACATTCCTTACATTCATGTAGTTTTTCTCCAGTGCGGCTTTGCATGTGTAAAAGAAGTCCTGTGGATCGAGTAAAGGCTTTCCCACATTCCACACATACAGAGGGCTTTTTTCTGCTGAGTTCTTCTGAGACCCGTATGGTATGAGGAATGAGTGAAGGCTTTCCCGCAGTCTTTACATTCATATGGCTTCTCTCCAGTGTGGTGTCTCACATGTACCTTACAGGATGACTGATTAACAAAAGTTCTCCGACAACGTCTCTCCCTTGTGTCTGAGTTTTCATGTGCCCAGTAAGGTCTGAGAGCTAGCCAAAAGCTTTATCATGTTGAACCCTCTCAGTTTTCTCTCCGACAGGGATTTCTTTGAGCAAAGTACAAATAAAGTTCGTTTCAAAGGCTTCTCCATTCTCATTACCCCTAGAAGTTTCCTGTCTAATGTGAGTTGTGTCCACTCAACGCTCTTCGACACAGGTTAGAACCGTCTCGTCTTGCCCAGCACTGCTTCTCTCCTGCTGATTAGGGTTTAAATGACAACTAAAGACTTTTTCACACTCATTATGAAAGAATTCTCCCCTCATCACAACTTTTATATATTGGAAACATCATAATTGAAGGCTTTGGTTTTTTGTTTTTCCATTTAAGTGTACAGAGATCCTGCCCTGTTTTTGAGTTATTTTAAGCTGAACAGACAGACTCTGAGGCTAGGACCCTGCATCATATCCTCTACTTTCACAGTATCTTACACAGTTACTTCGGTAATTACCCATACTACATCATTTAAAACCTAAATTATTCCAACTAAATCCCTGTGTATCAAAAACTGAACACCTGAAAAAAAAAAAAAAAAAACTGAACACCTGAGCTGTGTATATGTGGACCTCTGAGGAGAAACAGGTGTGAAATAGGTTTGGCGTGCTCCTCGAGTTCCTGATATTCAAAGAATCTTCACAGATTCTGCTTTCTTTGGGTAAACGACATTTATTTCATATCATTCTCCCGGATTTTGTACTTCTGGCCCTGATGTGGGGAAAGGAAATACTTTTGGAGATCTTACCAACTGTATTCCATTTGGTGTGTTTTCCCAAGGAATCTCATGAAGGGCTGTGGAACCTTTGGTTTGGAGTTGCAAGTCCACTTCTGGAAAAAAGTGGGACAATGTGGTCTTGGCGAAAAATTCTGGGATAAAATTGTTTAAAAGCACATGGACTGACGCCTCAAAATATGGCGGAGGAGGGAATTCCAGGGCTCCTTCCCACCAGAAAACCAACAAGCTTACAAAAACTATCAAAATAAACTATCACAGCAGTTTGAAATCTAGTAAAAAATGTACATTCACAAAGGGAGCACTGATGGAAGAAGCAGCTATAATTCAGCTCATCAAGAGGGGCGCCTGGGTGGCTCAGTTGGTTGAGCATCTGACTTCGGCTCAGGTCATATCATGGTTTGTTGGTTCAAGCCCAGCATCGGGCTCTGTGCTGACAGCTCAGAGCCTGGAGTCTGTTTCGGATTGTGTGTCTCCTTCTCTCTCTGCCCCTCCCCTGCGCATTCTTTCTCTCTCTCTGTCCCTCAAAAATAAATGTTAAAAAAATAAAAAATAAATTTATCAAGTGAGTGCTGAGGCATTTTAATTACCCACCTACCATCCCCACTCTTCGGATCAGCTCCAGCCGTGTAGACAACAGGATACATCCTTGAGCAAGTTGCGAGGGATCAAAGGAGCGCTATGGACCTTGTTCTCAAAGAAGCACCACTGGGTGCTTCGATCTTTCTGGCAGCTTCCTTGAGTATCACCGCCGCAAGGGTGTGCGTTGTATCACCCATCTCAGAGAGTTCCAGGAACAAGGCAGCATCTCAGACTTTTTAAAAAATTTTTTTAAATTTTTATTCATTTTTGAAAAAGAGAGAGCACAAGCAGGGATGGGGAGGAGAGAGAGGGGGACACAGAATTAGAAGCAGGCTCCAGGCTCTGAGCTGTCAGCACAGAGCCCAATGTGGGGCTCAAACCCACAAACCATGAGATCATGACCTGAGCCGAGGTCGGATGCTCAACCGACTGTGCCACTCAGGCGCTGCTCAGACAACTTCTGATGAAGATGTCTAGAGCCAAAATATTGCCTAGAGCAGCCCGAGGAAAGGGAGAGCATTTGGGACAAACAAAACATAGCCTGAAAGGCCTTAGAAGGCACAGACTGGAAATGTTGATATGTGCGTGAATAGGGGTTTTATTTTATTATTTCTTTAATGTTTATTTTGAAGGAGAGAGAGCACAGCAGGGGAGGGGCAGAGAGAGAGAGGAACACAGAATCTGAAGCAGGCTTCAGGCTCCAAGCTGTCAGCACAGAGCCTGATTCGGGTCTTGAACTCACAAACTGTGAGATCATGACCTGAGTTAAGTCAGATGCTTAACCAACTGAGCCACCCACTGCCCCTGAATAGGGCTTTAAAAGCTCGAGTGTTTACCAGAGAATCGAGAAGTCCATAAGCACACCTGGGGCTGGATGCATGCTGGGAAAATGTGAGAGGATCCAAAGAGGATCCAAAGATCAACCTCTGGCTGATCTTCAGGATCCACCCCAGCAGGGATGGAAGACTAAGGAAGAGTTGTAGACGGCCTAGCTAAACACCAAAGGAGTGGCCCAACACACAGCCCATCAACAAAAACCAAAAGAACATTTTTAGTTTTCTTCTCTTGGCTCCGGGCATTTAAGGAATTTCTGTCACTCTAGTTTAGTGACCACTAAATTAACAGAACACAGATTTCAGGGACAGCACTAAAAAGAAATGCAGAACATACAAAAATAATTTATAAAAGCCACTAAGCAAACATCAACAATACACAGAAAGCAGCAACAGCAAACCCTGGGAAAGAGGTGAATCAGATTTTCAAACAGCTGCATTATGATATCTAGAATTTATGTTTCTAGGGCTCCTGGGTGGCTCAGTCAGCTGAGCATCTGACTCTTGATTTCGGCTCATGTCACTATCCCAGGGTTGTGGGATTGAGCCCCGTGTTGGGCTCTGTGCTGCGTGTGGAGCCTGCTTGGGATTCTCTCTTTCTTTCTCTTTCTATCTTTCTCTTTCCCCCTCTGCCTCTCTCTTGTTCATTTACTCTAAAATTAAAAAAAAAAAAATTGTTCCTAAAAGCCAAGGCACTGGACTTAGTAACAACCTTAAATCCATTTGTTTCAACACACCCAGCTAACAGAAACCATGGACAAAGAACTATAGGAAACTAGAAGAATTATGTTTCGCTAAAGAAATTATCAATAAGAGACAGGAACAAAAAAGAATCAAAAGACGGGCACCTGGGTGACTCAGTTGATGAAGTGTCGGACCTCAGCTTGGGTCATGATCTCAAAGTTCATGGGTTCGAGGGGCGCCTGGGTGGCGCAGTCGGTTGAGCATCCGACTTCAGCCAGGTCACGATCTCGCGGTCCGTGAGTTCGAGCCCCGCGTCAGGCTCTGGGCTGGTGGCTCGGAGCCTGGAGCCTGTTTCCGATTCTGTGTCTCCCTCTCTCTCTGCCCCTCCCCCGTTCATGCTCTGTCTCTCTCTGTCCCAAAAATAAATAAAAAACGTTGAAAAAAAATTTTTTAAAGTTCATGGGTTCGAGCCCCACGATGGGCTCTGTGCTGACAGCTTGGAGCCTGGAGCATGCTTTGGATTCTGTCTTCCTCTCTTTCTGCCCCTCCCCCACTCATACTTTGTCTCTCTTTCTCTCTCTCCTTCTCTCTCTCTCTCAAAAATGAATAAATGTTAACACAAATTCTTTTTTTTTTAAAGAACCAAAAGAACTAAAAAGTACAGTATCAAAAATGGGTGGTACAGGGGCACCTGGGTGGCCCAGCTGGTTAAGCATCCAGCTTCAACCCAGGTCATGATCTCATGGTTCCTGAGTTCTAGCCCCGCGTCAGGCTCTGTGCTGACAGCTCAGAGCCTGGAGCCTGCTTTGGATTCTGTCTCCCTTTCTCTCTCTCTGCCCCTCCCCCTTTTGTGTGCACTCTTGCTTGCAAACTCTCTAAAATAAATAACTCAAAAAAAAATGGGTGGTACAGGCAAAAGGATAGACATAAACATGAATCCAGAAAAAGAAAAGAAAAAAAAAAACAACATACTCTCAACAGTGTGCCAGGACAATTTAATGGGGGAAAGAATAGTCTCTTCAACACCTAATGCTAGGATACCTGGATAGCTCTATGCAGAAGAATCAAGGCAGACCCCTGATTCAGACCATATACACAAATTCACTCAAAATGGATCAAAAATCTGGGCGCCTGGGTGGCTCAGTCGGTTTAGCGTCTGACTTCAGCTCAGGTCATGATCTCTCGGTCTGTGAACTCCAGCCCCACGTTGGGCTCTGTGCTGACAGCTCAGAGCCTGGCATCTGCTTTGGATTGTGTCTCACCACCCCCTGCCCCTCCCCCACTAGTGCTCTGTCTCTGTCTCTCAAAAATAAATAAATGTAAAAAAAATTTTTTAATAAAAAAAAATAAAATAAAAATGGACCAAAAACCTAATGTAAAGGCTAAAACTATTAAAAAATCTTAGAAGAAAACAAGTGGGTAAATCTTTAGAACCTTGGATCTGACAGTGTCTACTCTTTGTAAGATATGAAAAAGCACCAAAGAAAACAAAGATAAATGGGACCCCACCAAAATTAAAACTGTTTGTGCATCAAAAAACACTATCAAAAAGAGCACAACGATATCCCCCAAATGGGAGAAAAAACATGCAAATCATACATGTGCTTTGGGCCCACTATGAGAGGCCAGAAAGAACTCCTGCATGTCAACAACAAAAAACAACACAGGGTAAAAAAGGGGCAAAGAACTTGAATCAGCATTTCTCCAAAGACACAGAAATGGTCAACAAGCACAGGATAAGATGTTCAACATCATTTGTTTTAGGGAAATGCACATCAAAACCATGGTAAGACACCACTGCATACTCTAGGATGGTTACTATTAAAATAAAAAAAGAAGATGGGGCACCTGGGTGGCTCAGTCGGCTAAGCATCTGACTCTTGATTTCAGCTCAGGTCATGATCTTATGGCTCATGAGTTTGAGCCCCAGGTGGGGCTCTGTGCTGACAGCGCAGAGCCTGCCTGGGATTCTCTCTCTCCCTCACTTTCTGCCCCTCCCCAGCTCATGCACGTGCACTCTCTCTCTCTCTCAAAATAAGTAAATTTTTTTTAATGTTTATTTTTGAGAGAGAGAGACAGAGAGACAGAGAGAGACAGAGACATAGAGTATGAGAGAGGTAGGGGCAGAGAGTGAGGGAGACACAGAATCCGAAGCAGGCTCCAGTCTCCTAGCTGTCAGCACAGAGCCCGATGTGGGGCTAGAACTCACGAGCTGTGAGATCATGACCTGAGCTGAAGTCGGATACTTAACTGGCTGAGCCACCCAGGTGCCCCAAAATAAGTAAAATTTTTAAAAAGATTTAAAAAACAGAAAAGAAAAAAAGGAAATAAGTGATGATAGCAAGAATGTGGAGTAACTTCTACACTGTCCGAGGGAATATAGTACGGTACAACCTCTATATAAAATAGTTTGGTAATTCTTAACAAGTTAAACATAAAAGGACCATATGCCCCCGCACATTGTCATGAAATTGAATTCTGTATGGTTTTACTAGATATGTACGGAATAGGTACACCTGTAAATAGAAAGTAGATTAGTGGTTGCAGGGGCTGGGAGGAGGGCTGAACGGAGGCTGACTGCTGATTGGTTACAGGGTTTCCTTTTTAAGCGAAAGTATTTCGGAACTAAAAAGAGCTGATGGTTGCACAACACTGTGAATGTACTCAGTACCAATAAATCACACTCACCAAAATGGTTCATTTGTGTATTTTATCCAAAAAGAAAAAAACATATGGCACATACTTGTATCTAAATATGAGTGGAACAAGACAAAAAGGTTGAAAAAAGGGAACTTGGGACTACACAGAGGGCAGTGTGTTAGAGAAGTCTGGCAATCATAAGAGTATGGGGTCGAAACTGCAGGCAATCTACAAAGCTTAATACTCAGGAAAACTAAGGCTGACGGTAAACAAAAAACACTGAGAGAGTCAGGAAACAAAATAGAAAGTATTGTAAAAAGACCTATCTGCAAGTAATGAAATTTTCAAATGAGCCAGACAGGTCTTTCTGAGAGAACAGAAGAAGGTTGACATCAATGGAAATTTAAAGGTAAAGAGAGTTAAAGGTTCCTGAGCAAACTCAGAAACGAAGTGGCTTCGTTCAGCCTTCTCTGAAAAAGGGTAGACCTCCGAAAGCTTGCCAAGTGGCATTTCCAAATGGACTGCGCCTTTCCTAGACTGGCATCGCTCTGCACAAAACCGTATCATGAACTTACCCTGCAGGACTCCTCTCCCTCCTGTCCTCAGCAATTCTGCTCCTTCCAATGCAGAGCTGAGATCAGGTTTGCATGATTTGTATCCTGCTTCAGGGAAAAATACATAAAGAGAACGCTTCAAGACACGAAACGCAGGTCTTTGGATAGGAACCAACATTTTAGCCTTCACGGTTTCTGAAGACGGTGAAGTCTCACTTTATAAACTGCAAAATCATCACATGAAATTTTAAATCAATGCAATGAAACTATTCTAAAAGGAACAAAAATCGAAGTACAGGGACGTCTGGGTGGCTCAGTCGGTTAAGCATCCGACTTCAGCTCCGGTCATGATCTCACAGTCCATGAGTTCGAGCCCCGCATCAGGCTCTGTGGTGACAGCTCAGAGCCTGGAGCCTGCTTCAGATTCTGTGTCTCCCTCTCTCTCTGCCCCTTCCCTGCTCATGCTCTGTCTCTCTCTGTCTCAAAAATAAATAAAAACATTAAAAAACATTTAAAAAATCGAAGTACATTCATTGTGCCCTCAAAAGACTAGAGAACTCTAAGACCTGAAAATCACATCCGGCCTCATACACATCTTAAGTCTTAAAGTTTTGCAAAACTAAAAGGCAACTGACAGAATGGGGGAAGATATTTGCAAACGACATATCAGATAAAGGGTTAGCATCCAAAATCTATAAAGAACTTCTCAAACTCAACACCCAAAGAACAACTAATCCAGTGAAGAAATGGGCAAAAGACATGAAGAGACACTTCTCCAAAGAAGACATCCAGATGGCCAACCGACATGTGAAAAAATGCTCAACATCACTCATCATCGGGGAAATACAAATCAAAACCACAATGAGATACCACCTCACACCCATCAGAATGGCTAACATTAACAACTCAGGCAACAGCAGATGTTGGTGAGGATGCAAAGAGAAAGGATCTCTTTTGCACTGCTGGTGGGAATGCGAGCTGGTGCAGCCACTCTGGAAAACAGTCTGGAGTTTCCTCAAAAAACTAAAAATAGAACTACCCTATGACCTAGCAATTGCACTACTAGGCATTTATCCAAGGGATACAGGTGTGTTGTTTTGAAGGGGCACATACACCCCCATGTTTATAGCAGCACTATCAACAATAGCCAAAGTATGGAAAGAGCCCAAATGTCCATCAACTGATGAATGGATAAAGAAGATGTGGGAGATATAGATATATACAATGGAGTATTACTCGGCAATCAAAAAGAATGAAATCTTGCTATTTGCAACTACTTAGATGGAACTGGAGGGTATTATGCTAAGTGAAATTAGTCAGAAAAAGATAAATATCATAGGACTTCACTCATATGAGGACTTTAAGAGACAAAACAGATGAACATAAGGGAAGGGAAACAAAAATAATATAAAAACAGGGAGGGGACAAAACAGAAGAGACTCATAAATATGGAGAACAAACAGAGGGTTACTGGAGGGGTTGTGGGAGGGGGGATGGGTTAGGGGCACTAAGGAACCTACTCCTGAAATCACTGTTGCACTATATGCTAACTAATTTGCATGTAAATTAAAAAAAAATTAAATTAAAAAAAAAAAAACAAGGGGGAAAAAAACAGAGGCAAATCAAGAAGCAGACTCTTAATTATAGGGAACAAACTGATGATTACCTGAGGGGAGGGGAGTAGGAGGGTTGGGTTAAATAGGTGATGGGGATTAAGGAGTACACTTGTTGTAATGAGCATGGGGTACTATGCGGAAATGCTGAATCACTATATTGTATACCTGAAACTAACACTGTATGTTAACTATAATGAAATTAAAATAAAAACTGAAAAAAAAGTAATAAAATAAAGTCAAGTCTTAAGGTTTTCATGGGGTGCCTGGGTGGCTCAGTCGATTAAGCATCCAACTTCGGCTCAGGTCATGATCTCACGGTTTGTGAGTTCAAGCCCCGTGTCAGGCTCTGTGCCGACAGCTCAGAGCCTGGAGTCTTCCTTGGAGTCTGGGTCTCCCTCTCTCTGCTCCTCCCCCATTCACGCTCTGTCTCTGTCTCTCAAAAATGAATGTTAATAAAAAAAAAATTTTTTTTTTAAGTCTTAAGGTTTTCAGTCCCTAAAAGAGTATCATTTATCTAGACAGATCTTCATTTGCAAGGGAATCCTCCAGAGAGTGAGGCCCCTGAGGCCAGGGATTATGTCTGTCTTGTTTACCACAGTCTTCCCATTTGACAGCAAAGGTACTTAAGAAACAATTTTCTCATAAGGGGTTCAGTGAAGAAACGATGCTTACCTAGTGTGATGAGATTCTGGTAGTTCTCCAACATCACATCTCTGTAGAGAGCAACCTGTGTTTGATCCAACAAAGTCCACTCCTCCTGGGTAAAGTCCACAGCTAGATACTCAAAGGTCACTAAGTGCTAAACCATCAGACATATGCTGCCTTCAGCGAACTACCATCTTGTTTGAGGTTCTCAGAAAGATGAAGGACTGAGGAAGGTAGACCAGAAGCCTACAGGACTCTCGGGCCCAGATCTCGTCTGCTCTCCAGCTATAGACGTGCCTGGTGATCACAGCCAGTCATGTGGATTTACCAGCATGTCTGACATGTGGTGAAACTTATGTTACCACAACTTTATTGTGGGCTCTTCTTGCTTTATTTTCCTCCTCTATTTATAGGCTGCGGTTAGCACTGAGCACACTGTAACACTCTGTAAAATCTACTAAGAGATGAATTATTTCCACAGTAACGCATGCATTCCATGAGATTAGATACCTTCATATCATTCCTCAGTATCTATCATAACACTCAGCGAAACGGTAAGCCAACAAGCATGACCAAGCATCAGAAAGAATTAACGAATACGGAGATAAAAGAATCACATCCAATATAATCCCTATGTATTCTGAGATGGCATGAGTCCTGGAGACATTTACCTGGGACTCATTCCTTAAGCAGGGCCATTAATTGCTATAAAAAGCCTGGGGACATTACAAGAAGATATGGCTACCACAGAGAGAAACAGGACATTCTGAAGAAAGGTCAACTTTCTACTTACCTGAGAAGAATCCATCAGTAACCCAGCCACCGTCCTTGCCTCTTCGAGTTTCCTTTCCTCTAAAGACAGAAAAGGTCCCAAGAAAGATGACCTCAGAGAGAAGGCCATGAACTCTGAAGCCAATCCAATTCCAATAACCACATGCCTACGAACGGTCCACACCATGCACAGAACACACACCAAACACGCTAATTCCATATGACTGAGTTACCTGGAACAAGTCGATGGTTTTCTGGATCTTGCTACCCACGAGATACAGGTTAAAAATTCCATCTTATAGGTGCCTGGGTGGCTCAGTCAGTTGAGCATCCAACTTTTGATTTCAGCTCAGGTCATGATCTCACAGTTATGAGATCGAGCCTCGGGTCAGGCTCCACACAGTCTGCTTGGGATATTCTCATTCTCTCTCTCCCTGCCCTTGCCCCGCACGTGCACGTGGGTGCGCTCTCTCTCTCAAAATAAACATTTTCTTAAAATTCCATCTTGAGTTATACAAATTACAGTGAAGCAGAGCTGTTTGACACAATAGAATTCATGAATATATTACCCCCTGAAAAAGCACACACACACACACACACACACACACACACACACACACACACACACACACACTTCCTGCATCTCAAATCCCAGGAACCTGACTTATACACACTCTGCTCATTTCAATCACGCTTATACAGTCCACCGCATGATCCCTTGGCCCCCCGAGCATTGGCTCTGCCATTTGTGAAGGAACTACATGAAGCAAACAAATTTGGAAAGAAGCATCAGCAAGGACTCACCACCCACCTGATTCACAGCAAGGGCTGCCATCCTGTGAATCTGATAGAGTTTCCAGAATATTCCATCTCTTGCTCAGACCACTTCAGAGGAACTTTTGAGTTTAAGACGTTGATCTCAATTTCTCTTCATACACTGGAGTATCTGGCTAACTGGTTCACAACATCCATCATTAAACATCAGACATTTTTCCTCAATCATCAACCATCACTCTTTCGCCATATCTGTGCAGATGAAAGCACGTGACAGCTGTTGAAAACCGTCTAATACCCTATCATACAAATATTATCAACTGCTATTTACTATTATTAGTAGTTGTACATATATAATCTCCTTTCGTTGTTAGAACAACACTCCAAATTGGGTATAAATAACTATCATTTAATAATACTCCGTCCACACCCTCTGCTGGGCATAATGGAGATGAGAAATACAAAAGGTTTTATGAAATCAGAAGTCCCTCTGAGTACCCACTGCTGGAGCTTGGCTGGATTTGGAAACTTCACCTCCTTCTGTCTCTTACTGCTTCATGCAGTCAGCTAATATTCAGTAAGGACCCTCTTTAAGCGAGGCCAGGTATGAGGCAATGAGGAGGGAACAGTTCTTGGGGATCTCACAATTAAATGGGGCAATGGCGGGGCGCCTGGGTGGCTCAGTCGGTTGAGCGGCCGACTTCGGCTCAGGTCATGATCTCAAGGTCTGTGAGTTCGAGCCCCGCGTTGGGCTCTGTGCTGACAGCTCAGAGCCTGGAGCCTGTTTCGGATTCTGTGTCTCCCTCTCTCTGACCCTCCCCCGTTCATGCTCTGTCTCTCTCTGTCTCAAAAATAAATAAACGTTAAAAAATAAATAAATAAATAAATAAATAAATAAATAAATGGGGCAATGGAGGTAATAAACAGATGGACATCTGAAACTAATATTGTGATTTTATTTTTTTTTAATTTTTTTTTTATTTTTTATTTTTTAATATATGAAATTTACTGTCAAATTGGTTTCCATACAACACCCAGTGCTCATCCCAAAAGGTGCCCTCCTCAATACCCATCACCCACCCTGCCCTCCCTCCCACCCTGCCTTTCCTCCCACCCCCCATCAACCCTCAGTTTGTTCTCAGTTTTTAACAGTCTCTTATGCTTTGGCTCTCTCCCACTCTAACCTCTTTTTTTTTTTTTTTTTTTTCCCTCCCCCATGGGTTTCTGTTATGTTTCTCAGGATCCACATAAGAGTGAAACCATATGGTATCTGTCTTTCTCTGTATGGCTTATTTCACTTAGCATCACACTCTCCAGTTCCATCCATGTTGCTACAAAAGGCCATATTTCATTTTTTCTCATTGCCACGTAGTAATATTGTGATTTTAGAAAAACTCGAAATACATTTCTAATGTTAGCCACTCCAACAGTGTCGGAAACACATCGTTGTTTTTATGTCGAAACTGAAGGCTTTCCACATTTTCTCACAATTAACCAAAGACTAGTACACAAATATATTGTGCATCTTTTTGCCTTTTCATATTGCTGTTCAGTTCTACTTTTCTCCATTAAGTATTGGTTTTATTTTTATTCACCCTTTCAGTACATTTTCTTCTTCTCCCTCTCCTCCTCCTCCCCCCCCCTCCTCCTCCTCCTCCTCCTCCTCCTCCTCCTCCTCCTTTTTGAGAGAGAGAGAGGGGAGAGAAGCAGGGCTTGCCCTGCTGGGGCTCGTGCTCACCTGAAATGGGGCTCAAGCTCAACGGATGTGCAAACTCACAAACCGTGAGATCCTGACCTGAGCTGAAGTCTGATGCTTAACCAACGGAGTCTCCCAGGCTCCCAGTATATTTTCTTCTACTTCTATATTCCTTGCTCAACTTTATCAAGCAGCGCCCTTAGTTCCATTTCTTAAACTTCTTTTATGGAATTACAGCATACATATGACTAAGGGAGGCGATCATGAATAAAAATCTCAATGAAGTATTCAGAAATGAACAGCCCCATGTAACATCATTCCAGGTTGAGAAATAGAATATTTCCATATCCAGCATCTCAGACATATTCCTTGTCTCTTTTCCAAATCGCTAACTCCATGCTTCCCAACTGCAACCACTATCCTGACATTTAACACTCGGCAGTGTACTGCCTATTTTTGAATTTTTATTTAATTTTTTTAATGCGTATTTATTTTTGAGAAAGAGAGAGAGACGGAGGGAGGGGCAGAGAAGAGACAGACAGAGAATGCCAGGCAGGCTCTGAGCTGTCAGCACAGAGCCCAACGTGGGGCTCAATCTCACAAACCATGAGATCATGACCTGAGCCAAAATCAAGAGTCAGACGCTTTTCTGACTGAGCCACTCAGGCACCCCATTTTTTTCTAACCTTTTTAATGTTTATTTACTTTTGAGAGAGAGTTTTAAAGAAAAGGTATCTAACAGCATGCAATCTTTTGTGTCTGGCTTCTTTCATCGGACATTGCTTGTGAGCTTCATCCAAGGGGTTACCTCTGCGTTCCTTCTTTGCTCATTTTGAGTATGCCACAAAAAAATATACGCCACAAGTCATCGACTCATCCCTTGATCCACTTTCAGTTATTTCCAAGCGAGGGATATTTCAAATAATGATGTTACATATAGTGTTTATGTTCAATTGGTGGCTATGTGTGTGCATCACTGGTGTGTCACCACCAGATCATATTTAGTTGATATACTTTAAAAATGTGTTTCCACTAGCAGTCTACGAACATCTCAACCAATACCAGGCACTGTCCCTTTTCAGTTTTACTTTTAGCCATTCAGTGTGTGCAGTAGTATCACACTGTGGTTTTTATTTGCAAATCCCTGGTTGCTAATGACATCGAGCACCTCTTTATTCGTTGCCCATCTGTTTTTGTTTTTGTTTTTAATGGAAGGGCCTATGCAAACCTCTTGTTCATTTCTCACTTCCGGTATTAATTTACAGGAGTTTTTACATAACTTCTTTGTTGTTACATGGGAGGCAATTAACCCCATGCTAAAGATCAAATATGCCTGCAACTTATTTCCACCTCCTTACTTTCAGAGAGGTTACCACAAACATTTAACTCTATACACGGAAAGAGATGTAGAGAAGGTACACTACGCATGCTAAATACTAACAACTGGTCAATGTACAGCAAGGTAACACCTGAACAATTCATCCCATTTCAGTAACGGGTGGCCACAGCCAGAGCTTTTCCGTCCAGTCCCCACCGCAACGCACCGCAATCGCCACGTCGGAGAGAAGGGGGCGCTGCGGCCGTTTTCCACAACCGCGTACACGTTTCTCCTCTGGAGAAAGGACACAGTTTGTTCTGGCAGCTTTCGCAGAGAGGCTCACAGCGGGCAGAGAGAAGGCCCTGCCTCCACCCGGGACCCCGAGCCGCGGCCCCGACCCCCACCCGCGCGGGCGGAGCCGACCGAAGCTCTGGGACGGACCCGGGCGGCCGCGGTCCCTCGGACGCGGTGCACCCGCGATTCCCTGCCACTCGCGGAAGCTGGAAACCTCCCGGGAGCCAGCGCATTAGAAGCGGGGCGGAGCTCGAAGTGAGTCGGTTTCCGATTAGCACTTCCGCTTCCGGCTTCCGGCACGAGGTCAGCGTACGCGACGGGGCCTCAGGAGCAGAGGGGTTGGGTCCGGGGTGGCAGCCGCTGCTGCCGGATGTCTGGGGAGCGGGCTGGAGCTGGGTCCCGAGCTGGCTGTCGCACCCACCACGTCCGAGGCGCAACGCTGGGATGTCCGAGGGCAGGGGACGGAGTTAGAAGCGGCACGGACACGGTGGGCGGGGTTTGCCCCCAGTTCCGGGCCACGGAAGCTCTTGAAATGCTCTCTCTTCTTCAAGACTTTCTCCTTGTTGGTTCAGCCCCAGCCGGCGCTCTGCATATTTATAAAGATGAGCCTGCTAGCCCGTAAAATGAGCTCCCAGCTCATCAGTCCTCTCGCTGACCTTCAGCTTTAAGGTAGAATCCTCATAGCACATAATTAACCCATTTAAAATGTACCATAGTATAGTCAGGGTTGTGTATCCATCACCACAATCAATTTTAGTGCATTTTCATAATCACAAAAGGAAACCCAGTACCCTCTTAGCCATAATCTTCCCACCTCACCACCCCCACTCCCCCAGCCCAAAGCAACAATGTAGTTTGGTGTTTTTTTTGTTTGTTTTGTTTTTTGTCTCTGGGGATTTGCCCATTCTAACATTTCATGTAAACAGGATATTACAACATGTGGTCTTCGTGTCTGGCCTTCTTTGACTTCCATAATGTTATCAAGGTTCATCCATGTTGTAGTGTGTACCAGCCTTTATTTCTTTTTCTTACTGAATAGTATTCCACTGTATGGGTGTGTCACAATTTATCCACTCAATAGTGAATGGACATTGGGTTATTTCCACTTTTTTTGGCTATTAAAAATAACATGGCGGGGGTGGTGCGCCTGGGTGGCTTATTCGGTTAAGAGTTGTGTCAGACTTTGAATCAGGTCATGATCTCACAGTACGTGGGTTCAAGCCCACATCAGGCTCTGTGCCGACAGCTCGGAGCCTCCTTCAGATTCTGTGTCTTCCTCTCTCTCTGCCCCTCCCCCATTCGCACCCTGTCTCTCTCAAATATAATAATCAAAACACATTAAAAAATAACATTTAAAAATAACATAGGATATTTTTTGAACAGTGATCAGAGGAAAATTCATATTCCTAAATGTATCCTTAAAAGTGAGATAATAAAAAATAAATTCCAAGCTAAAAGACAAACAAAAAAACCTAGAAATAGAATATCAATGTAACCCAACCTAGAAAATTATATAGGAATTTACACTACCAAAGAGCATCAAGCTCAGATAGATTGGTTTTTGGTTGAGTGGGGGTGGCAACAGCTTTATTGAGACAGAATTCACATATAATTCATCCGTTTACTTTTTTTAATATTTATTTACTTTTGAGAGAGAGCACAGAGGGGGAGGGGTAGAGAGAGAGGAAGACAGGATCCAAAGCAGGCTCAGAGCTGACAGCAGAGAGCCCAATGTGGGGCTTGAACTCAGGAACCAGGAGACCTGAACCAAAGTCAGACGCTTAACCAACTGAGCCACCCAGATGCCCACAATTCACCCAAAGTGTATATTCAGTGGTTATTATATTCACAGAGTTGTGAAACCATTGCCACAATCAGTTTGAGAACAATTTCACCATCCCCAGCTCCCCATCCCATCCCATCCCTAAGCAGCTATTAATTTATTTATTGTCTCTATAGATTTGCCTATTTGATGATTTCACATAAGTTTTAAAAACTATGTGGTCTTTTGTGACTGATTTCTTACACATAGCATAAACTTTTCAAGGTTAATCTATACTGTAGCATTTGTCAGTATTTTATTAAGTTTATTTATTTACTTATTTACTTAAGTAAACCTTTACACCAACATGAGGCTTGAACTCATGACGCCCAGATCAAGAGTTTCATGCTCTTCCAACTGAGCCACCCAGGTGCCCCAGTATTTCATTCTTTTTGACTGATGAACAACATTCCTATCAGTTGGTGGACATGTGGGTTGTTTTCACTCTTTGGCCGTTTTGAATAATGCTATGAAATATTGTTGTGCAAGTTTTTATGTGGACATGTTTTCATTTCTTTTGGGTATATGCCTAGGACTGGAACTGCTGGGTCATATTAAACACTAAGTTTAACCTTTGGGGTAACTGCCTGGCTATTTTCCAAAGTGGTTGCACCATTTACAATCTCACCTGCAGTGTGTGAGGGTTCCAAGTTCTCCTCATCCTTGCCAACACTTAGTATTGTTTTGTTTTGTTTTTTAAAACATGTAGCCATCCTAGTTGGTGTGAAGTACCGTTTCATTGTAGTTTTCATTTTAATTTCCCTGATGACTAGTGGATATTGAGTATCTTTGCATGTTCTTATTAGCCATTTGTATGTCTTACTTGAAGAAATGTCCATTCAAATCCTCAACTATTTTTAATTGTGTTATTTATCATTTTATTATTGAACTCTAAGAGTTCTTTATGTTTTCCAGATGTTGGTCCCTTTGCAGATACAGAATTTTCAAATTTTTTCTCCCATTCAATAGGTTGTCTTTTCACTTATTTATGGGGTCCTCTGAAGTACAAAACAGTTTAATTTTGATTAAGTGCCAGCTTGTCTATTTTTCTTTGGTTGCTTATGCTTTGGGTGTGAAATTTAACAAACTGCTGTCAAATCCAAGATCACTAAAGATATACTACTATATTTCCTTCTAAGAGTTTTATTATTTGAGCTCTTACAGTTATTTCTTTGATCCATTTTGAGTAATTTTCAAATATGGAGTGAGGTAGACAACGAGCTTCATTATTTTGTGTGTAGCTATCCAGTTGTCCCAGCACCATTTGTCGAAAAGACTATTTGTTCCTCTACTGAATTGTTTTGGTACTCTCATCAAGCATCAGTGGACTGGAAATGCGAGCCTGGATACTTTAATTTTTTTTCTTTTAACATTTATTAATTTTTGAGAGAGAGACAGAGAGAGAGAAACAGAGCATGAGTGGGGAAGGGGCAGTGAGAGAGGGAGACACAGAATCAGAAGCAGGCTCCAGGCCCTGAGCTGTCAGCACAGAGCCGACGCGGGGCTCAAACTCACGGACTGCGAGATCATGACCTGAGTTGGTTAGACATTTAACCTACTGAGCCACCCAGGCACCCAAGCCCAGATGTTTCAGATACAGAATTATACCAAACCTTCAAAGTTCAGATACTCAAGGTCGTCCATAAGTTGTTTAAAAGCAATAAGAATGAAGAAAAACTTTCTCGTTCCTTTAATGAGATAACATTCATATAAAACCTGATAGGATACAAAAGTAGAAAATTACAAAGCCATATCACTTACAAATATTGATTCAAATTAGCTATGTTAAATATTAGCAAAAAGAATACAAAACCACTAAGAAAATAATAAACCTTGAGCAAGTGGAATTTGCTCTAGAAATTAAAAGTTTAATTATTAAGAAATCCATTAGCCCTGGTAGCTCCATCAGCTGACTGTTCAACTCTTGATTTTGGCTCAGGTCATGATCGTGGGGTTGTGCGATCGAGCCCTGCATCAGGCTCCATGCTGAGTGTGGAGACTTCCTGAGATATTCTCTCTCTCTCTCTCTCTTTCTCCCCCACTTACCCACTCAGCTTGCTCTCTCTCTCTCAAAACATTTTTAAAAGAAAGTCATTAAATAATATACCATATCAATACATCTAAGAAAACAAACCATATGATTATCTCCATAAATGCTGATGAAGCCTTTGACAAAATTCAACACCCACTTTTTTAAAATTTTTTTTAACGTTTATTTATTTTTGAGACAGAGAGAGACAGAGCATGAATGGGGGAGGGTCAGAGAGAGAGGGAGACACAGAATCCGAAACAGGCTCCAGGCTCTGAGCGGGTCAGCACAGAGCTCAACGCGGGGCTCGAACTCACGGACCACGAGATCATGACCTGAGCTAAAGTCGGCCGCCCAACCGACTGAGCCACCCAGGCGCCCCTCAACACCCATTTTTGATATAAGCACTCAAAAAATAGAAACTAATGAATGCTTTAAGATGATTGGCTATATTTATAACAGTGTGTGTGTGTGTGTGTGTGTGTGCAAGCACATGTGTGTGTGTATGTGTGTCTGAGTGTGCACTGGTGACATTGGGGAGAAACTAATAAACATAAGAACTGCAAATGAAGTAAAACTATCTCTTTTTGCAGATGATATGATACTGTTCATGGAAATCTCTAGAGAACTAATGATAAGACTAATGTAAACAATAAAATAATTTAGTAAGCTAGCAGGACATGAAAAAGCCTCCAGTTAATCAATAACCAGTAAGGTGATATAATGGTAGAGAAAACATCATTTATAATAGGAAAACAAACAAACAAACAAACACCAGAAAGCTTTGGATTAAACTCAACAAGCAATGTATAAAACCCATATAAGGAACTTTTAACATAATCTAGAAAGACATAAATGGACTTGAACAAAAGGAAAAACATCCCTCATTCTTTGATAAAGTGGCTTGACATCATAAAGATATCAATTCTCCCCAGGTTAATTCAGAAATGTAACATAATCCTAATAAAAATGCCAATAAGCTTTTTTTTTAATGGAGTTAGGCAAATTGATGCTAACATTTATATGGAAGAACACACATACATGATGATGTCTAAGAAGACACTGAAAACAAGTGATGAAGCCCTACTGACGCTAAAACAAACTATAAAGCCACTACAATTAAAACTGTGGAACTGGCACACGAATAGGAAACAGCTTCGATCAAATGGAATATCTGGAAATCAACCCCAAAACGCGGAAATGTAATTCATAACGGTGGTATTTCAGATCACTGGGACAGAAATGAGTGGTTTAATGAATGGTGCCAAGATAAAATTACATCTATCCTTCACACCACTCACAAAAATAAACTCCAAAGGATTAGGAATCTAAATATGTGTGTGCGCGCATGTGGTGGTGTTGTTGGGGGGGGCGAGAGGGAGGAGCCATACACATATGTAGGGTATTCCCGTTATTTCCGGGGTGATTCGGGAAAAAGAAATGATCATGAGGTGGCAGTACCACACAAAAGCTTTCTTTGGGCAGAACTTCGGCAGGTTTTCTCGTGGAGAAAGTCCCTCAGGTATGAGAAAATACGGAAGCTGTAGCATGAAAGCCACTACTCAGAAAGGGAGGGGGCCAACTCCTACTGTAGGAGGTGATCACAGAGGGGGTTTATGTGTCTAGGCTATGTTGCTTAACAGCTAGTGGGAAGTCTCTGGGTCAGAAAGTTCAAAGGGTAGCAGCAGCTTGGGGGTAGTTATAGCCCCAGGATTTATCTTATCTGCAGCTGTTAGACTTGGGGCATAACTGCGGTGTGTGCAAAGCAGGAAGGCTTTGAATGGCTAAAATATCTCCTTGTTCGAACTAAGTTTAAAACAACTGAAAGTGTAAGAATTTCGCATTTGGCACTGTGAACAATGTTGCTGTGAACCCTGGCGCGCAAATATCTATTCAAGTCCCTGACTTCAGCTCCTTTAGATAGATACCCAGAAGTGGAATCGATGGGTTATACGGTTAGTTCTCTGTTTAATGACTTGAGGAAACTCCTTGCTGTTTTCCACAGCAGTTGCACCACTCCACATTCCCACCAGCAATGTGCAAGAGTTCCAGTTTCCCCACATCCTCACCAGCATGTGTTATTTTCTGGTTCTTGGATAATAGCCATCCTAAGGGGGTGGGGGGATGAAGCGGTATTTCACTGTGGTTTTCATTTGCATTTCCCTAATGATTACTGATATTGGACATCTTCTCACGTACTTTCAGGTACTTGGTCACGTGTATATCTTCTCTGGAGAAATGTCTATTTGAGTCCTTTCCCAGGGGCACCTGGGTGGCTCAGTCGGTCAAGTGTCCGACTTCAGCTCAGGTTGTGATCTCACCGGTTCGTGCGTTCGAGCCCTGCATCAGGCTCTGTGCCAACAGCTCAGAGCCTGGAGCCTGCTTGGAATTCTGTGTCTCCCTCTCTCTCTCTGCCCCTCTCCTGCCCACGCTGCGTCTCTTTCTCAAAAATAAACATTAAAAAAATTTGAAAACAAAGTCCTTTCCCCCATTTTAGTTGGGTTGCTGTTTTTTGTTGTTGAGTGGTAGTTCTTTATCGATTCTGGATGTTAGCACCTTATCAGATATATGATTTGCAAATATTTCTCCCATTCTTTGGGTGGTCTTTTCACTCTCGTTATTGTCCTTTGATGCACAGAAGTTTGTGATTTTCAGGGGCGCCTGGCTGCTCAGTCAGTAGACTGTGCAACTCTTGATCTTGCGTTTGTGAGTTTGAGCCCCATGTTGGGTGGAGAGGTTGCTTAAATAAATAAAATGTGTCTTAAAAAGCTTGTGGTTTTGATTAAGTTCAACTTACCTATTTTTTTAATGTTCATTTAGTTTCGAGAAAGAGTGTGTATGTGGCGGGGAAGGGACAGAGAGAGGCAAAGACCCAGAATCTGAAGCAGGCTCCAAGCTCTAAACTGTCGGCACAGAGCCTGACGTGGCTGGAACTCACAAACCGTGAGATCATGACCTGAGCCAGTCACTTAACTGACTGAGCGACCAGATGCCCCCCCTTTTTTCTTAATGTAGGCTTTTATTGCTATAAAATTCCTTCTTATACCTGCATTTGCTTCAACTCATAAATTTTGGTAGGTGTTTTAATTTTTGATTCAAGACTTTTTAAAATAAAGTTTATTTACTTTGAGAGAGAGAGAAAGAGTGCACAAGCAGAGGAGGGGCAGAGAGAGAGGGAGAGAATCCCAAGCAGGCTCCACGCTGTCAGCATGGAGCCCAATGTGGGGCTTGAACTCGCGAACCGTGAGATCATGACCTGAGTTGAAATCAGGAGTCAGACCCTTAAACAACTGAGCCACCCAGGCGCCCCAACTGAGCCATTTTTTAAAATTTTTCTAGGTAGAATAGACATATTGTGGTTAAGTAGAACACCCATATTCCTAGGAGATGCACATGAAAGCATTTATGTGTCTGTCATAATGTCTTCAACTTAAGTTTCAAATGATTCAGCAGGGGGTAAAAATGTAAACTAGGAGGTGGCAAAGGGTTAACGATAGGTCCAGGTGAAGGGCATATATATTCTTTCAACTTTTGAAAGTTTTCAAAATAAAAAGTTGGCGGGGGGCAGGCAGGGGAGAATCCCTTTGGTCCCAAACAAAATCGTCTTACGATAAAACGAATCCGGACTCTGGAAAAAAACATGAGTGTTTCCAGGAAACCAGCCTCTCTCTTCATAGTGATCCTGGGAAGCTACCGCTGGATGAAAGAAATGTCACGGATTTACCTCCTCACCCAAAGAGGGATTAGGGGCGCCCGGGTGCAGTCCGCTCAGCTCTCACCAGAACCCGCCCACATCCGCAGAGAAGCCAGGATGCACCGACCGCGCCTCACGCGCCTGAGCGGAAGTAGCGCGTTTTCCTTCCCACCAAAGGCAGGCCAGTTATTCGCTGGAAGCCTTGCGTGGCAACGAGACCAGACTCGTACTTTGACCCCGCGCTTACCACGTCGGGCCCGACGCCCTACCCCACTTCCGTTCCAGAAGAGCGGGGGACAGACCGGAAGCCAATTTAGTCGGCCCCGCCCCCGCACGCGGGGGGGGGGAACTTCCGTAGAACCGCTGCGTCCCAGGAGAGCACACTTCCGCTTCCGATCCGGAGGAAAGAAGGGGTGCGGCCCACTGCCTACAACTTAGGGCGCGGAAGTTCTACGTTCCTGCTTTGAGAACCTAGTTGAACACAGTGGTGCGACCAGGCCAGAGGCGTGGCCTGGCTCGGGGTTCACAACCACTTGGAGGCGGGGCTTTGTCCCCGCAAAGTTATTTCTTTTTCTTCCCACTTGTATCTACAACCCTATACCATGACCGGCCATGTTCCTAATGGCAAGCTTGCCAATCCGCAAAATGTTACACCTTTCCCTTCATTCGTTTTTCTTAAAATGTGCTTCAAGTGTTTGCTTTTTGCAGTTTGGCTAGTCATTCTTGGATGCTTCTTGCATGTATGTGTATGTATGCATTTCACATTGATTAATTATATGATTAATAGAATAATGGTATTTTTATGTGTTTATCATGAGTCTAACCACCTTGACAAACATTAGTTCTAATAATTTGTTGATTTTCTTGGATTTTTAAATGGCCTAAATAACTGTAAACAATAATCTATTTTAATGTATTTTTCTTTTCTGCCAATAATTGTACCTCATTTCATTTTCCTGGCTTACGGGTTGGTCAGAATTTCTAATAATAGGTTGAATAATAGCAGTGATTAGGTTGTTGCATCCACACGACTCCTGAAACAGAATGCTACGGGCACCAGTGACAGTCACAACAAAGTTTATTACAATGAGAGGCAAGGCCGACCGATCGGGACCAACACTCTTGATAAGAGTGCGGCCCCGAACAGCCGGGGTACAGAGTTTTTATAACCGATCACATCGTTTTATCATCACCTGGGAACAGAACAAAGAAACAATTTCCAGATGAGTTAGAAACAGTTGCCTAATGAGGTGTTTACTTTAGACTTTCTGCCTCTAAATTGCAACCAGTGGATCTCCTTGACCCTGCCTCTGATGCTCTTTTCTTTGAACTTTTGCTTCCTTAATTGGTGAAGCCTAATTTACAAGAGTATGAGGCGTAATTTATAAGAGTAAAGCAAGGCTGTTATCTCTTAACCTTCAATGTCAACACAAAGCTGTTATTTTTCAAGCTAAGCATTAGCCCTACACTACAATTTAACCCTTACAAGGTGGCATCCTTGTCTTGTTTTTGATGTATAAAGCAATGGTTCTAAAGTTTCTCCATTAATTATATTTGTAGTGGGGTGGGAATGTCAATGACCTTTAACAGGTGAAAGAAAGTAATTTTTATCCTTGAACTGGGAGGAGACTTTATTGTGAAAATGCGTTGAATTCTGTCCAATGATTTCTTAGGCTTCCATTGATTTAACTTTATAGAATCTTAAGTCATACAAAATACTCAATATTTGTGTAGTGAAATTTGTCTGTCCTTTATAGTTTCTGAATAAATTATTGTGCTATCAAAAGTGTGTCCAAACTCTAGGTTATGAAAATATTTTCCTAATTTTCTTATAGTTTGAAACCTTTATAATAGTAGATATTTAGGTATGTAGTGTGACATGGAAATGGAACTGTGTTCCTCCAGATGGGTGGTTTATATGTTGCTTTGGTTGCAGTAGTTTTGTAATTTTTAATATCTGTTTACAACAGTTATAGGGATGACTAATGTTTCACATATTAAATTATATACCCTCAGAGCTACTCTACAAAATGCTGCTACTCTCATCCTCAAGTTACAATTAAAAAACAAACTTAGGGGCGCCTGGGTGGCGCAGTCGGTTAAGCGTCTGACTTCAGCCAGGTCACGATCTCGCGGTCCGTGAGTTCGAGCCCCGCGTCAGGCTCTGGGCTGATGGCTCAGAGCCTGGAGCCTGTTTCCGATTCTGTGTCTCCCTCTCTCTCTGCCCCTCCCCCGTTCATGCTCTGTCTCTCTCTGTCCCAAAAATAAATAAACGTTGAAAAAAAAAATTAAAAAACAAACTTATGCACAGAGAGCTTACACTTGATTCAGTCTTAGGCAGTCTGGTTTCACAGTCATCTTGCTTCACCATTGGGTTATTGAACACCATTAAGACAAGTCTTTATTTAATAGATTCTTGGCTGATCTCTGGCATTTATTTCTCATGTAAAATTTGAAATCATTTAGTTATTGTTTTACATTTATATGTTAGTCTTAGGAGAACTGGTCTTTCTTTCTTTATATAAATCTTCTCATCCAGTAATTATTTTACTTGTTCAGATCTTTTTTCATTGTACTTGATAATCTGTATATGTGTATCTTGTCCATTTCTTGTTGTATTTCTAATATTTTGAAATCTCTTCTCCCTATTGAGAATGGAAGTTTTCCCCATATTTATTTCTACATGAAGCTTGTGTGTGGAGGAGGTTGGATGTGTATGTGAGGTGTTGTCTTGTGATGAGTGCTCCTGAGAAAATTGATGCTAAGTTTTAAAGCAGAATATTTTGTGCTTCTATACATAAACCATAACTAAAGATAGAGATAATCTTGGTCTCTTTTTTCCCACTATTTATACAGGTTATTTGTAGGAACCAGAATCTGGAAAGCAGTGTTGAATAAGCATGGAATATATGGGCAATCCTGCCTTGTTCTGGATTGAACTGAAAATATTTTGGCCCTGTACCTGAAGCTGCCTGGGGCCCTCTGGCCAACTTAGTAGTCTTTAAGCTTTAGCAAGCAGCCTTAGCTCACATGATTGGTTAACCTTTCTTTGTGTATCTATAGATCATGCATTCTTTCCTAGAAAGAACAGAGTACTTCTAAATGTCGCCAGACCCTCCTGCACCACGCATGGGCACCAAGGAACAAGACCCCCCTGCATAATTGCTGGGCACTAAGGAACCAGACCCCCTGGCACAATCTCCAAGCACTGAGAAAACATCTGTAGCTGGTACCATTGAGTCTGCACATAATGACAAAATATTACAGACCACTGTACTCCCTTTACTGATTAACTGCCCTAAATTCTTTTAAAAACCCTTGGGCCAGGCAAGAACCTCGGAGTTGGCCTTTGGACAAGAGTCCACCTTCTCCCCAGGTAGCTTAGCCTCCTGAATAGAGCTCATATTCCTTTCAATCAAAACTCATCTCTTGAGTATTGGCTTTTCAAGCGACAGGCAGCCGAACATGGGTTTCAGTGACAGGTCTTCAATTAAATGAATCATTTAATAGAATTATTAAATAAAAATCATTCTACTGGTGAAATGTGAATATGGTCTATAGCCTAATAATATTATGCCAATGTCAACGTCTTTGTTTTGATTATTGTACCATGGTTATGTAAGATGTTGTTGTTAAGGGAAGCTAGGTGTACTAATTTTGTAATTTCTCTTTGTTAGGTGAGGTCATCAAGATGTGACCACTGGTTGACCCAAGAGCTGGGCTTGAGCAGTTGGAGGCTCCTCACCCTTTCCCTTGTCTTTGCAATGCATGTTCCACTTGTTTTCCCCATTCCCAGAAGCTGCCCCAAGGATATAGCCTTGAGACAGAAATGTGGTGTTGAAACTACCAAGAAGGTATACACGTCTGAACCCGTTAAGGCCTCTATATAAACTTTTGACAGGCAGGTGCTGCAAACTACTTGTCTTGAGGCTGCCTAAAACAAGCCTCTTAAGTAAATTCCTTTGCCACCTAACTCTTGATCTTGGGGTTGTTGAGTTCAAGCCCCACGTTGTGTGGCTCAGTTAGTTAAATGTTCAAGCCCCTGTTGGGCTCTGCTGGCATCGTGGAGACTGCTTGTGATTCCGTCTCTCCCTCTCTCTCTAAGTAAATAAACTTAAGAGGAAAAAAAAAAAAACTGCAGGGGGACCTGGCTGGCTCAGTCAGTAAAGCATACAGCTCTTGATCTTGGGGTCATGAGTTCGAGCCCCACGTTGGATGTAGAGATTGCTTAAATAAAGAAACTTAAAAAAACTTGCCACCTACCAGTCTGGAATAGTTTGCCTCTATTTTTGTCTTTCTCCACCTTAGGGTAAAGGGGCTGGTTTCAGATTTCACCCAGGAAGCTCCCAAGGAGGTTTTGAAGCAACACTATTGAGTCTAAAATTGTTCCAAAATAAAAAGTGTTTTTTTTTATTATATTATGATTGAGTTGGGATAGTGTTCAAACTTCAGCAGGTGCCCAAAATGCCTACTTAACATCTCCACTACCTTGTGTGATGGCCATCCTAATTTTGAGACGCCCAACACAGAATTCATGATTTCCCCCAATACTTGTTCCTGCTTTCCTTCATTTCTTTTTTTTTTTTTTTTTTTGCTTTACTTCATTTCAATAAGCGACAATTCCATTATTGTAGTTGTTCAAGCTGAAATCCTTGGGGCCACCTTTCAACCTTTTCTTTTTCTCATATCCCACACGTAATCTACCACAAAATCCTATCAATTCCATGTTCAGAATATTATAAAGAATACAAAAACTACAGTCATAATTAATCCGCATATCACCATATATCTACATGTCACTGGACGTTAGGGCTTATCTGCTTCAGCAGATGGAGTTACCTTAACTAATATGATAGATGAGATAGATAATAGATAGATAGATAGATAGATACAATGATAGATGACAGATACAGAGATAGATACATAAATAGATATCCTTGTGGTACTTGTGTATGTGTTTCTAGACATAGAAACAAAGAGGGGAAGTGCTATGTCACTAGGTATGCTGTTTTTTATTTTTAAAATACATCTAGGGGCACCTGGGTGGCTCAGTCAGTTAAGCATTTGACTCTTGATTTCAGCTCAAGTCGTGATCTCACAGTCATGAGATTGAGCCCTGCGTTGGGCTCCAATGCTGGGCATGAAGCCTGCTAAAGATTCTTTTTTTCTCCCTCCTGCCCCTCTCCCCTGCTTGCACTCTCTCTAAAAAAATTAATATATAAAATAAAATACATATAATTATCCTCCAAAGTGGTTGTTACCATTTATACTCGCTCCTATTTGTGTAATAAGGTATCAGTTTTCTTACATACTTGCCTATCATTGAATTTTAAAAATATTTGCCATTCTGGGATGCCTGGCTGGCTCAGTTGGTGGAGCATGTGACTCGATCTCAGGGCTGTAAGTTCAATCCCTATGATGGGCCTAGAGCTTACTTAAAAATAAATAAAATATTTTTAAAAAATAAGAATATTTGTCATCCTGATGGGAGGAAAATAGTGTCTCAGTATTAATATACTTTTCCCTGATTATTCCTAAGAAATTATGTTCTTTCATCGAATTTCAGGTCTAATTTTATATCTCAACATGTGACACCTTCTCTTTTCTGTTATTTTTAACATATCCAACAAGGTGATAGAAAAACCATTTTCATATTTTTAAATATCTTAAATATATTTTTAAATTTGAGAGAGTGCGAGTGGGAAAGAGGGGCAGATGCAAAGACAGGGAGAATCTTTAAAAAAAATTTTTTTTTATGTTTATTTTTGAGAGACAGAGTGCGAGTGGGTGAGGGGCAGAGAGAGAGGGAGACACAATGTGAAGCAGGCTCCAGGCTCTGAGCTGTCAGCACAGAGCCCAACAAGGGGCTCGAACTCATGAGCTGAGAGATGGTCATGACCTGAGCCAATGTCAGATGCTTAACCAAGTGAGCCACCCAGGTGCCCCAAGAGAGGGAGAATTTCAAGCAGGCTCCACACTCAGCAAGAGGCCCCGGCTCAATCCCACCACCCTGGGATCTTGACCTGAACTGAAATCAAGAGTCAAATACTCAACCGACTGAGCAAAAGCCATTTTGTATTTTTATATATTCTACTTTACTAATGAATTATATTTACGTATTTATTTTTAAATGTTTATTTTAGGAGAGTGGGCATGTGCAAGAAGGGGAGGGGTAGAGAGATAGGAGAGAGAACCCCAAGCAGGCTCCCTGCTGCCACTACATAGCCCGATTCAGGGGTCAAACCCACGAACCATGAGATCATGACCTGAGCCGAAACTAAGAGTCTGACACTTAACGGACTGAGCCACCCAGGCACCCCTGAATTGTATTTACTTATGAAGTTTGACATTGTTTCAGTTGATCCTTAGACCTGCGATCTTGTCTTGATCTCTTTACCCATTCTTCCAAAATAAGTTTCTCTCATTTCTGTAAAATGAGAAAATAAGTTTCTCTCATTTCTTAAGGTTCTGCTCTGATCTTTAAACAGTGTTAAACATCAATAATAATGTTAAAGTGGAGTTTTACAAAATGAGTAAATGAGTAAAACTACTCATCTGATAAAAAATAATAAACCATTACATGTAAACATAAATAACATTTTTATTTTGAAAAAATAATATTTTCCAAACCAGAAAATTTAGACAGAATAATTGCACTATTTGATATTTTCACATCTCTTTAGTGTCTGCTTAACAGATATAAACAGCTGTATTCTCATATTTGCTTCTACAATCAATCTGTTGTGATTTGTTTTAATTTAAGTATATGAAGGTATTTAGCTTCACAAAGACACACAGATGAAAAGAGAAGTGTATTTTTACAGCCTCTTGAGATAACTGTGGACAGTCTTCTTTGATACTGCACCAAAACTAACAAGTGGTCATTTTTAAATTTTTAATTTTTGTAATGTTTCTTTATTTTTGAGAGAGAGAGAGACAGAGAGCAAGCAGGGGAGGGGCAAGAGAGAGAGGGAGACACAGAATCCGAAGCAGGCTCCAGGCTCTGAGCTGTCAGCACAGAAGCCAACGTGGGGCTCAAACCCACAAGCCGTGAGATCATGACATGAGCTGAAGTCAGACGCTTAACTGACTGAGCCACCAGGCGCCCCAAAGTGGTCACTTCTTAAAGATTAGTTGCAATAGGAATATAAAACCCTATCAATAAACTTGTCGTGCTCTGTCACAAACAAAAACAAATGGATTGAGAATTTAAATGTGAAACTGAACTTCAAAAAATGAAGACACTGAAACCAAACACATTTATAATCAGTTGTTTGGGAAGGACTTCTTAAACAGAGCACAGAAACCTTTATCATTGGGGCGCCTGGCTGGTTCAGTCAGTCAGGCGTCTGAGTTTGGCTCAGGTCATGATCTCAAAGTTCATGGGTTCGAGCCCTGTGTCGGGCTCTGTGCTGACAGCTCAGAGCCTGGAGCTTGCTTCGGATTCTGTGTCTCCCTCTCTCTCTTGTCCCTCTCCTGCTCATGTTCTGTCTCTCAGAAATAAATAAACGTTAAAAAAAAAAAAAAAAAAACCCTTCACCATTAAGGAAAAGACTAACAAATCTGACTAAAATTCAGAATCTCTGCCATCAAGACATGATAAAGAGACATTTACAAACAAGAGTAAAAATTGGTAACAAAGATATCATAGTTCTAAACATCATGGGGAAATAACAAAGATACAAAGAAAAATCATCAAAAACATGTACAGGTAATTCCCAAGGGGAAATTCCAAACAGCCAGTATTATAAAAAATACCCATTATGAATAATAATCGCCAAATACAAATCAGAACAATGAGATACCATTTCTTTTTTTTTTTTAATTTTTTTTAACGTTTATTTATTTTTGAGACAGAGAGAGACAGAGCATGAATGGGGGAGGGTCAGAGAGAGAGGGAGACACAGAATCCGAAGCAGGCTCCAGGCTCTGAGCTGTCAGCACAGACCCCGACGCAGGGCTCGAACTCACAGACCGCGAGATCATGACCTGAGCCGAAGTCAGATGCTTAACTGACTGAGCCACCTAGGCGCCCCAAGATACCATTTCTTAACTACTCTAAAATATAAAATGCAAAAAAACAAAACACATAAAACATGAAAACAAATTTTAGCATACAGATTCTATAGCCAGTGAACTTGTTTTGTTTATTTATTTATTTATTTTAGACAGAGAGAGAGAGAGAGAGAGAGAGAGAGAGAGAGACAGAGAGAGAGAGAGAGAGGGGTAACAAGCGAGCGAGGGGCAGAGAAAGAGAAGTAGAGAGAAGAGAGAAGGGGGGTCACCTGAAGCAGGGCTCAAGATCACCTTATGTGAGATCTAGACTCACAAACCTTGAGATCATGAGCTGAGCCGAAGTCAGATGCTTAACCAACTGAGCCACCCAGGCACCTGAGTTCACTTTTAGACTCATTTATATGTATGTGCAATGGGAGATGTGCAAGAATGTTTACAGCAGCATTATTCATAATGGATAAAAGCTGCAAGCAACCCAAAGAAGTCCATCCACTCTACACTGGATAAATAAGCTGTGGTATATTCATACAAAAAGTCCCTTACGTAGCAACTAAATAAATTAATTACAACTATATGTGACACATAAATAAATGTCAAAATGTGTGAGCAAAAGTAGGTCACATGAAAATATATAAACATGTTATTCACTTACATAGTGTTTTTCTTTCCTTGATCTTTTTTTTAGTAACTTTATTTTGAAATAGTATCAGAATCACAAGAAGTTGAAAAACAGTACAGAGTTCCCATGTACTCTTCACCCAGCTTCCCCCAATGAGAATATCTTAACATAACCACAGTACATTCTTTAAACCAGGACACTGGCATTGCTACAATACTATTCATTCAGGTACAGACCTCATCTGCATCTTACCTATTGTTATTTGTACTCTTTTCTTTTATGGGGGCGGGGAGACAATACAGTTCTGTAGGTAATATATGAGTGATCAAGTACTGTGACATTTTATTTTATTTTTAATGTTTATTTATTTTTGGGACAGAGAGAGACAGAGCATGAACGAGGGAGGGTCAGAGAGAGAGGGAGACACAGAATCTGAAGCAGGATCCAGGCTCTGAGCTGTCGGCACAGAGCCCGACACAGGGCTCGAACTCACAGACCGTGAGATCATGACCTGAGCCAAAGTCGGACACTTAACTGACTGAGCCACCCAGGCGCCCCTGTGACATTTTATCACATATACAGGTAGCTTCAAGTAACCATGCTCACAATCAGGATACAGAAAATTTCCATCTCCACCAAGAAACCCTTATTTTTTTAATTTTTCTTTTTAAAATTTACATCCAAGTTAGTTAGCATATAGTACAACAATGATTTCAGGAGTAGATTCCTTAATGCCCCTTACCCATTTAGCCCATCCCCCTCTCACAACCCCTCCAGCAACCCTCGGTTTGTTCTCCATATTTAAGTTTCTTATGTTTTGTCCTTCTCCTTTTTTTACATTATTTTTGTTTCCCTTTCCTTGTGTTCATCTGTTCTGTGTCTTAAAGACCTTGTATGACTGAAGTCATACATTTGTCTTTCTCTAATTTTGCTTAGCATAATACCCTCTAGTTCATCCACGTAGTTGCAAATGGAAAGATTTCATTCCTTTTGATTGCCAAGTAATACTCCACTGTATGTATACACCACATCTTCTTTATCCATTCATCCATCGATGGACATTTGGGCTCTTTCCATACTTTGGCTATTGCTGACAGTGCTGTTATAAACACTGGGGTGCATCTGCCCCTTCAAAAGAGCATACCTGTATCCCTTGGATAAATATCTAGTAGTGAAATTGCTGGATTGTAGGGTAGTTCTATTTTTAATTTTTTGAGGAATCTCCAGACTTTTTCCAGAGTAGCTGCACCAGTTTGCATTCCCATCAGCAGTGCAAAAGAGATCTTCTTTCTCTGCATCCTTGCCAATATCTTTAATTAATTTACTGATAAATTAAACTAAAACCCATTTAATTTTGTGTATGGTGTAAGAAAGTGGTCCAGGTTCATTCCTCTGCATGTCACTGTCCAGTTTTCCCAGCACCACTTGCTGAAAAGACTGTCTTTATTCCATTGGGTATTCTTTCCTGCTTTGTCAAAGATTAGTTGGCCATACGTTTGTGGGTCCATTTCTGGGTTCTTTATTCTGTCCCATTGATCTGAGTGTCTGTTTTTGTGCCAGTACCATACTGTCTTCATGATTACAGCTTTGTAATACAGCTTGCAGTCCGGGATTGTGATGGCTCCTGCTTTGGTTTTCTTTTTCAAGATTGCTTTGGCTACTTGGGGTATTTTCTGGTTCCGCACAAATTTTAGGATTGTTTGTTCTAGCTCTGTGAAGAATGCTGGTGTTATTTTGACAGGTATGGCATTGAATATGTAGATTGTTTTGGGTAGTATCAACATTTTAACAATATTTGGTCTTCCTATCCAGAAGCATGGAATATTTTTCCATGTTTTTGTGTCTTCTTCAATTTCTGTCATAAGCTTTCTATAGTTTTCAGTGTATACATTTTTCACCTCTTTGGTTAGATTCATTCCTAGGCATTTTATGGCTTTTGCTGCAATTGTAAATGGGATCGATTCCTTGATTTCTCTTTCTGTTGCTTCATCATTGGTGTATAGGAATGCAACCGATTTCTGTCCATTGATTTTATATCCTGCAACTTTGCTGAATTCATGGATCAGTTCTAGCAGATTTTTGGTGGAATCTTTTGGGTTTTCCATCATCTGCAAAGAGTTAAAGTTTGACCTCCTCCTGGCCGATCTGGATGCCTTTTATTTCTTCGTGTTGTCTGATTACTGAGGCTAAGACTTCCAATACTATGTTGAATAACAGTGGCAAGAGTGGACATCCTTGTCTGGTTCCTGACCTTAGGGGTAAAGCTCTTAGATTTTCCCCATTGAGGATATTAGCTTTGGGTCTTTCATATATGGTTTATGATCTCAAGGTATGATCCTTCTATCCCTACTTTGAGGGATTTTATCAAGAAAGAATGCTGTATTTGGTCAAATGCTTTGTCTGCATATTGAGAGGGCCATGTGGTTCTTGTCCTTACTTTTATTGATGTGATGAATCACATTGATTGTTTTGTGGATATTGAACCAGCCCTGAATCCCAGGTATGAATCCCACTTGGTTGTGGTGAATAATTTTTTTAATGTATTGTTGGATCCAGTTGGCTAATACCTTGTTGAGGAATTTTGCGTCCATGTTCATCAGGGAAATTGGTCTATAGTTCTCCTTTTTAATGGGGTCTTTGTCTGGTTTTGGAATCAAGGTAATGCTGGCTTCATAGAAAGAGTTTGGAAGTTTTCCTTCCATTTCTATATTTTGGAACAGCTTCAAGAGAATAGGTGTTAACTCTTCCTTAAATGTTTGGTAGAATTCCCCTGGAAAGCCATCTGGCTCTGGACTCTTGTTTTTTGGGAGATTTTTGATTACTAATTCAATTTCTTTACTGGTTATGGGTCTGTTCAAATTTTCTATTTCTTCCTATTTCAGCTGATTTTTAAAAAATTTTTCTTATTTTTCCTCTTTCAGTTTTGGTAGTTAATATGTTTCTAGGAATTTGTCCATTTCTTCCAGATTGCCCATTTTATTGGCATATAGTTGCCCATAATAATCTCTTATTATTGTTTATATTTCTGCTGTGTTTGTTGTGATCTCTCCTCTTTCATTCTTCATTTTATTTATTTGGGTCCTTTCCTTTTTCTTTTGGATCAAACTGGCTAGTGGTGTATCAATTTTGTTAATTCTTTCAAAGAACCAGCTTCTGGTTTCACTGACCTTTGTTTCCTTCTAACCCATGTTATCCTTCTCCCAACCCATGGCAATATGTTGTCACGTAAGAAATTAATAAATTCAGAATCACAATAGTTATTTCATCTTGAGAAAATTCATGAAGATCCCATACATGAGACTTCTGAGGCACAGCAATCTTCTCTCTTGGCTTGGTTGATGGGTACAAATTTACTCTTTTTTAACGGTGTGTATATATTTTCATCAAATCTTTTCTATTTCCAATTTTTTCAAAGAAAAATACAGAATAGAAATTACAACTATTAAGGTAGCAGAAATTAATCCAACATACTAGATATGACAATAAAAAATGAGATTGGTTTACAAATCAAAAGGTATTTTCAGATTGGATGTTTTTTTAATTCAGCTACATCCTATTTACAAGAGACACATCTAAGACTTAAGTACACTGAAGTTTAAATGAGAAAAATGGAGACATACATAACAAATACCAACAAAAGGAAACTGGCATGGCTTTATTAATAATACTAAATTATCAAACTATTAATGAGATTAAATTATTAATATTAAATCGATATTAAATTCAATTAAATAAATAATTTTTTTAAGATTAAAAAATCTTTCTCCTTACTGTCTCCAATTTTTCTCCTACTTTGTCCCAAATCCATTTCAATCAGGCTTCTGTGGGCAGATCAAAGAATCAACTTTGACAAGGTCCTCAAGGACTTACATTGATATTTTGATATTTATTGTGAAACTCAGTCAGAAAAAAAGGGAGAAGAGCCAAGGAGGACTGACTAGGGGGTCTCAGACCTCAGCACAGTCTGGCCAAGTTTGGGCCAAGCCAGTGAGGGGTTCTTGAGCCACAGACATCACTAGAAGAGACTTACCACCCACAGGAAGGGCTTACATGATTCCTCCTGCCAAGCTTACTCACTGCTAGGAGCAGTCTTAGCACAACACCGGAGGTAGGTCCTGGGATGGGTAGCAACCAGGGCCATCAGCCAACTAAGCCCCTAGGAGGCTATCTAAGGGGCAGATTCTCACGGCCGCCACACCAGGAATAACCATACTCAGCTGGGAGTAATGAAAATTAACTAAGAGTAATAAAAAGTTCCTGGGGCACCTGGGTGACTCAGTTGGTTAAGTGCCTGACTTCTGCTCAGGTCATGATCTCAATGGTTCATGGGTTTGAGCCCCACGTCGGACTCTGAGCTGCCAGCTCAGAGCCTGGAGCCTGCTTCCGATTCTGTGTCTCCCTCTCTCTCTGCCCCTCCCCCATTCATGCTCTTTCTCTCAAAAATAAACAAACATTAACCAAAACAAATAAATAAAATAAAATAAAAATAAAATAAAATAAAATAAAATAAAATAAAATAAAATAAAATAAAATAAAATAAAAATATTCCTGATAGCTCCTCTGCCACAAAACTACAATCTCACTTTTTCTTTTTAAAGAATCTTTCTTCTTCTCACATAACATAAGTCTAGAAATAAGCAGTTCACAGCTGCTACAGCCGCTCAAAGAAACCCCTGGGAAGCAAGGAGTCTTGCGTTCTAGATGCACCATCTCTACCTGTAGTTTCTGCCTACCAGTTACAGAGTAACCTCCTTCCAACTCCAAGCACTGTATCTCGTTTCTAGGCAGAACGGAGGAGGAAGGACCATGAACAAAAAGTGAAAATAACAAGATGGGACTGTCGCCTTTTTAAGAGCTCTCCTAGAAGCTGCACCAGTGACTGGCTACCTGCCACGGGCCAGGGCTCTGGGACATGACTATTCCTTCAAAAAAGACTAAGAGAGAGGCGCCTGGGTGGCTCAGTCGGTTAAGCATCCAACTTTGGCTACGTCATGATCTCAATGGTTCCTGGGTTCGAGCCCCGCATCAGGCTCTATGCTGACAGCTCAGAGCCTGGAGCCTGCTTCAGATTCTATATCTCCCTCTCTCTCTGCCCCTCCCCTGCTCATGCTCTCTCTGTCTCAAAAATAAACATTTAAAAATGAATAAATAAATAAACATTTAAAAAAATAAAAAATAAACTAAAAAAAGAAAGACTAAGAGAGAGTGCTTGTTGGGATTTGTTTTCGCTTGGTTGGTTTTGTTTTTACAGTGAACAATAACAAGTTGAGCAAAATCCAAGTTGTGAGAGTAAGAAGAATGGGGAGAATGGATGTAGAGGCAGCCAGCAGTGTCTGCCACCCCAGAACAGAGAGAAAGTCCCAACAAATGCCAAAGAATCCATATCCTACAGATCACGGACTCTGACCACAAAGCCATCAGATGGGAAATGAAAAGGCAACTAAGAACTGGCACTGCATCTTGGGAACATATTCCTGAGCAGCCCATGAGTCCAAGAAGTCGTCAAAACGGAAATGAGAGGGTATTTACAACTGAGTCATAATAAGTAAAAATATTAACTATCACAACTTGTTCAATAAGCTAGAGGGCATTTAGAGGGATATGAGTATTCTTGGGTATATATATTATGAAAGAAAAAACAAATTAATGAGCTAGGGGTCCACCTTAAGAATGCAGCACAATGGCAATCTCCTGTTCACAAATGGATATGGCCTCGGTCTCTCTCAGAACGAGTTCTCTTGTGAACAGTAAGTGAAGATCCACACTTGAAGACCCTCCATATTCATTATCCTAACAGGACCTCCCTCCATTGGGCCCTCACATGTTTCATACAAGAATGAGTGCTTATGAAGCCTTTCACACCTTCTTCTGTGAAAAAAATATGACTTTTCTGTGCAGGTATACAGTTCCTGCCCTGATTCTTTTGAGTTGAGCAAAGTGACTTTTGCCAGATGGCTCCATTAAGTGTCTTTTATCCCAGAACTTCACAATTAAGATTTCTTAAAACCATTTTTATAACAAAATTATGTTCCAAATCCTCAATAAAGGGTATTTGTGGGATGGGAGAGATTCGATTATAGTTTGTGTGCTAGTAACATTATTTTGTTAATGTTAAATTTCATGACTATATTAATATTTTGATTATAGAGGAAAATGTCTGTGGGAAGGCAATTCTCCATGGGCAGCTCATGTTTGCACATCTTACTCTGTTCTGTACTATGTCTTCAAGGATGTTTATATAACATCCATAGACAGGGGGCAGATTTTTTGTTGTTCAGTGTAATAAAGATAATGTCTCCTTCTGGGGCAAAGAACAAGGTTTGTTTGCAGCTCCTTAGAGAAGCTTGGGGTTCCTCAGGTATAAAACAAATCCACCTCGGGGCGCCTGGGTGGCGCAGTCGGTTAAGCGTCCGACTTCAGCTCAGGTCACGATCTCGCCATCCGTGAGTTCGAGCCCCGCGTCAGGCTCTGGGCTGATGGCTCGGAGCCTGGAGCCTGTTTCCGATTCTGTGTCTCCCTCTCTCTCTGCCCCTCCCCCATTCATGCTCTGTCTCTCTCTGTCTCAAAAAATAAATAAACATTAAAAAAAAAAACAAAAAACAAAAAACAAAACAAATCCACCTCATGTCTCCCTTGTGGGTCTTGAGAGTCAAGAGGAATTGATGGCAACATGAAGCTTATACTGGCTGCTGTGCTGTAATAAAGTCCTTGATCTCTGATCCAGAAGTCTGGTGTCTTTGGCCAACATCCATGAAACTGTGGCAGGCTAATTTGTTAGCCTATAAGTAGGAATTTGAGTTCCTGGCAATGTCTTTGTTCTTAGGATAAATGTTAAAGGAGTCTTATGTCTTTAAACGCTCAACCATAAAATAAAATTATACACACGCAAACACACACACACAGACACAAAGCTATAACTGTCAAAAAATGTTGACAACTGGTGAATCCAAGTGAAGGAATGGACTTGGGGAATTTTCCCAACTAATATTATGAGGCTACCACATCACTGTAACCTTGTAACAACAATAACAAAAGGATGACAGGAGAAAGAAAACCTGCAGGCAATCTCACTCAAAGATGCAGAAATCCTATCATATTAGAAAACTAGGAACAAAAAAAAAAAAAAAGGAAAACTAGGAACAATGATGTGTGACAGATATGTTATCCAGGAATGCAGTTAATTTCACAGTGAAAAATAAACTGAACTAATTTACTCCACAAACATGTTAGAAATGTTACATGTATTCATTCATTCATTCAACAAATACTTATTGAGTGCCTATTATGTGTCCATTGCCTACCATTGTTCTAGAGGTTTTGAAATACATCAGTGAACAAATATTACCATCTCAGGGGAAGCCGAACAAACATAAAATCCAACATCTGTTCATGAGAAAGAAGGCCAACACCTTAGATAACAAAAGAAACTCTCTCATCCTAGTAAAGTTATCTACAAAAATGTTATAGAGAACACCACACTTAAAAGATGAAATATGAAAAAAAATGCCCTTTAAGATCAAGAAGAAGAAAAGAGTTCCTAGGACTTCTTCTAGTCAATAGGGTTCAAGCCACAGCCAGAGAGTCAGGCAACAAAAGCATAAGAAAAGAATAAGGATTGAAAAGGAGCAAAAGAATTCTGCCTGTATTTGTAGATAAGATTATCTACAGAAAACCTCAAAAGATCTACGCATCAGTTATCAGAATAAGAGTAGAGCAAGTTTGCTACAAGCCAAACTCAACATAACAAAGACAATTATCTATGAGGACCAGCAAGATACATACACCGTCAGCCCTTCTCCAGAAACCTTGCAGCCTGATTTAGTTTGAAGTATCCAATGCCTATGAAAGAAAACAATTCAAGTTCTCATAAAAAGTCCAAAAAGACTTCTAAAGAACACAAGGGAAAGAACCAAATTAGACAGTGCAGCACTGAAACTACTGAGTAAAAGGAGGCAGACTCTGAAAAAGATGACAATGTCAATCAAACTAAATAAAAAGTCCATCTGAATCCCAGTAAATGAGTTAAAGAGGGTCACACTCTTCAATCATTCATCCATTCCAAAAAGGATTCATCAAGTGAACTCCCACATCATTTGAGAAAAGATATTATTACTGTCCCCTACAAACAATGTCAAAATTGCAAGGATAACTCAAAAGCTATGTATTATGGATATATCCTACCACAATGGAGACTGTACTAGAGTTATCAAAATGCACGTCCAATGGCATCTCCTTTTATAACAGATACAGTTTAGTGAGATACAGTTTCATATCATAAGACTCATCATTTTAAAATTCAAATGATTTTTAGTGAACTCACGGAGTTGTGCAACTATCAGCACAGACCAGTTTTAGAACGCTACTGTCAAAACCAACAAGATCCTTCATGTCTATTAAATCAGGTTCCCACCCCCAGCCCAAGCAAACACAATCCTGCTATCTGCCTCTATGGCTTTGCCCATTCTGGATATTCCAAATAAATGGAATCATACAATATGCAGTCCTTTGTGACTGGTTTCTTTCACTGAGCATAATGTTTTCAAAGTTCATCCATGTTGCAGGATGTACCAAAACTTCATTTCTTTGTATTGCCAAGTATTGCCCTCTTGTGGGTAGTCAGGCTAGAGCTCCTATTGAAGGCTTTCCCACAGTTGCTGCAACAGTAAAGCTTCTCCCCACTATGGACTCTCCTGTGCACCCCCAGGTGGAATTTCCTGCCAAAGGCTTTGCCATAGTCATCACACAGTCCCTCTTGGCGTGCACTCACTTATGCACGGTCAGGTCATTGCTCCTGATGAAGGCCTTTCTACAGTCATTGCATTTATACAGTTTCTTCCAATTGTGTATCCTCTTAAGAAGAGCAAGGACTCAAGCTGGATCTGAAGAAATTCCCACGTTGGTTGCAGTCATACAGTTTCTCTCCAGTGGGAGTTCACAAATGTGTTATAAAGGACGAATGAGGACCCAAAGCTTTCCCACACTGAAAACATTCATAGGGTTTCTTGCCAGCCTGAGATCACACATGTGTCCTAAGGGATGAAGGATAACTAAACACTCTCCCACATTCTTTACGTTCATTTCATTTCTCTCCTATGTAATTTCTCTTGGGTGAAACAGGTTAGAATTCCTTCTGAGGTTTTTCCACATAGACTACATTCATGGGGAATCTCTCCAGGTTGAGTTGGTGCCTATTGGTTAAGGGATAAGTTGTAACTAAAGGCTTTCTCACTCTCAATGCACTCATGGGGACTCCCCCCACCCCATGAAAGTCTGCACTGTAAAAAAAGCAAATTCCTACATTAGAAAGTGCTGCCATTTCCAGGGCTTATGTACGGCTTCTGCTCTGTTCAAATTCTCTTGAATTTTAAGTAAGGTGAGTGCTCTGCCACAAGGTCCAGAATGGAAGCTTCTCATGTATATTTTTCCTGATAATTATTTAAACAAAAACTGGGGCACCTGGGTGGCTCAGTTGGTTGGGCATCTGACTTCACTCAGGTCATGATCTCACAGTTCGTGAGTTAGAGCCCCACATCGGGCTCTGTGCTGACAGCTTGGAGCCTGGAGCCTGCTTCGGATTCTGTGTCTCCCTCTCTTTCTGCCTCTCCCCCTCTCACACTCTGTCTCTCAAACAGAAATAAACATTTTTTTTTAAAATTTTAAACAAAAACTGAATTATGTGTCAACATTCACTAAGTCGTATTAATGGATATGTTTACCTGTGGGAACTCTCCACAAATAAATACTGAAATTGGTTTAGAATGTTCTGCAAATTCATGATACTCAGAGACTCTCTGGCTCAGAAACAACGTCTTCTGGGTGAAGGTCATTGGTCCCAAGTGTCTCCCCTGGTGGTTATGCTCTTCTGTGTCACAGCAACCCCAGCAGAGAACCAGCAGTGCACCCTCAGGAGAGAGGCGTTCGGGAGCCTTACCCTTTTCCTGACAGAAGTTTTTCCCAAAGTTTATTCTGCTTTGCAGTGGTCTCTTTGGCTTTAAGTTGAAACTTTTGATCTGAAATTAATGGGGGAGAGGAGGACAAATATTTTTTTTAGAGAAATAAATTGTGAGGTAAAGGTGATTAAAAACAAAAACGTGGAGCACCTGGGTGGTTCAGTCGATCAAGCATCTGAATTCAGCTCAGGTCATGATATTATGGTTCATGAGTTCCAGCCCTGTATTGGGCTCTGTGCTGACAGCTCAGAGCCTGGAGTCTGCTTCAGATTCTGTGTTTCCCTTTCTCTCTGTTCCTCCCCTGTTCATGCCCCCCCCCCCATCTCTCTCTCTCTTTCACACACACACACACACACACACACACACACACACACACACATACAAATAAATAAACATTAAAAAAAAATTTAGAAACAAAAACAAAGAGGGTGTGCCTGGTTGGCTCAGCCGGTTAAGCATCCAACTCCTGACATTGTCTCAGGTCATGATCTCACACTTCATGAATTCAAGCCCCACACCAGGCTCTGCTCTGGCAGTACAGAATCTGCTTGGGATTCTCGCTCTCTCCTTCTCTCTCTGTCCCTATCCTGCACTCTTTCTCTCAAAATAACTAAACTAAAAAAAAAACAAAAAAACAAAACAAAAAAAAAATAGATTTTAAAAAAGAACAAAATAAACCAATACATAAAAAAAAAAAAAAAAAGAGGGGCCAAGATGGCGGAACAGCATGCAAGGTTTTTTTGCATCTCTCCTCCCTGAAATGCAGCCAGGTCAACACTAAAACCATCCTGCACACCTAGAAAACTGATTTGAGGATTAACACAACCTGAACCACAGAACTCAACAGGTACACAGAGCAGAGAGGTGAACTGGGTGGAGAGAGAAGCCACAGAGGGCAGGGAGCTGTTTTTGCTTGTGGAGAGAGGACAGACATGGGCGGACAGTATGGGAACCCACCCCCATGCCCAAAAAGAGCAGATGAGAAAAGAAAGAGTACGCAAGGGACTGAACAAAAAAGGGAGATAGGAGAAAGCAGAGGGTTTAAATTCCATTAACACTCTATAAATAGGGGGAGCAAAGAGTCTGAAACTCTGCAGCTCATTACCTGGCAGTGCTCTGGTAGGAAGGGCGAATCCCCAGGAGTGGAGTGGAGTCCAGGAGATTCTTTGGCCACATGAGGAGGGGCAGTTCCCCTGGTGGGAGGACATTTAGTAGAGGCTGTGTGGCCACCCCACAGACAAAGGTCCTAGCAGGCCCTGGAGAACAACCACATTTGCTGGTGTTGGAAAAAGGACATTAAGGGGGAAACCTGGTGCCAGATGTGTGTTGTAATTTACCATAATCCCCGAAATGCTGCTGCTACATGATTGTGTGAACTTTTTCTGGGGCAGACTGGCACCCAGCTGCAGTCTCTGGGCATTGGCAGCAGCATGGTCCTGTGAACATTCCTGGGGGCAGCTGTGCACTGGCCATTCCTCAGTGAGACCCTCCCCCAGAAGGTCTGAGCAGGTCAAAGCCACAGTCCCTCAGAAGTGAGGGGCTGGGAAACACAGCCCCACATGAGATAAAACTCAGGACGGAGGTGCCACCTGGCAGCCTGATGGATTGGTCAAGGAAAGTGTAAAAGCAGGAATTGGACAGAAGCCAGAGACAAAGAAGGGGTGAGCGATTGCCGGTTGGGAAAGCACAGAATTCTGATAGTGGAGACTGGGTAGCTGGGCGACGCCACTTTCACCCCCTCCTGTTCATGCACCATTTTCACCCCTCCTGTGGTGCAGCACCACAACAATCCACCCCAGTAAGCTAAGCAGCGCCATCTAATGGAGAACGGAGCCATTACACTAAGCCCCGCCCATCTGGGCCACCCTCGCTCTTCAGGAACACCACAAGTCTCTCCTGCTTAGTTTATGGACTATAAAGGGCTTCATAGTTTGACTTCTAGGGGAAACCAATGTAATTTCAATCCTATTTGTCTGTTTGCTGGTCCATCTATTCATTTTTTTTAATTTTTCTTTTCTTATTCTTGAATACAGAAAGAGAAAAAAATGTATTTTCATTTTCCATTTTTATTAAAAATGTTTTTAATTTTTTTCTAATATATTTTTTACTCTTTTGTAAATTTTTCAAATTCTATTTTACTTCATTTCATTTTATTCTATTTCATTGTATTCATTTTTTCAAATTTTCAAACATTTTCCTCTTTTTTCCTTTCTTTTCTTATCCTTCCCTTTTTTCTCTAATCTATCAAGCTCCTTTCAACAACCAGACCAAAACATACCTAGGATCTAGCATCCTTTGATTTTTTTGTGTTGCTTTTAATTTTTTAATTTTAATTTGTTTTACCTTATTCTTTTTCTTCCTTCAAAATGATAAAACGAAGGAATTCACCCCAAAAGAAAGAAAAGGAAGAAATGACAGTCAGGGAATTAACCAACACAGATACAAGCAAGATGTCTGAACCAGAATTTAGAATAGTGATAATAAGAATACTAGCTGGGGTTGAAAATAGATGAGAATCCCTTTCTGAGGAGATAAAAGAAGTAAAAAGCTAGTCAGGATGAAATAAAAATGCTATAACTGAGCTGCAATCTCAAAGGGATGCCACGGTGGCGAGGATGGATGAGGTAGAACAGTGAATCAGAGATATAGAGGACAAACTTATGGAGAAAAATGAAGCAGGAAAAAAAGGCGAGACTAAGGCAAAAGAGCACAATTTAAGAATTAGAGAAATCAGTGACTCATTAAAAAGGAACAACATCAGGGCGCCTGGGTGGCGCAGTCGGTTAAGCGTCCGACTTCAGCCAGGTCACGATCTCACGGTCCGTGAGTTCGAGCCCCGCGTCAGGCTCTGGGCTGATGGCTCGGAGCCTGGAGCCTGTTTCCGATTCTGTGTCTCCCTCTCTCTCTGCCCCTCCCCCATTCATGCTCTGTCTCTCTCTGTCCCAAAAATAAATTAAAAAAAAAAAAAAAACGTTGAGAAAAAAAAAAAAAAGGAACAACATCAGAATCATAGGGGTCCCAGAGATGAAGAGAGAGAAAAAGGGGTTGAAGGGTTATGTGAGCAAATCATAGCAGAAAACTTTCCTAACCTGGGGAAAGACACAGACATCAAAATCCAGGAAGCACAGAAGACTCCCATTAGATTCAACAAAAACCAACCATCAAAAAGGCATATCTAGTCAAACTCACAAAACACTCAGGCAAGGAAAGACTCATGAAAGCAGCAAGGGAAAAAAAGTCCTTAACCTACAAGGGAAGACAGATCAGGTTTGCAGCAGACCTACACACAGAAACTTGGCAGGCCAGAAAAGAGTGGCAGGATATATTCAATGTGTTGAATCAGAAAAATATGCAGGCAAGAATTCTTTATCCAGCAAGGCTGTCATTCAAAATAGCAGGAGACAAATTTTCCCAGACAAACAAAAATTAAAGGAGTTCGTGACCACTAAACCAGCCCTGCAAGAAATTTTAAGGGGGACTCTCTGAGGGGAGAAAAGACAAAAAAAAAAAAAAAAAAAAAAGAGAGAGAGAGAGAGAGAGAGAGAGAGAGACTAAAGCAACAAAGACTAGAAAAGACCAGAGAACACCATCAGAAACTCCAACTCTACAGACAACATAATAGCAATAGATTCACATTTTTCAGTACTCACTCTAAACGTCAATGGACTAAATGCTCCAATCAAAAGACACAGGGTAACAGAATGGATAAGAAAACAAGATCCATCTATATGCTATTTACAAGAGACCCACTTTAGACCTAAAGACACCTTCAGATTAAAAGTAAGGGATGGGGAGCCATATATCATGCTAATGGTCGCCAAGAGAAAGCTGGAGTAGCCATACTTATATCAGACGATGTAGACTTTAAAATAAAGAGATGTAACAAGAGATGAAGAAGGGCGTTATATCATAATTAAGGGGTCTATCCAACAAGAGGATCTAACAATGTAAACATTTTGGAAGCACCCAAATACATAGATCAATTAATCACAAACATAAAGAAACTCATTGATAATACCATAAAAGTAGGGAACTTCAACACCCCAATTACAGTAACAGATATCTAAACAGAAAATCAACAAGGAAACAATGGCTTTGAATGACACACTGGACTGGATGGACTTACAGATATATTCAGAACATTTCATCCTAAAGCAGCGGAATTCACATTCTTCTCCAGGGCACATGGAACTTTCTCCAGAATAGATCTCCAGAATAGATCACATACTGGGACACAAATCAGCCCTCAACAAGTACAAAAGATCGAGACATATCATGCATATTTTCAGACCACAAGGCTGTGAAACTTGAAGTCAACCACAAGAAAAAATGTGGAAAGATAAATACTTGGAGACTAAAGAACATCCTACTAAAGAATAAATGGGCTAACCAGGAAATTAAAGAGGAAATTAAAAAATACATGGAGGCCAATGAAAATGATAACACCACAGCCCAAAACCTCTGGGACGCAACAAAGGCAGTCATAAGAGGGAAGTATAAAATAGCAATCCAGGCCTTCCTAAAGAAGGAAGAAAGGCCTCAGATATACAACCTAACCTTATACCTCAAAGAACTGGAAAATAAAACCCAAAACCAGAAGAAGACAGTTAATAATAAAGATTAGATAAATAATAAAGATTAGAGCTGAAATCAATGCTATCAAAACCAAAAAACAGTAGAATAGATCAATGAAACCAGAGCTGGTTCTTTGAAAGAATAAACAAAATTGATAAACCCTTAGCTAATTTGATCCAAAAGAAAAAGTAAAGGGCCCAAATAAATAAAATCAAGAATGAAAGAGATCACAACAAACACAGCAGATATAAAAACAATAATAAGAGAATATTATGTGCAATTATACACCAATAAAACGGGCAACCTGGAAGAAATAGAGAAATCCTAGAAACATATAAACTACCAAAACTGAAAGAGGAAGAAATAGAAAATTTGAACAGACCCATAAATAGTAAAGAAATTGAATTAGTAATCAAAAATCTCCCAAAAAACAAGAGTCCAGGGCCAGATGGCTTTCCAGGGGATTTCTACCAAATATTTAAGGAAGAGTTAACACCTATTCTCTTGAAGCTGTTCCAAAATATAGAAATGGAAGGAAAACTTCCAAACTCTTTCTATGAAGCCAGCATTACCTTGATTCCAAAACCAAAGACCCCACTAAAAAAAACTATAGACCAATTTCCCTGATAAACAGGATGCAAAATTCCTCAACAAGGTATTAGCCAACTGGATCCAACAATACATTAAAAAAATTATTCACCACAACCAAGTGGGATTTATATCTGGGATTCAGGGCTGGTTCAATATCCACAAAACAATCAATGTGATTCATCACATCAATAAAAGTAAGGACAAGAACCACATGGCCCTCTCAATATGCAGACAAAGCATTTGACCAAATACAGCATTCTTTCTTGATAAAACCCCTCAAAGTAGGGATAGAAGGATCATACCTTGAGATCATAAACCATATATGAAAGACCCAAAGCTAATATCCTCAATGGGGAAAATCTAAGAGCTTTACCCCTAAGGTCAGGAACCAGACAAGGATGTCCACTCTTGCCACTGTTATTCAACATAGTATTGCAAGTCTTAGCCTCAGTAATCAGACAACACGAAGAAATAAAAGGCATCCAGATCGGCCAGGAGGAGGTCAAACTTTTCACTCTTTGAAGGTGACATGATACTCCATATGGAAAGCCCAAAAGATTCCACCAAAAACCTGCTAGAACTGATCCACGAATTCAGCAAAGTCACAGGATATAAAATCAATGCACAGAAATCGGTTGCGTTCCTATACACCAATGATGAAGCAACAGAAAGAGAAATCAAGGAATCGATCCCATTTACAATTGCAGCAAAAGCCATAAAATGCCTAGGAATGAATCTAACCAAAGAGGTGAAAAATGTATACACTGAAAACTATAGAAAGCTTATGACAGAAATTGAAGAAGATACACACAAAATGGAAAAATATTCCATGCTCCTGGATGGGAAGACCAAATATTGTTAAAATGCCGATGTGACCCAAAGCAATCTACATATTCAATGCAATACCTATTAAAATAACACCAGCATTCTTCACAGAGCTAGAACAAACAATCCTAAACTTTGTATGGAACCCATACCCATACCCTTTGTATGGAACTTTGTGAAGACCCCCAAATAGCCAAAGCAATCCTGAAAAGGAAAACCAAAGCTGGAGGCATCACAATCCTGGACTGCAAGCTGTATTACAAAGCTGTAATCATGAAGACAGTATGGTACTGGCACAAAAACAGACACTCAGATCAATGGGACAGAATAAAGAACCCAGAAATGGACCCACAAACGTATGGCCAACTAATCTTTGACAGAGCAGGAAAGAATACCCAATGGAATAAAGACAGTCTCTTCAGCAAATGGTGCTGGGGAAACTGGACAGCGACATGCAGAAGAATGAACCTGGACCACTTTCTTACACCATACACAAAAATAAACTCAAAATGGATGAAAGACCTAAATGGAAGACAGCAAAGCATCAAATCCGAGAGGAGAAAACAGGTAAAAGCCTCTTCAACCTCGGCCGCAGCAACTTCTTACTCGACACCTCTCCGGAGGCAAGGAAAACAAAAGCAAAATGAACTATTGGGACTGCATCAAAATAAAAAGCTTCTGCACAGCAAAGAAAACAATCAGCAAAACCAAAAGGCAACCAACAGAATGGGAGAAGATATTTGCAAATGACATATCAGACAAAGGGTTAGCATCCAAAATCCATAAAGAACTTCTCAAACTCAACACCCAAAAAACAAAGAATCCAGTGAAGAAATGGGCAAAAGACATGAAGAGACACTTCTCCAAAGAAGACATCCAGATGGCCAACCGACACATGAAAAGATGTTCAGCGTCACTCATCATCCAGGGAAATACACATCAAAACCACAATGAGATACCACCTCACACCTGTCAGAATGGCTAACATTAACAACTCGGGCAACAACAGATGTTGGCGAGGATGTGGAGAAAGAGGATCTCCTTTGCATTGCTGGTGGGAATGCAGGCTGGTGCAGCCACTGTGGAAAACAGTCTGGAGGTTCCTCAAAAAATGAAAAATAGAACTACCTTACGACCCAGCAATTGCACTACTAGGCATTTATCCATGGGATACAGGTGTGCTGTTTCGAAGGGGCACATGCACCCCAGTGTTTATAGCAGCACTATCAACAATAGCCAAAGTATGGAAAGAGCTCAAATGTCCATCGACGGATGAATGGATGAAGATGTGGTATACACACACACACACGCACATGAACACAATGGAGTATTACTTGGCAATCAAAAAGAATGAAATCTTGCCATTTGCAACTATGTGGATGGAACTAGAGGGTATTATGCTAAGCAAAATTAGTCAGAGGAAGACAAATATCATAGGACTTCACTCATGAGGACTTAAAGATACAAAACAGATGAACATAAGGGAAGGGAAGCAAGAATAACATAAAAACAGGGAGGGGGCCAAAACATAAGAGACTCTTAAATATAGAGAACAAACACAGGGTTGCTGTAGGGGTTGTGGGAGGAGGGTTGGGCTAAATGGGTAAGGGGCATTAAAGAATCTACTCCTGAAATCATTGTTGCACTATATGCTAACTAATTTGGATGTAAATTTAAAAATAAATAAATAATTTTTTAAAAAGGGGGGGGGGGGGGTCCTGGCTGGCTCAGTCGGTAGAACATGCAACTCTTGACCTCTGGGTTGTGAGTTCAAGCCCCATGCTAGGTGTAGAGATTACTTAAATAAACTCTTTTTTTTTTTTTTTTAATTTTTTTTCAACGTTTTTTATTTATTTTTGGCACAGAGAGAGACAGAGCATGAACGGGGGAGGGGCAGAGAGAGAGGGAGACACAGAATCGGAAACAGGCTCCAGGCTCTGAGCCATCAGCCCAAAGCCTGACGCGGGGCTCGAACTCACGGACCGCGAGATCGTGACCTGGCTGAAGTCGGATGCTTAGCCGACTGCGCCACCCAGGCGCCCCTTAAATAAACTCTTAAGGGGCGTCTGGGTGGATCAGTTGGTCAAGCATCCGACTTCGGCTCAGGTCATGATCTCACTGCTTGTTGAGTTCAAGCCCCTCATCAGGCCTTGTGCTGACAGCTTGAAGTCTGGAGCCTGCTTCAGATCCTATCTCTGTCTCTCTTTCCTCCCCTGCTCACTCTCTGTCCCTGTCTCTCTCTCAAATAAAAAATAATAAAACATAAAAAAAAAACTCTTAAAAACAGACAAAAACAAAGAGCCACACCCATGTAGCTTTTTTTCATAGACTGTAGACTGACTCCAAACATGAGAAGTCAATTGTGATAGGAAAGAATGCCCCAATATTTAAAGACGTACTTTTAAGGATTTCAGCAATATGAACAATTTGACAATGACAGAAACAAGGGATGGAAATGCTAAGAAATAATTTGGCAGGAAAGAGAGGGCTGCTAACAGTCTGATAGAGGACACTATGGGGCAAGCCAAGCTTGGGGAAAGTAGACAAATGGACAAATTGGTGGGCCTGTGTTCCAATAAAACTTTATTTACAAAAGTGGAAATGTTCTGAAGAAAGGAAGCAGGGCAGAGTTTTCTCTAGAAGCCATAGAAAGTGGAGGAGAAAAGGGAGGAGAGGAAGGGAATCCAAAGCCTCAAGACGAAACTCATCCCAAGTGGCCTGAGATGATTTATGACAAGATAACATTAAAAAAAATTTTTTTAATGTTTAATTATTTTTGGGAGAGAGACAGAGAAAGAGCAGGGGAAGGGCAGGAGAGGGAGACACAGAATCTGAAGCAGACTCCAGCTCTGAGCTGTCAGCACAGAGCCCAACCCGGGGCTCAAACTCACGAACCGCGAGATCATGACCTGAGCCAAAGTCGGACGCTTAACCGTCTGAGCCACCCAGGAGTCCCCAAACAAGAGAGCATTTTAGATGACATTGTAATAGTGGTGTATGGTGACAGATGGTAGCTACACTTGGGGTGAACACAGTATAACATATAAACTTGCTGTCCAATAACTGTGTTGTACGCCTGAAACTAATGTAATGCTGTGTCAACTATACTTCAATAAAAAAAAAAATCATGACATTTTAGAAATTTCCTAAATGGAGTTCTTTTTGCCTGAGGCTCACCTGAACGGGTTTCTTGGACAATTAGAACTCTCCTCTTCTTGGTCCTCAGCTCCTTATGGGTGAGCAGGTTGGGTTTATGGAAATGATACCCTGTACACAGAGAAAGACACATCAGGCGGAACGTGCAGGGTGAAAGGGCAACCTCCCCTCAGAGTGGGACCACCACTTTCAGAGGACAGGCATGTGTGGCCCCATGGGCAGTGATGATGGTACCCAGGACCCAAACAAACTACCTCACGTCGTGCCCTGGAGGGACTGGGGATCCTCAGACCCAAGCTCAGAGCCACAACAAAGCTTCTAAACATGAAAAAAATAAGGTTGGCATAAGAGACGAATCTCCATTCTCAAGGGGAAGATGCTAGAGTACGGACTAGTGACTAGACCCCAGGGGTTAGCCACCTGCTTTTGTAAAGATAGTTTCATTGGAACATGGCTCTGCCTATCTGTTTACATTCTGCACTACACTGGCCACTACATTGGTAGCACTGCATCATTGTGTGTAGCTGCAACAGAAACACTATGGCCCACTACGCTGAAAATATTTCCTCTCTGGCCTTTTAAGGAAAAGTGTGCCACTCCTGCTGTACCCTGTCACTCCTCAAGAGTGGGCCACATCTCCCTCTTCACTACTCTTTTCCCAAGACCAAGAACAGTTCCTGAAATGTAACAGGTGCTAAAGAAATATTTGCAGCAGAAACCTATGAATGAAGAGATTAGGCTGACTGAGGCCAGGCTCCTATAGTTGCCCAGCATCATGTCTCTACGCAAGATTTTCTGATCAGGGTCCAGTGGTGCCCACTCCTCCTCAGGGAAGTCCACTGCTACTTCCTCAAAGGTCGCTGAATCCTGAAACATCACACACATTTGGGCTCAGCCAAGGTCCATCTCCATCAGTGTCCCAGGAAGGTGGGGTGTGAGGATGGCCCCAGAAGACCAAGGAATGGGACATTCAGGTGGGGCAGGGGCGATTCCTCACCTCTCGTCTCTCTCCACTCACACATCCTCAGCAATCTCATCTGGCCTCATTGATTTATTAGCTCTTCAACAAGGGGTTGAACTTTTCTCTGTGCAACTAGTCTGTGATCCCATCCAGCCTGTCCCCTAGGCGAGACACCACACAGCCCTGAGCCTATGGAGGCCTGGGACAAATACTCAGGAAACGAATGAATTATGTCTCCATGAATTCCTGAGACAAAGTCAGCACATAGCCTTTTCTTGGTTTTCTGCCATAGCTCTGAAGCTCTGAGTGACTATTGAGCTAGTATGAACAGGTGCTGAAAAACATTCACAAATACTGAGCATTCTCTGGGAAGTCCCTTAGCCACCACCATTCATTAGAGGCTAATGGTCCTGAGGAGTATGGAGACAAGTCCTGGTCAGGTTGGAAGGCTCCAGGCCACAAAAGGAGACAGAGCCAACCTCAGGGAGGGAGATGTCACATTGGAATGAGGGGATTTTTTTATGTTTGTTTACTTATTTTGAGAGAGAGAGAGAGAGAGAGAGAGAGAGAGAGAGAGAGAGAATGTGTGTGTGCATGAGCAGGGGAGGGGCAGGGAGAGGAAGAGAGAGAATCCCAACAGGCTCTGGGCTGTCAGCGCAGAGCCTGAAGTGGGGATCAAACTCGCAGACCATGAAGCATGAGCCAAACTCAAGACTTGGCCGCTTAACTGACTGAGCCACCCAAGCACCCCAAGGGGGATTTTGATTTAATATGATTACCTATGACCAGGTTGTCAGCAACCCTGGAGCCATCACTTCAGCCTCCACAATTCCTTCCTGGACACAGGTGGACTAGACCAGGCATTGCTAGAGGACAAGAGGTGGATGTGAGAAGCTGGCCATGCCCTAGACTCCAGCTAGCACCTGCCTGGAGGCTGTATCACATGACCCATGACCTCACACACAAACAAAGCAAGGCCATGGCAATCCTGTCTCTCACAACCAGAAAAGAGGCCTGGGGGCCTTGCTGTCCATGAGGAAGGCTTGAAACCTCCTGTGATGTTGAGGGTACTCAAGTTCAGAGAAGTTTACCAAGTCAATTGCCCAAGTTAATAAAAAGAATACAAGGTATAATGTAATTCTATACCTCAAACATCTCAAGCCCTAAAGGCCCCAACCCTAATGCAGGCAGACTGGGGGCTCCTGTGGCTCCACTCCCACCTTGTCCTGGCCTTTGGAAGCCCTGAAGGAAAAGGGTCTCAGGAAAATGAAAGTGGGGGGGGGCGGGGGGGGGGGGGCGGTGGTGATCTAGCTCCACGCAGATGCTCAACAGGGAGGAAAGCCCGTGCAGGTGTGGCTGGAGCTTGTGACCTGGGTGTCTGGAGAGGAGAGTGATGGGAGAGGGTGGCAGAGGGGCCAGGAGCCTGGTCAAGATCAGGGCAAACAAGCCTAGATCCAATCTGGATTTACACCTTGTGACTGGCAGGCTAGCAGGAGTTTTCTAAGAATTTTCTATTCCTATTTATATTTTTAAAGAACATACTAGCAAGGGGGACAAACTATATAAGAGACTTTTTTAAAATTGAATTTATTGTTATTATTACTATTTTTTTTTTGTAATTTACATTCGTTAGTTAGCATATAGCACAACGATATCAGGAGTAGATTCCTTAATGCCCCTTACCCATTTAGCCCATCCCCCTCTCACAACCCCTCCAGCAACCCTCTGTTTGTTCTCCATATTTAAGTCTCTTATGTTTTGGCCCCCTCCCTGTTTTTACGTTATTCTTGCTTCCTTTCCCTTATGTTCATCTGTTTTGTATCTTTGAGTCCTCATGAGTGAAGTCCTATGATATTTGTCTTTCTCTGACTAATTTTGCTTAGCATAATACCCTCTAGTTCCATCCACATAGTTGCAAATGGCAAGATTTTGTTCTTTTTGATTGCCGGGTAATACTCCATTGTATATATATACCACATTTTCTTTATCCATTCATCCATCAATGGACATTTGGGCTCTTTCCATACTTTGGCTATTGTTGATAGTGCTGCTATAAACACTGGGGTGCATGTGCCCCTTCGAAACAGCATACCTGTATCCCTTAGATAAATACCTAGTAGTGCAATTGCTGGGTCGTAGGGTAGTTCTATTTTTCATTTTTTGAGGAACCTCCAGACTGTTTTCCAGAGTGGCTGCACCAGCCTGCATTCCCACCAGCAGTGCAAAAGAGATCCTCTTTCTCCACATCCTCGCCAACATCTGTTGTTGCCCGAGTTGTTAATGTTAGCCATTCTGACAGGTGTGAGGTGGTATCTCATTGTGGTTTTGATGTGTATTTCCCTGGATGATGAGTGACGCTGAACATCTTTTCATGTGTCGGTTGGCCATCTGGATGTCTTCTTTGGAGAAGTGTCTCTTCATGTCTTTTGCCCATTTCTTCACTGGATTCTTTGTTTTTTGGGTGTTGAGTTTGAGAAGTTCTTTATGGATTTTGGATGCTAACCCTTTGTCTGATATGTCATTTGCAAATATCTTCTCCCATTCTGTTGGTTGCCTTTTAGCTTTGCTGATTGTTTTCTTTGCTGTGCAGAAGCTTTTTATTTTGATGCAGTCCCAATAGTTCATTTTGCTTTTGTTTTCCTTGCCTCCGGAGAGGTGTCGAGTAAGAAGTTGCTGCGGCCGAGGTTGAAGAGGTTTTGGCCTGCTTTCTCCTCTCGGATTTGATGCTTTGCTGTCTTCCATTTAGGTCTTTCATCCATTTTGAGTTTATTTTTGTGTATGGTGTAAGAAAGTGGTCCAGGTTCATTCTTCTGCATGTCGCTGTCCAGTTTTCCCAGCACCATTTGCTGAAGAGACTGTCTTTATTCCATTGGGTATTCTTTCCTGCTCTGTCAAAGATTAGTTGGCCATACGTTTGTGGGTCCATTTCTGGGTTCTTTATTCTGTCCCATTGATCTGAGTGTCTGTTTTTGTGCCAGTACCATACTGTCTTCATGATTACAGCTTTGTAATACAGCTTGCAGTCCAGGATTGTGATGCCTCCAGCTTTGGTTTTCCTTTTCAGGATTGCTTTGGCTATTTGGGGGTCTTCACAAAGTTCCATACAAAGGGTATGGGTATGGGTTCCATACAAAGTTTAGGATTGTTTGTTCTAGCTCTGTGAAGAATGCTGGTGTTATTTTAATAGGTATTGCATTGAATATGTAGATTGCTTTGGGTCACATCGGCATTTTAACAATATTTGGTCTTCCCATCCAGGAGCATGGAATATTTTTCCATTTTGTGTGTATCTTCTTCAATTTCTGTCATAAGCTTTCTATAGTTTTCAGTGTATACATTTTTCACCTCTTTGGTTAGATTCATTCCTAGGCATTTTATGGCTTTTGCTGCAATTGTAAATGGGATCGATTCCTTGATTTCTCTTTCTGTTGCTTCATCATTGGTGTATAGGAACGCAACCGATTTCTGTGCATTGATTTTATATCCTGCGACTTTGCTGAATTCGTGGATCAGTTCTAGCAGGTTTTTGGTGGAATCTTTTGGGCTTTCCATATGGAGTATCATGTCACCTTCAAAGAGTGAAAAGTTTGACCTCCTCCTGGCCGATCTGGATGCCTTTTATTTCTTTGTGTTGTCTGATTACTGAGGCTAAGACTTGCAATACTATGTTGATAACAGTGGCAAGAGTGGACATCCCTGTCTTGTTCCTGACCTTAGGGGGAAAGCTCTCAGTTTTTCCCCATTGAGGATGATATTAGCATTGTTTTTTTTATGTTTTTATTTTACTTTTGAGTGCGAGTGTGGGAGGGACAGAGAGAGAGGGAGACACAGAATCTGAAGCAGGCTCCAGGCTCTGAGTGGTCAGCATAGAGCCTGACGAGGGGCTCGAACTCACAGACTGAGATCATGACCTGAGCCGACGTGGGACGCTTAACCAACTGAGCCACCCAGGCGCCCCAAGAGACTCTTAAATACAGAGAACAAACTAAGGGTTTCTGGGGGGGATGTTGGAAGGGGGGCTGGGCTACAGCGGTGAGGGGCATTAAGGAGGACACTTGTTGGGATGAGCACTGGGTATTATATGTAAGTGATGAATTACTAAATTCTATTCCTGAAATTATTATTACATTATATGTTAACTAAGTTGGATTTAAATTTTTTAAAGTGAAAAATAAAAAAAGATCATACTGGCAGCTGTTCATAGGACAGAACAGGGAAAGAGACAGTAAAAGTGGGGGTGGATGGTAAGGGGCAACAGCAGGGTCCAGGTGAGAATGGGGACTCCTTGGGAGCAGAAGAGATGATTGTACACATACTGAAGGAAATGTCAAAGGATCTGCTAGAGTTAGATTGGGATGAAAAGTGAGAAGAGGGGGAGATGTGTAGCCAGTTTTGAGAACTTAGAGAAACCACAGAAGGTTTTTATACTCACAATGTCAAGCTTCACACCCAAACCCTGTGCTCCTGGAAAACTGTGATGGGCAAGAAATTCCCCAGCCCTTTTTGTGTTCTGGGAAATGCCCGAATACAACGAAACACCCTTCCCTGCATGACTTAGATAGGGCAGGATGATGACCCCTTGTTTACCTTTGACAATGCCAGGCACAGACCATCCAAATTCCCACCTTTGTCTCATGAATGAGTAGCTCCACTGTTTGTCCCCACTAAACTACTTAGATAAAATGCCTCTGAATTTAATTTGAGTTCACTAAACTTCAGCCAAGCTTCTCTCCTCCTGAACTCACCCCTGAGCACAGGGACTCAGATCAACCCTCTACAGCCCCTCCCCGACAATCAGCTGACCTCCCTGACCAACTAGCCTATCACCCCACCCACTTATCCCACTTTCCGGTCTTGTAAATTCTTTCCTATAAAAGAAAAGCTCTTTAGTGCCAGTGTTTAGGATGGGAGTATTCTGCCTACAGCAATGGTCTCTCCTTACAAAACCACTAAACTGGATAGGTGGTGGTGCTACCGCCCTAAGAGGGAAAGATTAAGAAAAGGCAAATTCGACAGTCTCTTCAACAGATGATTTTGGGAAAGCTGGACAGTGACATGCAGGAAGAATGAAACTGGACCACTTTCTTCCACCATACACAAAAATAAATTCAAAATGGGTGAAAGACCTAAATGTGAGACTGGAAGCCATCAAACTCCTAGAGGAGAAAACCGGCAGCGACCTCTTTGACCTGGGCTGGAGCAACTTCTTACTAGATAGGTCACTGGAGGCAAGGGGAACAAAAGCAAACATGAACTATTGGGACTTCAACAAGATAAAAAGCCTATGCACAGTGAAGGAAATGGTCAACAAAACTAAAAGCCAACCTACAAAATGGGAGAAGATATCTGCAAATGACATATCTTTTTTTCAGTTTATTAATTTTGAGAGAGAGGGGCACCTGGGTGACTCAGTCAGTTAAGCATCGAACTTCAGCTCAGGTCATGATTCCACAGTTAGTGATTCCGAGCCCCACATCAGGTGAGCATGAGCCCTGCTTTGGGTGAGCCACACTTTTCTCTCTCTCTCTCTCTCTCTCCCTCTCTCTGCCCCTCACTCACTTGTAGCCTCTCTCTCTCTCAAAAAGAGAGAGAGAGAAAGGCAGAGAGAGAGAGAAAGAGAGGCAGGGAAAACATCCCAAACAGACTCCTTGCTGTTAGCACAGAGCCCAACGGGGGTTGGGCAGGGCGCCTCAATCTCACAAATCGTGAGATCATGACCTGAGCTGAAATCAAGAGTCAGTCGCTTAACCAACTGAGCCACCCAGGTGCCCCACAAATAACATATCTGAAAAAGGATTAGTATCCAAAATCTATTAAAAAAAAATCAAACTCAGGCCGTCTGGGTGGCTCAGTTGGCTGAGCTGAGCAGTTGAGCATCAGACTCTTGATTTTGGCTCAGTTCACGATCCTAGGGTTGCAGGATCAAGCCCCCCCCATGGGGCTTGGCAGTGAGTGTGGAGCCTGCTTAAGATTCTCTCAGTTTCCCTTTGCCCCTCCCCCCCACTCACATGCTTTCTCTCTCAAAATAAATAAGCTACAAAAAAATTTTTTTAAATAAAAATAGAACTACCCTATGACCCAGCAAATACATTACTTGGTATTTACCCAAAGGATACAAAAATACTGATTCAAAGGGACACATGCACCCCAATGTTTATTGCAGCATTATCAACAATAGTCAAATTATGGAAAGAGCCCAACTGTCTATCAACTGATGAATGGATAAAGAAGATGTGGTACACATGTACAATGGAATATTACTCAGTCATCAAATTGAATGAAATCTTGCTATTTGCAGTGACATGGATGGAGCTAGAATGTATTATGCTAAGTGAAAGAAGTCAATCAGAGAATGACAAATACCATGTGATTTCACTCATATGTGGAATTTAAGAAACACAAGAGATGAACATAAGAGAAGGGGGAAAAAAGAGAGGGAAGCAAACCATAAGAGACTCAACTATAGAGAACAAACTGAGGGTTGGTGAGGGAGTTGGGCAAGGGATGGGCTAAATGGGTGATGGATATTAAGGAGGGCACTAGTGATGAGCACTGGGTGTTAGCTGTAAGTGATAAATTACTTTTTTTTAACATTATTAAGAGACAGAGAGAGACAGAGCATGAGCATGGGAGGGGCAGAGAGAGGGGGAGACACAGAATCTGAAGCAGGCTCCAGGCTCTGAGCTGTCAGCACAGAGCCCGACGTGGGGCTCAAACTCACAAACCACGAGATCATTGGCCTGAGCCAAAGTCAGATGCTTAACCAACTGAGCCACCCAGGCACCCCTGTAAGTGATAAATTACTAAATTCTACTCCTGAAACCAATATTACACTATATGTTAACTAACTAGAATTTAAGTAAAAAGCTGAAACAAAAAAAAAGGTGGCAAATTGTTCAAGGTGAAGTCTTACAGGAAAACATATATATTTTGTATAATATGTGAAAATTAATATGTATATATCATATACAATATACCTTACAGATACACAGAACATTTAACATATTTTACGTATGGCATATTTTCCCATCAAATCAGAAGGGGTGGCTCAGATGGTTAAGCAGCTGACTCTTGACTTCAGCTCAAGTCATGATCCCACAGTTCGTGGGTTCAAGCCCAACACTGGGCTCTGCACTGGCAGTGCACAGCCTGCTTGAGATTCTCTCTCTCCCTCTCTCTCTGCTCCTCCCCTGCTTGTGTGTTCTTTCTCTCTCTCAAAATAAATAAATAAACTATTAAAAAGAAGGGGGAGGGGTTATATAGCAACAGAGAGCCCAGGCACTAAGGAACTAGGGAGCACAGAGAGGGAGTACGGCTATCCATCTGACCACTGTCTCCCACATCATGGCAATAGAGGAAGGGATGGACAGCTGGAGGGCTCAGGAAAGGAAGGGAAATTTCCTCCTAGGGCAGGGCAACTCCCACAAGGTATGGTCCCCCTTAGAGAGGCTTTTGGGGGAATTGAGACTTTGGGGGCAATCTTTTTGTAAGAGGTATATCAAGACCTATTGTTTAGTTTGTGGGAATAATGTGGGTTGGCAGGAATAATTTCAAAACTAGGTATACCAGCAGGCCAAGGGAGGGCTTCTAGGGGATAGTTATTTATCTGGGTTCCAAGTTCAGACCACCAATCCCTTGGCACTGGGTAGAAAAACTGTCTTAGCCACAGATGACAAAGGATGACTAGAGGCCACTGATAGTTGGGAGTGTGCTGGGATATTGGAATTTATGTCTACTAAAATTTTAAATAGTCCTATGCCTTCAACTAGCAACTTGTAGGACCATAGCCAAGAGAAACTCTGGCATCTGTGCAGATAGATAGATACATGTGTGTGTGTTCAAGCTTGTTCGTTAAAAACTGTTTATAATAGGTAAAAACTGGAACCAATTGAAATATATATTACATTATAGCAAGGGCCCAAATAATTATCATATATTCATACTGTGGGAAATGATTATGGTGTTTAAATTTTTTTTTTAACATTTATTTATTTTTGAGACAGAGAGAGACAGAGCATGAACAGGGGAGGGGCAGAGAGAGAGAGGGAGACACAGAATCTGAAACAGGCTCCAGGTTCTGAGCTGTCAGCACAGAGCCCGACGTGGGGCTAGAACTCTCAGACCGCGAGATCATGACCTGAGCCGAAGTCAGACGCTTAACCAACCGAGCCCCCCAGGCGCCCCTGATTATGGTGTTTAAAACAAAAACTGATACAGATCTGAAGGTAAAGTATAAATATATTTACATAATTTATAAAATATGTATATGCAGAAAGGTATATACATGCATTAAAAATGACTGTTAGGCAGGGGCGCCTGGGTGGCTCAGTCGGTTGGGCATCCAACTTCGGCCCAGGTCATGATCTGACAGTTCGTGGGTTCGAGCTCCCTGTCAGGCTCTGTGCTGACAGCTCAGAGCTCAAAGTCTGGAGCCTGCTTTGAATTCTGTATCTCCCTCTCTCTCTCTGCCCCTTCCCTACTCACACTCTGTCTCTCAAAAATAAACATTGAAAAAAAATTTTTAATAAAAAAAAAGAAAATGACTGTCAGGCAAAGGACTTGAACAGATATTTCTCCAAAGAAGGCATATAGGGGCGCCTGGGTGGCTCAGTCAGTTAAGTGTCGGACTCTTGGTTTCAGCTCAGGTCATGATCTCATGGTTTGTGAATTTGAGCCCCATGTCAGGCTCTGCACTGCCAGTGCAGAGGGGATTCTCTCTCTCCCCTCTCTCTCTGCCCCTACCCCACTTGTGCTCTCTCTCTCAAAATAAATAAATAAACAAACATTAAAATAAAGACATACATATGGTCAATAAGCACATAAGATGTTCAACATCATTAATCATCAGGGAAATGCAAATCAAACCCATAAGGAAATGCTACTTCATATCTATTAGGATAGCTATTAGCAAAAAAATAAAAATAGGGGCACCTGGGTGGCTCAGTCAGTTAAGCGTACAACTTCAGCTCAGGTCATGATCTCACGGTCTGTGGGTTTGAGCCTTGTGTCAGGCTCTGTGTTGACAGCTTGAAGCCTGGAGCCTGCTTCAGATTCTATGTCTCCCTCTCTCTCTGCCCCTCCCCCGCTCATGCTCTGTCTGTCTCTCTCTCTCAAAAATAAACACACACCAAAAAAAAACTTTAATAGAAAATAAATAAATAAAAATGTTTTTAAATGTTTTAAATGTTTAAAAAAAAAATACTCATTGCTGATGGTAATGTGAAATGGTACAGCCACTGTAGAGAATAGTGTTGTGGTTCCTCAAAAAGCTTAACATCGAATTACCATATGATCCAGTAATTCCACTTCTGAGTATATATCCAAAAGGACTGAAAGCAGAAACTTGAAGAGATATTTGTAAACCAATGTTCGTAGCGGCATGATTCACAAAAGCCAAAAGGTGGACAACCCAAATGAACAGAAAAACAAAATGTATACACTTAAGGTTGAATAATGTTATAGTTATATTTATATATTATATTATATAAAATTCTAGTGTAAATAAAAGTACACAGAATATATATTTATATATTACATCTATATTAAATATAAGTTCATTTTACAATATAAATTATAAAATATATACAAAATGTAAATATACAAAAATGTAAAATATGCAAAATACGTAACTATATAATATGAAATATATAAAAATATAACAAGATATAAAATATGCAAAATATGAACATATATAAACTATGTCTATAATAAATATATAAATATAATATTATTCAACCTTACAAAGGAATAAAATCCTGATACATGCTACAACATGCGTGTATTTTAGAACATTATGCTAAGTGAAATAATCTAGACACAAAAGAACGATATTGCACGATTCCACTTATATGAGGTACCAACAATAGTCCAGTTTAGAGAGAAAGAAAATAGAATAGAGATTACCAGGGGCTGGGAGTTAGGGTTACGGGAAGTTTTTTGGGTTTTTTTTTAATTTTTTAAAAATGTTTTTATTTATTTCTGAGACAGAGAGAGACAGAGCATGAATAGGGGAGGGGCAGAGAGAGAGGGAGACACAGAATCGGAAGCAGGCTCCAGGCTCTGAGCCATCAGCCCAGAACCTGACGCTGGGCTCGAACTCACGGAGGGCGAGATCGTGACCTGAGCTGAAGTCGGACGCTTAACCGACTGAGCCACCCAGGCGCCCCATGGGGAGTTATTTTTTTTTTAATGAGAACAGTTTTATTTGGGGAAAATGAAAAAGTTTTGAAGATGCGTGGTGGTAACGGTCGCACAATAATGTGATTGTACTTAACGCCAATGAACAGTACCCTCAAGAAAGGTTAAAGGGAAATTTTTATGATATGTACATTTGACCACAATAAAAAAAAAAGAAAAATGACGGCAAGGCCACACCGCCATCAGTAACACTGGAGGCCTACAAAGCACGACATTGTATTTTATGTGCACTTGGCAGGGAGAGTGTGAAGGGAACCGTTAACATTCTTACTATAGTTTCTGAATTATTTGAATGTTAACAAAAACAACATACCCATGCATCACTTGTGTAATCAAGAAAAACAGTCAAGCGCAAACATAATGCACGTAGCTGAGGCGTCACCTCTGCACACAGCTAATCTCACGGATCAGAGTCACTTTGGCCTTCTTTCCAACCAAGGGAAGAGCTTTTTAAATCAAGAGTCTATATGGAAACCAGTTTGACAGTAAATTTCATATATTAAAAAAATAAATTTAAAAAAATAAATAAATAATAAAAATAAAAACTAAAAGTGTAAAAAAAAAAAAAAAAGCCTCTGTTGACAGCAGTCCACTCTTTTATGGCAAAAAATAAAAAAAGAGTCTACACTCTTCCCAGGGGAGCCTGGATGGCTCAGTCCCTTTAAGCGCGGGACTCCTGCCTTAGGCTCAGGTCATGATCTCACGGCTCCTGAGTTCAAGCCCCGCACCAGGCTCTCTGCCCTCTTCCCCCCACGTCCGCACAGACGCGCGCGCTCTCGCTCTCTCTCTATCTCAACTAAACAAACTTAAAAAAAAATACAAAACCTTTAAAAAAATAAAAAATAAAACTCGACCGCGAGGGCAGGCCCTTGGAGGAGAGGTGTAGCTGATGTGCGAAGTACAGAAGTGAATAACTTTAACTGTAAGGCTTGTTACTTACATTTTCACTTACTTCATTTCATTTTCTTCATTCCACTGTTTTATTGACCCTCACGCTAGAATCCTGAGAAAGCATTTTCCCAAATGAATTTATCAAACGTAATTCCCCAAAATTAAGTTTAAGATATTCTCACCTCAGCAATTCTCACAAAAGCCACAAGTGAAATTCTCCCGTCTAACGAAGGCAGAAGGGGACACCCTGGAAGTAGATTTCACCAACACCTCTCACTCCCGCCCCAACCGACACCCCCAGTTCAGAAGGTCGGAAGGACCCCGAGAAGCGACCAACGTCCGTTGACCTCCACGCTCGCGAGACCCAGCCCCTGCCGGGGCGCGCGGCCGCGGACTCAGTCCCCGCCCCCCCGCCAGGGCCCCGCCCCCACCGAGACCACGCCCTCGCCGGCCACGCACCCCACAGAGGCCCGCCTCCGAGAGGCCCCGTTTGCCCACCCTGACCAAGACCCCGCCTTCCGCGAGCCTCGCATCCTCGCCGTAGTCAAACCCACTCCCCAGAGGCCCTTCTCCCAGCTCTAGCTCCGACCTCGCACCTGCAGCCGCCCTTCTGTGCCGCAGGCAAATAAAGAGAAAAACCGTAAAGGGAAGTTGGCCGCTGCCCAGGTCCCAAGCACTCCACTTCCGGTCTCGGGGCTTAAAGGTGGAAGGAAGGCTCCGGCAGGACTTAGCGGCGCCGAGGCCGAGGGCACGGACTTCGGCGCGGGACCAGAACGGTACAGAGTCGGTTGGACCGAGCCTCGCGCCCACCTCGGACCAGTCAGGCAGCTCCCAATCAAAAAATGCTGTTCTCTGAGTTCTTGCAGCGGGGTTCAAGGATGTACTAAGCTTGGAGGTGCTTTGTTATGAAGCAGTTGATACCTGATACATCCTTTTCACTATTCTTTAAAAACTTCTTTGCCCCTTCTCAGAGGTTTTTGGTATTACCTTTGAACTTGTGGTACATTTCTGTAGTAGTCTTGGGACCGTTGGCCTTATGTTTTAAATCTTTCCGTTTTTATATGGCAAATAGTGAAGCATTTTTAGACTCATTAAGTATGAACATGTTTAGATCTTTTATATATTTCACTTGCTGGTTTTTGTGTGGTCACCATCACTTTTTGTTTTTATTGAAGTTTTTATGTGTTTAATCTCAACACACAGAGTGGGGTATTGAACTCAGGAGCCCAAGATCAGGAGTCGCATGCTCTTGTGACTGAGCCAGCCAAATGCCCCAACCATCACTTCCCTTGATAATGCTTTTCCTTTCATTTATTCAAGTCCTGCCTTCACAGAACTCTTTTTTCAACTGGGGAGGAAGACAGATGGTAAAACAAACATACAAGAAAACATATCCTATGTGAGTGCCACATTGGAATGTACTATTTATAGTATGTTTACAAACTGAATCCTGTGAAGATTCATTCAATCATTTCTTTTTAAACCTCTTAAAAAGGGGCTCCTGGGTGGCTCGGTTAAGAGTCTGACTTTGGCTCAGGTCATGATCTTACCATCCATGAGCTCAAGCCCCATGTAAGGCTCTGTGCTGAGAGCTCAGAGCCTGGATCCTCCTTCAGATTTTGTCTCTCCCTCTCTCTTTGCCCTGCCCTCTCTCCCCAAAATAATAAACATTAAATTTTTTAAAATAAGAAATACCAAAAAAAAAGTTGACCTTAAAAATTATTTTACTAGCAAAATATAGGTTTATTCAAGAATGGCCAACAATCACAATTTGGGACAAGCAAACAATGGCAAAAACCATAGTATAGCCCAACAAAGTAGAGGAATGTTATTTCATGGAAAAAAGTAAGTTGGGAGGGGTTGTTTTGAATCAGTCTGACTGACAGACAAAAGCAAGAGTTGAGAGTGATGAGGAGTTTCCCATCTGCTGAGTTGCCTGGGTAGTCAATTTCTTGCATGAGACACAATGTACATCATTCCCTGTTGGGGCCTGTGACAGTTCTTCCTGTAGTTAACATGGAGTAGTAGAGTTAGACCTATCCCTTCTGGCCTCCATTTTAGTGAGGTTTCCCTTTATTTTCACAACAGGAAACAAATTTATAGTTTAAATTTTATTTTATTTTTTAAGATTTTATTTATCATTAAAGATTTTATTTTTAAGTAATCTCTATACCCAACATGGGGCTCAAACTCACAATCCCAAGATCAAGAGTTGCATGTTACACAAACTGAGCCAGCCAAGTGCCCCCTATAGTTTAAATTTTTAAGAACTTTTGGGGTGCCTGGGTGGCTCTGTCAGTTAAGCGTCCAACTTCAGCTTAGGTCATGATCCCACTGCTCATGGGTTAAAACCCCCGCACTGGGCTCTGTGCTGACAGCTCAGAGCCTGGAGCCTGCTTCCAATTCTGTGTCTTCCTGTCTCTCTGCCCCCCCCCCCCCAGCTCTGTCTGTCTCTCTCTCTCTCTCTCTCTCAAAAAGTTAAATAAACATTAAATAGAATCATATATACACTGGAGCAAGGCTTCTTTTCATACAACATGTTTTTAAGATCATCCATGCTCATGTCCTTTTAAAAGTTCTCATTAAAGGGCAAGGGGCACTAAGGAGGACATTTGTTGGCATGAGCTCTGGGTGTTATATGTAAGTGATGAATCACTCAATTCTACTTCGGAAATCATTATTACACTACATGTTAACCAACTTGGATGTAAATTTAAAAAAATTAACAGTTTTTTTCAAGTAAAAATTAAAATAAAAGTTCTCTTTTAAAAAGAAAAGAAAAGCCCTTTTCCTGCCCCACTATACTTTTGGGTTATAACATCAGCCTAGTGCTTGGGGCAAAGGAGCAGCGGGGAGATGGAAGGAGCAGCAGATGAGAAAACTGAGGTCCAGAGTCATCTGGACCCATTACTTCCACCACACCACAGCAACCCGGACCCCGCCGGCCGGGAAGAGCGGTGGATCCGGAAGTCTCTCGGGAAACGCGCCACAAGGGACTGACCGGACCTGCCCTTTGGCCCCGGATCTTTCGAGCCAGACCCTCCAGACGACACCAGAGCTGGGCGCTCCCATATGCCCCAGAAGCGATGCAGCCTGCGGCGGCGCCCGGCTGACAGACACTTCTGCTTCCGGTTTTGTGAGCCGAGATGGCGCGGGTCGCCAGGGCTCCCGCCCAGCGGGGTCGGAGGAGGGCAGAGCTTGAAGAAGCCAGCGGGCAGGCAAGGGTCTTAAATCCGCCCAGCCAGGAAGGAGTAGGAGGATTAGTGGGCGGGGCAGGGGCGGGGACAGTGCCTGGGGGCGTGGCTTGGCCTGAGACAAGTCCTTGGGGGCGTGGCGGGAGGGGGGGGTGAAGACCAATCCTAGAAGGCGGGGCTTGAGGGTAAGCGTAGTGCGTTGTGGGCAGGGCTAAGGGGGCTTCCGGTCTCAGGGGGCGGAAACCGGATGAGGACCAGGTGTGAGGGCAGGGCTTGGGCGGGCCTCACTCTCAGTGGGCCCGTCCTCAGGATGCCCAATAAAAGCTTTTTTTGCTTCTTTTGTCATTCCTTCCGAGACTCTGTGACAGAACACCAGGTTTACAAAAGTATCTGTCAGTCCACAAAGTGGATCACACCTCCATTCATCCCGTTCCTTCCTTAGGGCCTTAAAGTTTTTAAATTTTCTTCTTCAGTGGGTTGTATCTTTCAGTTAGGTTCACTCCTAGACACTATATATATACATTTAATTTTTTGTTTCATTTCCCATTTGATTGTTTTGGGGGAGTTCTGAGAGATGGGGGACGTGCTCTGACTTAAGTCACAAGTGTAAATAAGAGTATCCAGCCCATACAGTAGATGCCCGACAAGTATACATTCCTTCCATTTTCCCTATTTATGAAGGGTGACGAGGTGTATAAATACTACCAACGTCTCCTAATTCCTATATTGTGAGGGTACAATTATCTACGTGGCAAATCCGGTGACGTGCTGCCATCTTCTGGTGATTGAGGGTATTACACTCTATCTCAAGTAGCTCTTAAAACCAACTATAAAACTTTACTTCCCTATTGGAAAGGTTTGTGAAAACGAATAAAAGGAAACCTCATTTAGAATGGAGTTGGGAGACCAGCAGGGAGAGCTTTCATGCCCAGCGCTAGTCAATTGTAGGTCCAACAGGAAGAGAGGGACCTTGTAAGTAAGTACTCCTTTAGTATCCCAGCAAGAGGAAGGAAGCTTTTTCCTCCCCCAGCAACAGCTCAGTCAATGAGAAGCCACTATACTTCAAACTCCCAATTTATTCCAATTCACTTTTAATTTATAAAAGCCCCTCCCCACTCCCCCTTTTTCCTCTATAAAAAGAGCTACCTTCCTTTATTGTGGGGACTTACCTATGGTTTTGCCATGGTTTGCCTGGGCCTGGGGTTGCAAATTTTTGCTGTTCCTAAATAAGCCCATCTTTTGCTGATAAAATAACCGCCAGTTTTGTTTTTAAGGGCAACAGTTCTCACATTAAATGTTGATTTATTTATTTCTGAGAGAGAGACAGAGAGAGCAGGGGAAGGGCAGAGAGAGAGTAAGAGAGAATCCCAAGCAGGATCCGTGCTGTCGGTGCAGAGCCTCTCCTGGAACTCCATCCCACCAACAGAGAGATGGTGACCTGAGCCAAAATCAAGAGTCGGTCGCTTAACCAAGGGAGCCAGCCAGACACCCCAACAGTTCTCACTTTGAAAAGCATTTTCCCTTCCCACTATACCTTTGGTTATAAGATCTGCCTGGTGTTTGAGGTAAAGAGAAAGAATAGTTTGACAGATGAGAAAACTAAGGCCCAGAACCATGTACACCCCCCAGCCATCTGGTTGGAGGAATTCAGGGAATGAGTGTGAGTTTCTGGAGAATGAACAAGTGCAAAGGTCCTGAGGTAGGAGAGGTTTGGGCTTTAAAACAACAGCAGAGGGGCACCTGGGTATTTCAGTCAGTTAACCATCCGACTCTTGATTATGGCTTAGGTCATGATCTCACAGTTTCTGAGTTCGAGTCCTGCATCAGGCTCTGTACTGACAGTGCAGACCCTGCTTGGGATTCATTCTCTCTCTCTCTCTCTCTCTCTCTCTCTCTCTCTCCCTCAAAGTAAATAAATAAACTTTTAAAAAGTAGGCAACATCAGAAGTCCAGTGTCTAAAATGTTTGAAGTGAGTCGGGCAGGTTGGAGACTAATTGGAAGTGAAGTCAGAGAAGCAATGAAGTCAGATCATACAAGGCCATCTGAGCAACTCTAAGAATTGTGGGTGTTACCTTGAGAGCAATGGAGGAGCCCCTGAAGAGTTTTGAGTTCCAGAGCAACATGACCTGATGTCTATTTTTAAAATTCTCTTTGGGGCACCTGGGTGGCTCAGCTGGTTGAGTGTCAGACTTCGGCTCAGGTCATGATCTCGCGGTTCGTGAGTTCGAGCCCCGCGTCGGGCTCTGTGCTGACAGCTCAGAGCCTGGAACCTGCTTCGGATTCTGTGTCTCCCTCTCTCTCTGCCCCTCCCCCATTCATGCTCTGTCTCTCTCTCCTTCAAAAATAAACATTTAAAAAACTTTAAATAAATAAAATAAAATTCTCTTCGTCTTTTGTGTGACTCTAGGGAAGAAAAGATAGAATCAGCGAGGACCATTAGAAAGTTAAGGCAATAATCCCAGTGACAGATGGAGATGGCTGGACAAAGGTGGCTGGGGAGAATGGAGGGAGTGGGATCCACTCTGGTGCTAAAATTAAGGCAGAGCTAATGGCTATCTGCTGATGGATTTGTGTAGTTTTAGAGCAAAGAGTCAAAAATGACCCAAGGGATTTTTGTTTCTTTATCATTGTGAAAAATAATTCTGGACATTGGTAAAGAGACTTCATTCAAAAGTGTTATTGAAAAAGGGAGAAAAGGAAGGGCGGGGTGCCTGGGTGGCTCAGTTGGTTAAGCATCCAGCTTCGGCTCAGGTCATGATCTCACAGTTCATGAGTTCGTACTCCTCCCTTGCGTTCTGTCTCTCTCCCTCTCTCTCTCTCTCAAAATAAACATTAAAAAAAAATTTTTTTAATGTCTTTGATTTTTCTCCAAACTCCCAATAGTAGACAAAATTCTAGAAGGCTACCTCAAACTTCTCACAGTGATTTCCTCTGGGGCCTGGGATTAGAAAGAGGTACCCTTTCTGTACTCTTAAAATTCTTCACAGGCATATATTATTTTTTATATCAGAAAAATTATTTTAACAAGATATATGTGCTTTAACACAAATATCCATCAAAGGTGAATGGGTAACAAATTATGCTATTATAGTCACATGATGGAAATACTACTCAGGAACAAAGTTTTGATTCCTACAAGAGCTTGGATAAATCCTAAAATCATCATAATGAGTAAAAGACAAGATACACATGTGTCAAAACTCATCAAATTATGCACCTAAATATGTGCTGTTTATTGCTATGAATTATACCTCAGTAGAGCTATGCAAAAATTTATTTATTTTTTTAAAATATTTTTATTATTTTTGAGACAGAGAGAGACAGGGCATGAGCAGGGGAGGGGCAGAGAGAGAGGGGCACAGAGAATCCTAAGCAAGCTCCAGGCTCTGAGCTGTCAGCACAGAGCCCGACGCGGGGCCCGAACTCACGAACCGTGAGATCATGACCTAGGCCGAAGTCGGACACTTAACCAACTGAGCCACCCAGGCACCCCAAGCTATGCAAAAATTTATATGTCTAGTCTTTGTCCCTTGATGGGGCACAACTGTTGGGCCAGGCTTTTAGAACTGCTACCTATCAGCTAGGCAGTTTTGCCTAATGGTTAGGATGTAGGATAAGATTACTCAGTTCTGCTACTTCTCTAGTTGTGTGACTTTGGGTAACTTAACTTCTCTGTGCCTCAGTTTCCTCCTCTGTACCTTCCTCACTGGGCTGCTGGTAAAAGTCCATGCATGAAGGACTGAGCATAGTACCTGACACAAAATAGACACTCGAGAAATGTTAGTTCTTGCGATTGCCCTTTACTTCCAATGGAGGGTGTATTCATCCTGTTTTTAATTTTCTATATTTTGTGATGCTTTGACACCTTAGGGCCTTGCAAACCTGGCTCAGGACCACCCCTCTGAGGGTTGGGTAATTCCTAGAGATAGGAAACAACTTGCTTTTGAGCACACTTTCATATGCAAACCAGCCAATCCAACTACCTCTGTTATCTCACTCCTAACACAGCAAGCCAATATTTCCTCTGCCCTAAATCACGCCAGGGCCAAGTAACAGACAACTAGGAATGGCCTCTAGAGCCTAGAGCCCACCAAAATTATTCAAAGTAGTCAATTCTAAGCTTGTTCAGCTTGCCTACCCTGCCTCGCCTATTTCTTCCTGCAAAAACCATAATAAAGGCGCATGCCTGTGCTTTCCTCCTACTTCTCCTGCCTCCTACAGACCCCATTATGGTTTTTCCCCATAATGGCTCTGTGAGACATTCCCCTCCTCTTGGGAATCACAAGTACTGTACCTTTTAGGAAAGAATCTGCCACTCAAAGCCTTGCTGGTTATGGATAATGCCCCTCCTCATCCTCCAGGCTTCGAGGATGACTTACTAGAGGAATTCAAGTTCATCAAGGTCAAGTTCCTTCCTCCCAACACCACTCCAGTCCTCCAGCCCATGGATCAGCAGGTCATTGCGAACTTTAAAAAAGTTTACACTAAAGCACTATTTCAGCGATGCTTCGAGGTGGCCCAAGAAACAAACCTTACCCTCCAAGAGTTTTGGAAAAAATCATTTCCACATCGTGAACTGCCTCAAGATCATTGACAGAGCCTGGGATGGGATCACCAAGAGAACCCTCAATTCTGCTTGGAGAAAACTGTGGCCTGATTGTGTTCTTAGATATGACTTAGAGGGGCTTGCTCATGAACAGGAGCCACCGGTGGTCGATGAAATTGTGTCCTTGGGGAAGACCAAGGGGGGGACTGGAGGTGAATGAGGATGTCATTCAAGAGCTGGTGAAGGAACATGGCCAGGAGCTGACCACTGATGGCTGATGGATCTGCATCACAAGCAACAGCAAGAGGTTATGGATGAGATCTCGTTTGCAGAGGAGGAGGTGGAGGAAAAGGCGGAGGAATCCCTCACCCCAAATGAGATTAGGGAGACGTGTAAAATGTGGGAAACAGTGCAAGATTTTGTAGAAAAGCACCACCCGAATAAGGCTGTAGCAGTGCGAGCGAGGAATCTGCTTAATGACAATGCGATGCCACATCTCGGCGAAATCCTCAGATGGAGGCAAAAGCAAGTGTCATTGGCTAAGTTCCTTGTTAAAGTTGCACAAGAAAAAGATTCCATGGAGCCAAGAGCAGTGATTCCGTTAGTGATAGTGAAAGTCGGTCGTCCTAGACAATCACCCTCCTCTCTCTTGTCTCCCTCACACCAGCCGTGAAGGTTTTCAAAGGTAAGTGCAGGTTATTTTTTTACTTATATTTTGCATTTTCTTTACTATTTTGTATTATATTACAGTATTGTAATCATTTTTATATAAATATTTTTGGGTTGTGGAATGAATCATCTGAGTTTCCATTCTTCTGGGGAAATTCGCTTTGATATACAAGTGCTTTGGATTACAAGCATGTTTCCAGAACAAACTGTGCTCGCAAACCAAGGTTTTACTGTAATCAAGTTTTCTTCCAAAGACACTTGTCTCCGTGTCCATCGCCATACGTGATTTTTGAAAAAAGATTTTTTTAAGTTTATTTATTTTTGAGAGAAGGAGGCAGAGCATGAGTGGGGGAGGTGCAGAGAGAGAGGGAGGCACAGAATCTGAAGCAGGCTCCTGGCTCTGAGCTGTGAGCACGGAGCCCGATGCCGGGTTTGAACCCATGAACCATGAGATCCTGACCTGAGTTGAAGTTGGCCACTCAACTCACTGAGCTACCCGGGCGTCCCCACCATATGTGATTAAAACAGATCTCAGGTACATTTCATAACAGAGGGCATCCTCAAGCCCCTGGCCCCTGGTCACGAAGGCGGTGGTCAGGCTCTGCCATAACCCTACCAGCCCTCCGAGCTAAGCCCAGAAAGGGGTCACTGAAATCGGGTGAGACCGGGAGAAAGACACCTCTTCAGTACCAGTGCCCCAGCCTGGAACAATCCAGTCCCCCAGGTGCCCTGGCCTGGCGCTGCCAGATTTGATCAGCACGGGACAGGTAGACACTCACCGTGGCCACACTGGATGAGCACTCATACCATAGTCCTCAGGTGGCCAGATGGAGAATTTCTCCTCCACCCCCTAGCGGGAAAGCATGAGAGAGACACCAGGTCCTCTGAGAAGTGAGCTTGGAACACGGAACCAAGGGTATCAGTTCAACCCCATCTTCTCTTCTGGCTCTGGCCCACCACGGAGCAGGCAAGCTGGGCCAGTGGGCAGGTGGTGATCCTGTCGCGTTCGTACACGCCCTCCTCCCCAGCTCGGGTCAGAAGCGACACTCCTCTCCTGATCACTATCGGCCTGCCACCTGCATCTTTCAAGTGGCTCAGACTCAACGGGCAGGAAAAGGAGTTGCTGCTTTCTGAACCCCTAAAGCCTGTGCCACCTGTGGGGACCCTCCAACCTCACCCCATCAGCTGACTTCGCTTCCTATTGCTCACCTCTTCTTCCCTCAGCCACGCAGATCTTCTTCCTGATCTTGAAAGAGGTCAAACTCATCCCTATCTCAGCCAGTGTCTTGGCCGCCTTCTTCCCCCCGCACTTCCCAGAGGGGGTTCCTCCTCACCCCTCAGGTCTCCAAACTTGAGAGGCTTGCCCCACCCACTCCACCAGGCACAGGCACCTCCATCATGTGAGCCTACTTCAAAACCGTCTCAGTCTCAGGGCGCCCGGGTGGCTCAGTCGGCGAAGCGTCCGACTTCGGCTCAGGTTGTGATCTTGCGGTCTGGGATTTTGGGCCCCGCGTCGGGCGCTGTGCTGACAGCTCAGCTCCAGGCTCCAGGAGCCTGCTTCGAATTCTGTCTCCCTCTCTCTTTCTCTGCCCCTCATCTGCTCACACGCTGTCTCTCTCTCTCAAAAATAAACATTAAAAAAAATTTTTTAATTGTCCCAGTCTTTAAAACCATCCCATCAATGTGTTCACCTGCAGGTCGACCCTGCCGTCTGCTCAGGTCTTGTTTTGTTCACTGCTGCAGCCCCAGGGCTTCGACCAGTGCTTGCAAAATAGTGGGCAGGCAAGAAACGTTTGTTGAATGAATAAACCAAATGCTTTTGGGAAAAAAAAAAAATTATTTTTCTTTAATAGCAAAATAATATATATATTGTGGAAAAATTTGAAAATATAGAATACCAAAATACCGAAAGTACAACTGAGAACCTTCACTGACACTTTCAATCGTCAAAGCAGAAGTCTTCCTGGGCTTTCTCATCGCATCCCTCGTGTATCAATGGCGTGTCAGCGTGGGGGTGCACATGCATAGGTAGTCTTGCCAGGCCTCCTAAAGGGGCCCTGGCCCCTCAGCTCCCCCTAACTCTTAACCCCACCCTGCTGCATCCATTCTGTTCCTGAGAATGACCCATCGTCGAGGACCTTTTTGGCCCAGGGGCTGGTAAAGAGTAAGGCTTCGCGACATAACCATGAGGTAGCTATGATCTTCCCCTCTTCCAGATGTGGGGATAGGCCCTCCGAGAAGCTGGCTGATGTCACAGAGGCCAAACAACTGGCAAACAGGGATTCCAACTGTCCGGAGGCCCCAAGGCCTTCGTTCTACCTTGTGGCTTTGGGCTCTCTCAACCTGGTTACGGGCCCTCTGCAAGGTGCTGTCCAGAGGGTCTGGGGCTCACCCATGAGAGCCAACATGGATGGATGGTGCAGTCACATCCACCAGTCCATGGACTCTTTGGGGCAGGCCCTGACGATGACCATACAGTGGGGCAGCCCCTTACACAGGATCCTCTCGGCCTCCTGATCCTCCCACCCCAGCCCCTGCAGCTCAAGGACCCTGAGCTTGGGCATGGCGAGGCAGGAAGAGAGGATCTCAGCCGGGGAAGGCATTTCTGGGGTGATGAGAGGGCCCAGCAAGCACAGACTCTCCAGGGCTGGCATGCCCTCCAAGACGGACAGGCCGGGGGCAGAGAGGCCCCTCACGGTCAGCCGGATCTTCCGCACATCTCGGAGGTGGCGACTGACGGCCAGGAGGGTGCTGTCAGCTGAGAGGGTGCAGCCCAGCACCTCCAGCCTCTGCAGGTAGCCCAGCTCCTGGAGGCCCGCATCCAGCCCCGTCTCGGTCACGCGGTAGGTACCGCCCAGCACCAGCGACCGCAGGGCGCGGAAGCGCGTCAGGCCCTGCAGGTGCTCATCACGGAAGGCAGGGACCCGGTCCAGCACGATGCACTCGAGCAAGGGCAGCACGGTGGGGTCCTGCTCCTTGAGGAGCCAGGCCATGGAGATCTCGCAGCTGTGCAGCTCCAGGGTCCTCAGGGTGCAGGGCAGGCTGGTGATGGGCACCATGCTCAGGTCAGCCACGTGCAGGCAGAGACGCTTCAGGTTAGGGCACTTCTGGCCCAGGGCCCTCATCAAGGCGGGGGACAGCCGGGGGGCCTGGGAGCCTGAGAACAGGTAGCCGCCCACCCGCAGGGAACGGAGCCGAGATGCCATGTAGCGGCGAAGGAGGTGCCACATGACTTTAGGCCGCATCTGTAAGAGCCAGAGGCGGGGGTGACAGGGTGAGAGATACAGAGAATATCCCAAGGCCCCTGCCTGCCTGGAGACGGACCAGCCCCAGCTGGGGCACTAGTGCTCCCCTGGGCTTCTGCCCGACCCCTGCCAGCCTCACCTCACCGTGCACCTCCCCAGGAGTAACAGGCCAAGTGAACCCCATCGTTTTGACTTCTAGGTTTGAACAAAAGCACTGAGAGAAAAGGGAAGATCATAACAGATCTGTCTTCAGCAACAGAGTGGGGTCTTTGTAAGTAAGAAAGCAGAACAAGTCACCAGCATTTATCCCTTTCTTCGTGGCCACTGCCACTAGGAATAAGCAACACAAAGCCCAACTGAAAAAGGCTACAACTGTCCAGAGTAAATTAAAGTCATCTTAAAAATAATAATAATAGGGGCATCTAGGTGGCTCAGTCGGTTCAGCGTCCAACTTCAGCTCAGGTCATGATCTCACAGTTCGTGAGTTCAAGCCCCACATTCGGCTCTGTGCTGACAGCTTGAAGCCTAGAGCCTGATTCAGATTCTGTGTCTCCCTCTCTCTGCCCCTCCCCTGCTCTCTCTCTCTCTCTCTCTCTCTCTCTCAAAAATAAATAAGCATAAAAAAATAAAAAAAAATAATAACAAAAATCACAGCCTAGTAATGGTGAAAACTGCAAAACTTAACCCCAGGAAGTTAATTACTGCAAAACAAACAAAATGTAAGTGGAAGCACCTTGCATTTCATTGTATGTACATTTAACCTTTTTTAAAAAAAGACGGTAGGGGTGCCTGGGTGGCTCCATTGAGTGTCCACTTCAGCTCAGGTCATGGTCTCACAGTTCATCGGTTTGAGCCCCACGTCAGCCTCTGTGCTGATAGCAAGAATGGAGCCTGCTTTGGATTCTCTCTCTGCCCCTCCCCTGCTTGCGCTCTCTCCCTCAAAAAATAAACGTAAAACAAAACAAGAAAGAAGAGAGCAAAAAGAAACTGAATAGTGTAAAATTTGTGCATAGCATAAAACCTGAGGGGCTGTTAGAAAATCAGAATCTGGGGCCCCACCCAGCTCACTGAATCAGAATCAGCATTTTATTATTTTCTTAAATTATTTTTTAAGATTTTTATTTTTAAGTAATCTCTACACCCAACATGGGGCTTGAACTCACAATCCCGAGATCAAGAGTCACATACTCTACTGAATCAGCCAGCCAGGTGCCCCAGAATCAGCACTTTAACAAGATCTTTAGGTGATTCATATACACGGTGAAGTTTGACACTATTTTATAACACTGTTTGTGAGAGTAAAAAGTTGGAAATAACCTAAAGGTCTGTCAACAGGAAAACAGGTAAACAAATTGTGGTATATTCACCTAACAAGTTGAAAGGAATGAGCTAGATTTACATGTGTCAAAAGCAATGTTGTGTAAATAAAGCCATCGGTGGATATATAATAAATAGCATTTAATTACCTAGACAGAACAGCATTATTTCAACTTTAGAAACACATTAACAAAATTGTATATTGCTTATGGGTAGTCACACAGGAAGTAAATAAAAACATGAAAGGAATACTACAAATCCATTTTATAATAGTGGTTACCTCTGAGAAGGGTTTCAAAAAATGCAATGAATACATCTATAAATGATGTATGCATATGCATATACATAAGTCTTTGCATGTATGTCTCACACAATCTGCAGCAAAAATGACCAAAAGTTTGGGGCGCCTGTGTGGCGCAGTCCTTTAAGCATTGGACTCTTGATTTCAGCTTAGGTCATGATCCCACATTGGTGGGTTTGAGCCCCAGGTTGGGCTCCACGCCTCAGAGTGCAGAGCCTGCTTGGAATTCTCTCTCCCTCTCTCTCCCTCTGCTCCTCCCCTGCTCGCTCTGTTCTGTCTCTCAAACTAAATAAACTTAAAAAAAAAAAAAAAAAGACTAAAGGTTAAAATGGGTTAAATCTAGGTGGTAAGTACATAGTTGTTTCAGATTATCCTCTATACATTTCTCTGTATATTTGAAATAGTTCATAAGAAAACAAGAAAAATACAATGCAAATGGGAAAACGTGGAAAAGGTTCAGTTGCAATACTCAGTAAATAAATTCTGGAAATTAAGTTGAATCTGGAGAATGATTTCTCCAGAAAAACTCATTAATAGCTAATGTAATCAAGAGGCATTTGTCATAGGCTCACCGTACGCCAGACACTGCTCTAAGCTCCCTGAACGAACTTGGCTATCCTCATTTTGGAAATGGGGAAACAGGCCAGGAGGTCACCGAAGGGCAGCTAAGGGACGCTGCCGGGATGCACCCTGGACTGCCAAGCTCGAACTCTAGGGTGCAAGGAGTGGTCCTTGCGGCCCAGAGACCCCACCGCGGCCCATGCCCGCCCGGTCGACCCCGTGTACCGTGTACAGAGTCAGGTCGACGTGTCGCCAGAGCCACCGGTCGTCCACCAGCCTCTTCCAGCGGTGACAAACCCTGGGGGGAGGGGACCCGCCGTTAAAAAACTAACCGCGGCCCCCCGGGGACCGGATTCGCATCTCCGGGTGCTCCCCCCGCCCGGCTCTTCCCCCCACCCGCGGGGCGGGGCCGCACCTGGAGATGCGAATTCGATCCCGGACCGGGAGGTAAGAGAAGATCTCTAACAGGACTGAGTCCGGCAGGTCCGCCAAAGTCGCCATGATCCCGCCGACACGCACTTCCGCTTGTGGCTGTAAGGGGATTCACGATCTCACCCTCCGGGGGCCAGCAGGCGGCGGGTGGCTGGGGGTGCCGGCAAGGCGGAGGCCGCCGCCTCCAGCAGCCGGCGGAGAGTTTCAGCTTTTCTCTCGCGGGGACAGGGTTGGGCCCCGGCGACAGACCCGCCCACTATCTGGATGGAGCGCAGGGGACACGCTGGGAACCAGGCCTGAGCCCGGAAGGCGTGGCTGAGGCGGTGACGCACCCGGAGGCGGGGTCAAGGGCGGGGACAAGGCTGTGGGCGGGGCTGAGGTTAGGGCAGAGCCCGGAGGCTTGACGGGGCAGTGACTAGGGACCCGAGGGCAAGCCTGGTGGGGTGACGGGAGACCTAGGGATGAGCTAGGGGCTGGAACTAAACCACGGAGCGGGATTAAGGGCGGGAACAAGGCTCGAGGCGGGGCTGGGGACTGGGATCCAGCCTGGAAAAAGTGGCTCGGTTGTTGACTGGCGGCCCCGGGTGGGCGTTAAGTGCGGTGACAGGCCCGGAGCGCGGCGAGTCTTCGGAGCGCCGGGCTTACAGACCCCAAGGCCAAGCCCGGAAGGCGCGCTCAAGCATTGGGGCGCCTTGACCGCGGGGGTTGGGGCGGGACGACCAGCGGCTGGCCTAAAGGAGAGCGAGGCCCTAACTTGTTTTTAAACCTAGTAATGCTTTTTGATGCCTATGAACATGAATAAATTTGTAGAACTGAAACAGCTTGTTAAAGGGTGTGTTCAATTTTTCGTTCTGATTGATAGTGCTAAGTTGTTCTCCACAGAGGGGGAGTTGACACTCCCACCAACTGTATATCATTCACTTCTAAAACATTCATTTTGGGAGCACCTGGGTGACTCAGTAAATGGGCATCTGACTTCGGCTCGGGTCATGATCTCGCAGTGGGTGAGTTCAAGCTCCGGGTGGGGCTCTGCGCTGACAGCTCAGAGCCTGGAACCTGCTTCAGATTGTCTCCTCTCCCTCTCTCTCTCTCTGCCCTTCCCCCGCTGTCACTGTCTCTCTCTCAAAAATAAAAACATAATTTTTTTTTTAATTTGTTTTTGAGAGCGTGCTTGTGTGGGGGCGGGGCAGAGAGAGAGAATCTCAAGCAGGCTCCAAGCCCAGCATGTTGCCCGGATGCCTGGCTTCATCCCACAACGTGAGTTCATGACCTGAGTGGAAATCAAGAGTCAGATGTTTAACCAACTGAGCCCCCCAGGCGCCCCTAGGATTATGTTTTATTATTTTTTTAATTTATTTATTTTGAGAGAGAGAGTGCATGCACGTAAAAAAGAGCAGGGGAGAAGCAGAGAGCAAGGGAGAGAGAGAATCCCAAGCAGGTTCTGTGCTGTCAGAAGAGAGTCCAACACGGGGCTCAGTCTCACAAACCTTGAGATCATGAGCTGAGCCGAAATCAAGAGTCCGATGTTTAACCAACTGAACCACCCAAGTGCCCCCTTTAATACTTTAAGCAATCGCTATACCCAATGTGGGTCCTAAATTTACAACCTGGAGATGCATTTTAAATTTTGTAATTTTAAGTAGGTTCCATGCCTAACATGGGGCTTGAACTCACGACTCTGAGATCAAGAGTCACATGCTCTACCGACTGAGCCAGCCAGGTGACCCATATCACTCTTTTTTTTTTTTTTTTTTTAAGATTTTATTTTCAGGTAATCGCTACACCAAACGTGGGACTTGAAACCATAACCGCGAGATCAAGGGTCACATGCTCCACTGATTGAGCCAGTCAGGTACCCCATCACTCATTTTTAAACTTTTTTTTCCTAACATTTATTCATTTTTGAGAGACAGAGACACAGTGCGAGTGGAGGAGGAGCAGAGAGAGAGGGGGACACAGAATCTGAAGCAGGTTCCAGGCTCCGAGCTGTCGGCACAGAGTCCACTGTGGGGCTCGAACTCACGGACCAGACCGTGAGATTATGACCCGAGCCGAAGTCAGATGTTTAACTGACTGAGCGACCCAGGCGCCCCTCACTCATTTTTAAATTAGCAATTCATAAGGGCAGTGAATTTCATTCAAACATTCCTGTATTGAGGAGTATTCAAGTTGTTCCAGATTTGTTACCACAGACAATATCGGAGCTAGGCGTTATTTTATATACGTATGTACGTGTACACATATATCCCATGTCTTTATTTTCATTGGATAAATAACCAGGAGCTGGTTTGATGGGTCAAAGGGGCATGTGAAATTTAATTTTGAGGTTTTGCTAAATCACATCCCCAAGAGCCTATAATGGCAATAAATGTTTTCAATACATACACACAGGTGCAGAAATTGGAGATGTTGAAAACTGTTTAAAAAAATTTTTGTTTAATGTTTGTTTATTTTTGAGAGAAACAGAGACAGAATGCGAGTGGGTTAGGGGCAGAGAGAGAGGAGACACAGAATCCTAAGCAGGCTGCAGGCTCTGAGCTGTCAGCACAGAGCCCAACACGGGGCTTGAACCCCTGAGCTAAGAGATCATGACCTGAGCTGTGAGATCATGATATGAGCCGCGGTTGGTCACTCGGTCACTCAACCGACTGAGCCACCCAGGCGCCCCATTGAAAACTGTTTTAAAAAGGAATGCATGGGGCACTTAGGTGGTGAGTCCGTTAAGCACTGACTTCGGCTCAGGTCATATTTCGGTTCATGAGTTCGAGCCCCTTGTCAGGCTCCACTCTGATGGCACCAAGCCTGCTTGGATCCTCGATCTTTCCTCTCTTTCTCCCTTCCCCTACTCACGCTTTCTCGCTTTCAAAATAAACTTAAAAAAAATTTTTTTTTTAATGCAAAATAGGGGCTCCTGGATGGTTCAGTTGGAAGAGCATGTGACTCTCAATCTCAGGGTCTTGAGTTTGAGCCCTAAAATGGGTGTAGAGATTACTAAAAATAAACTTTTTTAATGTTTATTTTGGGGAAGGGGGAGAGAGTGCACAAGCAGCGTGTGCATCCACAAGCGGGGGAGGCTCAGAGAAAGAGGGAGATAGAGAACCTTAAGTGGGTCTGTGCTGACAGCAGAGAGCCCTATGTGGGGCTCGAACTCATGAACCATGAGATCAAGACTCGAGCCAAAGTTGGACGCTTAACTGACTGAGCCACCCAGGCACCCCTAAATATAAATAACTTTAAAAAATACATAATTAAACATTAAAAATTTTTAAAACATGCAAAACTTATTAAGATGTAAATATTAAATGTGTGTAATTTTGCCTATCAACTGTACTTCAGTAAAGTTAAAAAATAATACATCTCTATGCTCACACTTATCCATAAATAAATACAAAGTATGGGGCACCTGGGTGGCTCAGTCGGTTGAGCATCTGACTTCGGCTCAGGTCATGATCTCGCGGTCTGTGAGTTCAAGCCCCGCGTCGGGCTCTGTGCTGACAGCTCGGAGCCCGGAGCCTGCTTCAGATTCTCTGTCTCCCTCTCTCTCTGACCCTCCCCTACTCATGCTCTGTCTCTCTCTCTCTCTCAAAAATAAACACTAAAAAAAATAATAATAATAAAAGTAAAACACTATGGTTTCCATCTATCAGGTTAAAAAAGATGAAGAAGCCAGAAAATACCCACACTGGCCTTGGTGTGAGGAAACAGACTCTTTCAACCCTGCAGAAAGGGCAGAATTGATTCAAACTCTTGAAGGCAATTTAGCAATATCAGATTGCAGCCTCTATTGGACCCAACGATCCCATGTCTAGGATCTCAAATTGCTAAAAAAAAAAAAAAAAAAAAAAAAAAGAGGCAGGTCTTTCAATGCTATTTGGAACAATCTCCAGGATATTGTTTGCTTTATTTTTTGTAATCTTTTTTTAATGTTTTATTTATTTTTGAGACAGAGAGAGACAGAGCATGAGCAGGGGAGGGGCAGAGGGAGAGGGAGACACAGAATCTGAAGCAGGACCCAGGCTCTGAGCTGTCAGCACAGAGCCCGACGCGGGGCTCGAACTCACAAACTGCGAGATCATGACCTGAGCCGAAGTCAGATGCTCAACCGACTGAGCCACCCAGGCGCCCCGATACTGTTTGCTTTAAAAAGCAAAGGGTGTTGGGGTACCTGGGCAGCTCGGTCAGTTGAGCATCTGACTCTTGACCTCGGCTCAGGTCATGATCTCGTGTTCATGAGATCGAGCACCACATGGAGCTCTATGCTGACAGTGCAGAACCTACTTGGGGTATTCTCTCTCTGCCCCTCCCCTGCTTGCCCTTTCTCTCTCTCTCTAAGTAAATAAACGTTTATTTAATTTAAAAAAAAAGGGGGGCGCCTGGGTGGCTCAGTCGGTTAAGTGTCCAACTTTGGCTCAGGTCATGATCTCGCAGTCTATGAGTTCAAGCCCCACTTCGGGCTCTGTGCTGACAGCTCAGAGCCTGGAGCCTGCTTCGGATTCTGTGTCTCCTTCTCTCTCTACCCCTCCTCTGCTCATGCTCTATTTCTCAAAAATAAACATTTAAAAAAAAAAAAGGACACAAATGCTTAGACAGCATTGTTCATAGTAGCAAAAAACTAAAATTAAAAAAATGCACACATGATTTATTATGTGTCTCACTCTTTTTTTTTAAATGTTTATTTTTGGGGCACCTGGGTGGCTCAGTCGCTTAAGCGTCCGACTTTGGCTCAGGTCATGATCTCGCGGTCTGTGGTTTGAGCCCCGCGTCCGGCTCTGTGCTGACAGCTCAGAGCCTGGAGCCTGTTTCAGATTCTGTGTCTCCCTCTTTCTCTGACCCTCCCCTGTTCATGCTCTCTCTGTCTCAAAAATAAATAAATGTTAAAAAAAATTTAAAAAAATAAAATGTTTACTTTTGAAATTTTGAAGTTTATTTTTGAAGTTTGTCCCCATGCGGGAACCTCAAGATCATGACCTGAGCCTAAGTCAAAAGCTTAACCGACTGAGCCACCCAGGTGCTCCTTGTGTAAATTCGTAAAGGACTGTCAGAGGCTGGTCCAAGACCCATTCTTACTACAATCCCAGGCTGGGAATTGCTGTCCCCTTTCCATAGATGAGGAAAATAAGAATAAGTGTGGGTAACTGTATTCCTTGAGATCATACAGTGTAATATAAAGCGGTAATGTTGAGGTTTTGACTCATCTAAATCCAAAGCCTGTGTCTCCAATCTCAGTAAGTTTTCCATTCAGAGTCCCTCCCCTCTCAAGCGCACTCAGAAGGGCTCTCAGAGGAATGACAGGTCAAAGTTCTGAACAGAAAGGCCCCTGAACCTAGTGTTTGTGGTAGGACCTCCTGGGCCAGCTCCCTACACCAGGTCAGCCCCACACAGGGTCACAGAGCATCTGCCCTTTCCACAGGATGACCTCTCATGTCTCCCACCTAATCTCATAGCCCAGTTTGAGAAGGTGGATTGGGCAAATCAGAAGTGGTGGCTCATTTTCAGGGCGAATGCCTCCAGGGTCACCAAACTGGGAAAATCCTGTCTGCCGAGAAAGAACGGTTGACCAGTTCCATTGGCAGCTGTTTGCTCGAACTCAGAGAAGGGTACCCCCTGTCCCACCAGCTCTGGGGAATCAGACCAGTCCAGGGGCTTCTTCGGGACTGAAAGGCAAGGCTGAGATCTGGTACAAAGTGCTCTCTGCAGGGCGGGAGCGTCCTTTCTTGAAGACACAAACGTTGGGTGGTTTTGCCCTTGTGCCGTTTTCAGTTTACTTGCCGGTGTTGACAGGCTGGCGTGCAACCTGGACTCCATTCTAAGTGCTGGCGTCCAGGACGAGATCAGGCGGCGTTTCTGCTTACTGACTGCGGTCTGCGCCCAGGTGTCTTGGAGGGGTGGGGTGGGAGGGGGGCGCTCAGGCGCGATAGCCAAACGGAGGGGTGAGCGAAGAGGCCGGAGGAGGTGACTGCATGACTGGACCCAGGCTCCCCATAGCCCCGAAGCTGCAATTGAGAGGCTTCGTCGGGCTCAAAAACGGGATGTCCCCGGAGCCCCCTCGCCCGCCCCATGTTCCTACCAGAAGCCACACAAGACGGCGTCTCCCCACATCTAAGGGGCCCCAACCGAAGGCTTCCAGCGGGCTGGGCGCCGGCCCCTGACCTCTGGCTTTCCTTCCACGCCCCTTCCCCGACCAGGCACGGGCCGGGACGCCGACTGGGCCCCACGCACCCACGGCAGGCGCCCCCTACCCAGCCTTGGGACCCTGCACCGCTCCTGGGAACCGCAAACCCACCCTGGGCCTGGGACCGGAAAGAAGTCGTAGGGATGTTGAGCAGGGAGCACGGACCTACGCTTCCGGTTGCTCACTTCCGCTTCCGACTCTGACCGGGGTTCCGCCTTCGAGAGAGGGGATTGTGGCGTCGGCGGATTCCAAGCGTTTCGAGGTCAGGGGCCAGGTAGAGAGGTCCGCAGTTGGGGAAAGCTGGTGGGACCCGGCCATCAAGGGTCTGTGCCCCTGCGAGAGGCGAGGCTGGGCCTTCGGGCGACCTGAAGAGGGGAGGCGCGGCTCCCTGGGGTCCGCGGTCCTGAGACTGGGAGGCCCGGGAGGACACGGATCTGGGAGGTTGAGGGGTGAACATAGAGCCCAAACCCGGGGTCTTGGGTCCTGGGAGACCCCTGAAGCCCTGACTCTGCTGCCTTCCACCCTGCGCCCTGTGTAGCTCCAGACAGGATGATCGAGGTTGTTTGCAACGACCGTCTAGGGAAGAAGGTCCGCGTTAAGTGCAAGTATCCACCGGCGGCCGAGAGGCAGTGGTTCCTGGGGCACCTCAGTCTGTGTTGTAGGGGGACTTTCCTGGGGGAGGGGGCGGATGGGGTCCTGGTAGAGTGCATTCAGCCCTGGAATGCCCTCTTCCACGTTCTACCTCCCCCTTCCATTTTCCTTAACTCCTCTGCGCCCAGCACTGATGACACCATCGGGGACCTTAAGAAGCTAATCGCAGCCCAAACTGGCACCCGTTGGAACAAGATCGTCCTGAAGAAGTGGTAAGTACAGTGGTAGAGCTGGGCGCTGGACAGGATCAGTCTAGAGGTTTGGGTTCCAGAGCCCTGCAGGCAGCCCTTTGCTTAGGCAGGGCTTCCTCGGCTTGCCTCTAGTATGAAAAGCCACCTCAGGCTTCTGTCTAAAAGGTTTCTATCCCACAGGTACACGATTTTTAAGGACCATGTGTCCCTGGGGGACTGTATCCTTTGTGTGACTTCTTGAGGAAGGGTCTGCATACCCACCTTGGTTCTCTTTGTTCCGTGCTGGAATCTATGTGCGATTGTGCATATAAAACGTTTAACTTAGTGCGCAGCACATGGTAAGCATTTCGAAAATGGGAGCCATGTAATTATTTTGTTGGGGGAGGAGGGTGGGTGGTGAAATATTTTGACTTGGCTTAGAAGACACTTGAAGGTCAACATGTTTCTTACTGAACTCTACCTGAGTGTGGACAGGAGGCCAGGATGGAGTGAGACTCAGGCATGTCTGTTGTGCAAAAGGAGCATCAACTTTTCTTTCTTTCTTTCTTTCTTTCTTTCTTTCTTTCTTTCTTTCTTTCTTTCCTTCCTTCCTTCCTTCCTTCCTTCCTTCCTTCCTTCCTTCCTTCCTTCCTTCTTTCCCTCCCTCTTTCCTTCTTTCTGTCTATCTGTCTGTCTTAAATGGTTTGGATTCTTTCCAAATCAAAATGACCCGGTTCAAAATGCCTTCCTTGGGCCTGGGTGGAGCCCTCAGGCCACCCTGACCCACCTGTGCAAGATGAGGGGGGTGGAGCTGGAACCCACAGTGAGAATTCCTTAACACCTTCACTTCAGATGAAATCCACGATGGGATGAACCTGGAGCTTTATTACCAATAGAGCAGAATTCCTTCCTGCTGACCATCCTCCCCTCCTGTTTCCTCTCTGCTCCCACCCTCATCCCCACACTGGTATGGATGCTTGTTTTTAAAAACTCCTGTTAATAAAATATTAGAAGTTGCATCATTGTTGTCCTCTTTGAGCGAGGCCTTATCTAACATGGGGAGGGTTGACATCTGGTTGTCACTCTACTTTCTATGCAGCTGCTCAGTGAGAGTTCAGGATCAACTGGGTGTGACCCAACCCGCAGCTCTGGGTTTTGCCATGGGTCTGTGAAAGAGGTCGTGGGATTATCGTCATCCTAATAGATTAGCGAGTGTCTGGGTAAGGACACTGGATGTAGTAGTAAGGAATACGGGTTCCGGATTGAGACCAACCATGGTTGGAATCCTGGCTCTGCCACCAAGAGTGATCCTGAGCAGAGTAGTTAACTTCTCGAAGCCTTCATTTCCTTATCCAAACTGGAACTGAGAGTGTTTACTTCATTGTGAAATGTAGATGAGCTAAAGCAGGGTTAAGCATCCACAGGTCCTCAACTTTTGAAATCCCAGAGGACAGAGTGTGGCAGGGGCTGAACTTTGGTCATTAGTGGTGGGATTTGGGGAAGTCCGCCTCTTCGATTCGAGGTGTCCTGCTCTAAAAAGGAGCACCATGATGGCACTCACATCTCAGAGGCAGTGCAGTTAAAATAGCGGGATGTCTGGCACAAAGTGTTTTCACCTGTCTCCAGCCTTCCCCCAGGTATGAGTAGACAGGACACCAAACACCCCATCTGTGTTCCCTGGGCCACAGATCCCAGGTAGATGTTGGCCCTTCCCCAGAGCTGCATTCTGGATCCTTTTTCAGGAGCTTCACCCAGAAACTTGCGCTGTCCCTTTTCCCCACTCTTACTGACCTGGGTGATTTTCTGCAGTACGTTAACATGTTCGAGTCTAGCCTACTGCTCCTCCCCTCCCCCTAAATTCCACCCAGTCTTCTGCCTCCTCCCTTCATTTCATTACCAAGCTTCTTGGGCGGTGGACCTGCCAGCCGCCTGGTTTTGCTGGCCTGTAGTTCATGGAGGATGATCTTGCCTTGGTCTCCATTAGACACCTCCCTACCTGCCTTCTTGGCTTCCCTTCTTAGGACTCCCCTCCCTCCTGACATCAGAAATAACTATTTCCTGGGGCACCTGGGTAGCTCAGTCGATTAAGCATCTGACCCTTGATTTTGGCCCCGTGTTGGGATTCTTTCCCTCTCCCCTCCCCCCGGCCACACGCACTCTCAAAAATCAATAAACAACAACACATTTCTGTTTCCTGATACCTTGTTCTTCCTAGTCTTAGAGTTGTCTCTCCCCATATTTGTTTATTTAGAAACATGGGGCGCCTGGGTGGCGCAGTCGGTTAAGCGTCCGACTTCAGCCAGGTCACGATCTCGCGGTCCGTGAGTTCGAGCCCCGCGTCAGGCTCTGGGCTGATGGCTCGGAGCCTGGAGCCTGTTTCCGATTCTGTGTCTCCCTCTCTTTCTCTGCCCCTCCCCCGTTCATGCTCTGTCTCTCTCTGTCCCAAAAAAAATAAATAAAAAACGTTGAAAAAAAAAAATTTAGAAACAAACCTCAGTTGCCTGGGTGGCTCTGTCGGTTAAGCGTCTGACTTCAGCCTAGGTCATTATCTTGCCAGTCCTGAGTTCAAGCCCAGCCTCCAGCTCCATGCTGACAGCTCAGAGCCTGGAACCTGTTTCAGATTCTGTGTCTTCCTCTCTCTCTCTGCTCCTTCCCCACTCACACACACACACACTCTCTCTCTCTCTCTCAAAAATAAACATTAAAAAAAAAAAAAAACCCAATAAGGTTTTTAAACATAATCAGTCTTTGACAAGGTGGTTGTTTGTTAATTTCAAATCAGCTAGAAAAGTACAAGCTGAAAATAAAACCCTTCTAGCCCCATTCTCTCTCCTGAGGTCAGGTCTTTTCCAATGCATTTATAGAAACTTCCAATTTTATTTTTAAAAGATGACTGCTGGGGCGCCTGGGTGGCTCAGTCGGTTAAGCGTCCGACTTCAGCTCAGGTCACGATCTCACGGTCCGTGAGTTTGAGCCCTGCGTCGGGCTCTGGGCTGATGGCTCAGAGCCTGGAGCCTGTTTTGGATTCTGTGTCTCCCTCTCTCTCTGACCCTCCCCCGTTCATGTTCTGTCTCTCTCTGTCTCAAAAATAAATAAACGTTAAAAAAAAAAAATTAAAAAAAATAAAAGATGACTGCTGAGGGGCGCCTGGGTGGCTCAGTCGGTTAAGTGTCTGACATTAGCTCAGGTCATGATCTCATGGCCTGTGGGTTTGAGCCCTGCATCGGGCTCTGTGCTGACAGCTCAGATCCTGCAGCCTGCTTCAGATTCTGTGTCTCCCTTTCTCTCTGCCCTCTCCCACTTGTGTTCTGTCTCTGTCTCTCTCTCAAAAGATAAACATTAAGAAAAAATTTTAAAAAATTGATAGCTAAAAGATGACTGCTGATATTTGCTTGTAAAAACAATCCAAATGTTTTGTTAAAAATTAAGGTTTTTTTAACATATTATTATTGAGAGAGAGCATGAGCATGGGAGGGACAAAGAGAGGGGGAGACACAGAATCCGAAGCGGGCTCCAGCCTCTGGGCTGTCTGCACAGAGCCTGACGCAGGGCTCGAACTCACAAACCACAAGATCGTGACCTGAGCCGAAGTCAGACACTTAACCCACTGAGCCACCCAGGCACCCCTAAGTTTCTTATTTCTCAACAGCACCCCTCCCGCCAGTAACAATTGTTAACATATTTAAATGAATCCAGAAATCTGAAATACAACCTGTAGTTTTTATACAATTGGGATAATTATGTGTTCTGTGATATACACTCTTCAGTGCTTTATTTTTTTGTTAAGTAGGCTCTACACCCAACGTGGTATTCAAACCCATGACCCCGAGATCAAGTCACATGCTCCACTGACCGAGCCAGTTAGACACCCCAGTAGCGTTGTTTTTTATGCTTTAGTTTTCACCTTTCTATATAAATTATCCCATTCTTCATTAGTTTGTTGTGTTTTTTTTTACTGATATTTGCTTGTTTTGCTTTTTTTTACACAAAAAAGGCAGTAGGAGGGATTTGTGATGATGGAACTCCCCTGCCTGGAACTGTGGATGCAGGACTTTGCATTTGTCACTCAAGATGTAGGAGGAAAGATGGAATGCAGCCTGTATTATAAATGAATCACATGACTACACCTAAAGGGGTGAGGAGAAAGGAGCTGACCCAAACAACTTCGGAAAAAGCATTTTGACTGGATACTGTAAGGCTAAAGACAAAAACAATTATACACAAACACTGTACTCTAGTTAAATAAATTCCTCACAGCATGGTGACTGAGCAATTCTGGAACGACTTTTGTACATACATAAACACAGGGTGGAACAGAGTGGTAAATAAATATATTGTAGATAGTGAAAGCCAGATTTCTCACTGCTGGAGAAAGAAGTTAACGGTGGGACGGAAGTAGATAGAATAATCCAGCCCTGCGAGGCTGGATTAGAGTGGGAAGCAGCAGTATGGACTCATGTTTGTAGTTTAGTGTGCAGATACCTATGTATACACATATATTTCCTTGCTTTATCCACTTGGGCCCAAATGAGTGACACCCCAGTAGCAATGGACATACCCAGCAACTAGATCTTGGTTTCTAAATACCATTCTCCAATGAAAGGAACCAAGGCTTGCAGAAGTGATTGGTTCCAGAGCTGGGACAGAGAATATACAAGCTGAGCCTGGAATATCTTGTGGTGCCAGGAAGTAGGAAGTGCTCAAATAAAAAGGATGAGAGCATGTAGAAAGGGCACAGAAGCCAATCTGTGAAAGAGCTCCCAGTGGCCAAATTTGGAACAATGTGCACAACAAAATAATGATAGTATCGGACTATAAACAGAAGAAAACAAATATCTTTGAGCCCATGCTGGTATCAATAAATAATTGAATATATAGGGGCGCCTGGGTGGCTCAGTCGGTTAAGCATCTGACTTTGGCTCAGGTCATGATATCACGGTTTGCGGATTCGAGCCCCACATCGGGCTCTGTGCTGACAGCGTAGAGCCTGGACCTTGCTTCAGACTCTGTGTCTCCCTCTCTCTCTGCCCCTCCCCCACTCACATTCTGTCTCTCTCAAAACTAAACATTTTTAAAAATTTTTTTTAATAATTTAATACATAAATGGGGAGAAGGGACAACTCTTATTTTTAAAAAAAATTTTTTAATGTTTATTTTTATTTTTGACAGAGAGAGAGAGAGACACACAGATCATGAGCAGGGGCGGGGCAGAGAGAGAGGGAGACACAGAATCTGAAGCAGGCTCCAGGCTCTGAGCTGTCAGCCCAGGGCTTGACGCAGGGCTCGAACTCACAGACCATGAGATCATGACCTGAGCCGAAGTCTGATGCTCAACTGACTGAGCCACCCAGGTGCCCTGGAACAACTCTTTATGACAAAAAGATTCCAGTTAAATGTAGAAGGAAAAAGGGAAATAAATCACCATAGTAAGAACTGTAGACCAGAAATACCAATAGATGCTAAGATTGGTGGGCAAAAGTTTAAGCAGAAGTAGGATATTTGCACAGTCTCAAAGTATCTCCCAAAAAGTAATTCATTACAAAAAGGAAAATAGTTGCCTTAACCAATCAATCAAAGTTAATAACATCACGAATGGTAGGCAGACTCTAAGATGGTCCCTAATGATCCTCTTGTCCCAGTATTCACATCTTTGTGTAACCCTTTCCTCTTGAACATAGACCAGACCCAGCTTCTGACAAATAGAACATGGCAAAGTGATGGGATATCACTTCTGAGATTAAGTTGCAAAGAGACTGTGGTTTCTGTTTTGCCTGCTCTCTTGCTTTGTCACTTGCTCATTGATGAAAGCCAGCTGCCTTACGGAGAGGCCCTCAGCCAATAGCTAGTGAGGAACTCTTCTTCAGTCTGTCATCCCCTCAGTAACTAAATCCTGCAGGCAACCACATGAAGGAGCTTGGGAGTAGATCCTGCTCCAGTCAAGCCTTCAGATGAGACCACAGCCATTTCTGCTGACACCAGCTAAACTGTGCCTGGATTCCTGACCCATAGAAACTGAAATAATATTAGTGTGAATACACTAAATTGTGGGATAATTTGTTTTGCAGCAAAAGATGCCTTAATGCAGCTAGTAATACATTGCAACATCATTGATCACCTGGTATGATGCACTGAGAAGGGCACATTGTCTCTGGATAGCCTTCCCAATAACACATAGCGTCAATCAGATCATGAGAAAAATACCAGACAAACCCTATTACAACAAAATATCAGAATGAGGGACATTCTGCTTTTTGAAAGTATCAAAGGTCATGAAAGACAAGAAAAGACCTACATGTTATGTACTGGAGGAAACTAAGGAGACATGACAATGTGGATCCTGGGAAAGCTGGGGAAATTCTTTTCTAGAGTTTAGTTTAATTAATGGTATTGTACTAATGTTGATTTCCAATTGTATTTACAAATGCTTGATCATTATTCTAAGGCAGGGTTTCTCAGCTTTGGCACAGTTAACATTGGGGCTGGATAATTCTTTGTTGAGGATGCTGTGCCTTGTAGAATGTTAAACAACATCCTTGGCTTCTACCTACGAAATGCCAGTAGCGTCTCCCTCCCTACCATTTGTGACAACCCCAAATGTCTTAAGACCTTGTCAAGTGTCCCCTGGGGAACAAAATCACCCCTGGTGATCTCTGTTTCATTATTTACTTTTTTAAAGATTTTATTTTTAAGCAAACTCTACACACAATGTGGGGTTTGAATTCATGACCCCAAGAGCAAGAGTCACATGCTCCATCGACTAAGCCAGTCAGGTGCCCTAGCTCTGTTCTATTATTATGTAAGATGTTAATATAAGAGATGGCTGGGTAAAGAGTATATGAAAAATCTACACTATTTTTGCAACTCTGCACTAAGTTGAAAATCATCTCTTTTTTTGAGAGAGACGGATTTTTAGGTAGACTCCATGCTCATTGTAGAGCCAGACGTGGGGTTCAATTCCATGAGCCATGAGATCATGACCTGAGCCAAAATCAAGTTGGATGCTTAACCGACTGAACTGCCCAGGCACCCCTGATAAATATTATTTCTTATCCTCATTTGCATATGGAGAAGCTGAAGCACAGAGGTTAAGTAATTTGTTCAAGGTCATAGCAAATGGAGGGCTGGGCTTTGAACCAAAGTAATCTGGCTCCTTAATGCTCTTAACCTACTACATCCTGTCTCAGATTCCTTGTAGACATATTTCCCTGTATTTCATATCACTGCGCCCCATTCTTTTTAATGGTCACATGGGCCTAGTTACAGATGAACTATCATCGAATTCTTCCCTGTTGGTGTCTGTGCTCTCATATCTGTCTCCAGCCCGTCCTCAGGCACCTCCTCAGTGTCCCACAGGTGCACACTCAACTTTAAATGGATTCAAACCGAGCTCACCATCCTCCTAATCGGTGGGTCCTCCTGTGTCCCTAGCTAAGTGGTAATGCCAACACCCACCAGTCACCCAGCACAGAGGCAAGAGCCAGACTGAGAGGGAATAAGTAAAGTAGGTTCCAAAGGAAGTAGAAGATGTTTGGGTCAGTGGCATCGGACAGGGTTAGCCTTGCCCCCCCCCCCCAAAAAAAAAAAAAGAGAGAGAGGTGGGAAGATAGCTTTGGACATCTGGAGAAAGCAGGTGGGTAGAGGGAGGATGGAGGAGCCAAATTTAGGCTTCTGGGTTCTTCGCGGCTCATCACCAAGGCGACTACGTCGCTATGGCAACAACTAAGGCAGCACCAACTCTTTCAAATACCTCGTGGGCTGCCGTCACCCCCAAACCACCCAGGCACTTCCGCATGGGGGGTTGCGGGAACGGTTTAGGAAGGCGGGATACTGACGCAGGGACCAATCGGATGGGGCCTGTGGCGAAGGACGCAAAAGATGGGGTCGGGACTTCTTTGTAGCTCGCCAAAGGGCGTTGAGAAGGACGGGCTCCTTTCCCTTCTCTACCAGTTAGGGGCCGAGTGAGGAAGGGGGCGGGACCGGGGTGAAGCCGTACGGGGGCGGACCCCAGGTGAAATGAGGGGAGGATCCGCCCAGTCTTGGTGCTACCCAATAGGAGGCCAGAACACCTCTCCGGACTGTTGGGGTGCCCAATGAGCATCGTCGCCGGGCCCCGATGCGAGGAGCTCCGAGCCAATCGGCGGCGGCGGTGGGTGGGCGCGGGCGGCATAGGCGGTGCGGCGGAGGCGGAGCGGGCGCTGCGGCAGGAGGGAAGATGGCGGACGAAGAGAAGCTGCCGCCCGGCTGGGAGAAGCGCATGAGCCGCAGCTCAGGTGCCGCGGGGGTCGGGGCTGGGGCGGGGCCGCGCGGGCCCGCGGAAGCAGGGCTCGAGCTCGCCCCTCGGGCGCAGCGCCGCCGCCCGATTCCCGTGGGGTCTTGGCTTCTCCGCGTCTTCCCAGGGTAACGGCCCGGGCCCGCCCCGTGGGGGCTGCGAACCTCTGGAGCGGGGATGCCGGAGGAAACTGAGGCAAGGGGCGGGCCCGGAGAGACCCTGCGCGCTGCCGGGGGGGTAAAGGGCCCGTGATTCCGCAGCACTCCCCCGGGTGATGGCCCTAGCCCTGCCCATCCGGCTGACACCTTTTGGCCTAATGCACCTGACGTCCCCGGGGAACGCCTGTGCACCCCGCTGGGCCCGGGGGACACTCCTGGGGAAGGACACCCCAACCCCATGCTCAGGGCGTGGCTCCAGGGTGGTGCTCGGCCTCGGGTGCACAGTCTACTCCTGCCATACCCACCTAATGCTGAGTCTGCGATATCCGCTCGGTGGTGTTCTGCCTCAGGATGGTCCCTGTGCTGGGAGCCCGATTTCAGGCTTATCCACAATAATAATATCAATAACAGGGCGCGTTCATCTCACCGTCCAGCATTGTGCCAGGTGTTTTAAGTGTGTTCTCTCTCTCGCTCTCTGAATGACCACAACTGTAGGAGGTAGGTAGTTACTATCCCCATTTTGCAGGTGAGGAAACTGAGGTCGGGAAACTTAAGGAACTCACCCAAGGTCATTCATTCCAGGGGGGGCAGGGGTTAGATTAGAACCCAGTCAGTCTGACTGCAGAGCCCCCTGCCCTTGTCACCGCAAACTCCTGAGGATCAGGCCCAGCATTTCACTGCACCGCCTCCATAACCCATAAAAATTGCAGTCACAGTTATTTCTGTTAATTGAATGCCAGGCACTCTGGTGACCGCTTCATGTGTATCATCACTATTCTCCACATTAACCCCATGAAGTTATGTCCTTATTCTTTTGCTTCACTCCCTCTTTTCAGATGAGAAAACCAAGGTTCGGGGGGATAGAGGCCGTTGCCAAGGTTTTAGAGTCGGTCAGTGGCTCAGCTCTCACCCAGCCTGCTCCAGCCCTGCTCTGTGGCTGCAACCTCGTGATGAATCTGATGCTCGGCCCAGTTCTGGGCCCCCTCTCTTGCCTTTTCTGCCTGCCCCCTCCCTCCCTGATGGTCTTCCTCAGGGGTGACACTCAGCTCTTCATGGTGCAGGGTGCACGTTGTCCACGCAGCCCAGGCAAAATGTCAGCCCCCGGAATGGTGCCTGGGCTCTACTGGGTCCTACTTCAATCTTCTTCTTTGCAGCCTTCAGTCCTTCATGCTCCTCAGGCCCTGGGTAATGTCTGGCCCCCAGCCGTGCTGGTCCCTAGTTGTGCAGCACTGTGCACCGAGTACGGATTAAGAAGAGAGCTTTTGTGTTTGACACCCTGGGTGTAATTCCTGCCTCCAACCCGGTGTGCCTGGCGCAGAGTTTACACTCAGGAAGCGTTACCAAAGATGGGGAAAGGGAGGCCTCGTTTTTGTCGTCTCTAAAATGGAGGTTATAGCTGTCACACTCTTCAGGTGTACCGGCCACTATCCTAAGCATGTTACAGATGCGAACTCATTCCCTTCGAACAGCCCGACAGGCGGGTACCGGTGTCTCCATTTTATGCGTTGAGAACGTGGAGGCCCGGGGAGGGGAGTTCATCCAGCGAGTGACAGAGCCAGATTTGGACAGGCAGTCTGGCTGCCGAGTACGTGCTCCGGTCCGCTCCGTGTCCCCCTGGCTTCCTCTCTTCTGTCACCCTGGGTTGTTTTCCTCCTTGAAGTTACCAATAACTAAAGTTGTGATGTTGTCTTATTTGCTTGTCTGGTGCCTCTCTGCCCCCACCTAGAATGTTAGCTCCCTGAGGGGCCAGTGGCACGTGGTGTAGGACCCAGTGGATTTGCTGCATGAAGGCATCCCATCGGCCAGTCCCTTATCTTGGCCTCAGGGTGGCGTCCTGTGAGCAGGTCCCAGCTGAATTCCTGCCCCCGCCCCCCCCTCCAGGCAGGGTGTACTACTTTAATCACATCACTAACGCCAGCCAGTGGGAGCGGCCGAGTGGCAACAGCAGCAGCGGCGGCAAAAATGGACAGGGCGAGCCCACCAGGGTCCGATGCTCACACCTGCTCGTCAAGCACAGCCAGTCACGGCGGCCCTCGTCCTGGCGGCAGGAGAAGATCACCAGGACCAAGGAGGAGGCCCTGGAGCTGATTAATGGTGAGCAGGGCTGGAAACGGGTTGTGGGGGGGGGGGGGTTGTGGAGGGGTCTCCGCTCCTTGGGGGCCAGAGCTGGCCTTGTGGAAATCACCCCAGCTAATTCAGCCGTCAGCGTTGGCTGACACAGAAGTGCCTGTACCCGACCTGAGCCTCGCCCACCCGGCTGCCTCTCCTTTTTCTTTCTCTCTGGCATTGGGAGGGTGAGCCAGGTTAGGAAGGGAGGGCCCAGCCTTGGGGGCTGGCAGACCCGGGTTCAGATGGTAGCCATGCCCCATAAGCTCTGTGACCTTGGGGGAGTTGTGCAACCTCCTTTGAGACTCAGTTTTCACCTCTGTAAAATGGGCACCGTCACATACCTGCCTCTGAGGCCCATTGTGAGGATTCAGTGAGGTGAGAGTGTTTGGTGCACGGTGGGCCCTTGGCCAGCGGGAGTTATTGTTGATGGTAATGTCATCGGTCAGGGTTCTGGGGCACATATGTGGGTGGGTCAGGAGAGAGGTTGGAAAGGTAGCAGCTTAGAACTTGCTAGCAGACTTTGGTTAATTAATTCTGCCCTGAGAGAAGAGGCTGTTCCTGTCTCTGTTCCACGGTTCCTCCATGGTCTAAGCAGTAGTGAGCAGACAGACTTTGTCTTAAAAGGTCAGGTAATAAATAGTTTAGGTTTTACAGGCATACGGCTCTGCTTTGTAACTGATAGCAGCTTGAGATAATATGTAAACAAACGGCTGTGTATGTGCCAATAAAACTTTATTTACAAAAGCAGAACTTAGCTCATTAGGGGCCATAAGTTGTAAACCCTGGTGTAGAGCTGCTGGGTATGGCCGCCACTCCCCACACAAGGCTGTTTTCACTTAAATTAATTAAAACTAATATTAGAGACTATTCCTCATACTGGCTGCACTTCAGGTGTTCAGTAGCCACATGTGGCCAGCGGCTGGCATCTTAGCGCAAATAGAAAACATTTCTATCCTTACGGCAAGTTCTTTTGGGTGGTGCCGGTCTGGATCTCGCGTGTGGTTTTATCATCCATTCAGGCTCTGCCACCGCAGACCCCAGACCCCTCCTGGGCTGCTCTTACCCCATATAACCAGTGCCTTACCCAGACCCAGACAGCCCGGGTTCCCATCTGGCTCTGCCCCAGCCCTGGCTCTGTGACTTCGGGAAAGTTACTTAACATCTCTGAACCTGTCTTTTGACTTGTAAAATTAGTATTTTGACCATTGAACCTATCTCCTAGGGTAGTTGTGAGCACTCTGACCTAATTAATGCAGTAAAGCCTGAATAACAGTTCCTGGTGTGCAGGAAATGTTCTCTAGTTGCTAGCGGTCATTAGGGTGGTTGTTCTTAGCCCAGGCCTGGCCAAGTGCACACTTGGTCAGTATTGGCTGTTGTTTTACTATCCCATCCCAGTATTTGGCCTATAGGATATTACTTACCCAAAACCACGCACCTCCCCCCCCCCCCCACGGTGTCTAGCACGATCCATGCATGGCCCCCGTGAGCCTCCTACCTCAGCATTATAGAGAGGAGCAGAGTTCATGCACAGAATCTGGACTGAGCTCCGTGAAGGCAGGGACTGGCTTTCTTCCCACCATATTCCCAGCGTTCAACACACAGCCTGGCCTACAGTCCCTGCTCACAGCATTGTTTCAGGAAGCAGCGGGAAGCGAGAAGGATTCCTAGCAGAGGAAATGGCAGAAGTAAAGGCCTAGGGCAAGGCTGTAGCCAGGACTCTGGGGAAAGACCCTTCAAGGGCATGTCCCAGCCAGGTTGAGGAGGGCTCTGAATGAGTTGAAGAGTTTGGGTCCTTTCTGGAGACGGCAGGAAACACACGGCTCCGTGTGCCTGGGGGATGGGCCTGTGACGCTTTGCTTTCAGGAGAGAGCTGTGTGGCTGGAGGGCGAAGGGCCGGGGAGGCCGGGGGTGCCCGGAGCCCAGCTGATTGGGTCTAGCAGTGAGCGACGAGGGGGGGGTCTGCCCGCCTCAGGGGAAGCAGAGGAAGTAGGTGGGGAAAGCCCAGAGAATCACGAGGGGACTTCTCGAGTCCTCCCAGCTCCAATGGTCCCTGTCCTGAGGCTCTTGGAGCCACGAGAGTGGGCAAGAGGTAATAGGCATTTGGAGATCGAGTGGCAGGAGGTGCCACCACTGGCGGAGGGGACTCGAGAAGGGGCGCAGTCTGGGGAGGGACTCCTGAAATCCGAGGAGCCCGAGGAAGAGCTGCTGGGGGCAACAGGCCAGAGAGGGAGACCCTTGGAACGATCCTGGCGAGAGATGGCGGGAGGCTGAGGCAGGTGGGCACGGGGAGATCTGAGCGCAGCTTGGAAGGAAGGCTGTCACACCCTGGGGACTGCCTGGGAGGGGCAGGTGAGGGTGCCTCCCCGTCTCCAGGAGGGACGAGTGTGTGCCTGGTGGGCTGATACTGTGGTGGGAGCGGGGGGAGGGGGGGGGTGCTGAGGTCAGCTTAGGCCTTGGCGAAGGGGTAACTGGGAGGTGCTCCCAGGAAGTAGCTGGGCTCTGGGGCCTAACCTTAAGTTGGTGCAGACTTGGGGGTGTTACTAGGGGCTGGCTGCACGTGCCTGCGCGGATGGCCTGGGGGCCCTGCGGCTCCAAGCAGTGTGACCTGATGGGCCAGGGAGCGGTGAGGGGAGCAGATTCTGGAGAGTTGAGAAGGCAGAATCAGGAGGACTGGGTAACGGATTAGTTGGGTGGGAGTAGGGTAAGGTCAGAAGCAGTGTGGCCCGTCCTGGAGTCACACGGAGATGGAGCCTGGTGCCAGCTGTGAGGCCTTGAGCAAGTGTCTTTATTCTCTGAGCCTCAGCTGCATCATCTGTAGAATGGAGACAGGATGGCCTGAGATCCAGGGGCCGGCAGCTGACTGCCCAGCAGAGCACTGGGCTCGGGGCCTGGCGCTTGCTGTCCCCACACGACCCCCGTCACTCGGGCACGCGTGGCTGGGCGCGGAGGTCTGGGCAGGGGTTCGGGAGCCTGGTGTGCTCAGCGTGCAGACCCTCCGGTGACCCTGGCCTGCTGACTCGGCGTCTTGGAGCGGGGCTGGGACAGGCTCCCGGGGGGGTCGTTGGGAGAGCGCAGTGAGATGGCCCAGGCCGCGGTGCGCTTCGTAACCAGACGCTCGGGTGTGCCGTGCCAGCAAGCTTGGGGTGTCGGGGCCCGGTTTTCTCTTCGTGAAGGTGGATGTTCCCTGCGTCCTGGGCTCGGTCCGGGTGATCAGGAGATCAGGATTTGGGGTTGACTCTCATCAGTACCCATTTAGATCCGGCGCTCCCCCACTGCCCCGAGGGGACGGGCTGCCCGCGGTAAGAACCAGTGTGCGCATTTTCTGCTGAGGCACCTTTTCCCAGTGTCGGCTCCACTGCAGCTGCTGGGCTACGGCCAGGCCCTGCCAGGGATCTGAGGACCAGCTGCCTGTCATTGCCAGTGTCCTTGTGTAAGGAGGCCGGGCTGTGGACAAGCCCTCTCCACCTGCTCCCCGTCCCTGGGGGTCCCAGGGAGGCCCCGGTGTGAGCAGCAGTCCCCTCAAACATACTCACACCCGGGGTCTGAGGGTCAGTGAGCACCTTTGACCTAGTGTCCCCACACAAGGTCAGTGACTCAGGAGTATTGCAGGGGCTGGCTGCATGTACCTGCACGGATGGCCTGGGGCCCTGCAGCCCCGAGCGGTGTGACCTCGCGGGCCAGGGAGGGGTGAGGGGAGCAGATTCTGGAGAGTTGAGAAGGCAGAATCAGGAGGACTGGGTAATGGATTAGTTAGGTGTGGGGTGGGTGCTGGCTTCAGGCTGGGTCTCTGGCCTCTCTGGGCTCCTCCTTCTGGATCTTGGGTCTTTTGGGACAGCAGACCTAATCCTGTCACCTTTTTCTCTGTCCAGGCCCCTTCCCTAGTTTGTCCCTGAACCTTTTTAGAGTCAGAGGCCACCGCATTATTCACTCACTTTCACCTAAATGATTATGGTGTATTAGCTCGGGGTGTTCTAACAGAATACCACAGACTAGGTATTTATTTGCCACAGTTCTGGGGCTGGAAGTCTGGGATGAAGGTTCTTTTTTTTTTTTTTTTTTTTTTTTTATGTTTATTTTTTTTTAATTAATTTTTTTTTTTTTTTAACATTTATTCATTTTTGAGACAGAGACAGAGCATCAACGGGGGAAGGTCAGAGAGAGAGGGAGACACAGAATCCGAAACAGGCTCCAGGCTCTGAGCTGTCAGCACAGAGCCCGACGCGGGGCTCAAACTCACGGACTGCGAGATCATGACCTAAGCCAAAGTCGGACGCCCAACCGACTGAGCCACCCAGGCGCCCCAATGTTTGTTTATTTTTGAGAAAGAGTGTTAGCAGAGGAGAGGCAGACAGAGAGGGAGACACAGAATTTATTGAAGCAGGCTCCGGGCTGTAAGCTGTCAGCACAGAGCCCAATGCGGGGCTTGAACCCACGAACTGTGACATCATGACCTGAGCTGAAATCAGACACTCAACTGACTGAGCCGCCCAGGCACCCCTGAGATGAAGGTTCTGACCAATCCAGTTTCTGGCAAAGACTCTTCCTGGCTTGGAGACAACTGCCTTCTCGCCGCGCGCTCATGTGGCCTTTCCTTGGCGTGTGCACGTGTGGAGAGAGAGACGGAGCTCTCTGGTGTCTCTTCTTATAAGGACACTAATCCTATGGGATCAGGGGCCTCCCCTGTGACTTCATTTAACCTTAATTACTTGCATGGAGGCCCATCTCCAAATACAGTCACATTGGGGGTTGAAGCTTCAACATATGAATTTGGGGGGACACAATTCAGTCCCTGACATATGGACTGACAGGTAGTAACTATCAGGCTTGTTTCACCCCAGCCACTGTTCCAGCAGTAACTACCCCTCCTGGTAGCCCTTCTGGTGGGAACTGCTAGAATCAGCCCATTTTACAGGCCAGGCAAGTAAGGCTCCGAGAAGCAGTCACCCCCACAGAGGGTCACAGAGCTCAGGATGGGAAGAGCTGAGGTCTGAATGCAACAGTTGGGGTCCAGAGTTTACCCTCCTTAGCCTCAGAGACGCACTGAGCCGGCCAGCCCATGATCTGTCAGCAGCGACAGGTGCCCTGCTGTCGTGCACACAGTTTCCAGGGCTCCTGATCTCCCCTTCCTGAAGCAGGTAGAAGTTCCCCACTCCAGACTGGGAGGTCCTTGAGAGGCTGCCCCTGGGTCTGCCTCACTCTCAACTGGAGCCCCTTTGGATGGGTGCCGTCTTGGTGAGGGGTGTTATGTGGGCAGGTTAGGCCAGGGCATTGCCAGGCGGGCAGGCGAGGGTTTCCTTTTCACCCTCTCTTGAGCATTTGGATCTGAGATGCACAAAAAAAAGACACGAGGTTCCAGCATTTCTGCCTGAAGAGCTGAGGGGGATCCCTCTCCCTCCTTCCCCGTGGCCTGTTTCTGTCTCATTTATTCATGAATTTCTTCAGCATTAGCACCTGTTCTGTGCACAGAGCCGGGAACTGGGAACCCAGCAGTGAGCAAGGCCAACCCAGCCCTGCCCTCTCAGTATGAGGTGACTGACAGACCACAAACAGGACATTGGTAAATGCACGGAGGCTTCCTCATGCAGTGGGGGTCTTAGGAAAGGCTCCTTGGTGAGGCCAGAGGACAGCAGGCAGGAGGAGACCATTAAACAAAGGCCTTGAGGTGCTGGGGGCAGGGCAGGACTGGGAGGGGCGTCATGGGGGATGGGGTAATACTGAGCTGAGGGGATGCACAGGGGTCTGAGGGTTCCCTTGCATCTTGGCTTGTGGGCCAGACTCCTGAAGGTCAACTTCTAGAAAGGGGAGATTGGAAAGGAGTGTTTTGTTTTTAATTTTTTTCTTTCACATTTATTTATTTTGAAAGACAGAGCATGAGCAGGGGAGGAGCAGAGACAGAGAGGGAGACAGAATCCGAAGCAGGCTCCAGGCTCTGAGCTGTCAGCACAGAGCCCGACGTGGGGCTCGAACTCACGGACCATGAGATCATGACCTGAGCTGAAGTCGGACACTTTACCGACAGAGCCACCCAGGCGCCTGTTTTGTTTTGTTTTTAAGTCACTTAAGGCTCCTGTCCAAGCAGAATGTTTTCTGAGAGTTGGCTGGCCAGGGAAAGATTTGCGTGCTGTGAATGGTGGTGGGTAAAAGCTTGGCTTTTATGAGATTTTTAGGCTGCTTTCAGTGTATGTGTACCTTGGCCAGGCCGTCTAGTCTCAGGGATCCCTGCTGACTCACGGCCCCAGCTGCTGGAGGATGTGGCAAGGAGGGGCTCACCCTGGGCTGGGGGGGCTGGGCCTGGCCCTGCAGGTGCGGGGCCTGTGCGGACAGTTATGCTTCCCGGAAGCAGGCGGGTACAGCGGGGAGCACCGCGCTCCGGATTCTCCGGCCAGCGTATTGGGGTCCACACAGAAAGGAAAGGAGGCAGAATCTTGAGGCTGCCCAGGTGAGGCAAGGAACGATAAGCAGAAGTCCAGGGAATGGAGAAGGAGGCCTGTATTCATGATGTCCGGTTCAGCTTGGATCACGGATGGACGCAGCTGGCACAGGGGGGCCCCCTAGCCGCCCCAGGGACGTGTTCGACCACACCAGGGCAGTGCAGGCAGAGGCCACCACAGCCTACAGGGGGTGGGGCTTGTGTGACATCGGCGAGCCTTTCTGACCAGGCAGCGTACACTGACGGCCGGACCAGACTGAGACGTGCAGGCGAGGGAGACCAGGGATGGGCAGGGCAGATCAGACAGAAATAGGGGTGGCGTTCTCACTGGGATGCACAGCCCTCACAGAAGGGAGAATTGTGACAGCAAGTGACATTTGTCAAGGTCTCCATGCCGGGCACTGTGCTGTGTGTCGCTGTGGCCTGCTGGAAAGTGGCTAATGGTTCAGAGGCAAAGGGATGGTCAGGACATGACAAGAGTGACAGGAACACGGGACAGGCAGGGTGGTGGGGACAGCCGTGGAAGCAGCCAGGCAGATCAGGTTCCAGGACATCGGTTGCTGCCTTGACGTGCAGCAAGATGGAATGATACGTGTGTGGTCATGGCTGTGTGTTTTGGTTGTGGTCCTCGCAAAGTCTGCGCTAGCTCAGCGTCAGGCAGATGGCCCTGCCTGGGTCTCTGGGCTTCAGTGCACGAGAGAGAGATTAATCAGCAGTGTCTCTGGCGCTCACACAGGATCAGTGGAGGGAGCGTCACGGTGGTGTTCAGAAACCCACTGGCAGGTAGGACAGGGTGATCCTCACCTGCGGTGTGGGCTGGGTGGGTGTGTGGAATGTCCCCAGGAGAGCAGCTGTCAGGGAAGCCACGTGGGAGCAGCTCAAGGTGAAGGGCCATTCTGGTGGTCTGGGGCTGGATGTCCTGGGGGCCCCGCCCAGTGGCTGCACCCGAGGTGGGGTGGGGGGTGGTGGTGATGCAGGGACCAGACTAGCAGGAACACTCACTCATGTGCCAGGCCAGCTGGTTGGAGGGAGGCCCTCAGGGGAGGAAGGGATGGCTTCTGGCTGCAGGAGCTCCTGCCTGGACTCCAGAGCGACTGGGGGCTCCTCCCCACGGTGCACACACAGTCCTCCCGCGCACTCTGCGCCCCACATGTGAGTCACCCAGGTGCGCTGTGCTGCCCCGGCCTCCCCCTCCCCGCAGGGAGAATCGGCACCCAGTGGGGACAGTTCGCACCCCACAGAGGGTGAATCCAATGCCTGGTACCAACACATCCTTTAGGGGCAGCTGGGGGAACTGTGTCAGCCACCTCTGGGGCCATAGTCGACGTGAACAACACGTGTCCCACCTAAGCTGCCTTGTGGTCTCTTCACAATGCCCCAGTGAGCAGCCTGGACCTTCATCCCGCTTTTTATACATTGGACAACTGAGGCCCAGGGGCTGAGGAGTTAGCCGGCTCCTGTGGCAGAGCTGGCCTGGTCCCCCGGGCTCCTCCCTTTCTCCTAAAAGTCTCTAGAAAGTTTCCCCATCACTGCTCCTGGGGGATCTTGGACTGGGTGGGAGGGGAAGCCTGGGTCCCAGCATCTCTCTTCAATGTCAGCCCAGCCTTCTGCTGTCCTCCCCGATGTATGTGTGCAGGGTAGGAAGAGGTCATGCTGTGTTCATGTCCCGTTTGTGGGGCGAGGCGGTGGAAGTGACAGCGGGGGTGGAAGAATGGGGGGCGAGCCCAGCATGGCTGTCGAGGCCACTGCAGGGCCAGGGTGTGCACACATGTGGAAGGCACCGTTTCATGGACAGTGTGACTGCACACACGTCAGGGGTGAGGAGGCGTTCGTGGATGTGTGTGAGGCCAGTGTTCACATGTGCATGTGTGCAAGGTAGGGCAGGGGTTGCATGCCGCCCTCCATCTGGAGCCCTCCACCTCGTCCTGGCCTGCCTTTGACGCGCCGTCTCCCTGTGTGTCCCCGTTTCGTGTATGTCTACAGGCTACATCCAGAAGATCAAGTCAGGAGAGGAAGACTTTGAATCTCTGGCCTCACAGTTCAGCGACTGCAGCTCGGCCAAGGCCAGGGGAGACCTGGGTGCCTTCAGCAGAGGTGCGCAAGGAATGGGCGCTGCCGAGCTCTGGGGGGGCTTCTGTCCCATCAGTGGGGGTCCCCTAGCCAGGTAGAGGTTGGGAGGGGCGGTCCCTGCTGCAGAAGCCTTGAGGCTCCACCAGGTGGCAGCACAATCCCTCAAGCTTCAGTGGTTGCCCTGCTTGGGGGTGGCTGGGCCACAGAGCCTCCTGCCTGGTGTCCTTCAGTCCTGGGGTGGGGGGGTCGGTCTGCGTGTCTCTGTGCAGTTGTCCCCATCAGGGACCCAGTAAGGTAGGTACTCTCCTCCTGTTGGGGGTATAAGGCTGAGTCCCCTGAGCGCCCCAGGGCCTGTCCCCTAGAATGCCCCTCCCAACACCACCTTCAGGAGTGGGGACAGCAGGAGAGAGGGGAGGAGGGTGAGGGGAGGGTAGCAGCCCTGGCTTTAGGCCTGTCTGGCTCAGGCAGTGCAAGGGGAGGAGCCACCACCCCCTCCTTTTCCTCCTCTCCCCCTCCATACTGGGGTCTGCAGAGCATCAGGGCTGGGCCAGAGATGGGGTGAGGCGGGAGGGGGGCGGTGTCGGCAAGGGGCTGTGAGTCGAGGCAGGCAGGACAGATGATGTGGCGGGGGCTGGGATCGGGGGGCCCAGGGAGGTGAGTTCATCACTGAAATGTGTCTCTAAGTGCACAGCAGCACCTCTGCCGGCCATCCTTCATGCTGTCCTCAGGCTTCCTGGGGCTTCTTAACGGCCCTGCCGCCCCACAGTGACAGGGCCATAAACCGCGTGATGGATGAGCAGGAGGCTCGGCGCAGGTGGGAGCCCCATCTGCCCGCCCTGCCCGGTCGTGGCCCGCGGCCATGTCTTGACCCCCACGCCCCATCCCTCACGCTTCCCCAGGTCAGATGCAGAAGCCGTTTGAAGACGCCTCCTTTGCACTGCGGACGGGGGAGATGAGCGGGCCCGTGTTCACGGATTCCGGCATCCACATCATCCTGCGCACGGAGTGAGGGGTGTGGGTGGCCCAGGCCCGGCCTGCAGGGTAGGGCGGGGCTAGACGGGTGGCTGGGCCCACGGACCCTGCTGCTCCCTGCTGGCCACCAGGTGCCCCTCCCTGCTAATGTCACAGTATTTATTGTTCCCAAAATGGCCAGGGGTGGGGGAGCTCTTCACCACTGGGGGCTCCCTCTCTGCCCCCAGTTGGGGCTGTCCCTGCCAGACTCCTCTCCCCTTTAGGAATTGACTTCAGAAGGGCGGCTGCGTGGGGAGGCTCCCAGACGGAAGGGGTGGGGGTGACCTGTCCCAAAGAGAAGGCCTAGTCAGCTGAGCTGTCCCCTGCGTCCCCCGACCCAAGTCCAGGATGGGGGCAGGAGGCCCCCGGTTGTTTCTGGTTATGCTATGTTCCTCTATTCAATTGCAAAAAGCACATGCTCCACTTGGGGCCCAGGCCGCCCAGCCGCCTTGGGGCCTCGCTGAGCATCAGTGCAGCACCCCCCTTGCCCTCCATTAAACTTGGAACCACTGCTCTGCTGTCCTGTGTCTCGTTCCCTCCCCGCTGAGGCGAGGGGGCAGCTGTCGGAGTGGCAGTCGTGTTCCGCCGACCCTAGTGTCCAAGCTGCATTTCCTCCCTGAGAAGCTTCTCTTCATCCTGGGCCCCGGGGGCTCCTGGCGGGGAAGACACCAGTCAGCGCCAGTGGTCCTCGAACTCGGGTGTTCAAGAATGTTCTAGAAGGCAAGAGCAGTGCACTGGCCCCACATCTCTGCATGCAGCAGACCCAGGTGGAGCTGGGGATCTGCAGGGGATCCTTGGAGAGCCAGACTGAAGCCTCCCGCCCCCACTGCGCTGGGTGCCCTCCACACACACACACACACACACACACACACACCCCCATACCCTCCACGGGCCACTCCTAAATAGAACAGATTACATCCAGCACTCTGATGCCTGCTTCCCTGTTACCACAAATGCTTCTGGCAGGTTGTTCCTGGGTCCTGCCTCCTCCTCAGATGTTGTTACCTTAGCAACACGGAACCGGTGGGAAGGGAGAAGGGCCACTGCCAGGCACCTCTGAGAGCGGGCATCCCACCCGGCCCTCTGGAGGAGGGTGTCCCTGGACTGGACCGTGGGTAAAAGGCTGTCTTGGGAGCAGAGGGGATCCCTGTGGCACATCAGGTGGACGTACCTGCCCGGTGGCCTCTGGGTGTGGCCCCCCTGGTTTCCGTCACCTCGCAGCTGCCCCTGTGCCAGGGCCTAGGCTGGGGGCCCAGTTCATTCAGGGGGTTTGTGGGTTTCACCCACTTTGCCCCCTCAGTTAATGGGAACCAGTCCGGATCGGGGGGTGGGGGATGGCAGGCTAGCAGGGCTCTGGGACCTGAGCAAAATAAAGGCCTGCCCAGCCCTACTGACCCCAAGGGAGGCCCCCGAGACTGTGTCTCATAAACAGTCACCTGGGCCAACTCCCATCTGGCTGGTTTCTGGAGCAATCACTCTCTGCTCACTGCCTGCCAGAGTGTCATTAGGAAGGTTTAATGGGTTTCCTCTCGGCTCTGGCAAGCTGTGGGGGGAGCCGGCGGGCTGGTTGCACCTCCAAGCAGAATCTTAACATCGCCTGTGGGGGCCGCGAGGCAGATAGCAGCCCGTCCCTCGTTTGCACCAACAATTCTGTGGGGTCCCGGAGGGCCCACCCCACTGAGACAGCAGAGCCTCTGGGAAGGGGCAGGAAAGAGGGCGGGGCGGGGGGGGAGGGTGTGGAGAGGGGGTTGAGACACCGCTGGGGAGTGTGATGTGTTTTCCTGGGTGGGGTTGGCAGGGAAATGGTCTTTGTGGCATTCTCTGTCACTTTGGGCGTGTGTGTGTGTATGTGTGTGTGTGTGTGTGGCCATGTGACTCTAGTTATCCCTAGGTGTGTGTCCTGGGTGACACTGGGAGTCCCCCCCGACTGGATGTGACCACTCCTCCTCCGTTTGTCCAAACAAAAGAATATGGCTGTTAAGTAAACGTGCCCGGAGTCGGCTCAGTGTCAGGCTGTGGCTCCCCTCACCTGCTGCACATTCCCACCCGCTGCCTCCTGCCTGGAGGTGGGGCTGTAAATCCCAGGCCTTCTGGGGACGACGACAAAGGTGCATTCGTCCCTCCTGGCCCTTTAGTCGGGCATTTCCCCGCCCCAAATGCCCTGGGGACGGGGGTGGTTTCCACTCTCCTGCCACATGCACCAGCTCGGGCTTCTGTGGCCACGCGGCAGGGCCGGAGTAGGTCACCTCAACTCGGGGTGACGCGGGCTCTGCCACGAGATGGGCTGCAAAGCTTCTCCAGGGAGGCCAGGCCCACGTCCGTCCGGAGGCGGAAAGCCAGAGTTGGCAGCAGGCAGCCTAAGGCACACAGATCCTGGCCTGGTCTGGGGAGGAGGGGTATTCCTCTCCTGCCCTACCTTGGTCGGCACAAAAGCTACAAACAAGCGTCAGGAGCACTGGGGCCTCCCTCTGTGTGTGACGGGGGGAGAGGGCGCTTAGGGCGCCAGGCGCTCTGGGCATCACTCGGGGGACAGGCGAACCGACGGGACGGACACCCACGGCCCGCCCGGTACTCTGCCCGGTTCCAGGTTTGTGTGTGTGTGGGACAGAGACTCAGCAGCCCTCAATCCCCAACCTGATTTTGGGAGTTGGAGAGACCAATGAACTTCTCCCCGCCCCCACTGTGAGCTATCTGGGGGATTTGCCTCCAAATCAATGTATGGGGGCGGGGGCTCAGGGGACCTAAGTGTCCCAGCCCTGTGTTTTTTTTGTTTTTTTTTTTTTTAAGCAGGTACATAGTGCCTCTCCGTGAGCTTATCTGGGAATCAGTTCTTTTTCAATGTCAAACTTGTCAATTTAAATGGAAATTAATTGCTTTTCTTGAAGATTTCTTTAAAAATTGGTTTTAAATGAGTGCATTAGGCAGTCCCATTTATTATTCATTGGTTTCATTCGCAGCATGGCCCTGTGTCCCGAGTTCCCGGAGATGGCAGCATGGAGCGGAGATGATTTAATCAGAGGTCATTAATTAGAGATGGGGGTGGGGGGTAGCTCCCAGAAGAGCGGTTTCGCCTCCTCCGTGGTCCCGGTGGGCTGGGATCTAGGCCTGTGGGGATTCTTTGCATAATATTCCTCCCTGGCTTCAGTGGGGGCCTGTGGTGGGGCGAACGTGGGTGGCGGTCAGCACAACCTTTGTTCCCGATCACCTGCCCCAGAGGTGACTCTACCCTCTCCTGCAGTCTGTCTCACCTCGGCCACCAGGGATCTGGCTAAAATAAAGCCCTCATCTGTTCTTTCCCTTCTGTGCAAGCCACCCCCCAACACCCCCCCCGGCACCCCCCCCCCAGTCACATTACCAAGGCTCCTAAGGAATGGGCCTCTGCTTCTCCGACCTCTTCAACTCCCTCTCATGCCCCTTCCTGCCTCCCATACTTCCTAGCTTTTCCCATCCTTCCCTCCAGGAGCTCTAGGCCCATCGCTACCCCAGTCCCCTCGAGGTAAATGGGCTCCAGGTGTAGGGTGTGGGTGTGTTCGGCTGAAGGTACCCAGTGCGCCTTCAGGCTGTTTCTTTTTTTTCAGTGAACTAGGAGCAGGTGCAACTCATGTAAAATGATTTTGAAATCACAAAGCAAAAAGAGAAAAGGAAAAATACTAGTGTCCCACTCTCTCATACCCAAATTCTTAAAAGCAGCCAAATTGTTAAAAAAAAAATTCTCTCTCTCTCTCTCTCTCTCTCTCTCACACACACACACACACACACACACACATTTAAAAAGTGGCCAGATGGCTCAGTGATGCAAAACCAGTGATGGAGAATATTCATCTGAGGCCTGTTTTCATCTTTGTGATAGAATTCTCGGTTGTTTGAATCAAATTGCTTTGAAACAAATTGTTTTTGAACAAAGCAACTTTGGATGGGGGTCTCTTCGCCCGTCTTCCCAAAGGGCTCGCCCAGCCGTGCCCCCCTCCTGCCACACCCCGAGGCTGGGCTTGGGACAGCTTGTGGCATGGGACACAGGGGGGCACAGGCTGGGATGGGTCTCCAGGCTCGGGCTGAGCCTCCCTCCACCTGGCCTCCTCTGCCCCGTCTGGACACACAGAGCAAGGAAAGCATCAAATGTCAAAGGTCCCGTTTATTCCAGCAACCCGGAAAGAACGAGTGTAAATAAAAAAAGAAACCGATCCATGCACTCAACTCTTAGTGGGGGGCAGGGAGGCGGGGCATGGAGTGAGGGAGTGGGGAAGGAGTGGGAAACAAGGAGGGAGGGGAAGAAGGAAGAGAGAGAGAGAGGCAGACAGGGAAAGAACTGGAGAGTCAGATCAATGAAAAGAGACGGACGCTAATAAAAAGGCAGAAAGAGTGAAGGATCAAAATTCGAGACCAACAAAGGAGAAAAGACACAGAATGCACTAAGAGAAACGGGGAGGCAGAGAACGAAAGCCCGGCCAAACGGGAGGGAGAGGAAAAAACGTACGGGACGGGGGAGAGCGAGGGCAGAACGGAGACAGAGTAAGGGACAAGGGTGGGGTAGAAGGGCCCCGGCCCTCGTGTGGCAGCCTGAGCCGCCGCGGCCCCTAGGGGTCCCCGGCGGTGCTGATGACGTGGAAGAGGGTGACGTTGTAGAGCACCTGGTGGCCGTTGTTCCAGGTGTAGAGGGCCCGCTCCCGGGGGTTGTAATCCAGCATGGAGATGTGGGAGTACTGGTTGTGGAAGGGCACGTCCGTGTACTCGTAACTGGACGTGTTGGTGAAGTAGGCGAAGTAGACCTTGGCCCCGGCCAGGTGGGAGTTGGTCACGTAGAGCACGCCACAGATCATGAAGGCCTCGCCAGCGCTGCGCTTGGGGTAGCCGGTGTCCCAGGACCGCACGACCTCGAGGGTGTGCGGGTCCAGCCGGCTGACCACGATGTTGCCCGCGTTCTGGTTGGTGGTGTAGACGGCCCAGAGCCCGCTCTCGTCCACCATGAAGTCCATGTCCGAGAAGCCGCCCCAGGAGTAGGGGAAGGTGTTGTTGTAGCCGGCCCCCGGGAGGCTCCTCTGCACCAGCACGGAGCGCGAGCGGAAGTGGTACTTGACCACCACGTTGCTCTGGTACTTGTTGTAGAACAGGGAGCCGTTGTATACCACGTGGCCCGTGCCCGCCCACGGCTGGGGCAGCAGGTGCTGGATAAAGTTCTGGCCTTTGATGAAGTCTCCCAGAGTGCGGAACTCCAGGACCCGCCGGCCCTTGTAGTAGCCATCCATGTACCAGACCTACGAGAGAGCCGCTGGTCGCTGCGGGACCACCGCCAGGGACCCGAAGGCCCCAGCAACCACACGGGAACCACCCACGGTCATTAGGGATCAGCAGTCGCTGAGTGGCCATCAGTCAGCCGTGGGATGTCCGGTGACCCTTCATGACCCCTCAGAGCCCCAGTAGCGGGATCGTTTGGTCGGGACCCGCCACCGGTCTTAAGACAGACACCGAGTGGATGGTGTTTGCTACCTAAGGATCAGGGGAAGTTGCAGCCCCTGGTGACTCTCGGGGCCCAGGAATTCACCGGTCATCGGAGACGGGATGGTTAGCGGTTACCGGACAGCCCTCGGGTGATGAGGTCAGTTGCGCTCACTGCCTGTGGGCAACCCCTGTAGCCACGAGATGGCCCTCCCTGGGGCAGACTGCTGGGCTAATAAGCACTTTAAAACCCTTAATGCCAACGGCATCACGACCATTTTGAAGATAAGGAAATCGAGGCTCAGAGACCTTAAGGAACCTGCCCAAGGTTCTCTAAGAATTGGTGGCAGCGGGATGCACATCCAAGTGTGATTCCCCATCCCAACCTCCTAACCCCTTGGTTGGACCTCATAATCCCTGGGAGGCCAGTGATCATCGTGAGGCACTGGCTGTTCACCACCTCTAATCCGGGACACTCAGTGGCCACCTCGTGACCAGTATCAGTCACTAGGGCAGTTAATGGATGGTTCCGGTTAATGGGTCAGAGGTGATGGGCAGTCGTGACCACGGGGGCCACCAGAAGTCCAAAGGTCAACAGACTTGGCGATTTTCAGGGCTGGAAGGCCCTTGGTCACCTGGTGGTTACGAGACAGTCAAGGGGAGGGTCAAGGGCCCCGGAGATCTTATGACACTTGAGGCTACAAGAAAAGAATTGGTGTGGAATTGCTGGGCACCTGTGGGTGGTCACAGGCTGTCTCCCCAGGCTCTGACCCCTGGGGTGGGCACAGTCACTCACCCGGCTGTCCGCACTGGGGGCCATCGTGTCGGTCATCCAGGAGCCGAAGCGGGATCCCATGGCCCGAACGGTGATAGGGTTACTGACCCCAGTCAGCTTCCCACAGCCTGGGAGGCAGGAACAGGGCCGATGAGGGTGGAGAATGGGAAGAGGCAGGGCAAGGACGGTGCGGTTCGATCAAACCGGGAAGAGCTGGGACCAGGGCTGAGGGAGGATCCAGAAATCTGGTCCCAAGATGGAGTCAGGTTGAGGGTAAGAGACTGGAAGTCAAGAGTCAGGGCCATTTCCAGTTTCTGGGTCTATTTTGGGCCTTGGGTAGGGAAGTCAAAGGTCAAAGTTCAGAAGTTGGAAGTCAAAACCGTGTCCAGCTTCTGGGCACACGGGTGGCATTAGGGTTGGGCGTGCAAGTCAGGGGTCAAAGTCAAGGGTCAAGGCATACCCAGCTTCTGGGCACAGGCATGGAGCCTGGCCTCCAGGGCCATCACCCGCCGCTGCAAGTCCTCGTAGCCGTAGGCGCCCATCTCCTCCTGGATGGCAGCAAGGCTGCTGGAGAGATTCCGTACTTCCTCCCGCAGGCGCACGATGGTCCGCGTGTCCGCCTTGTACTGCTCCAGGACTGAGCTCAGGGGCAGCAGCTCCGACATCCTGTCCTTCAGTTCCTGCCCGCCAACACGGAACCCTCACTGATCCTAGCCCCTGACCTTTGACCCAGGCCTGACCCCAACCTTTGACCCATAGCCTCACGCCTTATTATTTTTTTTTTTTTTGAGAGAAAGAGAGAGAGAGCGAGAGCTCACATGCATGAGCAGGGGAGCGACAGAGAGGAAAAGAGAGAGAATCCCAAGAAGGCTCCATGCCATCAGCACAGAGCCCGATGCGGGGCTCGAACTCACAAAACGAGATCGTGTCCTGAGCCGAGAGTCGGACACTTAACCGACTGAGCCACCCAGGCGCCCCCTCACCCCTTATCTTTGATGCACCCCTGGCTCTTGACATTTGGTCCCTACTAGACCCTAGATCCCAGCCTACCCTTGGTCCTCCTCAGACATGACTACTCTCAGAAGTAATGGGCGCTGATCCCAATTCTTTCCTCGGCTCCTGAGCTGACCCAGAAGGACCCACCTGGAAGCTCTTGGCCGAGAGGGACCCATCGGCCGCCCGGAGTCGTGCGTCCAGGCTTCGCATGAGGGTCTCCATGCTGCGCACGTACTGGAGGTCACGGTACGTCCGCAGCTCAAGGACCTCCATGGACTGGGAGACGTTCTGGACCTAGGAGCTTGGGAGGGTTAGGGAGAGCCAGACTCCTGCCCTCCCCGCCCCCCTGAGATGCCACAGACCGGGCCTGACGGAGCCAGAGGCCAAACACCCAGCCAACCGCCTCCCCTGCTCTTACCGGCAACCTCCCAATGACACGCCCAGGCGATCGTCAGCTCCCACCTCTCTCCCCTGCCTCCCTGCCTCCCGGTCTCCCTGCTTGCACTGTGGCCCCCAGCGGTCAGTTCTTCACTCGGCAGCCAGAGGGAGCTTTGCGAAAGGAACACGGGATCACCCTCCCCTGCAGGCCCTGCGGGCTGGTCCCCCCTCCTCACCTGCCTCCTCTTCGTGTCCTCCCACTGCGGCCACCAGCCCCCTTTCCCTCGCAGACTCCAGCTCCAGCCCTCTGCCTCCTTCAGGTGGGGTCCTCGCAGGCAGGCCCCGCGTCTAGCTTGTCCACAGCTAAATCACCGGGGCCCGGCGCTGGCCTAAACTAGACGCTCAGCAAGTGCTTTCCAGCTTCCCTTGCCCCAGCCTCTCCTAACGCAGAATGAGGACCCCCGGCTCCCGCTTCTCCCTGCCTAAGGTGAACTCAGAGACGATCCCGGCTGCTTGTCACAACACGCACTCTCCTGAACCCCTTGTTCACACGACACTTGGAAGGTCTCAGAAACCTAACGGCCTGACGCCCACCCCGACGCCACAGAACGTTTTTAGAGCCATTGTCAACAATCAGGGGATGCCACACGGATGTCCCAAACTGGCGGGGAGGCCAGTTCCGGTGTCGCGGGCAGGGCCAGGATCCTGCAGGGTTAGTGGCCGGGAGACTCCAGTGCTGACCAGGGTCTCTTCCGTTCCCTACGAAACCCTCAGCTTCCTCGTCTATAGGGTGATGACGAGAGGTAGCTGGTCCCTTTCAACACTGACATCGGAGCTGACTAGTGAGCAGGTCGGCTGGATACTATCAAGGGACAGCAGTCAGTCCACAAAGGGCATCAGAGCATCCTGGGGGCGGGCGAGGTTGAATGGGGACTGTTTTATATCAGCCCCAATCACAAGGGGATGGAATCTTACATAAACCTCTTGGGGTTGGAGGGTGAGACCCCTCCCCAAGGGACACACAAGACACTTTTTTAGCAGGCGAGTCCGGTGACTCGGATGCCGCCTCCCCACGCAACGCTCAGCTTCGCCTCCAAAGAAGAAAATATCCACCTGGAGGGCAGCCGGGTTATCCACCAGCTCTGAACAATCTGGATGGCTGGATCTGGCCCCGGCTGACCTGGACGGGGGCCGAGGGCAGGGTGGGACCCGAGCGCTTTTCACAGTCTGCTCTTACCTTCCCCATCAGCTGCCGCAGCTCCCGGCTCCGGCCGTCGCGGGAGCAGGTGCTCTGCGCCGGGATCACAGCCGTGCAGATGCATTTCCCGTCGGGCGCCTGGGCCGAGGTGTAGAGCTGCCAGCCCTCCTCGGGGCTCTGGAAGAGGGTCTGCGGGGAAGTCGGGGGGTCAGAGAGCAGGAGCCCGGTAGGGGATTCCCCCGGCCCATGCTGGGGGAGAAAGGGGACCCAGGGAAACGACAGATGCCCTGGAATGTGCTGGACCATGTGCTGAGCGCCTGGTGCCTGTGATCTCAATCCCTCCTCAAGGAGACCCATTTGCCAGATGATGAGACAGGTATGGGGGGGGGGGGTGGCGGTTCAGGAGCGCGGCAAGGAGTTGTGGGATTCGAGCCCTTCCACAACACAGGAATTCATCCTCGCACACGTGTTCGCATACACACAGCACTGCCTCCGTAACCGCCAGTGGGACGCAGACCCACTCGTACTGATCCCCAAACCTGGAGCTCCCTCTCTGCTTTCCCAGCCCACGGTGACACATGGACTCTGGATATACTGTTGTCATCTCCACCCTCCACCCCTGCTCCTGAGAAGCCCAGATAAGGTAACGGCGAGAGGGCGACAGAATCCTCACAGAGACTTCCAAGCCCTCGAATAGAAGGCATCACTTCAGACTCCTAAATTAAACTTCAGGTCGGGGCGCCCGGGTGGCTCAGTCGGCTAAGCGTCCGACTTCGCTCAGGTCATGATCTTGCGGTCCGTGAGTTCCAGCCCCGCGTCGGGCTCTGTGCTGACTGCTCAGAGCCTGGAGCCTGCTTCGGATTCGGTGTTCCCTCTCTCTCTTGCCCCGCTCCTGCTCTGTCTCTCTCTCTCTCTGTCTCTCAAGAACAAAATAAAAAACGTTCAAAAAAAATTTTTTTTAAAACGGAAAAAAAATAAAAAATAAATTTCAGGTCAATTTATGATGCTCATATAATTCAGGGATCAGGCACGGCTGTGTTTCCTGAGCCATGCTCCTTCAGAACACTAGCAATCTTTCCAGGTGTGCTCAGTGATCAAATAAATTTGTGTGTTGCTCCGTGAAACGTGTTCCTTTGATGCAGGACTTATCAGAGCCTTTGAAATGCTAATGTGCTTCAGGGAACTACAAAATTTTCTACACTTATTAGAAAATACCTAGCGAGTGCCTATTTTATGCCTGGCATAGGGTCTGGGATAGGGCTAGGAAAAGAGGGGTAAAGAAAACATATCTGGCCCGTTGTCCATGGATGGAGGAAACAGACATCAAACATGAAAATCCACGGATACTTCTGGAACCATTCACTGCAGTCAATGCTCCAAAGAAAGTGCAGGGAGTAACGGGGGTCTTCGTCAGGCTGGGATTTCAGAGGAGGTACCTCAGAGAAGGGACATTCAGAGTGAGCCAGGGGAAAACGAAAGGACAGGGGACACTTTTGACACCACAAATTCAAATCAATATCCGGACGTGTTTGAGCAACAGGGTTCGAAAAGAAGTGAGTGATCACAGGATAGAACATGGTGGTCCCCAGATCAGGCCCCCTGGAGTTTCACCAGAACATACCAGACTTAGTCACAAGCCCCAATCTTTTTGTTTTCATCAGGGAAGTACGGTCTCCTTTGTTCGACCAAACACTTGTTAAGCTCCTACTGTGTGTCAGGCTCCATTCTGGAGACTGAAAACACAGCAGTAAACAAAATGCCCAAACACAAAAGCTCTTCTAGGAGCTTACATTAGACAAAGACAGAAATAGGCAAGTAAATGCCAAATATTTAAAGGGTGATGAGTGCCATACAGGGAATCTGCAACGTCAGGGTGGCTCCAACAACGTGTCATTTGAGTCAAGACCTGAAGCCGGTGAGGGATGAGCCATGCAGATATCTCAGGAAGGAGGTTCCAGGCAGAGATAAGGACAAGTGCAAAGGCCCTGAGGCACGGTCATGCCTGGTAGGTTCGGGGCACACGGAAAAGGCTGGCGTGGCTGAAGCAGAGTGTGAAAGGTGGTGAGTAGGGGGGTGAGAGCAGGGAGGGGGCAGGACCGCATCTTCAGGACCTGTGGGTTGGTGGGGAAGACTTTGGTTTTTCCTCTGAGTGAGGTGGGAGCCACAGAGGGTTCTGAACGAGAAGGGATGTCACCTGACTCAGGTGTTCACAGACACAGGTGGTTGGGGGGGGCGGTTGCTGGGGACAGACGGGGGGGCCAGGGCAGAAGACCAGGGCAAATGACACTGCATCGGTCCCGGCGAACAAGGATGGGTGGTGGCCGTAGAGGTGGGAAATGAAAGACTGTGGTCCTATCCAGGATGCGTTCCTACATACCCGGAAAAAGTCCTCATAAAACCCAAGTGTTTTACAGAGAAACAAAGCCTCACAATAATTGTTCATTTGGACAGCGGTTAACTGATCGCCCCACAGAAGCTGTTCCCACGAGCCATAGCAGAGATAAGCCAGACCGTGAGTTACGAGCAATCTTGGAGACACCAGCTAATAGCCCACCTTTTTCTCTCCCACTCAGTGAATTCTTTTTTTTTTTTAAAGCTTATTGTAAAGTGAGCGACTGATGTAATTGTACAGATGAGCCTGACTCCCCCACTAATTTATAAGAAAAGTAAGCCATTCATAAACGCCATCTGAAATGATTGTAATTAGATATTCTTTGTGCCTTATTTATGTACACGCTTTTTGAAGTTGGGGGGGTCCCCCTTTTTGAATGTTTATTTAGTTTTAAATGTTTTAAATGTTAATTTATTTTTTAAGAGAGAGACAGAGAGCAGGCAGGCGAGGGGCAGAGAGAGAGGGAGACAGAGAATCCGAAGTGGGCTCCAGGCTCCGAGCTGTCAGCACAGAGCCCGACGCGGGGCTCGAACCCACGAACCACGAGATCATGACCTGAGCCGAAGTCAGATGCTTAAGCGACTGAGCCACCCAGGCGCCCCTGGGGGGAATCCCCCTTTTTAACAGTCCATGCCTCCCCCATGGAGCAGTGAAGTCACCCAGCCTTCCTTGCATGCAGGTATGATTGGGGGCGGGGGGGCGGGAAGCCACACTCAAGCCTCCCAGGCCTTAACTACAGAAACACCAGAATCCCCCACTGCAAAGGCTTCCTCTGTATGTAAGTCCCAGCCTGCTCTGCCTTTGCACTGGGCACGCAGCAGAAGCCCCTCCCACCCAGCAGTCCCCAACGAAGCCACACATAGGAGCCAGTGATAGACAAGTAGCCCTCTGGCCGGTCCCGTAGGAGAGCTCTGAGATGCATGCTGCAGGCAGCTTTCCAGGGCTGTGTCCCAGGTGCCCACGGGGACACCCTGTTCCTTAGCTCACCCTGCACAGGAGTCCTTCACTTCCCGGCTCACTTCTCCTACTGGTTCCTCCCGGTATCACCCCCCAGGTGGATACTTAACGCTCAACTCCTCCCCACCAGCTCTGCTTCTGCAGGGAGCCTGACCTAGGACCAGAAGGGCGGTCCAAGAACACCTTGCCCCTTGGTTCCAGGAGAATGTGAAACTAGCCTCGTCTCCTTTCATGACAAGTCTAGTTGTTTACAATGAAACAAGAAAAGAAAGGAAGGAAGGAAGGAAGGAAGGAAGGAAGGAAGGAAGGAAAAGAAAGAAAGAAAGAAAGAAAGAAAGAAAGAAAGAAAAGAAAGAAAAGAAAGAAAGAAAGAAAGAAAGAAAGAAAGAAAGAAAGAACTTGAGACTAAGCACCCCCATCCATGTTCCCCTGGCTCTGATCCCCAAGCCATTTGGACAACACCCCCCTCCTGAGATTCTCATTTGTTCAGAGACAAAGCAGCCGGTTCAACATAATGAACATCTCCTTTCTGCAATTCCTAGTGTGTCCTTTGAAGCAAACAAGCCATTTTCTCTCAACATATGAAATATTGAATTGTAAAAGAGAAGAAAGATTTAAGTGGCAAGGAGGGAAGGCCTCCACGGCTTTCCTAAAATAATTGTCTGCGCTGGACGCACCTCGCTGAAATGTTCTCTGCAGCAATGTAATTAAATGCCTGAGGCTCGGCTGCCAAATCTCAGCACAGCAGAGACCCGGACTTTTGCCTGGCGGGTTCAAGTTCAAATACGCAGTCAAGTTCATGTCCCCGGGACCCACTGGAGTCCTGGAAGGCTCCTTGTTTGAGAGTCCGCATGCCAGCTCTCTCAGACTGGGTTTAGCTCAGAACCTCGGTCATGAACTTGTGGAGGGCACAGTCGTAGGGGTAGAGAAGGGCCTGCCCTAAGAAAAATGCTCATAACAGCAGGTGTGCGAGCCCAGGAACCGTCCAGGTACAGAAACCTCCAGTCAGGCGGCCTGTCTCACCACTGCTGGGGCAAATGTACTGGAGAAGCCAGCTGCTCTCTTGGCCGAGCTGCTGGTACTGAGTTTAATATTCCTGCTAATGGGCTCTAAGCGGGTAAGCTATGCGCTCAAGTAGCCGCTTCTCAAATCGTCTTTTCTGGCTGCGATTTTTTCCAACACTTTCACCAAGGATGCTGCGCCCCAATTAAAGCAGCAGTCCCCCGTGACAGGTCCAGGATTGACACGCAGGAAAAATTCCTCTCGCTGTCACACCCTGGCTCATCATCGCGGCCTACGGCTCTGCTACTTACATCTTGGTTCAAAAACAATTCCTGGCTCTTCCGGGGGCAGAAGGATCGCTTACAGGATCCCGGGCCAGCCATCCGTGGAGCACTGGCTACCGGGGTTTACCCAACAGGAACAGAGCTAGCGGCTGCCTCTTAATAAGACAAGGATATTATTGCATTTGAGGCCGGGTAATTTCATCAGGAGGCAGAAGTGGCTTGGGGCATATATATTTATTTGTACCCTGCCTTGTTCCAGAGAGGACTGCAAGTGGTTTACAAGGGTATGTAAACCACCACACGATAGCTCCAATTAGATAGGAGAGTAGGAATTAGATGTTTCTGGAGGGCAGTCTGCCAATCCAGAGCGAAAGCCTCCAGGTTTCTGCTTGTGTATTTAACCCAGCCAATCCGAGTCTAAGAATTTGGCCCAGGGAAACCGTGTGGACAAGCACAGGACTGCTGCAACGATGCTCATTAAAGCGCTGTTTAAAATTGGACACCTGGAGTTTTCTCCCTTCAGTTCTTTGACGGCAGGGGGCTTGATTTCAAAACTTAAGGTGTATGCGCAGGAGGGAATACTATGCAGCCGTGAAAATAGGAGATTAGCGGGGATTTTTATGGTCATCTTCAGATTGATTTTATCTTCTAAGTTTCCTACAGTGAGCACATATTGGTCTTGGAAAGATTTTTCAACCTCCTCCCCCCCACCCCACCCCTTTTTTTTTTTTGCAACGGAGACGAGGAAGAGAGAGAAAAGTGGGGAGGTAGACAGAGCCAAAAATTAGGCTAAGAAAAACTCATCCCTTTAAAACCCGAACAGCCAGCATATGGTCAAGCCATAAATTTGGCTCGAAGTTCCTTAGCAGCCAGCTCAAAAAGGGAAAGCTGGTCATTTATATGGTTCCCAGTGTCCTGAAACAAAAGCACACCAGCTGCTTAGGAGCGAGCTTAACTATTTTCGGTACCAAGAACAGGCAAGGATCTCTCCCACGATCCTCCCAAAAAGGAGTCCCTGTGATGGCACCAGGATCTTTCCAGACAACATTCTTACACTGGGGAGGAGCGGGGGGGGGAAAGGGGGGATGGGCAAAATAGGTGAAGGGATTAAGAGGCACAAACTTGCAGTTTTAAAATAAATAAGTCACAGGGATGAAAAGTACAGCACAGGGAATGTAGTCAATATATTGTAACAACGTTGGATGGGGACAGATGGGGACTACACTTCTCGGGGTGAGCATTGCATAATGTATAGAATCATCAGATCGCTTTGTTGTGCACCTGAAACTAATACCACATTGCATATTTTTCCAGTTAAAAAACCTCACGACAGGGGCGCCCGGCTGGCTCAGTCCATGGAGCATGCAACTTTTGATCTCGGGGTTGTGAGTTCGAGCCCCATGTTGGGTGTAGAGATTACTTAAAAAAATATAAAATCTTAAAAAAAAAAAACAAAAGAAAACAAAACTTATCCAGAAACAACTCATTTCCTTTGGCTGTTTCTTACTCCCACTCGGATGGTAGAGAAGAGCCAGGTGGTTAACCGCAGAGTCCGGGGGTCAGGCTGCCTGGGTCTATGTCCTGACTTGGCCACTCGCTTGTTGTCTGGCCTGGGCAAGTCATTTAACCTCTGTTAAATGCACAGCCTCTGTTTCCTCATCTGGAAAATGGACACGGTAATTGTACCTACCTCATAGGGCTCGTGGGAAGCGTGAATGAATTAATGCTTTTTGTGAGAGCAACTGGTAACAGTCATCGGCACGTAGTAACTGCTATGTGTTTGCATTTATTATTATTACCCTCATGACTCTAAAGCCAATTTGCTAACTTCCTGAAGTCAAAATGGTCTGACCTTGATGCAGGCACTGAACCGAGATGATCCGGAAGAACTCGGGAGAGTCCCGTGGAGCTGGGGCGGAGGCTGCAGGATGATGAAGAGTTGAAAGGCCGACGTTGGAGAGGAGTGAGCCCCATGGAAGATGGGCAGAGACACTTGCCCCGTCCTCGTCCCCATGTGGCTCAGTCGGCCCCCTGTCCCGGAGCATCTCCTACGCCAGCAAGCAACAAGGTGACACGGCCGTTGTCTCTGGCCCGTCCTCTGGTCTTGCCCAAACACCCTGCTTTTCCCGCCTCCAGGCCTTCGCCCTGGCGGGACCCTCTGCCATCAACACTCTTGCCCCATCTCACAGCCGGGCTAACTCTTCCCGTTCCTGGGGCTGTCGCATAAATGTCTCTTCCAAAAGCAGTCTCGCTGTCCCTGCCCCATGTCACCCACCTCTCAAGGCATCCTGGGCTGGCTTTCCCTAACATTTCTGCTTCTTACTCTATGTCAAGCATCGTTCTAAGGACTTTGTAAGTAGGTGACCAGCAGGCACTGCCGTTCTCTGCCTTTGGTAAGGGGAAGAAACTGGGGCAGAGGGTTCAAATCTCTTCCCCAGAGCGTCACAGTCTCTTGTACCGTCCCGGGCTTCAAACGCAGGCCATCTGACTCCACGGTCTACACCTCCACGTCGCACCTTCTCAGTCCTCCTTCAGGGCCTGAGCCCGATGGCCATTAGGACCTCACGGGCGTGACCACTAGCCCAAAGCCTGCTTCTGCCCCTGCATGGGAACCGGCATGGGGGTGGAGAATTCTGTCTGCTTTGTCACCAACTGCAGCCCCCGGGCCTGGCACACTGAATGTTCGTTGGATGATCGGACAGTGGTTGGCCAGCGGGACAGAGAGCAAACTTCTTGATAGGTCCACCATCCATTCCCCCTTCTGCCACCAGACTAGCTTCCGTCTGTCCTAGGGAGGGATCAGGGATCTTGTGATGTCAGGCTGGAGAGAGACACCGGGCAGGCTCAGAAGCAGGCATGGCTTCTCCCTGACGGCCGCGACGGCAGAAGGGCCGTGATGAATAATCAGGGACATGCCTGTCTGCCACGTCTGAGCTATGACAGGGGCCACGTCCCTTTGGAGGGCTTGAGATAATAGCAGACTGCTCCTGTCAGACCCCGAGGTATTGGGCAAATGCCCCCCCTGAGTGATAAGCGTGACAGGTGTTAAGGACATTATCAGCTCACCTATGCCAACTGGGTCTCCGCAGCCTAAGCAGCTGGGGCTTTGCCGGTGACAGCCTGTGGCTGGTGGTGACTATGAGCTCATTCATTCATTCACTCACTCTCAATGCAGTTAACCCGCCTTGTCCTGAGAGGCTATCCAAGCCGGCAGCACGGCACAACCTCTTACCCTCGGAAGGCCCCCAAGCCTTGGCAGGAGGCCCTCAGCACCCCTGGAGCCCCTGTCAAGCCAGGACTTATGTTCCAGGACGTCTTGGGCTCTGCCATCATAGTGCCAGTGTGGACCAATAATCAATGACATAGATTTTCTTGGGAAATACAGGAAGAGACACAGGTCTCTCCGTTCGACTGACCTCCCCCACTCAAGTCCAAGGAAGGCTTGCATTGTGCAAGTATTTACAAACTCAGCCCCTTCCCTCCGAGTGTGGCCCAGACTGTGCTGGAACCACCATGAATCCCTGCAGACAGTCCTAAAGTAGGGCTTATGGACAGAGGTTTGCATCAAGGCTACAAGTTCTCATACAAGGGTCATGCCAGTCATCAGAGAAGCTTGCTTTGAGAAACTGTAAGTCCCTTCCACCCCACCCCCAACACTCAAGAACACCCTAGTTGAAGAGAGCTTTCTGGGAGGGAACCAACTCCCTCCTAAGCCTGCTGAGTTTCACAGGCCTCCTTTCAGATCCTCAATGACTCCTGAGTCTTTATCACCCCAGGGCCTTTGAACTTGCTGCTCACTGCACAGTTGTTCAGGTGAGCCATGATGAGAGCTTTCCCCAGGGTAGATGTCATGGGGACAGACAAGTCAGAGCTCACAGGATTTGCTGAGGGTGGAAGGAAAATGGGGGAGCCGAACAACAGGGTGGGTGGTGGGGGTGTCATTTACTGAGATGGAGAAGGCTGGAGAAGGGGGTCTGTGGCAGGGGGAGGGGCAGATGGGGGGTGGCAATCAAGAGTCTGGTCTGAGATGTGCATTTGGATGCTGGCTGTAGAGAGATGGGATTTAAATCGTGGAATGGATGAAGGAGAGGAGCAGCCACTGAGGTTTCATAGTTTATTTAACTCTTGAAGAGCGTGCCCTTTGCTATGGGCTGAACGTCTCTCTGTCTCCCTAAAATTCATATGTTGAAACCTAACCCCCAGTGTGAAGGTATTTGAAGGTGAGCCCTATGGGAGGGAGATCGGTGCCCTGATAAGAGACCCCAGAGAGCTCCCTTATCCCTCCCACCACGTGAAGATGCTATGAGCCAGGAATCTGGCTCTCATCAGACACCGAATCCACCGGCACGTTGATGGACTTCCCAGCCTCCAGAACTGGGACAAGTAACTGTTGGTTGCTTAAGCCCCTGCATCTATACTACCTGTGTTATACAGCCCGGACAGACTAAGACATTCGTCTAAGCTGCTTTACAAAAATGAAGTCCTTATAGCCTCCCCTCATGCAATGAGGTAGGCACTAACACCAGATCCATTTTACAGATGGAACAACTGAGGCACAGAGAGGAAAGTCAGATGTCCAAACTCACAGGGCTGGTAAGTATCCAAGCTCGCATCTGGATGCTGGCCTCTCAGACTCTCAAATACTTGCTTAGTCACTATGCTCAGGGAAGAAAAGTCTCTCCCTCCATAGAAGCTTGGCCTCAAAACTTACACCTCTGATCCATTCTCCCCAGAGAAGCCAGAGCTGGCTTTCAACAGGTCACCTCCACATTGAACCCTGCATAGCTCCAGGTGCCCTCCATATAAAGCTAGTCACTAGTCCTGCCCCGTCAAGCCTGGATGAATTCTCAGCCTCCCCTGAGTTTTTGTGAGTTCTTAAGCAGATCACTTGGCCTCTGTCATTTGTAAAATGGAGATTAAAAATGTCCTCTGACCCTTGAGTGCACACACGTGCGCGCGCATGCACACACACACACACACACACACACACACACAAACACACTTAAGCGTAAGCTGCTTGATGACTGCCCCTGCTCTGTATGGTTGGGAACTACATTTCCCACACTGCCTTGCCCTCTGGCTTCCAGGAAGATGCAGCCAATGGAAGGAATTTATGGATGATCTGAGGGCGGGACAAAGGGATAAGCAGGGGTATTTTCCCCCTTGCTGCCTCCTGTGTTATAGCCATAGCTACATCTCCTCTGTGGCTTAAGCTTCCACCAACAGCTCCACTCCCAAGCTCTGTTTGTACCACCTTTTCCTTTTTTTAAATTTTTTTTTAACGTTTATTTATTTTTGAGACAGAGAGAGACAGAGCATGAATGGGGGAGGGTCAGAGAGAGAGAGAGAGACACAGAATCTGAAACAGGTTCCAGGCTCTGAGCAGTCAGCACAGAGCCCGACGCGGGGCTCGAACTCACGGACCGCGAGATCGTGACCTGAGCCGAAGTCGGCCGCCCAACGGACTGAGCCACCCAGGCGCCCATGTACCACCTTTTCTACTTGACGCCAAGTCCTGGGGGATAGAGGCTGTCTGCTGTTGTTAATCTCTGGGTTTCATCTCCATCCCTTGTTTAGTTTCGTATCTCTTGCACCATGTTTGTAAACAATTCCCCATATTAAAATCCATAAAATCCCTCAAAGATGTGTTTCTTTACTCAGACCCTGAAGAGAATAATAGCTGCTCAGTTAATACATGTAATACAGTTAGTACATGTTAATACAGGCAGCCATAGAGTTTTACAACACAGGCTGCTTCAGTCCAAATTCTGATCTGTTCCTTTTTGTGTGGCTTGGGGCAAGTAGCCCAAACCTTCTGTGCCTTCCTTAACCTCTCTGCTTTCTCATCTAAACATTGTGATCATAAAAGCCAGGCCTCACACAGTTGTCATCAGGACAAGGAGTTAGTACATGTCAAGAGTCAACCACAGTGCCTGGCACATAGTGTGTGCCCGGTCGGTAGGACCTTTTATATCAACCCACAGAACCAGCAATGTTCTAGAATAGTTCCATGTCCCCTGCTGTCTTATTTTTAATTTTTTTTTAATTTTGGAATAATGTTAGATTGACAGCAAAGTTGTGAAGATAGGACAGACAGCTTCCATATGCCCGCCACCCACCCAATTCCCCCCGGTGCTAACCTTTTACATACCCACGGTACACCTGTCACGACGACGGAAACCAACCCTGGTGCGTCACTACAACTAAACTCCAGGCTTTATCGGATTTCCCTAGTTTTTCCACTCATGTCCTTTTTCTGGCCCAGAGTCTCACGTTGTATTTAGTTATCACAGCTCCTTCATCTCCTCCGTTCTGTGATAGTTTCTCGGTCTTTCCCTGTTTCTCAGGACCTTGCCAGTTTTGAGGACTAGTGGTCAAGGACTTTGCACATGCCCCTGTGCTTTGAAGGGCAGAAACCGGGTCCTGATTTCTCCCTGTGGTTTCCTGGCACACAGCCCGATGCCTGGCACACAGTAGCTGCTTCACAGACACTTCCTAAATGAATGAATACATGAATGGCAATCATTTCTTTATTCTCCCACACCCCGTGTTCTGTAGGCATCCCTGCCAGAGGCTAGATCTAGAAAAGTTCACAGCGAAATAAAAGCTCTTCTCTCTTCAGAAGGGTTCCTTTTTGATCCTTTCTTTGTAGACATCAAGGATCTATTTCTTTAATATTTAGGGGGTTTTGTACCAAATAGAAGCGGCTACATTTGCATCAGATGTCTCGTTTTTCAAGGCAAGTGAGAAAGATCTTTATAGCAGGATGGGTTTCTTCCTTCCCAGATCTGTCACTCGATTTCTCTGTTTCCCCCTCCCCGGCTTTTGGGCCTCTGGCAGGGGCAGGGTGGGGGGGTTGGGGCCCTGGAATCATCCACACTTTGATGTCCTCTCTGTCCCAGGCCCAGGAAGCTTAATTAGAATCTCACAGGTGGCTAGGTGGCTCAGTCAGTTAAGCGGCTGACTTCGGCTCAGATCATGATCTCACGGTTCCGTGAGTTTGAGCTTTACGTCGGGCTCTGTGCTGACAGTTCGGAGCCTGGAGCCTGCTTCAGATTCTGTGTCTTCCTTTCTCTCTGTATCCCTCCCCCTCTCACGCTCTGTCTCTCTCTCTAAAGTAAATGGAGAAACATTAAAAAAAAAAAAAAACTCACAAAGTTGCCGAGACTGAGCCAGCCTCAGGAGCTGGTGCGGGAGGCTGGCTGGTGATGGAGACGAATTAGAAGCTTTCTTTCCCATCCCTCTGAACGGTTCAATATTTGCCATGGGGACCCAGGGGCCTGCCTTCGGGTACACAGAGCATGCCCCTCTTCTGACATTAGCAGGGCAGAGATGGGAATTCCCTTTAACCGCCCAGGCCTGGGGGTCTGACTGCTTTTTATTCCTCAGCCCTGGCAGGCCAAGCTGAAAGCAGGGATGGGAGAAAAATGCCCCCATCGAGGTCATTTCCCCGCCACCACAGCCCCTGCTGCTGGAAGACACTGGCTGGGGTTTAATCTCTCGCCTGAAGTTTGTCAGAAGTAAAAATGAGCCTGGGTGAGCTTTTCCGACACTTCCCTCGACTTACAGGAATTCAATTTCTGGACTGGGCATAAATTTGCAGCCATCAGCGCCCGCGGCGGGGGCTGGGGCTCGGCATATTGGCCGGGGATGGATTTCTGAAATCAATCCGTCGGCGCGTGGAAAAGGTCGTCGTGGGGGAAATTTATCTTCCGTGGCTGGCTGAGGCATTTCATGCCACCGCCAGGGACGCCCCTGCACAAAATGGAGGTGTTTGCTGCGAGGCTCCCAGGTGGGGGCTGGAGGGAGGAAGCCTTGAAGGCTGGAGAGCGTGGCCGGGAGGTGACAAGGGACCAACCTGCCAGCTAATAACTCACAGGGGCAGCCAGGTGCCGGGACTGCCTGAAAACCCAGTTCCACGGGCTCCGTGTACGTCCCTGCGGGCGGCAAGTTAATGCGGGGTTCAGACCCTTTGTCATTTGGTTGCATCTCTGACACACATTCCGGGGTTTCAAAGAAGTGAGTCGCAAAGGCATTCAATTCCTCCAGCCAAAGTGAGGCCACAGAACATAGTCGTTGAAGGCTCTGACTCTGGAGCCGGTCACTTGAGTAGAAGTTCCAGCTTTGTTGCGTGACCTTGGGCACGTGACTCAACCACCCCGAGCTTCCATTTCCCCATCTGTAGTATGGCGTTAAGAATAGCAGTGATGTGGGCGCCTGGGCGGCTCAGTCGGTTAAGCATCTGACTCTTGGTTTGGGCTCAGGTCATGATCTCACGGCTCGTGAGTTCAAGCCCCTCATCAGGCTCTGTGCTGGCAGTGTGGAGCCTGCTTGGGATTCTCTCCCTCTGTCTCTCTGCCCCTCCCCTGCCTGCTCTTTCTCTCTCTCTGTCTCTCAAAATAAACTTAAAAGAAAAGAATGGTAGTGATGTTATTGAGATTGTTGTTAATATATTCGAATGGCTTAACACAGGCAATGTAATACACGAGTGCAATAAAATTGATCATAGAATAAAAATAAGCAAATAGGTGCTGACAGGGAACACAAAAAGGCAGCTCAGTATCTGGGGACCAGACAGTCTGCATTTAAATCCTGGCCCTGTGTTACCTTGGGCAAGTTACTTACCCTCTCTAAGCCTCAGTCTGTCTATCTCTCAAAGGGGAGGGAGGTGATGACAATGTTGGTGTTTTGAGGGGTAAGTGAGCTAATATATTTGAGAGACAAGTGAAGGGGCGATTATAAAACAGTTTGGCGAGTGCCATGCTGGGGGCAGTACAGGGTGCTGTAAGCAGAGGCTGGTTGGCTATGGAGCCCGGTTTTGAGGGTTCAGGGACAGCCTTCCAGAAGAAGCCAAAGCTAAATAGACAGTATGAATGGGCAGGATTCCGCAGGGTGAGTGAGGGGGTTCCAGGCAGAGGGAATAGTGTGGGCAAAGACCCAGAGGGGAGAGAGCAACTGTGCATCCCACCAGTATTTACTGAGCACCTGCTATGTGCTGGGCACGCTGTAGGCACTGGAGACACAGCAGCAAATGGGACAAAGATCCCCACCCTCGTGTCAGTTCCACTCTGGTAGGAAGACGCGTGGCACACTTGAAACTTGTTCAGTGAGGTGCCGAAGCTCAAGTTGGGAGGCGGGAGGTGAGCTGGGTGTTCTGCTGGTCTCTCCGGATCCTCTCGCCCCACTCCTCCTTCCTCTCTGTGCTCTGGGAGGCTGACCTCTCCAGCCCTCACCTCCCAGAATCCCCTGCCCTCCAGCATTCAATGGAGCCTGGCCAATGACGGCAGCCACAGGAGACAGGGGGGCAGAGGAGAGAGAGTCTGGGGGGGGGGGGACACGGTTTAGCACATAACCATGTGTGAGTAGGGAAAGGATCTGGTCAGGAACATCATGGAGGACAGACTGGCCAGAGCAAGACAGAGGGGCAGAGAAATCCAGCAGATGAGCACATCGGAAGGCTGATTTGGCCCATCGTTGTGAGTTTTCCAGGGCTTTCAAAGAAGTGAATCTCAAAGACAGAAAACAGCTCTAGCCGGGAGACACGTCCCCCTCTCAGAGGGGAGGGGGCAGTGACAGCCACCGGGGTCACCGGAGCCCTTTGTTAGCGAGAATGGGCCACTTGAAGGGAAATCGATCCCAGCTAAGCGTCGAGCAGCTGCTCCCAGCCAAAGCTGCCGGAGAGAGGCCCTTTGCCCCTTCTCTTCCAGGTCTGGGACGAGAGCCAGCAGGATCCTGAAGATTGTTCTGCCAGGTGGCCAGTCCCAGAAGAGCCTTCAATCAGCATGCATTGTGGTGTCCATCCCAGGTGGCATTCCAGCATCACCTCCAGCCTCGGTACTAACCAGAGACCAGCTCCACATGTAATGATTATTATTGTCACCAGCCTTGCCGGGCACTGCCTGTGTGCCAAGCACTCTACATGCATAATGCATGCATGAGGGACCCCCCCCCTCGTGCCACTTCCTAGCCATGTGACCCTGCGCAAGTGACTTGAACCTCACTGTGCCTCGGTTTCCCCATCTGTAAAACAGGGCTAACAGTAGCGCCCCCCTCGTCGGATTGTTGTGGACGTAAATGAGTGCCCATGTGCACAGCTTCAAACCCTACACAGTGGGGGCCGTGTAGGCTCAGCTACTGAGAGTATTGTCCCCATTCATCTCACAACAGCTGTGTGGTGTCAGGCTGTTATAAACTGAAGGTTGGGGAGGAAGAGTCAAGTGGCAGAGACTGCTGTGGAACAGAGGGGGAACAGAGGCCACGCTAGATGGTTCCATGGAGGGAATACAATAGGGCAAGTGTGATACAGAGGAGCCAGAAAGGCTGAAAGAGGAAGTGGGGAAAGCGAAATGATATAAAAAAGAGTAAATGCAAGAAACTTCAGGGTTAGCAGGGGCAAAAGGAGGAGGGGTGTTACCAGAGCCCAGGAGCAGGGACCACCAAGCAGGAATTGTGGTTGCCTGAGCGGATGGCAGCCGGGAGCTGGACCCAGGGACGAGACAAAGCCACCGCCTGAAGCAAAGAAACAGGGGGAGAAATCCTCTGGCTTCTCTCTTCCTCCCACCTCCAACTGCCACCACAGCCTCCCATTGGCTGAACCCAACAGGAAGCCAGTGAGCAAGGGAACTTGGGAGATGTAGTTTTCAGGGGTCAACTGTCCCGCAATACAGAGAACAAAGGAAGGGCAAGGAGCAGATCCAAGGGACACCAGGTAAATAACAAGCCCACAGGACTACGGCCCCATGCTGCCTCTCCCTAAAGTTGTCTTAACTACCAAGCTACAAACTTACAGAGCACTTGCCTAAGTCAACTGTCCCATTTCATGGCCCACAGTAAGTCTGAAGGAACAGTGATAATGCTGAATCCTCCTTGTCCATAGTTAAGATCTAAGTTTAAAAGTCACCACCTCAGGGAAGCACTCCCTGATTACTTCCTTAAAGAAGCCCTTTTCGGTCCTCAGCTCCCTGTCTGGCACTTGTCATGGCAGACACCATGCTATATATATAATTTGTTGGCTGGTATGGCTCCTTTCCACAAGGAAGCAAACATACAAGTACGAACACCTCGTATCTTGGTCACTACCATGTCCCCAGTGCCTAGACCAGCACTTGGCACAGAGTAAGTGCTCAATAAATATTTCTACAATTTCTTTTGCTTTTTACAATGCTGCTTCTTTATGTATTAGCTAGAACCGCAAACCCAGGTCTGTGGGGTTATGCAGATGCTGGTGTTTCTACTCTGTTACCCTCCAATAGGTGACCCTACGACTCTCCAAACTCTGTGCACCTTTCAAGGCTGAGAGCAAACATCACCACCTCCGGGAAGCTTCTCTGTCCCTGAAGACAGATCGGGGACCCCTCCTGTGTGTGCCTCCATAGTTCCCTACCCCTTCCCTCTCACAAAGTTCTTATACTTTATACCTTTCCTTGCCCGGGTGGGTGTGTCTGTGTCCTATTAGGCGATGCGCTCCGTAAGGGCAGGGCTGGTCTACTTTCCTGCTGTGGCCCCAATACCAGCACAAGCTGGACAGAGTAGGCAGGCCTCATCAGGATGTGAATGAATGAATGAATGAATGAACGAACGAACGGACGAACCAATGCCTCCTGCATACTCCGAGTCTCCCACGGGACCTCTTTCTCCTCCACTCCGCTCACACCCTCTATTCCATTCTCTCGGGCTCACCTCCCTTCTCCTCCTTCCTTCCCAGGATGGATACGAGGGCTCTGGGTTTTGAAGGAGTCACGGGGCCTAAGGCAGTTGACTGTAGCTTGGAAGCACACAAACCTCAGAGCCTAAAAGCTTGAGTTCAAATCCTGGCTCCCCCGCTTGCTGGCTGTGAGGACTTGGGCAAGTGACTTAACTTCTCTGCGCATCCGCTTCCACATCTGCAAAGTGGGTACAATAGCAGCGTCTCTCGAGAGGACTGTGGGGGAATTAAACGAGCTATTCCGACCTGTTTCGGGGCAGCGTCTCTTCTTCTCAGTTCCCTTCTGCAATTCCCAGGCAGGTCCGGGAAGCAGAAGGCTGAGTCTCCAGCAGTTCATGAATCCAGAAAGGATCTCAGCTGTATCAGGGGAGCCCCAGTGCCAAGTTGGCCTGATTTTCATCCCGAGAGAGCTGAGAACAGACATCCGCACTATGATTGGCATAAATGGCTGGTGCTCCTGCGACCCTGTTCGTTGGAGCCTTGGGGGTACAGGAGATGTTCTTGGGCCTCTGCCCAGATCTCCTCACTGGGCACACCCACCCTGCATATGCTGAGTGGGAGCTCCCAGCTAGCACCTGTGACCTTTTCTGGAGACCTGCCCTTGGCTTTTGGGAGTCACCACACCCTGGAGAGGCATGGGAGGCGTTCCCTACCCCCAGAAGCAGCCAAAACCGAACTGATACAGTGGTCCAATTTATATTCCAGAGGGACCTCCACCCCCATGGAGCAGGCCGAGCCTGGAAGGTACCTGAGACCCCCATTCCCTGTCCACTCCTGCTTTCCTCACGCTCCACTCACAATTAATCATATGCTCCAAACTCCCGTCTCAGGTTCTGCTTCTCAGGAACCCAACCTAAGACGGGGGCAAACAATGAACATTCAACGTAAGAGGGCATTTACGTGGGTGTCCCTTGCAAGCTCATATTCACACCCAGGCACTAAGTTCTCTCATTGCCACCTACACATGCAAGCCGCCTGCCAATCCTGAGAGCGGCTCTCGCTTCGAAATGCATCCTGAATCCTGCCCAGTACAGCCAATCTCCACGTGCAGCCCCCATCGCTCTGCAAGGCTCGCTCTGCTACAGTTTGCACATAAAATGTACTACCCCTTGATCCTACATTAAAATGTATCTTGTTTCTTGCGTGTCTCCCCCATGATACCGTCAGTTCCCCAAGGGCAGGGATGTTTATCGCTGTGTTCTCCAACCAGAACAGTGCCCGGGACATAGTACGTGCCCAATAAACATTTCTGGAACTAAAGAACGAATTATTGAATGCATTCACTTAGAGACAGCTTTAATTACCTCTTTCTCTTACAGCTTTACAGTCAGAATCTACTCCCTTCTCCCTTCTCCCCATCTCATCTCCCCAGGGCAGTCGCCTCTGCCTTGGTCCCCCCGCGGCCACCCTCGCTCCACAGCAGCCAGAGGGTGTCTGTGAGCAGCTGAGTCAGGCCATATGCTTCCTCTGTTCAGAACCCTCCATGACTCCCACCTCCCCTGAGTAAAAGCCCAAATCCTCACCACTGCCCACAGGACCCGTCCCCTCCCTGCCCTGTCCCCATACCCCTCTCTCCCCCTCCCTCCCTCTGCTCCAGTCACAGGAGTCTCCTCCCTGTTCCTGCGACACCTCAAGCCCGCTTCTTCTATCTCAAGTCTCAAGACTGGCTATTCCTTTGGAATGTCCTTCCGCCTCCTCCACATCTTTACTCAAATGTCATTGTTTCCAGAGCCCTTCCCGGACGGCTCCCCCACCAGTCAAAACTATAAGTGTCTCAGCATTACCCACCCCCTCTCTACCTTACCAACTTCTGACACACTACCTCATCTGTGTGCTGATTTCGTGTGCCATCGTTCTTCCCTCCAGAATGCCGGGCAGGGATGATTTTGATCTGCTTTTGTTCACTGCTGTGTCGCCCGCACCTACAATAGCACCTTACACACAACAGGTACTTGGTATTTGGCTTGTGAGTTTTTTAAATTCCGCACGGCCACCCTAGGAGGCAGCGACTCTCAGTGTTCCCCTTACGCAGACGAGGAAACCAAGGCCCAGAGGGAAGCCATGGGAAGGCCCAGGAGCTGGGAGCGTGGGCGTTTCTATGGTGTGTGCGACTGTGTGTGCTGGTCTGAGCCCGAGGGGCTGTATCTGCCTGAATGTGAACACAGGAGGCTGCCCCGGACTTGTTCAAGCAGATTTTGCATGTGAGTGTCTGTGTGCGGAAGGGGGGCAGTGGGCCAGACCGCAGGCAGGTGCAAACGCGCGTCTGCGTCCTTGCTGTGTGAGTATGTGTGTGTGACAGTGTCCTGGAGGATGGAGATTTGTGCACCCATAGCCAGGCGGTGTGCGTGCGTGTGTGGAGGGGTAGCTCCGGGAGGCTTGGCTGGGGTTGGAACTGAACTTGAAGGAAATTGGTGGGTGAGGGAAGAACCCCATCAGCCACAGGCCCGTTATTTATAGACGGATCTTGGTTCATAAATTCCGAATGTGTTTTTTTTTTTTTTTTATCTCTCTCACTGCCAGGCCCCTATAAATATTCATGAGCTTCCTGCCTCGGAATATTTAAGTAGTCGAAAGGAGGAGTGGGTGGACCGTGAGGGGAAGGAGAGGGTCTCCCGTGGCATTGGGAGGACACGCGGGTGGGGAGGACGGGGGTCTCTCTGGATTTGCCCCCTTCCAAGCTGCAGCTGGCAAGACGGGGAAGGTTCTCAGCCAATACAGAGATCTCCCAATGCCTATTATTATTCTTTCCCAGTGTCTGTGGAAAAATACCGCCCACTCCGGGGGCAGAGAAGGTGTCTGCGCTGTTTTCTCAGCTCTGGCTTGGAAACTCGTTACCCTGGGACCCCCAGCTCAGGAGGGAGGGGCAGGCCCCTCAGATGTGCCAGGAGGTAAGGGAGCTCTGCAGGCAAACCACGGGGAGGGCATGTGTGGCCCCCTGCCTGGTCCCAAGGAGAGGGGCGGGTCATAAAGACTGGTCCATACGGGAGGAGATCAAGCGTGCGTGTGTGAGTGTGTAACTCTCTAGACGTGTTAGAAACTGGGGCAGTCAATACAGCTGTTCACAACTTTCCCGCCTCTTCTCTCTCGGGCCCAGATAGAACCGTGCTTCCCCGGTGTGGCCCCGTGACTCCCTTTAGCCAACGCCGTGTGTTAGTGACTTCCCGGTGACAGCGTTAAGAGCCGGTGCGTGACCTGGAAGCGCGTGTTGATGAGAAGCCTCTGTCAGCTGGGGTCCCCAGATGACCACAGGAGGCAGAGACGCCCCCCCCTCGACTGCCTGCAGCACGAGCTCATTTGATGAGTGTGATGGACGTGGGGCACGTCTGTGTCTGTGTGGCCAAGAACGCACAGCTGTGCATAGTCCTTTATAAGCCTGAGTGTGTGAGCACGAGCAAGTGTATGCACTTACACAAATGCGTGTATAAAGCAGGGATGAGTCAGAGTGTGCTCGACTGCACCTGGGGGGGGGGGGAAATGTGAATGTGGAAGGCGAGTCACTGAACGCACACCCTCCAGGGGGCGCTGTTCTCAGAGCACAACACTCCCTCTAGAATCCTGCCGCTTCACGGATGTGAAAATGTCATCGTGTGGGAGGCTGCGTCTTAGCGTGCTGCCTAGGTTGGCCGAGATTGTGTATGTGTGCCCAAGGATCTGTGTGTGGCTGCTGTGTCACTGTCCATGTCCGTGCAAGACATGTCACTGTGTGTTTGAGGCACAGGCGTGGGTTTGGTGCTGTGTGTGTGTGTGTGTGTCTACCGCAGTGTGAATGTGTGAGCCCCTGTGTGTTACGTGCCTGTGTGGAATGCAGGTATTGTTCTAGTCTGCATCAGAGTGGCCACCATCAACATGGAGGCAGGGACGGCCACCCTGGGCATTCCCAAGCTGTCGGCTCTACTGAGCGTGTTTCTGGGCTCAGGCGCCTGCACTGGCTCAAACTCGGGTCCTAGGATGACCTTACACTGGAAAGTAATTCACTTCCTCTTATTAGTCCTGGGACACACCGTGTCATTTGCAATGGGCATTAATCACAGAGGGACCCAACAGTTTCAGGGAAGTGTCTCAACAACTAGAGAGATCCCCACAGGGCAAACCTGATGTGAGTGTGTAATTCAACTCCCCCAAGATAAGCCTATTTTCCGTTTCTGTTGTCATTAGCTCTGCTCTGCTCTATCTCAGGACCTGGGTTTGGTTTTGTCTAGCTCAAGCTTCCACCGTAGCCCTGGTTCACCCAGGACGTGCATTTGTTCCTGATTTCCTGGGACCAGGTTTATCTTTGGTCTATCCCTGGACCCAAGTTCAGCCTTTGTCTACCCAGGGTTTGGGCCTGACCCTCATCTGTCTCAGAGTCAACCATGGAGTATCTTAAGACCTCAGGGGTGTCTCCCTGTTCTGTCCCAGGACTTGAATTAATCCCCAGCCTTGGAACCCAAGTTGAGCCTGGTCTATCTCAGAACTCAGTTTCCCCCGCATCTATCTCAGTATATGGGTCCACCTTGCCTGAGCTCGACCTTCACAATTGGGTGAGAAATCTACTAGCTGAAGGTTCCTCTTCTCAGTATCTCCCCACTCACGGAGCGCTGCCCCCCCCCCCCCCCGGAGCTCAGGCCTCTGGGATGGATGTCCACTGCAACTGACTGTCATGCTCCAGGATCAATGAGGGTAGGGGAACTTGATTTTTCTGAAACCATTATCTAAAATTCATCAAAGTGGATTTTATGGGTATTCTTCAAGGATTATTACAAGGCTTTCTTGATGGGCTGTTATAAACAGCATTAATCTTCAAGAATGGGGGACTTTACGACAACCCATCACAAGTCTTACCTCATAAATCCTGGACTTGGACATTCCCCCAGATGAGCTCTCACTAGGCTCAGAGGTCACACCTCAGGCCAGGAGTTCAAGAGGGGACTTTGAAGAAGGCTTTCCTCATGGTTGTGTACCATGGGGAAGACCGGCACACCATCACAGGGCAACCTGAGTGAAGCAGAAAGACTACACATTCTCTATTCTCCTCCAACCTTCCCTGATTTCCCAGGGAAAGTAAGAGCCATGACATGGAATCCCTCTTCTCCTGCCATCATTTGCAAACTTCTTCCCCCTCCTGGTCCTTACCTCCTGTAACAGAGGAGGAGCTGTCCTTCATCGTAAGGTTCATGCAGCTAATCTTGTTTTGGCCCTTTTCTTCTGTCTTGGGAGTCTTATACAATCAATATCCTGTCTTTGTCTTGCATATTCAACTTCTCCCTCCCAGGCAGAACTTTCTCATTAGTTTTTAAATAAACTCAAGCCTCCCTTATTAAAAAACTAAAATGCCTCACTTGATTCCTCCTTCCATCTGTCTCCCACTTCTCTCCTCTTCCCAGTTGCCTACACTAACTGCCTCTATTTCCTCCCTTTCTGAACTCCCTCCTCCACCATTCCTATCTCGTTTCTGACCCCATCATACCGCCAACGCAACTCTTGCAAAGTCCACCAATGGCCTCCATGTTTCTAAATCCAATGGATGCTTTTCAGCCCGCCATCTTTCTTGACCTCTCCACAGGATTTCACTCTGTTGCCTTCTCTCTCTTTCTTGATACATTTCCTTCCCTTGGATGCCATGACAGATGCTTACATGGTTCCTTCCTACCTCAATGCACCTCCTTTTTAGCTTCCTCCACCTAGCCGTTGAGTGTTACTCCAGACCAGGGATTCTCAACCTCAGCACTGTTGATATTTTGGCTGGATAACAATTCTGTGCCCTGTAGGATGTTTAACAGCTTCCACCCACTAGACACCATTAGTACCTCCTCCTAGTTGTGACAATGAAACATCTCCAGACATTGCCAAATGTCTCCTGAGTGTGAAATTGCCTCCTAGTTGAGAGCCACTTCCCCTTGCCAAGCTTCCATCACCACCTGCATGCATAAATGTCCTCAGAACTCCAAACCCATTTATACCTCTGACTCTTTGACCTGCCCCACCCCCTCAGAGGTCTCGAAAGCATCTCAATCCCAACACACTCAAATGAAATGCAAGATCTCCTCTCCTGAGCTTAACTCTCATCATCCTCACAGCATCCCCCCTCCCACTGCTTCCAAGTCAGATGCCCAGGCATTATCCTCACCCCCATTTTTATTCCCTCACCAAGTCTAGTTGACTTTAACTCCTCAATACTTTGTGTTCATGCATGGTTGTTCATCTTTATGGACTGAATGATTGTCTATCACTCAATAGTCCAACTGAGTCCAAATGGTCCACCCTCACACTTCAGAAAGTCCATCTGGTCTACCTTGATGGACCCTCTCCCTTGAAAGTCCACTCTACACACGAGAACCTCAGGGAACTCTCACCATGCACATCTGATCATAACATCCTCCCAACCCAAACCTCATCGGTATATTCCCTTTATTCTTAGGATATAGACAAAACTCCTTAACATACTAATGAAGCCTTGTGGGTCTACTCTTTACTTACCTCTTCTTTCATCCCACACAGTCTCTCCCCTCCAAGGTCTTCTTTAGTCTGTCATACTTTCTCTCACCCCAGGGCCTTTGCATAAGCAGTTCCCGCTGCCCAGAGCGCCCTTGCTCTCAGCTTCAGATCCCAGCTCTTGCTTCCTCCAACCTTTCAAACTAGATCAGATCCCCTTATTAGAAGCTCCTATAACACCAGGGATCTTTTCCTCATAGCTGCTGTCACAGCCGCCATTTATATTTATTCGTGAATATTGGATTACCTGTCTCCCTATTTTGAAGGAACCCCCATGTACTCTGTCTGCTTGGCTCACCATCTTCTCTCCTGTGATGTATATATTAGGTCCTCAGAAGTACTTGTTGAATAAATACATGGCTAGAAAAATGGCCCCAACTGCTTTCAGGATCAAGCTTGTCTTGCCCTGGCATTTGAGGCTCTCCATCACCTTGAGGACTGAACTCTCAGTCTATGTAAAGGTCAGAGCAGACACCAAAGGGCACAAGATGCCAAATGGAGAATAATAATTCAGCAGAAGCAGGAAGTCAAAGATAAGGGATGACCAAGAGAATACAGGTCCCCCCCGGGATGGAGGGAATCTTGGGAAGACACTGGCTTTCCACAGAGCACAAAACGGGGTGCAGACCATTATCTCTTCCTGGCTATTAAGGGGCAGGGTGACCCAGAGGACATCTGGTCCCTTCTTCTTTTAGAAATTCTCCTTAGGATTCATGTTTCCCTGCAGCTACCATCCCCTTCCTATGTTCCTTTTTCTCATCCCTCACATATCATCCATCAGCAATCCTGGTGGCTCTACTTAAGACATATGCCAAATCTGCCCACTGCTCACCATTCTGGATGCTTCTATTCTGGCCCAGCCACCACTGGCTTTTGCTTGGACTATTGCAGTTACCTCCTCCCTGATCTCCCCACTCCCACCCTCACTCCCTGAAACCCATTCCCTAACAAGGAAGTTAGAGGGATCTTTAAACAACATGAGTCAGATGATGGCACTCTTCCCCTCTGCCACTGTCCAACAGTTTCACGTTGCATTTCGAATAAAAACTGATAACTCTCTTTGGCCTGTGAGGCCCTGTCTGCAGGGAACCCTGCTGACCTGTACAACCCCATCCCCTCCTTCTCTCAAGCCACCCAGGCCCTGTCTTTCCAGAAAGGCACCAAACCTGTTCCCATGTCAGGGCATTTGCACTTGTTAGCTCATGCTCCCAGGACGCTCTTCTCGCACACTTTCCATGACCAAACTCCCTCTCATCTGTCAAGTCTCTGCTCAAAGGTGAGTCTCTGCTCACCTCCCCCAAATTCCAGTGATAATACGAATAACTTCTGGGGATCTAATGTACACCATGGTGAATATAGTTAATGATGATGTGTTATATACTTAAAAGTTGCTAAGAGAGTAGATCTTGAAGTGTCACCAAACACATAACACACACACACGCGCGCACACACACACACACACACATGCGTGAGCGCGCACAAAGGTAATTATAACCCTACTGTGGTGATCGTTTCACAATATACACATGTATAAAATCACATTGTTGTATACCTTAAACTTACACAATGTTATGTGCCAATTATATCTCATTAAAGATGGAAAAAAATGTCACCTCCCCAGAGAGCCTACCGAGACGTCCTGACAAAATGAGGCTCCCTGGTTACTTTCTTTCACGTCTCCTCACTGTTTTCTTTACAGCGCTTGCCTATCCAACACGAACTTGTTTATTTGTTTGCTTACGTGTTTGTTGTGTGTCCAGTAGAAAATACACATGATGAGACTGAAACAGATCCATCCTGCTCACAGCTGCATCTCGGCACCTACAACAGTGCCCGGGACTCCAGGCACTCAATCAGTTTGTCCAGTGAATGAATGAATGCGTAGGTGATGGTGTCTATCATGGCCTCCCCTCCCAGTACTCTTTCCAAAAGAAGGCTCCTACCTGTAAATCCCTACTGAGAAAGACACCTCCATAATCACATGTTCCCAGGTGCCCGAGGCGTCCAGTCTCAGCCAACTGGACAAGTGGATTCCTGATACACATTGAAAGAGGCAAGTTCTCCAGGTGAGGGAGATGGAATTGGAACATGGAGGTCAAGGCAATTAAAAGGTGTGGAGCTGGGGCGCCTGGATGGCTCAGTCAGTTGAGTGTTCAACTCTCGATTTTGGCTTAGGTCATGATCTCATGGTTGTGGGATCAAGCTCTAGGATGGGCTCCACACTGAGCATGGAACTTGCTTGGGATTCTCTCTGGCCCTCTCTCTCTGCCCCTCCCCCACTAGTGCTCTACGTTTGTCAAAAATAAACATGAAAATAATAAATAAGTAAGTAAGTAAGTAAGTAAGTAAGTAAATAAATACATAAAAGGTGTGGAGCCTGGAGCTGAAGGTGCCCGGGGGATCAGGGGCTACAGAAACCCAGAGCTGGAGCGAGGGGGTCCCAGAGTGGAGGGGGACAGGAGAGTGGGGACTCTCTCCTGAGTCCAAAGTAACCCTGCCTCTGCCACTATCCCTCGTCCTGTTTTAACTCTCTGCACAGTGCGATTACAGGATAACAATTTCTTGCTTGTTTCTGGTCTCTTGTCACTAAAATGCCAGCTCCATGAGAGCAAGTGTCCCGTCTCATCTACCCGGCACATAGTAGGTGCACAGTAAATATTTGCTGACTGAAGTGATAAGTGAGTGAGGGAGTGATGGCTTTCCAAGGCCCTGGAGCCCCAGGTATTGGGTTGTGTGAGATTCTCTGCATTCCCTACCTAAAGGTCCTCTTAAACTAGACCATTTTAAGGGTCTTTCTATTCCAAACACACTCTCTGACACCCACCCACCCCAGGCAGACAGATAAAACCATGATGCTTAGAGGCAAATGAGAATAAACAGAGATGTCAGGGAAGAGCCAACCAATGAGAAAGGAAACCATGGATTTCAAGGACTGACTCTCTCAAGCGAGAGCAGGAGAGAAACAGGTGAAGCTGGAAGGCCGGAGGGACACTGCTGTGGGTGCCAGGACAGGACAGGCAGGGGGGATGACAGAAAAGGCTGGAGAACTGGATACAAAGAACCAGGATCTCTTTGCATTTTAAGGCGAATATTCGTAATGGTAATAATGATTCTATCCAATGATAATGATGGTCCCTAACATTCACTGAGCTCTTCCTTGTCCCAGGCATTCTAAGCCCTTTGTCAGCACTGGCCACCATAATTATCTCTGATGGCAGGGGAGAATCTCAGTTGAGACGTCTGGTGAGTGAGGCTGGGCTCAGGGCACTATATTCCTGGATGGCATTGCCGGGTCACCCTGGTGCCCATGTGACTGTCTGGATTTCCCCTCCTTGTTCTTCCGAAAAGGGCCTGGGGGCAGTTCCAAGGCCAGTCCTCTTGGCTTTGAGATCTCACTTTGCCAGGAGTCCAGAGAACTGGCAGGGGGAGGAGAGAATTGGTCATTCACTTCCCTAAATAGTAGCATGTGGATATTAGGATACACAGGAGTTCTCTGACTGTGTGGGCATCTGTGTGTGTCTACAGGCACCTGTGAGCATCTATGTTCTGGGCATACATGGAACATCTGGACACGTCTGTGACTAGTCATAATAGAGTGCACGGCAGCGTAAATCCAGGCAAGTGCTGGTGCACGGCAGTGAAGAAGTGCAAGTGTATATGCATCAGCAACTGTCGCCCATGGCCATGAACAGTCCCTTCACTCTGACACGTTCCTAAGTGTTCTACTCCCATATGTTCTGTGAACAAGTCATGAGCCCACAAGTCCATCTGCATAGCTGCTCTTTTTACGTGTACCCCGGGTATACTTGTGTCTATTTGCTTTTTCCTCGAGCATTCATGGCCACGTGTGGCTCTACAGACGTATATGTAAATGTATATTGCTTATACCCACAAACAGCTCTGCCACCGTGTGAAATCACCCAGGTGAACACCTCCCTATAAATACCCATGACCTTCTGTGTGACCCCATGTGCAGGTCGACCCAGAAGCCACACACCTTACACATCTGTGTCTATTCAAGAATACCAGGGGTACCTGGGTGGCTCAGTCAGCTAAGCGCCTAATCGTGGGTTTCGGCTCAGGTCATGATCTCATGGTTCGTGAGATCGAGCCCCGCGTAGGGCTCCGCACTGACATCACAGAGCCTGCTTAGGATTCTCTTTCCCGGGGTGCCTGGGTGGCTCAGTTGGTTAAGCACTGGACTCTTGATTTCAGCTCAGGTCATGATCTCATGGTTTGTGGTGAGTTCGAGCCCCATGTCGGGCTCTGTGTTGAGAGCGCAGAGCCTGCTTGGGATTCTCTCTCTCTCTCTCTCTCTCTCTCTCTCTCTCAAAATAAATAAACTTAAAAAAATGGATTCTAGGGGCGCCTGGGTGGCTCAGTGTCCGACTTTGGCTCAGGTCATGATTTCTCAGCCTGTGGGTTCGAGCCTTGCGTTGGGCTCTGTGCTGACAGCTCAGAGTTGGGAGCTTCTGTGTCTCCCTCTCTCTCTGCCCCTCCCCGACTCACGCTCTGTCTCTCTCTCTCTTTAAATTAAATAAACTTTAAAAAAATTTTAAAGGATTCTCTCTCTGCCCCTCTCCCACTCTGTCTCAAAATAAATTAACTTTAAATTAAAAAAAATTTTTTTAAATGTTTATTCATTTTTGAGAGAGAAAGACAAAGCAGGAGTGGGGGGAGGGACAGAGAGAGAGGGGAGACACAGAATCTGAAGCAGGCTCCAGGTTCTGAGCTGTCAGCACAGAGCCCGACGCGGGGCTCGAACTCACAAACCACGAGATCATGACCTCAGCCGAAGTCGGACGCTTAACCGACGGAGCCACCCAGGCGTCCCTGAAAAAATTTTTTTAAAAGAATACTCATGCTCTTCCTAATTCCCTATGTCCGTTTGTGTCTACCTGTATCCATCAACATTCTGTCAGTAGGAACTGACATCTGTGTATATTCTGTCAGCCGCACTCTTAGGTCTCCCTGACTAACTCATTAGCATTGCAGTCAGTCCTGAAATATTCCTGCAGAATTTATGCTTTACTAATAAACCTGGTGTCCTGCTGAGGTCACATGCCGCTTACAAGGGCTAATGGAGCCAGCCACAGCCAGCAGCTTTGGGGAATCCTGGCGTCCTGGAATAGCCAGAGAATGCACTCACTATAATGAGCAAAGTCCTCTTCCTTCTCACTGCACCAAGTGTCCCAGCCAGCGCCTGTCGAGATATGTTTATGGTCCCTACGCTACCCTGGCATCACTCACACAGAAGACCGCATCTCCAGATCTGTCATTGTACTGAAGGCTGCATCACTCATCAGGGTACTACACTGAGGGCTGCATCAACAGACTTGTCATTACACTGAAGGCTGCATTACCCTGTTGGGCATCACACTGAGGGTTGCATCATCCAACCTGTCTTTATGTGAAGATGGAATCATCCTTTGAGTCATAACCCTGAGGGCCCCAATCCCAGGCTGAGCATTATACTGAGGGCTTTGTAACTAGAAAGTAAAACTTGAGAAGCGACATTCTCCTTCCGCATTGATAACTCCTCTGTGTGGGGTGAGAAGGGGCAGGCGGAGGCGAGGCTGAGAAGTAATCCGAAGGGAACTGTAGGACTACAGCAATGGGGGAACTGGGGACTCTGAAGCTATGCACTGGGGAAGGGTAGCCACAGAGTTGAAAATAGTACATCAAGAGTTGGGGAAATTGGGGCACGTGGGTGGCTCGGTCGGTTAAGCATCTGACTTCGACTCAGGTCATGGTCTCGCGGTTCGTGGGTTTGAGCCCCGTGTCGGGCTCTGTGCTGACAGCTCAGAGCCTGCAGTCGGCTTAGAATTTCGTGTCTGTGTGTGTGTGTGTGTGTGTGTGTGTGTGTCTGCCCCTCCCCCTCTTTCTCTTTCTCTCTCTCTCAAAAATAAATAAACATTAAAATAATAATAATAAGAGTTGGAACTCAACCCTTCTGATCCACCAGTGCTGAAGGGGCTGGGGAGATTCAGAGTGTGTAGCTGAAGGGGTCCCTGACTAGCTCCTCCTGGAAGCTATAGATACTGTCATTGCTCCGCTATTCCTGCCAGGGAGGCCTACAAGATGTATCTTGCCATGTCCTTGGGGATAGATGTCTAACCTGTAAGTGCAGCCCTTCATAGCACAGGACATGAGCCATGTTATGGCAGGTCCTGTCATGGGCCACATCCTCTGTTGTGCTCCACACGCCCCTGTTGCACCCCGACACGCTCACACACGCTATGCTCGGACAGTCCCATGTGAGAGACACATTCTGACCTGCTCCAGCGTGCCCCATGGGCTCAGACAAAACCAGCGGCCATCCGATTCTCTTTATACAAAGGGGCATACCTGCCATGAAGACATGCCCTGTCACGTTCTAACATACTGTGACACACACGACATGTGGGTCTCCAACCGACAGGCACACGCCCCAGCAGGCTCCAGGGAAGCTGGCAGGTCTCCAGCCTCTGCCCCTGAGTCTACACATTCGTGGCCACCTTGCCCTTCCGGATGGATTGATGGGGCGGCGGGGAGAAGGCTGTTATAAATTAAACATTGAGACACCGCCTGAGCACCAGAACCTGCCATCTATTCATTGGCTGGTTCTCTCCCAGGAGGCTTTGGGACCACAGGGTGGGGGAGAGGGCAGGGGAAGTGGCTCATTTAATTAATTAGTCCTAATTGAGATATCTTTGTAAATATCCCTTTATTGAAGGACACGATCCCATCATTTCCTGGGAATTTTCCGTCTCTATTTGTCTCCAGCCCCTGAGTATTGCAGAAACGACAAGAAAAGAAAGAGCAATCCAAAGGGCTGCTTGAACTCTAGTCGTGCTTCTGACAATGACAGCTGCACCAAGGGATGGGCGGGGAGGCTCGGAGAGAGACACAGAGATCCAGGCGGAGTGGCGGGAGAAGAGAGACAGGGAGATACGGGCAGAGAGAGATGAGAAAACTGAAACACGGGGCAGGAGGTAGGGCAACAGGCAAAAGGGAGATTGAACAACACCCTCAGGGCCGGGTGGCAGGCTCTGAAATGCAGGAAGACGGAGAAACTTCACGACAGGGAGACCAGAAGTGGGGACAGATGGACCGTGGCTGGGCAGACAGATCTCCCTCTGCCTTTTCCTGCCGTGCCTGGTCTGCCCATCTCTTGGGCAAAGTACCCGCTGCAGCAGCAGCAACAATCAAGCCTGATTCCTCTTTGGCCCTTGCTACCTTCCCCTTCTCTCTCCCTCCCCCAATCACCCCTGCAATCATCTCCCTTGTTCAAAACGAGCTTCCGCAGCTGCAGCCCAGACAGCTGTTCCATCTTGGAGCCAGCGCTGGGGCCTGATGGCTGGGTCCTAGAGGGAGGCCCTCCTAGGTGGCAGCGGGGCAGTACGAATAGGAGGTGGAGGAAAGGGGTTCACCTGGAGCTTGGGACCCACCCACAGCCCACCCTGGACTCCCATTAAAGCTTGGCTCCAATCCCCACCACCCCCAGGGGTCCAGATACCCCAGGCCCCCTCTGGGGCCTTCAAGGGCTCGTGCTGGTCTGGCTCATCCTGTCCCATGCACTGAATCCTGAACACACCCAACACTCGTTCTGGTTCTGTCCTGTCTCAATAACCCTCTCAGGTCTGAGAATTCTGGTCTATTCCCCACCCCTTGTCAGAGTCCTGGATTGTGATACAGCAACTATGGTGATATAGAAATGGGATTCCAGAGAGAGAGAAACAGAGGCAGACAGAGAGATATAGACCTAGAGATGGGGATGAAAGAGATATAGAGACAGAGACACCAAGAGACAGAGATGGCAGAATCAGAGACCAAAGAAACACACAGAGACAAAGACAGGGACACATAGAGAGAACTTAGAGACCGACAGAAACATAGAGAGAAGACAGAGTATGACAAAGAGACACAGGCAGACAGAGGTAATCGCCAACATCCACTCAACAAACATTTCCTGAATGGCAACCATGTGTTGTAAATACACAGTTAAGACAGAGAGAGGGGAATACAGTTAATAAGACAAAGATACAAGAAAGAGAATGCAGAAGCAGAGACTCAAGAGACAGAATTTAACAGCAACGAAGCATCAGAGGTGCCTGGGTGGCTCAGTTGGTCAAGCGTCCGACTCTTGGTTTCGGCTCAGGTCACGATCTCATGCTTCGTGAGATCAAGCCCTGCATCAGGCTCCATGCTGACACCTCGGGATCCTCTCTCGTGCTCTCTCTCTGCCTCTCCCTGGCTCTTGCTCTCTCTCTCAGAATAAATAAACTAAAAATGAGTTTAAAAAATTAAAAAAAAAACAAGATCGGGAACCAGCCTGCCCCCATAGGTGGTAGCGTCTTTACTCCCACACACAGACAGACCCAACCCCACATCAAACTCTCTTAAAGCGCCCGGGGCCTCCCCCAGGTGGCTGCTTTTCTTCCTTGCCCAGCCTTGGGACTGCTCCCCACTGTTGCTTCACAAAGGCGTCAGCTGCCCAGAGTCAGAGGGGAGAATGATGCTGGGGGCACGAAAGACACCAAGAGGCAGAAACCAGAGCATCCCTCTGGAAGAAGACTGTTTTAGCCACACTCAAGTGGCCCCAAGGCCTAGACCACCCTCCCTTGGTGGCTGTCCATGGTGCTGACGGGATAGGCAAAGGCTGCACCTCAAACCATTTCTTACGTTGGTCTCAGACCCAGGTAGACGGGGTCTAGGGCTGTGGTCAGGAACACCCAGTGGGCTAAGGCTGCTACCTATGTCACAAGATTCTCAGACACACCACTTGCTGTCCCCACCCCGACACCTTCACACACCCTGTTCTCTTGGCCTCTCTCCCTCCACCTTACCAGCTTTGTCTCTGCCCAACTCTTACTCATCCTTCATGTCTCAGGGCAAATGTCACCTCTTCAGAGAAGCCTTCCCTGACCACCCCTTCCCAATTACATGCCTTCATGGCTCCATATCTTCTCCTTCATGACCCGTAACAAACTGTGATTACACAGCCATTTGCACCAATTCCACATTCACGATGTCTCCCTATGAAGTTTTAAGAGGGAGGCGACAGTCTCCCTTGTTCACTGCTCTATTCCCAGCCTCCCCCCCCCACCCCCCCACCCCCGCACAGGACTTGGCATAGAGAGGGACTCAGTGATTGCTGGTTGGGAATGACTGTGCTCTCTGGTGGCAAGACTACCCCATATCTTTATGTGGGAAGTTGGCAAAGTGCACATTCATTGGACATCCATCCAAACAGAGAAGGATTGAGAAACAAGGACACATGAAAAGAAGCTTTAAGAAACAGATGCTTCCAATCCACTGGAAAAGACTCAGGAATCACAGAAATAGTCATCAAAGTTCAGAGGTGTCATCCGGAGGAAGAAGGGGGCAGAAAGGGGGGCTGTCCCACGGAGGCAGAAAGAACGGAGACCATTCAGGAAGTACCTACTGCCCTAAATGAGAAGATCCCAGTGATAAACAAAAGGAACAAAGTGCTTGCATGGCACTTCTATTCTGTGGGTGGCAAACAATTACCAAGATGATTTCAGATAATTATGAGTGCTGGGCAGAAAATAGAACAGGTCCAAATAGCAGTGTGGGGACATTTTAGCTGGGGTGGTCAAAGGAGGTCTCTCTGAGGAGGTGACATTTGAGCCCGGACCTGAGCAGGCTACAGGAGGTTCCCGGAGGGTGGCACAGCAAATGCAAAGTTCCAGAGGCAGGAACACAAGAGGGATGGAGGAGTGGTCCAAGACCTGACTCAGGAAGGTGTGGTCTTGTAATAATAGCAATAATCATTACAATAACCAACCTTTATAGGCACCTTCCGTATGTCAGGTACCCTGCTGAGCACAACGTTATATGGAGCATTCCACCATTATCCCCATTTTGTGGATGAAGAAACTGAGGCTTAATGAGTTCAACCAGGAGAAGCAGTTTAGATTTGGTTCCAGTGAGGTGGGCAAAAGTTTAGAGGAGGCAAATTTCACACACACAATCTAGAAGGATTTTCTAATGATTACGGGTCTTTTTAGAAGTGAAACAGGCAACTTCATATACCTTTTCTGCTCTAACCCCCTCCAGATATCCCTTCCTTTGACACTCAGAAGGAAGTAAAGGCGCCTCAGGCCAAATCCCTTTGTGACATGGACCCTTCTGGCCACACTCCTATCAACCTGGCACATTCGTCTCCAAGGAACTCCGTGGTCTCTCCCTGCTCACCAGGACGCCCATGATCTCTAAGACTTTGTTCATGCTGTTCCTTCTCGCTCTGTCTTCACCTGGCCAATTCCTTCTCAACTGTAAGACTTGGTTTGAGTATCACCACCTCCAGAATAGCTCCATTGCACACCCTGGCTGGTTTCAGTGCCCTCCTCTGCAACCCCCATAACATTCCAGAAATATTCTTCTCACCACACAGACCATGTTGTGTCACAAGTACTGCTGAGGAGGCTGCAAACTGATTGAAGCCAGAGGTGTTATTCATCGCTACATCCCATAGTCTGGGACCCTTCCCAGCACAAAGTAGGAGCTCAATAAATGTTCCCTCACACTCTGAAGTGTTTGAGCAGAAATTGGAAGTCCACAGTTTAGGAGCAGGTAAATATGGTAGGTGGGGGCCAAATCCACAATATGCCTACTTTTCTCCACCCCACTGGCCCCTATCCTGGTCCAGTCCCCATCATCACTCACCTGGACCAGTACAGTGGCCTGCTCCCCAGTCTTCTGGCTCCTGCCTTCATCCCCCGTAGTCTGCCCTCTTCCCAGGGGCCAGAGGGAAACCGAACACCTGAGCCAAGGCCTGTCCCTCTTCTGCTCAGAACTCTCCCTGGGATCCCATTTATTGAATATCTACTGTTGTTAGACTCTATGCAAGGCACCAGGGCTACGACAGTTAACAAAAATTAAAAATTGTTTTCATGTTTATTTATTTTTAAGAGAGAGAGAGAGGAGGGACAGAGAGAGAGAGAGAGAGAGAGAGAGAGAGAGAGAGAATCTGAAGCAGCCTCCAGGATCTAAGCTGCCAGCACTGGAGGTGGAGCTCGAACTCACGAACTGTGAGATCATGACCTGACTCGAAGTCAGATGCTTAGCCAACTGAGCCTCCCAGTCGCCTCAACAGTTAATAAAAATTTTTAAAAAATTAATTAAAAAAATCCCTGCCCTTGGGGAGCTGACATTATGGGGGGGGGGCAGTGAGCCAGACAACAAGATAAAAAAGTCAACTATGTGGAGTGTATTAGAAAGTTAAAAGTACAACAGAGGAGAGGAAAGCATGAGGAGTTACAAGTGAAATGTAAAATCCCTACAAGGCTCCCCCACTTCCCTGCCCTCCCCACCCTACACCGCCTCCATCTCCCCACCTCCCTGCCCTCATCTCCCCCTTCGCTCACTCTGCTTCAGCCACTGGTTTCCTCAGTTTCTCCAACATTTCAGGCATATTCCCACCTCAGGGCCTTTGCACTTGCTCTTCCCTCTACTTGTAACTCTCTTTCTTTAGATACGAGCCCTCTCGCAATTTCTTCAGATCTTTGCTCAACTGCCACCCGCTCAGAAAGGTCACTCCATCTACAATAATCCCCTATCACACTCCACTCCCCCTATACTGCTCTATGCTTCTTCATAGTACATGTATCACCATCTAAAATAAAGATTTATCTATATACTTATTTATTTCTCCCTGTCCCTGCTCTAGAATGCCAGTGCCCTGAGGACAAGGATATCTGTCTGTTTTGTTCACTGTTATATCCCAGGCACCTAGAATAGTGCCTAGCACATTGTACATGCTCAGTAAGTATTTGTTAAATAAATGGGCGAATGAACCAATGGAGATACCCTCTAAGAATTCTTGTTACTTAGGATAAGAGGGGGGAAGGATGAGCAGGCTGGGGTACTATTTATGGCTGTTCACAAATATCTGCCTACTCCTCTCTGTTCTGGTCATGGTAGGACCACACTTCCCACCCTCTTTGAAGTTAGGCATGTCACCTGTGTTGACCAATGAAATGTGAGCAAAAGTAACATTCCAGGGTAGAGCTTTAAGACCTGATGGGGGCTTGCTGCGCCTACCTTTTTCTGTCTCAATGATCATGTCACCACAGAGCCTCCAACATCCCAGGTCCCTGAATGACTACTATGGACAAAGTTCTCCAGCCAACAATGGATACATAGTGCCAGAGAGAAATATATCTATGTTGTATCAAACCACTGAGAACTGGCTGCTTGTTACCACAGTGTAACTTGACCTGTCCTGACTGACACAAAGTATCTGGGGCCTTCCTCCCACTCCCCCCCCCCACTCCCCCCGGGAAACTGTCAAGGAAAGACATGGATTCTGAGCTTTGGTTCTTCGCAGGAAGTCCTCAAAGAGCCTCTTGTGGATGGCTGCTTAGACCCTCCCCATTCCTCCCACGGGGAAAAGGGTCTTCCCCAAACAGAACAACTCTTCTCTCCCCTTCCTTTTTCCAGCCCTTAAAGAGGGGTGAGTGGATGGGCAAGGACATAACATATAAGATCCAGGTAACTGTCTTCAGGTGCTGTAATGACAGCAGCCGCTGGCAAGGGGCTGACAGTTCTTAGTCTGGTTCTGGATTTACAACCCCCAGGTGAGAAGTCATTCCGCTGAAGGCTCCCATCCCACGGGGATGGTTTATGGCTGAGAGATGGCCAAAGGGAGTAGTGGTGGTGGCAGCTTCCTCCCTGCCTCCTTCCAGAAATGGCCTGGAACAGCACCCTTAGAATTCTTAAAAAGAATGCTAAGCTGCCTCTCCAGAACGAATCAGGGAGGGAGAGCCCGAGATGAGAATGGCCAGAGGGTCTGGGCTCACCCCCACCTCACCACTGAGGCCCTTTATTAAGTCAAAATCAGCACCCAGTCTTCTGCCTTACGACTGGGGATTTCGCTCCCTGGGTTCAGTTAAACCATGTTGGTGGTCTACGCTCTTCTACAACTCCTTCTTATGGAGCATCTCAAATGTTCCCCTCCATCTTGATCTAGACACCGGACAAATATTTATTCTGTGCCTCCTATGTGCTTGGCTACAACGACAAGCAACTCCTCCTTACTGAACACCTCCTATGCACCCAGCCATTTGTATCCATTTGAAGGTGGAATCCATGAATCTTAACGAAGATGTGATTGTTGGTTCAGTCACTTGACAAATACTGATTGTAGGCCTACTATGCATCGGGCCTTAGGGTTCACTAATGATGTCGTCTGTGGGTCCTCATGGATCCTAGGGTCTAATGGGGACTCTAAGACTCTCCTTGACTAATGAGGATATTGAAGATTAGAGAGATTAAATAATTTCCCCCAAGGGCATACTGGTAGTAAAGCCCAGGGCCAGAATTCGAACCCAGATGTGTTTGACTTAGAGTCCTATCACTAACTGATTATCTACTATGTCAGCCACTGACCTGGGGCTTTTAGGCATAAACATGCTTGACAGAGAGGAGGCAATCAATAGTTTTGCTGAATAAACAAAATGGATGGCAGGATGGATATATAGAGGACAGATGAAGAGATGGTTGGATGACAGATAATGGATGGATAGAGGGATGAGTGGAACACGGATAGAGAGATGGATGGATGGATGGATGAAGAAGAAACAGATGGAAGGATGGATGGGTGGAGAGCTGGACTGTAGATCTGTCAACAGTCCTGTCAGGTAGGAATTATCATTCCCATTTTATATCTGGGATACCGCAGCTCTGAGTGGTGAAGTCACGGCGCCCAGAGTCAAGAGCAAGTCATAGAGCAAGAAGGCTGAGAGTGGATTCCAATCTTAGTCTGCCAGACTCCCAGGATGCTTTCCAGAGTGCTCTCAGGTGACGGTGCCCTCCCCGGTCCTCCCCTAAGTCCCCTGGCATCTCACTCCACAGAGTGCTTGCGGCAAGGCTTAGTGAGACTGAGGGATGATGAGAGGGGATCGTGGAGGGAGGAAATACTACCTTTCAGCAGGTGATTTCACGGAAGCAGTGGATTGTGGTCCCATTAGCTATAGACGGGCCGGAATGGAGACCAGGTCTGTTTGGGTACACGTGTGCGCACACACACACACACACACACACACTTACAGAAAACACACGGTTCACATGGGAATCCACCCACAGGCATACAAGGCAGGCACGAACACCATTCATAGGTACACGCTTCCACATATGTGCACACACTTCTAAAGACACACGTGTCTACACTTACAGGTGCACAGACACATGCAATACACAAAATCGTAACTTAGAGACATAGTCTTCCACACTTACGCACACATTCCCCACACACCGGATGCTGCCCATGTTACACGCACACGTTCACACAGACTCACGTTCTCTGAGGGTGGAGGAGGGGGAGGGGAATCTGGCTTCTGATTTCAATGAGACACCATCTCTCTTCCCCCTCAGAAGGCAAGAGCACGAAAGCTGTCACAGACTCACGTGTCCAAACTCGCATGGGCACACGCAACCCAGAGTCTGGGACGCAGACTGCAGACACACACTTAGGCCCATCCACACCCAGACGCACTCACTCAGGGACACACTCACACGCATTCTGGGACACACCTCCACACACACAGGAAGATCCGCGTGGACCTTCACGCTGGCAAAGCTCATAAACTTTCTCCCTCAATTCGCACACAGCACTGTTCACACACCAAAACTCAGGCCTGGATAAGACGCTCCAGGATATATACTCGCATAATATCCCTCGATGTGAGACACACGCAGAAAGACACTTTCACATGCTGGCTTCAGTTCCGAGGATTTGGACTGAAAGCCCTCACCGGTGCCAAGCCCGGTGCCACTGCACCCTCCCCCCCGCCCCAGGAGCTGGGCACAGCCTGGGCATAGCGCACGGCACCCCCGTCTCCACTTGGCTTCAACCCTTGGGAGCAAAGACTTCTTTTCTTTTCAGCAAGGGGAAAGAAGGACGTGGTGTGGAGGCCACTGGGGGCTGAATGGGGGAGCTGGCGAAGTTAAGGAAACAGTGAGCAGGAGAGGGAGCTCCATGCATCCCAGTCCCACCTACTGGGAGGGGTCCCGCAAACAGACTGAAGAGGGGAAGAGATGGGAGGGGAGGACCAAGTCTGGACGAGACTGAGGGAAGTTTGTAGTGGAGGCTGAGCCCTCTCCCCAGATCACCAGGAACACCGGGAGTGATCACAATGGAGTCCCCTTGCCACCCACCCCTCCCAAAAGCTCTGTGGCCAGGGAAGCTGGAGGATGAAGGGGATAGAGGAAGACAGAATGGGATGAGGGAAGGGGCCGTCCCGTGCTTCTGGGGGCACTGTCAGCCTTCGCTCCGGCCCCCAAAGTCTGAGACCCATCTGCCTCCTAGAGAGTGCGAGTTCTGGGGATAAATATTCAGCACATGGTGAAGCAGGTAACCAGAAAGGAGATGCGGGGGGGGGGGGGAGAGAAAAAGAAAAAAAAAAAGAGATAGGTACAAAGTCAGAGACAGCGCAACAGAGATAGACACAGACAGGGAGAGACAGAGAGAGGCAAACCAGAGGGAAAAGAATGGACAGAGAGACAGAAAAAGAGAGGGAGACGGGACGACTCAGAGATGCACAGACAGGCAGAGATCCGGAAGGTGGAGACACCCGGAGAGCCCGCGGCTCCCGCATTCAGAGGCAAGGTCCCTCCCGGGCCCCCGGAATCTCCGCTCCCGCTCCGCCCCACTCAGCCGGACCCGGCTCGGTTCCGCAGCCCTCGCCGCCTCCGCCCCGGGCCGAGCGAGCCCGGTATACCGTTGGCGCTCGGACACTGCTCACTGAAAATGGGAAGCGATCATAATAATAACAAGAACAAGCGGCGCGGAGGCGGCTGGGGGTCCCGGGGCTTCTCCGCGTCCCGCCCCCAGCCCCCGGGAGGGCGCCCCCGGCTGGGCGCGCAGGGAAGCTGGCGGGGGGGGGGGGGGGCGAGGGCCCCCGGGGGCTGCGGCGGCGGCGGCGGCGGCGGCGCGGGCACCACGCCCCCCCGGGAGCGCCCCCCGCGCGGCGGCCACTCACGATTTTCTCGGAGGCGCCCGCGCGGGACACGGTGCCGTTGAGCCCCACGAGCGAGGGCAGCGTCTGCGACATCCAGTTGGTGACCATGGCCATGGTGCTCAGCACGGCCCCGATCTTGAGCAGCGGCACCGACATCGCGCCCCCGCCTCATGCCCCGCGGCCGCCCGCCGCGCGTCCCTTCTCCGGCCCGCCGCCTGGCGCTCCGTCCCTCGCCGCCCAGCCGCCCCGGAGGCGCGAGCGCGAGCTGGGGGGCCGGGGCCCGGGCCGGCCGGGGGGCTCGGGGACGCGGGCTGCGGCTCCGCGCGCCTGGCGGGCTCCGCTTATAAAGCGCCGGCTCGGCCACCCCCCCCCCCACCCCCACCCCCTCCCGCGCCTCCGCGCCGGGCACTTCCAGCCGCCGTGACGTCACGGCTCCTGCCCGGAGCCCGGCGGGGGCGGGGGGCGCCCAGACTCCCCCCCCCCGCCCCCGCCCTGCCCAGGCCGCGCCGCCGCCCCGCCGGGACCGCCCCCGCCCCCCCTTCCCGCCCCACGGCGGGAGGGGGCCCCCCGCGGCGGCGTTCCCCACCTGCCCCACCCCCACCGCCGCGGCATTCCCAGCCCCGCCCCCCAGCGGTGTTCCCGCCCCCCCCACCCTCCCCCAGCCGCCCCCCGAGGCACTCCGGGGCCACCCTCGGCGCACCGCCCCTTTCCGAGCCCTCAGCCCCCACGCACCCCTCCGGGGCTCAGCGCGCGGCCCCCACCAGCGGCCCCCCCAGAGGCTGGCAGGGGGCCGGAGTCACAAGTCCCCACCCTCCTACGGTGAGGACGCCGACCCCGGCTCGCCGGGACCCGGGAGTGCAGGCGTCGGGGGCCCGTGGGGGCGAGACTAGGGCGCGACCGTGAACGGGCAGCCCAGGGTCTCCTCGCTCCAGGGGAAGGGGCTCCCCCGGCACCACTCTGGGGACCCCTCGGGGCTTTCGGGACCGGGGACGCCCAGAGTGGCGGGTCCGGAGCCGGTAGACGCGAATGCTGGGATGGAGGTGCGGCAGTGGTGGCGGGGGTGGGGGTCACCCCGGCAGCGGGAGGATTTGCCACCGCGCCGAGGGGCGGCATCGTAACCCGGGGCGGCTGAGAGCGAGGAGCCGGCGCCGTGCAGGCGAGTCCCCGGCGGGTCTCTCCGCTCGCAACTTGAACTCGGGTGGGGGCGGGGAACTGAGCCTTCGCACCTGCCTCGCGGCCCCGGGGCTCGGGGGTGCGCCCCCTCCGCGGCGGGGGAGTGCAGAGCCGCCCCCACCCGCCCACGCACCAGCCTGCCGCGGGGGTGGCGAGGCGGCCGCGAGGAGCGCCCGGCGGGTTTTAATTTCCTCTGTTTTCCCTGCGCTCACGCCCCCTCCCGGCGTCCCCGCATCACCTCGCGCCGCCGCCCCGGCCGCCGCCGCCGCCGCCGCCGCCACCGCCGCCGTCGCCCGCAGCCCGCGGCCGCCGCCGTCTGGAGGCGGCGATGACTCAGGCCTTTCCCGGCCGTGGCCGCTCGCCGAGGGCTCGCCGAGGGACAAGCGCCGAACAAGGGGGTAGGGGGCTTGAACTGCCCTTCTTTCTAAGCTTAACACGGAGAGGCAGGTGCTGACCCTCTGTGACCTCCAGCAAAGACCTCTCCGCCTCAGTTTCCTCACCTGCAATGTGGGTGGTGGTAAAGGGCTAGCGTGTCCTGAGAGTCAACTGAAAGATTTATTGAACATCTACTATGTGCAAGGCACTGTGAACAACAGATAAAAAATGCCCGTCTTTGTGGAGCTGCTGAACGTTACGTGGGGTGAGACCGACAAGAGATAGGAGAGGGGAAAGTAAAATATATAGGCTATGGGGAGGAAGGGGCATCCAGACCAAGTAGGAGAGTAAACTTTAGCCAGGAGGGTTGGGGAGTGACACTTGGGCAGAGACTTGAAGAAGGTGAGGGAGGGAGTCGTTGGGATATCTGAGGGAAGAGTGCCAGACAAGAACAGCAAGTGCAAAGGCCCTGGGGCAGGAACACAAGTATTCAAGGAACAGGCCAGTGTGGTTGGAGGAGAGCCAGCTGCAGGAAAGTGGGGTCCGGAGGGGGAAGATGGGCTTGTAAAGTACTTTGCGGGGTGTCTGGGACATGGTGTTTCATAAGCAGTCGCTGCCATTGTTATTATTTGCGACTGATGATAAGCTCTAAAAAATGAGATGTGTCCTTGCCTCCTTGTACTGCAGCTCACATTTACAAGTGCTGAACGCTTTGCAAATGTGCTGGCTGAGCACCGGCTGCAACCTCCCTATTTGCAGGTGAGGAAATTGGGCTTAGAGAGGAGAGGGGACCTGCTCAAGGTGACCCAGCAGGTAAATAGGGGGCCCAGAGTTTGAGCCCAGGTCTGTCTGATTTCAGACTCCAAAACCACTGGGCTCCAAGGTCTCCCAGCTTAGAGGATTTGGAACCCACTGATACCCTCTCACTCTCTCACCATGGGTATTGTGGGAAACTACCCTAGCTCCTTCCTGTCAAGCTTCTCCAGGGAGTGGTCTACACTCCAATCTGCATCTGCTGCCTCCACTCCCTCACCTCCTACCTCCTGAATGTTTCCAAACTCCTTTCACTGAAGGCAGCGGCGGCCTTCCGATTTGCCAGTCCCACAGCCTCATTTAGTCTCACAGGTTAGTCTTCACGGATCATTCCCTCTTTCTTAAAAGTAATTTCTCTTTTGATTTCGGAGACACTTTATTATTTCCTAGTTCTGCCCCCACCTCTCTGTCTCCTGCCTTCTCCCTAAATGTCTGCAACTCACGGGGTCTTGTCCTGGGTCCCCACTCCTCTCATTCTGTATACTGGGCCTGGATCATCACTTCCACTCGCAAAGTCTTGGTTCTATCTGGCATACTCCCACCTCAGGACCTTTGTACCTGCTGTGCCCTGCTTGCTATCTACTTTACCCAGAACGTTATTACCACAGATACGCATATAGCTGCCTCTTTACTTCATTTATATCTCTGCTTTATTATTCTGTGGGTCAGGGCCATGCCCTACCTTTCTCCAGAGAACTACATTTCCCAGGTTCCCTTGCACACTGGTTTCCTGTTAGGTTCACCCAAAGGGAGGCACTGAAAGGAGACTGGAGGGGAGGGAGGAGGGGAGAGGCCAAGGTATTTCTCCCCTCTCTTTCTGCTTGGGGTTGTGGTGTGTTCTTACAGTGGCCACACCCCCTCCATGGTCCCACAACCACACAAGAGCTCCTTCCTCACCACAACACCCATTTATCGGGTCCCTTAAGCAGCCTTGTGCTGTGGCTTATTGCTGGATTCCCTGATCATCCCATCAGTTTGGCTTCTCAACTCCTCCATTTAACCAATTCCCTGTGTTGAATTTCCTCTTTTGAAAACACCTAGAGTGCTTCATTTCCCTCACTGAACTCTGAGTGACACGGCCACTCTGAAAAGACCATCCCTGGCCACCTCATTGATGATATGAGTCCACACCACTCTCTGTCCCTTACTCTGCTCTATTTTCTTGAACAGCAATGATCAACGTGGGAGGTTACTTTTATTTGTTATGATCGGTCTTGTCCATAAGACTTTCAACTTCACAAGGGCACCTACGTGCCTGTATTCTTCACAACGAAACCCCAGGGCTTAGAATCGTGCTTGGCACGTGTATAGCAGGTGCTCAAAAAAATGTTGTTGATTGACTGACTAAATGAACCCGTGGCTGAGGCTCCCAAAGGTATATCTACAGCCCAGCTCTCCAACTGGAGTTCAGACCCCTCTGCCCATCAGCTTCGTGGACATTTCCATTTGTCTCTCATAAAACTAACAGCACATGACACCCACCAGCACAAACTCAAGAAAGACAGGCAGTGCTGGTGATGATGTGGAGAAATGGGAACCTATTGCTAGTGGGAATATAAAATGTTACAACCACTTTGAGAAACGATTTAGTGGTTTCTTAACACATTAAACAGAAGCTTACCATAAGACCCAACAATTCCATCTGCCCGAGAGAAATAAGGGCATACGTCCATGGAAAGACTTGTATGTGAATATTCGTGCGAGTATTTTCCATCGTGAACGAAGCTATCCAAATGCCCATCAACTAGCGAATGGATTAAAAAATTGTGGTACGTCCATACAAGGGAATGTTACTCAGCAATAAAAAGGAACAAACTACAGATATACACTACAGCGTGGATGAGCCTCAAAAATATTTTGCTGGGGCACCTGGGTGGCTCAGCCAGCTATGCATCCAATCTTGATTTCAGTTCAGGTCATGATCTCACGGTTGTGAGAACGAGCTCCCCCCATCAGGCGCCGTGCTGAGCATGGAGCCTGCTTGAGATTCTCTCTCTCCCTCTGTCCCTCCCCGCTCATGAGTGCAAGCACTGTCTCTCTCTCCCTAAAAAATTAATTAATTAATTAATTAAAATAAATTAAAAAGAAAATATTGCTAAGTGAAAGAAACCAGATACAAAAAGCCATGTTTTCTGTGGTTCCATCTACACACACCGTCCAGAAAAGGCAAATCAACAGAGGCAGAAATTAGATTAGTGACTGTCTGGAACGGGGGGTGGGGGGGGGATGGACTGCAAATGGGCATGAGGGATCTTTTAGGGGTGATGGAAATGTCCTAAAACTGGCTTGGGGTGACGTTTGCACAACTCCACACATTTACTAAAAAGTCGCTGAATTGCACACTGAAACAGGTAGATTTCATGGCATGTAAACTGTTAAGAGGGCATTCTTAAATTTCCCCTGCAAGCCCTCTCCCTGAGGTGCCCTACAGTTGTGCTGATGTCAGAATGAGTCCTTAAATTTTGTGCCCCAGTTTCCTTGCTTGCCTCACCCTGGTCCTGGCCCAAATAGATGCACAGTTAGAAACTATCGAGGCGCCTGAGTGGCTCAGTTGGTTAAGCGTCCGACTTCGGCTCAGGTCATGATCTCACAGTTTGTGGGTTCAAGCCCTGCGCCGGACCCTGTGCTCACAGCTCGGAGCCTGGAACCTGCTTCGGATTCTCTGTCTCTGTCTCTCTCTGCCCCTCCCCCACTCACACTCTGTCTCTTTTTCCTTCAAAAACAAATAAACATTAAAAAAATTAACAAATAAATATTAAAACAACCCAAAACTATTGTCTGTGCTCCCATTACCCTTCCTTCTCCTTCCCTACTCCATCCAAACCAGCACCAATGCCCCCTGATCTTGATGCAGAAATATCTCCAGAAAGTATCCCTTCTTCTCCATCATCATTCTCACTCTAAGCACTGTGTTGGAGAGTGCTACAGGTTGAATATTTATGTCCCCCGCCCCCAAAGTCCTATGTTGAAACCTAATCCCCAATGTGACAGTATTTGGAGAAGGGCCTTTGGGAGCTGATTAGGTCATGAGGTGGGGCCCCCATGAATGGATTGGTGTCCTTATAGAAGAGACTCAGAGAGCTCTCTCTCCCTCCCACCGTGTAAGGACAGAACGAGAAGACATCAAATCTGCCAGCACTTTGATCTTGAACTTCCAGCCTTCAGAACTGTGAGAAATAAATGTCTGTGGTTTATAAGACTCTCAGTCCATGGTATTCCATTAGAGCAAGGTGAATGCACCAGGACCAGGAGCTACAGAAAGAAATGTTTTTTCCCTTCACCTGAAGATTCTCAGGAGGAGAAGAGTTCACAACAGTCAGAAACAATAACAGTAGTTGCTAAGGCTTGTTGAGTACTTATCGTGTACTAGGTATCATTTGCAGGAATTTACATGTAATAACTCACTTAGCCATCAGACTATCACTGAGTAGAAGTAGACAGGATTACAAGACTAGATAGGATTATAATTCCCATTTTTAAAATGAGGAAACAGAGGCACTGAGATGCTAAGATAATTTCCCAAAGGCCCCCAGGATACTATACGAGACAGTCGAGCTCCAGAGTTTACATGGTGCACAGTCAACTGGGTGTATTCACAGGGGAAAGAATAAATGCTGATCCCTACCTCACATCCTGTGCAAAAATCAATTCCGTATAGATTGTACATCTAAATGTGAAAGGTAAACACAAAATCTTTTAGAAGAAAATATAGAAGAATATCTTCATTACTCTGAGGGTAGGCAAAGATTTCTAAAACAGGACACTAGCAATCACTAACTTTAAAGGGGGGAAATATGATTTGGACTACATTAGAATTAAGAAATTCTGGGGCACCTGGGTGGCGTCCAATTCTTGATTTTGGCTTGAGTCGTGATCCCAGGGTCATGGGATTGCCCCATATCCGGTTGGCATTGAACGTGGAGCCTGCTTGGGATTCTCTCCCTCTGTCCCTCCCCCACTCGCACGTTCTCTCCCTCTCTCTCTCTCTCTCTCTCTAAAATAAAATAACATTAAAAGTTGAGGAAGTCCATTGATCAAAACTCCATTAAGAGAATGAAAAAACAAGCCACAGAGTAGGAGAAGATATTTGCAATCCTTATATAAAACAGAAAACTCATCTTAATTTTTTTAAAGATTTTTTGAATCTTTATTCATTTTTGAAAGAGAGACGAGCGTAAGTGGGGGAGGGGCAGAGAGGGGCAGAGAGAGAGGGAGACCAGAATCCAAAGCAGGCTCCAGGCTCTGAGCTGTCCGCACAGAGCCCGACGTGGGGCTCAAACCCATGAACCATGAGATCAGGACCTGAGCTGAAACCAAGAGTCAGATGCTTAACCCACTGAGCCACCCAGGTGCCCCATTCTTTTAAAGAGTTTTTAAAGTAATCTGTACACCCAACATGGGCTCAAACCCACAACCCCGAGATCAAGAGTCACATGCTCTATTGACTGAGCCAGCCAGGCGCCCCACTCATATCTTAGTTTTAATTTATATAAGATATGGATGGATAGATACAGACACGGATACAAAATCTGGACACACACACACACACACACACACACACACACATTCCTACAACTCAGCAATTCTTCTCCTAAGTGTATACAGTTGAGACTCATCGTTTGCAGATTCCATATTGGCAAACTCACCAACTCATGACAACTTATTTGTAACCCCCACATTGATACTCCTGGGGCTTTGGTGGTCATTCATGGACATGCACACAGCAGCAAAAATGGAGTCAGCAACACACAGGTTCCCAAATGAAGTCCAATACGACCATACTCTGCCTTCTTGTTTTAGCTCTGTTTAAAAAAAAAAAAGTGTATATATTTATTTTTGAGAGACAGAATGCACACAAGCAGGGAAGGGCAGAGAGAGAGAGAGAGAGAGAGAGAAAGACAGGGAGAGAAAATCCCAAGCAGGCTCTGCACTCTCAGCGCAGAGCCTGATGTGGGGCCCGAACTCACGAATCATGACCAGAGGCTCCCGTGACCGGAGCCTAAGTCAGACGTAATGAATCAACAATATATAAGAAACAAGGTGTGGGGCGCCTGGGTGGCTCAGTGGGTTGGGTGTCCGACTTCAACTCAGGTCACCATCTCGCAGTCTGTGAGTTCGAGCCCCGCGTCGGGCTCTGGGCTGACGGCTCAGAGCCTGGAGCCTGCTTCCGATTCTGTGTCTCCCTCTCTCTCTGCCCCTCCCCCGTCCATGCTCTGTCTCTCTGTCTTAAAAATAAATAAAAAACTTTTAAAAAATTTAAAAAAAAAAGAAAGAAACAAGGTGTTTTTTAAACAGAAACATACATAAAACTAGGCGGCATCTTGTTCAGTCAACAAAAGTGTGACCACAGGCTTGGAGACACCCAGCCCTGCGACGACTCAATGCGTCAATCAGTATTTACTAATACCCAACGGAAATGCGAATGAGCGTTCACCGAAGACAGCGTCAGAATATTTATAGCCACACCTTTCCTGTCAGCCAGAAACTTCGCCAGCCCAAATGCCCAGAAACAGTACAACGAATCTATCACGGGAGAGTCACATAATAGAATGTCATCAAGTGATGAAAACAGGCAACGAAAACAAAACAGTAATATGTGGAATCTTACAAACATAATGTTAAGCAAAAGAAGCCGGGCCCCCAAAACTACATATTTCATGCCTTCAGGTTATAAAGCTGGCCGGGGCGCCTGGGTGGCTCAGTAGGTGAAGTGACCGGCTTCGGCTCACATCATGGTCTCATGGTTCGTGAGTTCGAGCCCCGCATCTGGACTCTGTGCTGGCAGCGTGGAGCCTGCTTGGGATTCTCTCTCTCTCCTGCCCTCTCCCCCTCCCCCACTCACGCTGTCTCTGTCTCTCTCAAAATAAATAAACTTAAAAAAAAAAAAAGAAAAGAAAACGTACTCAAATATATGAATTCAGGTATCAAGTATGAAAACATAAGTTCCATCCCTGTTTGAGGTGCAGCAGGTAAACATGATAGAACGTTCCGGTAGAAGAGCAAGTAACGCAAACCAAGCAAAACTAAGCGTGCTTTGCAGTCAGCCACGTGCCCTCTGTCGAGGCCATCCTGGCCCCCCCCCCCCCCCCCCCCGGTACTCAGGCACCCTTGAGAAAGGCACGAATTCACGTCCACACATACACGGCTTTGCATGCCTCAGAACACAAACGGTGTTCATCTTCTAGCCCGTGCCTGCCTTCAGCGTTGGGTCTGGTGACAAGTGTTTGGAAATGGTGTTGCAACATGTCTCCCCTTCTCCTTGGAAGACTCAGAGCCCCACACCCTTCCCGACATCTCTGCTTTCCTGCCTGGTTCAGAATTCTCCAGGAGGTGGCTGGGAAGGAGACGTCTGTCCCTGTCAAGGACCTCAGTCCCCAGACAGCGAGAGGCACAACATTCCCCAAGTGTTGGTTCCATTTGGCCTCTGGCTGCCACCAGTGGGCTTCAGGCCCTGTCGGCTCCTGAGGTGATCCTGTCTTCATGCCTTTACTCTCCCGCTCCAGTGTCTTCCGCGTTATAGCCAGAGGCTCTGGCCCTCACACAAATCCAGCCCCGTCTCATTCCTGGCTTTAAAACCTTTTACTGAACCAAAAGAAAAACAAACAACCTGGTTTCAAAAATGGGCAAAGGAGGGGTTCCTGGGTGACTCAGTCAGTGGAGCAGTTGAGCATCTGACTTCGGCTCGGGTCATGATCTCAAAGTTCCTGAGTTCGAGCCCTGCATCGGGCTCTCTGCTCTCAGCCCAGAGTCTGCTTCAGACCCTCTGTCTCCCTCTCTTTCTCTGCCCCACCCCTGCTCTCTCTCCCAAGTATAAGAAAAAAGTTTTTAATAAAAAATGGACAAATGGAAGCTATACAAACAAAAATAAACACATAAGAAAAAGCCCAACATCACTAACTCTTTAAAAAAAATTTTTTAATGTTCATTTTATATTTGAGAGGTAGAGACAGATTGTGAGCAGGGGAAGGACGGAGAGAGAGAAAGGGAGACACAGAATCCGAAGCAGGCTCCAGGCTCTGAGCTGTCAGCACAGAGCCCGACGTGGGGCCCGAACCCACGAACCGTGGGATCGTGACCTGAGCCGAAGATGGACCGTCAACCGACTGAGCCACCCAGGCGCCCCACTAACTCTTCACGAAATGGAAATCAAAGCCAAAATGAGAGATCACACATCACGGCCCATCAAGATGGGCTGAAGTCAAAAAGTCAAGTGGGGACGACAACGTTGGCGAGGAAGTGGACAGACCGGAACCCTCGTGCACTGTTGGTGGGTATTTAAAATGGCACGGCCGCTGTGGGAAACTTTTCGCTCCTCAGAAAAGTAAACATGTTATTATCATATGACCCAGCAATCCCACCTCTGGGTACACACCCGAGAGTTAGAAGCAAGGTCTCAAAGAAATATTTGCACCCGACGCTCACAGCAGCACTATGCACAACAGCAATCCAAATGTCTATGGAAGGACAATCGGAAAGACCAAATGTGGTAAATCCATGCAGTGGAACAGCATTCAGCCTTAAAAAAGGAGGGAGGTCTGACACGAGGGAAAGAAGCCATTCTCAAAAAGACAAATATCTCCTGGTTCCACTTACATGAAGCACCTAGCGTCATCAAATTCATAGAGACGGGAAGCAGAAGGGGGTTCACAGGGGCTGGAGGAGGGGGGAATGAGGAGTTGTTTAAGACGGAGAATTTCAGTCTTGCGAGATGAAAAGAGTTCTGGAGACTGACGGTGGGGACGGTCGCACAACCATGTGAACGGACCTAACGCTAGGGGACTGCACATTTAAAAATGGCGGAGGGGCGCCTGGGTGGCTCAGTCGCTCAGGCATCCATCCGGCTCTTGATTTTTGGCTTGAGTCATGGATCGTGGGTTCACGAAATCGGGGCCCACAGCAGGCCTCGCACTGACAGCGTGGAGCCTGCTTGGGATTCGTTCTCTCCCTCTCTCTCTGCCCCTTCCCCACTCATGCTCTCTCTCTCTCTCTCTCAAAATAAATAAATAAGCTAAAAAAAATTTTTTTAAGTAACATAAAAATGGCTCAGACGGTAAATTTTATTTTCTGTGTATTTTACCATAATTAAAAAAAAAAAACGAAACACACACACACACACACACACACACACACACACACACACTTCCTTAATCCTGAGAACTACCCCACAGTCAGCTGTGTCACACCCTTCCACATGCCCAGTGGCTCGCCTGGTGTCTTTCACACGGGAATTAATATAGAAATTAGGAAGAGAAAGAATCAGGTTTATCATATATTTTTCTTGGGAACAACCAGAACTTTTTCAGGGCCCAAAAGGCGAAGGGCTATTTGCCATTTCTTTCAATGGCTTCAACTGTCTTTGCCTTTTGGTTTCTTTCTTCTCACGTTGTGACTCCCTGTCTCCTCGTCTGCTAAGCAGGGCTTCGATGCGAGCTGGCCGGGTTTGCTAGAACTACGTGTAAAGTAGGAGTCAACAGGCACCGAGAGCCTCCGGGGGCTCCCAGAAGCAACACAAATAAGCTTCTGCACACAGACTCCATGGAATCTGTTCTCACTCGTCTCCGTTCTTCCTGGCTTCTCGTTGGTTTGCGGCTGAGCTGTGGATGGATGAAGTGGTGTGATACGCCAGCCTCCCACTCAGCACAAAGGCATATCCGTGTTCTCGGACAAGAGTGCCCGAAACACGGGGACGAGTTCTCCTGCTCCTGTCACAACTCCCTTCTCCCCAGCACAGCTAGACTCCGCTTCAGAGAAGCTAAATCTTCTACATCCCACCCCGTGAGAGCTCAAGCCATCATCCAGACCTTGGTGTCCAGTGTGAGGCTCAAAATACAGAAGACTCCAAATGAACATTTTCTAAATGAACACGTGAATGCACGAATACGTGAAAACAGCAAGTGACTGCCTCCAAGGCCCTGACACTGAACTGCAGGGACACAAAGCCACGGCCCACACCTGATGCCAGGCTCATGAGAAACCCATACACGTGCACATGGTCAGCCCATATGAAAAGAGTCACTGTGAACACATACCCACAGACGTGATTATGGCACACGCATGTCCCTATGCCCAGCTTGGTCAATGCCAAGGACGTGGTTCTGAAACAGACACACACACACCAGATGAACTCCTATAGAGCCAGGGGCAGAGTGAGGCAAGTGAGAGCTGAGTCCTTCAAGTGCAGGGTTAGTGCCCACGTTTATTTACAATTTTGACATTTTTGTATCACAGATTTTTTTTTACATCAATTTTGATTTTCTTAAGATATTATTTATCTTGGTTTCTGACTTCTTGGGGGGCACCCCCTACAGTTCTGCACCTGAGACTAGTGCCTCAGTTGCACTGACACCTCAGTTGGCCAGGGCAGTTACACACACCGGGACATCTGCCTGCACATCCTCACCATGGCCACGGGGACACAGAATCTCTGCACAAACCTCATTTCACCACTAGGTGGCAGCCCAGCTCTTTCGTCTTGGGCGCAGGCTTGACCCCATTCTTCCCTAGGAAGAAAATGTCCAATTCACTTACTTTCTGAGAGTCCTCAAGACCTCCTTTTGCTGCCTTCTACCTGGGACATTTACATTTTCTAGTATATGTGCTGCCTAAGCGAGCACCGGACATTTCCATTTGCTAAAGGAGCCCAGGAGAACAGCGTGTTAACCCCAAACAGTGGTGCCCTATAATGGTGGAATTTGAGGCACAGATAAAGAAGATGGGTTTTCCTGATGCCTCCGATCCAAGAGCAGTGGTTGACTTGAAACGGGTACAGGATGGCCCGAGGGGATAGTTGTTCCCTCACCCCTCCTTTGGTACAAGAGTGCCACTGTTTCCGAAAGAAAGAGATCCTGTGGGAGGAGGAGGGACATTCATCCATCCAGTCACTCAAGTTTCTATTTTAACAGATATTTGTTGAGCACCTACTGTGTGCCAGGCTCTGTTGTAGGCACTGGAGATGCAACAAAGCCCACTGGCCCCTGATGAGCTGCCGCTCGACGGGGAGACAGACAATGAGTGGAGAGGTAGTGACAGGCTATGAAGAAAAAGAGGAGTAACAGATCAGAGAGGGGCCACGGGAAGGTCATTTTAGATGGTTGGTCAGGGTGGGCCTCTCGGAGGAGTTGTCATTTAAACAGAAGGAGAGGGAGGGAACGGTGTCCCAGGCAGAGGAAATGGCAAGTGCGAAAGCCCTGAGGTCTGCAGTACAAACTGAACTACTCCCCACCCCCCATCCTATGGGGACCCCAGGGAAGAAATGACTTCAAACCCAGACAGTGGCCAAGAATATAGCTAGATCTTAGGGAGGACTTCCCAGGGGTTAGGAAGTGGGCCTCTTTCTCACAGGGAAAGCTATCTGGTAGTCTCCAGAGCATTCACAGGCCGGACCCAGAACACGTGAACAGACCCTGGATGGATGGATGGATGGATGGATGGATGGATGGAAGGATGGATGGATGGCTCCTCTGACAGGGGCCATTCTCCTGTTCTCACAGTCAAATCTTAACTCCTGTCTACCGCCCACAAGTTCCCACTTGGTCTGCCCCCTCCTGGCTTCCCTGGCCTCATCACCACCACCACCACCTCCCCCTGCCCCTTCCCCTCCACTCACTCCTCTCCAGACACACCAGCCTCCTTGCTGCTCCTCAAACATCCCAGGGTGTTCTCCCATCAGGGCCTTCATACTTGCTGTTCCGTCTGCCTTGAATGCTGTTCCCCTGGGTACTCAGAAGGCATCCTCTCTCACCTCCCTCAGAGGTCACCTCAAGTCCCGCCTCCTTAGAGACACTATCTTGGACCACACCTGCTCAGATAGCCACCCACACCATCACTCTTTCATCCCCTTCATCCGATGCATTATTCTTCATGCCAGTTGCATTTTACATATTCATTTCATTGTTGACACTGTATTATATATTTGTTCAGTTCTTGCCTGTCTCTCCTGCCACAAGATCAGCTCCAGGAGGGCAGGGATTTGATAACTTGGTCCATGGCTATATCCCCAGTGCTTACTCATATCTGTTGATCGGATGGACACATGAAGGATTTCTAGCCTGGATTCATGGAGCCCAGGGCCCAGCAGGGACTGAGAAGGGGGCTATGGGGAGAAATGGTGGGGGAGGTGGAGAGGGGACAGAGCATTCATTCTTCAGGGCCCTTCCTTCTCTGGGGCGCCAGGCTGGGCGGGCAGCGAGGGGCAGAGACCAGTATATGACCCTGTAGTGCCCATGGTGGCCGCCTGGAGGCACTGCAACCAGCTGCAGGACCCCCCCACCGACCCCAACCTATAACCTCAGTCTAGCTCCGCTCCACCCACCGTTTAGCCCCGCCTTCCTAACCCAGTCTGGTCCCGCCCCCACGCAGCCCCCTTTGGCCCCGCCTCCAAGAATCCCCATGTTAGTCCCTCCCCATTCTGGGGTCTGTAAACTTAACCCCCCCCCTCCCCCGCCCCCAGCACCTTTCACTGCACTCTCCTGCGCCCCTAGCCGACCTTGGCGACAGGTCAAGAAATCTAAAGTTCCCCAGGGGCTAGCAGGGGTGCGGGAGAATCCCGAGGTGGTGGTTCCCCAGGATCCTTCTTGGAAGCCAAATTCACCTTCACTCCTGGTGCATTTTTAACCAGCATTCTCTCACCCTTATGCCTCTTTTGGTCTCTCTCTACTTCTCTCTGGCTGACATATCAATTGAGTATCTACCGTGTGCGGACTGAAGCCAGGCACTGAGCACGCTTCCGTACCCAGCCAGGATGTGGGTCCCTGGGACCCCACAACCTCTCCTAGTTGTCTGAAGATCCTATTTAGAGTCTGGCCTCCACCCCTCACAACGCCCCCTGGGGTGGGGATAAGGGTCTGAGTCCTTCCTTCTCTTGACCAGGAAAGAGAAGGTACAGCACTATTTTTCCTCGGAGCTTCTACCTAAAAAAAAATCTTCTAGTTTCGACATAGCTGCTGTCTACACCCATGGAGTGAATTATTTAACAAGAAGGTAAATGTGTGGGCTCAGGAACCGGACTGCCTTGGTTCAATCCTGGCTCTGCCACTCCTAGCTATGTGAGCTCGACATAATGACTTCACTCTTCTGTGCCTCGGTTTCCCCATCTGTAAAACGAAGGCAGTACTAACGTGCTCTAGGAGGTGCCGGGAGGGTTCAACGCTTTCGCTCATGTTGTGTGCTTGAAACAGCGCCCGGCACATAATAAACACTTAATAAACGTTAGCTGTATTATCATTGTTATTTTAGACTCCGGCTTCCTTCTGAGCTCCTACAGATCTGAGGAGGAGGAACGAGGTTTCCCGATAGCCGAAGAAAACCGGGACCCCCCCCCACATTTTGCAAGGCCCCTCAAGCCTGCCGGAGAGACGGGGGTACTATGGAGAGGAAGGCTTGCTTCTTTCTGTGAAAGCATGGATGGAGTGCACAAGGCACCAGCGCGCGCGCGCACGCATGGATGCACACGTTTGCACACACAGCCCCTGCTCTTCACTCCCCTTTAAAAAATTTAATGTTTTTTTATTTTTGAGAGACAGAGAGCAAGCAGGGGAGGGCAGAGAGAGAGGGAGACACAGAATCCGAAGCAGGCTCCAGGCTCTGAGCCGTCAGCACAGAGCCCGACGCGGGGCTCGAACTCACCAACCGCGAGATCGTCACCTGAGCCGAAGCCGGACGCTCAACCGACTGAACCCCCCAGGCGCCCCTTCGCTCCCCTTTTACAGTGATTCACTCAAAGGCGCAGAATAGCACACGGTCACCCCAGATTCTTGCACGGCCACACACCTGCTCACGCACATTTTGTACGACCCCCAGGCAGATGGACGGAATCATGGGGACGCAGACCTTCACACACAGCTCAGTTGCCCAAATACCGCCGGGATGAGCACAGTCCTCACTCGCTCCCATACACCAGTCACACGGACACACAACTCCGGGTGGCAGCCTCCCAAGCCTCCCACGGTCACATCAACCCTCCGGCCACAGCCTCCCGCTGTCACACACAGACCCCCCGTCACGTACAAACACCCTCTCCCATCACACCCCCAACTCGCGCACAGCCCAACCCACAAACTCTCAGTCACACCCAGCCGCGACACAGACACACGTTTACCCAGCAGCCCCCCAACACCTCACACACGTCCCCGTCAGTCACTCGCACGTGAGTCCCGCCCTCTTCCCCACACTGGGGGTTCAGGTGAGGAGTGGGGAGGGGCGGCTGCAGAATTCGGGCACCTCCTGCCGTAACGGGGGAAGTGTGGGGTAAGCACCACCCCAAGGCCCCCTGAAGTTGCCCTTGCAACCCCACTCAGCCCCAGTGAGATGGCGGGTGTGGGCTCCGGGGCAATGAGAGGCTGAGAGCCCTGAAGCTGGGGTCACACTGTCCCCCAAGGCATGTCAGCCTGAGGCTGGATGTGAAGCCCCTCTTCCCCCCAAGCCGGGGTGCACGTCCAGCCCCTCCCCCGCTGCGACCCCCGCCCCTCTCAGCCCCGGGGGGGGGGCTTATGGAGCCCCCAAATCGCGTTTCTGCCGGGACCCGCTCGGACCCTCTCCCCTCCTGGAGCCCCTCGCGCCTGCACCTGCCCGCCAGGCCCCTACCTGTCCGGCGAGGCCTGAGCACAGCAGCAGCAGCAGCAGCAGCGGCGGCGGCGGCGGCGGGACCGTGAGCGGCCACATGACGCGCCCCCGGCCCGGCGTCCCGTCCCCCCGCCCGCCCTAGCGGCGCCTGGGCGCGGGGACCGCCACCTCGCGCGACCCCGCCCGCCCGGCAGGGGCGACCCTCGCCGCCGCCTCCCCCGCCTCGCCGGCGGCCGGGATTCCGCCCCACCCCCGCCCCCCCTCGCGCGCTCCTAGTCTTTGTTGCGGGCTCCGCCCCCCGCCCCGCCCCCAGCTCGTCTGCGGGCGCGGACCCAGCGTGGGTCTGGGGGCGGGGAAGGGGGAGGAGCTGGCACTGGGGAGGAGAGCTGGGGACCGGGCCCCGCAGTCCCCTAGGCCCGATGGGAGAGGGTCACGGGGATGGGGGAGGGGTTTCCGTCACGTGTTTGTAAATTTCACCCTCCCAGCACATTTCCCACGTTGAAAATAGGGGTGGGATGGGGGTCAAGGGGCGGGGGGGAGTAAGAGGAAGGCCTGGCAACCAAGAAGAGAACGTGAGAGGCCCCCTCCTTAAAGAACTCAAGAATCAACAGAGAAACTGAGGCAGAGCCTGTGCAATGGGACGTTGAGGGAAGGGGGTCACTGCCGGGACAAGGGAGGTGGAACGGAGATGGAAGGAGGAGTGAGAGACAAAAACAGGGAGACCGTTAGACCGGCGGCCGCTGGGGATGGCCAAGGGGGGGGGGGGGGCTGGCCCCCAAAGCGGGGTACCTTGTTTTCACTCTCCCCCTCCCACCCATTTTCCAGGCCCCTCTTCCTCAAAGTCCCCCTCCCCCGCCACACCTGAGAGTTTCTCACCCCCCTTTCAATGGCCCAAGATGGGAGACCAGATCCCCAGATCCCGAGAGGATCAAAATATTCACGCGCCTCCAACGAGAAGCCATTTGCATATGAAGGGCGTCCTGGTCCAGCCTCCAGCCTTTCTCTGCCTCTCCCCCCTCTTCTCCGCAGTCACAGTCGCAGTCTTCCTTCCCTTCCTTGTCAGAGGCTTTTTTGGTGGGGGTGGGGGTGGGGTGGGGAGCAAGCCCGTCAGGTTACAGAGGAATCAGCTATAACAGAGGGGTGGGGAGGCCTGGCACTTCTCCGACCCTACCGTATGCCAGGCAGATAACACACTATGGGTGCTTTTGTCAGAGCAAGAAAGAGGATGGTGTCCAATGGACAGGGGTTTGACCCTGGTCCTGTCACGTCTTGGCCATGTGACCTTAGGCCAAGAGCTTTCCTTCTCTCAGGAGACCTGTTTCCTCATGGAGTTGTAGGGAGACATCTGTGACCCTTAAGATAGAGCCCCCAACCAGCCCTCAATCCCCTGAGAACGTTACCACAGTGAAGCATGGAGTTGAGGAAATTGGCCATGGGGTGTGGGACACAGAACAGAATCTGAGTCAGGGAAGGCATCCCATATCCCACCCATCCCTCTACCTCCTTTCCCAAATGGGAGATTGCTGGGGTGCCTAGGTGGCTCAGTCGTTTGAGTGCCGGAATCTTGACTTAGGCTCAGGTCAGGATTTCACAGTTCACGAGTTCCAACCTTGTGTCCTGCTTCAAGCTGATAGTGTGGAGACTGCTTGGGATTCTCTCTCTCCCTCTCTCTCTGCCCCTCCCCTGCTTGCATGCTGCTCTCTCTCTCTCAAAATAAATAAATAGACTTAAAAAAAAATAACAATGGGAAATTGCCCTTTGCTGACAACTCAGGCCAAGCCCGCAGTAGGTGTAGAGAAGAAAAGGGCTGTTGTTGGTTAGTGGAACCTATAAGCTTTTGACCGAGTGCGGGCTGTGGTTAACAGTGGGGGGAGGGGAGGCCCTGCACGTCCCCTTACTACAGAGTGGTGCCCTTATTAGAGCTGTTTCAGGACCATGAACAACATCCTCTGGGCTCATGTCATTGTCATGGTCAAGCATGGCCTGTGCTATGTAGTTGACATTGGTCAGTATGTCCTTAGGTCCATTCCCCCTCCTTCCCCAGCTCTGCTGTTTCAGGGGTGTGGCCTCTGCAAACTACATTTCCCAGGCTCCCTTGCATCCGGCGAGGCTCAGCCAATGGGGTGGGGAGTGGGGGTGGGAAGAAGCCAGAATATTTCTCCCCCTCTCTCTCCTTTCAGTGTTTCTGGCAGTGGCTGTTGTGTCTCCTCTGTGGTCTCAGCCACTGGGACCGGAGTCCCTTTGGTGGTTCAGCTCCTATCAGGTGGTGGCAGGTTCTGGACTCTGCTAACTACTTCGTCCCTTCAGTTACTTCAGCTCTTGGGAAGATGGTGGCTTGCTACTCACTCTAGAATCAATTCACTTCTCCCATTTACTCTTTAAAAAAAGCTTAACTGGGGCGCCTGGGTGGCACAGTCGGTTAAGCGTCCGACTTCAGCCAGGTCACGATCTCGCGGTCTGTGAGTTCGAGCCCCGCATCAGGCTCTGGGCTGATGGCTCGGAGCCTGGAGCCTGTTTCCGATTCTGTGTCTCCCTCTCTCTCTGCCCCTCCCCCGTTCATGCTCTGTCTTTCTCTGTCCCAAAAATAAATAAAAAACGTTGAAAAAAAATTAAAAAAAAAAAGCTTAACTAACGTCTCTGTGGCTAAATCCCCATGTGAAAGTTTGTTGCTGAACCACCTGGTGTGAGCTTTGTTTTTCTCACTGGACCCTGGCCAATACATTCAATGCTGTGGTCACGGCCACAGCTGTGGTCACTAGCAATCTGTCCTGATCACACTGTGGTCAATGTCCTATTGAACTGGGATCTGTGCTGCCATCAGCATCCTGGTTCTACTGGGGTCAGCATTGTGGTCAGTTCTGTGGTCTCTACGGGTCATTCCTGGTTGTGTTGTTGTTAGCGTGATGGTCAGTTTCCTGGCTGAATGTCCTCAGGGTCACAATCACTGTCCTGGCCATGCTGTAGTCATTGTTCTGACCTTGCTTTGGACAGTGACCTGGCTGTGCCGAGGTCAAAATTATGATCAGGTCACGTCCTGATCAGGCTCAGACTCAGCGTCCTGGTTGCACTGTTGTCAACTTCAAGGTCAGCACCACGATCAATGCTATGATGAGCATGGTGTCTACCTCCCTGTGTGGTCAGGGTAGTGATCAGGACTGTGGACCATCAGTGAAGACAGATCAGCTTCTTGAGAGACCTCATGCGGCAAAACTGCTGGACCAGGTGACTCAGGGTCTGGCTCTGGGCAAAGTCTGCCCTCCACGATGTATGGAGGCAGGACGAAGGAGCGTTGGGTCCCTGCCAGCTCTCACCAGCTCACCATTGGCTTTTCCTAATTGGTGCCTGGGCAGCCATTGTCTTTACTGCGACCCCTTCCTGAGTCTAGCCAGAGGAAGAAACATCCAGAGCTTTCCTTTCCCCCTGCACAGGGCCTGACACAGAGATGATCAAGAAGTTAATGAGTGAAACAATCTACGCCACGCGTGTCTACACATGCCTTTGCTCTTGCGGATCCCTCTGTATATTTATTACTCAGAGGTCCTTTGGTAGCAAGTGGCAGAAAGGCAGCTAGAACCGTCTTAACAACAACAAAAAAAATATCAGCTCACACGGCTGAAAAAAAAAATCCAGGGGTAGTTGGATTCAGGCATGGCTGGATCCAGGGGTCCTGGGATATCATCAAGATTCTGTCTTTCTCCATTTCTCATCTCCAAAACTGGGTTATTTGTTGTGCGTCTTTCCTTTCTTGTCAAATCCACACAGGCAACCGAGGGTCAGCCCTGCTGGGGACCCTTGGGAGAGAGTGTGGAATCTGTTCCTCGCAGTTGTCCTGCTTGAGGGCAAGGGAGGTGGCCGTTTGTTCTCCAGGTCCTGCATGTCATTAGGGGAGGGCTGTCCCCAGGGGTACCCACTCTTCGACATTTCTGGCCTGGCCAGTATGTGGACTGAGCCCTGAGGCTGGCAGAAGTGTGCAGAGGAACGTGTCACGGCCAAGGGGGATATGGGCAAGGCACTGACATCATCTGCCTCTGTCCCACTTTTCAGATGGAGATATTGAGGTTCAGAGAGCTTAAGACACTGTATGAAGGCCACAGAGAGGACGTACAGCAGAGCTAAGACCACAATTTGGTTCATGTCTGGCTCCAGACATGAAGTTCTTTTTTAACTTATTTTTTAATGTTTATTTTGTTTTTGAGAGAGAGAGAGAGAGAGCAGGGGAGGGGCAGAGAGAGGAGAGGGAGACACAGAATCGGAAGCAGGCTCCAGGCTCCGAGCTGTCAGTGCAGAGCCTGATGTAGGGCTTGAACTCAGGAACCGTGAGATCATGACCTGAGCCGAAGTCGGACGCTCAACCGACTGACCCTCCAGGCGCCTGTTGACATGAGGTTCTTTATGCTGCGGGGATACCTGGGCCGGACCCTGTGGTCTTCACATGGCGTCAAGAAGGCCCGGCCCCTCCCAGGGGAGTCAAGCATTGCATCTTGGCCTTCCAAGCCCATGCATCTTCACGGGGGTCGTTCCAATGCCCTCCAGGTCCAGGGCTCCCAATCCCACACCTCCAAGTGCTCACGCAGAATGGAGCACAGCCCTCCTTCCATGTCCCAGGAGAGCTCCTGAGGTCAGCCCTCATCCAAGGGGGCTTCCCGCAGGCTACCTCCATGGTTCAGCCCCGTTCTTTCCTTTTGTTGGGCATTTCTCACTGGGGAGCTTCTGCCAGCACTGGGACTCCCTCCCTTCCAGGCTTCACGCAGACACACACACGGGCAGGCACACCCACACACGCACACCCACACATGCACACTCATGCACACACCCACATGCACACACATTCATAAAACACACCCACACATGCACACGCATGAACACATACCCACAAATAAGCACAAACACACACACACATAAGCACCTGCACATGCATGCAAACATACCCACACAAAAGCACACACACATACACACACACCCATGCACACACATGCAAACACACCCACACATGCACACACTCCACACATACACACAAGCACACACATACAAACATACCCACACATAAGCACACACACACACACAGAAGCACCCATACATGCACACATACCCACACATGCACACACATGCAAACATACCCACATAAGCACACACACATACACACACCCATGCACACACATGAAACACACCCACACCCCATACATGCACACACACCCACACATGCACACACACATGCATATAAACATACCCACACATAAGCACACACACATATACACACACACCCATGCACACACATGCAAACACACCCACACATGCACACACCCCACACATACACACAAACACACACACATGCACACACATGCAAACATACCCACACATAAGCACACACACACATAAGCATCCACACAGGCACACACACTGAACGACCTAGCTGTGGGAACAGGAACTTGTCCCCAGTTGCCCAAACTGGCACACAAACACACGACATGGGCACACAGTCACCCAGGGACACTGTACTGGGATATAAGGTCCAGGCACATCACACCGAGACAGAACGGTGTCACCCAGAATGAGCACACACAACCACATGCAACACACAGCCAGATACACACATCCCAAGCTCAAGGGCCCACAGAAACACACATCTGTTGTCAGAAGGGGGAAGAAGACACAATTATCTCACGCATACACCTGACCCAACACACACACACACACACACACCCCCAACACAAGAAATACGCAAACCCCACCATTCAGGCACACAGCTCACACACATAGTTCTTCCCCAGTATGGACATGCAGTTCACCCACAAATCCACAACTCATTGCCCACAAATCCACAATTTAGCCACATGAAGACAGACGCACCACAACCACGCAGCCCCGTGTGGAGGTTCATAAAACGGGCACAACAGTTCATACGGGAACACGTGTGCAAACCTACCAGATGACTCACAGAGTAGGCAGGTAGTTCACACACAAGCACACACGCACGACAGAGGCAGACCGCTTGTACAAGACACGCCCACAGACCTACGCTTCAGACCCCGTCACACACACACAGGGACCCGCAGGGACCTACAACACTGCACAGACACCCTCTGACACGCAAACCCCAGGCCAGGGCAGCGTGGGAATGAGGTTGTGGGAAGAGGGAGGTGGACAGAATGACTAAGGAGGCCTCTCTAGGGGAGGGGGGGGGGGACGGAGGACGGGTGGGCCTATGTCCAGCGCATGTGGTTCCCATTACCGGCCTGGGAATTGAGGCATGAGTTGGCGGGACAAGGAGACCCAGCATCGCTTCCCAGCCCTGCCAAGCCAGGAAGAAGCAAGGCCCTAATCTGAGGTTACAGGCCCGGAACTTGGCTCAGAATCACAGCAGCTCCTACCAAGAGGGGTCTACCCTGAGCCAGACCTGGCTGGGACTCACTTCAACCCCTGCACCATCCCTGGGAAGGGTTTCAGAGGAGAGGCAAGTGAGGGGCTCAGAGAGGTTAAGCTTCTTGCCTGAGGTCACACAGCCAGGAAGTGGTCGAGCTAGGATTGGAATTCAGGTCTCTGCGCAGCCCTGGCTTCTCCATTCATCCACCAGTAGAGACACGCCACTGGCCCCGGGCCTCACCTGCACTGGATTTGTGGCTACAAACAAGAAAGTTCCTGCCCTAAAATAATTGAGAGTTTGGTGCACGAACAGATGGGCAGAGTTCTCTGAGCATGTTTGGAGAGCCCTGATCTGGCCTGGGGGCAGGGTGGTTCAGAGCCAAAAGCTGAGCAAGAACTGGCAGGGCTCAGTGGGCAGAGAAAAGAGCAGATGCAAAGGCCCTGAGGCAGCAAAGCACAGGAGGCTAGCTCTCCTGGTGAGGGATGGTGACAAATGAGGCCAGAGCTGCCAAGTACAAAGACCTGGACTTTAACTCAGGGCCAACAGGGAGCCTTGAAAGCTTGGAAAACTGGTGGGTGGAAAGGGGTAGAGTGTGGTTTGGGCAGCCAGTGTGAAGATCGTACCCAGGACAGCTGAAGACGTACCTTCCCCCTAACCCAGAATTTCCATTCATGTATATTCATACACCCCAGACCCGTTTATCCTTGTGCCCCAAGACACGTGCTGGGATGTTTGAACAGGAACAAAATGGAAAGCACCTAAAAGTTTGTGAGTCCCACGGATAACCGATAACCGTGCTGAGGGAAGCACTTACAAAGACACGACTAGAAAGAAATACTTGTAGAAATACTTGTGTCTAGATGGAGAAGATACAAAGCCTGTGGCTGAGCTAACAAAGCAAGTTGCCAAAGCGTCTTCAATATTGTAACAGTCAGAGATAGTTTCAAAACCTGCCAAACTATGCATCACCCATGGATACAGCCCCCCCCCCCCCCCCTGCGTGCAGTAAACACCAGGAAATACTCTTGAGGACAGAAATCCCCGCACTCAAGGGAAGACAGAAACGGGGCATCGCGTTTAATGGGGACGGAGCTTCAGTGTGGGAAAAGGACAAAGTTCTGGAGACGGATGGCAGTGATGTGTGCCCAACAGCGTGAACGTGCTTAATGCCACCAGACGAGACACTTAAAAATGGCTAAAGGGTAAATTTTATGTGAGGTATATTTGGTCACATGTTTTAAACACCTTAATTCTCCACACTCATTTACCCATAATCGGGGGAAAGAAAGGCAGATGATGGCAGAAATGGGTACAACAGCTTCAAATGTGCGTGCAGCGTTTTATTTTTTAGGGTGGGCGGTGGGCACGTGTTTATCATAAAGTTCCCCCCATATGTATTTTTTATAACGGCAACACTTTTACAGCACTTGCCGCACGACTTAGAGCATTGCTCTAAGTGACCTATTTTAAGTAATTTAACCCTCACACAGCCTGACGTTTAGATGCTCTCAGGCACCCCGTCGTCACAGCTGTGGAGACTGTGGGGCACGGTGAAGGTCACGCTTGCCCCAGTGAAGAAGTTAAACCCGGACCAGAGGGCTTGGCTCTAGCCATGATACCACACTGCCTCCATACACCTTCCACGTTTCATTCATTGGCTTTGTAACACTAGGAACGTACCCAAGAAGAGGTGGTGTCTTAGAGGGGTCATGGGAAGGGATACGAGGAACTTCCTGGGGGCATTGGAAACAGTCTATATCTTCTTTAGGGCATGTAGACCGTCGTCAAAATTCATCACACAGAACACTTAAGACCCGTGCGTCTTATCATATGGTGCGTGCCTCTGTGCAAACAATTTTTTTTAAGCTCATTAATTTTTTTTCCTTTAGTAATCTCTACATCCAACATGGGGCTCAAACTCATGGCCCCGCGATCTAGAGTCACACGCTCTTCTGACGGAGCCAGCCACGCATCCCCATGCAAACACATTTCGAGTATAGGTCCAAAAGAATTGAAAGCAGGGTCTTGAAGAGATGTTTGCAAACCCATGTTCACAATAGCAGCATTATTCACAGCAGCCAAGAGTTGGAAGCAACCCAAGTGTCTATTGATGGATAAAAAGATGTGGTATGTCCATCCAAAGGAATAGTATTCAGCCTTAAAAGAGAGGGAAATTCTGACATACTACAAGGACCCTTGAGGACATTATGCTCAGAGAAATAAGCCAATCGCAAAAGACACATACTGTATAATTCTACCTGCATGAGGTCCTCAGAATAGCTGAAATCATAGGCACTAAAAGTAGATGGTGGGTGCCAGGGGCTGGGGGATGGGCGCAGGGAGTTGTTTAATGGGGACCGAGATACAGTTTTAGAAGATTAAAAACTTCTAGAGGTCCGTCTGTCGCACAGCGATGTGAATGTACTTAACAGTAATGAAGTGTACACTTAAAAATGATTAAGATGGTAAATTTTACGTTTTTTTAACACAGAAGTAATGAAATCAAGTAAGAAATATACCAAGGGTGGAGGAGAAGCATGTATAAAAGTGAGACCAGCTTGGAACGGACAGGACAGCCTCTCAAGATCAATCTGGTCCTCTGTTTGCTCAGCTTCTGCTGTCTCCCTAGGATCTCCCCTGTCCCTTTAAGGTACAGGCCCACACTCTCAAAAGAAAACTCTGGTGTCTGGGGCACCCTGGACACAAGGGCACACATCCGCTCTTGTGGGGACAGGCCCTTGTAAGTCTGCATGGCACATGCCTGTTTGTAAATCTGTACCTTGTTGTCAGTGTTGGTGAGAAGTCACAAAGCACCCTCCCTCTCTCTGTGTGAGCCTCTGCTTCAAGGATGCCTCCTCCAGGCAGCCTTCCCTGACCACCCTGTCTCAAAGAACACCTTTTTCTTGTCCTCCTCTCTGCCTTTTCTTTTCCTTTCTTTTCTTTTTTAATTTTTTTTAACGTTTATTTATTTTTAAGACAGAGAGAGACAGAGCATGAATGGGGGAGGGTCAGAGAGAGAGGGAGACACAGAATCTGAAACAGGCTCCAGGCTCTGAGCACTCAGCACAGAGCCCGACGCGGGGCTTGAACTCACAGACTGCGAGATCATGACCTGAGCCGAAGTCGGACGCCTAACCGACTGAGCCACCCAGGCGCCCCTCTTTTTTTTTTTTTTTAATGTTTATTTTTGAGAGAGAGAGAGCAAGCAAGGGAGGGGCAGAGAGAGAGGGAGACACAGAATCCGAAGCAGGTTCTAGGCTCTGAGCTGTCAACACAGAGCCTGACACGGGGCTCGAACCCACAAACCGTGAGATCGTGACCCGAGCCAAAGTCTGATGCTTCACCGACTGAGCCACCCAGGCGCCCTGCCTTCTTTTTCTTCATGGCACCACTTGATGTGTCACCTGTGTATTTGCTTACTGCCTGTTGGCCCCACTCGAGTGTAAACTCCACGAGGGCAAACGGACCCTTGTTTTATTCCCTGCTGGATCACCAGACCCTACAGTAGTACCTGGCACAGAGCAGGTGCTTCAACGAATGGATGAATGTGTGGTGTGGGGGAGGGGACCTCGAAACGTGAATGACGCCTGCAGTTCGTGCTGGTGGCAGGTCTCCCTGTGTGGGCCTGGGTGTCCCTCTGTCTGCCTGGCAGACCCCGGGATGTCAGACCCCGGGATGCAGCAGCTCGCATTCTGACAACGGGGGTCTCAGGTGTGGCTACACATCTAAGTGTGGGTTTATGAACATGACTGCGTGTGTGTGTGTGTGTGTGTGTGTGTGTGTGAGATGTGGGCTTTGGCTGTGTGTCCAGGCACAACTGGGTGTGTGCAACTGTGCGTGTGGCCTGCTATGCGTGTCAGCACGTCTGGAACCGGCTGGAGGTGTAGGGCTGGGTATAACGTGGGACTGACTCTCTGAGTCTGCCTGCGGATCTGGGGCAGGACAAGACGAGGGTCTGATTCTGTGGGCCCTTGGTCGGTGTATGTCACTGAGCATGACTATTTCCAACGCCCTGTGCATCTGGGTTAAATCGCGACTCCACCCACCCCCTACAACCATGTGTGAAGCCACAGGCGGCTCTCACACTGGCCGCCCTGCCCCGCCCCCAGTTCAGAACACGTGCGCTCAGGAAGCACAAGTGCTGTGATTAATTATGGCCACTGAATATGCAAATCAGCTGGGGGTTTTCCCAGCAGCCGCCTGGGTGCTGGCCACGATGCTGGGTAAATACACAGAGCCCAACATGCGGTCCAGAATTCCCTCCTTACACCTTTGTCAATTACCTTCGTTTAGCAGAGCCGAGATTCTAGTTCTTCAACCAGCTTTTAGCTAATCAAAGAGTATTCATTACATTATTAATTGTTCCTCCCTTCCAAAACACCTGCACCAGGGCTGGGACCGGAGTTGCAAAACCAGAAGCGGGCCGACTTGCGTTTGTAAACCCTGGGCTGTGTATTAGATGCAATTTTTTAAAACAATGGGAGAAAGTTCCCCTGAAGGAGAAGACGGCTTTTTGTTTAGCAAAATCTCTAGCTCCAGACTCCGGTCAAGTTACTCTGTTCCTCAGTTCTATTACCTAAAAAAAATGAGGATAACAGAACCTTCCTCAAAGGTTGTGATGAAAATATATAAATTCATCCAGGGGAAACATTTGATGAACACTGCCCGGCATGTAGATACTCGATCAGTGGTCATTTAACAGTGTTGGTTGAGCTAATCACGGATTGCATGGGTGTGAAGATGTGGTCTGCAAGAAATGTTGTGAATGGTTCTTTGTAAGAAAGTGAGATTTTAAAAAAATTTTTTGAGAGAGAGAAAGAGTGCAGAGGGAGAGGGGCAGAGGGAGAGAGAGAATCTCAAGCAGGTTCCATGCCCAGCATGGAGCCGGACGTGGGGCTTGATCGCACGACCCTGGGATCACGACCTGAGTCAAAATCAAGAGCTGGATGCTTAACCGACTGAGCCACCCAGGTACCCCAGAAGGTGAGATAAATTTGATCTAAGTGTAGACAGCCTTAGAGGAAGGGAGTGAAGAGGGTAGACAAGCGAGGTGTCAGGGAGGGAAAGATGGCAGAGGGCAGCAGAATTGTGGGAAATCCAGGCTGGGGAGGGGGGAAACATACCAGCTGTGACAAATTTACAGTGGGGGGACTTTCAAGAACAAAGATATTGCATATTAAATTCTAAGCTGTTGACCTTGTTGCAATGGGACCTCCCAGTGTGCACACACGCTTCCATGCTGACCTTTAGTAAAAGTTGGATTCCTTTGCTGGGTTCGTCAGGATAATTACTAATAGCTGCTGTAATAAGCAACCCTTCAACATCTCAAGGGCCTAACGCAATCAAGTTATTGATGGACCTCTCCTCGTAGTATTCCTGCAAGCAGTATCTCAAGGAGGGTGGCTCCTTTCTGGTTCCATAGGAGACCCTCCTCTTACTTACAGATGTGATCTCCGAGGCCATCATGGACTGAAAGAGCTCAGGGGATCAAGCAGGAGGTTGTATGGTTACCCACATCCTACTGGCCAAGACCCAGGCACGTGGCCCAACCTAACTGCAAGGCAAGCTGGGAAATGTGTTCTCAATTAGGGATTCTCAGGAAGAGGAAAACACATAGCATTGGTGTTACCATATGCATTCTTGAGCTAAGGAGGTTTGGAAGAGGAAATAAATGGGAAGCAGGCCTGGGCGTACAGTGGGGTTGATAGAACAGTGTGGAAAAATCAGCAAAAGCAACAAATCGGGAGAAGAGGGGACCAAGGGAGACACCATCTCCTCAAGAGTCTTCATTCGTTTTTGAGGGTTTCTGGGTTCTTCTCTGTGTGGGGGGATACTTCCCCAAATTTCGCATGGCTTTTCCCTTCATCCTTCAGGTTTCAGTGCTCAAATATTGCCTCTTCAGTGAGGTCTCTCCTGTGACGACCTCATCTCAAATTTACACCACTCCATCACGCTGTAACTTGTTTGATTTTCCTGAAATCACATTACATAGCTGTATGTCTGTCTAGTCCGTCTCCCTCAGGAGTAAGATCCCCACATCTCTCTTCTACCCCAGCATTTGGAACAGTGCCTGGCAATGAGTAAATAGTCAAGAACTATAAAACAAACAATTAAGCAAATGAATGAATGAGTGAACTCATCAATCAACCTCTGAGCCCCAACATTCTTCATAGAGTTACAATCCAGTAATGTTTATTGAATGCATGAGGGAATCCAGGGCAAGCATTCAGGGGGGCTTGTGGGGCCTGGTGGCAGAGGTGGTAGGGTAAGCCCTGACTTTGAGGGAGACCATTCACCCCAACCTGAAACCTATACCTACTCAATCCCACCTGACCCAACTCAACTACACCAGCCCTCCATCACTCCAATTTGGCACTCAATTGGGCAATGTCCAGCAACCGATGAATGGATAAACAATAGAATTGTTTCCGACAATGGAAAAATTCCAGACAATGGAATATTATTCAGCAATAAACAGGAATGAAGTACTCAGAACCAAAGGGCCACATATTATATGATTCCATTTATGAAATGCCCAGAATGGGCAAATCCATAGGGACAGAAAGATTAGTGGTTGCCTACCACTGAAAGGTTTGGGGGAAATGGAAAGTGACTGCTAATGGATATGGGATTTCTTTTTGAGGTGATGAAAGGTTCTAAAATTGATTGTGGTGATGGTTGCACAAGTCTGTGAATGTACTAAAAACCATTTAATTGTATACCTTAAATGGGTGAATTATATGGTAAATGAATTACATCTCAATAAATCTACTTTAAAAAACCTCAGCCCAACATCTAACCTCCAATTCAAGCTGCCTCAAACCCAACTCAGATCTTAACTGATGCCATCTTGACTTGCCAAACTGCCAATCCTCACTCCCCATTCATAGCAACCCCTACTTAGTTCTACTCAGTTCATCCTACCTCCCACATCAACCCTAATTCACGTCAGTCCAACCTCCAACTCCAGACCCTTACCTCAATCCACTGATTTCCCAACCTCCAGTTCAGCAGATCCCATCATTACTCCACCGCAAACGCACTCAACTGACTCCAAAGCAGCCTCCAATGACTCATCTTCAAGCCATTTTCAACATAACTCGACCAACCTCTACCCTCTAACACCCAACTCACCCCGAGGTTCAACTTGTAACTCAGTTCTCTCTCCCCCCAACTCATCTCCTGACTCTCCACCCAGATCTTTGACTTCTAGTCATTTCATCTCAAACCCAGATCACATCCCATGTCACCTCTTGATCCATTCCCTCACCCTCAGCTCAGCCAATGACTCCAGGACTAACCAAGATCAACAGAAAGATCTAGCTATTCTCTCTCTCTCTCTCTCTCTCTCTCTCTCTCTCTCTCTCTCAAAGTTTGGTGTATTCCTAATAGGTTCACATTTTTTTCCAGCTTTATTGACATAGAATTGACATATGACATTGTCTAAGTCTAAGCATACAACCTGTTGATTTGATACACTTGTATACTGATCACAACCGTAGCATTAGCTAACACTGGCATCACAACACATAATTAAAATTTCTTTTTTGTGTGCTGAAAACATTTAAGATCTCTCTTAGAGATCCGGAGATTTTTGACTCTTCTTCTAGGGTTCTGAAATGGTAAACAGACCCATCGTCTCCGGTGAGTACCATTATAATTGGTTTCCCCCACCTCCCAAAGCCACCTCTACCAAAAGACACTATTAAGCCAGGTGGTGGCAGATAACCTCAGGCGAGACAAGAGCCCGACCTTAAGAAAGATATAGGCAGCACTAGATGAAAGACACAGGGACACAGTTCACTGGTTTATTCTCAGACTTGAGATGCCAAATATGCCCTATGGCCCCGGAGGGGTGGGGATCATGCTAGAATCTCTCTCATCATATCCCAGCCTTCCCTAAAGGAGGAAGCAGATTAAATATACAACAGAGGGGATTTTCCCTTTTAACACAGACCCAGGTATAAATAGGGCAGCACCATTAGGATCCTGACTCACCCCCACCATCTTGGCTCCCCTACCACCTGGCATGGCAAGGTGAGTTCAGGGAGATATGGGTGGGGGCAGTACTCAGAGCTGGGCTGAGGCAGTGGAAGGAGCACCCAGCTCAGTCCAGGGAAGCCCCACTCTTCCCTCTGGAGCCTGACTTCAGTTCCTTCACTGTGAACCCACCTGAAAATAGGAATGAGCGAAGGGGTCCCAGCCTGGGATCAGGAGACATCCAGTGCTTAACTATTGGAAAGGGGAGCACCACCAGGTGTTGGGGGCACTGACCGAGGAGTGGGGAGGCAGGCATGGGGGGCATTCATCAGCTCTGAGTTAGAAGTTCATTGCATGGGGCCTCGGGGGTGGGGAGATGAGGGCTGGGCAGGCAGGCAGAGCCAGACTACAGTATGTCAGCTGTGGTGCAGTGAAGGGAGGCTAGACTTGAGCCAGGGGAGTGCAGCCCCCGGCCCCCTGGAACGGAGAAGGAAGACTGCTTGACCGTGATGAGCAGACTCTCCCCTGGCTCCACAGTCACAGGACACGATAAATACGGTGGCTTCAAAGCCTCAGCACCAATAGTGCCCCGTCTGGGGCTCCCTCATTATCCCTCCCACCCCAAGACTCTCAGCTGCTAAAGCAGACAGGGCCCAGTTCAAACCCAAACTTCTGGTTCGTCTGGCCGAAGTCAGTAGCCGCCACATCCCACAGAGGCAGAAACCCCACTTGGGAAGAGCTGAACTCCAAGAGGGTCTTCGTCTGTCCCTTGCGGAGCTGGGAAGACAGAACGGTGAGTTAGCAGGAGGGCAGCCAAAGCCTCTCCCCACTCTGGCCGGCCCCTGCCCTTCCCCTTACCCGGCAGCCGTCGTAGGGGACAGCGATGGTGGCTGCTGTCGTCTGGTTGAAGGACACCTCTTCCCCGTTGGCCCCGAGGAAGCGGAGGGAGCGGCCGTAGTCGCCTGCAGCTTCGTCCAGCCAGGCGGCAGAGTTCTGGCAGGAGTAGGTGAAGCTCTGGCGGGCTGTGGCACTCAGCAACTTCAGGAAGGTCATCTGCACCACGTTCACTGGAGACCCGTCAGCGTCCACGTAGGAGAACTGGGGGTGGGACAAAGTAAGAGGTGAGGGTGCCCCCAGTCACCCCTACTCCTTCTGCAGAACCTCCCTCCCAGGCTCTCCATCCCCTGGCAGACCCACGACCTCTGCCACGTCCCCTTCTTTGGGGGTGGCCTTTCCCGCCATCCAGCCCCCCATGGTTCCCCTGTGAGCCCCCGGGTGCACGTGGCTACTGAGCACTTGAAATGTGGCCAATCAGATAGAAACTTTCAACCATGTTACTTAACTGTTTAATTAAAAATTTGTATTTATGCTTTTACTTTAATTCATAACTAATAACTGAGCCTCAATCCAGGTATCAGAGAACTTAGGTGTGGAACAACTCAAGTATGCGAATCTACTTTTTCAAAGGCAGATTTTATGAAATCTAACTATGGATCAAGAACCTCCAATGAAATTTAGTGCCCAAATTACGATGTGCTATAAACGTAAAATATGGGTCAGACTCTGCAGAACTCGTAGGGGAGAAATTTTAAATGCCTCAGTAACCTTTATATTGATATGACACTAATTTAGATGCACTGGGTCAAATAAAATATATTATTAACATATCACGGGCCTGAGATAGCCTGCTGGGTAATACGTCCCTTCTGGCCTCCTTCTCATCTCTGTATCATTTCCATGTGCCCCTACCGATGTTTTCTGGAATCACCTCCCAGATAAAGTACTAGCAACTGAGTCTGTGTGGAAGGGTCTGTTTCGGGGGGAACCCAAACCAAGATACCCCCACGCTATATTATAGCTTTGTTTCTTGGGTTCCTGTCTGCCTGCTTCCTTGGTTATGCTCCCAGTAGAGTATCAACTTCATGAAGTCAGGAACTGTGTTTATTATTTGCTGCTACGTTCCCAGTGCTTGGCAGATACACGTATGTCATGTAAACAGTTCCCAAGCTGAACCCCAAATCCCCCCACCCATCAAACCTGTTCTTCTCATCTACATATCTCAGAATGTCACAAGACACCAGCCCACCAACCTTCTCCTCCCTCCCTTCCATTTCATCAGTGACTAGGTCCTATTGGCCTCTCTCTTAGATTTTCCAAGCCACACCCTCCTCCCCACCCCCACAGCACCAGCTCCAGCCTGGACCACCTCTTCACTCCCTTGGGCCAACATGCCAGTCACCGCCCCCTCCCCACCTGCCCCGGAAGCATTTTTCTAACTGAGAGGTTAGATTTGGGTCCTTCCCTCACTGAAACACATTCCACGGCTCCCTGCTGCTCACAGGTCTTTCTGGGGAGGTGGGCCTAGCCCTCACCTACCTCCCCAGCCTCCTTTCTTACCACATTCCCCTTCACACTTTCTAGAGCAGGGAGAGTGGCTTTTTCTTTCAATTCCCCAGATCCTCTTTTAACTCTGGACCTTTGTGTATGCTGTTCCCTCTGCCTGGAACACTTTTCCTTGTCCTCCCTAACTTGCTAACCCAGCTCATTCTTTAGGCTTCAGTTGATCTGTGACTGCTACCAGGACACCTCTGGGACTTGCGGCACTGCCTCTGGATTTCCACCATACCCTGGGCTTCCCCTATTCACATCTGACGCTCCACACACCCCTCCCCCGCCCCCAATCTGCTACCCCTACCAAGCCTGCAATCACCATGAAGGCAGAGGTGAGTCTGCCCTGTTCCTCTCATCCCTCAGAGCCCCTCCTCCAACTCCCCATGCCAGTTCCCACCAGTTTTCATACCATCCCCCACCTCGGTCTCCAGCCGCTCACCTTCTTCCCTCGACGGAATGTGCTGTACCAGTTTCCCGGCTTTTCCTTGGACCAGGAGGCCATTTTCACCTGGGATGGGAGGGGGTAGTCAGTGTAGATGGCCTGGGTGCCGGCCATGTCTTCTTGTATTTACCTCCCAGCACTGAAAGTTGCAGACTGTATACCCCGGACCCTTGAGCTGTTGTTCTCTGGGCATGGGAGTTGGCTTGGCCGGTGCACGGGTTGGGAGTCCCTGCCCTCTGAGGCAGCTCTCCACCAATGACAAGAATGGATGGATAAATGCTCAGCTCCCTCTCCCTCCCCCACGTGCCTGTTCCACACCATCTCCCAGAAGTCTCCCAGTGGAACTGAGCCTTCAGTGCCCAATGGTGACATTTTAACCCTCATCGGCTGCCTCCCCCAGTCCCCTCTCACTTCCCCCCTCCTCTCCTGGTGCCTCCTGCGATCTCCTCCCAAATAAATGACTCGCCCTCAAGTCTTTGTCTCAGGGTCTGTGTCTGAGGAACCCAAACCTGGATCAGTCTTCACACCCCTCCCCAACACCTCTGGGCAGGAGGAAGCTGAGCTGGCGGGAGAGGCTCAGATACCAGCAACTGTTTAGAGATCAAATCCTACGTGACCTCGAGGTCTGAGCTTGTCTGTATTCCCATCCACTAGTGTGTAAGGGTGCGGGAGAGGCGGAGGGTTGAGCTCCCACTAAACCAGGGCTCTGGCCAGTCAAAAATAATCATAAATAAGAGGGACATCACCATGCATTTTTGCAGGTTCTGTGCTGGCTACATACTTTACCAGCAGCAGAGGCATTAGCACAGCACCGCCCATCGTCAGTGTCTAATCTGATACATTGCATCAGCACTCAACTGTACAACCAGTCCATACCTTCCTGAGCTCCGTTTTGCAGATGAAAAAAACCCTGTTCCCCCCAGTTTATATCCCAACCCGGGGTTCTAGAGTTGCTGCTGCCTGCCCACTGCCCTCTGCTGCTGAGCCTGATGGAGAAGCCCAGTGTTCCTGGGGGCCCAGGTGGTCTCCCCTCCCAGCCCACAGCCTGGAGGGCAATGAGTCCACAGGCCCCTCAGATAGCGGATCAGGAGGCAGTGCCTACAGGAGGTTAAGGGCTGGGACTCTAGAGCCAGCCTGCCTTGGGTAATCCTCGGGTAACTTCTCTGTGCCTTAGTTTCCCTCTCTGGGGGATGATGGCAGAACTGGGCCTCAGTGTTGATGCAGCTAAGTGCTCAGAACAGCCTGGCACACATAAAGCACTATTTAAAGATCTGCCACCATTATTGTTTCCTTCCCTAGATTTTCTCGTAGAAGGTGAGCTCCCTAAAAGCAGAGTTTTGTTTTGTTTGATTCTCGGCTGTGGTCCCAGACCTTCAGACCTTCAGACCTTCACAGGCCTTGGCATACAGCAGGTCCTCAACAAATGCCGGATGAAGTTAGGATAAGGTCCCAGACAAAGCCTGTGTGTGTGTTGGGCAGGGAGGGGAAGCAGGGGACAGCCTTTGGTGGAGGCGGGAGGACGGGCTGGTGATAAGGCTTGGCTTCCGGTGCCCTCTTTCTCCCTGCGCCCTCTCCCCCCACCCAGCCCAGGCACTCACGGTCTCAAACTTCTTGTCGGGATAGAGGCAGGTCTCTCCTCCAGCTGTGAAGTTGCAGAAAACCCTGAGCGCGTCCCGCGCACAGCCCTGGTTGGGGTCAATCCAGTATTCCCCTGCCGCAGAGCCAGGTGGGGTCAGTGAGTCGGGAGCGGGACCCGACGGCTTCCTGCCCACGGGGCCCAGGCAGGGACGGGACCTCACCATCCGGCAGGTGCGGGTGGTTGCGGTGCAGCTCACTGCACACGAGGCCCGGGCGCTCAGCTGTGCCGGGAGGGCGCCGCATCTGCTCCAGTTCGAAGCTCAGCGACGTGAGCGAGGCCAGCACCTCCTCCAGGCCGCCCTCCGGGCCCTCCAGGCCCTCCAGGGGCACAGAGCGCCGCCGCCGCCGGCGCAGCCCGTGCAGCTCGGCCGGGGGACCCTGAGCGGGGTCGGGGACAGCAGAGGGGAGAGCAGAGATGCGGGAGGAAGAGACAGGAAGAGAGACAAGCAAAGATGAGAGAGACAAAGGAGGCAGAGACACACAGGGTTGGGGATAGATAGGAAAAGGGAGAGAGAGATCAAAAAGGGACGGGAGCCATCGAGAGGCAGAGACGGACAGGGACACATAGGAGGGAGAGAAAGAAAGACCCAGTGATGGGGAAAGGCCGAAGCAGTAACACCGTGGAGGGATCCGCAAGGTGAGGCAAAGAAAGCAGAGGGAGAGAAAGAAACAGAGACAAAATTGTGCAGCAAGTATTTGAAATAGAGACAGAGGCCAGGAGAGATGGAAGGGACGGAGGGAGAGATGGTGGGGGGGACAGAGTCAAGCAAGACAAGACCCAGTCAGAGCCCCCATGGGTGTTCCCCTAAACCCTCCAGCAGAGCCGGCATCCTCCCTCAGCTTTCAAGACACCTCCCTCCCCACCTGGGTGCCCTGAGCACCTGCTGTGTGCCCCACCCAGTTCTGGGCACTTGGGGACCCAGTGGGACAGACACTCCCAACATACTCCCTGGGGAACCTACCGGAGGGCCAGGGGGGCCAGGGGGGCCAGTGTCGCCACGGGGACCAAAGGATCCCTGTAGAGAGAAGTCACTTGGGAGTGAACTCTGTCTATGGAGACCCCTTCCTGCCAACACACACACACACACACACACACACTCACTCACTCACTCACACAGCACTGGGGGAGGGAACTGCAATTTTTTAGCCCCAACTATAAAACACTCATTTCCTTTCCATATTTTAACATCTCCGAAATCAAAACCTAACATCTTTGGCAAGTCATAGTTTCCTTGTCAAAACTGTTTTTTCTTCACAGTAGTTTCTAAAATAATGGTGCATCTCACAATTGGTGGCATTTTAGATTTGATAAAATACAACGGTAGGTGTTGAGTAAATAGTCGAATGCATGATTGAATGAGTAAATGAATGAATGCAAAGGGATTGAGGGTGTGGTGACGTTGAAAGGGGTGGGAAGCCAGGATGTGGGAGCCTGAGGGAACAGTGCATACTCACCGGGGAACCTTTTGAGCCCTTCTGTCCCAGAGGACCCTGTGAGGTAGAGACAGGGAGGGCTGGAGTCCCAGCTGCCCCACCACGGTGACCCCACCCCACAAACCCCTCTTACTCACCGCCACACCTGGGGACCCAGGGGGGCCCAGAGAGCCGATGGGACCGGGGGGACCCTGAAGAAAGGACACCAAGGTCATCACTGATGGGGTTCACCCCTGTGATCCAGGCACATCCCCCAGACAAGCCTCCAGTCCCCTCAAAAAACAGGCCACAGACACAGCCTCCAACCCGCAAATCCCTAGATGGAGACACCACCCCCCGCCATTTTCCCCAGACACAACTCTTATCATTCTAGACCAGGCTTCCCAAGCCCCAACCCCCACAGTCTCCAAATAAGCCCCAATTCTGCCCCCCACCCCCACCCCTTCCTATGGACACATTCTTTCCACTTGGGGTAGAACACACACTCACGGGTTCTCCCTTGGGGCCGGGGGGGCCCTGCACGCCTGGCAACCCCTGATCCCCTTTCTCACCAGCTTCCCCAGGGGGGCCGATGAGGCCAATTAATCCAATGTGACCCTGGAGGACAAGAGAGGCACACACAGGGAAAGAAATATGGTGGGGGGATTGCTGGAGGATTTTTCTTCTAGAGCCTTGGGGTAATGAGGTTGGGAGCAGAGGAGACCCCAAATTCTCAGCCCTCTGGCCAGGGAGGGAGGTAAATGTGGAGGAGACAGAGGTAACTGGGGGAGAATAATGGAAGGAGGTATCCTTACTTTTTCCCCCTTGGGGCCAGCATCTCCCTTCAATCCTGGAAGGCCAGAGGGCCCCTGGAAGGAGAGTGAGGCTCAGTTAGTCAGGCTCAAACACAAAATCTCAAGGTTCATGTGGGTGATTGGAGGGTAGTCAAATGGGAAATTACTCATGTTTCAAATGGGAATTACCAGGGATGTGGTCATGGGGATGGTCAGGAGAGAGGGGTGATGACAAGGGATAATGAAGGGCTGGCTGGAGGAGGTCCAGTATGAATGGTCCGTGGTCAGGATCGCTGTGGGTGGTCAGTGTTGACTATCAACATAGATGGTCAGTTTGGCTTGTCATGATGGTCACTGTGGTCGGTATAAACCACCAAGATAGAGGGTCGGTATTGACCATCAGGATAAGACCATCAAGATAGATGGTTAGTACAGGTGGTCAGATGGACTGTCAGTGAGGGGTGAGCCCACAGCACCAGGTGGCCACTGGATGCCCAGTGTGGTTCTCCATGCCGAGACACCAGGGACAAAGAGGTCTCTTACCAGGGGTCCAGGAGGGCCCATCAGTCCAGGAGGTCCCAGGAGGCCTGGTTCACCCTAGGATGAAGCAGAACGTGGGGATGCTGCACTCGGCCAGACCCAGTGTAGATGCCCCCACCGCCCTCCAGGGTCAGCCACCTCAGGCTGTGATTAGAAAGCATAAGGTGGGTCACGCACAGAGGGTCTGATCCCACCCTACTCACCACAGGGCCGGGGATCCCCCGAAGACCCTCAGGCCCCACACGTCCAGGGGGCCCTCGAGCCCCCACTGGGCCCGTCATCCCTGGGGGCCCGTCGGGACCTGGCTCCCCCTGAAACAGACCAGGGCAAGGGAAGGGCAGAAAGTGTCAGACAGCACCTTCCTCCTGGCCTCCCAGCCAAGAACCATCAGGGAGGGGGAAGGAATTGGGGCACCCATTCTGATGGCCCATCTGTTGGCCGAGGATCAACACAGGGACCCTCCCTGGGCAGGGGGGGTACTCACCTTGGCCCCTTTCTCCCCTTCTTTGCCTTCTGGACCCATGCGGCCTGAAGGACCCTGAGGAGGGAAAGAGTGTAGGAGGGATGCTTTGGGGGTGAGGGGGCCTGTGGAGGTGGGCGGGGGCCTGTGGGGGCCTGTGGGGGTGAGTGGATCAAAGCTGGAGCCAGGTCAGCCAGGAGGCAGGTCTCACTTACCCTTTTGCCGGGGGGCCCAGGGGGGCCAGGCTCCCCAGAAGCTCCAGGCGGACCCTATGGATATGTAACAGTACGAGGGTAGTATTAGCTCACGTTAGCTCACGTCGGTTGAGCAGGGCTATGTGTCAGGATGCCTGTGATCCCAGGACGGCCTTCCCCAGACATCCCCACAGCACCAGCCGTCTCCCACCTCCTCCACTGAGCTGCTCACCGTCGTGGTGAAGGCCCAGAGCGGCAAAGCAGGTGCTGTACGGGAGCCCTGGGTACCTCATCAGCCTACTCCTCCGGCCCCCCAGTCTACCCACTCACCAGCCCCAACCCCCCTCTGCCAGCATGACATGCTCTGCTCCCCCACTCACCGGTCCCCCAACATCACCAGGGTCTCCCTTCTCTCCTGGGGAGCCGTCTATACCCTGTGGGGGATGGGAGGGGTCATGGAGGCAATATGAGTTTGGGGTGAAGCTTGGGGACACATAAAGCTTATGTGCTCCCCTGACCTTGCCCAAGTCTGTGGAGGGAGGCGAGATGGGGGCAGAATTAGGAATATATTGTGGGGGTGGGGGGCTCACACACACCGAAACTCCTGGGTCTCCGGGGGGGCCTAGATCTCCTGGGAGCCCAGTGGGGCCCTGGAAGACAGAATGACGAATAATCACATTTCTGAATTACCGAGCATTTGTCTGACAGGTGAACAGTGCCCAGGCACAGCTTGGGCTGCTGAGGACACATAGTGAACAAAACACAAAATCCCTGCCCTGGGAGAGAGAGCTTTCTACAGTCTAACGCGTGTAGGCGGTGACCTAGGGGCATCACATGCATCACCTCACTTCATCCATCAGGTGTCTCCCAGCCCACGACTCAACAGAACTGACCCTCAGAAAAGGGGTGAGATGCAAACTGAGGTCCCACAGACTCCGGAGCTCCTCACTGCCCTGCCAGCCACCCCAAGCCCCACTGCCGTGGCCGGGGGAGGGGGGGCGGTCTCAGCCTCCACCCTGGTGCTAAATCCCACATCAGCCCCAGCTCCGTTGCCAACATTTCCAGATCGGTTCTGTGTGGGAGCAACTTCCACCCCATCCCGTGACATACAAGCGTGCCTTTGGTCATTGTCAGCCACGTTCTGGGTGGCTCGGGGCCAGCAGGTTGGAGGAGGGAAGGCCTGCTCTAGAAGTCGGGGAGCAGGGTCAAGGCCCCTCCCCATCTCTGCCTCCTCTTCTCCGAGGACTCACCACGTTCCCTTTGACTCCATCCTCTCCAGGGGGGCCTTTCTTGCCTGGGGGTCCAGCAGCCCCAGATGGACCTGAGTCCCCCTTTTCACCAATTTCTCCCTTGGGCCCCTTTGTAGAAATAGAGGTCGGAGGTCAGAATAGCCTAGACAAGAGTCCAGGGTCAGGGGTCAAGGGTCAGCATCCCTGGACTCAAGAATCTGGGTAGTCTGGGACTTCCTGGGGCCAGGGGTCAGAGTAGCCTAGACTGTCCAAGAGTCAGAGGTCACAGGATCTAGGACTTATAGGAGTCAGGGGCAAGGATGGCCCAGGTGCTCAGAGATCATGACCAAGTTTGGTCTAGCCCACATGCCACATCGGAGTGAATTAGAAAAGGGGATCCCTCTGGGAAGTTCATCCCCAACTCAGGGTGTACGGCTTGGATCCGAGCCCCCACCCCCTCTCTCAGCCCCACACCCTTGTGCAGTGTACAACCTGAAGAACTCTGTGTAGCAGCCCTATCTGAGACCTTCCAGGGCTCTGTCATCAAGACAACTGGGGCTACCCATAGGTCCTGGGTCAATGGGTGACTCTGGTCTGCCCAGGGGTCAAGGTGCCCCAAGATGCCCAGGGGTCAGAGGTTCCCTGCGATGGGTGCAGGGGCACAGGACACAGTCACTCACAGGGATGCCTGGGGTTCCTGGGGGTCCTGGGTCTCCAGCCTCCCCTGGCTCACCCTGTAGGAGGCGAAGTTGAGGGTAAGGAGAGGTCTGCTTATGAAAGACAGGAAGGAGCTCCCCAGAACAGCCACCCCCAAGCAAGACTGGCTGTGCCTTCCCAACCCTAGGCAGTCCCCTGCCCCCTTTCTCTCACCTTCTCGCCCACAGCGCCCGGCTGACCAACTCCCCCAGGCAGCCCTGGAGGGCCCTGGAGAGACAGCAAGGGGTAGAAGTGGGACTGCAGGATCCCAACAGCCCCTTCTTGGGAAATGGATGCCCCCACCTCTCAGGCATCCTGCCCACCCCCCACAGAGGGTCCTCACCTCCGATCCACTGGGGCCATGGGGACCCCTAGGGCCTGGAGCTCCATGGGGACCCTGTGAGACAGTCAGAATAGCATCCAGTGACCTCATGACCCCTCAAAGGCACCACTAACCACAAACACCACCCTTAATGCTGGTTCCCAGCATCATCTTAAAATGACAATGTGCCCTGTGACACCACCACCTCCAAATCAGTCTAACGGTCACCACCACCCTGCTATCCTCTTGCCCTCCCACCTTCCCCAGGTTGTCCATACCATGGACCCTACATCTCCGACCTCCCCTTTCTCTCCAGGAGGGCCCGGCAGTCCCTGTGGAACAAAGAAGCAAGATTGGAGCACAGACTGTGGGGAAAGAGGCCATGCCCCCAAACTCAGACACACACCTGCAGGCCAGGGGGGCCAATCACCCCAACGAAGCCTCTCACTCCATCATCTCCTTTCTGCCCAAAGAGGCCTGGTGGTCCCCTGCGTCCCTGAGCCCCATCTGCTCCCTGGGAGAAGGACAGAAACAGGGCACAGTGAGGGTGTGGGTCAAGGGTTGGAAACAGGGTCAAAGTCAGGTTAATGGTGGCAGTCAGGTTTGGGATTAAGTTTGGAAAGGGTCAGGGTTGGGCTTGGAGGTGGGGGTACAGGTTAAGGGTCAGAGTTTGGGAATTAAGCCAAGAGTTGAGTCAAAGTTTTCAGATGGGCAGCGAGTGGTGAGATGGGCATTGGGTGGTGGGTTGAGGTCAAGGTCATGAGCAGTGTTCAGATGAGGTTGAGGTGAAATTTAGGGTCGGGTTTGACATTGGGGCCAAAGTCAGATTCAAAGTTTGGGTCCAGGTTTGGGGTCAGCACTGGAGGGTGGGTCAAAGTTGGGCTTCAGGGTAGGACTGGGTCAAGGCTCAGATTTGAAGGTAAAGTTTAAGCTGGGATTGAGGTTCAGGTCATAAGTGGGGTTGAGACTGGAACTGCGATGGCCTTCAGGGTTCAGGTTGAGGTTGGGATTGAGCCAGACTCTGGGATGAGTTCCTGTTGGGTGTCATCACAGGGGGGTAGGGGTGGGGTTGAGTTTGGGTCTGGGTCATGGTGGAGGACACTGTCCCTTCCCATCTGGGGTCCAGGCAATGGCCACAAAGCCAAGAGCACTCACCGGGGAGCCTGGGTGTCCCACAGGACCCCGTACCCCTGTTGGTCCAGGCGGGCCCTGGGGGAGGGAACACAGCCAAAAACACCTCAAATTCAAGATTGGGAGCACACTCAAGATGACATTCGCTGCCTCCCACTGCCCCCACCAGGAAGCAAGAGCTGCTTCCCCCACAGTCCTGTCGTCCTAGCCACCAACAAGTGGGATCAGATATAGACATCATCCAATGCTTGGATCACTAGGACTTTTCCCCAGAAGTCCCTCCAGGGACTGAGCTGGCTCACAGATGCGATGCTGTGGCTGAAGGTCCTAGAGGGAAGCTGGGGAGGTGATGCCCCAGGGCCATGCAGAGTCACAGACAGAAAGATGGCCACCAAGGAAAGGGAGAGGAGAGGGTAGCCATCTCAGCACCCTTCCCATTCTCCTGGGGTCCCAGCTATCCCCCTCATCCTTCACATCCCTCTGCCTTCCCCCAGGCCCACCTCCCTCACCGGCCCCCACACTCACCGCATCCCCTTTATCGCCTTTGCTCCCTTTGTTGCCAGGGGCACCCACTTCCCCCTGCAGAGGAAACAGGTGAGGGAGGACCAACATGGCCTCTCCCTACCCTGAGCCCCCTAGCCCCTCCTCCACGAGCTCTTGTGTCCGTGAACTCACCTTGTCCCCATCCTCGCCAGAAGGCCCAACAGCTCCCGGCGGTCCAGGAAGCCCCAGGGGCCCTGGGATCCCATCTTTGCCCGTGGGGCCGGGGGAGCCACGTTCGCCCTGATGGGGGAGTGGAAGAGGGGATGGTCAGGGGCCAGGGCAGAGGTGAAGGTCCGGGGATGTGGGGGGTGCTGGGTCCTGAGGATGCTTGAGGACTGTAGCAGGCAGGCACTTACCGGGGACCCCTTCTCGCCTGCAGGGCCAACAGGGCCTTGGCCTCCACTTTGGCCAGGAAGCCCCATGCCTCCTGCCGGGCCCACAGGACCCCGCTCCCCAGGAGGGCCCTGGAAACAGGGGTGAGAAGTGTGGGAAAAATAGCAAAAGTTCTCATGGATAGAGGGGGTTTCAAGCCACCAGGCACTGAGGTAGGTAGTTAACCAGCGTCATATCCATCTGTTCCCTTCCGCACAGTGGCCAGAGGGACACCTGAGTCAGGGTACACATGTCCCTCTGCCCACAGCCCTCCACGGCTCCCACCTTACTCAGGGAAAATGCGAAGTCCTCCTGGTAGCCCACAAGGCTCTGCACGAGTTGCCTCATCACCTCCTGCCCTCTCCGCCTCCCACTCACCCCTCCTCACTTCTTTCCAGTCACACAGGCCTCTTGAGCATTTCCTCCAACGTGCTAGCACACCCCAACCACAGGGCCTTTGCACATGCTATTCCCTCTGCCTGGAACACCCTTCCCCTGTATATCCGCATGGCTCCTCCTTCACCTCCTTCAGGTCTCAGCTCAAATGTCACCTTCTCAGGGGGCCTTCCTTGACCAACCCATTTCAACTGCTCTCTCCCTACTCCCCCTTCTCCGTGTCATTCATCACCAACTAGAAGAGACGCTCCAGGAGAAGGGAGGTTTTTATATGTTGATGTCTGGCATGCAGGTAAGTATGTGTCAGACGGATCATCTCACTGAGATTTACAGTCTGTGGGGCGGCGCTGTGTTACAGATGAGAAAACTGAGGTCACGAGGGTGACCCAGGCCTGTTTGACACCCCAAATGGTGGACTAAATCATAGCGATGCCCAGCTTCCCAGATGCCCCAGGCCCCCCCCACACACACACACTGCCCCCCACCCAGCAGATGGGGTTACACTTACATTGGCTCCAACAGGGCCCAGGGGGCCTTTGTCACCCTTTAAACCAATAGGTCCCTGAGGGAGAGATGATTCAGTCAAGAGACCCCCCCAAGGGTGTGCCCAGGTCCTGTCTTCACTCTGGGGGCTCACAGTTCCCACCTTCCTCCTGGGCACTGAAGGTCAGGGGTCTCTCTCCTTTAGGTCCCTCCCGCTATGATTCCTTCACTGCACCCGGGATGCCATCACCATGGCCCTCCCCCCGAGCCCCCCTGTCCTTCTCTGCTTCACAGGCCAGCCAGGCACATTTAGGAGGGGTTCCAAAGAATACTCACGGGGTCCCCAGGGGCTCCTTGGGGGCCGGGGAAGCCCCTGGGTCCAGGCGGTCCTTCCTTCCCAAGGGGCCCGGGTGGCCCCAGGTCTCCCTACGGGAGTGCAGGGGGAAGGTCAGCCTCCAGAGAGGTGCGGAGGTGCTTCCCCCTCTGTGAATCTGGGCCCCTCCCCCACGGAGCTGATTCTGAGCCTTGGGGTGGCATGGGGCCAATCTCTGGGGCCACTCAGCCAGATTTCTTAGGGGGCAGGATCTCACCTTGACACCCTCTCTGCCTTCCAGGCCCGGAAGACCTTGTTCACCCGGAGGTCCAGGAGGGCCTGGGGGGCCCCTCTCGCCCAGAGGTCCCGCTTCTCCTGTCTTTCCCTGGAGAGGAAGGAAGCTTCTCTTGAATGGAGGCCGCCCGGGGTTGGGGGCGGTGGGGGGGTGGGGGAAGGTCTGTCTGAGATGCACCTCCCCCCAAAATATCTGCAAAACTGGAAAGACCTGTGGGCTCCCTTCTGACCTGAGGACCCACGACACCAGCTGGTCCAGGTGGGCCTGTCTGACCTTGGAAGCCCTGGGGAGAAAAATGTAAAGGGGTGTCACATGGGAGAGAGAACCAGAGAGCCTCAGGGGGTGAGGGGTCAGAAGTCAAGGGGCCACTCACCAGTTCTCCTCTCTGTCCAGGGTGCCCGGGACGCCCGTCCTTCCCCTGGGGACCCTGGGGAGCAGGGTGAGAGGGAGATGAGACGGCACTAAGGAGTCTCCCCACTCCCTGGCTTCCCTCCGGGCTGCCCCCACCCAGGGTGCACGCACTTACAGGGGGACCCTTTGGCCCGGGGAATCCAGGAGGGCCCTGCAGACCTGGGAGGCCCTGAAATGGAACCAGAAGCCACGGTCTCATCCCTCCTGCCCCCCGAGCCCCACATACCGAGCACGTGGAGTGCTTTCTGCACGCCGGGCAGGGGGCCAAACACGCACCCGCAGTCATTCATTCCAATCGTCACCGCAGCCCTTTGTGGTTATTCCCATTTTATAGAGGGGGAAACTGAGGCCCAGAGAGGTGGAGTGACTCGCCCAAGGTCACGCAGCAGCTGAGTGGCAGAGCTAGGGCTTGAGCTCACAGCTCCAGACTTCAGAGGCTGCGTTCCTTCCACTGCACCCTAACTACCTCCTGGGTTCGTCTCCCATCCCGAAACACACACACACACACACACACACACACACACACACACACACTCACCTTTTCCCCAGGGATCCCAGAGGCCCCGTCCTGGCCCACATCACCCTAGGACAGAGTGGATGGGATTCAGGCTGCAGGACAAACTCACAGGGAGGGCTGGGGGACCCCGGGCCGGGGGCCTGCACGAGGGCCCGATCACCCACCCAGCCCATACCTTGGGGCCCGGTTGCCCGGTGGGACCCGGTTGCCCCCTCTCTCCACGGGAGCCCTGAGTAGCAAAGAAGCCAAGATGAGAAGTGAGAGGGTGTGGGAATCTAGGAGACAAGCCCGACTCGCCTGGGCCGCCTCCCGTGGTGACCCCTCCTTGCCCCACCAGGGACACGGACATAACCCAGACCCCAGACGCTCTGCCCTGCCCGCTCACGATTCCCCACCCCCCACCCCCCGCCTCTCCTCTTGCAGCCCCTCCTCGCAGCCCTGCCCCCCAAGGCCCAGCAGGATGGGGGAGCATTCACTCTTCTTACTGGTGGCCCCCGCTCTCCTTCCAGGCCCGGCTGCCCCGCTTTACCCTGGAGAACAAATCAGGTGACGGGGAAGCAGAAGACAGTTATGGCACAAAGACGTGAAACACACACAACTGGGCACAGACCCAGAATGGTACCTGCTGTACATTTCTTCATAAGCCTTTCACACACACACACACACACACACACACACACACACACACACACACCTACACGCATGCAGGCTTATGTCCTTGTTTACCGCAGGCCCGCGGGTTGTAACACCCAGACCCCATCTGATCTACACCGAGAGGCACCTGTACACGCAGACTCATGCGCAGTAACGCGAGGTGGGGTCACCTACCTGTGCCCCGCACCGCAGATGGGAATATGCGTGCAGACAAGTGCTTCCAGGCTTAGCTACAGGGGCCTACCCGCTGCCGTGCAGAGCTGCACGTGTTGCCCCAGACAAGCCCTACCCTTCCCCCGGCCCCCGGACTCACCCGCTTCCCTTTTTCTCCTAAGGGTCCCAGCGGCCCGGGAAAGCCAGTAGATCCCTGAGTTGAGAGAAACAGAGAGAAAAGATGGGGGGTGGTGGTTGTGGAGTGGGTGATCAGCAAAGTTGACCCTTCACCCTTCAGCCACTCCGTCCTTTCCAGAAGTTTCTTTGGTCCTTCCAGGCCCATCCTCCTCCCAGGCAGCCCTCTGCCCTCCTCTTTCCCCTCGCTCACCCCTTGCTCCCTCCACTTCAGCCACACTGGCCTCCTCCATGCTACTCAGGCACACCAGTACACTCCTGCCTCAGGGCCTTTGCACTGGCTGCTTCCTTCGTCTAAAATGCTCGTCTCTCAGGTCCCCACACAGGCAGGTATTCCTATCGTCTGGATCTCATTTACATGTCAGTTCCTTAGAGAAGCCTTCTGCCACCATCCTGACCACCACGTCCTCCAAGTCACCCTCTGTCACCTTGTCCTAGTTTGTTTTCCCATAATATTTATATTGAAATGACCTTGTTCACTTGCTTACTCATCCGTTGTCTGTTTGCTCTGCTCTGACATGGTGCTCTGATCTCCTGATCTTAATCCCCTCAACCTGGTACACAGACAGGGCTTACTGGATATTGGTTAACTGACTGACCCCAGTCCATGCTGTCCTGCCCATTTGGAGGCATCCTCCCCTGTCCCCACAGAGGAACACATCACAGGCTCTGCTATCCCCTCCCGCTCCTCACCATGTTTTGAATCCCAGACCCCCCACTGGATTAGCTATGTGGCCCTGGACAAATGGCCTACCCTCTCTGAGCATCAGTTTCCTCATTTGTAACCTGGGGACACCAATGATACCTCCCTCACAAGTTTTTGGTGAGGATTAAAAAAAAATTTTTTTTAACGTTTATTCATTTTTTGAGACACAGAGAGAGACAGAGCATGAGCGGGGGAGGGGCAGAGAGAGAGGGAGACACAGAATCAGAAGCAGGCTCCAGGCTCCGATCTGACAGCACAGAGCCCGACGTGGGACGTGAACTCACGGACCATGAGATCATGACCTGAGCCGAGGCTGGGCGCTTAACTGACTAAACCACCCAGGTGCCCCTGGTGAGGATTAAACAGAATAATGAATAGGAAGCATTTTACACTGTGTGTGGCACATAGTAAGTGCTTATGAAATGTCAGCTGTCATCATTCATGCTGATTATCACTGTCTGCTATGGACTGAATGTTTGTGTCCCCTCAAAATTCATACGTTGAAGCCCTATGTTGAAGAATGGTCATTTGGAGGGGCGCCTGGTGGTTCAGTCGGTTAAGCATCTGACTGGCTCAGGTCATGATCTCACGGTTCGTGAGTCCGAGCCCCATCTCAGGCTCTGCGCTGACAGTGTGGAGCCTGCTTGGGATTCTCTCTCTCTCTCCCTCTGCCCCTCTGCCCCACCTTCTCTCTTTAAAATAAATAAAATGAGAAAAAAAAACTTTAAAAAGAAAAGGAGTCTAGGTCTCTCTGTCTCTCTCTCCCTCCCTTCTTCCCTCTCCTTGTCTCTCTTTCTCTCCCAGTGCCATGCCAAACCTTTGGTCTCAGACTTCTAGCATCCAAAACTGTGAGAAATGAATTTCTGTTGTTTCAGCCCCCCCTCCCCCGATCTAAAGTATTTTTGTTACAGCACTAAGACCCTGACACTGGCTAAGGCACCTCAACTCAACCAACACACCATGCCTTCTGCCGTGTAGCACATGATGCCCAAAACACACAGACTGGTCGTGGCTAGGAGGCTTTGCTCTAACTCCCATGAACTTCTGCTCCAGCAGATTGAGTTCTATTCTAAGTTACGGTGCCTTGAGTTTCCTCCCAAATCGGTTTATGTCAGTTGCCCTTGCTCTTGGAGTCATGTGACTCAGTGAACGTTTTTACAACAACGGATGGAATGAAGAATGGAAAAAAAAAAAAAAGACATCTATTGAACCTAAGTCAAATGGAAAAGACTCGCCATAGAGAGGGAAGTCACTGAAAAAAAAAGTCACTGTCAAATTAGGCACGCATAAGATGACTGCCAGATGGAAATGACAAACTGTGGCACTCTGGAAGGATTCTGCACTCAGCTCTCTTCCCAAGTGTCTAAGTTTCTGCTTCATTTTACATAAACCCACACTATAAATCATCAGTGATGTAATGAGGGTGTGGTTTAGGCAGAAATACACGTCTAACAGCAGCCTCATCCATCAAAACATTGGCAAAACAAATGTACATTTTATATAAGTGCATTTTAACATGTTATAATTCAAGATATGTCAAATATGTATTTTTTAAAGTTTATTTATTTTGAAAGAGAGAGAGAGAGAGAGCAGGAGCAGGGGAGGGGAAGGAGGAAAGAGAGAGAGAGAGAGGGACAGACAGAATCCCAAGCAGGCTCCACACTGTCAGCACAGAGCCCGATGTGGGGCTCGATCTCACAAACTATGAGGTCATGACCTGAGCCAATATCAAGAGTCAGACGCTTCACTGAATGAGCCATTTAGGAGGCCATTTCTGTTTTGTGTGTGTGTGTGTTGTTTTTTTAGTTTATTTATCTTGAGAGAGAGAGAGTGTGTGCGTGAACATGAGTGGGGGAGGGGCAGAGAGGGAGGAGAGAGAGGTCAGATGTGTATTTTTTGTGATTCTCCTCCTTACAGACTTTGAACCAACCTCAATCACACCAAATAAGAAGGATCCTATAGTTTGATTACCAAAATTATCAATGTTACTATAATCAAGTTGATAAGACAAATACAGGATCTCCATTTTGCAACAAGCAAGTGGGTTCAAGAGACTTGACCAAGGTCACTTAGCAGGTAAGGGGTCGGTATCTGAACCCAAGTCTGATGCGAAAGCTCACATCTTCGCCGTCTCTCAGTGACCCGTGGGGTGGATGGCTCAGTCCCCCAGACCACAGCCTGGCCCTCCAGATGCTGATTAGTCTCTGAGTCCTGCCCTTGCCCACCCCTAACCCCTTAGCTTCTTACCTTAGGGCCCGGACGTCCTGGGTAACCTGGGAGACCTGGCACCCCCAGCTTGCCCTGCAGAAAAATTATGGGACAAAGGTCAGGAGTTGAACCCTGAAGATCAGGAAAGAAAGGGCAGGATGGCTGGGACAGGGGGGCGGGGACAACAGCGTAGAATTCAGGGAAACGTGAGCTCAAGTCTTGGCTCCTGCCTGCTACAGGCATGTCTTTGGGCAACTCATTCCATTCAATTCTGTTGCAAACCTCAGTTTCTTTGTCTGCAAAATGGGGGTAAAAATGCCCGTCGCCTGCGGTGGGGATGAAAATCAGATAATGTAGTCTGTGCAATTTCTCTATCATGCTGAGTGAAGGAATCAGAGACGGTAAGCGAGGTAGCAGTCTCCTGAGGCTGGAGACAAAACAGCCAAGGGCAGAAGGCGAAGGGCCAGGGAACACCCTCGCTGCAGGATGGGAAGCTGGAGGGTAGACTGGAGAGGGTGACCGCGGTCCATTCACCTTCTCCCCAGCTGAGCCTGGGGGCCCCTCCTCGCCGGCCAGCCCCTCCTGCCCCTTCAGCCCTTCAGGACCATCTTCTCCCCGAGGACCGGGGGGCCCGGGGGGTCCCTGCAATAGAAAGGCGGTGTCAGGCCCTGTGTCACTCCGGCCGCCTCCAGCTCCCTGTCTTAGCCCCAGCACCCCCACCCCCACCAATGTCTTCCCCAAGCTCCCCAGAACCACTAGATCCCTCATCTGGAAATCATCTTACCCGATCTCCTTTAAGCCCCCCATCGCCCTTGAAGCCTGGGAAGCCATCCTCTCCCTGGGGGAGAGAGAGTGTTAGAGGTCAGAGGACAGAGGTCAGGGTTTCAGGGAAGGGGCACAACCAGAGTCCCGTTATTAGGGCTCCCCTCAACCAGGAATCCCCTTCCTTCTCACCTTCTCTCCTTTCTCCCCCTGGAGGCCACGGTTGCCAGAGGTACCCTGAAAAACAAGAGACCTCCAGTCCCTCTCCTGCTTCAGAAGGGCCTTCCAACTCAGTTCCCTGTCCCAAAACAGTCAGGACAGTCCCAAAAGGATATTGGACACGAGTGGAAGGGGGCAGCCTCAGAGGAAATGACCCTTCTCCAAAGCCTTGCTAGTGTGGTGTGCAAGAGGCTGCCTCTCCGCCCCTCTTCCCAATGGCAGCCTCCCAAGGTCATCCGTGTGGGGGTGTGCAGGGAAGGCCAAATTTCCGAGTAATTGATTCCAATCTCCCGGGGACACAGTGTCCACAGTTCCTTCTGGCAGGAGAATGAGGATGAACATTCCAGGCCCCAGTCTCATTCTAAAGGCAAAGGAATGTTCCCCATTGTGCTGGCTACAATGCGACTCTGTGCCTGGCAACAAAGCCAGTCTGTGCTTAGCTACACCAAGGCTGCTCAGTTCAAGCCCAGGTGCCCAAACCCCGGGCTTGGGTTGCAGTGAAAACTGCACTTGGCTACAATGTGACTGAGCTCAGAGACTATAAAGAAATTGCACTTGGATACAGCCTAACTGTGTTTTGACAATAGCATGACTGTCTCCAGCCACAGAAAGACACATGTAACTGAGCTCAGAGACTGTAATGAAATTGCACTTGGATACAACATAACTGTGTTTTGACGATAGCATGACCGTCTCCAGCCGCAGAGACACAAGGTTTAACTGAGCTCAAAGACGACAATGAAGTTGTACTTAAATACAGTATAAGTATTTTGACCCTCGCCTGCCTCCGGGCAATTCATTTGACTACAGTGTGACCAAGCTTGGCTACCGTGATTCTCTGACCCTGGCTACAACGAAACTAGACTCAGCTACAACACGGCCTTCAACTCGCTCTCTATAATTATGGCTGGTTACAACATAACTCTGACTTTGGCCACCCATAGGACTCTGTGGCCAGCTGCAATAGAACCACCTCCTTGGCTCGGAGATAACTGAGCTTACCTCCAGTGCAAAAATGTGACAAGTTGCCTCTTGGCTCCCACCAAACTCTGTTCTCGGACCACAGGTACCATACTTGGCTACAACGTGACTGGACTCATACAAATGTGAAGTCCAACGTCCCTGCCCTCGGGCAACAGTACGGCTCTTGGCTTATCCCAGCATTTCTGTGCTTGAAGATCATATGGGCCTGGGCTTGAGGTAAGACATAAACTGTCTGCTTCACTACAGAGTGCTGACCTGGACTGAGCTTAGGCCCTTCATGGGCCTAACTATTCTCAATTACAAGGTGACAACTACATGACGGTACCTCCCTTTGGCTGTTCACCTCCAGGTAACACACACATTTCTACATATTGTCACTCAGATGGAAACCCCACTCCCACCACACCTGTCCTGCAGATCGATACCTCTCGGCACATGTGCACAGGTTTACCATGAAGCTGGTCCCTGGAGCTCATGCCAATGAATCACCCCTTCTTATGCGCCCCGAGCACCACCTACCTTCACACCCCGAGGTCCAGGATAGCCCGGGGGTCCTGCTGACCCTGGTGGACCCTGGGATGGAGATAAGATCAGTGCCGTCCTGTCCTTCCCCCTCCATGTTACCAGTGCCCTCATTCCTCTCCTCATGAGCCCCTGACTCCTGGCCCTGCCCTACCAACCCTCATCCCCAACCCGGCCTCTCTCCAGGCCACTCACCTGGGCCCCTTTCTCTCCTGTGGGGCCCTCATGGCCTGGGTGACCCTGGGGGAAGAAGTTGTCAGGGACCTGGATTTGCCATCCAAATTCCCAAGCCTCCCCCTTCTCCTTCCTCCTTCTGCCAGCACCCACTTCTCACCGGAGGGCCATCAGATCCTTGAATGCCTGGAATACCTGGGTTTCCAGGGGGGCCCTGAAAGAAGATGAACAGTAGGGAGAGACACAGAGTCTCAGTCTGGCATCCCACCAAGAACAGCCCTGCTCAGACATGCAGCGACATCAAGGTCACAGAACAAGCACACCCCACAGGCTACGAAACCTCTCCCGAGCTCTGCCCAGTCTTACTGAGTGACCCTGGGCCAGCCCCTTTCCCTCTCTGAGCCTCAGAAATCCTTCACTCCTGGGAGAGTGGAGACAAAGGAGGTAAAAACAGGGTGAGGAACACACTGGGCTGGGGGACTCCCCAGTTATATCCCTTTCTTTAGAAGTGTCTCCACCTTCATCTGAGAGAGGTGGGCCTAGGCAGGCATGAGGTGACCCCTGTGTTCTACGAATAGTTGATAGGTCCAGAGGCAGGCACTGGGTCCAACTAAACCAATCATTTTCTTCTGAGAATTTGAGGTAAGCGACGTCTCACTTCATAGAAACTATGATCAGGTGGGTTTAGGTAAAGGAACTATAAGGCCATGCGGAGCTGGGGGCTGAAATGGTGATAAATCGTGCAGAAACGGGACTGGCGGGGGGTGAACAAAGACACGTGCAGGAAAAAGCCTGTCTGCCGAGGGAGAGGGAACACATGTGCCGGGGAATAAAGATGACACCACAGGACCCCAGAGAAAGGCCTTCCTGGCCCATGGATCTCGCTAATATTTTTGATGACGGTGGCTTCTGTGGGTTCCCCTAAATCCTGACAATATCCGTTTCTCCCAATCAACTCTTTCCCGTCAGTAATTTTTTTTTTTTTAAACTCTCAGCTTGCTGAAGGATTGTTGCGATTCACCATTATCCAGGGCTAACCACAGGGCCCTGGTGGGAAGCTTTTCCTGCAGAATTGAAGGAAGAAGACAGGAGAAGGTGGTGGTAGGTGGGGTTGTCACTCACCTTCTCCCCAGGAGTGCCAATGGGCCCCTGGGGGCCAGGGAGTCCCTGGGGACATAAAGAAAGAAAGAAAAAAGGAAGGTGAAGGAAGACATGAGAAATGAGCAATGAGCTGGGGAGTGGGGAGGCTGGGAGGGGTCTATGACCATGGCCGACTACTGTCACCCCCCGGTTATTGAAATCGATAGCTCAAACCTGGGATCCAGGATTTCCCTGCTGTCCTGGAGGGCCTGGTTCTCCCGGAGGACCCTGGGGAGAAAGTGGGGGTGCTGTGACGCTGGAAGGGACCCCAGCGTGGAAGTGCCAGTGAAGTTGACAAGGGGGCCAGGGGAGTGCACAGGGATATGGACAGATGGCCACGGGGTCGGCGCATCAGAAAGCACTAGGGGTCAGAAGGCGGGACACGTACCACATTTCCCTTGGCTCCCGGAGCACCATCAATCCCAAGTACACCCTGGGGGAGGAGAGGGTGTGAGACCCGGGCAGATACCACACAGGAGCCTGAGTCTGAGACACCGAGAGGTACAGGTGGGAAGATGAGCAGGCAGCGAAATCAGGTAACAGAAATGGGCACGCAGAGGAGACAGAGGTGAGAGGAAGACAAGCAGGGAGGTGGACAGATAGCGACAGTCTCACCGGGCGTCCCAGGGGACCAGGGGAGCCTCTAGGGCCGATCAGTCCTCGGGGGCCCTGCAAGGAGGTAGGAGCATTATTCCAGCACCCCTGCTCTGAGGCCCCATGAGTCCTGGCTCCCTCCCCTGGGCCAGGCAAAGGGGCCTGAGGGCCCTGGTACTCACCGGTTCCCCAGCCTGGCCTGTGGGCCCCGGAGGTCCCTCTGCTCCCTGTGGGAAAGCATTCATCACTCGGTGAGGGGGGGCGGGGAGTATAACCCTCAGAAAACCACGTTCCCTCATCCGGGCACCTCTTCCAGGGGATCCCAGAGCCAGAGTGTAAGGCAGTAACCAACAGACTGAGCACACGTGATTCAGTTCGGGCCCCTGACCCCAAACCTGAGTCCCACCTACCAACTCTGGTGCTAGCTCCCAGCCCTCAGTCTATCTTTTTGAGCCCCACTGAGGATCCTGGCCCTCCAGCACAGACCCTCACCTCTCATCCTGGCCCCTGAAGACTCCATTCCTCTCTGACTCTCACTCTAAACCATTCCCTCTCTTCCCCAAACTTACCTTCTCACCATCCTCTCCTGGGGGGCCAGGATGCCCCACATGGCCAAAGTCACCCTGGAGTTAGGAGGGGGGGGGCGTTCAGAGTGGAGATGTGAGGGTAGAGACCAGCCTCCCAGGGAAGGACATGCGGCACAGGAATGAGAGCTCGGACATGGGGATGGGGATTCTGACCCTGGGGGTGGGGAGGGCATCCTGAATACTGGGAGGTTTGACATGCGGGAGGGGCCTCACACACTCACCCTTTGGCCCTTCTCACCAGGCAGCCCTGGCAGGCCGTCAAAGCCCCGATCACCCTGCACAAAGAGACACCGCCTGAACCCCGAATCCTCGACCCACCCGTCCCTCCAAGTCCCAAACCTGACCTTATCACCTACCTTAGGTCCTGTGTCCCCTGGGAGGCCCCGGGCCCCATCTGCTCCAGAGCGGCCCTGTCAGGGAGGTGACAACATCAAGACACCCACTGCTGTCTGTTGAGCTCCTCCCTCATGAAGAATCCTGGGGGATTCTCTGTGTACCAGTTTAACCTCCCAAACACATCTCAAACCCGTCCACTGTTCTTTATCTCCAGGCCCTTTCCCCGAGCGCACATCACCAGGATCACAAAAATTAAAATCTCCGGTCTCCACTAATTGTCCCAGTTCTTCATTCCCCGCTGCATTTAAAAATTGTCTGGAATTATCCTGCTCATCATCTCCCTCAGTAGACCAGTCTTTTCTTTTGCGCATGCTGTTCCTTCTACTGGAATGCCCTTCCTCTCCTGTTTACTTGGTTATACCTCAGACCTCAGTTCAAGCATCAGTCTCTCTAGAAAGTCCTCCTTGGCTCTGTGACCTGACCAGATCCCTTTGTGACACCCTCAGTGGAGCTGTCATTCTCCTTCCTCGGTGCCCTTATCCCACCAATGACACCAGCAGACCCTGCGGGCACGGAGCCAAGACTCCTGCTGGGTGTTGAGGGATAGACGAGGGATGGCCTAAAGACTTACGAGTCACTCACCATCTTTCCCTCCCGGCCAGGGGGCCCAAGAGGTCCCTGAAGGCCTCGGGGACCCTAGGAGAGAAAAGGAGGAAGAAAAAGGAGAACAAGAAGGAGAAAGGACTTATTTTTAATCAATCTCTAGGAAGGGCAGCAATTGCAAAGGTATTCTCAGCCCCTTTGTCATTGTCCTCAAACAGCACTTTATCCTGTGGCTCCGGGAGAAGACCCTTCCCCTCCAATCCTGGCCCCATCCCCACCAGTCTCACCTGTGGCCCCATTTCTCCCATCTCTCCTTTCTGACCAGGATACCCAGGGAGACCCTTGGAGGAAAGAGATGGGGAAATGGAATTAGAGGGAGATTGCCCTTCTCCACTGATGTGTCCCCCTCCTCTGTACAGTCTCCTTACTCACCACAGGGCCTGGGCGCCCAGTGAGCCCCACCGGGCCAGGAGGACCTTTCATAGACAGCTGGAAAGATGGAGGAAACAGATCCTCAGGTCTCCCACAAAACCCCAACACCCTCCAAAAGAGCATCTTCAGGAGACAAACATCCACCTGCCCCCCGACTAGCCTCCATTATCCCCATCTCTGTCACTCCCTCAATGTCCTCCCATTACCCCCCGTTGGTCCCCTGATTATCTTCCACTCACCTGAGCCTGTTGCAGGACTGCCTGCGCCTGGGCTTGCTGGAAGGAGACTGGGGGTCCTTTGAGGGAGCTGCTTGCAAACTGGAACTAGGGGGCAGCTAGTCATGAGGGGGGGCCCAAGGAGAGGCCCCTCCTGGGTCAGGACTACACCCCCCAAGGATGTGCTACCCTATCCCCCTCTTACCGGCATCATGATCACAGTGCCTGGTAGACCCCGGATGCCATCGATGCCAGGGATTCCGGGGAGGCCAGCAGGACCCTGAGAGAGGGAGAGACACAGAGGGGGATGGAGGCAGAGAGACAGACAGACAGAGATGAGAGATAGAGATAGAGGGAGAGAGGGGAGAGACAGAGACATAGGGAGAAAGACTGAGATGAAGGACACTCAGGGATAGAGACAGATGGAAGGAGAAAAGCAGGGGATACACCCCCAGAGACAGGACGTGGGCCAGAGTGACAATTCACAGATGGAAAGAGAGATGAGCAAGTGGGGCCAGTGCCAGCTTCAGTGTGGTGTCCTCAGTCCCTGCCTCCCAGATCCATGTTCAGACATACACGTGCCCACCTTCGGCCACATGGCCCAAAACCTCACCCCCCCAAAAGGATACAACCCAGTGGGAGTCTCTTACCGGTAGACCAGGGTCTCCAGGGAATCCTGGGGGGCCAGGAGGGCCTGAGGGGCCGACCACCCCCTGTTGGGGACAGAGAACAGAGGTTCATAAGAAGTGCAAAGCTCGAGCCAGGCCAACTTCTGACTCACCACTGACTCTGACCCCATGCAGACCTCCTTACCCATCACTGAGCCATTCCTGGCCCCTCAGTACTATATTGACCCATACCACCCCCCAACTTTACATCCCAACCCCTATTTTGATTCACCCTTTGAGCCTCAAATATGCAATGATCTTTTAACGATATGGCAATGTTACACCTCAACCCTCCACCCCCGGGTCTCAAATACCCCAACTAGAATAGAAAGGAAGAGGGGGGTGCAGCCATCACTCACTCGGGGTCCTGGGGCTCCTGGAGGTCCCTCAAACTGCTGTCCCTGAGGGAGAAATGAGTGTGACCCCCGTTCTAGCCCAGATCTCTCCACCTCCTCCTAGCCCCAGGCCCCTCACCTGTTCAATCACTGCTGGTTCCCCTTTTGCTCCCTTCTCTCCAGCACCCTAGGGCAGGGGAATGAACAGAAAAGAGATGTGAGCCCTGACCATGGTCAAGGAGAAGAGCATGAACTTCAGGGTGTGCTGTGGGGTCCTAATCCTGGAGCTGCTTCTCACTATCTGGTGACGGGGAACAACTTACTCGACTCCTATGGCCTCACCTGCAGAGTCAGTAGGCAAATGATAACAGTGTATGTCCCCCAGGAAGAAGAATAAATTAAAACAATGGTCGACACATAACAAGCCCTCGGGGTAGGTTGGCTATGAGCATTCCCCTCCTCCCTTGCCCAATACCAAGGCTAGAACCTGGTACCCTTCCCAGTCTGCCCTATTTTCCGAAGCAATCTTATCCAATCCCTTGGCTAAAGGTAGCATCCCTCCGGTTGATGGTTCCCAAGTCTTTATCTTCAGCCTAGACCATGTCCCTTGAACTCCAGAATCTTCTAAACAATCGCCCACTTGGCATCTCCATTTGGATGCCAAGCAGGGGTTGCCAGTTTAGCACATCCAAAATGGGACCCTTGATGCTTTCCACCCGCTCTTCCTTTAGGCGTCCCCATCTTGTTCAAAGGTGCCACCATGCATCGGCTAAGTCATCCTCGCATCCTTCTCCATCTCCAGTAGCAAGACCGGCCCAGATCTGTCCACTTCTTTCTGTCCCCACTGTCACCACCTTGCTCCAGGTCACCAGGCTCTTGCTGCACAGACCACTGGTTTCCCTGCTGCCCCTCTGGCTCCCCCTACAGTCCATATGCTGTTCAGCAGCCAGAAAGAGCTTTTAAAGTTCCAAGTCCGATCAGGCTCCATGAGCTTGATCAAGAGGTTTCTCATCACGCTTGGACGAAAGGCCAAACGCATAATTCTATACACAGAGACAACCATTCGTGAAGTTCCTGTCACATCAGCATAGTGATAATATTTAGCAACTACAGTGGGGTGGTGGGAAGGCATTCTAGGCAAGATTAAAAGAAGGCAAAAGAGAAAATGTGGTCCTATGTGGTTCCAGGCAGGACCTCCTCCCCGCCCCCCCACACCCAAATACTCAGACTCACAGAAAAAATCTGGAACTGAGTCTGTGACGGCTGCTCTGCTGCCCGGAAGACAGGGACAATGGTAGGGCCACCTCCTTCTTTGTCTTCTTTGGCTAACTTAGTCTCCAGGGTCCTCAGTTCTGTTCCACTGTCAGGGTCCAGGGGCCCCTGAGAACATTGTGACAGACCCAAGTTTGTCCCTGATGTCCTCATTGTCTGCCACCACCAGTTCCCAGGACTTTCCCTTCCCTTCTCTTCCAGCCGCATCCACTTCCCACCGACCTCTAGCATGGTGACATTGTGGCCAATAGTCACAGTGGTGGTCATGACCAAAGGCGTGGGAATCGGAGGTAAAGTTGAAGCTGGTGTCTCTGTCTGGGGGATGTCAGTGGAGGTCTGCAGCAGGGACAGAAGAAGTATCAGTCCCCCAGGGGAAGCTAGACCCTGCCCCCGCCCCCAGCAATGCCCAGTCCGAGGAAGGAAACAAAGGACGACCCCCCAAAAAACCATCAGTGGGATGTAAGGTAGGGGACGGGGACTGGTCAATGGAGGCAAACGTGTTCTGACTGGATCAGGACAGCCGCCAGCAGAGGGAGGCCTCTTGTGTGGAAGAAGAGCAAGGCTGGGTCAGGTCTGGGAGACCTAGAAGGCAGAGTGGGGCTGGCTCGATAACCACAGTCAAGGTCCAGTACTCGGGGCCAGACTCTAAGAAGCCCACCCCACATGTCTTCTCCCAAGGCAGAGCTCAGTGGTCAGCCAGCCAGGCCACAATTAGAGAGGCCTGGACAGCTGTAGAGAAATTTGGTCAAGGGCACAAAGAGGGTAGTAGAGGCCCAGGCCCTTCCTGAGGAAGGGGTTGGGGAGGGGTTCTTTTTCTGGGCCTGAAGTGATCATTTCTTTCTCTCCACTGAGTTAGTACATCAGTGAGAACAAATGGAATGTAACCAGTGACTCTCCCCCAACCAATGGCCTGCACCAAGGATGCCCACCCAGTGACTCACCAGCTAATGATCTCCCATTAATGACCTCTAATGATTCCTACAACCAGGGGCCCATTAGTGACTCCCTAATTAATGACCCCCATCAATATCCCCTGACTAATGATCCCACTAAGGGACTTAACCAATGACCCCTCCAACTAATAACTCACATCACTAGCCTTTATTCCTGTAACTAGTGATCCATCAGCGGCCCCTGCAGTCAATGACTACAACCATTTACTCTCCCATCCAGTGACCTCCCCAACCAATGACCCCCTCCACAACAAGTACTAGCTAGTAGACCCTCAACTACTAAGCCTTACCAGTGACCCCCTAATCAATTATTCCCCTAACCAGTGACCCTCCAACAACAAGCAACCATGAGCGAGCCCATCTATTGCTACCCCACCAATGACCCAAACGGTAATTTCACTAATCAGTGACCCATCAATGCCTTCCCAACTAATAATCCATCAGGGACTCCCAAACCAATTATCTCATCCATGACCCCTGAAAGTCATTTCTCCAACTGGTGACTATAACTGGTGACCCCACTAGTGCCTTCTAATCAGTGATCCCCTACTGATGACCTACCTTCCTTCCCAACTAATAATCCCCATCAATGGCCCCTTCCCATTAACCCTAAACCAGTGACAATAATAACACCAACAGTGGTCTCTATCAATGACTTCCAACAATGACCCCCACTTAGGAACCTCTCAAACATCAACCTCAATCAATATCTCCCTTTAGTGACTTCCCAACCCACAATCTCTATCAGGAAAGCCAAATAGTGCCCCCCAATTAGACTTCTCCAATGAATAACCCTCACCAGCTACCTAGACCAATCAATCCCAAACAATGACACTCTAACTAATGAACCCATTATTCACTCCAGCTAATTGCTGCCCTTAAGCAGTAGCCTCCATCAAGAACCTCCTAATATAAAGTAATCATCTGGGTTTGCCCCTTTCCTCCAGCCCCAAAAACTGGACATTGAGGAGCAGATATGAGAAAGCTCATAAGACAGTACCAGCCCCCCTGCCACACATAGTTGTCAGCTGAGACAAGTCAAAGGTCAGGGATTGGAGACCAAAGGCATAGAACTTGGATGAGGTACCAGCAGTCAGTAGGAATCAGAGACCAGAGGTCAGGCAGTCAAAGAGCAGAGGTGAGTGGCTGCAGATCCCTTACCTGGTTCTCCACGGAGCCAGGAGGTAGGCTTGGGGTCAAAGTCTCCTTGTTCTTCTTCTTCTTCCTGCCCTTCCCCTTACGACCTCGCCCTTTTTTCTTCCCTTTTCCCTTCCCCTTACGTCGAGGGGCTGGAGTTTCTGGCTCACCCTGGGGGGCCTGGGAAGAGGACCTCCATCAGGTCCAGAGCCCCTCAGCGGAGCCCCCATGGCTCAGTCATCTGGGACCATGCTGGCACATGGCTCATTGGTCCCATGTTTTGAACCCAGGGCTCACTCAGTCCTGTGACCTAGGGTCAAGCTTACAATCTGGATCCAAGAATCACTCAGTTATGTGACTTAGATCAAGGTCACTCATGCCTAGGATCTTCTTGAGGGCAGGAGTCACTCAGTCCCAGGTAGGGGTCAGAATTCACTCATTCCTGAGATCTGGATCCAGGGATGATTCAGCCTGACCTCAGGACAAACGCCTCACTTACCCCTGTGGCTACAGGGTCGAGGTTGTCACAGCCAGGAAGGTACCGCTCACAGGCCTGGAAGGCAGCCTGAGGATCCGGACTTATCAGCAACTCCTGAATATCTCCCTGGGGAGAGGATGGGGGCCAGGGAAAGAAAGCCACAGGCTGACTCTGACACCCTATTCCAAGCACCAAGGCTTGGTATTTCTCTACCCAGGGCCCCATAAGTATAAAGAGGGGGTGGCCCCACCACAGCCCCCACAATCCCTCTGAGAGGGAGGAAGATTCTGTCATGGTCACACCAAATCACAGCCATAAATCATACCCTACAACACCTGTCCCATCAGAGGCACATTTGTTCCTTTGCCCCCAGGCACCTGACACCTAATATGTGCCAGGTGCCCTTTAAGGTGTTGGGGATAAGGAGGGGAACAAGATGAATGTGGTCCCTGGCCCCCTGGAGGGGACACACATCACAACCACACACAGTCACACACCATCGTAGCAACCAGTAGAGTCCCACGTCTCCACCGTATTCTACCATGAGTCAAGCATGCGCCACCGCGTACTATTGTTTTGTGGCCCTACGATCTCACGCACCGCAAGATGCACAACGATGCATTCCGCTCCCTCTCCTCAGCTTCCTGGACCTGGGGTGAAGCTGGACAAAACGCCTTCCCGTCCCCTGCCTCAGTTTCCCCGACCACTGAATCCCTACCTCAAAAGTCTCCTCCCCGAGGTCCTGGGTGCCCAACACAGTGAGTCCAGCCGTGCTAATGAATCGAGGCCCCTGGCCCAACGTGGGGGGCTGAGGTTCACAGTCGGCCACCAGAGTCACCATCCTGCCATCCACACTGATTGCCACACGGTGCCACCTGCAAGAGGACAGTCTCAGTCGGGGGTGCTTCTCACCCCACTTCTCTCTGGACCCCAACCTTCCCTATACTCACCTGCCATCCATGAGGTTGACCTGCTGGGGGAGGGGGCTGAAGGAGTCACCTAGGAGACCCAGAGCTGGCCCCAGAGCCAGGCCCAGCTGCCGAGCACCACCCTCATCATAAATGGACAGAAGGACAGATTGGTTGGCTGGCTGGCCCCGCAGAGTGATCAGCACGGAAAAGTTCTCGGGAAAGTGCCCATCTGAAGGGGCAGAGGGAAAGGGGCAGCTTAGAGGGCCTGGCAGGGACCCATGCTCCCAGGATGACCCCGCCAACCCCTCCTGCACTGACTCACCTGGAAAAAGCTCCCACGTAGGGGTGCCAAGTGTGGTGGCCTTGCCAACCCTGAATGCCCGGTCACCCTCCGGGGCCCTCTGGGGGCAGAAGCCAGGCCCTTCAGAGACCCCAGCCTGGCCCCCTCGCACACCCAGGGCCTTCAGCACATCCACAGGGTCTGCTGTAGAGAGAAGCCGGGGTGCAAGGCAGTTAAAAAAATCTAGGACTCCATGTGAGCAGCTCAGGTTTGGGGGCTTCAGCCCCCCACGGTGTCTGTGGGTCAGAGAGAAGGAGCAGGCGCGGGACCTGACCCACCTCACCACCCCACAGCTGTTCCAGCCTCGTCAGCCTGTTGACTCCTGTTCCCCACCACCCCCCCGCTTGGTTTTTGGTAGGGGAAAAAAAAAAGCTGACCTACTTCTGGGATGAATCAAGGCTTCCTGGCCTGAGCCCCAGAGCCAGACTGTCCCCCTCTCTGCTCTCCCCCGCACCAACTCCCTGGGGCTGCTTCCCAGCCTGAAGCCCCCTGCCAGGGGAAACCCGCTTGGAGAGGGGGGGCTCCTAGTGTGTGTCTCCCCCACCTCCTCCCTCTGACCTCCTCCTTTGACTGCCACTTCCTCTGAATTCCTCCTCCCTGATCATCACCCATGATCTACTCTCTTTCGCCACTACCTCTCCTGACTTCTTCCTTCTGACCCCCTCCTTGATCACCATCACCCATGACCTCCTCTTTCTGCCTAACCCAGTCTCCTCCATCTGACCTGTGACCTCCCCATTTTATCACCTTCTCTGACCTCCTCCTGATGACTGCCTCTCTCTAATAACCTCCTGACCTCCTCCCTCTGACCCTATCCCTCCTGACCTCCTCCCTCTGACCCTATCCCTCTTATCCTAGCAAAGGAGGGAACTGGTGTGGCCCAACCAGATCCTAATCCAGGCCATCCTACCAGCCCCACCCCACACAGCAGGCCAGTGCTAAGTGGAACCACATGGCTTGGGCAGGGGAGGGCGGGGGCTTCCTCTGGGCCCAAAGCCCCTGCCTGCTCTCCCCTCCCCCCAGCAGACTGTCCCACTGACCCCCTGACCCAGCCTCTTGGCAGGAGCCAGATTCTGTCAAATCTGTCCATGACCTCACCCTGGGGGCGGTTCTACTGACCTCACCATTGGGAGTGAGGGTGGGGGGCCAGACTTGGGGGAGATAGGGGCTTGGATGAGGGACCCTCATCCCAGCTCCTCCTGGGTCAGACCCTTCATTCTCCAGATTTACAGACACTTATTCCAGCCTCCGCTCACTCTTGCCTCCAACCTCCTGTTCTGTCTTTCTCCTCTCCCCCTCCCTGCCCTCTCTCTGTCCCACTTTCTGTGTTGGTCTTTCCAGGTCTTTCTCTGCATCCAACTCTGAATCAGTCTGTCTCTCTCACTCTCTTGTTTCCTAGCTCTTTCTGCGTGTCTCCTGGTACTTCATTGGTTCTCCTTCCTCTCTGTCTCTCTGTCCCTCTGTCCCTCCTCTCTCTCCCTCTCCCTCTCCCTCTCTATAGATAGATAGATAGATAGATAGATAGATATACATATACATATATATACATATATACACATATCTGGCGGGGGTTACTCTCCTCATCCCCCTCTCTCTCCATACACACACACACACACACACACACACACACACACGCACACACACACCCCTGTTCTGCTGCTGCCACCACCAGCCCCGTCTCTAATTGCCTGTTCTCTGGCTAGGCTGTCATTAAGAGGTATTTGGGTTACAGTCCCCTGAGACTAAGATCTGGGCTCCCAGGCTCTGTCAACCACAAGGGTCACTCCCCCATGGAATGATCATCCCAGCTGCCCCCTCTCCAGGCTGGAGCCCCAGGGAGGGCTGAGAGTCACGACCCCGTACGGTACGGCTCTCCCAGGCTTTCCCCTCACCCAGACCCCTGTCTCGATGCAGCAGGAATGGGTGTCCCCTCAACCAGCTGCTCAGTCACATTTAAAAAGTCCTTCTCAGCACCTAACCCAAATGTCTCTTGCTTCAATCTTGCATATCTTCTGTAGTGACCTTTCAGAAACTGACTGCCCTTTCTTTTCATGGCTGGCTTTGTGACAAGGGGACACACAAGAGGCATTGAGTCCTGCCTGCAGGGTCAGAGGGTGGGGGTCTGTCAGGGACCCAGCCTGACCTTCCCCCACTCTCTCTACTGTCCTGGTCAGGGCCCCAGGAAGATGTTGGATGGGGTCTAGGATATGAAGGGAGGCAGGCAGGGACTAACTAGGCTGGGGCATGGTTGGGATCTCCTCAGATGTTCAGGAGAGCACAGGTGTGGGTGTGGGTGCTACTGTGTACATGAGACTGTGTAAGCAAGTGCATGACTCTGTATGGACCAGGGAATGGCTGAGCACGTTGTCAGCATAGGCCAAGGATTTGGCCTACAATGGAGAGCGAGGTGCAGCTATTTGATGTGTGGGTGGGTATCTCCTGGCAGTGAGTCCACAGTCCAGCTGGTCATGCAGGTGAGTCTGTGATTACAAGAGGCGACACTTGAGATGGGGAACTGTGGTCACATGGGAGAGTACAGACAAGTCGGCGAGCAGGTGACTGGTTGCCAATGCTGACTGTGTTGTGTGGATACCAGTGCACACGTGTGCAAGAGTTGGAACGTGTAGGAGGGTGACAAAGGCTGTGACCCTGTGGCGGGTGGCTGCTGGGGTTGCCTGGGGCGTGGGCCCCGGTGTTTCACTTTGGGGTGTCCCAGAGGGCTTATATTTTGAATGGATGCCTATGATGGCACGAATGTATGGATGTGTCAGCATGGGAATGGGACATAGGCCAATTTAGGATAATCCACGTGAACAGGCACCTCCCTGAACTCCAGAGAAAGTGAGAAAGTGCAGGATGGGCGTGTGTGTGTGTGTGTGTGTGTGTGTGTGTGTGTTGGGGGACTGAGCTCACCCTAGGGAGCGATTTCCAGGAGGCTCTAGCCCAGCCTCTCTCAGACCAGGGACGCCACTTGAGGGACCACAACCTTCCCAAACCCCTGGGCGCCCCCAACCGCGAACCCTATGGGGCGGAGCTCGGCGCTCAGCCAAAAGCGCGCAGCTGGGCGTGCGTCAGCGCTGACTCACCCGTCCGCCGGCCCCCGGGACCCTTGGGGCCCCTGAGAAATTCCTCGGGAAAAACACCCGCAGCTCGCTCGGCTGGGGGGAGCAACTTCCACTTCCGCCCCCGCCCGCGCTCCGCCCCGCCCCGCCCCGCGCCCCGCCCCGCCTCGCCCCTCACCGCGGCCCTCCCGAGGCCCTGTCCATGGTGCTGATCGCGGCTCTGGGGAGCGCGGGGTGGGGGGAGGGGGGAGAAGTGGGGACAGAGGAGGTGGGCGCGCGCCAATTGGAGGCAGAGGAGGGAGAGGAAGAATAGGATGGAGCCATTAGGGGAGATGGAAAGGAAACTCTGAGTCCCCGATTAGCCCCCTCCCTTACTCGTCCCCACTCACCTTCACCCCCAGAATCACCCACTCACGTCCTCATGGGCGATTGTTTACGCCCCAGAATCACAACAGACCCTCATCGGGTCACCCAAAGACAAACAATCATACGCGTAACGCTCACACGATTATTCTCTTAGGTCAGCCCCACACAGACACACCCACAACTCACAATCACCATACCCTTGGCCAGGAATCACCCATCACCCACATTCATACAATAGTCGTCAACTCCCACACCCACTTTCCCACACACGATTTCACTTCAAATGGCCTCACACACACATTGCCGCACACACAACTCTACGTCGCATTCATTCCAACGCATCCACCAGTAAAACACGGCCACACGTTTCCCCCCTCCCGCCAGCTGTCACACCCACAAATCGCCCAGAGTCTGACACGCGAGCCCGAACACAACACCCTATCCACGCGCAATGCGCACGCCCCCCCCTTGCACGCCCCCCCCCCCATTCCTGACTCCACCCCATCTTTAGGACCTCGTTAGATCCTGCACCGGGGTCCTTTTCCTATCTCCTCCCTCCGGACTCACCGGCCTGCGTCCGGAGCAGAAGCTGCAGCGAGGCCAGGAGCAGGCAGAGGCCGGCCCGCGGCTGGCTCAGGCCTCGGCGACTCCCCATCCCGGCGGGCCCCACACGCAAGGCGGGGACCGGCCGGGGCGTCTACGGGGCGCGGCGTCTCCTCGGGCTCCGTGCGCTCACTTGCCGCGGCCGGCTCCACTCGGGATCGGCAGGAGACTGCGGGAGACCCCGCCCTGGCCTCGCCCTGCGCTCCAGAGCCCGGCCGGGCGGGGCTCGCTGGAAGGAGGGGGGGGGGGTGGCTGACAGCTGGTGGGGGAGTTGGGAAAGTTTGTGCTGAGTGCTGATTGGCCGGCCAAGGCCGGAGCCCTGGGCAAGGAGCTGGGTCCTCTATGCCCCACCCCACAGTGGAGGAAAAGGGTCACTCCCACCCAGCCTTAGAATTCGGGGTCCCAGACTTACCCCAAACTCTTTCCTCCTAACAGGCTCCCTCAAGGGAAGTCTTAGCCTCATTCAAACCTTCAGCCTCCATCCAAGCCCTGGAATTAATGGATATAGCTTTGTACCAAATCTATTCTGTCTCACCCAGGCCCCCAAATGGGGTTCCAGACTGATGCCCAATTCTCACTCATTTCCTTTACCCCAGTGCTTAGTCACACTATGAAAGGTCCCAGCTTCATCCCAAGGCCTTCCCTTCAGGTGTCTAAATAGAGAATCCTGATCCCACCTCCAACCTCACCCCAGATTACAAAGTGGGGTTCCCAGCTTTACCCCAAACTCTCATTTCCCCACCTAAATTCCAGAATTGGATGTCCTGGCCTCACCCCCAAACCCTCGACATGCATTCCAAAAACATAGCTCTCTACTTCCCCCCAAACTCTTAACCTTCAAACAAAGGGTCCCATCTCCCATCTCTAGCCTTCCTCTCCCCTCTCCCTGACTCAGGTCCCCAAATGGATGCCCTAGCCCCAATTCCAAATCTTCACATATGCCCCTATTAAATGGGGGAGTCTTGCCCTATCTGAAAACAGGGCACTGCCGCAGGGGGAGGTGGCGGGGAGGTGGATCCCTGCCACGTCTGGGGGTGAGGCAGAGCTGTCTCTCATCCTACTGGGACCCCCCACTGTGAAGTCCCCTCCCCCCCCCAGGGGGTCACATGGAGCTGTCTGTGCAATTGAACAAGCACAGACTTGCAGGATCTCAGGGTGCTTCTGCAAGGAGGAACCCAAGGGGCGTATCCTGGGCCCTAAACTGCCCCACCATGGAGAAGAGGGAGAAGCCGGCAGTGTCTCCCTCCCAGGCTCTGGCTCCACGGACAAAGAGTCTCTGTGTCCCAGGAGAGGAGGGGTGGGGCCCCATCTGGCCTGAGGGTGAAATGGGGGCTGTGGGGTGGGGAGAGAGAGGGAATCTCCCCAAGCTGCTCCTCCTACCTCCTCAGGGACCTTGAGGCTAAGACTTCTCCTGCTAAAAGATTCTCATAAAGATACTGCCCTGCCCTGCCCTGCCCTGCCCTGCCTTGCTGGGAAGTTCTTCCTAGTCTAACCCCATCTTCGGACATATCTATGCCCATTCCCCTTTTTGAAAGGACCCTTCTGGGACCACACTCGCTGTCATTTTCTCTCATTCTCTCCCTCCAATCAGAGATTCTTTGCCCAGAATAGAGACAGGAAGGGAATACCCCTGCTAGTTCCCCCAGCCCTAAATAATTTGAAATCATAATAAAAAGACCCTAGTTATGAGTGTAGCAGTGAGGAGAAGAAATTTTTCACAGATAAAGGAAAGAGGCTATTTTGAGGTTAAAGGTTTCCTCCCAGCTGCCTGTCCAGGGTCCGTTCAGAATTGGCATCATCTGGGACCCCTTCGCCTTGCGGGGAATCCGTTGGAGGGTGTCTAGGAGGGGGCAGAGGAGCCAAGGGATGGGTGGCAGGAGTCAGGTGCTGGCCAGCAGAGGTCACCCATCCAGGGAGGGATCAACATGGCCGACGCACCCCAGACTGTACTGATCTCAGGCTGCTCGTCGGGAATTGGCCTGGAGCTCGCAGTACAGCTGGCTCATGACCACAGGCAGCGCTACCAAGGTTAGAGGCCCAGGGTGGGGCCGGGAAGGGCAGGGGTGGGCACGGCTTCTGAGGACCTTCAGCCGTCCTGGCACTATTTCCACTAGCCCATCCCTTCAGCTGTATTTGTGGGCTTGAGGAGGACCCAGGACACATGGAGGCCCCCTTCCCACCTCTGCTCAGGAATCACCCCTTCATCCAACCAATATTTCTTGTGCACCTACTGGGCGCCAGGCACTATTCAAGGTGCTGGAAACACAGCTCTGAACAAAATAGACAAAAATCTCTGCCCCGAGCAGTGTTGTGAGGGAGGAGAGGGACAACAGACAATAAACAGATTTTAAAATTGTATAATATGTCTAGTGCCAATAAGTGCTAAGAAGCAAAATAAAACAAGGGTAGAGTGTGGTAGGAAGTGGGAGGTTGGTGATACTTTTTAAAGGGCTGGTGGGGAGGGCTTCCCGGAGGCTCCACTTCTCATTCCCTAGGACTCCCCTCCCCCACCCCTCCCCTGATTACCGCTCCAAAATAAGCCTCTTAAGTGGCCCTGACCTTGGGGGCTTAAGGGGGTGGGGGTGGGGGGCTCTAAATCTAGGGACCTGGCCTCCTGCAACTCTGGAGTAAAGTGCCCCAGTCTGCACCCCACCCCCCCCACCCCCCGGGAACCTCTGACCCAGAGCACGCTGGAGCTGAAGTGGGCACAGGGCCACTACGTAAGAGGAGGTTGCAGGGGGCAAGGGCATTGCCCCAGTTGGCGGGGCTGATTCTCCCAGCCCTCTGCCCTCTGTCTTAGACACACACACAGCTTTGGGTGTGACAGTCTGAGGGTCAGGGTGCAAGGAAGCCATAGCACTGCATGTGTCTCCGTGCACACGCAGTGAGTGTGTAAAACTGCCGAAGGATGTTTATTCAATCACTTCCCGGCCTTTTGGCGAAGATCAGGTGTGAAGGATGTTTACCGAGTGCTTCCAGTGTGCCAGGTTCTGATCAAAGTGTCTCGCATCACGTGTATCAGTTAATCCCCGTATCACCCCTATGAGGTGGCCATTACCATTAGCTCCATCTTAGAAGTGAGGAAACTGAGGCACATTGGGCCAAAGATCCTTGCCCAAGGTCGCCCAGCTGGAAAGTGGCAGAGCCCGGATTTGAACCCAGGCAACCCAGTCCCTGTGGCCACACTTGTCACTGTATGTAGATGCATGTGGTCCCATTCATCTGTGCAACACCCACGAATCACACGGGCCCACGGATCACGTGAAAGTGCCCACCAGGGCTGTGCATGTGTGACTGTGGGTACATGCACGAGGGGTACAAACAGGTACGCAGGTATTTGAGCTCAGCACGCCAACAAACCCAGGTTGTTGTAGGGGCGGGACAGACAAGGAACTTCACTTTGCTGAGCCTCAGTGTGTCAGCCACTTCACCTACTTGTCCTGGCTTCTATTGCTAAGTAGCAAATCATCCCAAAACTTATGGTGTAATAGAACAACTGTAATCATCTGTCTCTCATGTTTTACAAGGCCATAAATTTGGAAGGGCTCGGCCAGGCAGTTCTGGCTCAGGGTCAAAGGCTACAACTGGAACAGTGCGGGGTAGTCATGGGCCTGGGCAGGCATGAACCTCAGGGCTTCTCCATGTGGTCCCTCTATCTGGCTAGCTTGGGCTTCCTCCCAGCAAGGTAGCCTCGGGATAGCTGGGCCGCTACAAGGTGGCTGAAGATTTTGAGAGTGAACGTTACAGCAAACAAGGCAGAAACTGCAGCATCTTTTCTGGCTGAATCCCAGAAGCCATCCAATGTTACCTTCACCCTATTCTATGGACTCCCAGCTAGTCACAAGATTCAAGGAGAGGGACATGAGATTTCATGACTTGAGGGGGAGCAGCAAAGTTCTCAAAGAGCGTATGCGATGAAAGATATTGTGGCCATCTTTGGAAAGTCAGTGGCCTAATCATAGGGAGGATTAGAGTCCTAATCATTGGAAGGATTAGAGGTTTATAAAAGTGTTTAGCACAGCGTTTGGCACATGGCAGGTATTTAATAAGCTGAAATTTCTGTGGATGATGGAAACATGGCTATTTGCATGTACACACACACACACACACACACACACACACACTGACCCTAAGTATGTATTTCTTTCCTCAAGGCAATATGTTCTATGTTTATTTTATTGGCTTCCTTCCTGGGCTATACATTCTGTGAAGCCAGGGACTTTGCCTATCTCATTTCGTGCAATAGTCTCAGCACCTAGAATAGGGCATAGTGGATACTAAGTAGGTGCTCAGTAAAGGATGGATGTATGAATGGATGAAAGTACAGGTAAGTGAATGTACACAAATATGCATTTGTGGCCGTGTAGTGAATGTAAGTATGTAAACCTGTGGGTCCCCATCCCTCTGTGACTGTTCATGCAAGATGATGGAAATACATGCAAATGAATGCAGAGGGAAAAGGAGCCCAGTGCCTGACCCAACACCGGTCTCTGTTCCCAGTGGTGGCCACCATGAGGGACCTGGGAAAGAAGGGGGCACTGGAAGCAGCTGCTGGAGAGGCTCTGGGGCAGACCCTCACCGTGGCCCAGCTGGACGTGTGCAGTGACGAGTCAGTGGCCCAGTGTCTCAGCTGCATCCAGGGAGGGGAAGTGGACGTGCTGGGTGAGACCGAACAGCCCCCGGGGGTCACTCCCCTCCCTGCCCTAACCACAGGTCCTCGTCCCAGCGAATCCTCTCCACTGTCTGAGCACCAGCTTTCCTGCTTCACCAGAAACCTGTAGCCCTGGACAGAAGGGGTAGACAAGCCGGCTAAAAGCCCAGGGTACCTGTTTATTAAGGATACAAGAATAAACTTGAGTCCTGGGTGTAGGATGGATTTTATTGAATAGAACTTCCCACATTTGGAGAAAACCATATGCAGTTGGAAAAATTACTCTGATGAGTCATTCTGGGGAAAGAGCTTCTGTTGAAGAAGCGACACAAGTTCCCTCGGAGGCTTTTGAAGGAGGGCAGGTGTGGCTGTTCTGATGCAATGTGGGGTCAGAGCTGAACGGCTCATGTATTAAGGGGAGGCTGTTCCCAGCAGCCCTTCCCCCCCACCCGGGGTTCAGGGTCCCTATAACAAATGTTAAACTATATGTAAAAATCACCAGGGCTCCACACTCTTCCACTCGAGATACTCTGGCCTGGCCCTGAATTTGGAGCAGGGGATGGGATGATCCAGGGAGTGTCCCTACAGGAGTGGCACTAGAAAGGTTTGGGGGACCTCAATGTAACCTCACCCCCCCTTAGTGAATAATGCTGGAGTGGGCCTGGTGGGGCCCTTGGAGGGGCTCAGCCTAGCTGCCATGCAGAACGTCTTCGACACCAACTTTTTCGGGGCTGTGCGTCTCGTCAGAGCTGTGCTTCCTGGCATGAAGAAAAGGAGAAAGGGCCACATTGTGGTGGTCAGCAGTGTGATGGGGCTGCAGGGTAAGCCCTGGGGACCCATCCCTGCGAATCCCCCCAGTGTCTGACCCTCCCCAGGCCGGAAGGATGGCAAATAGGTTTTAGCTCATACTCCAAATGAGCCTGTGTGGGGAAGGATTCCAAAGCTCTGAAGGAAGAATTTCTGGAAGAGTCTATGTCCACCATACTGTAAGAGGAGGCAGTGGTCTTACAAATACGGCCAATGGCCATCCACATCCAGTATCAGACCTACTTCCCGACACCTCTACAAGTCTCTCCCATCTCCCGAAACCCAAAAGAACCGTCAGAACTCCTCTGTGACGTTTTCTTGCCAAACACCTCCAACCAAGCCCTGGCGACGTCTAGCTCTGGGGCTCTGAGGTTCTGCAGAAACGGAGAGCAGTGATTGCTCAGTGATGTCTGCTATTGGCCTGCTATGGAGACCACCTGTTTGCCATCCAGGCTCCTGGGTCTTTCCTCCTTGAGTCCCTCTAGACTCCCTTCCTCCCCAAGGAAACGCCCTGGGATCCGCCCCCCTCCTCAGCAGGCCCCTTAAAGAATCCCCCTTACTTGTTAAGAATCTGATTCTACTACTCAGCCCCATCTCTTTGGTCCCTCTTCCAGCTGTACCTCCTAACCTCAGGGGCTACATTCCCTCTTAATAAAAACAGAGAAGAGCCCCAGTGAATCGGACTTGACTTCAGGGGCCCTGGAAATCCTATGCTCAAGTGGCCCAGAGGTTTAGAGGATGGAGGGAAGAAGGGTTTTCCAGGGCTAAGGACAGGTGGAGCACAGGGCAACCCAGGACAATTTAATCCTGAGCCCATATGCTCCCATCACACATACATACACTCACCATGTTGGCCCTCAATAGCCCCTCATTCTGATCTTCAAACCCTCTTTGCTCTGTCTCCTGAAGACCCCATGTCCCTCCGGACCCACAAGCCCATCACCCAGACCCCAAAGGGCTCAACCTCCTCCAATCCTCTCAGGTGTCGTGTTCAATGAAGTCTACGCAGCCTCCAAGTTCGCCCTGGAGGGATTCTTTGAGAGCCTGGCTGTCCAGCTGCTGCAGTTCAACATCTTGTGAGGCGGGCGTTTGGGTAGTGAAGGGGGAACGGGAGACAGTGATGGGGAAAGACAAGGGAAACGGAGGCAGCAAGGAGGAGTGGGGTGGGAAGGCAGTGATGGTGGGGAAACGGAATCAGGAATGAGGAAAATGGAGGTATGGGAAGAGGATGGGCAGTACCAGGGGAAGGGCAGTGGATGGGCTGGGGAACCAGGAAGGATGGGGAGAGTGAGGAGGAGAGGGACGTTAATGGGGCCGCGAGGGGGTCGGGGTACCAGACCCCGGTGCCCCTCCCTATATCCCCAGCATCACCCTGGTGGAACCTGGTCCAGTGGTCACTGACTTTGAGGGGAAGCTCCTGGAGCAGGTTTCCACGGCCGAGTTCCCAGACACTGACCCTGACACCTTGCACTACTTCCGAGATTTCTACCTCCCAGCCTCCAGGGAGCTCTTTCGCTCTGTAGGGCAGAGCCCACAGGATGTGGCCCAGGTGAGTGGGGGGAGGGGGAGCGCAGAGCCCCAAGGACGTGGCTCCGGGGGGATGGGAGGGTGCCTCACCCTGCAAACCCCGCCTCCCTGAATCCAAGAACTCAGGGCTCCACCCCATAGGTCATCGTCAAGGTCATCAGTTCACCCAGACCCCCCCTGCGCCGACAGACCAACGCCCGCTACACCCCGCTGGCTGCACTCAAGGCTGTGGACCCCTCCGGCAGCCTTTACGTGCGCACCTCCCACCGCCTGCTCTTCCGCTGGACGCGCTTCCTCAACCTTGGCCTCCGATGTCTGGCCTGTGGCTGCCTCCGCATCCGAATATGGCCCCGGTGAGCAGAGCTTCACCCGCCTCCCCCCCAACCATGGTCAGGGCTGGGGCAGAAAGAGGGAGCCTTGGACCCTGGGCTGAGGAGCCCAGAGTAGGGAGGCTGGAGCTGTGTCTGGGAAGGTAAGGTAGGCTTCCTGGAGGAGGGGACATTGTTGCTGGACCTTGAAAGATGAAATAGACTGCCTCATTCAACCTCTGGACTTTATTATCTTGGGCCTGGAAATACAAGGATGATCTAAAACGCCTTCTACATAGAACCGAGTCGACTAAGGGGTCTTCAAGACTTTTCCGGTCACACAGCCCATCAGCAAAATGTTTCATGCACTCACCAGCGGCACATGTATATTTTTTTCATCAGATATATATTTGTTACCACTAGCAATCCCTATATTAAATATTTAATAAAGCTCAACTCCCTATGTCTAAATAAAAAATTTAAAAAGCAATAAGGTTCACTTCACACACATTAGAACGACTGCTATAAATAAACCGCGCAAACAAACAAAACTCGAGAAGATAACAAGTGTTGGTGACAATGTGAGGAAATTGGAACCCTTGTGCACTGTCGGTGAGAATGTAAAATGGTACGGTCACTATGGAAAATAGCACGATAGTTCCTCAAAAAACGAGACAGAATTATCACGTGACAGCAGTTCCACTTCTGGGTGTGACCCCAAAGAATTGAAAGCAGGGTCTCAAGGAGATATTGGCACACCCACATTCATGGCAGCATGATTCACAACAGCCAAATGTGGAAGCAACCTCATCAACGGGTCCATCAACAGAAGACTGGATAAACACAATGAGGTACATCCATTCCATACGATGGAATATTATTCAGCCTTAAAAAGGAAGTCAGTTCCAACACCTGCTACAACACGAATAAACCTCGAGAGCATTATACTCCGTGAAATAAGCTAGACACGAAAGGACAGATACTGTAGGATTCCACTTGGATGAGGTCCCTAGAGGAGTCCCATTCACAGAGATAGGAAGTAGATGGTGGGCTCCAGGAGGGGGTGGGGAGTCAGTGTTTTGGGGGGACAGAGTCTCCGTTTGCAAGACATAATGAGTTCTGGAGATGAGTGGTAGGGAGGGCTGCACAACCACGAGAATGTACTTAATGCCACAGAACTGAACACTTAAAAACGGTGAAGATGGTAAATTTCGTGTTATGTACATTTTATCACAATTAAAATTTTTATTTTTCATTATTTTTTATGTTTATTTATTTTTGACAGAGAGAGAGAGCGTGAGTGGGTGAGGGGCAGAGAGACAAGGAGACAGAAGATCTGAAGCGGGGTCTGGGCTGACAGAGGAGAGCCCCACGCGGGGTCAAACTCATGAGCCATGAGAGATCATGATCCGAGCTGATGTCAGATACTTAACCGACTGAGTCACCCAGGCACACCCACAGTTAAAAATTTTTAAAAAGCAGGAGCCTGGGTGGCTCAGTTGGTTAAGCATCCGACCCATGATTTTGGCTCAGGTCATGATCTTTTTTTTTTTTTAATTTTTTTTAACGTTTTATTTATTTTTGAGACAAAGAGAGACAGAGCATGAATGGGGGAGGGTCGGAGAGAGAGGGAGACACAGAATCTGAAACAGGCTCCAGGCTCTGAGCTGTCAGCACAGAGCCCGACGCGGGACTTGAACTCACGGACCGTGAGATCATGACCTGAGCTGAACTCGGACACTTAACCGACTGAGCCACCCAGGCGCCCCTCAGGTCACGATCCTGTAGTTTATGTGGTCCCACATCGGGCTTCACGCTCACAGTGTGGAACATGCTTGGGACTCTCTCTCTCTCTCTCTCTCTCTCTCTCTCCCTCTCTCTCTGCCCCTCCCCTGCTCTCTCTCTTAAAATAAATAAATAAACCTTAAACATTTTTTTAAGCAATAAGGGTCCTACTGGAGCCCCCAAGAGAGTATTACCAAGTTTCTTGGTCCTCATGTGGAGAATTCGGAAGCAAATGGACTGACTCCGTGTCCAGTGCTGACTCTGTTTCTTGCTTACTGGGTGACCCTGGGCAGGTGACGTGCTGGTGGCATCTCCCCGAGAGCAGAGCTAACGGTAACAGCACCGAAATGACAGGAAGAGTCCCGCGCTGGAGGTGGAGTTTTTGTGATGCTTCACGTCTGGCTACCACCTTGGAGGGCCAGGCCCCGGGCGAAGGGGTTTTCATCAATGTTTGCTCCTGCAGCCTCAGTAGACAGAGGCACTCAGAAGCTGCCCAGTTCATAAATGAGGAAACCGAGGTTGTCCAGAGCAGAGGGAGGGGCAGGAATCAAGCCTGGGTCTCTCCAACTCAGTCTATGCTGACCTCCAGGGGCCTCTAGTAACATCTTCTAGGAAAAGGGAAACTGAGTCCAGGGCCCTCCAAGCATGTCTTTGAGTCAGAGATAATGGAGCAGCTTACTATTTTTTTTCTCAAATGGGCCCCTCCTTTCCCCTCCCCGACATTGGATTTCTCAAGCGTGTTGGAAATACCTACAAAAGAATGTATGAAATTAGATCATGACGCCCGTTGCACAGCCTTGTGACTTGACCCAAACCACTGAATTTCACGCTTTAAAATGGCGGATTTCACCAATTTAAAATTTAAACACATTTTTAAAAAGAATATAAGGGGCACACGTGTGTAAAAAGGTCTTTGGGCTGCCTCAAGAGGTTCACCCAAGGTTTACATCAGCCGGTTTCCTCCACATCTAGTTTTTGGTTGTGTGGGGCTCTGCCGATAGGAGGCATCAGCGGGGGATGAGAGGCTGGGAGGAAAAAGGCCAGAGTATTTGTCTCCCCCCCCACCAGAGCTCCCTCCATGGGGGCCACTGCCTTATGGCAGATGGTCCCAGCTGAGGCCCCAGCTCCAGTGTCTAAGAGCCACTCCCCGCTTTGTCCCTTTCAGCTAAAGATGGTGATAGGACCCCCCAGAGGCCAGCAGAATGGCACTGCACTCCATAGGGCTACCTGCCTTCTGTCTCTACTTTTGCAATTGTCCCTGTCTCCATGGAGCCCCAAATTACCCGCTTTGAGGGTACTATCTCTTTCCATCCAGGATTCCGACTGACATCATGCATGTGTGCAAAAGAGCAGGGGAGCAAAACACATATACACGAGCCCACCATCAGACTCCACCATTAGAACATTATTGATATTTGCTGCCTGCCTTACCCCAAGAGTCTCCACTGTCCTGAATTCTATGTCCAATATTCTCTTGTTTAAAAAAAAAAACCCAAAAACTCCCTTAAATAATTGTATTTATTTATTTATTTATTTATTTATTTTTAAACTTTTTTTTAACGTTTATTTATTTTTGAGACAGAGCATGAACGGGGGAGGGTCAGAGAGAGGGAGACACAGAATCTGAAATAGGCTCCAGGCTCTGAGCCGTCAGCACAGAGCCCGACGCGGGGCTCGAACTCACAGACCGCGAGATCATGACCTGAGCCGAAGTCGGCCGCTTAACAGACTGAGCCACCCAGGCGCCCCAAATAAATTATTTTAAAAGACAAATTTATCTTCTTGCCAACAAGGAAAAGTCATCAAAGTCACCGTGCGTGAAGCCAAACTCGGTAGTTATTTACAGGTGGGGCATACAGTATTCCAAACCCCAGACTCATAGACCCCTGGTGTGAGAACATACCAGACCTTCTTCTCAGATTCCCCAGCGGCTACGGAAGTGAGCATGTGACCCCGATTCCACTCAACAGATGCACAGGATTTAGAGTTGAGAACCCACCCACCCCCCCCCCCCAAAGGAGGAGGGATCAGGAAAGGGAGGTGGCAGGAGAGACAGGGGCATTGACGGAAGTGTCATGGAAAGCCAGAGTTTCAGATTGGATTCGGGAGGAGGATTTAAGCTCCCGCCCTGCACCCCCACTTTGTCCCCGTCCATCTTCGAAGGCTGGTGATTTCATTAGCCCCCAGCATCCAACCGGGTAAATTCCTTTGCAGCTTAAATCACCCTGAGCCAGTTTCTGTTGCATGTAAAGAAGAATCACCACCAATCCAGATGGCAACATAAAAGCGAAAGCGGCGTGTGTGTTTTGGGGCAGGGACTGTTACTACATTGTAGCTGGATGCTATTGCTTACAACAGAAATAGGCCGACGTTCAGAAGGTGTTGACGCACTAACCCTTGGTTCTCGATTTCTGCGCTCACACCTGCCCCTCTGTCCTCTCTCCCCATCTTAGCAGAGGGAAGTCTGTTCTGATTGCTCACGCCAAAACTCTCGGAGTCATCATACCTCACAGCTAATCAGATCTTGCTCACTTGACCTGTAAAATATATTCAAATATATCCAACCAACCGTTTTGCAACACCTTCTGGGCCCCCACCCTAGTCCAACCACCATCATTTCTCACCTGGAGCATTGCACCAGCCCCCTCCCCGCTTCCGCACTCGCTCCCCCTACAATCCATTCTCCACCCAACAGCCCAGAGGATCTTTAAATTATTTTTTTTAACGTTTATTCACTTATGAGAGAGAGAGACAGAGCATGAGCGGGGAAGGGGCAGAGAGAGGGAGACACAGAATCCGAAGCAGGCTCCAGGCTCCGAGCTGTCAGCACGGAGCCCGAGGCGGGGCTTGAACTCACGAACCGCGAGCTGAAGTCGGATGCTCAACCAACTGAGCCACCCAGGCGCCCCCCCCCCCCCAGAGGATGTTTAAAATCAGCTTTTGACTAGCTAAAATGCTCAGTGCTTTAAAAAATCAATATATATGTGCATATATATATTTAATTTTTTTTAAGTAGGCTCAATGCCCAACGTGGGGCTTGAACTCACAACCCTGAGACTGAGAGTCACATGCTCTACTGAGTCAGCCAGGCACACCTAAAAGAATACTTTAAAAAACAATTCTCCTAGGGGCGCCTGGGTGGCTCAGTCAGTTGGGCATCCAATTTCGGCACAGGTCATGATCTCACAGCTTATGGATTTGAGCCCTGCATCGGGCTCTCTGCTGTCAGCACAGAGCCTGCTTCAGATCCTCTCCCCCCCCCCACCTTTTCCCCTCCCCTGCTCATGTTCTCTCTCCCCCCCTCTCAAAAATAAATAAATATTTTATTTTTTTAATTTTTTTTAACGTTTATTTATTTTTGAGAAAGAGAGAGACAGAGCATGAACGGGGGAGGGTCAGAGAGAGAGGGAGACACAGAATCGGAAACAGGCTCCAGGCTCTGAGCCATCAGCCCAGAGCCTGACGCGGGGCTCGAACTCACAGACCGCGAGATCGTGACCTGAGCTGAAGTCGGACGCTCAACCGACTGAGCCACCCAGGCGCCCCATAAATATTTTAAAAAATTCTCCTGCCCTCCTCTTTCCCTCAACTGCCCAATTCCTGACACCCCCCACCTCGAGTTATCTATCCAGATCTTCTTTCTTTCTTTTTTTAATTTTTTAATGTTTATTTATTTTTGAGAGAGAGACAGACAGACAGAGCACGAATGGGGGAGGGTGGAGAGAGAGAAGGAGACACAGAATCCGAAGCAGGCTCCAGGTTCCCAGGTGTCAGCACAGAGCCAGACATGGGGCTCTGACTCATGGACTGTGAGATCATGACCTGAGCTGAAGTCGGACACCCAACCAACTGAGCCACCCAGGTGCCCCATTTAAAAAAAATTTTTTTTTAATGTTTATTTGTTTTCGAGAGAGAGACAGAACGCGATATCCAGATTTTCTTTCTGATTATACAAGAAAAAAACTGATAAGCAAACTGTGGTATATACACGCAAAGGAATGCTATTCCACCTTAAAAAGGAGGAAAATTCTGGCACCTGCTACACCATGGGTGAACCCTGAAGACATTAAGCGGAGGGATATAAGCCAGGCACAAAAGGATAAATACATTGTACGATTCCACTTATGCAAATCCATAGACAAAAAAGTAAAACAGAGGTTAACAGAGGCTGGGGGAGGGGGAATGGGAAGTCAGTGTTTCGTGGGGACAGAGTTTCAGTTTGAGAAAGCGGAACGTTCTAGAGATGGATGGTGGGGATGGTCGCACGGCGATGTGAATGTGCTTGATAGCATCCCACTGTACGTTAAAAATGGCTAAAATGATACGTTTTACGTTGTGCAGGTTTTACCGCATTAAAAAAAATAAATATACTGGAAAAACTGAATATATATATATATGATCTTTTTCACAAAAAGCAGCACACTATGAGATCTTTCCTTGAATACTACATCCTGGAAGTGTTTCCCGATCAGCCCGAGCAGACATTCTCATTCCTTTGCACAGCTGCAAAATATTGCATTGTGTAGATGGACAATAATTTATGCAACTGGTCCTGTACTGATGAATCTTTGGGCTCCCTCCAATCTTCTCCTATTATGTAAACGGCTACAACGGATGACCTTGTGTGCATACATCATTTCACACGTGTGCAAGCGTCTCTGTCTTGGGATTACTTGGCCAAAGAAACTATGCATTTGTCATTTCCACGAACATTATCAGATTTATCTCTACTGGGAAGGACTGATGTCCATATGTTAACATGGTCACTTCCTCATAGCCTCACCGCACTGTGCGTGATTAGTCTTCTAAATTTTGGCCAACCTGATGGGTAAAAATCAGTACTTCACGTTTCTCTCTTTTTTTTTAACCATACTGTTTTATTTTTTTTATTCTTTTTTTTTTTTTAAATTTTTAACGTTTATTTATTTTTGAGACAGAGAGAGACAGAGCATGAACGGGGGAGGGTCAGAGAGAGGGAGACACAGAATCTGAAACAGGCTCCAGGCTCTGAGCGGTCAGCACAGAGCCCGATACGAGGCTCGAACTCACAAACCGCGAGATCATGACCTAAGCATGACCTGAGCCGGAGTCAGACGCTCAACCGACTGAGCCACCCAGGTGCCCCTTGCTCAAGTTTTTCTATTGGACTGCTTATCTATATTTTTTTGAGGGGGGGGGCAGAAAGAGAGGAAGAGAGAGGGAATCCCCAGCAGGTCCCGCACTGCCAGCACAGAGTCCTATGTGGGGTTTGAACTCACCAACTGTGAGATCCTGACCTGAGCCAAAACCAAGAGTCGGACGCTTAACTGACTGAGCCACCTAGGCGCCCCTGGATTGTTTATATTTTTATTATTAATTCTTAGAAATTCTTTACATATTATGGAGATTAGGGTGCCTGTAATATGAAGTGCACTCTTCCCCCATTTTTTCAACTTTTCTGTGACATAATGTGGCCTTATTTTTATGTCATGGAATTATTTGCCCTCCTTATTGCTTTGAACTAAGTGAAAATCACCTTTCGATTTCAGGTCAGAGGAAGAAAGGACCTGCCCAGACTAATTCTGTTAAAACAGAAAGACAATATTGCTTTTCTTTTCAAAATTCTGCAATGGTTCCCCCTCTTACTTAGATTCAAAATCCACAGCTATGAGGCCTCCTACATGTTCTGACCCTTAAATATTAATCCCAAATTATCTTCTACTCTCTCCCTTTCACCTGCTTCATTCTGGAAACACTGACTTCCTTACTATTTCTTTATTTTATTTTATTTTTTTTAACATTTATTTATTTTCTTTGAGAGACAGAGAAGGAACAGGGAAGGGGCAGAGAGAGAGAGGCAGACACAGAATCCAAAGCAGGCTCCAGGCTCCGAGCTGTCAGCACAGAACCCGATGTGGGGCTCGAACTAATGAACCTCAAGATCATGACCTGAGCTGAAGCCGGCCGCTTAACCGACTGAGCCACCCAGGTGTCCTTCCTTACTATTTCTTAAATGCTCCATGCACATTCCTACCTCAGGGCCTTTGTATTTGCTGTTCCATCCGCCTAGAACGCTTTTCCCAGATAGCCACATGGCTCCCTCCTTCGGTTTATGAAGGTGCTCAGATGTCACCTTCTCAGAGAAGCCATAAGACCGTACCCTATCGCCCTATCCCCTGAACCTGCTTTATTTGTCAATACCTGACATACACGAAAGTTATGTTTCCTGCCTGTCTCCCCCCACTAGAATGTCACCTCCCTGGGGAGGAGACTGTCCTCTCCTCGACCACACCCCCAACTCCTACTAGAGTACGTGGCACATGATAGATACCCCAATATCTGACACCTGAAAGAATGGGTGGGTAAATTAAGGCATCAAAATGAATCCGTGTCTGGGACACCTGGGTGGCTCAGTCGGGGTTAAGCATCCGACTCTTGATTTCGGTTCAGGTCATGATCTCGCTGTTGGTGAGTTCAAGTCCAGCGACAGGCTCTGTGCTGACAGTGCGGAACCCGCTTGGGATCCTCTCTCTCCGCCCCTCCCCCGTTTGCTCTCGCACTCTCTTGCTCAAAATATATAAATAAACTAAAAGATTTTTTAAATCAAACAAATTTTAAAAATGAGACTCCCTGTAGCCTATTAAGCATTTCAAGACCCTTTTCTTACGACTCCGCAGATGCGCCACGTCTCTTCCACGTCTTCACGTGGGCTGTTCCCTCCCCCTGAAACAAAACCTTCTTCTGTCTCCCACCCCTAACCCTCCACCAGATTCCTCTTACTGTCCTGAGACTTTTCAGACTTTCGGGTCTCAGCCTAAATACCGCTTCTTCCAGGATGCCTTCTTTGATTCCCCAGCCTGGGTGGGTTAGGAGGTTTCTCCGGGCCCTCCTAGCTGCTTATTTGGGGGCAGTTTTCCCTGATCAGGCTTTCACTTCTGTTAGGGCGCCTATCGCGGTGCTTTCAGACCCAGTAATCAACCCCAAATGCGACTGCTGAATTCTTCCTCCCCCACAGCAAGGAACAAGCTTCCCCTGAAATTTGTCACTGCTAGCAGGCCTCCTTGGACCGGGAACCAGAGGCATCTGGGGCGTGTCCTTAGGGATCAGGAGGCAAAGCCAGTTCCCGAAGCCTCAGGGACCAAGAAGTGACGGAGGAGCCTGGGTTGACACACAAGGTGACCAAGCAGAACGCGTCCTGGCGGCCTCATCTGGACCGAGACGCGCCTGACACCTCCTACCTGAGCAAGAAACGCCACCTTTCTGAGCATCGGTTTCCTCATCTGTGAAATGGGAAGGGCTGCTGGCGAGAGAGCCCCTGCTAAGTGCCAGGACTGAAGTGTTTCACAAATGACAGCCGTTCGCTGAAATGCTGGTATTTGTATTATTTCTTGCCTCCTGGATCCGGCCCGGCCTTTCCCGGGAAGCTGTGGGCTGGAAGCCTGGAGGAGGAGGGAGCGAAAACAGAGGCCACACATCCCTGCAACGCCGTCCCTCCCGCCCCGGCCTCCTTGCTGCAAACCCCGGGTCCCAGGGAGGGGAAGGCGGGCGGAATCCGAGCGGCAGCAGCAGCTGCTCTGGGCGCGCGGCCAACGTCCCCTCCCTCCACCACCCGCATTCCTGCGGGAGGGGGCCGAGCGCTCCTGGGCTGGCCGGAGGCTCGCTGGCGCCCTCTCGCGGCCGAAAGTTGGACTCGACCTTTAACTGCCGTAGCGGACCCGGGTGGAGCCCACGGCGGGTCGCCCGCCGACCCCCTACCCTTCTCCGGCTCCCTCTCACACAGGTTCGCTGAACTTGCTGGGTGACCTAAGGCGACTCACTTAACCTCCCTGTGCCCCAGCTTCCTAGCTGCACAGTTTCGGGCAGGACGCTTCACCTTCTGGTGCCTAGGTTTTTGCATCTGCAAAATGGGTCAGTGGGTCCTGAGATTGCCGAGAGGACCCAAAGGGACAGTCCAGGTGATGGCAGCCACAGGAAACACCCACACCCCAGGGGAAGGGGGTTCCGTCCTGTTCCCTGCTGTGTCCCCGCCCCCCACGCGCCAACAAAGCCAGCCATGCAAGTGGTGCTCAGACTTATTTCATTTATTTTATTAGTTGTTGAGCAAATGCTCATTCTTCATGAGACGCGAGCTCCTGTCACTCATTCACCCAGCACCCACTTTTGCCTCCATCCATTTGTTCAACTCCTCCATCAATCTGATCATCCCTCATTCACTGGATGACTAAGCTGTGTCACAGAACCCCCCCCCCCCCCACGGTGTTTGTTTTCAAAGTGTTTCCCGCCTCCTCTGTTGCTCCCTCGTACCCGAGGGCGGTGCTGGGCCCTCCCCCAAGTCAAAACCGAAACTCAAGGGAGCTGCGGGCCTGAGCAGGCTTCAAAAGCCTCAGATGTGTTTACCTAACAAAGATTCCCACTCCGGGGTGACTCAGTCAGTTGAGCATCTGACTCTTGGTTTCAGCTCAGGTCATGATCTCCTGGTTCACGGGTTCGAGCCCCTGCATCAGGTTCTGTGCTGGCAGTGTGGAGCCTACTTGGGATTCTCTCTCCCCGCCTCTCTCTCTGCCCCTCCCCTGCTCCCCTGCTCATGCTCTCTCTCAAAATAAATTAAAAAAAAAAAAGAGTTCCCTCGGGAGACAGAGATACTGGCAGAGTAACAGGGAGCCCAGACTGGACAGAAAGGTGGGAGGGACTGAGAACAGCGCCCCTGCCATCCTTCACCTTTGGGTGAAGGGAGCACCCAAAGCACCTCCCTCCTTCACAGAGGGAGGATGTGGACACCTGGGGTGGTCACAAAGATGTGAGGGGGAGAGCTCACACCCAACTGAGGGACGGCTGAACAGAACCAGCGGAGATTCCCGGAGAGCAGGGAACAGCAGTGGAATACGCCACTCCGAATGGACACCAGTGTTCTAGAACCTTCCAAATTGGGTCTCACCCGCTCCCCTGACCCAGGCCTTTATTTGATTCTGTTGGTTCTTGGGTTCATAACAGATTGTTTACCATGGTCTCAAGAGTATTCCCCAGAGCCTCACGGCTCACCCGCCTGCCACGAGGCAAGTTGCTTACCTTCACCGGGCCTCAGCTTCCTCATCCGTACAATGGGTGGTAATTCTCACTTCAGCATAAATGTGAGACTTCTGTCGGTGTACACAAAGCATGTAGAACAGCACCTGGCACACCGCAGGTGCTCAATAAATGCCCGAGGAATAAATGATTCGATTCCACCTTCCCCCTTTGTTTCTGACACGCCTGGTTTTCCAGCTCTCTGCAAAGGTAGAGTCTGGAAAGCAGGCGCGGGTTGAACCTAATTAACAAGAGGCTGTGAAGTTTAAGGAAGAAATGCATCATGGGCCCTTAGCAAGTCCTCAGGAAATGTCCACTCCACAGGGGCAGGGACTTCGTCTTGTGGTCACTTCTGTGTCCTCAGCATGCTAAGGGGGGGGGGCTGGGCTCATAGTAACTACCTATCCAATCTTTGTTCGATAAGTGCATATTGTCATTTTTTTGGAAGCTCTGGGCTTTCCCAGGCTCTGCAAGCTGGCAGCAATGGCTTCACTGAGAAACGAAGAACCAGACAAACTTGTCTGCAGCCCCCTCTGCTTCTCAGAGGCAGGACCACAAAGTGGCTCCAACATCTTTAAAGGGCATATTAAACAGGCAGTGAAAATTATTTCGGGATAGAGAAAGCCTTCTTCCAGGGATGCCTCAAGCATGATGTGTTTGTGTCCCTGGTTCAAGATGTATAATTTGCCTTCTGGAAAAAGGAGCCCAGAGAGCTTGGCATGATTTAAGAACAATGGACAATGGTCACAATTTACCAAGTGTAATTGTGCAGAAAGATCTGAAGCCCAGCGAGAGGATTTGACCCGTGCATTTTTGAGACGGTTCCCTTATAGTGGGTCCTGGGGCCAGATGGCTTACTGCCGTGGCCGCTCACGCCTGTGACCCAAGAAATGAATACATAAAGCCTGTACAGCCCCTGTTGGAGTAGCTACCCCAGCAACTCACCAATTACATAAGGGCAGAGGCAGGGACTATCTTGTTTCTTCCTGCCCCTACCAGTCAATCCTAACCAAGCTCTGCATCCAGCCTCCCAATGCACATGGCCTGGGCTCCTTGCTGGTAGAGGGGAAGGCTTCAGGATAAGATCTCGTGGGTCATGGAAAGGACAACCCCTCCCCCCACCACCACCACTCAGGCCCCCAAGTGGGGAGCTGGAATACTTTTTTTTCTTAATGTTTATTTATTTTTGAGAGAGAGAGAGACAAAGTGCAAGTAGGGGAGGGGCAGAGAGGGAGGGAGACACAGAATCCGAAGCAGGATCCAGGCTCTGAGCTGTCAGCACAGAGCCCGCTGCGGGGCTCGAACCCAAGAACCTCGAGATCATGATCTGAGCTGAAGTCGGATGCTTAACCGACTGAGCCACCCAGGCACCTCTGGAATACGTCTTAGTGCAGCTGTCCCCGGCCTCCGTGGAGGGTGGCTGAGGAGCGGGGAGCAACCTCTTCTTCCCCCATTGGATTTATGGGGGTCCCCTCCCCACGTCTGTTTAGATGTTAACTCAGCCAGGCCAGGCCAAGGCAAACAGACCAGAGCTGGGATGGACAAGAGGACAGGTGTCTGTGGCCTGTGGCTGCACACATCAGCCTCCCCCTCCCAGCCCCGCCGCCATGGACTTGTCCTGGCCCATGGGGTTGCTTCTACTCCTCTTGGGGACCCCTCTTGCCCACGCTGAGCCACTGTGAGTCTGGAAAACTGAGGGCACTCAGCCGTTGCCTGCATATCTGCTGTCTGCATGATTCCCTGCATGAGACCCTGCCTCTCTGCTGCTGCCGCCCCCACTCGGGTCCCCCCCCCCACCATGTCCCTGCGTGTGTCTACTGACAGGTACATCTTGGTGACCCCCCGAGCCCTGCGGGTCGGCAGCCCTGAGAACATCCACATACAGGCTCACTCAGACTCCACGCAGCCCCTCACTGGGACCCTCGAGGTGAACCTCACCGTATGGGCCCCATGAAGAAGACAGTGGTGGCTAAGAGCCAGCTCATTCTCTCACCGGAAAACCACTTTATGAAACAGGCATCCGTGATGGTAGGTGATAGGCCAGCATGGGTGGCCACAAAGGGAGGCTCTGGATCAGAAACAAGGATGGAGAGGGGCAGACTCTAGAGGGACTCCACACGAGGGACACTGGAGAATAGATGCAGGGTTTAGATAGACTTACTGCGCCTCTTATGTCCTGTCCAGGTAGAAATCCGAAGTCCCCTGAGTCTGGGCTCCAAGAAGGGCGGTGATGAGCTCTGGTGGTGTCTCTGTGGGAATTAATGGGAGGCGCCCTCTGCTGGTGGCTTGAGGAGCTGAACATGGGCTGGATTGCATCCTTCTCTTGGCTGGAAGTCCTTTGCCAGGTGTCCTTGTACAGGGGCAAGGGCAAAGCCAGAGGGCCCCCATTCGATTGTTTTTCAAAGATCTGGCCCAGGGCTTTGTTCCCAGGGATGGAGACCTCAGCAGAGCCTGAGGAGCGTGGGCATCTCTCCCCAGATATCCGAGAGCCTGGTGTACCCCCCACAAGCAGGGCAGCAGTCCATCATCATCCGGGCAAGCTGGGCACCCATCTCGGACTCTTCATTCATGGAGGAGATAGTGCTGGGGGCTCCCCATGCTGGCTACATTCGCCCAGACAGACAAGACTATCTACACCCCTGAGCACTTGGGTACAGCCCCCAGGCACTCGGCCTAGGGCAGGTGCTGACTCTCATTCCCAGTCTCCCCAGCAACGCCTGAGATGTCCCACCTCTCGAGGTCTCCCTCTATCCAAAGTCCCCCTACTGCAAAAGATCCGATGGCTACCTCCCTTTCCAGATTCTATCCAACACTCAGAGTTTTCTCTCTTCCTCCAGTTCAATACCGGGTGTTTGCTTTGAACCACAAGATGGATCTTGTGACCAGGACATTCATTCTGGACATCAAGGTCGCCTCTCCTGATGGGAAGGTGGATCCCAGACACTGAGGTCATATCATGTGCTAAAGGCCTGGGGCATGAACCACCCACCCCCTCTCCCCACAAAACCAGAGGGGATCACCGTGATCAGCCAGAATCTTCTGGCCAAGGAAGGTTTCTTCGCGAGCTCTTTTCTTCGCAATCTCACCTCCCAGAGATTGTCAGATGCCCTGCTGGGAGCCCTATGGATGGAGGCTCTCCTTCTCAGTCTCCATCTCTCCTCATTCTCTGTGTCTCAGTCTTGGGACCTGGAACATCGAAGCCAGTTACCAAAGTGCAGCCAAGCAGAAGTTCAAGGCGGCCGTTGACGTCAGGGATGATGTAGGGTGAGTAGGATGTGATGGGCAGGGCAAGGAGGGACATGCAGGGAGCAGGATTGGAAATAGAAAGGAAGGCTTGTGGTGCACCTACTGTGCACCAGGGCCTAAGCTGTATGCTGGTGAACAGGATCATGTGTTCCAGTCCTTGGGGATTGCCAGAGTCACTGAGGAGAGAGTGGACAGGGCGGGGACAGGGGAGACAGCAAAATACTGAGGGCATCCACTGCTTTTACTCCACCCAGTGCTCCCATCATTTGAGGTCCAGCTGATGCCAAATAAGATTTTCTTCTAACTCCACAATGAGGCTCTGGGTGTGGACATCCAGGCCCGGTGAGTCCCCTTCTCCCCACCCTGGCCAGAGGACCAGGAATGTCGAGAAACTGAATGGGTAGAGAAGCAGGCCACTTCTGTAGCACTTAAGGATGGTAAAAGTACTCTTTGCTACCCGTGAGATATTCTTGGCCAACTACGTTGTTCCATCAGGTTGTCCAGACCACATCTGCCACCTGTAGGTAGTAGAGACCATCCCTTCAGGTCTCTGGGGTTGTACAGGCCACCTTGCCTACCTAATGGAGTTGCACCATTTCTCATGGTTCGCACCCTCTCTGAAGGTCCACGAGATGGCACAGGCACATTTGTCACCTCGTGGGGTTTGCAGATTGGCAGTGAAACCATCCAAGTGTGCAGGGGCCACCTCTGCCCCTCCCAAAGATTTACCGCCATCTCTGCAACCACATGAGGTTGTGTGGGTGCTTCAGAGCCAGTGGGATGACCCTCCACCCCCCAGGTACATATTCAACAAGCCAGTGGATGGACATGCTCTGGCCATCTTCGGGGTGAAGCTGGATTCCCGCCGGATGCCCATCCAGAGTTCCCTGCAGAGAGTGGCGGTAACTGAGTCTTGACCTCTCCCCACCAGCTTCCCCCTCCATCAACTCTCCTCTATTCCCCCAAGAAACCATCTCCTCTTCTCTCCCTGGTTCTGAGAGCAGATCTCAGAAGGCCTGGGCCACGTCTCCCTCCAGAAGGACACGCTGATGTCCACATTCCAAGGCCCAGAAGAGGACTTCATTGGGCACTCAATCTTTGTCAACGTCACCGTGTTCTCCACCGGTGCCACCCTCCCACAAGCCACTGGCTGAGGTCAGGACCCTGTCCTTACCCAACCTAGACATTCCACCCATGTGACAATGGGCTACCTCCCAGCCTCAGTTTCCTCATCAGAGAAATGCAAAAATGCTAGAAAGACTGGGAGGAGCTGAGATTGTGCTATCGTCTTTCCCTGTCCTCACAAAGATGGGCCTCCCGTACCAGCAGCCCTGCCACTCCCAAGAAACTGACCCTCATCCATAGACCTCACAGTCATCCTGTCTCTCCAGGGAGTGAGATGGTCCAGGCTGAGACCTCCGGGGTGAAGATCGTCCGGAGCCCATACAACACCAAGTTCACCAGGACACCCCAGTATTTCAAGCCTGGGATGCCCTTCTGCTTTAGGGTCAGAGTCTGACTTCACTCCATCCAGGGACTCAGGGCCCCTTTTCCCTAACAGACCACTCTCAGGAGACAAAAACCCACACTGGACTCACCTGCTATCCACAGTCCATCTGTTTGAGAACTGAATCCATCATGCTCTCAGACCAACCCCAAGGCTCTCTCAAGTCTCAGCCCAGGTCCCCTCAAAGCACTGTGATGGCTCCATAGTTTCTCTGTGAGGGGTTTAGTGGCCACAGTCAGCCTAGAAGGTGATGCTCAAGGGAGTATCCCAAGGCCACATTTGCACAGCAAGCATGCTGTTTTTACATGCATTCCTTTTGCGTAACTTTAAGATGTCTGATGGACATTAGGAAGACTAAAGACATCCTTTGATGTCAATCCTACTAAAATTTTCCCCAAGCCCTCCACATCTCTCCATTCTAACTCCCTCCACCTCCACCCCACCAGCACACCAACACCCAGGGCCACCACGTATGGTTGCACACTGCAAGACTTGAGGGGGTGCCATTCTCAAAGACTCTAATATGAATGGTGCCCCTGGTGTTGTTCAGTGCACAACTTGTACAGCTATACAAGGCAGTCCTGTCCAGATCAGATTCCCAGTACTCCACCTCTTGTGCCAGGCCACCCCCAGGTCTGTCCTTCATCTCGCCCCAGATTCCACCTCAGGTCTTTGTCTCAAATCCCGACGGGTCTCCAGCCTCTAGAGTCCTTGTCCAATGCCAAAACCATAAAGCGTACACCTCAGCCAGTGGAGTGGCCACTTTGACCATCAACACAGATGTAGATCTGGAGCAGCTCCCTATCTTGGCACCGACCTAATGGGGCAGGGATGGTGGGGCTGTGTGAGCTAGAAGGGCTGGGAATTTACTTGCCCATCACACTTCCCAGGTAGAAACCCATGAGCCTCTCCAGCCAGAAGAGCAGGCTTCAGCCAGGGTGACAGCATGGCCTTACTTGACTCAGGATGGGTCCAGGAACTTCCTGTACACTGAGGTAAAGATGTTGGGCACAGAAGTTGGCAGCAGCATCCAGTTGAGCCTTAACACGAGACATCAGAATCCTGCAACCAAGAACCAGATCACTCACGTCACCATCCTGGTGAGTGTCTTGTACTAAAACCTAGGCCAAGAAATTCCTTCCTTGGAACATCCCTGGATAGCTGGTTTGGAGGAACTGTGAACAGTGGTATGAAGGTGGGAACCATCTGGGGTGGCCTCAGACTAAGGGGCTGAAGCAAAGGGAATGCGGGTCTCCCTTGTGAGCTGGGACAGCCTCAAGAAAAGGTTGACCTTACCTTTCTCATTCTTGGCCTCCCTTGTCTCCAAGGTCCTGAGTAAGGGCCAGATTGTGTATGCCAAACATCAGTTAAAAAGGCATGGGAGTGTCTACACATCAGTCATTATTGATGTGACTTCAGAGACGCTGACCTCCTTCTGCATCCTGGCCTTTTATTTACTGCCCAGGGCAAAAGGTCAGGACCCTGAACTGGTGGCTGACTCCATATGGATCGACGTGAATGACAGATGCATGGGGACGGTGAGCCAAATTCCTTAAAGTTGAACATCACCATCATAAAGCATAGACAGAGAGTCTGTCCAAGCTGAAGGGCTCCCACTCTGGGGGCAGGGGAGAGGAAGAGGGCATGTGCCCTTAAAAGCTCAACCTTGGGCATGTAGACTATGCAAGTAAATGTGTGGAGTTGGGATTGGCCTGGTGAAGTTCCTGGATGTTCCATCAGAGCCATAAGGAGCATAAACTTGAAAAATGATTTGGGAAAGCCCCTTGGTAGCATATGAGCCCCTTTTCCTGACATCTCTCTTTTTCCTGGCTCAGCTGAAGGTTGGTTTGAAGAATGAAGGACCCTTCCAGCCTTTGGAGCCCAACAGCCAGGTGGAAGTGAAGGTGATAGGTGGTGCTGAGGCCACAGTGAGGCTGGTGGCCGTGGACAAGGCTGTCTATGTCTTGAACAGCAAACACAAGCCCACACAGAAGAAGGTGAGAGAATGTGTGGGCTTTGGACAAAGAGGTTGCCTGGCGGCTCTAACTGGGGCCTCAGCTTCTACATCTGCAAATGGGATGCATTGATGGTTGCAAGTATTCAAGGAGCTAGTGCACAGCATAGAGATTGGACGGTAATAAGAGCTCGACAAATGTGAGATGGTGTGAGAATTATTATTTGAGCTAGCAATTACAATGCACCATTGTTCCTTCCATGAAATCCATGTCCCTCTCTTAACCCCCAGGTCTGGGATGTGGTGGAGGAACATGACATTGGCTGTACAGTAGGAAGTGGGAAAGACAGACTTGCTGTGTTCAAGGATGCTGGATTGGACCTGAAGATGAGGAGGGGGATAGACACCTTGGCAAGCTCAGGTTTGGGAAGGGCAGTGGTGGGGAAGGGGTGGGCAGTGCTGTCTAGTGTTGAGAACATGGGATTTGCTGTCAGGCTAAAATCTAGGACTCTCCCACTTACTGTGAGCCACTTATATTTCCTCTTGGAGGCTTAATTTCTCCATCCATAAAATGGGGATAATAATAGAAATAACAAACCAACAGTAGCTTAAACAAGGTAGAAGTTTATTTCTCACTCAGTAACAGTTCTGAGGTCATTCTGGGACTCAAGCTCCTTCTAGTTTGTTGCCCTGCTACATTCCAAGGTGGTACCTCATTAGGACCTCATGCCAGGCAAGAGTATGAAGAGACGTGGGAGGAGGAGATATTTTCTCATATCTCATTTGCCAGAACTCAGTCATGTAGCCCCACCTAGTTGCAAGGGAGGCTGGGAAACATAGTCTTCATTCTGAGTGATATGCAACAGAGGGAGGTTTCGTTGCCAAGTTGATGGGGGGGGGGGAGTGGATACCAAGGACAACTAGGAGTGTCCTTTAAGCTATAAATGGTGATCTCAATAATAGTTTCTGTCTACTACAAGCTGGACACTGTGTTAAGTACTTTTATATGCATAATCTCATGGATAGAACAATGATTATACCAGTTTACATAGCTGGAGAAATTAACGCTTAGAGAGGTTAAGTGACTTGCTGAAGACTGCACAGCTTTTAAGTGGTGAATCTTGAACGTGAGGAAACTATGGGATTCAGTGAAATGATGCATAGAAAGCACTGAGAATTCAGTAAGCATCCAATAAATATCAAGGGTGTTTATAATGATCTTGACAATGGCTCCCTCATTCTTCTCTCTGACCGCTGGACTGGCACTGCCCTCGGAGCCCCACTGCCACATGCCATCGCTGCTCCCTGAAGAGGCTGGGGACCAAGAGGAATGCAGGTCAGAGCTAAAGCTGGACATGCCCCTCCTGCCTCCTTAACCTACTGTATTCAGAAAACAAAAACCACTCTAGGTACTTCAAGTAGAGAGGGAAGGATTTAATGATGGGAGTTTTGTGCTCTCAAAACCATTAGACGGACTACAGAAGTGGAGGTGAAAAGCTGATTGCTGGGACTCAACATCACCTCACTGCAGTTCTTGCAATGCATGAAACCTCAGGAAACGACTGGTAATATCTCTGACGATGCTGGTGGGTAGATAATGAAGTACAGAATTGTGCCAATAACAGAAACACACATAGACCGGGGCTCACCCATCAACTACCATTGTTGTAGGGAAGACAGTCTCCACTTCTCCCACCTTCCAAATCTTACACAAGAGCATCTCAGTGGCAGAATCTAATCCCATCCAGAATCCTAGCAGCAAGAGAGTCTGGGAAATGTAGCTTCTAGATGTCTAGAATATCCCTATGATACAAGAAGGAACATAGGCAGGGGCGCCTGAGTGGCTCCATTGGTTGAGCGTCCAACTTCAGCTCAGGTCACGATCTCACGGTTCATGGGTTCAAGCCCCGCATCGGGCTCTGTGCTGACAGCTCAGAGCCTGGAGCCTGCTTCGGATTCTGTGTGTCTCTCTCTGCCCCTCCCCTGCTCGTGCACTCTGTCTCTCAATAAGAAATAAACATTTAAAAATTTATAAAAAAAAAAAAAAAGGGCAAAAGAAGAGATGGGTGCTGAGTGCCAGTGGATAATAGCTAGCAACCCTTGCCATCCCCAAGGCCAAGGTGTTGACCAGACAAAGAGTTCTGAGCCTGCAGTTCAAGGAAGATGGGAGTCAGCACCGAGTGGTGTTGGAACCATGGATTATATGAATATTAGATTTTTCAGTCTCTTCGAGCAATGCTAATGACTTTGTGGTTCTTTTATTATTTTTTTAAGTGTTTTATTTATTTTTTGAGAGAGAGAGCAAGTACAAGCAGGGGAGGGGCAGAGAGAGAGGGGGACAGAGGATCTGAAGCAGGTTCTGCACCAACTGGCTGATGGCAAGAAGCCCGATACGGGGCTTGAACTCACAAATCACAAGTTCATGCCCTGAGCCGAAGCCAGACGTTCAACCAACTGAACCACCCAGGCGCCTATGACTTTGTGGTTCAAAATAAAGAGAAGGTAAGCGAAGCCTAATAAAAATTGAAGTAAAACCTTAACTCTAATTTGATATTTTAAAAAAATCATGCTAGGGGCACCTCACTGGCTCAGTCGGTAGAACACGCTACTCTTGATCCGGGGTCGTGAGTTCAAGCTCCACATTAGTTGTGGAACCTACTTTTTAAAAAAATCATGCTCACCTCCTTCGGAAAGTTTATCATATAAAGTGTTGTGTTATTCACGGCAATGATAAGTTATATTGTGTAAGTATAATCTCATGGCATATGGTAGACAACGAGATTTTCGAATTGCTATATTTTCATCTTTAAGTGCATTTCTTCATTTTGCTAACTTAGAAGCATTCAACTTGACATCACGCTATCCAACAAGTTTCAGGCTTTCATTGTTATTTTATTTGTTTTATTTTTTAATGTTTATTTATTTTTGAGAGAGACAGAGCATGAACAGGGGAGGGGCAGAGAGAGAGAGGGAGACACAGAATGCGAAGCAGGCTCCGGGCTCCGAGCTGTCAGCACAGAGCCCGACGCGGGGCTCGAACTCACGAACTGTGAGATCGTGACCTGAGCCGAAGTCGGACACTCAACCGACTGAGCCACCCAGGTGCCCCATCATGTTTAAAAAATACAAGACGTGGGGCGCCTGGGTGGCTCAGTCGGTTGAGCGTCCGACTTCAGCTCAGGTCACGATCTCACAGTTCGTGAGTTCGAGCCCCGCGTCGGGCTCTGTGCTGACAGCTCGGAGCCCGGAGCCTGCTTCGCATTCTGTGTCTCCCTCTCTCTCTCTGCCCCTCCCCTGTTCATGCTCTCTCTCTGTCTCAAAAATAAATAAACGTTAAAAAAGATTTTAAAGGGGCGCCTGGGTGGCGCAGTCGGTTAAGCGTCCGACTTCAGCCAGGTCATGATCTCGCGGTCTGTGAGTTCGAGCCCCGCGTCGGGCTCTGGGCTGATGGCTCGGAGCCTGGAGCCTGTTTCCGATTCTGTGTCTCCCTCTCTCTCTGCCCCTCCCCCGTTCATGCTCTGTCTCTCTCTGTCCCAAAAATAAATAAAAAACGTTGAAAAAAAAAATTAAAAAAAAAAAGATTTTAAAAATAAAAAAAAAATACAAGATGAAAATCAGAAATTTTAACTGGTGTCTCTAATACATAAACACGGCATTACCAACCCCTGTCAAGAAGAAGGAAGAGAGGGGGCGGGGAAGAAGGAGAAGCAGAACCAACAGAAACATGGATTTTAGTCCCAGCTCTGCCACCTGGGAGCTGTGTGACCTTGGGCCAGTGAGTTAACCTCTCTGTTGCTTAGCTCCCTCATCAGAACCCACCGCACGGGTTCAATGTGAGGCTTCAGAGGGACAATACAGGCAAAGTGCTAGAACCAGCACCTGCCAGAGTTATGGCTAAATCGAGGCAGGCTGTGCATGGCATCGAGGCGGATGGGTTCCAGCTTCCTCCGGTCCCGCTCAACCCTTCCTCTGTCCCCCTAACTCTGGCCCACAGGGAACAAGCTCAAGATGGAGCTGGACGAAAGTGCCGTGAGGCGGGGCTCCTGGAGAGCCCGGCGGGGCTGGCGTATGAGGAGAGGACCTGCCTGAGACCCTGACTTGGGAGGCCCCGGAGGAACAGCTGCTTTGGGGGACATGTGAGGAGGTCATGGCCGGAGGCAGGGGGCTGGGGCTTGCTTGAGGGGCACGAAGTGTCATGGGACAAGTCAAGGGATGATATGGGCCATGCGGGAATGGGGTGGGAGGACCCCACTGAGGAGTCTGGCGGGCCATGGGACAGACACGTGGGAGAGACGCTGCCCCACATCTACCCCCCGCAGCCGATGAAGACGACGACTTTGGTGACATCTTCATGGAGGACCAGCCTGTCCGGACCTTGTTCCCTGAGAGTTGGCTCTGGAAGAAGTTTACACTGCCAAAAAGTAAGTCAGGGTAGGACCACAGCCTCCACGCCAGCATCTGGTTCCTGGTCCTTCCGTGCATCGGTGGGTGCCAATCAGAGCCAGTGTCCCCAGTGGTGACATTGAGCTCTCAGTATAGTCCCATGACAGGCACCTCCCTGTATGATGATACAAATCTGACGGTTCCTCCCAAAAGATGACCTTCTAGTGATGGTGGTCTCCAATGGGGTGACCCACTGGCCCCTGGACAGTGACCCTCCCAATGCAGAGGCTCTGTCCAGGCAGCACGAACTCACTGATGTCCACCCCCGACCCCTGCCACTTTCAGAAGCCTCTCCTACAACAGCACCCTTGTGACTGTGCCAGATTCCATCACCACGTGGCAGTTTGTGGCTGTCAGCCTCAAGGCTGGACAAGGTGACCCCACAAGCCCAGCGCCGAGGAGTTGGGAGAACGGTGGCCCTGCTCAGCCCTGGGACAGCTGGCCTCTGCTTAATGCCAACGTACTCCCTTGGCTGTAGGTCTCTGCGTCTCAGATCCCTCTGAGCTGACAGTTATGAAATCGTTCTTGGTGGATCTCAAGTTGCCCTCCTCCGTGGTCAGGGATGAGCAGGTCCAGATCCAAGCCGTGCTGTACAATTTCAGGAGCCGCCAGGTCAAGGTGAAGCCTGAGCCCTCCCCTGCCCACAGACCGTCTGTCAGTGTATTTTATAAAGGGGCTGGAGTGTGTCCATCATTCAAAGGGGCCAGCGAGGTGGTTGCCCTTTTGAAAAGCTTCTGAGGTATTTTTCTCACAGAAAATGCACAATCACCCCAGCAAACGGCTGCTATCATTGCTTTTCAATGGGAGGAAATTGAGGCACAAAGAGGTTAAGGGGCTTTCCTGAGGCCACACAGCACATCAGTGTCAGGCTTGAGACTGGCAAAGTGGATGTGGAGGCCAGGGTTGTGGGCTATGGGGTCGAGGACCACGTGAAGAAGACACTCCTGGTCAAGGTAATGGGTGCCCCCACCCCTGTTATTAGTGCAGACAGTGGGGCTTCCCCTGGACCCAGGCTATGATCACAGGACAGACAGACGCCTGGGTGGCTCAGTCGGTTGAGCACCCGACTCCGGTTCAGGTCATGATCTCACAGCCTGTGGGTTCGAGCCCCACGTCGGGCTCTGTGCTGACAGCTCAGAGCCTGGAGCCTGCTCCGGATTCTGTGTCTCCCTCTCTCTCTGACCCTCCCCTGCTTGCGCTCTGTCTCTCTCTCTCTCTCAAAAACAAATAAACATTAAAACAAATGTTATTTTAAAAAGCAACCAGGCCTCTTCAATGCGAGTGAGGTGCAAGGGAATGAATTTGAAAGTTCAGTCACCCAGCCCCCACTTTGGGACTTTGTTGTCAGACTTGGGCTCAAGCTTTGTCTCTGCCGTGTGACCTTGGACAACTTACTCAACTTTTCTGAGCCTTCGTGTCCTCATTTGCACGATGGGAATAATCATCACTCCCAGGAAGAATCAGAGAGCTGGGAAAATTATTTATATTTCACATAAAAAAATTATTTATATTTAGATTTCACAACTGGGTGGCTCAGTCAGTTAAGCGTCCGGCTTCAGCTCAGGCCATGATCTCACCGTTCATGGGCTCAAGCCCCGCGTCGGAGTCTGTGCTGACAGCTCAGAGCCTGGAGCCTCCTTCAGATTCTGTGTCTCCCTCTCTGTGCCCCTTCTCCGCTCACGCTCTGTCTCTCAAAAATAAACTTAAAAAAAATTAGCAACTCATTGAGCTGTTAGAACAACCATATGAGGTAGGCACCTTTTATGTATGAGAAAACCGAGGCACAGAGAAGTTAAGTAATTTGCCCAAGGCCACACAGCTAGGACACAGAAGGGTTGGGATTTGAACCCAGGTATTTGGGATCCAAAGTCTGTGCTCTTTATAGCTAACCAATGCCTCTTCCTACTGTCATTGTGATTGTCATTATTACTATCATTGCTGTTGTTTTTAACTTGCTTCGTCATTGTGTCTCACAGGCAGGAGGGCAGATACAGCAAATATCCCACAGCATCCTTCTGAACCCCCAAGGTTTGTGGGTGGGGGCATGTGGGATCCTGGGGCCACACCAGGATGGAGGGAGGGGCTGAAAGACAGGACTTTTTGAGCAAGGTGCCCAATACAGAGGCAGAAATGTTTGTCAGCGTCCAAGGTGCTTAGGACAGAGGTGACTCCTAGGTGAGGGGGTGGGAGACCAGGGAGCTGGGTCCGCCCCGGCCTGCCCAGGCACAGGGAAAGGATGGGATGTCCGTGTGGGGTCCTCAGGGAGCCATGGCGGCTTAGGTCATTCCTGAGATGACTCTGCCCACCAGACAGGTGACATCCTTGGTGAGACAATCCTGGGCACCCTGACACCTAAAAGAACGCGGAGGCTGCTGAGGGTCCCGACTGGTTGCCCTGAGCAGACGCTGAGCTCCTTGGCACCTGTGATCATCCTGACCCGCTTTTTGGAAGCCGCCGGCCAGTGGGGCAAGGTTGGAGTGGAACTCAGGGACAAGGTGATAGAGGACATCATCAGCGGTGAGACTGGGTTCCCTCCTGGGACCGCAGTGAGAGTGGGACTCTCTGGAAGGGTGGCTGGGGGCACCCCCAGGGCTGGGGGCGGTCCCATGGGACTCTCCCAGACAAGAACATTCATACTCTGACTCAACTCCCAGACTATACCCTGTTACCAAGTCCCCCAGGTGACCCCCAACAGTGACCCCCACATTACTCCTTCATTTGGACCCCTCTTCCAGGCTATAGCCTGACATAGACACCCTGCTTTACCCCGAAGCAGCCACCCCCAGATTATACCCAGTCACTGTCCTAGGTTACACCCAATCAATGCCACGCCTTGGGTTGCACCCCTAGGGAACGCCAAGCAGAAAACTCCAGAATAATCCCAGGCGGTGGTCTCCCCGTTACACCTTCCCAGGTTATAGCCAAACTTCCCAGGTAACAACTAGAGATTCACGTGCCTGCTTATACCCAGACAGAGACCCTCACGTTAGTTTGGGCACTGACCTCTCTTCCCAGTTACGCTCAGACACCAACTCTCCAACCAGGTGCTCTCAACAATAACCCTCAGGTAACACCCAGACACTGTCACCCCCAAAGTCACACCCAAACCATAAGCCCCCAAGCAACCTTCAGGTAATACTCAAGTAGCAGTGTTCACAATGCATCCGAGAGGCGCCCTTCCAAGATGACACCCAGGGGTAGACTCCCCTAAGCTACAAAGACACGGTGACACCCCTAGTTTATAGCCAAGAAACAGCCCCCGAGGAAACCCCCAGGTAGTGGCCCCCAGGGTACCCCTTTTCCTGTGTTTCACCTTCCACAATCCCTCTGACAATTCCCAGTCACACCCTTCCCCAGAGTACCCCGATGGGGCGATTTCCCAGGTTCCTCCCAGATAACACAGCACACTGGCTCCCACGGTCGCACCTGGGCCCTGCGGCCACCTCCTGATACACCTAGACAAGTCCCCTTGTATGGTTACATCTAGATGTGATGCACCCCCAAGTCACACCCATACCTTGCCCCCCCCAGATCATGCCTGACAACTGACCCCCCTTCATAGCCACACCCAAATGCCAAATCTTCCCGAAAGTTCTCCGCCACGTGTTTCTCCAGGTTACACCCGGATGCTGACCCACCGGAGTGCAGACGGCACCTACCACACCAGCAAGGGAAACCCGGGAGGCACCTGGTAAGGACGAGGAGGTTGGGAGTCCTGCCGGCACCGTCCTGAATGAAGCTCGGGGACCAGCCTGCGGCTTGATGACCCCAGGAGCACCCATACCACAGGTCTTGGGGCAGGCAGCCTTCGGGCCAGAGCTATTGCTACTTGGGTATTCCCTGAAGGTTACCTGGGAGTCTACGGTGTAGGGGTCACTTTGGGGGCGACAGTGTCTGAGTGTTACTTGAAGGTTATTGTTGAACAGAGAGCTGGTGTCTGAATGTCAGAGAGAAAGGTTGTTAATGTCCGTGCTGCAGACCTCGGGAACAGCGAAGGAAGGGTCAGACTGGAGCAGTGGGGTCCATTGTGCAGACTCCCCCTGGTGTAGAGGCCCCTGTCCTAGAATCCCCTTGGTTGTGATTCCCAGTCATCACCCGCCCCGCCTCCCCCCCGACAGGCTCACGAGCTACGTGTTCCGGGTCTTTGCCCTGCTCTACTCCACCATGACAACCCGTGTCTCTCTGTGCCACTGACAACTGGATCATCACCCAGAGGCAGGCGGAAGATGGGCACTTCTTGGGGAAGGGCCCTGTAATCGTGGTGCCCACTGCCCCCCTGCCTGGGCTGCTCCAATAAAACCCAGGGCTCTGTGCACTGATAGGCAAATCTCAGGCCCCCGACCTGTTTATGGGTAAAACGAGAACAGGAAAAAGCCAGGGCCCGGCACCCAGCCTCACGTCCCTCTGCTCTGGACCACCCTGCGCTCCGTTACAATGTCCAAGAGGCTGGGCATATCTGGGACGCCATCTCTCTCTCACCCCCACTTGCAGTAGGCTCTACTTGCTGGCTGTCTTCGCTCTGGGCTTGGGCCTCTGCAGCTCCCCAGCCAACACACCCATCCCTACCAGGAGTACCTCCACATCAGCCTCCAGAAGTAGCTTTCAAACAGCCTGGGATGTCTCGTGCCTGCTCAAACACCTTCCATGGCTCCCAAGTGTCTATGACAACATCTCTCTATTATATCCTCTCTTCTGTATCTCCTCCCAAGCCTTACCCCTCACTACTCCCCGATCACAGATCCCTTTGCTTATGAGACCCTCTCTGCACGGAATAGCCACACTCCATCCCCTTTCTTTTCTTTGCCTGGCCAAATTCTGTTTTCTCTTTAGACTTAGCTCAGACCCACCTCCTCCAGGAGTCTTCCTTGAATACCAGCCCTGTGCCTGTCTCTATTATCGTACCTATGACAGTAGGGTTATCATTCAGTCACTCAACAGATATTTACCCAGCAACTGCTGTGTTCCAACCACGCTTTGTACTAGACACAGGGGAGATGTGGCGGTAAACAAGACATTTACAGCCTCTTCCTTGTAGTACTCACAAGCTGGGGTGTGGGAGGAAGACAGAAATTCACCAAATAATTATAACTGGTGATTGTTTAAATCACAATTGTGCTAAGTTCCATGGGAAAGAAATACCAGGAGAGGGGTCATTTCTGGTCAGGGAAACCAGCAAAAGGAAGTGACAACCAAGCAGCAAGCTGATGAAGGAACACAGTTGGTGGGAGAAGAATGGCAAAGAGAGTGCCAGGCAAAAGGAGCAGCACGTGCAAAGGCCCTGAGGCTCTGGCACGTTTGAGGAAAAGGAAGGGAACAGAACCCAAAGTTGGGGAAGGGGATAGCTTGTCCTGAGGCCTGAGAAGGAGGAGAGATGCCAGGCCCTGAAACCCACAGGGTCTTGGGGGGCCTTAGGATTTGAAATAGTCTGTTCAGAGTTTGCTTTCCCTGCTCTGTGAGCCCTTCCAGGGAGGTGAGCAGATCTGGTTTATCACAGTTGGCAAATGTTTGCTGAATAAAACTCTGGGTGAATGCAGGAACTCAGCAAAGACAGATTGCGTCCCCAGATGAAACGGGGAGTTAGGGAGCGTGGAGGCCTGTGTGAGCAGGAGCCAGATGCTGTACAGGAAGGTGGTACAGAGAAGGGTTACACAGGTTTCACAGGCTCACAGATGAGAGTTTCTTTCCACCAGCAAACATTTCTCAGGCACCTGCAGTGTGCTGGGCACTGCTTTAAACACCGAGGACCTGGGGCAAACAAAATAAACAAAAATCTCTGCTCTCATGGTGTGGCGATAAGCATGATAGACACCTAAACGACATGACTTGTTAAAAGTGATATGGGGAAAGATGCGGGGGAGGGGGAACCAAGGTGGTGGGGCGGTAATTTGGAAGGCTTCACGAAAAGATGATATTTTTATGGACCTGAGGAGGTGAGGAGGTGAGGGAGCAAGTCATGTGGACAATTAGGAAAACAGTGTTCCAAGCAGAGGGAACAGCAGGTGCAAAGGCCCTGAGACTGGAAGTGCCCAATATGTTTGAGGAATAGTGAGGAGTCCCCTGTGGCTGGGACAGAATGAGCAGCAGGAGAGAAGGAGGAGGAGAAGTTGAGGGAGGGGACGGGACAGATTGCACAGGGCCTTTTGGGCTGCAGGGAGGACTTGAGATTTTCCTCCAAGTGAGATGGGAGCCATGGAAGGTTCCAAACTGAGGAGGGACACAATCTGATTCAAGAGTTCACAGACTTCTTTGGCCACTGTGGGGTGGGAATTAATTCCCTGGGACTCCTGTAAAAAGTACCACAAACTGGATGGCTCCAAACAACAGAAATGTATTCATTTTGTCACAGTTCTGAAGACCAGAAGTCCCAGATCAAGGCATCAGCAGGGCCATGCTCTTTCTGAAGGCTCTAGGGGAGAATGCTTCCTTGTCTCTTCTGGCTTGATGGCTTCTGGCAGTCCTTAGCATTCCTTGACCGGTAGCTGCAACCCTCCCACCTCTGTCCATCCTTCTTTTTGTGTGTTCTTCATATGGCCTTCTTATAAGTACACTAATCCTTGGATAGGGCCCACTCTGATAAGTATGACGTCTTCTTAGCTTAACCAATTACATCTGCAAAGACCCCATTTCCAAGTAAGATCATATTCTGAGGTTCTGAGTGGACATGAATTTTTTTCAGGGGAGGGAGGGACACTATTCAACCCAGGACAGATGCTGAAGGTAGACCTAGCAGACTAAAGAGGAACTCACACCTTAAGTCAGTCATTTACCACCAATGGGGAGACCACCTCTCTGACCACCGCTTTCCTTATCAGGAAAATGGAGCTGCTGAAAGAGTGCTCTGAGATAGCGTAGAGTTTAGTGCATCACCTTCCGTGGCTGTTGGCTTTGGCTCATAATGCAGACCCCCACACAGGCAGATTTCTGGGTGGTTCCTCCTCCTCCTCTCTCCCCATCCTGCTTCCAGCATCCTCCAGCCCAGAGCCGAGCACCTGGGAGTTTGTCAAGGTCATGCGGGAGAGGTTGGGGAAAGCCTCTCCAAGACACTGGGGATCATGGGTGTGATCCTGCGTCCACAGGATGGCTACCGAGGCTCTGAAGCAGACATATCTCTCACAGCTCTTGTCCTGATTGCCCTAGATGAGGGAAAGGAACTGTGCAGCCGAAAGATACAGGTAAGACCCAAAGAGGAGGTCAGGCTCTGCAGAGTCCTCTATACCCTCTGCCCACAGGAAGTTCCCCCATCCTGATGTCCCTCTCAGTGCGTCCCTGTCTTCTAACTCCTAGACCCCTCTCCTCCAATCTCTCCCATCTAGTTTCTTCTCTCTGACCTTCCAGAATTTGACCGCCAGCATGGAGCAGGCCCGTAGCTTCCTGGAGAAACGGCTTCCCCAAATTCAGACAACTTTGCAGTAGCCATAGTCTCCTATGCTCTGGCCCTCACTGAGAACCCCCGAGCCAATGATCGCCTGGACAGCTTTGCCAGCCGTAGTTGAGTGTGGGCCACTTCTTAATCAACTGTGTGTTAACCACAGTCATGGGGGGCAGGGGGAGGGAGATTGTGTGATTTAAATCCAGCAATGTGTGATGAATCCCTTAGCGTTTACTGAGCATCTATGGCGTGCCACCCCTTGAGCTCAGACGCCAAGAAACCAGGGTGAACAAGATTAATATGGTCCTTGCTCTCAAAGATCCCACCTTCCCTGAGGAAAAGAAAACAAAGACAAACAGATCAATAAAGAACTACAAATTGATACAAGCACTGAGATGATAACATGCAGGATGGGTGGGAGAGATGATGAGAGGAGAGGGGTATGGATTGGAGAACTGGGAACCGGCTCTGTGAAAAGGGCCTGTGTGAAAGGCCAAGGACGTTCCAAGCTAAGAGAATGGCATGTGCAAATACCCTGAACTGGGAAAATGCTGGACGCGGTCAAGGATAGAAAGGTCATAACATGTGGTTAACTGTGCATTCCATGGCCGCACCTATCTCATCTCCAAGGGCCCTTATCCCATCCTCTCCATTACTCGAGTCAAGAGGAATGGAGTTAGAAAACCTTGCTTGCAGTGGGACTGGTGGAACCTGGAAAAGCTTCTCTTAACCTTAATTTCCACATCTCTAAATAGCGTCCCTGTCTCCTAGCGTGTTCTGAAAATAATATGTCCATATGCCTCCTCAAAGAGTTTCACATAAAGTAAGTGCTCAATAAAATAGCAGATGAGAACATTTGGGCCAGATGACACAAGGAGAGGACAGGTTTAGGTAGATGGACCCGGTTTTGGGAGACAAAGTGGCCATCCACCTCCCAGATAAAACCCACTGGCCAGTGGACCACCTGGATGAGAACTCTCTATACACCACTGAGGCCACAGCCTATGCGCTGATGCAGAAGCTGGAATTAGGTCGCTACAATGAGACGCACGCCATTGCCCAGTGGCTACTGGAGAAGCGGGAGCTAGGCGGAGGCTTCAAGTCCACCCAGGTGACCCGGGTCCCGGAAAGAGGGGACTGGGGAGGGGCGCTAGCCGAGGTCCTGACGAGGTTGGCCCACCGGAAGGAGCTGCCCGTGGTGCTGATTTGCCACACTGGGTGTTGCCCTGGGCGCTGTCAGTGGTGCTGATCCTCAGCCCCATCCCAACACCAAACCACTGTGGTGGCCCTTGAGGCCCTCACCGGCTTCCGCAAAGCTGTCCCTTTCGAGGATGTCCAGGATCTCCACGTCCACATAAGCGTCCCCAAGAGAGCCTTGAACTTGGAGTGGATCATGGATCAGAACAATGCCTACCAGCAGCGGTCAGCAAAGGTAGGGCACTGAGGGGCAGACATGAAGTCTGCATTGGGGATGAGGCCAAGAGTCATGTCTCTGCCAATCTCCCTTTCCAAGATTATCTCACAACCAATGTCTATACTGAAGGAATAATGTATGATGGAAACAAGAGTAGATGCAAAGATGCCAGGGAGAAAAGTCTTGTGGTGGTTCCATGCACAAGGAACTCTGGAGACACTGCAAAGTGGACAGATTGAACAGACATACATTAGGACACAGCCCGAGTTGGCAGTTGTAGTTGATCTAGTGACAGTGTAGCCACCACAAATACTCTTCCAAAAAGGAAAAGTAGGGGCGCCTGGGTGTCTCAGTCAGTTAAGTGTCCGACTTCTGCTCAGGTCATGATCTCTCAGTCCATGAGTTTGAGCCCCGCATCAGGCTCTGTGCTGACAGCTCAGAGCCTGGAGCCTGCTTCAGATTCTGTGTCTCCTTCCCTCTGCCCCTCCTTCACTCATGCTCTGTCTCTCTCTGTCTCTCAAAAATGAATAAATGTTAAGGGGCGCCTGGGTGGCTCAGTCGGTTGGGCGTCCGACTTTGGCTCAGGTCATGATCTCACGGTCTGTGAGTTCAAGCCCCGCATCAGGCTCTGTGCTGACAGCTTAGAGCCTGGAGCCTGCTTTGGGCTCTGTGTCTCCTTCTCTCTCTGCCTCTCATGCTCTGTCTCTGTCTCTTTCAAAAATAAATAAACATTAAAAAAAAAACTTTTAATGAATAAATGTTTAAAAAAAAAAAAAGGAAACGAAAAACCATCTACATGGAGACAGGTGAGCAGTGAGTCACTAGGCCCCAAGATAGGGAAGTTACTGAGGCCTCAGTGCCCATGCATGCTTTCTTCCCCAACCCCACTGCATTTGAGCCATGGTTTGATGCTTCCTCCATGTTCAAATTCTCCTCACTTCCTTTCAGTTCTCTGCCCAGGATGACCTAGAGATCAAAGCCAGTGGCAGTGGGAGAGGCACAACCTCAGTAGGTCTGGTGTCCCACCCTGAGATCCTTAACTGGAGCCCAGCCCCACACCCCCCTCTACCCTGCCACTGGTAGAAACAGAGGCAATCTAGACTGCAAGACAAGATCAAAATTAGCAATAATTTTAACTACAACTTAGGGCACTACTATTTGCTAGGAACCAAGTTAAGGACACTCCAAAGCCTGCCCATAGAAAGTTGGTAAAAATATGGACTCCATTCACCAGTTAGGGAAGGAGAGACTCAGAAAGGTCTTCACTTGTTATAAGTCAGGAGTCAGGAGAGATAGAAGCCAGAGATCTTTGGACCTATCTGCCCTCCCATGCTGAGTCCCTGAAGGGTGTCTCTTTGCTCTCCAAAGGAAGATTCTCCCTCCAGCATGCCTTCCAATGCCTGGAGGATAACTCTACCCTTTCCCCAACATCTAGGGGCTCCATTATATCTTCTGGCTCCATGCCCTGTGGCCCAGAATGACAGATGTCTTGTTCACTAAATTTAAGGCAGCCTGTTTTCATGTTTCTGGCAATGGAGTCACGGTTGAATCTCTGACTTCGTTGTGTGACTTTGGGCATGTCACACTCCCCCATGAGCCTCAGTGAAATTTAAATTAAGTAAAGTTAAACATTCAGTTCCTCAGTTGCACCAGCCACATTTCAAGTGCTCAATAAACTACATGTGGCTAGTGTTTACCACATGAACAGTGCAGGTAGGGACTATTTCCATTACTGAAGAAAGTCCTATTACACTGAGATGGTCTAGAACCTAAAGAGTGTTCTGGTCACTGCACCCAGGAATTATGGGAAGGGGGCAGACTTTGAAGCGAATTATCCACAGGGGCAGAACCTGGGCAGGCGAGGACTGGAGTGAGGAGGAAGGGAGTGGTTGGGAATGGTCTCTGACACCTTTCCTGCCCTGGCAGATCCTGACCATGTACTGCAGGTGCCCGGAGTCCTAGGAGGGCACCTGCGCCCTGTACCACCTGAATGTGACTCTCCATAGTGCCCTGGAAGGTGAGCCTAGACCCAGGGACTCCCAGCCCTTCTTTTTCATCACTTTATTTTAGCTATCATTCAGTAAGCACATTTATTGCCTTATTCAACTATTCAACAAATATTTGTTGAGAATTTACTGTGCCATGCCATGTTTCTGGACCCTGGGAACACAGGCGTGATCTTCTCCTGGGTCCCGCATTCTAGTAGGGAGAGACAAACAGTAATACAACAATAAGTATATTATATTCCTGCTATTTATTTATAACAATCTACACTATAAAAATAAATATGTAGAAGGTGATGATAGTACCATACCAAATAAAGCAGGAAAAGATGATACACACTTGGAGGAGGTCCAGGGGAAGCTCTCTGAGGAGGTGGCATTTGAGCTCACACACGAAAGAAGGGAGAGAATGAGCCATGAAGGATCTGAGGGAATAGCATTCCAAGCAGGTGGAATGGCAGGTGCAAAGGCCTGGAGGCAAGAATGAGCTCACCTGGTTTGAAGAGGCCATTGTGCCCACAGAGGAGCAAAGAGTAGGGTTTTAGGAAAAAGGGCTGGAGAGGTTATGGGGGCAGATGATGCCAGGACTTGTGGCCATAGTGAGATCACTGGTTTTTGCTGAGTGAAGTGGGAGCCATGGAGTGTTCTGAGAGAGAAGGTTTGCACAGGCTCCCTCTGGCACAGACTGTAGAAGGCAATGGGAGAAACTGGGGGACAAGGGAAGAAGCGACTGCACCGGTCCTGTGGGAGACGATGGGGGCTGAACCGGGGTAGGGGATGTGGAGATGACCAGAAATGGGATTCTAGAGTTCCTAGTCTGGGTGGGGTACCAAGAAGGAAGAGACAGGACCCCGCCAGTGGGAACTCAATGTGGAGATGAGGGGAATGAGCCTCCCCAGCCCCAGGACTTTCAGGTACTAAGGTGACCAAGGATTTGGTTCGGGCCACACTTTTTAATAAAAATAAAATAACAGTAACAATAATAATAATAGTGGCGGTAGCAATAGGAGTAGTGATGAGAATAATAGTAACTGACAGTTACCAAGAAGTGATAAAGCACGATGTTAAGACCTTTGCTCCTATTAACTCATTAAATCCTTACAGGCTGGCTGGGCTGGGAATATTATGCTCCTCATTTACAGTTTAGGTAACTAAAGCACAGAGAGCTAAAGCACCTTGCCCAAAGTCACACAGCAGAGCCAGGATTTGAACCCAGGAAGCTGTGTTACCCAGCCTCTAAACTCCCGCCTTCTCTCTGCAGGTAATAAAAAAGGGGAAGAGACCTTCCAGCTCTGGGTGGAGACAAGGTCAGGGCACCAGGATCTTGGGCTGGGCAGGAGGAAGGCCTCGCTTCCCAGCATCCAGACCCCTTGCCAGCTCTTCCTGCATACTGAATGGAGGGTGGGAACCAGCCAGGCTTGCTTTTCCGTGCATGCCCCCTCAGCCTGCCTCCCATCCTGCCCTCCCCTCCTCTCCCATGCTTGTCTACAATACTGCTGCCCAGTCGTGTCCCCCAGCCTTCCCTGTCCTGGGATGCTGACTCCGCCACCGTGAACATGTTCCACGTCCCGGATGCCCAGAACTGGTTCCAAGCCTGCCGCCTCCCCATCCCCATCTTCTCCAGACACCCCAGCCCTCACCCCAGTCCTGCCCTTTCCCTCAAATGCCCTCACCCAGAGCTTCCCCAGATAAAAACATGGGTTGAACTCTGTTCTAGGAACTGAGGGCACAGCCGTGAGCAAGGCAGCCCCTCTTTGCCTGATGGAGCTCGCAGCCTATCAGGGGAGACAGACAATCACCATATAATCATCCAGAATCAATTTAGAATGACAGCTGTGATTAAATATGGCCAAGGAGAGGTCTACAGAGGCACAGGAGGGCAAATTAGAGAATGACAAGGTGCATGGGTTGGAGAAGGCTTCCCAGAGGGAGGGAGGGATCAGTGGAAATTGCAAAGATGGAAGAAGGATGTTTCAGGGCAGAGAGAGAGGAGTGAGGACTCCAGGCTGAGAGAACAGCATATGCCAAGGTCCAGGGGCAGGAGAGAGATGCTTAAGAGCAATCACATGAAGGCTGGGGTGAGAGGGGGTGAAGCGGATGGATGAGACAAAGCGCCTGCTAAAATTGTTAAGCAAGGAGGCAACACACGAGACTCCTGTTCGTTAAACTGTATGCTCCTGGGGGCAGAGGAGTAGCGGGGAGACCCAGGAGGAGGCTACTGACTGCATTCATCCAGGCCTGAGATGATGGCAGGGGGAGCATGGGGGGAGAGGAAGGAGGAGAATGAAGAAAGACTGGAGCTGTGAAATCCCCAGGTTCCAGGGAAATCGAGAGGCCACCATGAGCATCATGGAGGTCTCCCTGCTCACTGGCTTCTACCCCAACCAGAATGACCTCGAACAGGTAACAGAGGTCCCACCTGCCTGCTGCTGAGCAGGGTGGGAATGCCCTAGCAACATCCCACAGTCCCCATGTGGGCACGGGGGTCAAGGCCCCCAGGTTAGTGCCCCGTGGTCAGTAGCCATGGTCACTTCTGGTTGTCTCCCTGCATGACCTTAGGCAAGGCCTTGCCCTGATGGGGCCTCCGCTTCCCTGACACTGGCATTGATGGGACAAGGGCTGGGAGCTCTGAGAGTTACTTCACACTGACTAGAGCTCCTAGAGCTGGGGACCTCCGGGCAGCGGGAAGCGGGTTGGGGGGGGGGTGGTGTCTCTGCCAACCTGCAGGCCTCACCCTCTGCCTCAGCTGACAAGCAACGTGGAGATGTACGCCTTCCAGTGTGAGACCAAGACGAGGTACAGCGACAGCACCGTTGTCCTCTACCTGGAGAAGGTGAGGAAGCCTGGGTGTCCTCCTCCAGGGGCCCGTGGGCCACCCGGTGGGCAGAGTATCCACGGTCAGCACCTTGGGTAGTGTTGCCAGAGAGCCATGCAGTCTGAGGTCAGCTCCTCAGGCCGCAAGGTCACGTCGTCAGTGGTTATGGCCAAGGCCCTGTGGTCAGTGCCCCGTGGTCAGTGGCTCAGACAGGATTCCCTTCCCCAGTTCCTGCAGGCGGCCCAGGTCACCGTATACGACTACTACCAGCCTTGTAAGCAGGGATCTGGGGGTGCACAGGTATCCCCCAAGAGGACTGAGAAGAACAGGGCCAGGAGGAAAGGATGAGGCGGGGCCAGGACGGGGGTTTGAGGCGTGGCCCAGAGGGGGGCTGGGCACTGGGGCAGCAAGAAGGTTGCTAAAAGGGACCGAAAGGGATGTGGTGATAAGGGGCGTGGCCTTCCTGGGTAGTCAGAGCTGTGGGGAGTCTGGAAGGGGATGGGACGGAGAAGTGACCGGGCAAGGCCCGCAGGGCGAGAAGGGAGGAGTCTTCAAGGGGGAGGGGCCTGAGGGGAGAATGACTGGGCAGGGCCAGGTGGGGAGAGGGGCGGGGCTTAGGGGGCGGAGCCAGGCGGTGACCCGGCCCCCAGGAAGGCGAGCCCAAGCCAACCCCACAGCAGTTCGTCCCTCTTTCAGCTCGGAGGTGCGGCTCTCGCTTCAACCTGCCCACAGAGCACTCTTCCATGCGCAAGATCTGTCACCAAGATGTGTGCAGATGTGCAGAGGGTGAGGTCCTGGAGACACCGAGGCCAGGGCTGCCAGGCTAGGGACCCAGGAGCCCTGCATCACCTCCTGGCTGTCTCTTAGGGCTGAGTTTAGACCGAGAGAGATCGTGAGATAGGAAGACAGAGAAAAGGAGACCCAGAGACAGAGACTGTCACATACGCTCAGGCACAGCCAAAAATGGAGCGAGACATAAAGAGACTCAGATGGGAGAAAGAGACCAGAAAGAGAGCTAGAGGAAGACAGAGAGCACCCTACAGACCGGGGTGGGGGGGAGGAAGCCCCCTCCCTCGGTGCAGCCCGAGCCGCTGACCGTCCAGAACGGTGCCCATCTCTGAGGAAGGACAGCGCCCTACTGAGACAGGAGGAGCTCCAGGCGGCAGCCTGTGAGGCAGGCATGGACTTCGGTGAGTGTGGGAAGTGGCGGGGGGACAGGAGGAGGTCCACCTGCGGGCCAGATGCCAACGGGATACCCTCCTGCCCTTGCTTTCCCAGTGTACAAGGTCAAGCTGGAGTCTGTGAAGGCCTCCACCTCCAATCCCTACATCTACTACAACGTGAAACCCCAAGCCATCATCAAGAGTGTTGTATGTCCGACGGGGCAGAAGAGGCAGGGTGGGGTTCTACCCCGAGGGTCCCAGTGGGGGAAAGAGCCAGGCCTGTGTACATTCTCACCCCGGGTTTTCTCTCCTCCAGGTACAGACTCTGCCCTGGCCCTCGCCAGGAGGAAATTCGTCTCTCATGCCACCTGCCATGACTCCCTGGGGCTGCAAGAATGAGAGACATACATCATGGGCCACACATCAGACCTGTGGAGAGTCCAATCTCAGTACGTGGGGGACTCCTGCTGTCCCAGGACTCAGGCATGGTCCCCTTTTCCCATCCTGGCCCAGTCCCTGGTGTCAACACCTCCTATTAGCACCTGTCACCCAACAGCAGGAGTCCTGGGTTTCGAGGCTGCCCTGAAGGGAGGTGCAGACTGTGCACTGAACAATGCCAGGGAACACCATTCACAAGGAGATGTTGCAGATGTAGACATAGATTCGGCTTTCCAATAGGGGGCCATAAGGACTCAGAGGAAGGGGCGCCTTTTCTGATCCCCAGCCATGTGGAGGCTGGGGGACCCAAGAGGGCCTGCTGGAGTGGACATACAACGTGTGGCTGTGGGAGGCTGCCAATCAGGACAGAGGAGCAAGACAGGGAGGACTCCACGCCCCCAGGGCACCAGGCTCCCCTCACCCTCCTTGCCATCTCTCACCCACAGTTACATCTGTGTCCTGGGCAAGGAGACATTCCTCATGAATTGGCCAGCAGAAGGGGATGTGGGCAAGAAGGAATTGCTGAACCAGCTGGAAGGATTTTCAGAATACATGAGCACACATGGCCGTGAGTCCTAAGACTCTGAGGTGCCTGCTGCCCTCAGGTGGTTGTTCCAAGCAGGCCCAGGCCACTGGGCTTAACCCCAAATAAAGAGCCCCGCACAACCTGCCCTGCGATCACGTGGACCTGCCTCTTCCCTCTCCCTCCTACTCCATTTCAATTACACTGGCCTCCTTTGTGTCCTTCCAACACCCACGTTGATTCCCACCTCAGGGCCTTTGCACTCACTGTTCCCTCCACCAACTCCACCCTTCCTCCAGATATCTGCATTGACTGAACCCTTCCCTTATTTGGACTCTGTTTAAATGTCACTTCTGGGGCACCTGAGTGGCTCAGGCGGTTAAGCTTCTGACTTGATTTCAGCTCGGGTCATGATCTCATGGTTCATGAGTCCGAGCCCCGCTTCGGGTCCACGCTGACAGTGCAGAGCCTGCTTGGGATTCTCTCCCCCTCTCCCTCTTTCTCTGCCTCTCTCCCACTCTCACGCACATGTTCTCTCTCTGTGTCTCTCTCTCTCAAAATAAACAAACTTTTTAAAAAAGTCACTTCCTCAAAGATGCTTGCTTTAATGACATATCTAAAATAGACCCCCTTCTGTCACTCTCTCTCCGCTTACCCTGTTTCGTTCTCTCAACAACACCTATAAATATATCGCATGTAACAGTTATTGGTTTGATTGTTAAATAGGCATTTCTCCTGCCTTACAGTGTCAGCTCCTTAAAACCAGGGGTCATGTCTGTCTTGTTCACTGCGATATTCTCAGTTCCTACAGCAAGTGCTGGAACACAGTAGGTGCTCACGAAATGATTATCTAATGAATGCATGAGTTGATGGATGAATTTGGTGCCCATGCTGTACCTGGTCCTGACTGAAGGTTAGATGGGGAGCCCCAGGCAACTGGGGAGCTAAGACAAGGGGCAGGGGAAAGCGAATAAGTTTTATCAATGTGGCCTGGGATGGGACTGAAAGCTCTGCCAAGCCAAGGCAGCAACCCACGTGGCTCCAGGAACCCCCAAGAGTGCTAGAGGGACTGCGAGGCATCCAGAATGCCTTGGTCTTGGTGTGTCAATGAGGGACTGAGATGAGAAGGAGAACCAGAAAGGCGGGCCTGGGAGGCTGCTGGGTGAGCTGACTTCATAAAAGGTTTGAAATACCAGGCTAGAGGGCTTGGTCATTATCAAGGGTAGTAGGGAGTCACGGAAGATATTTGAGCAGGAGAGGAACTGACCAGCCCAGCTGGTTGATGGGTGAAAACTGAGTTGATGGCAGGAAATCTGGGGAGGAGGCTGGAGCTGTGGGGCCACAAGAGAGCATGGTGGCAACTGCCTGAGTTCAAATTCTGCTTCCACTTCTTCCTGACTGTGTGACCTTAGCATGATTACTCACCTCTCTTTGCTTTGGTTTCCTCATCTTTTTTTTTTTTAATGTTTATTTATTTTGAGAGAGAGAGAGCATGCGTGCAGGGGAGGGGCAGAGGGAGAGAGAGGGAGAGAGAAAATCCCAAGCAGGCTCCATGCTCAGCATGAAGCTCGATCTCACAACTGAGGCATGACCTGAGCCAAAATCAAGAGTCGGACATTCAACCGACTGAGCCACCCAGGCACCCCGGGTTTCCTCATCTTTAATTACTTCCCAGAGAGTAATTGTGAGTGCCAGTGTATAGTAAACATTCAATAAATGTTCACTGGCCTTTCAGTGAGGAAGACAAGAGGCCATGGGAGAGAGCGGAGTTGCTAGAATCCACAGGTTAGAGAGAAAAGCAGGTCAAACAACTTCTACTCAAAGCCCTCCCAAGCTCCTATCACTCAGACACCAAAGCCCTCAAGGCGCTGCATTGTGGCCCCATCACCTCCCTGACCCCATGGCTCCCCACTCTCTACCCCACTCACCCCAGCCACACTGGCTTCCCCTATGGTTCCCCAAAACTCCTAGCTCTTCCTTGCCCCTGGGCTTTTGCATAAGCTGTTCCTTCTGCCCAAACACTTTTCCCATGACTTCTTTCTCTTCATCCTTCCAATCTCCACTCAGAGAGGCCTGCCCCAGCCACCCTGGCTAGCTGAAATTGGACCTTTATCTCTCCCCCCAACCTGCTCGGTTCCTTCGGGGTAGATGCTACAAGGCATAATGCAGGGGAGGGGCAGGGGAGGGGCAGGGGAGGGGCATTGACACACCAAGATCAAGCCATTCTGGATGCCTTGCAGTCCCTCTAGCACTGGGTTCTTTTTAACGTTTATTTATTTTTGAGACAGAGAGAGACAGAGCATGAATGGGGGAGGATCAGAGAGAGAGGGAGACACAGAATCGGAAGCAGGCTCCAGGCTCTGAGCTGTCAGCACAGAGCCCCACGCGGGGCTCGAACTCACGGACCGTAGCACTGGGTTCTTAACTTACGGCTTTGTCGTCTGTCTCCCCTACTGGGCTGGGAGTCCCAGGAGAGCAGAAAGGATGTCTGTCCTAATCACAAATATGACTGTAGCAGCTCACACAAGGCCCGGCACATAGTAGGTGCTCATTTTGCTGAATTAATGACTGAATACACGAAAGAGTGAGAGAGAAGAAAGGGAGGAGGGGGGAAGGGAGAAGGTAAAGGAAGGAAGAAGGAAAGAAGCCAGCAAGGAGGAAGCTCAGTTCATGGCTTGTTTCTGTACAGCCCTCAAGCTAAGAATTTTTTTTTTTTACATTTTCTTTTTTTTTTTTTTTTAATTTTTTTTTTCAACGTTTTTAATTTATTTTTGGGACAGAGAGAGACAGAGCATGAACGGGGGAGGGGCAGAGAGAGAGGGAGACACAGAATCGGAAACAGGCTCCAGGCTCCGAGCCATCAGCCCAGAGCCTGACGCGGGGCTCGAACTCACGGACTGCGAGATCGTGACCTGGCTGAAGTCGGACGCTTAACCGACTGCGCCACCCAGGCGCCCCAACATTTTCAAAGAGTTAAAAGAAGAAGAAGAATCTATAACAGAGATTGTATGTGACCTGAACAGCCTAAAATATTTATTATCTTGTCCTTTAGGGGGGAAAAAAGTGCCTACCCCTGAATTAGTCCCTTAGTTATCTATTGCTATGAAACAAATTACCCCAAAGCTTAGAGGCTTAAATGGTAAGTATTATCATTCACAGTTTTGGTGGGTTGGGAATCCACAGGGAGCCAGTGAGCTGCACGATTTGGGCTTAGGGGTCTCTCACAAGATTGCAATTAAAGTGTCAGGTGGGGCTGTTGTCATCTGAAAGTTCGGCTGAGGCTGGAGGAGACACCTCCAAGGTAGCTCCCTCACGTAGCTGGCAAGCTGTTGGTGGCTCTTGATGGAAGGACTCCATCCCCGGCCGTGTGGACCTCTTCACAAGGTTGCTTGAGTGTCCTCATGATGTGGCAGCTGGCTTTCCCCAGAGTGAGTGGTCAGAGAGAAAGCGCAAGGAGGAAGCCACAGTGCCTTTAAAGATCCAGCCTCGGAAACTGTACAGCATCATTTCCACAACATTCTATTGGTCACACGAGCCAACACAATTCAGCGAGGACAAGGACTACAAAGGGCATGACTCTCAGGGGTCCCTGGAGGTCATCTTGGAGGCTACCAACCAGCGACAATTAGTGACAGAGTTTGGGATTTGAGCCCAAGCAATCTGGTTCCAGAGTCTATGCACTCAACACCATGCGCAGATGTCTCTTGGTGGCAAAGGACGGGTCCATTTTTTAAACAGGGTTCATTTTTTAGATAAGTGTTAAAGTTGCAGAACAATTGAGAAGACAGTACAGAGAGAGTTTCTATATACCTCTGCAGTTTTCCTATTATTAACACCTTACATTACTAGGATACATTTGTTATAATTAGCAAACCAAAATTGTTACATTTTTGTTCCCTGAAATCCACAGTTTAGATTTCCTTAGTTCTCCCCCAATGTCCATTTTCTGTTCCAAGACCTCATCCAGGACACCAGATTACATTTACCCATCATGGCTCCTTGGGCTCCTCTTGGTTGCGACAATATCTCTGGCTTCTTGGTTTTTGTGTCCCTAACAGCTTCGAGAGAACATTGGGCAGGGAGATTGCATGACGACCCCTTATTGGGATGTATCTGATGTTCTCTCATGATTAGAATTGTGGGGTTATAGGAGGAATATTGCAGAAGTGAAAGGCCATTGTCACATCATATTAAGGGTATATAAATCAACATGATTCATGACTAATGATGTTGACCTTGATCAGCTGGCTGAAGGGGTGTTTGTCAGGTTTCTCCACTTTAAAGTACTATCCCTGCTCCCTTTTCCATAAGGCAGTCTTTAGAGAAAAGCCTCTCTACCAGTCAATACTATGGGGAAGTTACGTTCCCCTTGCTTGAGAGCAGAATATCTACATAAATTATTTGGAATTCTTCTGCACTGGATACTAGTCTCTTCTCCCCCGTGTATTAATTTATTCAATTGGACTAATTGGATTATAACCCAATACTACTTGATTTTTTTAAGTTTATTCATTTTGAGGAGAGAGAGCATGTGCAGGGGAAGGACAGAGAGAGGGTGAGAGAGAATCCCAAGCAGGCTCCGTGCTGTCAGCGCAGAGCCCGACATGGGGCTGGATCTCACAAACTGTGGGATCGTGACCTGACCCAAAACCAAGAGTCAGACGCTTAACTGACTGAGTCACCCAAGCACCCCCAATACTACTCCATTTTTTTGCTGAAAGTATTCTCTTTGGGTCATGGGGAGATCTTTCAGGTGGCTCCTGAAAGAGCCACCTGTAAGTAAATTTAAACTTTCACATGTACTACTAAATTAGATCCTCATAGCATTAGCAGTATATATTTTCATATTTTCACTGCACCATAGATTGAGGTCTCTATTTTTTACTGAGCTGAAATTCACATAACATAAAATTAACCATTTTAAACTGTATAATTCAGTGGCACTTAATATATTTACAATATTTGGCAATCACCACCTCTCTCCAGTTTCAAAATGTTTTTCATCACTCCAGAGAAACACTCTGTTCCCATTAAGTAATCACTCTCCATGTCCCTCTACCTCCCATCCCTTGGTAACCACTAATCTGCTTTCTGTCCCTATGGACTTGCTTATTCTGGATATATCATAAAAGGGAATCAGGCAATATGCAGCCTTTTATTTCTAGCTTCTTTCACTTGGCATGTTTCCAATGTTCTTTGTTCTTTGTCTCTTTTATGGGTGAATAATATTCCATTGTATGGGTACACAGTATTTTGTTTGTCCATTCATCTGTCCATAGACATTTGGGTCATTTCCACCTTTTGACTGTTGTAAATAATGCTGCTGTGAACACCGATGTGCAAATACCTGCTTGAGTCTTCTAATCCCTGAACATATCCTGGGATAGATCCCACTTGGCCATGGCATACAATCTACTTAATGTGAGGTTGGATTCAGTTTGCTAGTTTTATTTATCTACTAGCCCCTGTTCTCCTGGTTACCTGCCAGCTCCTGGGTGAGAGTTCTCCCAAAGGGCATTAACAGCTGCACATGCTGAGAACCAAGGAGACGCTGAAGGAGAGAATGGAAAAATGCGTACGCCCTCTTGAGGGAGCAATTTGCATTGCATGGAATTGTCCATAACAGGTGCAATTGAAACCCACGTAGACCAAGGAAATGGAAAGCAGGGCACTAAAAGGTTACACATACAAGCATAACCTAGATAGAGATACGTATCTACCTCTGCACATATATAAATATGCAATTCCTCTCTCTGAGGCTGCATGAAGTTCCAACCCTACTTTTCTCTGCACATTTCTTTCATTCTTAAATCATGTCCGTCACACATGAACAGTGTAGATTTAACAATTAGTAAAGGTTGTTAGCTTAATCACAGAAACCAAACAACTCTGGCTAATTTAGCCAGAAAGTTTTATTTAAGAGTACTCAGGAGCTGGGCGCCTGGCTGGCTCAGTAGATGGAGCATGATGGCTCTTGATCTCAGGGCTGTAAGTTCGAGCCCCACACTGGGTGTAGAGATTACTTTAAAATATATACAAAAAAATTAAAAAGAATAAAAAAGAATACTTAGGAGCAACAGCGGGCAAATTAGGCAAGAGACGCAGGCAAAGGAGGGGGCAACCCCTCCAAAAGCAAAGCCTACTGCGCGCTCCACTGCCCTGCAGAACAACCAGGACAAGGACCAAGGATATGTATCCAGAACCCTCTCGCTGCAGACCTCGCTGCCCAACCCATCACCTACGTGACGAAGGCCTTTGACTTCCTCGTGCACTGAACCGTGACCCTCGTGAGTCTGAGAGCCGCAGCATGCAAAGTACAGGTATTACCGCTTGCACGGGGAGTTCTGCCGGGGGCGGGGCGGGGCTGAGTGCCAGCAAAAGGACGTCTGGTGCGCGTTTGAAGCAGAGATGTAATGGACAAGAAACTACCAAGTCAATCATGAAATTGACAACATCACCCACGAAAGGCTGACAGCCTGTCCCCAGAGGGAAGGCGAGAGCTACAGGCAGAATTGACCAAGCAGCTGAAGCAGTGCATCCGGGGGGCCCAAGGCCTCCCAGGGCGCGACCACTACCTTGGGACCCATTATTCTGCCAGGAAGCGCCTGGCAAAGCAGAAGCAGGGCATGCTGGCAAAGGGAAAAGCAGCTAATAAGGCCGCTGCCGAAGGCAGCTCCTTCAGCGCCCTCAAATGACTATTACCATTACTGAAATAAAAAGTGATAAAACCTGAAGAAAAAATAACAATGCGGGAGAAATAGACGAAATACCCATACAACGGAATAGTATTCGGCAGTTAAAAAGAAAAGGAAAAGGAAAAAAAAAAAACCCTGCAGTACTGATACGCTACATAGATGAACCTCGAAAATGTTCTGAGTGAGGGGCACCTGGGTGATTCAGTCCATTAAGCTCCAGACTTCAGCTCAGGTCATGATCCCGTGGTTCGTGAGTTCAAGCCCCACATCAGGCTCTGTGCTGACAGCTCAGAGCCTGGAGCCTGCTTCGGATTCTGGGTGCGTGTCTCTGTCTGCCCCTCCCCCGCTCACGCTCTGTTTCTCCGTCTCTCTCAAAAATAAATAAACATTTTTAAAAATCAAAATAAATAAATGAATGAATGAATGAAAAGTGCTTATCTGTGGGGGCACCTGGCTGGCTCAGTTGGTGGAACATGAGACTCTTGATCTCAGGGTTATGAGGTCAAGTCATACATTGGGTGTGGAGATTACTTAAAAATAAAAATAAATAGGGGTGCCTGGGTGGCTCAGTCGGTTGAGCGTCCGACTTCAGCTCAGGTCACGATCTGGTGGTCTGTGAGTTCGAGCCCCGCGTCAGGCTCTGGGCTGATGGCTCGGAGCCTGGAGCCTGTTTCCGATTCTGTGTCTCCCTCTCTCTCTGCCCCTCCCCCGTTCATGCTGTGTCTCTCTCTGTCTCAAAAATAAATAAATGTTAAAAAATAAAAATAAAAATAAAAATAAAATAAAAATAAATAAATAACAACAAGTCCCTATATGTTACAGAGACATATGCAGTCAAATACTCTACCCCTGAGCTATACCCCCCTCAGTAGAGAAAAATATGAAATATTGATAGATGAAATCATATGATGATTTAGGATTTCTTTAAAATACTCCGGCCCATGGGGCACCTGGGTGGCTCAGTCAGTTAAGTGTCCGACTTTGGCTCAGGTCACAACCTCAAAGTTCATGAGTTCAAGCCCCGCGTAGGGCTCTGTGCTGACAGCTTGGAGCCTGGAGCCTGCTTTGGATTCTGTGTCTCCCTCTTTCTCTGCCCCTCCCCTTCTTGTTCTCTCTCTCTCTCTCTCTCTCAAAAATAAATAAACATTAAAAATTTTTTTTCTAATACTCCATCCCAGGGGTTCTGGCTCTCATCAGGATGGAAGGAGCAGTCTACCCCGTCTCACCCATGAATGTACAAAACGGCTATCTGAGGACTCTGAAGAAAAGATGGATTAAGAGAATGTAAGGACAAGCCACAAATGGGAGAAAATATTTGCAAAACGCAACTCCAGTAAAGGACTTGTATCCGAAATATACAGAGGATCAAAGAATTCTTAAGATTCAATGATAAGGGGGGCGCCTGAGTGGCTTAGTCCATTAAGCTTCTGACTCTTGATTTCGGCTCAGGTCACGAGGTCACGGTTGGTAAGATGAAGCCTGGAGGCAGGGTCCACGCTGACAGCACGGACTCTCTCTCTCTCTCCCTCTCAAAAGAAATAAGTAAATAAACTTAAAACAAAAAAAAGAATGGGTAAAATCCAAAGCACTGACAATATTGGGGTGCCTGGGTGGTTCAGTCGGTTGAGCGTCTGACTTCGGCTCAGGTCATGATCTTGCGGCCCGCGAGTTCGAGCCCCACATCGGGCTCTGTGCTGACAGCTCAGAGCCTGGAGCCTGCTTCAGATTCTGTGTCTCCCTCTCTCTCTGCCCCTCTCCTGCTCACACTCTGTCTTTCTCTCTCTCTCTCTCTCTCTCTCTCCTTCAAAGACAAATAAACATTTGAAAAAATTAAAAATAATATAAAATTTAAAAAGACGTGGAGGAAACAAGTGGAAGAAACCGTACGAAAAGGTTATGCACTGTATGATTCCAACGAGGTGACTTCCTGGAAAAGACAAAACTATACAGACAGTGGAAAGATCATTGGCTGCCAGGGGTTGGTGAAGGTAGATGGAAAGGGATGCCTAGGTGGAGCACAGGGTTTTTTTAGGACAATGAAACTATTCTGGATGATCCTGTAGGGGTGGATACATGACATTATGCATTTGGCCAAACCCACAGAACTATACAACACGAATAGTGAAGCCTAATGTAAATCATGGACTTTACTTAATAATAATGCATTTGTATTGGTTCATCAATTATAACAATTGTACCATAAAAATGCAAGATGTTAATAATAGGAGAAACTGGGGTAGGGGAAGGTACATGGGAAGCCTCTGTATTCTCTGCCCAATTTTTCTGTAAACTATAAATGCTCTAAAAAAAAATTAAGTCTATTTTTTTTTGAGAGAGAGAAGCGGGGCTTACCCAGGGCTCGTGTTGTTTTTTTTTTAACCCAAAGTGGGGCACATATTCACCCAAAGTGGGGCTCGAGCTCACCCGCTATGGGACTAGAACTCATGAACTGTGAAATCATGACCCAAGCGGAAGTCAATCACAACTGAGCCACCCAGGCGCCCAAGTCTTTTTTTTTTTTTTTTTTAAGTAAGTGGTAGCAGTCTGGATGAGGAAGGAAACCACAACTCAAATTGCCACTAAACCAGCAATGATTTTGTCATTATTTTCCTCTGGTATTTCCCAGCCTAGACTTAATGGCAGCCCAAAACTCAGAACTACTCACTAGGGGAAGACAAAAAGAATTCTTTACACACACACACACACACACACACACAAATGCAAAAAAAAAAAAAAAATCCTGGTCTGATGAGCAGGCAAGGAAGACCTATAGGTCATAGAGAATGGGTGCTGCACACACAGGATAGATCCAAATAGCACTGCAATGGCTTTGAAAACCAGACTGATATTAGAACCACATCTTGGAGAAAGTGGGTTGAAACTTGCAACCTGAACCTGAGTTGCTTGCCTGCCTGCCCAAACAAAATATCAACATTCTCCGTAGGATTTAAACAAGATCCAGCATATCACAATTTAACATCATGTTATATATAATATCCAAAATTTCCAGAATTCAATCCAAAATTACTCAACATATGAACACGTGCGACATCCCTAACCACGCACAAAGGAAAAGAAAATCAGATGGCAACCCTAAAATGATGCAGATGTTAGAATTATCAAATACTTTATTTTTTAATTTTTTAAAGTTTATTTATTTACTTGAGAGAGAGAGAGAGAGAGAGTACAAGCGGAGGAAGGGCAGAGAGAAGGAGAGACAGAATCCCAAGCAGGTTCTGCACCATCAGCACAGAGCCCGATGCGGGGCTCAAACTCATGAACCGTGAGATCACAACTTGAGCTGAGATCAAGAGTCAGACACTTAACCGACTGCAACACCCAGGCGCCCCTAGAATTATCAAATACTTTAAAGCAGTTGTTATAACTATACCTGAGAAGTAAGGGCAAACACTCTTGAACTAACAGAAACAGACTAAAGCCTCAATAGAGAAATAGTTGTTTAGAAAAAGAACCACATAAAAGAAAAGAAAAAGAACCACATGGAAATCTTGAAACCAACAATAACCAAAATTAATAATTCACTGGATGGGCTAAGTAGCAAGATGGAGATGGAAAAGGAAAGAGGCAATGAATTGGAGGGTAGGGCACTAGAGAGTAGCCAATCTCAACAATAGAGCTGTGGGATAATATTAAAAGGTCCAAGACTCCTGTCATCAGAGTTCCAGAAAAAGAGGGGAAAGAATTGTGGCCCAGAAAAAAATGTTTGAAGAAGTAAGGCTGAAAACTCCCCGGAGTGGTGAAAGATACAAGCCTACAGCTCCTGGAGGGCAGAGATGTTTGTCTATGTTCCTCACTCCCAGAGCAACGCCTGGCGTTCGGCATTTAGTGAATGGACAAGACCCCCATGATGTGCGGGAGCATCTCCAATAGACCCAGGGTGGGCACTTGGGAAATTGCCTTGGAATAAGCTGCCAGTGAGCTTCTGATGCTCCAGGAAGTTTGAGAACTCCTAGCTCAGCTCTTCCTCCTTCTCTCACCCAACTCCATGCTAAAGCTTCTTACACCCCACATAACACCTCCTTCTGGAACATTGGCCAGATGCTCCCTCCTCCGCCAGCCTGGACGTACATATGGAGCATTATGGTAGTTTCTTGAGGCCCCTAGGGACCCCTTGAAGGCAGAGTGGGTATCTCCAGTGTGGCTCATTCTCTCATTTATTTATTAAACCCTACAATAGGCACGAGTGCCATGTTCCCATTTTACGGATGAGCAAACAAAGGGCTTCAGGAGGTTCAGCCATGGGCTCAGGGTCCCCCGTGAGTACGTGGCAGAGAAAGAGAGGTCTTGGGCTCTGGTCTGAGACTGCATCTTGTAACAAGAGTCAAAACATACACTTACTGAGCACCTGTTACATGCAGGCTCTGGTCTAAGCACTGCACATGCACATTAGCACGCACATTAACACGTTTTCTTCTCCTTGTGACTCTTTGAGATGGGGACAGTCTTCTTCCTGTTTTGTGAGTGAGAAGACAGAGGCACTGGAAGGTTGCGTATCTTCCTGGAGTTCCTGGTAACAAAGTTCCGCTTTCAATCCCAAACGCTGTTTGTTCAGATATCCAGACACGTTTGTTTAAGTTCCTGTTTTTCTTTGAATATCACCACGATGAAGTCAGAAACATAAGTAGTTCATTGTGATGAGCACCGAGTGCTGTATAGAGGTGTTCAATCACTATATTGTACACCTGAAGCTAATATGACACTGTATGTTAGCTAACTGGACTTTACATTTAAAAACTTAAAAAAAAGAAAAAGAAAAAGAAAAAGAAGTATTTCAAAGGACAAAGATCTGGGGAAAATCTACATCAGATTTAATGGGAGTTATCCCGGGGCAAGGGCAATGAGTTACTGCCCCTTCTTGTATTATTGTTATTATTTTGAATGACACTTGAGGACATCCTAGCAAAAAGATTCCCCAAAAAGCAGACATAGAGAAAAGAAAATGTAGGGGCCCCCCTCGGGAAGCCCCCACCCTTTTCTCCTCCCCAGGAACCAGAACTATTCAGCTTGCTTATATGTCCTGATGGCTCCTTTCCTCCGTGCTTATGGATACCCCAATGGTCACAGACAAAATTATAACTTAAGGTTTTATTTTTCTGTGTAGACAGATTTCCTCTTTCCAAATCAAACATTTCTTAATGCTTAACTTTTTTTTTTTTTTTTTTTAGAACAAGCACACTACACTTTTGTAATCAGGAAAAGAAAGGGCAAAGTGTCCTGTTTTGGTGCAGAGAGCTAGCCACAATTTCTGAAATTTTAAAATGGCAACTATGACGAGATGAAGTCATTTGGGATGGCCCAGACCTCAGGGTCTGGTGTGGGTACTTCACACACTTTCCCAATACTTTCCCTGTCAGTTTCTGGAACATGGGATCAGTGATTAACCCTTGCATGTTTCTGCTGCCAGGAACAGAGACAGGGCCACCAGGCAGAGGACTGTCTTCCCACAGGCCACACCTCAGAAAAAACAACATAAACCAAGGTGGTATGGAAATAAAAATAGCTACATGCCTCTTGGAAGGTTACTATTTGCTTTGTATCCTCTAAGCACAATCCCATGGCATTATAAAGCAAGTTGCATTTACATTTTCTAGCTGTCCCATTAACAAGGTAAAAAGGAACCAGGGAAATTAATTACGATAATTGTATGTAGCCCAGTATATCCAAAACATTATCACTTTAACATGTAACAAGGTAAAAAAAAAAAAAAAAAAGCCAGGAACAACGTGGATGGAATAGAGGGTATTATACTAAGCGAAATAAGTCAGAGAGAGACAGATATCATATGATTTCACTCATATGTGGAATTGGAGAAACTCAACAGATGAACACAGGAGAAGGGAAGGAAAAATAAGATAAAAACAGAGAAGGAGGCAAACCATAAGAGACTCTTTAAATACAGAGAACAAACTGAGGGTTGCCGGAGGGAGGTGGGTGGGGGGATGGGTTGGATGGGTGACGGGCATTAAGGAGGGCGCTTTTTGGGATGAGCACTGGGTGTCATATGTAAGCGATGAATCACCAGCTTCTACTCGTGAAGCCAAGACTACACTGCGTCTAACTTGAATTAAAAAAACAACAACCCAGTGATGTGTTGTTTTACCTAAGTCTTCAAAATCAGTGTGCGTTCACCACTGATAGCACATCTGGATTAGGATCTGCCACATATCAAGAGCTCAGATGCCACATGTGGCCCATGGCAAAGGTCTACATGGCTTATCTAAACTAACTCGTGAAAACTGTACAACTCTATTCCCCTTTCAGAGATGGGGAAACAGAGTCCCAGAAAGCCTAAGGAAGAGTTAGCCATTGGCTCAAACCCAGACTGGTTCCAAAGCGTACCCCCTTGCCCTTTCTACTCCCCGGCCTCAATCCCAGCTTGAAGGAGTGTTGTGGTCAGCAAGCCTGCACTCAAGTCCTGGCAATGTCGCCTACTAGCTGGGAGTCCTGCATATTCTGCTTAGCCACTCTGAAACTCAGATCCTTCATCTGAAAAAGGGACAGTGATGCTGAAGCCAGAAGGTGGAGGGAAGATCGAGTGGCTGAAAGCCCTGAAGATACCACCCCCACCCCCACCCCCCCGAGACCCTGGCGCCCAGCGCACCGTGGGTACATCCAGGGAACCTTAGCCACTGCAATTTTTCCACTTCCTGAAGTGGAAATTTGAGTAGAGCCCCAAGCAAGTTGCCCAACCCTCACACATAAAGCATTCTTGGAAATGTGTTTAAAGCTGATTTCGCAAAACTCAAACAATAGATTTCTGTGCTGTAAAGGACATCACATTTACTAAGGAGTCCGCAAATTATGAAATCTGAAGCTACTTTGCATCTCTTAGGTGTCATTGTCAAAGGTGGACTTACATGTAATTTTTTAAAGTAATTGGATTTATCTTATTGCGTATTTTTTGGTTCTGCTTACATAAGTGATGGGTGCTTATTGCAAAAAAAACAAAAATGTAATTGTTACAGAAATATCCAATGTGGAGAGGCGCTTGGGTGGCTCAGTCGGTTGAGCGTCTGACTTCGGCTCAGGTCACAATCTCAAGGTTTGTGGGTTCAAGCCCCGCATTGGACTCTGTGCTGACAGCTCAGAGCCTGAAGGCTGCTTCGGATCCTGTGTCTCCCTCTCTCTCTGCCCCTCCCCTGCTTGCACTCTGTCTCTCTGTCTCTCTGTCTCTCTCTCCAAAGTAAATAAACATTAAAAAATAATAAAATAATAATTTAACAAACAGCATGCATAATAATTCAGGTGCCTGGGTGGCTCAGTTAGTTAAGCATCCAACCCTTGATTTTGGCTGAGGTCATGATCTCATGGGTTCATGAGTTCAAGCCCCACATGAGTTCTGCACTGTCAGTGTGGAGCCTGCTTGGGGTTCTCTCTCTCTCTCTCTCTCTCTCTCTCTCTCTCTCTTCTCTCTCTCTGTCCCTCCCCCACTCAGGCTCTCTCTCTCTCTCAAACAAATAAACTGTAAAAAAAAAAAAAAAAAAAAAAAAGGCATGCATAATGCTTTAGTATGTTTTGCCAAAGTGCCCTCCCCAAAGGTTTTACCAACAGATGCCCTTACTAACAGTTTGGAGAGTTCCTTTCCCCCCCCCCCCCCACCTCTGGGCACTGCTAAATTTCTTCATTTGGTAAAACTGGGGGGAAATTGACTAGATTATGAAAAGCACACACATTCTCCCAATAAGGAGGATGGAACTGGAGGGTATTATGCTAAGCAAAATAAGTCAGTCCGAGAAAGACAGACACCTATGATCTTACTCGTATGTGGAATTTAAGAAACGCAACAGATGAACATAGGGGAAAGGAGGGAAAATAAGAAAAACACACCCATGCTCCAATTGTGTCCGTTTTCTCCACAATTAAACTGGTCACCCAGCTTATGCCTCAAAGGCTTACGCCTCAAAGGTTCCGGCTGAAAGTCAAGAGCTTCCCTTCCCTCCACTCCCCCCGCCGCTCACTAAGCCCTTGGCCATAGTGGCCTTTAGCTTCCTGTAATGGACAAACCCCTTCCCACCTCATGCGCATGTGCTCCATCTCTTCAAGTAGGAAACTTCTTCACCCTTCCGAGAGCCTCAAGTAAGTTCCTGAACCTGTTTTCCTATTGGTAATATCACCCACCCCCGCACCCCACCCTCACCCCCCCCACGCCCCCCCCCGCACCCCCCCTCACCAGGTTACCATGAGGATCATATGAAATACATAGTTTCAAACACTTCTCACAGTGTTTCAAAGTGTTAGGACTTCAGCTCAAGAGGTACCTCCTCCAGGAAGCCCTCCCTGAACACCCTGCCCCAGGTCAGGTTCCCATGTTGTCCCCCTTTCTCATGGACCCTTCAGTTACTACTCTTTTTTTCTTTTTTTTTCTTTTTTTTTTTTTTTTTGGTATAGATCATAAGTATAATTGTGATAACATAAGTATAACTTGTGATATTATCTGCTTCATGTTTCTCTTTATCATTAAGACCATGAGTTCTGGAAGGGCAGAAATGGTGCCCAGCACTTTCTGTCAAATTAATGACTGGATTGAACAGTAAGGACTCAGTTGTTTGTTTTTTTTTTTAATGTTTATTTCTTTTTGACAGAGAGGAGGGGCAGAGAGAGAGGGAGACTGAGGATCCAAAGCGCAGAGCCAGACGTGGGGCTCGAACTCACAAACTGTGAGATCATGACCCGAGCCAAAGTCGGACACGTAACCAGCTGAGCCACCCAGGTGCCCCAGTTAATGGCTCAGTCTTTGACTCAATTATACCGTGTCTGAGGCTACACTTCTTATCAGTGTTATCAGCACATGTATCTTCTCCCTTTCCACACCTTTTTACGAAGACAAAGGATGAAAGGCAGTAATGCTCATACCACACTGTACAAACAAGCCACACTCTGTCAGCCGGGCCAAGATGGTCACAAAGCTCAGTGAACTGTTGGTGGGTAGACAGCGCCCCCATGTGATCGCTGGAAATGTTTGTTTTTCTGTCCATCTACAAATGCCCCAATTCTACAAATGCTCCGGTTGTATCGGCTGTTTGTCCTTCCAGATCAACTGTCTAATACTCTGCATCCTGAGAGACTGACAGAGTGACTGGCTCCCTGTTCTCCTTGCCTTCCGGTGCATCCAGAGACGCTCCAGCAGGAGATGGGAGGATGGGAATGGGCAGAAGGTGGGGTCTTGATTCCCTCACCCTGAATATAAGCTGGATCTAGTGACTTGATTTTAACACACAGAGGGTAGCAGTGGAAGGGATGCTGTGTGACTTCCAACACTAGGTCATAAAAGATACACCTGGCTGTTCTTCTCTTGTTGGGTCACTTGCCCTGGGGAGGCCAGCAGCCAAGTTGGGGCATACTCAAGCGGCCCTCGTAGGGAGGAATTGAGGCATCAGGCCAACAAGCACCCACCAGCCAGCCATGTTGAATGAGCCATCTTGGAAGCAGACCCTCCAGCCCCAGTCAAACATTCAGGTGACTGCAGCCCCGGACCAAAATCTTGACTACGATATTTATGAGAGACCCGGAGCTAGAAAGCACAACAAAGCCACTCCTAGATTCCCTGATCCACAAAAAACTGTATGAGACAGTAAGTTTATTGTTTTAAGTCACTGATTCTGGGGATAATTTGTTATGCAGCAAATAGAGAACAACTACAACTGGTCACAACAGTCCCATGCTCCTACCTCAGGACCTTTGCACTTGCTGCTCATTCTGCCTACAACTCTCTTCACCCACCTCCTTTTAGGTCTCCCCTCAGAGGTTACTTGCTACCACCTTCCCTGATCCCCCACCCCTTTACCCATACTCTTACCCCAGTTCATTTTTCATTGTAGCACCTACTGTCTTCTGTCCTATTACATATATCTTTCTTGTCTGTCTCCTCCACTAGAATGTCAGCTCTAAGAGAGAAGGGATCTCTTTTGTTCGATGCTCAGTGCCTGGAACAGTGCCTGGTGTAGAGTAAGAGCACTGGCCATTAGGAGAATCTAACAGATCGGATTCATGTTGGAGCTGGATCAGCCTCCTACCTGTTTCCTGCCTGCTTGTCACCCACCCTGGCTGTGACCTCTCTCTCCAGTGGGTAAGTAGTGATAATATACTATACATAATATGTATATGCTGTGTATATGTATAACAAGAGAGCCCCTCCATGCCTCCCCACTTCCCTCAGGATAAAATCCCAGGTCCTCTATGCAGACTACAGGCCCCGCCCCCTGCCTGAAATTCCACATCCAGTCGCAAAGAACCATGAACTGTTTATATTCACTAATAGTTTCCAGGTGGGGTGCACAGACCCACAAACAAAGCTTCGGAGTTCAAGTAGAAGACATTAGAACACCTATACTTTTTAATCTCCATTTTTGTTTGTTTGTTAAACAATATCTTTATATAATAGGGGCCCCTGGCTGGCTCCGTTGCTGGAGCATGCGACTCTTGATCTCAGGGTCGAGAGTTCAAGCCCCACCTTGGGCGTGAAGCCTACTTAAAAAAAAAAAAAAAAAAAAAAAAGAAAAGAAAAAAGTTCTGGCCAAGAGCATTCTCAACCTTCCGATTTACAATGCAGATTCCTGGGAACCCCTAAACAGTCGACTGCTGCCGCACTCCTAGGGAACAGCAACTTGTATTTTTAACAAGCATCTTCTCCTTTGTCCAACTACCTGCTCCTTTGGCAGAGGCACATAGTAGGTGGCCCAGTGACTAGTTTGCCTACCCCACACCAGGTGTTACTAAGCGCCCTACCCGGGGTCTCCAAGCCTGGCAAACACACATACCCAGGATGTAGCCACTGTATCAACCCATTTTACAGAGGAGTAAACTGAGGTTCAGAAAGGGGATGTAGCCCCGTTAAGAGACTCAGAGCTGATAGGGGGCCCAGGTCCTAATTAGCGCCTGGTTTCTGCGGGAGGAGAGGAGAGGGTTATCAAGTGGGGGAGCGCGAACTGAGGGGGACACGGATATCCAAGGCGGCGTTCCGATGCGGCCCCGCCCCCACGAGGGACGTGAAGACGCGGACCCCGCGCAGCGTGGGGACATGTGACCGACTGCAGAGGCCGCGCCGCCTCCACCGCCCGAGGTGCGCGCGCTCCGCCGCAGGGTGCAGACCCCTGCCGCCCGCCTGAGTCTGGGGCGCAAGAGCAGAGGCGGAGCCAGGGCGGAGCCAGAGCGCCCCGTCCACCACCCGCCCCCCACCCCCAGCAATCGAAACCGAAAGAGGGGGCCGGGAAGGAAGGGCGGGGCCGCCCGGAGGCCCCGCCCCCTGCCCTGCGCGGCTGCTGGACCGACGGGCGCGCCCGGGTAGGGGGGCTCTGAGCGCGCAGTGCGGACCCTCGCGGGAACCTGCGCCGCCGCCACCATGTCTCAAGAAGGTGTGGAGGTAGGAGATGGCTACGGCTGGGCCGGGGTCTCTCAGGAGACTCTGGGGAGGGGCCGGGGGCGCGGAGGGGGCTTCGCAATTTCTGGAGACTCCATCCGAAGCCTAGACCTTCACCCTGGCTGGCATTGGCTCCCCTCAGAAAGGAGAATGACCGCCACATCCTCCAGAGTGAAATGCGGCCTCCTCGAGGAAAAGCGGGGGCTGCAGGGTCAAGGGTCAGGAGCCAGAGGTTACCTGGCCGGCCTCCTCCCTTAGTCTGGGACGCTCGCCCCAGTCCGCTCCCTCCCCCAATGCCCTGTGGGGACTTTGGCTTTTTCCAGGAAATGCCGTAGAGGGATGGCGGGGGGAGGGGGAGGGATTCGGGCGGGGGGGGGGGGCAGGGGGAGAGGCCAAAACCGAGGGTCAATCAAGTTCGGGCTGAGAGAAGGATGCCTAGAGATGGGGGAGGGGCGATTGCTCCTCTCCTTACCCGATCGGAATCCCCCTGTGCCCACCCCAGCTGGAGAAAAGCGTCCGGCGCCTCCAGGAGAAGTTTCATGGGAAGGTATCCTCCAAGAAGGCGGGGACTCTGATGAGGAAATTTGGCAGCGACCACACCGGCGTGGGGCGATCCATCGTGTATGGTGAGCAGGCTGGGGTCCCGGTCCTGGTAGGGGTTGGGCGTGGGGAGCACGCAGGAGAGGTGTGGTCTGTGTTAAGGGTAGGAAGAGGCGCTGAGATCATCTCCTGGGGAGGGTCTATATTGGGACTCTGGGGACCCTGAAACTCCCACAAGATCCTTCAAGGACCTTTTACTTACACTTACTCTCCCCACCAGGGGTAAAGCAGAGAGATGGACAGGAACTGAGTAATGATCTGGATGCCCAGGTAAACTGCCCCCCTCCCTTCAAAGGATGGGGTGACTGGGGAGGGGGAACAGAAGGGACCTGGCCTATCCATGATGAGCCCCTTCTGTGCACCACCAGTCCCTAACTCACGATCCACATTGACTTATTCACCTTTCAGTAATGTGTTAGACCAGGGAGACTGCAAGCCGTAGGCACTCTTTACATGTTGATGACGTTAAGTAGGGGAGAGAGACATGAAACTAGGCAGTGAAATGAATCAGGATTAATGTCATTGTAGAGGACCCCTGGAGGTCAGGAAAGGCTTCCTGCAAGAGGGAATAGAGTAAGCAAAGGAACACACATTCGGGCTGGGATAAACAGGAGATGGGAAGGAGAGAGGGGCTGGGAACCCCATGTAACAGATGGATGGATGGATGGATGAAAGGCTTTGAGGCACAGGTGCAACTCGGTCACTTGACCCCTTAAATGACTTTGGTGGCTAGTGCAGTGTGGATTCCACCTCTTATAGTTGCTAAAGAGTGTTAACAAAGTACACTATATTCTTTACAGTTACACATGTAAAGGGTATGTTAAAAATAATAGGAGGGGCCTCTGGGGGTGTGTGGCTGGTTCAGTCACTGGAGCATGTGACTCTTGATCTCAGGGTCATGAATTTAAGGCCCACGTTGCGTCTGGAGCCTTCTTAAAAATTTTAAAAATGAAAAAACAATACTAGGGAAGAGCGCTGCAGTGGGACTTCCACATGTTGTTTTGAATTTCATCACCCTATTGATCCATTGAGACAAGTCCTATTATTTACCACGTCCATTTTACAGATGAGGAAACTGAGAGAGTGACTAAGTCACTTGCCAGGGTGACAGAGCAAGCAGGCAGCAGCTGGGATTTAAACCTTGGCCACCTAGGATCAGAGCTGGGCTCTGAGATGCCCCTCATCAGGGATGCGGCTCGTTCTGCCGCGCTCCCTCAGGGTGATCTCGGGCAACCCCTCTCCCAGCTCAGAGCCTCGGTTTCCTCATCTGAGCAGTGGGGATAATAGGTGTGCCCCCTCCCCTCCCCCTGCTCTCAAGGCTACTCTAAGGATAACTGAGGTCATGCGCCTGGCCCTCTAAAAGTGGACACTGGTCAGTCAGCACCTCCTGAGCTAAGGACACCCTAATCATATGGGGCCAGGACCCTGCCTCCCCACGCAGGAGCCCCGCCCCCAAGACACATTGGTAAAAAAGAGGTCTGAGCTGCATCCCCAGTTTCTGCCCCTGATGTCTCCACCCAGGACCCACCAGAGGATATGAAGCAGGACCAGGACATCCAGGTGAGTCCAGGGTATGGGACGGGGTGGGGGGCGGGGGTGGGGGTGGGGGAGGCAGAGTGAGGAGGACATTCCCAGGGGATGGTGGGGGATGTCTACCGACAAGAGGGAGAGATGTTACAGGGACGGGAAAGAGGGCTGACATGTGTTTATGTTAGTGGAACAGGCGTGACCATCCTCTTGTCCCCATCCTGCAGGCTGTGGCGACCTCCCTGCTGCCACTAACAGAAGCCAACCTCCGCATGTTCCAGCGTGCGCAGGAAGACCTCATTCCGGCCGTGGATCGGCAGTTTGCCTGCTCTTCCTGTGACCATGTCTGGTGGCGGCGCGTACCCCAGCGGAAGGAGGTGATAACCCGATCCCCATCCTCAGTATCTGAACTTCTGACCTAAGAATATCGACCCTTGACTCTTGACCCTTGACCCGCAGTCTCAGAGCTCAACCTCCATCTCAGACCCCGCCCGCCAACCCTGAGTTGGACTTCTGAGCTCCTCCCCGACCCCAGAGCCTGTCCTCTGACTCCACAGTTCGACATCTACCACAGAAATCAAACCTGACCTGGAAACCACAACCCCGAGTCGGGCTTCTGAACCCCCCTGATCAGTGGTGTGCACTGTGGCCAGGGTCAAGCTACCGGGGCTCACCTCTGACCGCAAGCCTGCCCCCCACTCTGCACACCCAGGTGTCCCGGTGCAGAAAATGCCGAAAGCGCTATGAGCCGGTGCCTTGTGACAAGATGTGGGGCGTGGCTGAGTTCCACTGCCCGAAGTGTCGGCACAACTTCCGGTGAGGGTGCTGACCCCCACCCCCCCCTCCTCGCCCCCTCCCCCCCACCCCCAGCCCTGCCCTTCCCTTCCCTGGTCCCACCCTGGCCCGGGCCTCACCTTTGGACCCTCACGGCCCTGCCCGCCCCCAGGGGCTGGGCACAGATGGGGTCCTCGTCCCCCTGCTACGGGTGCGGCTTCCCCGTGTATCCAACACGGATCCTCCCTCCACGCTGGGACCGGGACACGGACCGCCGCAGCACCCATACCCACTCCTGCTCGGCCGCCGACTGCTACAACCGGCGAGGTGAGGGCCTGCCACGTCCCCGTGACCTCCCTCGCTCTGGGCGTGACCTCCCTCGCTCTGGGCGGTCTATGTGACCTTGCTCCTGGGACATCTACCTCCCGGGCCTTAAGTACCAAGGTCTCTGCCTGCTTCTTCCATGTGCCTCCTAAGGCCTCAGTCCCCAAAGCCACGTAGCTCATCCCGTGACATCAGCCTCTCCTTTCACATCTTCCACGCACCGGCCCCCCATCGATCTCCAGGCTCCAACACCAGACCCTCCCCCTTCTAATACCCATCTCCCATGGCATCAGCCACATTCCGTGGTCTTGCCCCTGAGACTGAGTGGTTCCCCCTGTGTCCTCGTGACCTCTGCCACGGTCTCTGTGTCCTTGGTTCCTCTTTTGTCTTCTGTAGTCTCAGGTGATGCCCATGTCCCTGGGTCTCTAGTGGCTTCAACACCTGCGACTTTCATCTCTGAATTTCCTGTAGGTCTGGCCCTACGGCCTGTAGCCTCAGCCCCTCCCCTCCCGAGCCCCCATGGCTGCAGCCCCTTTGCCCCCAGAGTCTTACGTGGGCCTCAAGCTCCATGACCTCAGAACCTCTTCCTCCCCAGAGCCCCACGTGCCTGGGACATCCTGCGCTCACCCCAAGAGCCGGAAGCAGAACCACCTGCCTAAAGTCTTGCACCCCAGCAACCCCCACATCAGTAGTGGCTCCACTGTGGCCACCTGCCTGAGCCAGGGGGGCCTCCTGGAGGACCTGGACAACCTCATCCTGGAGGACCTGAAGGTGGAGGAGGAGGAGGAAGAGGAGGAGGAGGGCGAGGGTGGGCATGGGGAGTGACCCCGGACAGGTGCAGATGCAAACCGGACACAGTCTGTGGATATTTTGTGTTGTTATAAAATATGAGCTCAAACTGAGATCTAAATGCCCTCGAGGAGCCATTTGGGTCTGCGACATTGGCAGGGGGATTCCTGGGTCCCGTTTTCAGGACCCCGGGGAGCAGATTCACAACAGGAGAGTGTGTGGCACGTGGCCCACACTAAGTCACAAAGCAGGGGCAGCCAGGACGACTTGGGCTCCTGCTGACAAACATCCTCTGGGACCTGGGGGACAGATGGACAGACGGTCACAGCCTCAGGGGCCGGATCAGCATGGCAGCCTTCTTGAGAGAGTAAGCCCCGCCACGAAACTCAGCCCAGTAGACCCCATCTTGGTAGCGGCTGCGGTAATGGCCACCACGGTGCCACACGCCATTGAGGTTGGAGTGGGCACAGGCATGGTACCACCAGCCTCCCCGCTGGTACAAGGCACAGTTACCTGAGGAGAGAGAAAATCCATGTCCTCTCACCAGAATAAAAACCTCTACTAGCATCTCAGCGCAAGGCTTTTGCCACGCATCCCCTGGCCCTTCCCACTCTTAGTGAACGCAACCCTGATCCTCTCTCCTCACCAGATTAAGAGCCCCGGCCCCTTTCTTTTTTTAGAGTAATAACTTTAATTCCTTCCCTATCCCCCTACCAAAGTACACGTTATACCTTTTCCACTCTTTCTGAAAACTAGAAGCTCTACCTTTATCAAGGGAAAAATCTTCCCTACTTCCTTTCTAGAATAAGACTGCTAGCTCTCCTTGCCTTTCACCAGAACAGGGGGAAGCAACTGCCTCATGAAAGAAGGAATCTAGGCTCTCCGTCCCCTCACCAGAATAAAAGTCCTCCCCTCTGTTCTCTTGCTTGCCCTGATCCTTACCAGAGGGAAGTGTCACTCCACTCTTTTCATTCTTTGCATTCCCTCCCTAGGAGTCCCTCCTCCCCTGTCCCCACTCCCCCCCAGAATAAGAGCTCTGCTTACCAGAATAGGAGTCTCGATCCCTATCCACGGTGCTGAAAGGCTTGTCATTGTGCCAGGAAAGAGAGTCTCCAGCATCTCCATGGTACTGGCCAAGCCGTAGGCGATAGTGGTCACTCTCAGGCTCCAGGGAGAAACCATCATAGTGGGCACGTGCACTACGCCCTCCCCAATCCTCCAGGAGCACCAACAACTCGTGGTCCCCACGGCTGGTCAGCTGATGCACAGGTTCCAGACCCAGCCAGTATTCTCCATCAGGCTGCCCGAAGCCCACCTGGCAGGACAGGAAAGTCAGCAGGTCAGAAGCAGGTCCCCTCCCCGACACAGCCCTGCCCCTGCCCGCCCACGCCCACCTTGTAGTGCTGCCAGGTGGTGAAGAAGTTGACAGAGCCATCTTGCCGCCTTTGGATCACAGTCCAGCCTCCACCCTCCAGCTGCTGCTCACACCACGCCGACCCCACGTGCCGACCCAGTCGCAGTTCATACACCCCACTCTGCCTGTGGCCTGACCGGTGGGCCTCTGCACAATCCTGCCATGGGCCTGTGGGTACAGAGATATGGGGAAGGCACAGCCTGGACCAACCAACCCCTTGCTGGTATACAGATCTGCATTCTTCTCTCATCCTCTCACCAGAACAGCAGTCCTGCCTCTCCCGTTCCCTGGCCAAAATAAGAGCCCCAGTACCCGTGTCGTTACCTGAGTTAATACTCTGGGTCATTCTTTTCTCACTACAGCAAATGTGGAGGCTGGGGTACTTACATCCTGGTTCTAAAGCCTCACCAGAGTAGAAATCCTGAACATGACCCTCTGAGCTCACTTAAATTCTTACCAACAAGCAGTCCTAAATTCCCTGTCCCCTCACCAAAAGAAAAGCCTCTCCTTTCCTATTTTCATACCACAGTAAGGATCTTGGTCTTTATCAGGATGAGAGCCATGGCTCCTTGTTCGATCAGCAGAATAAAAGCATCCTTTCTCCTAGTCCTCTTACCATGAGAGGAGAAATCTGCCATTAAAATCCTGGCTCCTATTTCCATCTCCTCACAATGCACTGGGAACTCCCTAGCTTCTCACATCCCCAACATTCCTGCCCTCATCTTACCTGTCGGTTTGGTGGGGACAGCAGGGTGCCCTGCAGGCACGGGAGAAGCCAAGGGCCCCTGCTGTCTCAGGGTCTGGTCTCTCAGGGGCTCTGGAGCCGGGTCTAGCCTCCTGCTGGTATCATTAATGCCACCCACCAGACTGACAGGAACCACAGGCACCAGGGGCGGTGGCAGGACCTGGGGTGACCAAGAGACTCAGATGTGATTGCACTAGCCTTCCGTTGAAAAGACACTGGGCCCCTAAATCTCCCAACACCCAAATGGGTGGATCAGGCAGGGGCACGTCCCAGCCCTAGAACGGATACTTCCCAAAGCCTAACTCTAGCTTAAATTCCTGCTCTGGTGTCCACAGCTTAACTTATCTGACTCTGACTCTCCTTTTCTGTAAAGTATTGATGGTAAGAGTACCTCCAACAACGAGTATTAGCTTACTGAATGCTCCCAACAGCCTTGTGAGGTATGGGTTGTCACGGAGCAACAATCTTATTCAAAATTAGGGCCAGCCATGTTCCAGAATTAAAAATAATATAACAGAAGTTAGAACAGTAGCACAGGGTCTATATTTATATCACATAACACCTCCCTAACATGGATCCTTGGTCTTTACGTAATAATATGCTTGATTACAGGCACTATGAATATTTATATTAAGTGGATAAGTAAAGACTTTAGGTAGTCGCCAGTCGCGTTCTGATCCAAATGAGCTGTGGAAGGAGAAGTAGGAATCTGGTATTTGGAGCTTTTAGGATTTCAAAACTGCGTTTCAGAGATCGTGCGTGGGGTTGCAAGAGCCCCATCTTACAAATGATGCAAACAGGAAGTGGCTACGATTCCTGGCCAGCTTTAAGGTTACCTGCTGCTGCCCACCCGTGCCCCCCGGGCACAGGCGCTCCAGGCGAGCGATGAGGCCACTCTGCTGGGTGACCAGCTGCGCCAGCTCCCGGAACTTGACGTCCAGCTGGTGGAAGCGGGCGGCGGCGCGCTGCGCCTCGGCTGACACGTTGAGCACGCGCTCCCCAAGCAGCGCCAGCAGAGCAGCGGGCTCCGCCCCCGGTCCTGGACCCGCCCCCGGCCCCGCCTCGTGCTGCAGCTGCGCGCGCAACTGGCCCAGGCGCGCGCTTAGGCCGCGGCTCTCTTTGCGCAGCGCGCGCACCTCGCCGGCCACGGCGCCATCCGCCGCCGCCAGCCGCTGAAGTTCGCGCAGCAGCTCCTCGTGGCGGCCCACGCGCATGCGCAGCGCTGCCACCTCGCTGGCGTTCACGGCCTCCGCGGCCGGGCGCGCGGCGGACGGCCCGCTCCAGCACACGGCGCCCGTGAACTTCTGCTGCGGCAGCACGAAGGTGTAGGTGCAGCGCGGGGCGCCCGCCCGCGCCCACGTCGCGCCCAGCAGGAGCAGCAGCTGCAACGTGCGCAGCTGAGGCGCCGACATGGCAGACCTGAAGGCAGAGGACGAACAGGAAGGAGGGGAGTCCCGGGAGCCTAGCCGGGCCCCCAGCTCTCGGGTTGTGCCAAACCCGCGTTGCTCCAGGTCCCCGCCCCCAGGCTGAGATGCCCCAGTGATCCCACCCTGGCCTTTCCACTTGGTTCCCGGCGCCCTGCGGGACAGCATGTCATGCATTCATTGACTGAGTGCTTGCTGTGTGCCAGCCACTGTTCTAGGGACTACGGTATGGAAAAAAATAGAAAACTTCTTGCCCTCATGGGCAAGAAACAAATAAGCTATAGGGATTAATAGAGTGTATTAGCCGGTGTTAAGATAACAGGAAAACAGAGAGATGTGGAGATCTGGGCCCCGGCAATTTGAAAGGAGGGAAGACCTCCTGGAGGAGGTAAGGGAGGAAGTAATGAGGATATCTGGGGAAGAACAGCATCCCTGGCAGGGGGAACAGCAAATGCAAAAGCCCTGAGGCTAGACCGTGCCTGATGTATTAAAGGAACTTATGGGGAGGCAGGAGCAGAAGGAGAATGGGTGACAGGGGGTGAGGTGGGGTGAGAGATAAAGTCTCACTAACTCAGTCTAGTAGCAGAGGCCCCATCTCCCCAAATCCCAGAGTCATTCCTGTCTCCTCTTTTTTCACAACAGATCCAACCTATCAGCCAGGCCGGTCAGCGCTTCTGTTTGGACCCTGAATTCCTCCACATTCCCCCATGCTCACCCCCCACCATGATCCCAGCTCAAGACACCATCTGGATTTCCTTACGGCAGCTGCCCCCCAGGCCTCCAGTTGTCTGCCATCAGCCTCTGGTCTGTTTCTCCCACAGCTGCCAAAGAATCAGGTCATGTCTCTCCTTTTCCTAGAGAACCCTTTGTGGCTCCCAGCTCACTCAGAGCAAAAGTCCAAGTCTTCCTGCGCTCCCACAAGGCCCTGCACCCTCTTCCTGTCCCCTCCCTGCCCTCCTCTCCCACTCACCCCTCACTCACTGTGTTCGAGGCACACTGGCCTCCTTGTTGCTCCTCAGACACACCAGGCACAGTCCTGCCTCAGGGCCTTTGTACTTGCCCTTTCCTCGGTCTGGAACATTCTTCCCGGAATTTTAACATGGCCTCCTCTCTCTCCTTACTCAGGCCTTAGCTCAGATGTCCCCTCCTCAGAAGCCCTCCCTGACCACCCCCATTTAGCGTTGCTCCTCCTGGGCACTCTCTATCACAGTCCCGCTTTGTCATTTTAGCATTTGTCTCTCTCTGGAATTGCCTCGTTTGTTTGCCGGTGTTTATTATCTGAATTCCTCCACCAAAATATCCGCTCGCAGAGGCTGAGCCTGGGTTTTGTTCAGTGCACGCCCCTCAACACTCACATGCCCCAGCTCTGTCGTACCCTCCCAAGTGTTGCCCCGCTCACACAGGTGAGCTCCTATGCGTGTACTGTGGCCACCTCCCTGGCTCCCCTTGTCTTCTCTCTCGGGGTTCAGCCGCTTGCAGCCTCTCAGATGAGGACACACAGGCCTCTCACACGCACTTGCCAGTACTCAGAACACGTCTCCCACGTCCACACGTCACCCCTGTCTGCCCCAAGTTCCACTGTGTCCAAGCCCACATGTCCGGGTGGCCACACGCACGGGCAGGTGCCTCGAGGTCTTCAAGGTCACACACATCACCTTGTTCACACATTCAGCAGACGCTCCTTTCGTGCCTATTGTGTGCCAAGAGCTGGTCCAGGCAGCGGACCCGCCCAGGACCAACACAGACAAAATCCCTGCCCCCAGGCAGCTGACGTCCTGGATGGGAAGACAGATGGTGGGTAGGTCAGAGGGTGGTAAGTTCTTAGGAGAACACTTAAGTGGGGATGCGGGTGGGGGTTCTGGGATGAGAGGCCTTTTTTTTTTTTAAGATTTTTTTAATTTTGAGACCGCAGGCACGCGAGCGGGGGAGGTGCAGAGAGAGAGAGACAGAGGGAGAGACAGGATCCCAAGCTGGCCCTGTGCTGTCAGTGCACAGCCCGATGAGGGGCTCGATCCCATGAACTGTGAGATGGTGACCTGAGCTGAAATCAAGGCGAGGATGTTCAACTGACTGAGCCAGCCAGGTGCCAGAGGGGCGGTTTGAAACAGAGGGGTCAGAACTTACTAAGAAGAGGGCACTGGAGCCAAGACCTGAAGGAAGAGACAAGGGTAAGAGCATTCCAGGCACAGGGAGAAGCAAGCCCTGAGCTAGAGCCTTTGAGGTGCCCAAGGAATAGCAGAGAGGCCCGTAAGACTGGAACAGAGCGAGCAAGGGGGAGAGCAGGAGGAATGAGAACAGGGAGGGGATGGGGCCAAGCGTGCAGGGTCTCATGGGCCCCCGAAGGACTTGGGCTTTCACTCTGAGGTGCGAGCTCCAGAAGGTTCTGAGCTGGAGAAAGGCATATTTGCTATCGTATATGCACACCAAACCGGAGCTCTCCTTGCCCCCTCCTCGATGACACCAGGCCCCCCACGACAGGGATGGACCACACCCCTTGGAGCCAGACTACAAGTGTAACATCCACCACCTTTCCAGGAGCTCAACCTGGGGTGAGAAGGAGGCCTGGAGAAGCCCGGGTGGCCAAACAGGTAAAATCGGCCTCCCCCTGTCCTCATGCCCTCCTTCCCTCTCACCTCTCACCTCTCAGGACCAAGACCCTGAGTCCAGCAAGGCTTGCAGCAGACGCGAAGTCCCAGGAGGAGCTGAGGGTCCAGGAGGAGCCTCTGAGTGAGGAAGGGGAGAGGCTGGGGGGAGAGCAGGAGGGAGGAGGCTTGGTAACCACCCCTGTCCTCCAGAGCTTGGAACCAGAGCCGTGGTGCTGAGACCAGGAGCTCCAACTGTAAATATTTATCATTTCTTGCATGAGAGCTGAGGCAGAATGGCCAGACCCCCTTGCCCAGGCCACCAGGGCCTGATAACACAGGTCAGTGCTCCGGATGTTCCCCCCACAGCAGAGCACAGAGCGTGGGAGGCTGCAGGCTCCGTGAGCCCGGGGGGCGGGGGGGGGGGGGACAGGGGGAGGACACAGACACACCACAGAGAAAGACAACAGGAAATGTTGGCACCTGCTGCCACCAGGCGTGACTCTAAAATCCACGCCTTCTATCTCATTTAGCCTTTGCCTTCACAACCTTTGTTCCTACGAAGCCTCATTTTACAAGAGGGAAAACTGAGCCTGAGGGAGGGTGAGTGGTTTGCCCACAGCCACACAGCTGGAGAATGGTGGAACTCAGCCCAGGTAACTTGGCTCCCGCACTCACACACATATACCCTGACCCTGCCACACACCGTGTGCCCACAACAGGGCAGAAATCAAGACACACGGGTCCCCAGTGAGACAAACCACTGCACGGAGCCACAAAGGTGGACATGGAATCTTTGTGTGTGTCTGCGGATTTGCCCGGCACAGGCACATATAAAGACACGACTGGAAACAGCACAGATTCTGGCAGCGACACGCACACACACACCACGACTTAAAGGAAAATACCCTGTGGGCAGAGTGGGGTCTCACACTGGCAAGCACAGAGGCGCTAACCAGGTAGACAGTGAAACCCTGGTCCCTGCCCACTTGCCCACCACAGTGTACATGTTCCCATTTGTCTACCACGTACACACTGTCACATCCTCAGGTCAAATCATGCAGGGACAGAAAACATGCGGTCATTCCTCAGAGGTACAAAGGGACCCCCATAGAGCCCCCCCCAGGCCTGGTCTAGGGTCTCCCACCTGCACAAAGGCCTCACTGACCTGCAGACACACTCTCAGGGAGCAGCCTCCTTCGCCTGGTTCCTACTGTCCTGAACTCGTAACCCGAGTGGACTCCCGGGCTGAAAGAGGAAATGGTCGTCCCAGATCTGAGAGAGGCTGCCAGGCTGGGCTCCAGGCCTGGGCTGGGGCCCCCCCACACTGGGCCCCCCGGCCCCCCACCCGCAGCCCCCTCCAGCTTCCTCCATTGGCAGCAGAGAAGAAACCTCATAAGTCACAGAGAGGGACTGACAGATGAGAGAGAGAGAGAGAGTACAAGAGACAGAGAAGGGGAGAGACATGGGAGGAGATGGACAGAGACGGGGGGGGGGGGCGGGGAGAGTCAGGAAGAGGGATGAGAAGAGAGAGATGGGGATAGAGACATAAGAGAGATGGAAACTTGAAGGCAATGAAAGAGACAATTGACGGCAGAGACAAAGTGGGGCAGAGGGAGACAGAGATAGGAAGAAGACAAGGATGAGGAAGGGGAGACGGAGGAGGGGAAGAGGAGAAAGAATTGGGAAGGAGAGACAGGAGAGAGGAAGCAAATGGGGGAGGGGAAGCAGATGGTGGAAGGAAACCTATGGGACAGGGAAAGAGGCGTTGGGGGCGTCCCTTTTCCCCACCCCAAGGTTCTGGGGAAGAAGCCAGAGGCCTGAGGCCAAGACTGGGGCTTTGAGCGGAAACCGGGAGGGGGTGAGTTATTCACAAAGCGCCCGCCTTGCCCTAAGTTTCCAGAAGGTGATGTGGAGTTTCCATCTCTCCGCCGCAGACAGGGCCCCCGGGGAAGACCGCTGGCCCTCAGGAGCTGGGGGCCTATATACGTAATTGCTATGCTCTACCCATTTCTCTGGTTGTTCCCCAAGTGCCTGGTGCCTTTGTGCCAAGCATTGTGCATCATCTTTCTTAGTAAGTGGATCAGAGGAGAAATGAGGACCATCCTCTCTTTAGAATACTTGTAGGAGCCTCAGAGTGGATAAAATGGCTGTCAAAATCTCCCAGCTGGTATAAATGAGCCGAAGTAGGATTCGAACCCACAACTTATTTCTCCGAAGCGGGCGCCGCTTCGCTGAGACACTGGCCCCGCCCGGTTTCCATAGAAACAAGCACCAGGTGTCTCCTAGCAACCCCTCTGTGGCTTTCTGCTCGCCTGGTGACGTCACCGCGCAGTTCCGCCTCACGTCGTCACCTCGCCGGCGCCGGAAGTGAGCGGCGCGGCGCCGGAAGCACCCGGCAGAAGCGTCCCAGCGGAGGAGTTGGCGGCATGGGGCAGTCGGGGCGGGTGAGGCGCGGCGGCCTGGGGGCGCGGGCAGGGCCGGTGGGGGGCCGGTGGAGGGCGGGTGGGGTCCCTGCGGGGGCTGTGGCGCTGACCGCTCGCCTTTCGCCCCTGCAGTCCCGTCACCAGAAGCGTGCTCGCGCCCAGGCGCAGCTCCGCAACCTCGAGGCCTACGCCGCGCAGCCGCACTCGTTCGTGTTCGCGCGGGGTCGCGCGGGTCGCGGCGTCCGGCAGCTCAGCCTGGACCTTCGTCGGGTCATGGAGCCCCTCACCGCCACCCGCCTGCAGGTCTGCACCTCCCACCCCGCCTCCATCAGCTTTTGGCCCCGTCTTCGCCGCTACGGAGGTGGCTCCAAACCGCAGAACCGTGCGAGCCTTCAGTCTCCCTGGCAGGAGAAGGGGACCTTTATGGGGACCATCGTCCCTGCCTCTTCGGATTTTGTGGGGCAGCTGCGAGGGGGCACAGATGAACCCGCTTTGGCTGGATGTCTAAGACTGGTGGTTAAAAAGGGACTAGAGTTAGCAAAGCTAGAGTGGAAACTTGGGTTCTCTCAGAGGCCTGGAGAAAGTTAATTAACGTCGCAGGGCCCAGGTGGCTCATCTGCAAAATGGGCCAGGCACAGTAAACGAGCAAATTTAAGTCGGGTTAGGTTCAGAGGTCAAGAACATTCCACTCCTTTCTTTCTGCGACAGGTTAAATGCAAGAAAGGGCATAAGAGCTTCAGCTTATAGCCCTTGCTCGGGGAGAGGATACTTAATAATCTTTCCATTTTGTGTTTGTAATTCTCAGATACGAAAGAAAAACACTCTGAAGGATTGTGTGGCAGTGGCGGGGCCCCTTGGGGTCACACACTTTCTGATCTTGAGTAAAACGGAGACAAACATCTACTTTGTGAGTTAACACATCCACACCCCTTGTCTTCCCCCTGCCCTCCTCCTCCCCCAACTCTCACGATGAACCCATATGCCTCTGAGTTGCCATGATTCTGGCTTCAAAGTAAACGCTCTGAAGAGATGGGGCGGAGGTTCCCACTCCCTGCTGCCTAGCTGGACACCTTGACTCTGACCAATCCTTTTGTCGTTTTTCCCGTAGAAGCTGATGCGCCTCCCAGGAGGCCCCACCTTGACCTTCCGGATCAATAAGGTAAGGGTCAGAGGTAACGAGGGCCATGTTGGGTAGAGGATGAATTCAGGGAGGGCGCCAGCCATGTGTGGCTGTCAGGCCTCACTCCTCCCCCCGTCCTGCAGTACACACTAATGCGCGACGTGGTCTCCTCCTTGCGCCGACACCGAATGCACGAGCAGCAGTTTGCCCATCCGCCCCTCCTGGTGCTCAACAGCTTCGGCCCCCATGGCATGCATGTGAAGCTCATGGCCACCATGTTCCAGAACCTGTTCCCCTCCATCAATGTGCACAAGGTGGGCTGGGCCTGGGGCGGTGGCAGGTGAGGGTGGAAGGGCGGACAGTAGGTACCACATGCAGGCCCTTGGCTTGTTTGCTCAGCCCTTGCCTCCCAGCGCGGAGGCAGAGCGCTCCGGCTCCTGAGGTCACATCTCCCTCATGTGTTCATGACCCTGGGGTAAGAGACTCCCTCGTGAGCTTCCTTCCTCTCTGAAAGGTGGAGAATGATCCTGATTGTCCTTTATTTCTTGAGTGGGGATTGAGTATCAGCCTGAGCAGCGTGCCAGGTACTTGGGACACCAGTTGACGGATGGGGAGACAGACTGACAGAGGGGAAGTCATTAGTCAGAGGTTAGACGCAGAGGGCAGGACTGGGTTTTTTAAGCTGTCTGGCTCCAGAGCCCTAGCTCCTAATCCCTGGCACCAGCTGGTCTCAGGTTAGGCCTGTTAGATGCTGATCATCAGGGAGCAGTCCACCCACGGTGTGGACGGCTTCGGTGGGTCTCAGAACCAAGAACTCTAGCCAGTGCGCCTGCCAGTCCGTTAGTCCCCCCCAGTGCCACATCTCCCTGCTGAGAGATTTCTGGAACAGGGCCAGGGCCTGCTGTGGCTCCAGCACACAGGGAAGCCCGTGGGCAGTTGACATATTGCTGTGCCCTCGCCTCTCCCTTCCAGGTGAACCTAAACACCATCAAGCGCTGCCTTCTCATCAACTACAATCCTGACTCCCAGGAGCTAGATTTCCGTCATTAGTGAGTACTCTTGTTGAGGGGCGGGGGGGAGGGGAGGAGGCAGGGCTTCCACGTGTGGCTGATGACAGCGCTCCTGCTGAGGCTCTGTGATTGCTCAGTTTCAAAGTAAACGCCCTGACGCACTGTGGAAAGGGGAGGGGGGCAGAGCTGACCTCCAGTCTCAGGATCCCTAACCCCCCCTTGTCACACCCTGGGTCTTGCAGTAGCATCAAAGTCGTTCCTGTGGGCGCAAGTCGTGGGATGAAGAAGCTTCTACAGGAGAAGTTCCCCAACATGAGCCGTCTACAGGACATCAGCGAGCTATTGGCCACGTGAGGAGGGCACTGGGTGGGGAGATCACTACCGCGCCGGAGACCCCGGAGCCGTTCCAGGCCTGGGATCCCCTACTGACCAGTGTGTCCTCTGCACAGGGGCGCCGGGCTGTCCGAGAGTGAGGCAGAGCCCGATGGGGAGCACAACATCACGGAGCTGCCCCAAGCCGTCGCGGGACGCGGCAACATGCGGGCCCAGCAGAGCGCCGTGCGGCTCACTGAGGTGAGGCCCAGCCCAGGGCAGGCCCGGGGTCAGAAGTGACTTCCTCTGGCAGTACCCCCCCACTTCCCCCGGCCCTGAAGAAGGACTGACTCGTCCCCCTTGTCCCTCCAGATCGGGCCCCGGATGACACTGCAGCTCATCAAAATCCAGGAGGGTGTTGGGGAGGGGAACGTGCTGTTCCACAGTTTCGGTGAGAACGGGGCTGGGGAAGCAAGGGGCTGGGAGCCCAAGGCCCTCACGGGTGGGTCGCGAGGTGCACTGACACATCTGGGTCTCTGTGACCCATCTCTTCCTGCTCAGTGCACAAGACTGAAGAGGAGCTTCAGGCCATCCTGGCGGCCAAGGAGGAGAAGCTACGGCTCAAGGCCCAGAGGCAGGACCAGCAGGCCCAGAATGTCCTGCGCAAGCGGGAGCAGCGGGAGGCACACAGGTGTGTGGCCGTGGGCCGTGCAGGTGAGGCAGGGTCTCAGGTGCAGGCCGCCACCCTAAATGATCTCTCCCTCCAGGAAGAAGAGCCTGGCAGGCATGAAGCGGGCGCGGGCAGAGGCCAGTGGGGATAGCGATGCCGAGGACCCCGGCGCCCCCCCAGAGGGGACCGGCCAGCGAGAGGAAGAGGAGGATGAAGCCGAGTATTTCCGCCAGGCGGTGGGAGAGGAGCCTGATGAGGGTATGTGGCAGGGGTTGGTGCAGCTGGGCACCTTGAGCCCGTCCCTGTGGCCTGGTGGCCTTGACGTGGTCTCTCCCCACAGACATGTTCCCGAAGGCAGCCAAACGAAGACGGCCTGCCGGGCCCCCGGGCAAGAAGCAGCAAGGAAGGGGGCAGAGGCCAGATCGAGGCGCTGACCGGAGGCCTCCAAAGGCCAAGGGCAGGCCCCAGCGGGCCCAGGCCAAGCTGGAACGCAGAGGAGCTGCCTGGGAGCACAGGCGGGGCCGAGCACGGCCACCAAAGAAAGCAGTCTGAGGCCAGGCTGGTGCACTGGATGGAATGCCCCAAATTGGGGCCCAAGAGCCTTTGCCCTGGGCTTCCACCTGGGCCTCCAGGGGCAGCCCTCGGTTTCCTTTCATAAAGGAGCGGTTTTCTCCAACCTCCCACGCTGGTGAATGCTTGATTTCCCGTGAGTCTTGCGTCTGCACTGGGAATGGGGAGAGCTGGAGTCCCGTGGTAGAAAGCCCAGACGCTCGGGGCCAGGAGCTTCTGGGAACCGGGCTGGGTTCGCGCCCACATCCTGAGCAGTGGACACGCAGGAACTGTTTTGCAGGTGAGGGCAATGGGCAGATTCAGTCTGGTGCCTCGGGGAGTCCTGGGCCTGTCCCCAGCCTAACCCCCCAGGCCCCCGTTACCTGCAAGCCAGCGACTGGGCTGCTCTGGAGGGCAAAGTGTGAGGAGGAAGGAAGCCGGGGGTGGAAGCGGAGCTGGCTGGTGTTGGCAGTGGGCGGAGCTGAGCTGCCAGCGCTGAGAGAAAGAGGGTGGGGCTGCTGGGAAGGAAGGGGCCCGGCACGCCGCTGGTTCGCTCGGCACCAGTGCTCCTGGTGGCGCGGCTTCGGCGCTGGACCCGGAGGCAGGGCACGTGGGCCATGGCTGCCGCCACGTCAGGTGAGGGTCCTGGCCCCTGTGGCGCTGCCCAGGACCGAGGCTGGGGGTGGCCAGCTCCTGGGAGGCAGGCGGGAGGGACTTAATCACGTCTGGACAGGGACTTCCTCCCGGGGCGGAGATGGGACGAGGAGGCAGAAGCGTGGTTGGGGAAGCAGTCGCGTGGGGGAGGGAGGGCCGCTGGCACCTTGCACGGAGCTCGTGGCCAGCCTGCTGGACAGACTGGGAGCAGGCCGTGCACCCAAAGCTGAGGCTAAGTTGGGTACATTCCAGATCTCTGTTCTGGTCCACGCTGCTGTGTCCCAGGCCTTGTTCTCGGCTCTGGGAAGCCAGTTGTGGGGCACTCCCTGCCCTCAGGAGAGGTCTTCTGGGTTGGGTTTGGTTTTTTGTTTTTTTTTTTTTCCTCTCAACAGTGGTCAGATGGAAGCACAGGATTTGCAGAAATAAGGGGGACAGGGTGCAGTTGTGACATTAGAGGGTCAGAATATGCCTCTCAAAAAAAACCCTCTCAGGGCTAAAGACCAGGAGGTGAGTGGGGGCACTGGTGGCTCAGGAAGAGAGAATCAGTGCAAAGGCCCTGAGGTGGAATGTGCCTTAAGGAATAGTCAGAAAGCCAGTGTGGGAAGAAAACAACAAAGCTAGTGTGGGAAAGACACAGGGAATGAGTCACAGGGAGATGAGAGGGAGCAGCTGGACGGAGGTTTGCTCCTGGGGCCCCTCTGTGGCAGAGGTGAGCACTGCCTTTTCCTCCCAGTGAGGAGGGAGCCTCAAAGGTGAAAGCCGCCTGATTCGGGTGTCTTTGGGTGCCCTCTGGAGGCCGTGGGGGGAACACGTAGGGAGGTCGTTGGGAGCTGGGAGGCCAGTGCCTCTGGCACTGAGAAAGTGACCGACTCTGAAGGTGGAGGCAGCAAGGCTTGATGGATTTGGGAGGGCTACGATGGGGTTGGGGACTCCCCCGGACTCCCCCCTCCTCCACGCAGGCCTGGTGGTTGTGGATTGTCATTGCTGGCTTTTGGCTGTCACGTGAAGGCAATGACTACCTAGTTCTGGAATTCAGGACCCAGAGCTAGCCTAGTAGATATCACCTGAAAGGACTCGGGCTTCTGATGTTTCTGGGCCCGATTTCCTCCGTAAGAAGTTGCTGTGGCTGGTGTCCCCTCCTGGGCATGGGAAGGACTCCGAGAAAGTGTGTCCCCAGAGGGCTGGTGCAGCCCGCCACGTGGTACGTAATCTGAAGGACTGGGCTCTGAAGGCCTCAAAAGCCACGCGAGGAGGGACGGCGCTCACTTGGTGACACCATCTGCCCACAGGTGCCATACCCTGCCCGACCAACTTCTCGGCCGCCGCCGATCGCGTCCTCAGTCGTTTCCAGGAAGACTTTCTGTGGCCCGTGCTGGTGGTTGAGTTCCTGGTGGCTGCAGCCAGCAACGGCTTCGCCTTATACCGCTTCGGCACGCGGGAGCGGCGCCCGTGGCACCCGGCTGTGGTCTTCTCGGCACAGCTGGCCGTCAGCGACCTGCTCTATGCCTTGACGCTGCTCCCGCTGGCCGCCTACCTCTACCCCCCCAAAAACTGGCAGTACGGGGAGCTGGCGTGCCGCCTGGAGCGCTTCCTCTTCACCTGCAACCTGCTGGGCAGCGTCCTCTTCATCACCTGCATCAGCCTAAACCGCTACCTGGGCATCGTCCACCCCTTCTTCACCCGCAGCAGCCTGCGCGCCAAGCACGCCTGGGCCGTCAGCGCTGCCGGCTGGGTGCTGGCAGCCGTGCTGGCCGCGCCCACGCTCGGCTTCTCCCACCTGAAGCGGCCGCAGCAGGAAGGGGACTGCTCTGTGGCCAGGCCGGGGGCCTGCACCAAGTGCCTGGGGACGGCGGACCAGCGCCTCGAGGCCTACAGAGCCTACAGCCTGGCGTTGGCCACGGCGGGCTGCGGCCTGCCGCTGTTGCTCACCCTGACGGCCTACGGCGCCCTCGGGTGGGCGGTGCTGCGCAGCCACGGCACGACGGCGGCCGAGAAGCTGCGTGTGGCGGTGCTGGTGGCCAGCGGCATGGCCCTCTACGCCGGCTCCTACGTGCCCTACTACGTGACGCTGGTGCTCAACGTGTCCGCCCGGCAGCGCTGGAGAGCCCGCTGCCCGGGCTTCGCTAACTCGGCCGAGGCCGAGGCGGCGCTGGATTGGAGGACCTACGTGAGCCACCAGGTGATGCGGGGCCTCATGCCCGTGGCCATCTGCATCCACCCTCTGCTTTACATGGCTGTGGCACCCAGCCTCGGCTGCCGCCCCGGTCCAGGAAGCTGCCTCGGCTGCGGGGAGAGCCAACCCCCCGAGGACGCCAGGAGCTCCGGCCAAGTCCTGCCCCTCAATGTCACAGCCACCCCCAAAACCTCAGGGTCCTAGTCCCCCGAGCTGAGCCGACGACCTGGCCTATTATGAGCCGCTGCCGCCTGCCCTGGAATCCATCCGAGAGCATGGCAGGCCCCAAACCACTACTTCCTCCGTGGTCTACAGAAAGACCTGATGGGGGACTGGGGGTGCCCAGGCCAGGGAGGGCAGGAACTTCTGCCTGAAGCCCTGATCTGCGAGAGGGCTGGCCCCCACTAGCCACAGAGCAGGTGACTAGACAAGGTGAATAAACAAGGCAGCACGTGACAACCGCAACCTCTTTATTGCCGGGAGCCCCGCGCTCGGAGGAGCTGCCTTCCGTGGGGGCCCTGGGGGCCGGGTGGCTGCTGGCTTAGTTGGTTGACGGCCTGTAGAGAGAAACAGGTGGGGAGAACAGCCTGTGGGGGAGGAGTTCAGATCCCAAAGGGAATTCCAAGACTCCTTGCTACATACAACTAACTGGGGCCTCTGTGGCAATGGGGGGGGGGGGGGGGGGGGCAGGGTGCACAAGGTGCAAGGAGCAGTGGGGCCTTCTTAAGAAAAGGACAGTAAATGACCCGTCCCTCGGAACAAGCTTGGTGGCTATTAAACTGGCGCAGGGCCTACGGTCTGCCTGAGTGTTGCCTGTGACAAGGGGGCGGGAGGCAGGGGTGCAGCAGTGGTCTTACTTGGCCCACTCGACATTGAGGATGAGGTGGTCGTATCCAAAGCCAGACACCCCGGCGATGGCGCGTGCAGCATCCTCACGGCGGTGGAAGCTGATGAAGGCAAAGCCCTGGCGGGGGGGGGGGGGGGCAGAGTCAGGGGCACGACCAGGCCAGGCAACCCCTTCCCCAACCCCCACAGCTACCAGCCCACCTTGGACTGGCCAGTGGTCTTGTCCTTCGCCAAGTAGATGCGAGATATGGAGCCAAAGGGCCTGAAGAGTTCCTGCAGGTCAGTCTCGCGAGTGTCCTCGGACAGGTTGGTGACACGGATGGTGGCGTTGTCGTCAGCTGGACAGGCAAGGAGAGACAGCTGGTAAGAGAACAAGCCCTCACCAGGCCCCGGAAGAAGGATCGTCACGGGGGAACGGGAGGCGCCCTCCCGCTGGCTCACCTCTGCGGTTGGGCTGCATAGACTCCCCGCGGCGGCTGGCCCCGTCCCGCAGGCTCGGGGGCACGTACTTCCCGGTCTTGTTCTGGGCGGCCTGCACCGGCTCCAGCTCTGGAGGCCAAAGCAGTTGGGTCAGGCTCCACCCGGCGCAGATGAGGGACAGGCCCGCCCCAGGATGCTGGCAGCTCTGGCCCCAAGCCGGGCCGGGCACCGTCTATCAAACTGCATGCATCTGGCCGGTTCTCAGGCCCCGTGGCCACATGGACATAAAGGTCACATTCAGGAAGTCCGAAGAAGCCACAGACGCTGATGCAACCCAAGGCAATCTTAGCTGAGGGCCAGAGGACCGCTCAGCTTCACAACACACAGGAACACGGCAGGGACAGTCCCCAGGTCCCACACACTCAGGCAAGTGCCACGTATGCTGCATATCAAGTCACAGGTGTAGAACTGTACAGACACACACACACACACACACGCAGAGCCGTGGTCGTGTCTGTGGCAGACACGGCACACTCGAGTCCACAACAGAACCACAGCTGGCAAGTCTCAAGCATGTGCGGTGTAGACATGGCCGTGGAAAGCAACAGTCTGCCAGCCCCAACGAGAAAGGATGCGCGACATCACCAGCAGTCACCAACCCAGCCACGCTCTCTCACGCACACCCAGGCCGCAGCCAGCCTCGCGGTGCTGACGTGAGAGGACAACTGGCGAGGGGGGTGGCCCCGTCCCCAGACGGGAGGTGAAGACCAAGGACCCTCCCGGAGGTGCACGCGGTCCTCCCCACCCCCGCCCCACAGACCGCCAAGCCGCATCCCCAGGCCCGGGCACCTCCAGGCAGCTTCTCCTTCTCGCCGGTGGACAGGCCCAGCTGCTCCGCCAACTCCTTCTGCATAGGCCCCAGAGTGTCCTTGTAGGGACAGCGGGTAGTCCAGTGGTCACCCTTGCAGATGCGGCAGGACACAATCTTCTGGCCCTTGAGCTTGTTCATTGGGTCCTCCTCTTCCTGGCAGTTCAGATCCTAGGCGGGCAGTCAGGGGACGCTCAGAGCGGGACTGCCACACCGCAGCCACCACCATCACGGCCACTGGCCCTGCCCTATTGCCCCACTCACCTCTTTGCTAGTGATGAATGTCATGGACACATCGTCACTGACTGTGGTGGTGGCCACGTTGGGCCCCGGTGGGTCAAACTCTGAGTTCCCAAACTTCTTCCAGTTCTGGGCTCGGGGCGGGATGAGGGACAGGTTAAGGCCACGTGGGACCCCCTTCGCTGACATCCCAGACCACAGTAGCCTGTCGGGGCCTGAACCACATTCTTCGCCCTCCCCCAAAGTCCCCCCCCCGAGCGGTGACAATGACAGTTCCTGTTTCCTAGCGTCTACCACTCCTGGCATGTGCCGGGCCTCAACCTCATTCCGGCTCCAGGAGGCAGGTAGGGACAGCTCTCAGCCCCAAGTTCCAGATGAGAGAGCCAAGGCCCGGCAGGAAGCAGCCACACAGCCAACCATTCCCCGGGACCCGTGACAGTAGGTGGGCCGGCTCCCACAGGAAGCGATGCTCAGGGGTGTGCAGGGGTCACCCAGACCATGAGGGGACTTGAGCTAGTTAAACAAGCTAGGCCTCGGCCTCCTCCCCTAGAAGACGGGGACCACAAATGCTCCCCGCCGCCCAGGGTTGCTAGGGGGATCCGATGAGAGAACACTTCCCGCAGAGCACTTGGCACGGGGTCTGGCACAGAGAAAGGGCATAGAAAGTTGTGCCAAACGTATTTATCGTTACTTCTTCCCCAAGCGTGCAGCCCAGTCGATCAGGAACTGCTGTGACGGCCTCAGGGGAGGGCTTGGCTCCGTTCCTCCTGGCGGACAAGCTGAGAGGACTGAGAATCTAACCCCACTGACTTTTCAGTGCCCCAGCAGAACACACACCCCGGACCTCAGCCGTGCTCCAACACAACAGGTGCCTAAAACTAAAGGCACCAGAAAAAAGGGGTTCCTAATTCCTCTGAGCCAGCCCTGGGCGAGCCCCCGAGACAGGAGCAGGGTCTCACCTTCCTCCTCGCAACAGCCTTTGAGGCCTTCCGAGTCTCAATTCTGAAGGTACGAACGATCTGTGGACGGGAGGGGAGAGGCTCGGACTTCCCGTGTCTCTGAGGCACCTGGAGCCAGCCAGCCCAACCCACCCAACACACACACGCCGTCCCCTCCCGGCGCAAGTGCCCCCAAGAGCAAGGGCACCCACCTCCTTCTCCAGCCTCACCTTGAACTTCTTGCCGTCCTCGTCTATCTTGTACTCCGTCACCGTCTTGATGTTTCCATTGATGACCTCCTTGGGAGGCGGCAGCGGAGCTGGGAGAGAGGAGAGGTGAGGGAGCTGCGCCCCGGGGAATGGGGACCAGGAGGGAATGCCGCTGGGGAGAGGCAGCCCCGAATGGGGCAGAGGTCGCCACTCACCTCCGGGCACTAACTCGGGTTCCGGGCTGGTGTCGCCAGTGGCCAGAGGGATGCCCTTGAGGAGCTCGCTGGTGACACATTTGTCTACAAAAGGCAGCGTGGGAAGGAAGGGTGAGCTGGAGGAGCGGGGGCGCCCGAGACAAAATGAAGGGCCCTTTGGGGGGAGGCCCACACCAGGAGCCCGGGAAGGCGGGACAAGGGCTGGGCGCTGGCGAAGAACTGCCCCGGGACAGCCGTGCCCGGACGCGGGGCTGGCTGGAGTAACCTCGAGCAACGGCAAGGATGGAAGCGGGGGCAGCCCACAGAGCCAGGAGGCGGGCGGCTACAACTTCCTCCCCGGAGCAGCTACGAGGGCTGGGCGGTGGCACGGGAGGAGGGCCGGGCCAGCGATCGTCGGGAGCTGGCGATAGGCTGGCCCGGAGGACGGCGCGGGACGCAGGCCGCCGCGATGGGGCCTACGGGATCAGACCGCGGTGGCAGGGTCGGAGCAGGCGGCAGCGACCGGCCCGGGGGCTGGCTGGGGTGACCGGGGACGACCGGGCATACTCACCGTCCTCGCCCTCCTCCTCCACCTGGTCGGCCCAGCTGGGCTTCGAACTGCAAGAAGTTTGCGGAGGGGAGGGCTGGGTCAGCGAGGCCAGGCCCACGCCGCCTCGACGTACCCAGGCCCCACGGTGCTCCCTAGGCCCCCCAACCCCCCTCCCAGGGTTCGCTCCGGGACCCCCGACTCACTCAAAGTCTCCAGTCGGCATTTCACGAGCCTCTCCACGCAGCCCAATCCCGGGCCAGAGACCGGAAGTGAAGGGAGCACGAGACTTCCCGTGCCGCCTAGAGCGGCCCGGCCGCAGCGCCCACAGCGCCCTCTGCGGACGGAGGTGGAGATGCCGGCTGGGTGAGCCGCTGGGCGCGGGCCCCCGGTCTGAGCGGAGGAGCGATCCGTTTACCTTTGAGAAAAGTTTTTACAAAACGTAATAACTATAAAGCTCACTTACTGAGAGCTTACTGTAGGCCAGGCACCGTGAGGAGGAAATTATCATTTTCGTTTTGCCGCTGAAGAAATCAAGGCTGGTCTTCCTAAGTCTGGGAAGAGTTTTCCTGATCCCAATGATCAAGATGTTCTCTCCCTCCTTTTCCATTTCATTCTCCCTCCTAACATTCTTGGCTCTCCGATGTGACCTTTTCCACTTATTTGTTTATTGCCCAACTCTCCCTTTAGAGTATTATTCTCAGTGGGAGCCACATGGCTCCCAAGGGGGCCAACAATAATTCTTGGCCTTAGGTATTACAATGGCTTGTGGCCCTCCAAAACCAACTCTTCTAGACAAGGTCTTTTTTTTTTTTTAAGTTTATTTATTTATTGTGAGAGAGAGAGAGAGAGAGAGAGAGAGAGCAAGAGTGAGCAGGGGAGGGGCAGAGAGAGAGAGAGAGAGGAGAGAGAGAATCCCAAGCAGGCTCCCTGATGTCAGCCCATAGCCCAACTCGGGGCTCTATCCTACGACTCTGGGACCATGACCCGAGCCGGAATCAAGAATCAGATGCTCAACCAACTGAGCCACCCAGGCGCCCCAATGCAAACTTTCTGGGTGGAAATTCGACAGACAACATCCACTAAAACTTGAAATGAACATATGTGTATTTTGTTTTATGGTGGCATAGAGCTACAATATTCTATCAGTTTTAGGTGTGCATGATAGCGATTTGACAATTGCACAAATCATGCAGCATTCACAAGAAGTGCAGTCACCATCTGTCATCATACCACGTTATTCCAATATCATTGACTGCCTTCCTTATGTGTTCACCACCACGACTTGGTTACTTTAAAACTGGAACTTTCTACCTCTCAATCACCTTCACCCGTCTCACCCATATGTGTTTCTTTAGAGCAAGCAAGTCATTCAACCTGTGAGAAAACTTGTAAATGCATGTGAAGATGTAAAAATTAGATACATGTGCAGTCTCGTTCGTGATAGAAAAAACTGGAAATGCTATCTGTCTGCTCATAGGTTAAATAGATTACAGTATATTATGCCACAATCTGTGTAATGCCCTGCAGTCTTCAAAGAACCGGATCCATTTGTGGTTATGTTTAAAGTTTATCTAAGTAATCTCTGCCCCCAACATGGGGCTCGAACTCATGACCCCGAGACCAAGAGCCACATGCTCTACTGACCGAGGCAGCCAGGCACTCCCGATTTGTGGCTTAAAAAAAAAAAAAATCTCCAAGACACGAGGAGGGAGCAAGATGTAAAATGGCAGATGATATAGGGACCCATTCGTGTAAATGTTTAGTAGCACATATAGGTAGACACACGCGAACTATTTTCCGAAAAGGAATATCAAACTGTGTCTGAGGGATGCTTCAAGAGGAAGGCATCAGGGGAGGAAAGCTTGTTTTTGTTTGGACTTTTCTCCTATAGTTAACACTTTTTACCATGTGTATACGTTATTTTGGTTTAAATAAAGGTATACACATAAAATTATGCACTTTATGCTTTTTTGTTTTTTTTGGTTTTGTTTTGTTTTGTTTTTGAGAGAGCGCATGAGCACGGGAGGGACAGAGGGAGAGGGAAAGAGAAATTTAGGAAGGCTCTATGCCCAGCACAGAGCCAGACATGGGACTCAATCCCGCGACTATGAGAGCATGACCTGAGCTGAAATCAAGAGTCGGACACTTAATCGACTGAGCCACACAGGCGCCCCGGAATAGTTCTTGGGGCGCCTGGGTGGCTCGGTCGGTTAAGCGTCCGACTTCGGCTCAGGTCACGATCTCACGGTCCACGAGTTAAGCCCCACATCAGGCTCTGTGCTGACAGCTCGGAGCCCGGAGCCTGCTTCGGATTCTGTGGTTCCCTCTCTCTCTGTCCCTCCCCCGCTCACTCTGTCTCTCTCTCTCAAAAATAAACACCGAAAAAATATATTTTTTTAAATAAGCGAAATGCTTTTTCTCAAGCATCATGTATCACTTTTACAAAAAGTCAGGTATCTCCCAAGGAAAAATAAGAGGCCCCGAGGGAGCACAGGGACGTAGGGGGAAGCTGGAGTCCGAGGGTGGATGGGTCACAAAAAAAGCCCCCGAGTCCCTCTCCTCCAGCTGTCCCTTGTAGCACCGACATGCTTCCCACGCCCAGAATCCCCACAGGACAGCAGCAAACCAGCTGTGCGAAGCGCACGAGGAGGGGGGTGAGGACACGCACACACGGAATGCACCCTCCGGGGATTCCGCGGCAGCTTCGGGGCGATTCGCTAGATCTCCCCGTGTAGACCGAATTCCACTTCTTGGTATTTTCCATACGAAACAGACGCACGTCCACAGGGACCCGCGTGTTAGAATGTGCACACGAACGTCCGTAGCCGCTTTATTCACCATGGCTAAAAGCCGGGCACCGCTCGGCTTCGTGGGCTACGGCTACCCCCACAAAGGCACCACAGGCTGGGGGTCAAGGGCATTCCTGCAGGCTGGAAGTCCAAGGTCAAGGCGTCGGTCGGGCAGGCTGGTTCCTCCCGAAGCCTCTCTCCTCGGCTTGGGGACGGCCATCTTCTCCCTGTGTCATCACATGGTCCTTATATTGGAGTAGGATCCACCTTAATGACCTCATTTTAACTCCATTATTTCTGTAAAGGCCTCATCTCCAAAGACACTCACATCCTGAGGTCCTAGGGGACTGAAACACGAGTTTTGGGGGCACACGACGGAGCCCATAATACAAGTCAAAAGTCCATCGGCAGATGAACGGGCAGCCAGAGGCAACCGCGTGCTTCTCTACAGCGGGCGCAATGTAGCCATAAAGGAGCAAACTGACACCCACGGTGACGTGAATCCGCATCAGAGACACAAAGGAAGTGGCGCCACGCGACGGCACTTGTGTGAAATCCTCAAACCACCACCTGAAGTCAGAACTGAGAGGCTCTCTGAGGGCGGAGGGAGGGGTGCCAGGCATCCTCCCTGGGGTGGGAGGGAGGGGCGCTCAGGCACGTCCACCTGAGCAGGGGGGATGACACGGGCAGGCACACGCGTAAAAAGTAATTCAGCTGAGGGGGCGCCTGGGTGGCTCGGTCGGTGAAGCGCCCGACTTCGGCTCAGGTCACGATCTCGCTGTTCGCGGGTTCGAGCCCCGCGTCGGGCTCCGTGCTGACGGCTCGGACGGAGCCTGGAGCCCGTTTCGGATTCCGTGTCTCCCTCTCTCTCTGCCCCTCCCCTGCTCATGCTCTGTCGCCCTCTGTCTCAAAAATAATAAATAAACGTTAAAAAAAAAAAAAGTAATTCAGCTGCGCTTGTAAGATCTCCACACCTTAATGAAATCCAGAGGGGAACAAAGCAAGGTTCAGTCACAGGAAGAAGACCCCCAAGCCCAGCCATGACTCTTGGCCGAGTCCTTTAGATCAGAGGCCACAAAAGGATCGTCGAAATCCATTCTCCCCCCTGCATCTATTAACTGCCACTCTATTGCAGACAGAGCTTTCTCCTCGCCGGCGGGCACCACCTGCGTACTAAATGCAGTTCGTGCCACAAGGAAGGCCTGAGCTCCCCTCTGAATGATCTCGAAGTGCAGCCACTGTGTTTAATAAGTCACCTCAAATGGTCACGAGGCTCTGAGCCATCAGGGGATTTCATTGATCAGATGTACCGCAATCTACTACAATCGCTATTCTTGTCATGTCCCCAATTCTACTAGGGTTTCCTTCCCAGGAAAAGGCTGAACCAAACTCTGACAGAAGGAAGAACGTTCTCCGCCAGGCAGCCAGGGCGGCGGAAGCTGCTGGAAGCCACGTCCCCTCCCTCCGCCCCACACCAGCACAGCAGCGCCCCCTCGGTCCACGGCCTGGCTCAGGCTAGTGCTCTCGGGGTACACGGAGGCGGGTGTGCCTCAAAAGGCAGTCACTCCCCTGGGCCACCCCTCGAGGGACAGCCCGCTGCCCAGCTGAGACCTAACGGCTGAGCCACAGCGGGAAACAGCTTCTACCACTTACGCTAAAGTGAATCCTCACGTTCTTGGTTAGCGTGTTGCATACCCGAGACACAGACTCCAACTGGAAAAAAAATCACGAAAATAAGGGAATTCAGGTTGGCTAGGTAAAACGAAACAAAACCACCTAGTACACAAAGTCAATGATCAATACGAGTCAATCTTTCTGTAGAAGCGAAGAGCCACTGCTGAAGAAAGGAGCCTCTTCCCTGCCTCCCACCAGAAAACAAAAAAGAAATCCCATTATGGTAGGAATGAAAGGATTAAATACCTAGGAATCCAGTTAAGAAATCTGTAGTACATGGGATGCCTGGGTGGTTCAGTCGGTGGAGCCTCCGACTTCAGCTCAGGTCATGATCTCACGGCTTGTGGGCTTGTGAGTTCGAGCCCCGCACTGGGCTCTGTGCTGATGGCTCAGAGCCTGGAGCCTGCTTTGGAGTCTGTGTTTCCCTCTCTCTCTGCCCCTCCCCTGCTCATGCTCTGTCTCTGTCTCAAAAATAAATTAACATTACAAAAAAAGTTTTTTTAAAGAAATACGCAGTACCTAGGAGTGACTGGGTGGCTCAGTCAGTTGAGCCCCTGACTCTCGATCTCGGCTCAGGTCACCTTCCCAGGGTCGTGGGATGGAGCCCTGTGTCCGGCTCGGCGCTGGGCGTGGGCAGCCAGCTTACGATTCTCTCTCCCTCCCGACCACCCGTGTGCTCTCGCTTCCCCCACCCCAAAAAAAGGCAGTATCTAGATGAAGACTTTGAAATTTTGAAACGTTGAGGGACATAAAAGAATATCTGAATAATCAGGGCCGGCCCTATACTTCGAAAGGCAGGCTTGTCCTTAAGATAAGTTTTCCCCAGAAGTCTGTACACCTCATGCAGCCGCTGTAAGAGTACCCACTAGGCTTTTACATGTGCCAAGTCCAAAGTCTGACCCGGTCGCGTGTGCTGGTGACTGACACTTCTTTGTCTGCTTCTGCTTTGTTGGCATTTTACAGGAAGTCCTTTCCCAAAGACAAACCAAAGAGGTTTGATGGTTTTAGAATTTAGTAGGATTGAAGAAAAAAAAAAAGGGGGGGGGGCGGAGCGCCTGGATGGCTCAGTCGGTTGAGCTTCCGACTTTGGCTCAGGCCATGATCTCTTGGTTCATGGGTTCAAGCCCCACGTCGGGCTCTGTGCTGACAGCTCAGAGCCTGCAGCCTGATTCGGATTCTGTCTCCGGCTCTCTCTGCCCCTCCCCCGCTTGTGCTTTCTCTGCCTCTAAAATAAACAAACATTACACACAAAAAAATTTAGAATTCAGTAGGATTGAATTAGGCTGAAAGGATGGAACAAGCCTACCTAACAGACTCTTAAATAAAGGGTCTGTCTGGGGGGACCAGGCCAGGGCTCCGAGGGACTCCTCTCTTCTTCCCCCCTCCCCCACTACACGGGCCTCCACGCTCATGGTCACAGATGGCTGCTGCACCACCAGGCATCACAGTCCATTCTAGAGCACAGAAGGGCTACAATGGGGAAGGCCAACTAAGACTGTTCCTTTAAAAGGCTCTCCTGGAAGCCACACTAAGCGAGATTCACTTGGGTCTCAGCCAGAACTGAAACAAGTTAACCCTCAGCCCCAAACACAGGCATAGCACATGCAGAATGATCTAACTTCGGACAAACACGTCTATGGGATCACCTGCAGCTCTGAGAGCCCATTCTCATGCGGGCTCAGCCAAGAGGCAGACAGAAGCCCTTCGTAAATTACAAGTCACCAGCCAGGGTGATTTATAGGAGAGATTTATTTGAAGAAATATTACAACATATAAAAACTACATAAAGTCTTAATTCCCACTCATACAGTGGTAGATTTGATATAACGCATAATAAAAAACTTTTAAAATCCAGAATGCACAAAGTACGGCACAGTTTGATCACTAAGTCATTAGTTGATAAGCAAACCTCACAGAACAGCTTCATGTCAGCCAAGGCCACAAACACCGTGTACAACACATTTGAACTGACAGATTTTGACATGTTAAAAATACAACATCAGTGCATGTTGGGGATCCCTGGTGCCAGAAACAAGGGTGACGGGAAGGCAAAACTAGTCCTTGGTAGCTTCCTCCTCCTTGATTTTCACTAAAGAGAAATAAAAGGTAAAGTCGTCACAGAGCACACGCACAACCCTGCACGACGCAACAGGCAAGTGTAACAAACAGAACTAGGGGCCCCTGGGCGGCTCAGTCGATTAAGCATCCAACTCTCGATTTCGGCTCAGGTCATGGTCTCACGGTTCGTGGGTTCGAGCCCATGTCGGGCCCTGTGCTGACAGCGCAGGCCCTGCTTACACTTCTCTCTCCCCCTGCCCCCTCCCTGTCTCTCTCGAAAGAAACATACTTAAAAAAAAGAGAAAAATCAAGAACTAGGTTAGCAGCCAGGTGTCGATGTTAATGGCCCTCCAAGTGAGACGTGCAGCAGCTCTGCGTGAACAGAGGGAGACCGCGCCCTGCTCCCAGGGGTTCCCTACGTTCCCAGCCTGGGTTGGCATCTGAGCCCGGCCGCGCAGCCTGAGGAAAGGGCCCCGGGCCCCGACCTGCACGCCAGCGGCTCCCACCGTACCTGAGGCACTCTCTCGAGCTTTGGCCAACATACAGCGCTTGATCTCCAAGCCAATGGCTTTGGCCAGAGGCGGCGGCACAGCGTTCCCCACCTGAAGGAGGGAAGGAGGGCGGTGCGTGGCTTGGCACGGCCGGGGTCAGTGGCAGCCTTTTCTCAATGACGTGAGCCCCGCTCACGTGGGCCTCCGGAGCCGGTTCCACCATGACGGCTCAGGGACCCTCCAACCGGCCCACTCCCCACCCTGAACCCCGTGTCCAGGCCCACCCACAGAAAAGGGACCTTTAACGGGCTTCGGAAAAACTCAGATCGACATGGAGGTCACCATGCTTCACTTTCAGCCAAGAGGGGTTCTTTCCAGAGAACAGGAAGGGAGGGGTGTTGCTAGAACCCCCGGGGTACTGTTGCTTTGTAAGCCATGAACAGGCATTCCTTAGATGGAAATACATGTAATTAAGAAATAGTAAACTTAACACCCTGAGTATCAGTGAGGAACTGTGGGTTCGTTCCCACCCTGAGCCCATTTTGTCTGCTCCTTCACTCAAGTTCAGTGCCCTGGAACTTTCCTTTGGGCTAAACCTGCCTCAGAGCTGTGAAGTGACAACCAATGTGCTTAATTAACCACAGCCTGACCCGCGAGCACTCTGGGTCCCAGTGACAGGCTCTCTCCTTCCGGGCGCCCCCTTCCTGGCAATACTGAGGCCAATCGGCCAACAAACTCCGGGGGCTCCGTGTCCCCTCAGACGTGACCCCGTGAGCCCTGCTTTCCCCCGGAACACCTGCACCCTGGGTCAGACAGAGGGGCCTCTCTCCCGTCGGGGCTGCTTTGAGGAGGGGCTCAGTGGCGCCTCACACAGGGACAGAGGAAGAGCCGGCCCTGCTCCCCTCGGCTGACCTGCCGGTGCTTGTCCAGGATGTTGCCGAACAGCCGGTAGGTGTCCGGGAAGCCCTGGGAGCGGGCGCACTCCCGCACGCTCACGACGCGGTGCTGCTCAGGGTGGAGAACGCGGCCCTGGAAGGGAGAGGGGAGATGGGAAGGGGAACGGGACTGGGCCCGCCCGCCATTCGGGGCAGGAGGAGGGAAACTGAACCATGGAGAAGAACTGCAGCCTCAGGCCTCAATGGCCGAGCCGGTATCCATCAGCAGAGGCTGGGGGGCGGGGGGAGGGGGGAAGGGTGTGGGTGAGGAGTGCAGGCTCCCCAGGGGCCACCCCCACCGTGAGCCCCTGCCTCCGTCCCCTCCCTGACACCACCGCGGCCCGCAGACCCACCTGCTTGCCCATGGGCTCGGGGTTGGTGACGGTCGTGCTGAAGAAGCCATCCCACTCGAGCCGTCCGTAGAGGCCGGCCCAGTGGTTGTGCCTGTTCCCGGTGTGGGGCAGGCACCAGGGGATGAGGGTGTTGAACTGTCTAGCCGCGGAGTCACAGGCTTTGCCCGCTGGAAGAGAGGGCTGCCATGAGACTGTGGTTACAGAATGGGAGGGACTGAGCAGCCAACAATCCCTGTCCCCAAAGCTCTTATCACTTAAATGCTCTCAGCTGCTATTTAAAGCCAGGACGTCCGCGCCCCGCCCAGGTCCTCAGGTCAGCGAGTGGCAGCCCCCCAGTACCTCCTGCTAGGAGACCCCAGGCAACAGTGCTCCTTCCAAGCCCCCTGGACCACTGCAGGGGATCAGGATCCAGGGGGCTGGGGCTGGGGGGCTGCGGGGGATCAGGATCCAGGGGGCTGGGGCCGGGAAGCACCCCCACCCCCGGCCGCGGCACAGCAGGGCCCCCACCTTCCACACAGGAGCAGACCCCACGGAGGGCCCCGGTGCTGCTGCAGCCGTTCTTCTTGTCATGGTACGTGTATCGCAGCTTCCTGGCCATGGTGCCATCGGACAGCCGCACCTCGATGTTCGGCAGGTCACGCCAGTCTGAGCCCGGGGCCAGAGGGATGTGCCGCATGCGGGCGGCCACCAGCGCGCTCATGTCCTGAAAAGTCACAGCAGGCCCCGGCCGTCACATCATTCATGGAGTGTCTAAGCACCCACGGTAGGCTGGGCGCCACCATCCCAGGAACCGGAAACAGCACGGTGACCAGGAATCACCAAGGAGGGGCTCGTATCCCATCGGGGGAGACCAAGAGCAGCCCAACCCGACGACCTGCAGACTGCACGTGCCTTGAAGATAACCAAGCACGGACGTGGCAGAGAATGGGGGGAAATGGGTGAGAGGACAGCTTGGGGCAAGCCGATAGGGCTCCTCGGAGGAGGGGGAGACGTGTGGGCTGAGCCCTGCAGGATGAGAGAGAACCGGATGGGGAAGAGCGGGTTTGGCGTATCTGAGAGAACACACAGAGAGCAGGGCTGGCAAGAGACGAGGGGAGTCAGAGGCAGCGGGGACCAGACACCGATTCCGGGAGGAGCAGACGCTCCTCGTGACTGTGCTGCTGCGGCTGCTGCGGGGGGGGGGGGGGGGGGGCACAGACAGCGGTGGCAAGAAGAGAAGCAGGAGGAGGAGGAGGAGGTCTGGGCTCAGGGCCACGGGCAGAGTAGGAGCTGGACGGGGCCTGGATCAGGTCCCGCTTCCCACCCTCAGCCCTGGCTGGGCTCCAACCACACGTTCTTGCTCACGAGGCCACCGGCCCGACCACACCGACGCTGCCGGCAGGGCGCCATTACCTTACAGATGTGATCCCTGAGGATGGGCTGGTACTGTGAGCCCCGGAGCTGCCTCTGGAACCAGGACTGAGGCTCCCCGTTGTACAAGATCTCCAGCGCCGAAGCTCCGTTCCGGACCTCGGGGAGGTCGGACATCGTGTCCCGCACGGTGATGGTTCGGAACGGGCCCGAGCTCAACCTGCGAGAGCACAGCACGCAGCTGACACCTCTGGGGACCCAGGAGGCTGCCGTCCCGCACATTACAGGTGCCACGTCCCGACGGCCGATGCCGCCCTCTCCAGGGGGGCAACCTAGCTCCCAGGTCAAAGGGCCACCCGAGGCCACACGGGCGGCATTCTTCTCAGAGCCGGTCTATGCAGGGATGGCCCTGAGGTGTGGGCCCTGCTCTCGACTACAGCCAGGTCCAGCCACGGCCCGCGTGCGGCTCGCTCAGAGGTCAGAAGCACTCGTGTGGCAGGCCAAGCGCTGCACCGTCCGCGCCAACACGTTCTCCGCCGTTCAGGTCTCCCGACAGACCCGCCACCAACACGCCTCCCGGGTAACAAGCACCGTGACAAGGTGGGGCGAGCGGGGCTCCTACCTGGTTATGTTGCTGACAAACTTCTTGTCGTCCACCACGACGCTCAGCTGGCAGGCCCGGGGTGCGAACACGTGCAACGGCTCTGGGAACAGGGGAAGCTTCTCTCCGGGGGCTGCAGCCAGGATGATGGCCCGCCTCCGGGTCTGGGCCACGCCATACTGACCAGCCTGTGGAAAGGGCCAGACACGCACAGTCAAGCCCCTAGTTAAGTCTGCAGATTTACTTTTTAATGTTGATTTTTTGGGGGGAGGGGCAGAGAGAGAGGGGGACGTGGACCCGAAGCAGGCTCCAGGCTGACAGCAGAGAGCCCGACGCGGGGTCTGAACTCATGAACTGTGAGACCGTGACCTGAGCCGACGCTGGACGCTCAACCAACTGAGCCACCCAGACGCCCCTCGGCAGGATTACTCTTAACGAGTAAGAGGGACAAAAGATCCCACGTGAGGGCCACAAGCCTCTGGAGAAGATGGGAGTAAGCCCTGCTGGCAATTCCAGCCGGCTCTTTCGAGAGCCCTGCAAGGACTCTGTGGTCTCAGCACTCGGGAGACAAGAGGGAGCAGAGAGGCCACGGAGCCCTGCCGCCTACCTAGCAGTAGACGGTCACTGCCAACAGGGCTTGGCTGCCAGAGCTGCCAACAAGGCTTGGCTGGTGAGCCCCAGACCCAGGGAGGCCGGACCGGGTAGGAGGCAGACGCTCCCTCACTGCCTTCCAGCCAGGCTTCGTGTCAGAGCGTCGTCTCAGCTCTAGTTGCGCTGTTAATTACTGAACAGGCACGTACACGGTAGCTGCTTTTCAGGTCAAGCCTAGTTCCCTCTGGTCACCCCAGATCTCCGTCCTTGCAGACAAAGCTCCCAGTAGCTCCTGGAGGGGGGTCTCCCACCTTCTCCTGAGGTTTGTACACGTGTACATTCACCCAGGAGAGAACCGTTAACCCGCGACGGTTTGGTCTGTGCATCCTTCTGCCATTCTTGCTTCACCCGCCCCCCACCGCAGGGATCAAATTGCTACTAGAGTTCCACAGCTGGCCACCACCCTGGCCTCTCAAGAGGAAGGGGCCGGAAACACACGGCCCCTCCTCAGGCACGAGGATGTGACTCTTGAGAAGAGGCAGGTGGCCTTACTGGCACACGAGTTCTGTGCTCCCCAGACCCAGACGCCGCGAGCTTCACGGCGGGGCGTGCGGGCCCACCTGCCGTCTCCCCCCACCTGCACCGGCACCCCCACAGCTCACGGCACTGCACGCCCGTCCTTTTCAACTCTACCTTCAGGTAGAGACCATCTGCTGCGGTGCAGGAACCACTGAGCCCCCCTCCTGTACACACCTGTCAGCCCACCTTTGCCCCCTTCCCCAAGAGAGCCTACCTGCAACACGCCGAAGGTGCACTGATAGCCCATACGGACAAGGCAGCGGAGAGTGAGCTTCAGGACCATGGAGCGTTTGAAGGAAACGAAATTCCGGACGTTCTCCAAGAGGAAGTAGCGGGGCCGGTAGTAGTCACAGTAGCTGTGGGAGGTGGGAGAGACTACGAGGGTCATCCGCACGCACCAAGTGAAGAGAAAGACCTACTCTACCCGAAGCTACACCCAAATCCTTGATATCTGCTTGCTGGGAAGCTGCACCTGCTGACTCTCCATCTCCCTGGCAAGAAGCCAGCTGCGAATGCCCTGGAAGCAAAGGCCGGGCGCCTCCCCTCCACACGTGGCCTTCAGCAGGTACAGCGGCTAAGCCAGCCACTGCTACCCCCGGCACACCCCAGGGCTGGCAGTCTAATCACCGTCAGGCAGTCCTGAGCACAGGGGCTGCTACTCTGTTTACCTGAGAAAGGAAACCACCAAGGAGTTCTTGAACTTGGAGTAGGTGCGAGAGTTGAAGCGGTTCATGCCGCTAAACCCTTGGCAAGGCGGCCCACCGCACAGCATCTCCACATCTCCCTTCTGAGGCAGCTTCTGACCGCGGGAGTTGGTGGCCTCCCCGGCCATGACCAGCTTCAGCAGCACGTTGCAGTCCTCCGTGAACACCGTGGACCCGGGATTGTTCAGCCGGAACGCCTGGGCCGCAGGGTCCCACATCTCAATGGCCCATAGTGTTTCCGAGATGCCTGGTAGATACGAGGACAGATACGTGCTAAAACCCCCTCGAATCACGCTCAAGGCAGAACAGGGACCAGAGCCAGAAAGGCCTTCCAGGTAGAACCTGCCTGATCCGGTTTTACTAGCTCTGCAGAGAAAACCCCATGGCAGTTACCTGCTTGGTGGAATCCTTCCGACAACCCTCCACAGCCAGAAAACACGTCCAGGGTCCGCAGCTTGGGCAGCTGAATTTCGGTCTCTGGTTCACTTGGCTCGCACGTTTGAGACTTTGCCTTGCCCTTCCCTGGAGACAGGCCAAAAGTCAAGTCTGAGCCCTAACCTGCTGTCCCTAAACCCTCATTCTGAATTCACAGCAAAGAATGAGGTAACATCAGAGGCATTTTCATACCAAATGACTCATCAGTAGCCTGAATTACGTAAGGCAGACTTGAAAAGAACCCTGTGGATAACAACTTACCTTTCCCCTTCCCCTTCCCTTTATTTCCAGGGCTACGGGCATGGTTAGGAGGATCTTCAAAGCTTTTGTTCTTGGCATTATAGGCCTGAGAAGGAAAGAACGACAATAGTCTGGGAGAGAAACACACCAGTCTCTTCTCTAACAAGGACAATTTAAATTAACCTGCTGAAGATCCACTTGATTTCTCCCTAAATTTGGCCACAAGCAATTAGCCATCAGTGAAAATACTCTGATTTTATTACACTGGCAACAGGGAAAAAAAGTTCTAGAATGTAAGTATTTTATGTGCCCAACATTAGAATTCCTGCTGTTCAAAGCCCTGGACTACTCATTCTAAAAACTGGAAAAAGTGATAGATTAGGCCATCCACAGTGGAACCCGGGGAAACCCAGGCATGTACCAACTTCAGAGAACGTAACACAGAAAAGCCACGCTCAAACAATTTAAAAGCGATCAGCTTAAATCGACAGACTCCTGGATCCTTTCTCCATCACCAGGGCCACTGCCCCGGTGTATAGACCTCACCTGGCCGCAGATGCCTGGGTGAAGGGACTGGGACTGCCTGGGGCAGGGCTGAGTGCCAGGGAAAGGGGCACCTTTCCCTAACTCACCCTAAAAGAATCAGTAGGGCTGGTGGAGGCCACCTAAAGAGTCTCCAAATAAACCGCAGAAGCAGAAGGATGCTCCTATGTTTATGTTCTGCGTTATAGTCTTTTTATTTTACAGAGAGAGTGTGTGCACGCCCACCAGCAGGGGAGAGGGGCAGAGGGAAAGTAGGCTCCGTGCTCAGTGCTGAGCCTAACGCGCGGGCTTGATCCCGCAACCCTGGGATCATGACCCGAGTTGGACGCTCAGTTGACAGAGCCACCAAGGCACCCCTCCGTTCTTTTAAAGGCAAGTGTCACGTTCCAGAGGAATCTGAATCCCACTGATTCATACTCTGGGTAAGTCAACTGCTTTCGTAGGGGCTGTGACTGTGACCTGAAGTCTCTCCCTGCGATAAGCCCGGAGTCCCACCTCGAGGAAGTAGAAGCGGTCTGGGCCACCCGCAGAGAAGTCCTGGAGGCCGCCTGGCAGGTCCTCCCCGTACTCCACGGTACAGCGGCCCTGCACGGCCTTGAAGTCCACCACCACCTCCTCGTCACTCCAGTAAAGCAGGTTGATGTCCGCGTGGTAACTCGCCGGCGTAGACTTGTGGGTGTTCTCTGGCCTGAGCGCGGAAGACTCTCTGTTAACAATCTCCTTTGTTGCGAACGGGACAATCAAACGGCCCCCCATTTCTGGGGGTGCTCAGAAAACCCATGGGTAAAGACCACAACCCCCCAGTTAAGGGGATCAGTTACTACCCCCCCTTAGCCGGCACCGCCGCCAGAGTGGGCCTCCTCGCCACGAACTCAGCGGCTGGTCTGCTTGTCTGCTTGCTCTTCACACCCGCGACTGCGGTGCAAACAGCCCCGCCCTGCGTCCAGAGCAGCCGCCGCCGGCTGCCCAGTAAGGATCTAGACCTTCCTCCTCTTGCCTGCACTAGCCAGCCTGGTTTCTTTTCTGTAGACACAAATGACTGTTGCAGAGACTGTAATAATCTTTCACGTATATTAGTTAAGAAGCGAAGCAACCTTATACCCATCTCTATCAGTTAGCTCCTGATCAGTAGGAGTTCCTAGGGTGCCCAAAAAAACAGTGAAGCCAAGACCTTAGGAAAAGTGTAGACAGAGAGAAAGCCCAGAAACAGGAAGAGGCACCTAGGAAGAACAGGAAGAGAGAATGGGGGGGAACCGGGGGGGAGGGGACACAACTCAGACAATCGTAAACAGAACTTGAGATTCTCCGAGGGTGTCTTAGGCAGAGCCCAGGACGTTCCACTCCTGATTTTGTCATACTCTTTTTTTTTTTTTTTTTTTTTTAATGTTTATTTCTGAGACAGAGCATGAGTGGGCGAGGGGCAGAGAGGGAGACAGACACAGAATCCGAAGCAGGCTCCAGGCTCTGAGCTGTCAGCACAGAGCCCGACACGGGGCTCGAACCCACAAACCGTGAGATCACGGCCTGAGCCGAAGTCGGTCGCTCGACCGACTGAGCCACCCAGGTGCCCCACGATCTTGTCATACTCTTGACTTCTGCTTAAGGATTTCTTTGGGGGAGACAACTCTGCGGCTCTAAAACAAAGGTCTAAAGCAAAGCTATGAAATATAATTACAATTCTAGTCCCTGTCAGCACCCACCAGATAATTAGAAACACTTAGAAAAACAGCTACCTCTACCGAAGTCTTAAAATACCACCGTGTGTGCTGTTACAACCCCATTTCAGACTTCTAGAAGTCTGCCGCCATCCTGGAAGAACAGAGGCCTTCACTGACCTGTAGAACTTGTTGATTCTGATCTTGATGTCGGTCTCATTGGGCCTGCCATTGCTCTTCTTGATACAGAAGATTTCTTTGATTCGGCCAATTCGATACGGCTCGGGGGCATCCAGGTTGCTGCCTTTGATGTAATCAGAGTATTTCCGGTAGTGTTCTGGGTAGAGGTCTTCATCCACAGGCTCCTTCCGCGGGCGCTTCACGGGACTGGACAGCTTGATGCTGCAGAGAAGCCAGTGTTACGCATAACTGAATACGACGCCATAAAAAGGAATCACCTCAGTGTGACTGGCCAGTAACACTACTACTTAAATCCAAACACCTTCTAAACCAGTGCAGCTAAGCGCCTGGAAATTTACAGAGAAAGATGAAACCTCATCCAGTTTAAAGCGGGTTTCTCCATCTGTGTGCCGCTGGCTACGGTAGCTGCTGATGCTATTTGAATAGGCCCAGCTCCCAGCTCCCAGCCGCGGGACAGGACGGCACTTCCCGGCATGTGCCTCGCTCTGCCCAGCGAGTGCGAGAAAGGACACACAGCGGTGCTGGCAGGAACGCTGAGCTGCCTCCAGTACGCTCTCCCTCGGCTCAGACCGGCAGCCCCGAGAAGCCAGTGCTCCCACCAGCCCAAGCCCCCGAGTGATGCAACAGGCCAAGTGCCCTGCTGAACCACGAGGGACACGCAGTCCAGGCAGGGAGGCAACTTCCACAGCTGTGGGGCTGTCACCAAGCATGACCTAGGCTCTCCCGACTGGGGTGCTGACCTAGAGGGAATGCTGAAAGGGCACGGGTGGAGACTCACAGTCTGGGCAAGTTGAACCTGGCCTGACTACGGGGGTAAAACCGGTCATCGGATTCGGCTGCAGGCTTGAAGGCTGCTGTTCAGGAAAGCAGCTGCCATGTTTTCCCACCAGGCCTCCTTAGTCCACTGGGCTCCGAAGGTACCTGTGAGCACCTGTGTGGACACGTCTTCTGTGCAGGGAGCACCTGGGCAGACAGCACTACGGGCGTCCTCCCCTCCACACCGAGGACAGCCGGGGCTAAAGCGGGTACTCGCGCCAGCTGCACAGGCTGAGAAGACCCTGACCTCCGTGTCTGTAATTCGTAATGACTGAACTGAGGTTGGGAACTGGGACTTTAGGAACTGCAAGTCGGGAAACTGAGAAGTTCTGAAAATGTTGGTTGGAATTCAACCACGTGCTAGTTCTGAGAACAAAGACTGGATCGAGTGTGGAAACTCGGCCGATTTCTCCCTGAAGAGCCCCAATCCTCTGATACACAAAGAGATCTTGATACTTCTTGGCAAATGGGATTACAACTCACGTTCATTCAATCTTTCCTTTAGGCCCTTTAACACACTTCATCCCAAGAGCCTGGCAGGTGAAATACTCCTCCCACGTGACAGACCAGAACAACAGGAGATGGTCTCTGCCCCAAAGCCTCAGGGCTGGGCGGGGCCAGGCCCCCACCACAGACACTTATGCTTGGCCAGCACACGCTCTGACTTCTTTCAGACTTACGATAGTCACTCTACCATGGAGGGCGGGATACTGCTGATCACCACAGATACTAAGGCAACAGTCCAGGCAGCGGCTAGTCCTGGGGGTACAGGGAGGGGGACAGACCACAGAGCCAACCCTGCACTGGCCCAGCGCTCATGGCCCTGACCTGGGCCAAAGGGGCACTCACTTGAACGTGAAGGCCTCGGGCAGCAGGTATACGCCATCCCCGACGCGATACTGGATGCCGTTCTTAGTGGCCGAGCCGTAGAGAACCCGGCTGTCCAGGTCCTCAAGCTGTTCCATGACCCTGGGAATCTCTTTTTGCCTCATTTCAGCCAGACGGGCACAGCTTACACAGAACCTGAAGGAGCGAAGGACAGAAACAAGGGGCCCTGAGCTGGCTTCACCCGGAGCTTCTGGTGACCAGTAGAGAATGTCTGCAGACACTTGAAGAGACCGGCTTTCCTGCAGTCTGTGTTCACACTCTGAAAACACTTATTTGGGACCAAAGACCAGAGATGAAACACAAGAAAATGCCAAGCTGATTCCACTTTGGAGAATTTGATGTGAAAACCCTAAGACAAACAGAAGGCAGAATAAGGAAAAGAATAGGCCACAAGCAAGAATGCAGAGAGTGGTCCGGTCACAGCTCGATATCAGAGGAGTTTCCTACTGTTACCTCTAAAGGCTGAAAAGCTAATTGGTAAAATTCAACATTTCTGATTAATAAGTCCTTAAAGGAGAGCTAGAAATGGCCTTCACTAGAGATCAAATCAAGAGGCAGCACCAGGCTGACTGGAGAAACACCGGGGGCACGTAAGCCAGCCCTCCCAGCCCCACCCCATCGGCCGAACTGCTGCTCCAGAGGTGCCAATGCGACTTTAGTTTGAACAAGTGAGGTACAGGGGTTACAAAGGAAGGCACAGGGCACTAAACATTGAAAAAGAATTTAAAAAAGCAAGCCTCCTGGGTCACCTGGGGAGCTTGGTTGGTTGGCAGTTTGACTTTTTTTCCCCTTAACATTTATTTATTTTTGAGAGAGAGAGACAGAGAGACAGAGAGAGAGAGAGAATGTGAGTGGGGTAGGAGCAGAGAGAGAGGGAGACACAGAATCTGAAACAGGCTCCAGGCTCTGAGCTCTCAGCACAGAGCCCGACGCAGGGCTGGGACTCACCAACTGTGAGATCATGACCTGAGCCGAAGTCGGACGTTTAACTGACTGAGCCACCCAGGCACCCCTGTGGGGGTTGACTCTTGATATTGGCCCAGGTCATGGTCTCCTAATTCATGGAATCGAGCCCTGTGTCAGGCTCTGCACTGACAGCATGGAACCTGCCTGGGATTCGCTCTCTCTGCCCCTGCCCCACTTGCTCTCTCTCAAAATAAACATTTTTTTTTTTTTTTAAAAAGACAAAAACAACCAAGCCTCCCTAAAAGCAGTCACTCATCAGCTAGAATGACATGGAATCAAAGATACCACTCATGAAAGAAAAGATCTAAAAAACAGAAGGAAACGTGCAAGATACGTAGCAGAAACGCTGAGCTACACACAAAGAGGCTGAAGACAGAAAGCTGCGTACTGCTCCTGGATGGGAGAACTTCTCATAAAGGCAACTCCGTGCCCAAGCTGTCCACACACTTAAAGCAACTGCAACCAAGTCAGGCTGGTCTCTGATTAGCAGGGGAAAGAAACCCCACCAGAGAGAAGTACGTGAAAGGCCAGAGTGATGCACAGATAAGCACACGGCCCTGGAGCACCACAGAGGCGGCCCCACAGAGGGGACCCGGGGCCCGGGCCCGGCCCGGGCCCAGCACTCACTTGTACTTGTTGTCCTCCGTTGGCTGGGTTTTCGGAGGGGACTCGAACCTTGCGTAGTCCTGATCATACCACAGCTGGTAGAAGTAGGTCTTTCCATCGTCCTCCGCCATCAGAGGCTCAGGATCCATGCCTCCCTTTGAGGACAAGGACCCGGTGTCAGCCAGGAGCCCACGCAAGGAGGGGAAGGGCACGCCAAGGGGCGCCGGGCACTCACCTCCATGGCCCAGTTCTCTGACGGAGCTTTATAGACGACCTTCACCTTGCTGTGAATGTACGAAAGCTGCATGTCCTCACATTCGTCTACCAGGAACAGCTCCAAGGGGTCCGACGTGGCTCCGAGGACTGTGTCTGTCCCCGCGCAGAACCAGTGGGCATGAAACATCTGCCCGTTGCTGCTGTCCTCCCACAGCGCAGTGACTCTGGAGTCAGAAGAAAGTTGCTAACCCGACTGGCAAACCTGGACCGAGTCTACTTAGGGGAACTTGCATTTGCAGTGTGTCTAGCCCAGGGCAAAGAGCCACTGCTGTATTCACACATAAGCATCTCCTAGGTGTTCAAGAGAAAGTGTGTGCTGAGGTCAAGCAAAGGAAAAGGTACAAACCTGGCTAAATACAGCGGTTTGGAGGAGTCATCTGGAATAACAGAGACGCAGTCCCCCACTTCCAGGGTTTCTGAGTCAATGCACACCTTCTTGAAGTAACTCTTCTTTCCATCAGTCTGAAAACGAGAGCTTCGTTTCAGGTGAGGATGGGTTCAGAGGTCTATGCTAGGCTCGACCCCCCTGTTCCTCTTATTTTGTATAAAAGCCTAATTCCTGACAATTTGGTAAGCCCTGAGCTCTACTGCCCTGGCTGCTACAGAAAACCTTCGCTCCCTTGGCTGGAAACCTGCAACTAAGAGCACACACGTTCCCTCCTCGTCAGTCCCGCGCTTCAGTGTCAGTAGCAAATCAGATTCCAACATTTCATTCTGAACAGTGCCGGTCCCAACCCCTCCCAGTGGTCCTAATGCCACATCCCGCCCCAACTCTGTCAGCCACAAGGACCTACTTCTCCCACAAGGAAAGCTAGTTTCCACCTGAGGGCCTCTGCCCTGACTGGCCCCCGGGTCTCTGAGGCTGGTTCCTCACCAACCTTCTGGGTCTCAACTCAGATGCGCTGCCTCCTCGGGAGCCTCCAAGGTCCCCACCTCCCTCCAGCCCTCCACTCACTGGACAGAACACGCGCCTGTCCTCCTGTACGAGGGGCTCACCCCCACAGGACAGGGGCTCAGCCTCATTCAGGCCTACAGCAGCATCTGGCAGGGGCAGGCCTCACGCTGCAGACCAGATCTTTGGCTTCCAGACATCAAGGAAGCAGCGCGGAGAGATTACTCGCTCTCCGGGTTTGGTAAAGGAGTTGTGCCTTAGATGGACTGTCACGGGACGGCAGGGAGGCCATCTGCGAGTGTCACAAAAACACCCACTGCCAGGCCGGGGTGGATGCGGCAGTGAAGGCTCTCTTCGAAACAAGCTTTGAAGGGGAACCAGCCTGACCCCTCCTAGGACAGCGTCAAAGGCCCATTTTGGAAGGATAGGAAAACAGGAGTCTGTGGGCACACAAGCAAAAACACATTTTCTGGCCTCTCGCTGGCCCTGCTCCTCACAGGCAAATGAGCAGGTTTCTCCGCTTGGGGCTCAGGCTGCTCAACACCGGGCGTGACTTGATGCTCAGAAGTGCGGCAGGAGGCTAGGTCTTCTCCAGGATTACCTTGACGGCTTCTCCAATCCAAGAGATCCGATTCTTGTTCTGTTTCTTTTTCTTCCCCTGATGCATTTTTTTGGGGGACGGCATCTCTGGAATATTGTCGTCAACTTCTTCATCGTCATCGGCCTCCTTCATGGCCATATTGGGACACCTATAGAGTCAGTGGTTATAGGCAAGTCCCCTCGGGTAAGTAAAACCTACTGGGGCTGTTTTAGTTGGGTGATGGGGACAGGCCTGGCGACAACCAGAAGAGGGAGCGCTGCCTTCCCTGCACGTCTCAGCCCACCTGCCCCGAACAGAGCTCATATTCCTCTGCCAGGAGAGCGGCGTCGGCCAAACCTACCTCCTCTCTTGGCAAGCCTGTTTGCTCCGTCCGCTACCACCAAACTTAACCATATCTTTACAGGCTTTACACTTTCCACATTCGGGCTGCTGACACACCTAAAAAAGTATTCAGGAAGGGAATGAAATGGCCATTAGTAACCGTTGGTAACCAGTTTTTTGTTTGTTTTGGGCGAATTACCAATTTAAAAAATTGTATTTGGCCTCATCAGGGAAAGGGGAAAAAGAAGTTCAGAACAAGATCCCATTCGTACCCTCCAGGTTAGTGAGAATTAAGAAGCAGGACACATGTTGGGACAAGTGTGGAGAACTGAGAACTCGCCATGCTCACAGGGTGGGGGGGGGGAGGGGGGGGGCACTACCGCTCTGGAGACTTTTCCAGACCAAAGTTAAGCATAAACCCACACCCCAGCAATTCTGCTTCTGTGTAGAGACGATCCCAAGAAGCCTCATTCAAGGATGTCGCCACTGCATTATTTATAACAGAGGAAGAAGCTGGAATACTCATATAATGAAATACTGTGGGATAATCAGAATGCGTCCACCAGATTACTTGTAGCAACACGTAACAGTGGCAAACACCAGTTGTGTGTGTTCAGGAAGCTCTGGACAGTGCATGTACATGTGCTAGGTGAAAAAATAAAACCAAAAGAATGGGGAGAACACGTGAATTCCTGTTAATAAAACAAAGGGAAAGACAGAGTCCAGCCGACGGTGTGAACACAGGTTCTGAAGGCAGTTGTGGTATTTTTGCATTTGTGTTTGTCCAAAGTAAGTCAAATATGGTATACTTCCAATATTACAGGTACAGTTCCAATAAAGCTAGTCAAATTAATTTCTTGGCTTTCCAGTACACATACAAGTTATATTTATTCTATAGTCTATTAAATTGTTAAATGTGTCATTAAATAGCATGAAATCTAAAAAAAAGTATATTTTTTAATTTAAAAATTCTTGGGGTGCCTGGGTGGCTCAGTCAGTTGGGCGTCTGACTTCAGCTCGGGTCATGATCTCGTGGTCCATGGGCTCGGGCCTCGCGTCGGGCTCTGTGCTGACAGCTCAGAACCTGGAGCCTGCTTGGGATTCTGTGTCTCCCTCTCTTTCTGTTCCTCCCCCGCTTGCTCGCGCTCTCTCTCTCTCAAAAACAAATATTTAAAAAATTAAAAAAAAAAATTCTTTATTGATAGGGCGCCTGAGTGGCTCAGTTGGTTAAGCATCCGATTCTTGATATTGGCTCAGGTCTTGAGCTCAGGGTCATGAGTTCAAGCCCTGTGTTTGGCTCCATGCTGGGCGTGAAACCTACTTAAAAAAAGAAAAAAAAACTGCTAAAAGCATGCTAACCATCATCTGAGCTTTCAGCAAGCTATAATCACCGGTCACAGATCACCATAAATACAGTAAGTAAGTTTGAAATATTCCAAGAATTACTAAAACGTGATAGAGAGTCTCAAAGTGAGCAAGTGCTGTTGGAAAAATGGCACCAATTGACTTGCTCGATGCAGGGTTGCCACAGACCTTCAGTTTGTTTAAAAAAATAGAAAACAAAACGAAAAACCCAGTATCTCCAAGTGCAATGAGACAAGATATGCCTGTAGCAGATACCAAAGTATCTCTCCTCTAGGTGACTGGAGAAATTAATCCCCCTAATACTGAGTGAAGTAAATCTAAAAACTTCCACAGGAAGAGAGGGCTTTTAGAAGCCCTCCAATCCATCCTGGACAGATTCCCATCCACTGCCCTGGGAAAGTTACACCACGAGGCGAGGCAGGCCTGCGGGGATGTCCCCCCCTCGGAGAGGGCAGCACCTCTGTGGGGTAATCCCTTCCTCTGCACTCACACCAAGGCCTCTAGACAGTGCTATGCAGGTAGAGCGAATGCCACCCAGGAGGCCAGGCTAGTCAGTTACAGTGGATCAACAGCGCGGTGCCCAAGCACACCTCTTTCCACCGCTGTCCGGCCAATCTGCTTGTCCCGTGAGGCATGCGATCCTCTCCCTCCCCGCCCCCGCCCCGATAACTTTCTCCCAGCTTCCGTGTTAGGGGTCACATTTGAGCAGGGAGAGTCTCAGCCAGGAGAAAAGTTCTTCAGATTGCGCGGGGAGCCCGGCCCAGGTGAGGTTACCTCACAGACGCCACACCGTCGGCGTTTGAAGGCGTTCTCCTTGTCTTCTCGGTCATCCTTTTCGATTTGCTCTGCGAAGAAAGTGTCAAAGATCTGGTAGACCAGCTTGGTAGTGGTGGCTTTAGTGGGGCCTTTGTCCTTCTCTTTGGCAGAATGCCCGATGGTCTGACGTCTTTCAGCTCGCCTGGGACAGAGGTTTCCATCGTGTTAGCAGGCTGGGGAGGAGTGCACAGGACACTCTACCTTCTCTGGTCTCCGGTCTTCGGTTTTATGCCTGCTGCGTCCTTACCTTTTTCCTAGGGTGACCCCAGCCAACTTGATCAGGTCCCTCATGCAGGGGGTCAGAAAGATGGGCTGCTCGTCACTGTCCCCAGCCTCATCATAACTCTCTACTTGTTCTACCACAAACTGGGCGTGCCGAAGGAGAGAATCCTCTGTGAATCGATTCAGGTTGAGCACAGAAGGAGGAACAGTGGTCTTTAAGAAAAAGATCAGAAGTTTCTCTTAGGCTTAAGAAAAACCGTTCTAATCAAACTGAAAAGCGGTTTCTGATTTTAGACAGGAGTTTTCTAGCAACATCTGTGCCGCATGTAAATAGGCATGAATCTCGGGTTGCGGAGACCCTGAGCCCCTCACCTCGATCTTATTGATCAAGTCTTCATAGGTGGAGTCTGGGTTGCTCTGCAGGAACTCAACCACAATCTTACTTATGTAGATCTTCTCCTGCATCACACTAAACAGCGGCGCGTACTCTGGGTTGGGATCCATCAGAATGTATTCGGCAAAAGCTGAAGTAAACCGCAATTTTAAAAAGTGGTCTGAATCTGATGGCAGCTATGATGGCCAAAGGGCAGGGATGAGTCTATGAAGACTATGGGATAGTCTAAAAGTCATTCCATATGCACAAGTCAACAAAATGCAAAGGACATTCGGAGTTAACCCATTCAGAAGTGGCCTAAGACAGCTAGGGAACGGAGGCGCCTGGCTGGCTCAGTCGGTGGAACATGGGACTCTTGATCTCAGGGTTTTGAGTTCGAGCCCCACACTGGGTGCAAATATTACTTAAATAAAATCTTAAAGAAGGCAGCTAAAGGGGCACCTGGCTGGCTCAACCAGTGGAGCACATGACTTGTGATCTCAGGGTTAGGAGTTTGAGCCCCACACTGTGTGTCAGATAAACAAAAATTTTAAAAAAGGAAGACGACAGCTAGAGAATGGGAGACTGGCCAAGTGGCCTTATTTGGGCTCCTCTCGTTTTTGGAATTCAGTCAGAGTTTGAGCTGTAAGAATAGGACTGGCACTTCTAACTGGAGGGCCAGCTGTAACCCCTACAAAAAAGTCATCCTGATGGTTTCGTAATGGAAACCATCCTAATGACATGGTTCCCAAATAGTCACAAGTTAGTCACGTGCCATTCACGAGAGGCTGAAACATCCCACCCAAGCCCAACCAAGCCCAGGGGAGGACAGGAACAAGGGCCCCTTTCCGATTCCATCACGGTCCACAACTGGCCACACACTTACAGGTGCTGAAGCCAATGAGCGCCTTTTCACCTCCATCAAAGCCAGTGATCCACCATTCATTTATGGGGCCAAGATTTTTGCCATTAACACCACCTAGGAAAAAGAAAGTGTCCTGAAAAGAAATGGACTAAGAACTAGGACTCCTATCAAACCCCAGAAGGGCCAGTGACACTCTGAGTGCCCCCGAGGTGACTTCCCTTGTCAGCCAAACTGGGCAGTCCTCAGAGCCACCAGAGCGAGTTTGCTAATAGCTGTTCACAGCACAGTCTCAAGCCCTAACTTTAAGGGACAGTCGTTCCAACTGAATAGTGCTTTGCAGGTAAGCTTTGTTTTTAAGATCTCTGCCCGAACATAACCTGGAACGTTCCACTGACCTTCAAGAGACGGGTCATCATCGTAGATTGGTTTTGCTGAACCGGAAAAGAAGAGCTCAACGTTCTTTTCAATGAGACCAGTGTCGATCGGGCACAGGTGACCACGCTTACAGTACACGCTAGACAGGCGACAGAGAGCAGTTACCAGCCGACCAGTGAAGGCAGGCAGAAGTACACAATCAAGCTCAGACCCAAGGTGACGAGACCGCGTGCAAGTCCTAGACGCTTAACCTTCTCGGCTGTCAGAACACTTCATTGGCACAGTGTCCTCACCCAGTTTCTACCCAATTCTCCCACCTATGCATCAAGAGGATCTTGATGTCTGCCGACCTAGGCATCTACAAAGGTGACACCAAGAAGTCAGGGAGTCTTACAGTGGGGTGACAGGAAACCTCACAAGGGATCAACGCACTACTGCGTCTTCCCTCGGCACACTGCTATCGCACAAGCACTGGCTTCTCAGACACATGCTGCTTACAGCTGTGGCCACCACCTCGATGTAGCTCCAAAATGCTTTCACTGCCCACAAAGAAAACCTTCTCTCCATTAAACAGTCACTACTTCCTATTCCATCCCCGCCCCTGGCAATCCCCACTCTGCCTTCTCTGCATTTACGCATTCAGTGTTTTATACATGCTTAATGGCATAGGAACTTCACCTTAATAAGCAGCACAGTAAGACCTATTACCTAACAGCATGAAAACAGATGTAAAGATATGGGAAGGACATACTTCCACCTCATTTGGAGGGTTAAATCTGGAGTTTGAGGGCATCCATCCACAGTCCTACCACCCAAATGTCAAACTTCAGAAGAACATGAAATCAGGGCGTGTATGTGTGTGTCGGGGGTGGGGGGTCTTTCTGCTTCTGGAACCGCTCGTGTTGGCCCCAAAGAGCACCTTCCGGGCAAGAAGTACCATCCCGTGGTGCAAAGGCCCAGGCGGGCGACCCAGAATCCGCAGGTCTTGAGAGCACCACCCCCCATCACACTCCCACAGCCTAGGCCCTTGGAAGCCAGAAATCCTCATCCTGAAACCGCACAGAACTTCAGAAATGCAAACACGAACACCCTGAACTGAAACCCCCACCATGTGCCAGGCATGGTGGATAGACACGAACATCCTGAATTGAAACCCCTACTACGTGTCAGGTATGGTAGATAGACACGGGTCATCTCTCTGCCCTCGGGACGTAAGTCCAGTGGGAAAGATGGACACATAGCCAGGGAGGGGAGGATATGGAGGACCCACAGAAGGGGAGGATACAGTGCCCAGCCTGGCAAGCTATCCACGACGACAGGGAGAAGTTCTAAGTCCTAGGCAGAGGCAGGACCCACTAGTTCACAAAATGGACCCTGCCCAAGACTGCTTTCACCTGCCACTTTCAGCCCAAGTACCAGAGGTAAACAGAGGCCCTAAATAACTCCGGCAGTCCGGCTACAATGACACTATCCCTGCGAAGCGTGTCCTCAGTGCCGCCTCCCCACCCTACGGGAAAGGGTCTACAGCAGACCCTCTCTCAAGGAGGAAGCCAAGAGACCCCCAAGCTCTGACATTCCTGACTACAGCAGCCCGGGCTCCAGCTGCTGCTCCTCTCCCGAGCCTCTGTCCTGAGACACGCAACAGGGCGGCACGAGGGCATGAGCCTCAGCCGCATCAACACAGGAGATTTCACTTGCACCACCAGGCAGAGGTCGGGCCAGGCCCTGGGGGTCACTGGTAGGTGGACAGCATCTCGACACAGAGCAGGATCCTGACGGTGTTCGAGAGGGGGATACAGCCAACCACCAACCACAGGGAGTATGAAATGTGCCGCAGAAGAAACACGCTGGGGATCTTGTCTCGGGGCAAGAGAACCCCTAACCTGCTGTAGGGCAGGGGTGTTAGGAAAGTGATGCCCACAACAGGTATGGTAGAGGAGATCCACCCCACATTTTCCTCAGGGAGGGAAAAAGCACCTGCTAAAGCAGGTGAAAGAAAGAGTGGACGCGTCCTGGAGCCGAGCCATTCCCCACAAAGAAATAAAGTGAAGCCTCAGAGTAACTGCAGCCCCAGCGAGGAGCAGAATGGAGCACAGGGTGCAGAACACGGGACTGCGTACTCACAGGCTTGTTTGAGTCTTGCCAAAGGCGCAGTCCAGACGCCAGGACCTTCACTCCAGAACCTCAAGGGCCACTGTCACGGCCTGTGCAGCCCTGCTTGGTCTAGCCCCCTCCCGGGCCCTCTGCTCCCGCAACTCTGGCCACACCAGCCTCATCACTGAGTCCTGCACAGCCAACAGGAGCCCACCTCGGGGTCTCTGTACCTGCTGTTCCCTCCAGCCGGGGTGTCCTTCCCCAGCTGTCCCCTCGACTTACGCTCTATGCCACGAAGGGCTCTGCTCGAGTCACTTCCCTCTGTCCCAAACACACTCTCCCAGCCCCTCTCTGCTCACCATGCCTTTCACATGTGCCGCGGTTACTACCACCTGACACGCAGAACTTAGCTTCTGCCCCCAGGAAAGCAGGGACCCACGGTGTTGTACCCGTAACACCTAAGTCAGCACCGACCTAGCACACGGTTGGCCCTCATCTGGATGAAAGAGCTTCAGGATGCGTACAGACTGAAGATTAGACATGCACGGTTTTAACAACCCACACAGCGGAGATCTACTACACTCCCACCATCTTTGGGGCTCTGATCCAGGAGGCGTTAGCAACTTGAGAAAGGCTACGGGTCAAACGCTAAAGAACCTCGCGAGGACATCAAGAACTTCGGCGCCTTCAGGAAAGTGCTCTATTACAATGAAGCAGAAGCGTATGCGTTACCTAAAGCAGGTCAGTTTGTGTTGGGGAAGGGCCTCATAACTCTCGAAGCCAGACTCGTTGGCATCGAAGATGGAGAGTCTCTCGTTTGTCAACAGCTGTGGCTCATCCACCTGAGAGACAGCGACCGTTAGGCTGAGGCAGAGGCAGAGGCAGAGGCAGAGGCAGGAAAGACAAGGCTGGAAGTAGACCCGGAACTTACTGCGTCGGGGGGATGCTGTTCGTACTTCAGCTCGGCATCGTCCAGGTACTGTCCACACTGAACACACCGCAGAGGATTGGGCTGGGGGCACGAACACAAACAGCACTCAGAGGGCCGGCTCTGGGCAACCCCACCAGCGCCACAGCACCCGTTTTACTCCCAGTTGTGGGTTTACCTTGGAGGACACCACGGTTTTGGTTCGAGCCATTTTTTTCTCCGTTCTGAGAATAAAGCAGAACATAGTTTGTGTGTTTTTAATCCTATAGGAACATGTGAGAAGCTACCCAAGTTACACCTAATCCACTGACACAGGTGAGCACCAGCTGCTGCCTTGGAGGGAGAAGTGCCAGGTCCTCGGGGTCTCTGTACCACAAGGAGGGGACCTGCCTCACGCAGAATTGGAGCGTTTGGGTCCTGAGCTCACAGACTCCATAAGAAACAAAGCTAAGCTAAGGCTGCTCTAGCAATTCATTAAAACCCCTTCATCTTTTTTTCTAGAAGGAGAATCTTAATATGATCCGCTTTGTACCAAGACAACAATAAGTGCTTACGGTTCTTTGGATGTAGTTTTGCGTCTCTTCTCTTCCTAAATGGAGAGAAAAAAAGAGGGTACAAAAGTATTTTACAGCTGGACAATGCTCCAGAATTTCATTTTTTACATTTTTAAAATATTTATTTATTTTTGAGAGAGAGAGAGAGAGAGAGAGAGAGAGAGAGACCGAGCGTGAGCAAGGGAGGGGCAGAGAAGGAGACACAGAATCTGAAGCAGGCTCCAGGCTCTAAGCTGTCAGCACAGAGCCTGACACGGGGCTCAAACTCACGAACCATGAGATCATGACCTGAGCCGAAGTCAGATGCTTAACTGACTGAGTCACCCAGGCGCACCAATGCTCCACAATTTTATATACACAGTTATCACAAAACCTAGTCAGAGGCAGAGAGGAAGAGAGTCAAAGGACCAGTGAGGTCCAAGCCATCTCCAGTGTCTAGAGTCTTCTATTCAAAATTCTTATAACTAAAGACTTCCTTAAGAGACTCCTAACAAAAACCATTAAAAAAAAAAAAAAAGCTTAGCTTACCCGTGCAAGCAGTACCTCAAGGCAAATAAACAACTGATGAGGGGTCTATGGACTGAATTAAGTCCCTCTAAAGTTCATGTTGAAGCCCTAACCCCGAATGTGGCTGTATTTGGAGAAGAGGCTTTTAAGGAGGTGACCAAGGTTCTAAGGGTGGCCCTAATCCAACAGGGCTGGTGTCCTCTTCAGAAGGGGAAGGGACACCAGGCTCCCTCTTCTCCCTCCACACTCACACAGGAAAGAGCCTGGGAGGACGCAGTGAGAAGGCAGCCGTCGGCAAGCCAGGAAGAAAGGCCTCACCAGGAACTAACCCTGGCGGCACTCTGATCTTGGACTCTGAGTCTCCAGAACTGTGGAAAAATAAACGTCTGTTGTTTAAACCACCCAGAGTGCACCACTGGATTAGTCTACCATTAAAAAAAGAGGAAACTTCTTTCTAGGGTTATGTTCGGCGAATGAAGGAATGAGAGAACTGTGGACTATCACCACTTTGCAGCTCCCAGTGAAACATTTAAGCAATGATTGTTACAAACATTAGGTGAGAAGCAGAGAGACGCTTTACAATGGATGGATCAGTCTTAACACCATAAATAGACAACTGTGCCTTCCGGTGTGACATGACAGGAAACACCTGGCACCCCCTCAGAGTCCACTGGGCAACAAAGGACCTGCATCTGGTCGAGCCCCCAGACCTAACCATCAGTCTGTAGGAGACAGGGCTGGAGAGAGGTTTAACTCAAGGGGAGTGCAAACAAAACACCAGGACCCAGAAACTCTATGGGTAAGCCAGTTCCCTTCATAAATCGCAAGGCAGATGAGGGGGTAAGACTCTGGAGGAGACAGGACAAACAGAAACCAAATTCACTGTATAGGCCTTGTTTGGGTCCCGATTCAGAGTCCCCGTTGTTTCTTTTTTCTAGGCAGGGAAATCTGAACAGACTAGACCTTGACATTGTATTAATGATGACCTTGTGGGGATATTTAAGAAGAGAGTCCTTTTATAGGAAGTTCTTGTGTAACTGTCTCAGTAATGTCAGGGATTTGTTCAGCATCACCCAGGGGTGAGGGAGGCTGGGAGAACAGGCAGGGACCGACTCAAACACTTGGCCATGAGTGGAGAGCTGTTGCAGGCCGATGAGAACACGAGGCCCTCTGCCCTATTCGGCCTACTTCGGGGTATGCTCGAATGTGTCCAGAACCAAAAGTTTACTTAAAAAAAAAAAAAAGTCACTTTGGGATGTAGGAAACAAAGGATTAAAAAACAAGAGCTTACCTTTTCATCCTCATCTTTTTCTTCAGAAACTTGTGGTTTTACTCTTTCAGGTTCTTTTTCTTCAGGTCTCCGTTTGGCAGCTCTGTTAGGTAAATAAACATATGCCAGATCTTTGCTCAGAATAACCCTATTGCCAACTCACATCGAAAACAAAAACTAATGCCTCCATACTGAAAAGCAAAATATTCAGAATATATCTGGGTAAGATTCTTTCTTCCGATCCAATAAAGAAAGCCCCTTGTCACGGTGGCTCTAAAAGGAGCACTGATAAGTTGTCTGAACTCCAAAAGCAGCCCCCATGACCCCTCCAATGCGGGCCAAGCGAGAAGTGCCAGGAGGGAAGGGACCCACAAGACGTGCAGGGGTGGCACCGCCACCCAAGTGGCAGAGGCGGCCCAGCTTAATTTCTTATCCAACCCCGCCCGAGCGGATCCAGTCTTCTGAGCACATCAGCACCTCCGTGTAAACCTCTACATCAGCACCGATCTCTAGAATGGTAATTTCAGTAACGAAAATTACACAAAGCACAGCACAAAGGCACAAGCATTTCAACCACTTACAGATCTTTGGGTTGACTTCTGGGTCTCCTTTCATCCTGCGAGGGTGAAACAGGGGTGGAGAGAGATAGAGGGGAAAAGTTAGTTTCTGAGAAAAGAGCAAGACCAAACTGAAAGTACCCATTAATGATCACAGTGCCGTGAAGCTGGAGAACAGGAAATCTACACAGGCCTACAGGGTACAGAGGAGACTTCACATTTTAACTCCATTCCCTAACCCCCTACAAGCAAGAGTTGGCCAGGACTGGGCAGGCGGTTTCTATAAAGAGCCAGAAAACATTCTCAGATTTTGTAAGGCTCATGGTCTGTGTCACAAGTACTCAATCCCACCATTATAACATAAAAGCAACCAGAGAAAACACAGAAGTGAAAAGGCACGACTGTGTTCCAAAAAAATTTATAAAAATGGGCAAAAGGCCAGATTTGGGCCATAACTTGCCAACTCTGTCCAGAAAACCTCATTGTAAAAGGGATTATACCCATGTACCTTAAGTTGGCCAAATGCCTATACTTCCATTTGTCATCTGGTCAGAGGTAAAGATGTCATATAGAAAAGTATCGGGACAGCAGGAAAAACAAGGACAAAACTTAGCAATCTAGCATGGAAAATTAAGAAATAAAAGAATTCCCAACTCCGTCACCAACTCCTTGTTATATATAAACAATCTAGTGTCTTCTGAGCTTAAATAACTTTCTGATAAATTTATTGAGCTTATCTTCATAGATTAACAAGTCTGTTAGGTTTATTAAAATAGGAGAGCCGGGGCGCCTGGGTGGCTCAGTCAGTTGGGCGTCCGACTTCAGCTCAGGTCATGATCTCACAGTCTGTGAGCTCGAGCCCCGCGTCGGGCTCTGTGCTGACAGCTCAGAGCCTGGAGCCTGTTTCAGATTCTGTGTCTCCCTCTCTCTCTGCCCCTCCCCTGTTCATGCTCTGTCTCTGTCTCAAAAATAAATAAACGTAAAAAAAAAAAAAAAAAAAAATAGGAGAGCCAACAATATTAGAAGGGGTCAAATGTTTGATCCTTCCATCTCTTTCTACCATGAGGCAAGAGCTCCCGCCAGTTTCTGTCTGCAGAGAACGGGCGGTCTGACACCATCACTAGGATCTCTGTAGGGGGCCTGGCAGGGATTCCAGGCAAGTGCCGACAGCAAGATAAGCAATATCTGGACAGAAAAGGTGAGAGACAGTTAAGATGGCAGAGCATGCTGGAGGCGACACCAAAAGGGTCAAACGCCACGGAACAAGAATGGATGCCTGTTGCCAGCCAGGTCAGAAGTAAGGAAGTGCATGACCCAGCAAGTCCGTGACCATGGGCTCCACCATCTAAATCTCAAGAGACAGAAAAACCAGACGATCCTGGGATTATCCCAGTTGGACTTCTCTTAGACAGGGACCACGCGGCTTATAGAGCTGGGGAGTCCCGTGCTGCGGCCCCCCAGTGCACGAACCTCCCCTCCCTGGAGTTCAGTCGGCGGGACCGCCCTGCAGATGACCTTGCCATCCTGCACTTGTACGAAGGCCCAGCCCCACTCCATGCATAAAGTTGCAGAGTTTAAGTATGTTCACTTAGCTGAACGGGGGAGGCTGGCAGGACGGGGAGACCTAGACTCGGAACTTAGGAGGCTGGCAGAGCAACACAGGTGTGGCTGGTGCGTCCGAGGGGAGGATCAAGTGCAGCCAAACGCGCACACACCTTCGTCAAGGTGCACACAGGCCCTGTCCACCGTTACAGGGAAGCAGACCACTGTACACACAGACACGAGACAACCACCAACCCCTATGAGGGGGATTAGGGAACTTTCCCAGAGTCGCCCCGTGGGGAGGTAGGGCTGGATTTGAACCCAGAGCCCTGCCCCACACCATGTGTCCCGACCAAATGGGAATAGAAGAAAAGTGGAATTTAAGAAGCAAAGATTCAGTCTTTACCCTCTCGTCTCCTTCATCCGTTTCGGCCTGCACTCCTGTTCTTCCTTCTCGGTCCAGCTCCTCCTTCGACCTCAGTTTAGGTGTTCTGTCACACAAAACCGGACACATCCACGCAATCAGTTCGGGGAGGCGGACACCACTGCAAGCACCCCCAGTGATGGCTTACAGTCTCCTCCCCGGACCCAGAGCATGGACTGCCTTTCCCAGCTGAAGGGCAAGTCTTCCCTATAGGAAGCCCGAAAGCCATTTATTACTTCAGAACTTATGATCTTCAGAGATGCCATCAACATTTCATACAAATGAAACAAACAGCTTAAATGAACAGTTTAAAACAAAATAACCTCCCCCCGCCCCACACACACACAAATAGGACTCCATCGATTTCCTGTAACCTGATGGGAATTCTGCCCACAGAGGCAGAAGGCAAGTGTCTGGCCCAGAGGTGGACCCCGTGTGGGTTCACGACAGCCGGTCGGATGTGTGACCTGCATCAGTAACCGTGGAAAGCCGACTAGCCACACGGGATCTTCACTTCCGGGCTCTGCCCCTCCGTTTGGGTGCTCTGCCCACCCCTAGACACAGGCCCGGTCTCGACATTTCCTCCAGCCAACTGGATGCCAACAGAGACTTGAAGTGCTCTTGACCTCTGCCCTCGCACTCCGCCACCGCCACAAAAGCACGCCCGGGCTGGCCAGGTCGTCCCCATCATCTCCACCAAGCCTGGCCAAGATCAGTCAACAGACACCAGGAGGCAGACTTGCAAGCTCAGTAAATGAGGTCTTAAGCCACTGACTGAGCTTCAGCAACCATAATTACCCGGCATCCTCACAGCCAACGGGGGAGGAACGCAGCAGCTCATTTGATGCCCTTTCTCACCACCTCACAAACTACGTGTTGAATGACCACCACTGAGGAAGGGCCTCGGGTCAAGATCAGCTGAGCTCAGCCTTCACTCCGGTACTCCGACCTTCCCCAAGTGGAACCACCCACACACGTAGAACTTACGTACCTAATGCTCTGCCTAACCCGTTATTTTTACCAGAACACTTATTTTAGCGATTTTCACACTAGGAAGTACAAACGCATGTTAACTATACTTACGGTTCTTTGGTTTGACTTCTGAGCCTCTTTTCTTCCTAAGAAGGGGGTAAAAAAGAAACTAGTTAATTTCCCCCCATTTAGCCCTGATCTTTCCATTGTTCTATGGAAACAATACCTAAACTGATCCTACAGTCTAGCTGGTGGGAGTAAATACGATCTATCTTCAAGATAGCAAGGTTTTTTGTTTTTTGGTTTTTTTTGGGGGCGGGGGGTGGTAAGTAAGCAGGAAGTTGCAGGATCTAAGAGTTCTGTAATCTAAGCGCTTTGCCCCCAAACCCCTCTATCACACGTCATGAGTACGTGTGGACGACCTCACAGACAACTGGCTAACAGAACTAGGAATCTATAATAAAAGCATGAAACAGGATGGCCCACTCTCAACAAGTGCTCCACCTCAAACACTGATGACGATCGTTCTGAACCCAAGTTTAAAAGAGCTAAACACACCTTTGTGGAAAAGGTCCCGAGTGAATTCGGCCTCAAACTCCACATTTTGTGAAGAGACCACAAGGGTTAGTGATGTTAAGAGAAGAAACACACTGAAGACCCATCTACTGCAAGAAGAGGTACTGGGAGTCTGACCACAGGCAAGGAATTTCAATCCTGCCCAACGCGCCCTGAGGGTAGTTGAGCAAGCCCACTAGAACTGCCTGTTCCCAAATGAGCTGGAGTATAACTGCTATCTAACTAGTATCAGGGTAGGAGAGGTGATCGATTAAAGGCTAGCTTTATACCAAATGGTTCTTCAAGAATGGTCACTCAGTTGATCCCCAACTAGAGCAATAACAGACATCCATCCTTTACCCTCCATTCAAGTTTGTAAGAAACTTCTAGATATTTTGAGAGAGAGAGAGAGAGAGAGGCACATGCATGCGGGGGAGGGACAGAGAGAGAGGGAGAGAATCTTAAGCAAGCTCCATGCTCAGCACAGAGCCCAACTTGGGGTTCAGTCTCATGAACCATGAGATCATGACCTGAGCCGAATTCAGGAGTCAGACACTGAACCACCTGAACCAGCCAGACGCCCCAAAACAGGACCCAATGTTGCCCTGTTGCCGGTGGCTGCCCGTTAGCCCTTCTGTCATATAGGACAACACTGTCCAATGGTAAGCTTCCCATTATCAAACCCCCATTCCCTCCCCTATCCTCTCCTCGAGGGGGTTCAGGTGGCACATCGGTCTTTCACAGAACCTTAAATTCGGATTGTACAAAGAAACTGGAGGTCTGAGGAAGACCTGGGGAGATCTGGTCTGATCGCCATGAAGAATGCAACTTTAGGGCCACCTGGGTGACTCGGTTGGCTGAGTGGCTGATTCTTGATTTCAGGTCAGGTCATAATCTCACAGCTGGGGAGATCAAGCCCCACGTGGGCTCTGTGCTGACAGCGTGGAACCTGACTGGGATTCTCTCTCTGCCCCTCCCCTGCTCGCATGCTTGCTCTCTTTCAAAATAAATAAACTTAAAAAAAAAAAAAGAATGCAACTTTATATCTGGATGATGCTATAGAATTTCAGCACCCCTTGTGTTTGAAAGTCAGATTCCCACAAAGACTTGGTGAGCAAGGGAGGCAGATGGGCAGGGGCACAGACTGAAGTTCTGTCACTGATGGAATAGCAGAAGGTCCAGCTGCTCCCCAAGCCTAACGCAGTGTCCTTGTCACGAAAGCCACACAACCCCCCTTCTGGGTAGAGAATCACAGAAAAAGAAGTCTGAAAAGCATTTTGACTAAAGTCAAGGTCATTTTGATCAGGAGAGAAAGTCCTTTTGTTCCTACATGTGGCCCCCCTCCCAGTGACCCCCTTCCTGAAACCGAACAGGGACTCCAAGTAAAGTACAATGGACAAACTCGGATGTGACCAGGCTTTACTTTTTCGTCTCTTTCCTCCTCTTCTTCCATGTGTGTTCCAGGTCCTACTCTCTCCGGTTCTTCTGCAGGGAGCGGTCTAGCAACTCTGTCAAGCAAAGTAACACACACCCCAAGGGTGACTTTCCCCAACCCCTCCCCTGCCAGCAGTTTTCCTAAGGTCCTCCTCTTCCTACCCCAGAGAGCAATCTCCATCTCAGAGGCCCTGAAAGGCACATACTACTTTAATATTTAATCAGACCTTTACATCTGGTTCTGACAACGGCCGGTTCCCCTCAATTCATTCTTTGCAATGAGAATTCTACATGAATTAAAGGCTAATAATCTGACCCCAAATTCAGCATTCTTGAGCCATCTATGGTCGCCATGGCAACTCACAATAAAGCTCTTTAAAACTTTGCAGAAAAGTAATTTTGGTAATGAAGATTGCACATTGTACAGAACAGGTATATTAATCGTTCTTACTGTTCTCTGGATGTAACTCTCCGCCTCTTTTCCTCCTGTGTGGAGAGAAGGAAGACAAGAACGTTCATTTCAAAGAAGATCAACATGAAAAGCATGAGTGACAGTATTAAATACATTTGGCACTGTTAAAAATGGGGGGGGGGGTGCTGGGTTTAAGGGAAAGATCTGGGTAATAAGCATCAGTCTGGTAGTGCCGTCCCACTACCCTCAAAACGAAGGAGGCCCAGGAGTTGGCCCAGCACATGCCCGCGTACCAGAGGTTTCCAGTGACGCTCTATAAAAGAATCAAAGATCCTCCACCCCCAGTCAGGAAGTCTTTAATATTAGGAAAAAACAAAATAGTAATTTGGGATTCACAGCAGGAAGTGAGGACACTAGCTCTTCCCGGACGAACACCCTGGTATACCATTTCACACTGTCTGCCGTCTCCAGGGTATCTACGTGTATTTAAGAGGGATAGATATATTGCAGTGACGAAACAGATCTGGATCCTGTTTGGGGTAGAGGTTACAAGACTCCATACACGTGAGTGCATATACACACATGCGAAAACTGGTAAAATCTGAATAAAGTCTAGATTGTACAGCGAGGTCACTTTCCTGGTTTTGCTGAGGTATTACAGTTCTAGATGTTACCACTGGAGAAATTTAGGGAAGTACACAGAACCTTGTTGTATTCTATTATAGGCAACACATACACAAACATCTGTGGTATATGTAGGTGCATAGATGGAAAATTCTGCCTCCAGGCTGCCTTCAGACTGGATCTACACCAGCTCTTCCCTGAGTCTCCAGCCTGTTGGCCTGTCCTGCATGCTTTAGTCTTGCCAGCCTTAACCGCAGGAGCCAAGTTTAAAATTAATCTTACACATACATCTTGTCTCTCTAGAGAACTCTAATGGTAGATTTCATACTAAGTCTCTTTCTCGCTCTCTCTCAGACAACATAGAGGAAACTGATAAATCCTTGCCTCTTCCCCGCTCTGGAAGGTCAGGAGGAAGGGAGATCTATGCACCAAACATCCTTTTATACTATTTAGAAGTTTTACTAAATGCATGTAATACCCATTTTTAAAACATAATAAGTTCTCGTAACTTTAAATGGACTAAAAAAGATGATCCCTGTATGAGGACTTATGTGACAAAACTATCTGACACTGCTGGCTGGATACACCAAGTCTTATCTAGCATATTGTGACAATATTCTTACAAGCCTTCATAAACAAAGCCTCCCAGGCCTCACACAAACTGCCAGTGAAATGGCAGGTTTCTTGAAAAGCCAGATGAAAAGGGTACACGAGCCTTCTAAAAGGTTAGGGTGCAAGAAACCACTCTAAAACAGGTACATGTGGAAGAGAGCTATTGATATTACAAGAGCAAGCCTGTTCTGTCTGGAATGCTTTCTCCTAAGAGACAAGAGACTTGGCCACTGATCTGAATACATGGTTCCCTCTGTGCCTCAGTTTCCCACTTAAAAGCAGGTAACCTAAACTTAACTATAGACATCAGAATAAAGGTCATGGACAGTAACATGTGGTTTCTTTTTTTTTTTTTTTTTTAATGTTTTTTTTTAATGTTTATTTTATTTTTGAGACAGAGAGAGAGCATGAACAGGGGAGGGGCAGAGAGAGAGGGAGACACAGAATCCGAAACAGGCTCCAGGCTCCGAGCTGTCAGCACAGAGCCCGACGCGGGGCTCGAACTCGTGGACCGTGAGATCATGACCTGAGCCAAAGTCGGCCGCTTAACCGACTGAGCCACCCAGGTGCCCCTACATGTGGTTTCTAAAAACAGAATCCATGGGTCTTACAACAGGTTGTCAAGCCTACCTCAAGGAGAGTGGTAGCCCAGTGACACTTGATACCCCTTAGCCCAGTGCTTCTCAGCCAGAGTAATTTTACCCCTCCCCCCAATTTGGAAGTGTCTGACGATGATTTTTGGTGGTGACAACTGAGAGGGGAGAGGGGGATTACTACTGGTACCTAGAGAGTAGAGGTCGGGATGCTGCTACATGCTATAAACCACAGGACCGCCCCACCGCCTCCACAGCAAAGGATTATCTAGCCCCAAAAGTCAGTAATGCCACGGTCGCTCTATCAGTAGCAGTAAGGCATTTACTACCCACACATAAACCTACAGACTTCCCTTCAACGTACATAGCTAATCCTGCAGCAAAATCAAAAAGAAAATTGATGTGCGACCATCTGGTATTATCTAGGTTTGGGCCTCAAGTCACAAGGGAAAGTACCATCACAGACTAACATCTTCTGTATCAAAGACACTTCAGTAAGCCACTGGTTTTCTAACCTATGAGGTCTAAGTAGCATTATTACACTACATATAGCAACTCTAATGCTCTACTATTAGACAAGCTGGATGTGGAAAAGGAGCTAAGGACGGCAGAAGCAAATGCTTTATTTTTTTTTTAATTTTTTTTTTTAAAATGTTTATTTAAATGTCACGTAATGTTTAAGTTTTATTAAACTTAATAAAGAGACAGGGCATGAATGGGGGAGGGGCAGAGAGAGAGGGAGACACAGAATCGGAAGCAGGCTCCAGGCTCTGAGCCATCAGCCCAGAGCCTGACGCGGGGCTCGAACTCACGAACCGTGAGATCGTGACCTGAGCCGAAGTCGGACGCTCAACCGACTGAGCCACCCAGGTGCCCCAGAAGCAAATGCTTTAAACATGTCACAGCTCGGGGTGCCTGGGTGGCTCGGTCAGTTAAGCACCCGACTCTGGATTTTGGCTCAGGTCATGATCTCAGTTTGTCAGATCGAGCCCCACATTGGGCTCTGCACTGATAACACAGAGCCTGCTTGGGATTCTCCCTCTCTCCTGCTCTCTACCTCCTCCCTGCTCTCAGTCTCTCAAAATTAATTAATTAATTAATTGATTAAAGTTTTGGGGGCACCTGGATGACTCAGTTGGTTAAGCATCCGACTCTTGAGCTTGGCTCCAGGTCATGATCTCATGGTTTGTGAGTTCAACCTCTGCATCGGGCTCTACGCTGACAGTGCAGAGCCTGCTTGGGATTCCCTCTCCCCCCTCACTCTCTGCCCTCCTTCACTCTCTCTCAAAAATAAACATTTGGGGCACCTAGGTGGCTCACTTGGTTAAGCATCCAACTCTTGGTTTCAGCTCAAGTCATGATCTCATGGTTCATGGATTCAAGCCCCAAGTCAGGCTCCGCAGCAGGCAGCGCATATCCTGCTTAGGATTCTCTCTCTTTCTCTCTGCTCCTACCCGGCTCACACTTTTTGTCTCTCTCAAAAATAAATAAACTTAAGGAAAATAAGTAGCACCCGGGTGGCTCAGTTGGTTCGGTGTCCGACTCTTGATTTTAGCTAGGGTCATGGTCTTGTGGTTTGTGAGTTCGAGCCCCGTGTCAGGCTGTTCTGGCAGTGCAGAGCCTGCTTGGAATTCTCTCTATGCCCCTCCCCTGCTCTCTCTCTCTCTCTCTCTCAAAATAAGAAAACTTTAAAAAAAATACATTTTTTAAAAAAAGCTTTAAAAAATAAACAGGGCGCCTGGGTTGCTCAGTCGGTTGAGCACCTGACTCTTGGTTTCAGCTCAGGTCATGATCTCACGGTTCCTGGGTTCGAGCCCGCATCAGGCTCTGCGTGGACAGCATGCAGCCTGCTTGGGATTCACTTTCTCCTCTCCATCTCTCTCAAAATAAATAAGCCCAAAGAATAAAATGTCACAGTTGATGGCCAATCTTGTCAGCTAGAGAAGTAAGAAAGCAGACACAGGAAGTAACAGACTCTGAAGTTATGGGGCTGCCTTGTGAGTAGCAGGGGCCTGTGGAGCCCTCAGGCCTAACTGTGACATACTTCATACTACCCAGGTCCAGGGACAGGTCCTAACACCTTCTTGGTCACTTCAAGTCCATTTAGATAGGTCAAGTGTAAAGTCAGGGCTACCAGCAAAATACCAAAAGAAGGCAGAGTGAAAAAACTTGATAATGTCAGCCCTACCTGGTCTTTTTCTTCCTCAACATGATCATCCGATTTCGCTTTTTCACGCTCTTCTTCAGGTTTCCGTTTGGCAGGGCTGACACAGACAGGAAAGCCGACCGTTAGCTTCACCAGACCCTAGACCTCCACCAGGCATGAGAGGACTTGTATTCCTCCCTACCAAAGGCGGCC